>NC_140588.1:165557726-167036059 GCF_964204655.1 Triturus cristatus | reverse complement strand
ACCCCACCACGGGACGGTGACTTTGGGTGCACTGAGTTAGGGGTACCTTGAGCTGCTGAGCGGGTGTGCAGCCTGCGATGATGCCCTGTCGCGGCAGTCTATACAGCTCAGGTTTTGTGTGCCCTGCTGGACCGCAGTGTAGGCCAGAGCCAGGGGGCAGCATGGGCCTACCGCCACGTGGCGTCGCTTCCGGGATCACAGAGTTGGTGCCACCTATTGGGCTGAGCGGGTGTGCAGCCTGCGATGAGGCTGGGTGCACTGGTATGTCTTCTGCCATGGAGTAATCAAGACCCAGCACCAAACGTGGGATCTGGTGGCCTGCGGTGTGGCATGGTGTGGAGTGTGCCCCGGGCTTGTGGCTTGCAGCGGCATGTGGTGGGACCTCCTGTCTGCACGCCGGTGGTGGAAGGTGAGCAATGCAGCTTGGGTGTGCATGGGTGTGCATGCTCCGATGGGCCGTGGGAGGTGCTGGGGTGCCTCTGTCTGGGTGTGCATGGGCGGGCAGGCGATGTTGTCTTGTGCAATTTTGTGTACTGTGGCAATCATGTATATGGACTCTGTTTCAGATGATGGGTCTGTCTCAAATGTGTGACCTAATGAACTGCACTACATGCCGGCAAGTGGTTAGAGACACACCGGTGGCAGCAGCTGAGCAGTGTGGCCTGGGTGCACAGGGGCTGCGCTCTCTCTCTCTCTCTCTCTCTCTCTCTCCCCCTCTCTTTTTCTCTCTCTCTCTCCCCATCTCTTCTCTCTCTCTTTCTCTCTCCCCCTCTCTTCTCTTCCTTTCTCTCCCCCTCTCTTCTTCTCTCTCTCTCTCTCTCCCCCTGTCTTCTTCTCTCTCTCTCTCTCTCTCTCTCTCTCTCTCTCTCTCTCTCTCTCCCCTCTCTTTTTCTCTCTCGCTCTCTTTCTCCCCCTCTCTTCTTCTCTCTCTCTCACTCTCCCTCTCTTCCTCACTCTCTCCTTTGCTCTCTCTCTGTCCTTTGATGTGTGCAGGACACACCTTCTCATCATGATTTTTCTCTTGCAGGCTGTGACCTACGGATTGGCCCGAGGGAGCCGCAATGTGTCTTCATTTCATTTCAGTGTTCATTTTATTAAATTTTGATTTGTTGCTTCGGAAATTAATGTGTGATGCTCATTTTTGTAATGACACATGCATGTTACTAGTTGTGATTCTGCGACATCAAGCGGATAATTTTGTATGTGATTGGGTGTAGCTGATGTGGCATGTCTTTGGTCGGGGGTGCCGGGAAGGGGGGCCCTGGGGGTGGTTGCGGCGGGTGTTGTTTCCCTTTCGGCCCTCCAGGCTGCATGTTCAGTTGCCCGGGTGCATCTGTTGTTCTTCAGGTGTGGCTCTGGGCTGGTCTCCCTTTTGTGGTCCAGACTCTGGTCCGACTTAGCACCAGGTCGGAGCAGGTGTTATTTTCCTGGTGCTAACGCACCTTATTGCCTGTTTTGTGTTCTTATTTGAGTTCTGGCTGTTCGGTTTGAATGTTGTGGAGTGGTGTTGTCGCAGCTTTTGGCACGGGAACGCCTACTCTTCATCTCATTAGCGATAGTTTTGGGGGTCATCTGCGGCGATGTTTTTTGCGGGTGCTATCGCGGGTAAACTGGCCCTGTGGCCTGTTAACACCAACTTGTGAATGGGGCGATCGATTTATCGCAACTTTGGCCGTGATAAAGTGCTGTTAATTCGGCGATAGCTGCTTGTGAATATCCCCCTAAATGTTTGAAATGTATTTGTGCAATCCCCACTTGATTCATTAGATCTTGTAAATCGTTCCACAACGTCAAAACGTAATTTACAGTTCTCTGTTTGTTCCTAGCTAGATTTGGTCTATATAAATAGTCATACACACAAAGGCAGCCACCACAGAGGCAAGAGAAAATCTGTGAAATTGAAACTAGCTTTATGTGCTGAGAGCAAATGCTACCTAGGGCCATAAAAGCAGATAACCTTTGAAAGATTCTGAGGAACACAACAATTGAGAGGACCGTGGACTAGGCTGAAGGCCCAAAGCCCTCTTGTAGACTGGACGCCTGTGTAGTTCCATAGAAACTGGGATATGTGGTAATTTCCAGGAAGATTATGTCCCAGCCTGGCTGCCCAATTGTGAATAATTTGTAGCTGAGATAGCACAGAGGTCGAGGTGCCAAAATGGAAATTGAATTGCTATTGTCTATTCTAAACACAATGAGAGCTTCCTTGACAGATTTCCATGCCTCCAGGAGAAGGATCTATAAATCTTTAACAGTTTTAAATTAGAGAAGTAGGTGACCACCACTTAGCACAGAACTGGAATCTACCACAGATTGGATAATTGAGCTTCCAATTGAAGTTTGTGGTTGACTTACTAAGTTATAGATGTAGTCACATCATGGTCTATTTGGTTTAGAACCCTCTAGCAAGGCATATTAGTGCATGAATACTAAAGGGATTCAAGAGATGATTTGTGGGTCACATTTTAGGAAATATGCATTGTATGTGTCTCACATTGACAAGTCTTGATGCATAATGTAATGCCCAATGGCTGTTGCATGTCAGGGTTTTAATTAAACCATGTGTATTACCTTGACGTGAAACTACCTTTCCTAGTGTATTTTGGCAGAAAGCAGACCTGGAGGAAGAGCGGTGCCCCCAAAACCCCTCGCCACAAACTTCCCGGAGGGAAGACCCATTCAGTGACTTCCATATTGCCCTGGCAGTGACTCTGCAAAACATTTTGGTACACCTTAACCGACTTTCTATGTGAGTTCTTAAACATGTAAATGTATCTGCATTTTACATCACATTTTTCTCTAACTGGAAGGAAAGAGTGTCATGGCAAAGGTCAAATAGTACTGGCAGGAATCGGAATGTTCTTGCCTATAGGTAAGGATTTCAGGTTGAATATGTTTCACAGATGCATTGCATCAGCTCTATTTTCACAAAGTAAAGCTAACACCTCTTGGCAACCTATCTGAGATCTCATGAGTGTATCAGTAACAGCATTCCTTTGAAGCAGTCAACAAAAACCTTGGGGTCAAGTCTTGAAAGCTAAAATTGGCAGTGATTCTGAAGTGGCAATGCTGCCAGATATACTGCCTATGACACATTGACTCTGACAACAATATAAATGCATTTGGTTTTACTATAAATGGTGTTTGAGTAGGCATTTCAATAGATCATGATTTTTTTGGAACAGTTAAAAGCTTCTACAGTTGTATTGATGGTTTTGTTTCCTTTGAGCATGTGGTTGCACCATATATGTTCTTCACTTGTGTTCAAGGATGTGATAGTTGAGATCATTTGTCAATATGGATGTGTTAAAATAAGGAGCAATGTACTTCCACAAGATTTTAGATCTTCTCCAGCATTCATATCTGACAGATGCATTGTGGGGGTTGCAGTGCTACCTCACAATTTCTTTTATTTTTTTTATTTTCAAAAACGAAAATCTGAAGCAGGTATTTAAAAAAAGAAATGCCCTACGCCCCATGGGATTTGCATCAAATGGTGAGGGGGTATTACATAGTTTTCACTGCCCCTTACCACCAAGGTTTTCCTGGAGGTAAAGGACAGTCAAAACTGACCCCTATGTCTGCTTATCTAAATTAGGTGGGTGGGCATAGAGGTCGGCCCCCCGGCGGCCCTTACTCCATTGGAGGGGTGTAAAAATGCCAGAGACGAAGTAGTCTCTGCCATGATTACATCTATAGTTCACCTGCATCTAAGTTTGGCAAACGGACCATCATCTTCAAGGTAAGGATACTCTGTCGCGACGGAGTATCCTTAAAGCCAATATTTAAATCAGCACCTTAGTCATTTCACTTTCGAAAAGAAACCTGAGGTCAATTTTACACTTGGGCACATGCACAATACACATTGGTATGCAAATAAATAAATCCATAGACTGGGCATTTGGCAGTGTCCACTCCTCCTTCCGTACCAGTGATGATTTCTCTGTAGGGAGTGGCAAAAGCCTTATATTCCTAGGTCTGATGATTCATACGTCCAGGATTCTCACTGCCTTTTGCCATGGGGTTCTCCTGCCATTTTGCATACAGTGAATGCATTCTCCCTGCTAGTTGTTCTATGTGTTACTTAATTCATCCTCTCAAAATACTGAAGAGAGAGAAAGAGGCAATACACCAGGCTCTTGGGAAATACTCAAAACACGGAATTGGCATGACACTCTTTTTGCGTGCATAGGGAACTGTCTCCCTAGCCCAAGTTTGTATGTTCCTATTTACTATTCTATTTTTCTCCCCTCTCTTACTTGCAGAATCATATGAACACACTCATCAGAGTGTGACTATAGGAGGCGCCTACCATAACAGACCTTGAGGCAAAAGGCCCCCTTAAACTAGGTAACGATGAGTTACGGACCTACACTGGGATTATGTATGCCACTGCTTCCACCTGTGTGTTTATATCACCTGTACCTGCGTGCTATGAATTAGTGTATTTTATGTCACATGTCCCATGTTTGTTGTCCTTTTTAGGTCGAGCCTGAGCCAGCGCGCATGCGCTGCTCTGCAAGGCTTCTTGTAAGTACTCTAAACTACTTCGTGTGGGTCTGACTCCTCCCACTCATAGCTTTTGCATGTGTCTTTCAATAATGAAAGCACGCAAATGGCTAAAGGCGGGTGCATGTCTCACCTTCTTTTTTAATGTTCACTCCCACGGCATTTTGCTCTCGGGAGCGAGCAGAGGCGTGCAGGGTGGCAGCTGCATTACTCGTGGGTCAGGTTACACACAACGCGCTGTACTTTTGCGTTTGCTTGTTATTCATGCGATAATTGTCGGGGACTCAGACTATACACCAGCTGTGTTTTTATCGGGCGTGTTAGTCGCTGGTGTTTATTTAGCAATCAGGCTTTAAAAAGGGAAAGTAGTGTGCAGACGGCGAGTGTGGGCACCATGTCTGGGAAGGTTTCTTTATAGCTTGCGAAACCACTACTAAAAGTTGATTTTCTAGAAGCCTTGCGGGACTCTTAATTTCTGAGTGGACATTGATGGCACTTGGAGATCATTCAGTCCTGTCCTGTCTTCCGTTTCCATGCCTTTGCCTTCACTCAAACACCCGAATCCTTGCCATGGTTACAATTACTGTCATGTCTTCCTCCCCACAAAGCCCCCCCCACCGCACCTTTCTCTTTACATTCCCCAAGGAATGTCACCTCATCAAAAGAGCTACCGCAGCCCCTTCCATCATACACTGAAGTGCATTTGGTACATTTCCTCTTAAGCACTCACCCGTCTTCTCTTGTGTAGTGCGGTCTTATGGGCAGTCTGAGTCGGGGAAACCCGAAGCGTCACGTCGGAGGACAGATCCCAATATCTCCGGAAAGGAGAGGGGAGGTGTAAGCAAAGTAATGAGGAGCGGACTGGGAGTAATGAGGATTGCCTCGAGTAAACCAAACATTGTTACTTGGTACACCTGTTACCAGGACAAATGACGCAAATGGGTTAATTTGCACTACTGTTTTTTGCAAAAGAAGCACAAAATAGCTGTTTTTAACAAAAAGGACTTGAGACTTTTATTTGTGTTTTTATATAGTGCAAACTTTACCTGAAGGTGTCAGAGCACTTTACAATAGAACCAGTTACATTACCAGTTACATTACATCAGGACTTTAGAGTACATGAATTACATAAAAGATACAAACAGATAAACCCTAAACTCACATAAGAATGGTAGTAAGTACATAAGTCTACTACAGATACTAGTGGTTGGAGTTACATAAATACAAGTTGCAAATTTACTCAAGATTACTTATTAAGCAAGGTAGAGGCAATTCAGGTTGGGCATATAGACACACAGCATGATGATCTCGCCATTGCTGGGGTTCTTGCTTAGAGCCTGGCTTTCAGGGTGTTGCGCTCATGGGCAGTGAGTGATCTTTAGCTTGAAGCGATCACCGAGCTGGTGATGGCCAGATGCTCTCCACGCTTGCTACATCTTCAGTGGACGCGTTCCGGCATCTGGACTCTCACCTGGCCTGTGTATGATGACGTGGGGGTAGAGAAAGAAATCGGGGCACACTGGTGCACCTTTCACTTTGGTTTTCACTAAAACACAGAACCATACTAGTTTGCTTCGTGAACTCTTGTTTTGCATTTGATTGAGTCATTCCTAGCTTTGTACTATGAAGTGACCTTTGACGGGGTTTACAAGGCTTGTTACACCATATCAATAGTAGACTAACCCCTCTTCAAATTTACCTGACAAATATGTGTTCTTGTGAATCTTCCTAGGACTTCTCTAAACTTGCATACTGCTGGCTAGGCTGAATCTTAAAATGGTCAGCCTATGTGCCACAATACTTTGTCCAGAGGCACCATCCTCCTGTTGCTTTGGTGTCCCTCTGCCTTTCCCCGTGGTGCTGCTGTGTTCCCCTGCCCTCCCCATGTTGCTTCACCCCTTGCTCTACCTGTTGTTTCAATATACCTGATTGATTTAAAAAGTATTTAAAAAACGCTTTTGCACATTTTGTTTTTGATTACTGATCTTACTTGGATCAGTATCTAAAAACAGAAAGTGTCCATGTCATTTTGTCGACGAACATGCATGGTGCCTACACAATGAGGCTGGCAGCCACGCAAAGTTTTTTTTACATTTTACTTTAACTATGCAGCACAGCATTGTGGACGCTGTGCAGCATGGCTACAAACCATTGGCGAGACCTATTGGCTTTGCCAATGCTTGTTAAATGTTGTTTGTAATGTGCAAAAAGTGTCAATGTACATTTTCCAATATTGCACCCTAATGGAAACTGAGACCATTATGTGCACTGATATCAGTTTTCCTACTACTACTTTTATATATATGTATGTTTTCCTTCCCCTGACTAGGTATTAGTTCCTGGTGATTCACTTATGAGAGGTAGGTCCTCTGAACCTCTTTTATTTTACCCTTGACTATAATTTAAATACGTTTAGGGATACATATATTTAGCCCTGATCAATGCCCAAGACATTTTCTAGGCTCCAATAGAAGGGCAGAAACATGTTGGCATAACAGTTCAGTGGGATGTAAGGGTCATAATAACCACATACATCCTCTGACTTTTTCTTGCAGTACTTTTTAATCAAGGCTATGATACCACCTGAATAAAGGTACTTTGTGGTATATCCAAAGGTTATTTTAAATATAGAAATGGATCCACATATTTTATCCAGAAGAAAAAATGACTTACTAAGTACTCCCTCAGGTTACCCCCCCTGACATTGAGTCCGCCTTTATAATATCATTTCCCCACGGTGGGACATGAGTGAGACTACCTCGTCCAATTCTTGGAATTGCCCACCTTTCCGTAGGGATACTAGCAGTAGGTAGATAGGAACATGCAAACTAGGGCTAGGGAAACAATTCTCTATGCATGTAAAGAAGGTGTCATGCCAATTATGTATTTGATTGCCTTTATCATCTACATTGCTCGAACTGAGTGAGGCAGGTACTCTGTCTATCAGCACCAAATAACTGCAGCTCGAGTATTAGTGGTTCTTCCACCATTACCTGAAGCTCAGTGTCAATACTGAATCTGGAAGCTCTTTTGTTTCAAATTTTGAGTTTAATTTGCCTAGGTGTGCTGCCTGGCCTCCTTTAGGGGCATATCAACAACAACCGGCGATAATTATCGCTCAGCGCTCTTAGCGTGAGGATAATTATCGCCGGCTAGCGTGAATTTTTATCGCTGAGATAGCGTGCTATTAGCAACGCTTATCTCAATAGCGATAAAAATCTACACGCTAACAGGCTAACGTGAGATTATCGCTGGAAACCCAGCGATAATCACACGTTACCTTGTTGATAGGGACAGGCAAACTTAGCCATGATATCCTCCTTCCATAGGATATCATGGCTAAGTCTGAAAAGTAGCAGATGTAAAAAAGCAGCGTTAAGCGCGGTTAGCGCTGCTTTTTTTGTCTCTAACAGGGTTAGCGACATTCTTGATAATAGGAGAAATGTCGCTTAGCGACATTTCTCCTATTATTTTACTCTGGAACGCCCCCTTTGCATATCATTAGAGATGCAAGGGGGAGCGTAGAGTAAAGAGGTGCTAACATGCATATTTGCATGTTAGCACCCTGTTGTTGATAGGGCGCTAGTTTTATCTCTGCTTTTTTGGCTTTTAAAGCCAAAAAAGCAGAGATAAAGCCCTTGTTGATATGCCCCTTAGGGGCATATCAACAACAACCGGCGATAATTATCGCTCAGCGCTCTTAGCGTGAGGATAATTATCGCCGGCTAGCGTGAATTTTTATCGCTGAGCTAGCGTGCTATTAGCAACGCTTATCTCAATGGCGATAAAAATCTACACGCTAACAGGCTAACGTGAGATTATCACTGGAAACCCAGCGATAATCACACGTTACCTTGTTGATAGGGACAGGCAAACTTAGCCATGATATCCTCCTTCCATAGGATATCATGGCTAAGTCTGAAAATTAGCATACTTAAAAAAGCAGCGTTAACCGCGGTTAGCGCTGCTTTTTTTGTCTCTAACAGGGCTAGCGACATTCTTGATAATAGGAGAAATGTCGCTTAGTGACATTTCTCCTATTATTTTACTCTGGAACGCCCCCTTTGCATCTCATTAGAGATGCAAGGGGAAGCGTAGAGTAAAAGGGTGCTAACATGAAAATTTGCGTGTTAGCACCCTGTTGTTGATAGGGCGCTAGTTTTATCTCTGCTTTTTTGGCTTTTAAAGCCAAAAAAGCAGAGATAAAGCCCTTTTTGATATGCCCCTTAGTTCGATGGACAGGAAATGTTATTGTTCGGTAACTGGGGTGGGGGTATTTGAATTTGTGGAAGAAGGTGCTCCTGGATGATCAATCAATAAAGGTGTGTTTGGTGTGGCAGATGATCTGCTTCACAAAATGTATTTTCTTAAGTTTATGAAGGTATTAGGAGTGATCTCCTATTCCCCCGAAACCTTTACCCCAATTCACTAAGCGCATACGTTTTGACTCAAGCAAGGGAGTCAGTAACTGTTCAATATTTGTAACAGGAATTACAATTGCACGCCATTGATATCCTTGGTACTGCATTGGCATTTAGAAGAGATGCTCAAAACACGTCCCTCCAGATGCCAAGTCTCTATTTAGTCACAATCCCATTTTTAGGGACTGTAAAACTTTAACTTCTCCTAAAAGTGGCATTATATATATGGCCAAAAACTTGTTTTTATGAATGGGAGTGTTCGCAACTGCAAACAAGACTCGCACATGTGGCTCTGAACTCCCACAGACACTGAAGTGTGATCATATATGCTATATATTCTTCAGTTAAATTCCTGCGAACATATTCCAGTTGCAACCTATTTTTTTTAAAGAACATAAAACCAAAGGTGTATAAATACCAGTAAGGTATTGAAACAATATGGAGATAGAGGGGGAAACGTGCAAAAATAAATACCATAAAGCCAGGAGCCCTAGTTATAAACTAACAAGCCTAACTTTAAGCTTCATGCACAAATATAGAAAAGAAACAAGTACAGTATGCTTGCTATTCCTTTACCACCTTTCAAATTCCCAGTCTCAAAGCAGTGCCTACAAGGGAGAGTAGTTACAAGAAAATATCATGGTGTTAATCTGTTAGTTTATTGTAAAATGTCTCTGAGGCATGTGAAAAACCACAGCAGTTAACGTGTGAATTGAAATTAATAAGTAGCTACCTCTTGGGTATACCGCTCAAGGCATTGTCTACAGATGAGGTTTATTAAAGGGTTTCGAACGAATATACTAACAACATATGGTTTCCTGTGTTTCTGTTGTTAGTTTTTGTCACATTATATTAAAATAGGTTAGTTTATTTTACTGTATATCATTACTATGCATCAGTTTTGGGAGCAGGCTAATGTCTAGATTGCTTACAGGCTTTCTTCTCCATACACATCTTCTTCCTCACAGTCTTTACTGTTTGAGGTGCAGCTGCACCCCTTGAGACAGGCATTCCGATTCAAATGTGTTAAGGAATATACTTTTAATTGAAGTACTCTTCTACTCTTGTCGAAGTTTACGAAATGGACTAAAAGTGAGTCACCTTAACACTTCTTAATTGGTCTCAGAAGGACAGCCAAGCAATTCCTAGACGAAGGTCAAAGCCATCACTGCTATAATCAGGGGTGGCGGGGACTAATGAGGCCTCGAAGCACTGATGAGGAAACGTAGAGCTAAAACGATAAATGGAAAGTAATCAGGGTACTACCGATTTATCCATCTTTCCCATTCACTTTTATCTATCCAAATGAGCCAATTCCTACTGAGATGTACCTTGCAGCCTCAATTATATAAATGTAAAATTACACAAAGCACAGTCGTACAAAAACGTAGGGGGATATGCACAATGAAGTGGCGGAGCATGTCGTTAGCCTCCTGGGCTTAACAACACTCTCCGCCACTTTGGAAACGCAAGAATGTGGTGTAGCCTTGTGTTTCCCCGTGCGATGGCGCTAAGTTTAACAACCAGAGTGCAAGAGTGTCTGTGTGCAGGGGAGGATTGGTTATGTGTAGGGAGCTGTCCCTTCCTGCACATCAACAATCCTAAAATGCCATTTTGTAACTTTCTTCATGCAGCACACATGAACGTTACAAAATGGAATTTTTAAAAAAGGTTTATGTACCGGAAGGGACACCTTCCTGTACATAAACAAATCATGGCATTTTGCTTTTTCCATGTGGAAAAAGCAAAAACGAGGAGAAATAATGCATTTCTCCTCATTTCTCCATCTTAAGACCAGGATTTTCCTGGTCTTAATTTTGGCGCTGCCTCCTATGTATGCCACTCTTGTACATAGGGAGCAGCGTCAAATATAATGGGTGTTACGGTGGAACGGCCACCAAAACACCCACTGCATGCCCCTTTCACGCTTAACATAGCGTGAAAGGGTGCCTTATGTACAAGACAGCGTTCAGCCACGTTAAGTGGCTTTACGCTGCCTGGTACATAAGGCAAGGCCCCTATCACACGGGAACGTCACAAAAGTGACGTTCCTGTGGTGATAGGGGCTTGTACATATGCCCCGTAATTCGTATTTCCCATAATTCACGGTTCCTCGTGAAATATGTAATTCTCTTATTGGTCTGCCATTTTTTCCTCTAGTTGAGGCTTTGATTTATGGTGGTCGACTGTGTTTCTCCTCTTGCAATGAGGTCTCTTAGTGTCATGGACTGGTGTCATATTATAGAAAATAGGGTGACTTTGGACTCATTTAACTTAAATTTGTAAATGTATGACATTCTACTTATCAAAAGCAGTAAATGCACTAAACTAATCGTAAAGCAGTACAAACTAGCACCTATACAGTTTTATTCTCATTAAAATTCAATAAGCAATCATGTGAAGATTAGATAGGGCTCAGTGCTAAAGGTGACCGCATGGCTAGAACATAGAAATATAAGAAATGCAATCAACTACAAGGCAACACAAATAATTAGGATCCAATATTTTGGATACTATTATATTTTATGTATTCATAATGTCCCTAGTCTGGTTGCCTGAGTGATATTTCAACCTTAAATAGTGACTCAAAGAACATGAACTGGACAAAACATCTGAGAGCACATGGTTTCATGGAAGATGCCAAAACTCACCAGCCAAAGTAGGTTAAAGGGACCAGACCCTATTAAGACAGAAACGAACTATACTCTAGAAACAAAGAAGGACCACATACATTTTTCATTTACACTTATATACGAAGTCCAAGAGTTCAGCACCACATGGAGCATGAAGGTAGGAAGACGCCTAGATTCTTTATATAAAAGCCGCTAAGCCCTCACCCTCTCCGTGGGGTGACACGCTGCTTTAAAGTCCTGCTCCTTATCATAATACCATGACATGGGTGGGTTGAATCTACAAATGAGGAAGCTCTTTTAATAGGTCAGTTGCAATAACTCATGGAATGAAGACCGTGTCACTATCTCAGGATCTTGATGGAGCGTAAGGATAATATGTATTCGAAAAAAAGAGAATAAAATTACCTCATGTTTGACCCCAAAGTTTTATTCTGGTCACATGTAGGTAAATGCACAAAAAGGGACTCCATTCTACCCTAATCCAAGGTGGATATGGCTTAAATTATTTACTTTGCTTATTATGACTAGTATAAGGCTGGGAAAATACAGGATCTGCCATATAGACCTCCATGAAATGTGGGTCAATATGTTAGTATCAACAGTGTTTCCATGACACAATCGCTCTGTAGAAAATTGTATTAGCATGAGTTTTAGGCAGATTAATCAATCCTCAATGTGCATATAGAAGAGAATAAATTAATCCATATCATGTATTATATTTATGGAAAGTACATTCATATTGTAGCTATTGGACAAAGAAAATCAAGCAAAGACAAGAAAACTTGGTTAATATGTTAGGTGAACGCATAACTGCAAGATAAGAAACAGTAAGGTCATACTAAAATGTGTATCACAAAGCTAGCATGAGCATTTGTTACAAACTGTTGAGGGAACATCCTCTAGCAAATCTGTAACAGGCAGTGCTTTCGTAATCTAGCTCGCCAGAATCCTTACTGGTATTTTGATCCCTAAGGAAGTATTGGGTCATCATCAGAACTCCTAGTTATCAATGTATCATATACTTTTCAAGTTTCAGAGCTAAAACATTGAGCACCCCCAGTTCTTCTGAAGTCTTTCTTGCATGTTGATGTTATGCTTATTTTTCAAAACCTCCAGAAGTTTCTAATTAGAACTTTTCCCTCCTCAGTTTGACCACATTTAAACTCCAAATGCTGATCCCCTCACTGAGTATGCAATGTCTCACATGTGCCACAATTCTGTGGCTTATTTTGTTTCACTCATTGGTTTCCAATAGGTACATACTTTTTACAGATGCTGTTTGGCACTTCCGCTGTTCTCACAGTGGAACAGGTAACACCAGTGTCGACAAGAAACGAGAGAGGAGTCACATTTACATTGCCATCCACATAGAGACCACTCTGGTCTACTTCTAAGGACGCACCAAGCATGCATTCCACCTCCGCCTCAGGCACCATCATTGTGACATGTCTGAGTCATCGATTTGAATCAAGTATTGCTGGGACACGTTTTGGGTTACGTTTGAGTCTTTATTTGCACGAAAGCCTTTGTTTGAACTGTATTTTTGAATCTGACCATACATTTGAGGCATCGGGGCTTGGGGCATACTCTGGTTTTGATTTCTTGGTCTGTGTGTCTGCTGATTCTGTGCAATGCCACCTGCCTGTGACTGTGCATTACTGACATTCTGAACCTGTCCTCCATTTTCCTGATTAATCAGATTAAATCGACATTCACGCTTCCAATGCCCACACAAATATAACACAGGTTTGTTTTCTTTAACATGTCAATTGAAACCCCACAACCTTTACCTTGTGGCTGCATACCCTGCTGTTGCACTCCACCTACCACTCGCATCATTGGGGGTTGCTGATATATTCCCTGCAAAGCAAGCATATGATCAACACCTGTTCCAACTTGACCCTTCTGAACAGCTTTCATTTTAGCAGTCATTAGTTTCTCCTTGATCTGTTTATGTTTAGAATCAATCAAGTCCCTGCAGTAGTTTTGCATATCAGAGGATTTCATCTATGGGCTCACTCTACCAGCAAATCAGATGCTGTTAGTTTGTGCTGCTGATCTCAGGCCTTAGCCATACCCAAACTGATCGACAAAATGTCCCACATCCTTCTTGGACACAATCTCCACTCTGCTATATTGCATAAACGCCTTCAACAATCTTTTCTAATAAGCATGAACCGTTTCCTTCAGTTCTTGGGTTGACCTGTCAATCAACCTTGACCCAATCTCTTTAGGAGAAATCTTTCCTTTCAGGTAAGTAATGACGTGGTTATATTTCTTCATTACCTCAGGAGATGGTGCACCTGTGCAAGCATTCCTAGCTGGTTCGGTCTCAGGCCAATCGATTGCAATTTTACATTCTGCCCACAAATCACTCAGAACCACAATGTCAAATAAAGTATCCAAATCCTTCAGCAGAAACTTGGAGACCTTCACAAATTGTTCAACCTGCTTGTCCCATTCAACTTGATTCTCTCCTAATTTTAGAAATTCATTTGTAATGGTCTAGTCCACGAGACATGTACATATCCTCCTCCAGGTATGTCTCTCATAAGGAGCATTCTTACTCCCTCACTCCGATCATCCTCAATGACTAGGAACATTTGCATTGTGACTTTCTTTGCTTCCTTTTTCTTAGTACATCTACTTTCCCACTTTTCCAACTCTCCCTATTTCCTAAAGGTAGCTAGCAGCTCTTTGATTTGTAATCACATTCCAGAAAGTCTCATGTTTTCAATATCTCCATCACTAAAGTCTGCCCTATATGGGTTTTACAATGTCTTTGATTTTTGTACATCTACTCTGTATATCTGTGCCAATTCAGACAACTTCTTGTGTGGGGTTGGAGCACGTCTTACTCTAGTGGAGCTTATTGTTCCTATAATCATCTCTTCCAGCTCCACTTTAAGACTTGCAGTTTCAAGGGACTTCTCTTTATTTGTTCCCAGGGCATTAATCCCTTTGCTCTCAGCACCCTGATCATCTACAGGAATGGTTATGCTCTTAAGCCAATCATCTAATTCTTGAGATGTAGGACCTGTCTGTTCTACCGATGCATTTTCAAGCATTTTCTCCTGCTGGCCCTTTGTACCGGCAGTGGGGGCTGAATGTAAACATAATTCCTTTAACCCGTTCCGTGCTCATGACGGATCCACGCCGTCATGAGCCACAGGCGCCGTGTGCTCATGACGGAGTGGTTCCGTCATGCTGCGGCCGTTGGCGGCCGCTCCGCCCACGCGGCGCTAATTCCCCGCCTGTGCGGGCGATTAGCGCAGTGGGCGGGGTCATGACGGAACCACTCCGTCATGAGCACAGCTCGCCCGTGACTCATGACGGCGTGGTTCCGTCATGAGCACAGCGGCGCCGCACTGCCCCCAAACCCCCCCCAGCGCCGCGGCGGAATTCGTGCCGCGGCGAAGGGGTTAATTGAGGCACATGAGCGAAGTCGAAAGGACAATTTCTCAGGCAGATGTTCTCAATGTAAGAGAAGCTGTGTCAAATAGTCCTTGTATGAGAGTGGGAACATAGCTTCAATTTACTTTTCAATTTTGGGACAGCTTCCCATGAGAACGAAGTTGAGCAAAGCAACGAGAAAATGTGTGCAAGCAGGCAGTCCTGCATTGACTGTAAGCTAATATAAGCACATATAAAGTATTGAAATATACATTTTCATTGAGAATATATGACATCGAGATATTGTTTTCAGCTTAGCTGCACTTAGAAAGCAAATTAATTCAATTGTAAATTGCATGTGTAAATATAGCATATTACTGCATTTTTAACAGAGCAATGTATACATTTATTACAAATATCTAATAACAAAGGTCGTTTCAAGTGATACATATTACTACATATATGAAGATCATTCTGTGAAAATATCAGCTTAATTGAGTTAATTAGGAGTATGCAGCACCATTTCTCTTTTTTCTCTTGGTGTACATTTTAACTTTGAGTAAAGATAGAGTTTTAAATGAAACTCTTCAATACCCATTCATAATTGTCATTTAATCTACATTTAGTTTCATTAGTTCTTCACATACATCTTCATTTTAAAGGAGGGTGATTGAAATCTCTATAACGTGAGCTATCACATTCACATCTACAATACGTATCGAAGAATACACCAGTGCAATCTAGTAAAACATCAACCTATTTTATTCAAATGAATAATGTCATCTAGTCTACACTCTTCTTCATGCTTTTACGATGCAGTGACTAATATTTCTTGAGAATTTCTCTAATGTGTAACTTGTGCAAGGTTGTCAGAATTCCTTTAGAAAGGTGTCCAAATCGGTTATATGTCATTTTAAATGTTTAGCAGTTTTTCAATTGCATAACTAGGATCCACTGAACTGTTAGATACGATACCAGTGAGTCAAGCAGTGCTTAATTTGTGCTGGTGGTTTCCGGTGCAGAGCACCAGCCCTTATTTCACAGGGCCGGTGCTATGGAATTTTTCTCCTGTAGGATGTGGACCTGATAATTATTAAATTTACATGTAAATGGTTTAAGTACACATACCAGAAGGCTTTCCATGTTACGGTGGCCATTTTGGAAATACGACTATATAGAGCAGTGAATTGCAAGCATCTGCACTTGCTATTTTGTTTCTTTGTTGATGAGTAGGTGTTGCCCTTCCTGTAAGGGACGTGTTACCCTGCTCATCCGTTGCCCTGGATCCTTTTCCCTACATGCACAGCGTGTTGAAATCAAGCTGCTGCACCTTCATTGGTAGCTGCTCCAGCAGAGCCTGTTATGACTTCGCTAGTGCTGGCATCTCGGACCTGCATACCGTTCTTACAAGACCCTTGGAGCCACTTTTGAGTGCAGTGAGCACTCCCTGTCAGAGTGAAAGAGGCTCAAGTCAGCTAAGTTTATTGACTCATAGAGGGAACGGCACGTAGTTTGTGTCTTTGAGATGTGAGTTTGTGCTTGCTAGAATGCTTTCCAGAAACTTGAGGTCATTGTGCATAATGTGGATTCTGCCTGTCATCCCTGCACTGATCTTATGCCTCGTGAATAAAGGTCAAAGTGTCAAAGTGTATGTGCCCTACACAAAAGCCTCTACTAACCTATAATGTTGCTCCATCGATAATTATCTAGCCTACAATATAGGGTGCATATCACTGGAGCCAATGGTGGCAGAGGGTGAAACCGGCGGAAGTGGGTGGTGGCCTCTTAAGAAACATTTTGAGCACCGGCACCTATTATTTTACAAATTAAGCACTGGAGTCAAGCCTCTTTTTGGGTACATTTGGCCTGCCATGCAGATTTTCTGTCTCTCCTCCATGTTCTCAAGGCAGATTTGGACAGGTGACCTTGACAGATATCAGATCCATTATGTGCCTGACATTGCTCTGTGCAACGAGCGTCACTTTTCTGGGATATGTTTTTGGTTTGACAGCCAGAAGAAATACCTGGCATCTGATTCTAAACAGGGGATCCTCTACAAATAGCTTTTCTCTTCAAACAAACAAACAGGATCACATGTGCATTTTATCTGAGGCCCCTCCTCATTCTTAGTTGCAACCCCCACCAAAATACCATTCGGACAACAGGACCTCTCCAGACCTTCATATTTGGATGATAGCAGTATCAGCCACTTAGGGCTGTATCTTCTTTCAGACACTACATTTTTTCATTGCCAGAGAGCCAGAGTTACTGACAGTGCTGGGACTTTGATGGCTCCTTCTACATCCTCACTCTTGCCTGATTGGAAAGGTTGAAGTTTCCCTAGATCTCCTGGAGGAAACATTAATGACTAGTGGGTTACAGACCTTGTGAGTCATTATCATTTCAGCAAGATTTCACAAGCACATTGTTTTCCATTGTTCGAAAACCTGCTGGCTGATTAATCCAATGAAGCTTAATACTTCATACTGATGCCAAATGTGCCCATTACTCCAATGTCAAAAGAGGAACAGAAGCAAGTAGGATCAGGAAATGAGATGAAGTAACAATACCATGGTTACATATATATATATTGTTCATTACACGTTCTCTCTTTCTCATCACAATACAGTGCCTTGCCTTCCCTCGCTAATGCATCATTACTCCCAGTCCACGGCTGTGAGGAATCCTGTAAAACAAATGTTAAGCACCACTCCCATGCCAGATCTTTATATTGGAGGGAGACTATCTCTCCACATAGACCCTATGTAGCCTTATTGCTGTGTATTGTTGCAAGGATTCAATAATAGGAAAAGAAACACAAGGCATCACAGAAGAAATCTGATTCCACATAAGAGTTCATTCAGAAAATTATTTATTAGAATTTGTATCCAAATTCATTATGTTTATGCCATCTGAAAATCAGTGTAATCTACATAAAGATAGAAAACATAAGTCAACGCTTGTTTCACTGATCACACTATTAGGGCCTCCTCAATAGAACAGGAAAATACATACTCTTGAAAACCCCAGCGCCTTTTGGTGTATGCAACCTGTCTCTGGGTCAAATGACTGAATGTAGTTGACAGTAGGGTTTTGTGTATTACTCCTAGAAAGTCAAACACAATGGAGAGCTTAGGTGTGACTGGATAAGCCATAACTGGCAGGATGGGAGGGTGAAGCTGGCCCCAGACCCACTTACAGTTGACTAGGCTATGTCCTGGCTCCACACAAAGGGTTCCAAACCCCCTGTAGGTAGTCTGGAGCTAGTGCCAGGAAGGCAGGGCACCAATCCACTACAAAGGCATGCCTCTAGAAGCTCCTCTCCACTTCAAAGGCTCCACTGGGTATAAATACTGAACCTCAGACACCACTTCTTCAGTACACTTCTGGACCTGTGGCTACTCTGCCAAGGAGAAGGACTGCTGTGCTGCTGAAAGGAATGCCACTAAGCACAGCTGTGACTCTGAAAGACTGCTGCCCTGCTGTTCTGGCCTGCTGCCTGCTGCCCTCTTGCCCTCTGACACATCTCCTCTGCTGGGCTGCACAAACCTGAGCAGAACCGAAACTTTGCCACTGGTATGTGAATTGGACCTGTAGCAAAGACCTGCATTGCAAAGCAGAGTATTGGAATCATCTCTCCACACAGACCCTATGTAGCCTTATTGCTGTGTATTGTTGCAAGGATTCAATAAAAGAAGACACAGAAGGCATCACACAAGAAATCTGATTCCACATAAGAGTTGATTCAGAAAATTATTTTATTAGAATTTGTATCCAAATTCATTATGTTTATGCCATCTGAAAATCAGTATAATCTACATAAAGATAGAAAACATAAGTCTACGCTTGTTTCACTGATCACACTATTAGGGCCTCCTCAATAGAACAGGAAAATACATACTCTTGAAAAACCCATGGGGCATATTATCAACGGCCAGCGTTAATTATCGCTGGCCGTACATAGCGATAGAAATATTATCGCCGGCTATCACTGAATATTATCGCCATGATAACGCTATATTTACAACGCATAGCGCTACGGCGATAATATTTCAGCGATAGCGGTGTTTTCAATGGAACATCGCTGGTTTTCCAGTGATGTTCCATCGATAACAGTGATAACATTGCTGATACGACCCTGTGGTCCTATCAGCATAATCCATCTCCCATTAAAAGTATGCCTTGGTCAGGAATTTAACAGATAAGGCTGAGGTAGGGCGATTTTTTTATCGCTGCACCTCCACGTTAATAACGCGAAGCTGCCTTCACGATATTAACATGTGTTGTTTTCATAGCCACGCCTTCTTTGCATCTCATTAGCGATGCGAGGCGAGGCTGTGAAAAAACAGGCTCTACATCAAGGAAACACGCGCTAGCATGTCCTTGATGATATTACGATATAATTATCGCCGCTTTCCGCCCAAAAACGGACGCTAAAGTGGCGATAATTATATCACCAGCCCTTGCTAATATGCCCCCAAGTCTTTAATAACCACTCTCCAAAATAGACATAACATCCCACATACTTATAAGGAAATGTTCCTTGATGGGAATCCATCGGGGCTTTTTGCAGTTCCTTACACTTTGTTAACCCTCACATAATTATACAGTGTTAGAGCTACATGGTCTCTCTCTGCATGGGCAGTGTCCCTCTAAAGTAAGAATACCACATGGATGATTAGGGCAAACTTTAATGATGATTACTAGTAAGTAATCTGATCATTACCTCCTTGCTCTTCTCCCTCAATACAGTCCATTCCCTATGAGGATATACCAGTGAAGAAAAACAAGTGACAACTGCTTTCTAGGTATCTGTGAGAGGTCAGAAAGTCAACATGAAATACTCCTGCAGCGGGCATTAGTTGGACACGGGCAGCTTCGGGATCTCAGATTAACATCAATATGTATGACAATGGTGCTCAACTACCTGTACAACTGGATTGCGGACATACAGCAAGCCTAAATGTCCAACAGTGTATGAAATCTGTATGGTACTAGAAGGGAAGCCACTAACTCAAACTGAATGCTGAATACACTGAGATTTTGGTTGCAGATGGGAAAACACATCTTTGGACGAACACTTTCCAGCCAACTGACATAGGTTCCCTTCCCACCCAAACATTTATATATGAAAATAATTGTTCTTTAAAAAAAGAAATATTCTAAGAGGTCATTGCCAAATTTCCAAAGTCATCTTCATGGACTAACAAAGTCCCCCCGCTCTGTCAAGAGAGCATCTGAAAATGGTGAAAGAGTGTTCCGAACTATACAAGAGTGTTTTCAGACTGTGCTCTACTACCTAGGTGTTCTCACTGACATCTGCACTCTAATTTACTGGAAGCTTTTTCTCTACTCACTTTCTCCAATTCAAAGGCTTCTTCTGGGAAGGATCCAAAACGTGTTCTGTTACTAACTGCAGATCTGCAAGACTTGCCTCCTCCCCCCAGCTCCCGAGTAAGGGGCTTATTTACAAGCTCCTTGTGCCGCCGGTGCGTCACTTTTAATATGGGAAAAAGTGACGTACCGGCAGCGCAAGAGGCTTGTAAATAAGCCCCTAAGTGTTGTCAGCTGCCCCACTCTTTTTGTGCAATCTTTTCCAAACATTTAAAAAAATAGTGACTTTGTCTCCAGGCAGTGGAAGGACAGATAAAGAGAAGATGTCCTCCCTGTCAACCATCAATCTCATAATGACTATGATTTAGATATATACTCCAACCACCAAAGGTAAAAAAGGCAACGGAACATCACCCACTAAGTAGAACAAAGTCACAAATCACTTTGGTTTTGTTGAACTACAATCAGTGAGAGAAATAAGCAAGGTAGCTTTCTTTTCTGACTTTGCAGAGGATTCTATACTTAAGGCTAAGTATGCCATCCTTAATGTAATCTTTTATTCTAAAACAAAGGCTGATGTTTCTCCATGCCCTGAGGATCAAGGTTGGTTACTGGAGTTACATGCAAGTTTTATGTCTAGCGAAGTCGACTTTTGTAGAGATAAAGAACACTATCAAAACAAAATAACAGAGGCAATCAACAGCCCAGTCAATCAACAGAGACTAATTATGAAAATGTACAGATTGAACGGACAAATGAGTTTGCAGATACTAGGAGGAGGTTTTCATATAAGATCCCGACATCTAATCATTTAACAACGTAATCTGATTATGAAGATCCTAAATTCTGTTCCCATCTTAATGATGTTGCCTAGTACGGGGAGTTTATCAGTGCTTAATTTGTAAATTTGTAAAAGAATAAGACCCTCTGCTGGGCTGCACAAACCTGAGCAGAACCGAAACGTTGCCACTGGTATGTGAATTGGACCTGTAGCAAAGACCTGCATTGCAAAGCAGAGTATTGGAATCATCACTGCGTGGCTCATCCTCAGCGTAGGCCCTCTCATACATTGTCAACAGGCAGCCTTGAAAACACTGTCGGATTCCTCATTGCTGCTCCTTGAAACCGATGCGTTGCTGTGATTTTGTACCTCAGTCCGACGTCAGACTTTGCAACACAAGCCCCATGGACAGGTTCCTCGACTGCAACACAGGCCTTTGCATCTCAACCTCACCACACCTCGTAACTGGTGCATCACTTTGGCTGTACAAACATCATTGACACGGATCCTCGCAAAGCTCCACAAACTCAGATTTAAGGTACTCTGTTCAGCAGGCCAAACTGGGTCCCTGTAGCTGGCACCCACCCTATTGCGGTTAGCCTGAACTTGTGACTTTGTCCTGGTCTGGCGCAACCAGATACCCGCAGTTGCCATTTTGTGCTTTTTGGCACTATTTTCACTAAAATCTTTGAAAATTGCATATCTCCGGTTCTACCGATTGGATATTTGTCCTTTTGGTCTTGTTGTGTTTATTAAGAGAACCTTTGTAGGTGGTGTTTCCACATTAATAATGTTTGATGTGTTGCACAAATACTTTACACATTGCCTCTAATTTAAGCCTGACTGCTCTGTGCCAAGCTATCAGATGGATGAGTACAGGTTAATTTAGGGTTAGCTTGTGACTCACTCTGACAAGGATAGTGCTGCTGCTTGACCAGGTCTCAAACCCCAGTCAATCAAAACCCCAATGTCTTACAGTTGGTTTAAATGTTCATAATCTGTTTGACTTTCCAGAAAGCCAAACCCTCCATAATGGAAATCAATCTTCCTATCAAAGATGGTTATGTCTTAGTATGGCATTATGCCTGTGTTTAGAAATTCAAGTTACTGTACTGTTAGGGAAGTGATTATTGAGCTATGAATGAAGACAACATATAGTTGATCAAATCCTTTATATATTATTTGAATATCTAAGAATGCTCACCATCAGATTTGCAAATCCATTTTTTTAACACTTCAAAGTTCAAAGCTTTTCAATCTTCTATATCAGATTTTGATTCAAGCAAGACTAAACTGGTATGGTACACATCTCTCATAGATAAGGTTGTTGCATGTATCATTGAGCAGTAATTCTGGTAAAAGCCTGCAAGATCTTGAGTCCATTGAAATCAAACTTGTTTAATTTCCTTTGCCAAAAACTGACAAGTAAATTACATAAATTGCGCACAGTCAGCTCTCTAATAATTTTACCATTGACAAAACAAATAGTTTACAGAGGAAATATATGCAGGCTATAAAGAATTGAATAAAAACGTATTACACAAGCCAGTAAGTCACATCCCATGCTGCAAAGGAACCAAACAAAATTTTGTAAACCACTAAACAGGAGAACTCCCTTCTCTCTTATGAAAGATCATATTGGAGAATATGGGTAATGAATTAAAAGAATGGGCTTCCAAAAAAGAGAATCTGACCTTTAATACACGTGACTAATGATGTAATAACAGCATATTCGATGTAAAAAATAAAGGACGCCATATCACCTTCAAAATTAAGCAGAACCTCAGGTCCTGAAAACCTCCCAGCAGTGACAATTAAATCAAATTTTGATTTTAGCACCACTCTTTTGATGGTTAGCCTAGTCAGGACAAATTCCGACATCCTGGAGAGGGCCTGTTGGTAAACCCATTTTCATAGAGGGAGTAGAGAGTTCTTCAAGTGATTATAGATTAATCAGCTTGACCTTATTTCTAAGTTATTTGAAAAAATCTTCCTTTTACATATACATGATTGGGTTGACGATAATTTAGTTCTGAGAGAAAGGGGAGGTTTCTAGGAAGATATAAAAAATATACCAAATTGATGAGCCCTACTAAGGGACAAATCAATCTAGGGTGTCTTGTGTTGTGGATCAGGGCCTGGCTGTTTGGCTGGACTGTTCCATTTTGTTGATCGGGGTTGTAAATGATTTGCATGAGTTCAAACTGCACACTGTGGCACTGGAACCAAGATATACCTGACTGATGAGCCTTTATAAGGGAGAAAACAGTCTTGGGTTGCTTGTGTTTCAGTTCAGGCAGGACCTGGCCAGGGAATTCGCACTGGACTGTTCCCATTGGAGCAGGGTCAAGAATGTTTTGCATATGGCCGAGGTGACATGGTGTGCAAAATAACAATGGACTGGTATTTGGCCAGAGTAATTACCAGTGGCTGAGATTCATTTATTCCACAATAGATCATGGCTTTGTACTTCAAGCTCTCGTTCTGAAATCGAGAGAGCTAAATAAAAGACTGTGTAGTTGTTTCGTTGATATCAGAACGGTGTTCACTACAGTGGAAAGAGGCCACCTTTGGGAGAAACAGACCACCTGGAAAGTCGAAAGAGGATTATTATCTCTCTTCCAAGCACAACATACATGGATTTGGGCACAAGCTGAACTGGATCTCTCAGGACAAGTCTCTAGAAAAATGTAAATATTAAATGGTCTGTGACAAGACCATCCCTTTTTGGCTTATTTCTAGAGGATTTACCATCAGCTTTGAAAAGTTGGTGATAATTACATTACCTGCCTTTTATGTACAGACAATCTAATTTTACTAGATCATACTGCTGTTGGACTGCAGAGAAAGCTTGATGCCTTAGTAAAATATTGTAAAGTGATCTTCCTAAATGTAAATGAAGAAAAAAACTAAATATTGATCATTGGTAAAAAGGCAATTTAACATGTTGTTTTAGGTAATACTGTAGTGAAGTAAGTAGATTTATATAGGTAACTAGATTGGCTTTTTGCCAGGAACTCGAATTGTATTGTACATCTTAAATCATTTAGGATTAGAGCTTGTCTTTTGTCGGGAGCCCTAGCTAAACTCAATCACATCTGTTAGTGTTATTTTTAAAAAATACTTGCAACTAAATACCTCCCATGGCATGTTATGGCCCTCAAACACTGTATCTAGATTGTAGAATGACAAGAAAATGGTTGGAAAGTTCTTGCCTAAAACAAATGTAACCATAAGGGCATGTTGAAAACAGGCAAACTGCAGCAAATTAAATTTGATGGGCATTTACAAGGCCATTGTGCTGCCGGTGCATCACCTTTTTTGACACACCGGCGGTGCAGTGTGCCTGCCTATATTTACAAGGCCCTGTAAGGTCACCCCGCGTCACTTTTGATGGCCTTGTAAATATGGGCCCCTTTTAGGCATTACTCTGCTGAAAAGGGACGTTCCATGTGTGTTGCTGTGGGTGTTCCCACGCAACATCCATGGAACCTGACACATTCCCACATTTACAAAGTTTTGTAAAGCTGGGAATGCATCAGAATTCTACGCCTCCCCAAGGGAGAGGCATAGAATTGGTAAAACAAGCAGAAATACTCAGGTAAATGCCATCAAGAATTGTTTTTGTGCAGGAAGGTGTCCTTTAATGCACAAAAACAATCATTTCTGCAGAGCAGGCAACCCAGCAACATGACTATGGCGCATGGCTGACCATTGTGCGCTAGGGCAGGGGAAAGCACAAGGATGTTTTGTATTGTTGGTAATACGATGCATCCCTGTGCTTTAAAAATTATGCCGCTCGGTGTAGCAAAATGGCTTGCAGCACCGTGCTGCACCATATTTTTGTAAATGAGGCCCTAAATTTGAGATCTTGGGCTGAAATGGTTGGTATTCTTAGGTCATGCGTTAACAAATTTACTACAAGTAAAATTGTGAATAACATTTCATACCTCTGATGGAAAATGTTAAATCTCGATTGAGAAACGTAATAAACCCTAATAGGAAATATCACACCCTGTAAACTTCTTACCTGTGAAATCAGCCTTGAAATCCTCAGCATTACCTAAACCTGTTAGATATGATAATGAGGATATAGAAAGGAAAACTTCCATCACCTTCACTTTAAATACCATAGGAAATGAAAATGATAACCCTTGCACAGATAACTTTCCAGATCCAAAATTATGATCTGATGCATTTATTGAATTGCAAGCCAAGCCAGGGCCAGCTTTAACACTGGTGGCGCCCTGTGCGACAATGTTTGCTGGCGTCCCCCCCATGACCACCACTGCCACGGATTCCCTCACTAGCACTCTTTAACAGTGCCCCTCAAGTCTCCATACCACTGTCTCTCTGATTCATTTAGTTTTAGAGCACCACTCATACCAGCGTAAGATGCTAGAGCACTTTACATAACACACACATTGCACAGACAATCATATGTGTGTAAATCAGTGCATAGGAAATGTTACATCAGACAGGACTACAAGGTGTAGTGTAAGAGTGACATGTCAGCGATAATGGTAGGCAATATAGTTTAAGAGTCCATTTTCTGGAATAGCACAAATTCAAAATTTAAAATGTAACATAATATTGTTAGCAGTTCTCTACAATAATTAGAATTGTTTTCTACCCAAATGAACCCTTTTGGCAAGATTAGTATAATGAAAGACTTGGCAGAAACACATATAGCTCTAACTATATACCTTGCAGTTTGCATGTAGCTCTTTGATGACAGTTAATAACTCAATGTTCTACATTACAATTTTGACTTATAAACGACAAGTAACAAAAGGGCTCTCTTACAGAAGCAGTAATATGCACTTTGGTATGTGCATGGTACATGTTCTTAGCAGCAGGCATTTAAACTAAGGGTGGGCGTAGTTCGCGAAGTAGCACTTCGCGAAGCTACGCAAAGTGAAGTTCGCACTACGCGAGCTACGCGTAGCACTTCGCGAACTGCGAAGTAACATGTTCGCACTGTGCAAGATGTTGTTTTCAATGATTGCACAGTGCGGACAAGCAACCGGCACTGTGCAATCATTGAAAATGGCATCTTGCACAGTTCGAGCTGTAGTTTTCTGCTGCTCGAGTAGATTTTTCCTCGAGCTGCAGCTTTCTCAACGCGAACTGGTAGTTTCTCATCGCGAGCGGTCGCGAGCATACGCGACCCCTCGCAATGAGAAACCTGACCTTCTCGCGTTGTGAATCTCGCCGGGAGGTTTATTTTCCATGCTCGCGATCGCGAACAAGGAAAAAGTCTCGCCAGGATGTCATTTTGCTTGCTCGCGGTCGCCAACTTGACGTTGAGGACCGCGAGCAAGCAAAAAATGACCGCAGCACTACGCAACACTACGCTACGCGTGTTCGCACTGTGCTACGTGCAGTTCGCGTAGTGCGAAGTAGCGCGAACTTCGCAAACTACGCGAGCGTAGCGTAGTGCTTCGCCCAGGCCTAATTTAAACCCTCTGTGCTACCTTAGGATAAGTCCAAACTTTCACTAGACAAACCTCCGTCTCTTTCCAGGAAGACGATTAATCATTGGAGTTATCTTGACACTTTAATTGATGCTGAAAATTGCTGGAGGCCAGGACGTGGCAGCAGGTGCTTTTAAAATTATAATATGCTTGCAAAAATGATGCCCCCACCCCAAGTCAGCACCCGGTGCGGTGGCACCGATCGCACCGCCCTAGAGCCATCCCCGAGCCAAGCAAATCTTTTTTGACTATGCATGGCCTTTGTTTTACATTAAAAGGAAGGGATTTGCCAATGTACACTTAACACTCTTGGGGGCTTTTTTACAAGCCCTTGTGCCGTTGGTTCACTACTTATAAAATGGGAAAAAGTGGCCTCCCGGCAGCGCAAAGGACATGTAAATAATCCCCCAAGTGTTCTATCTCCTATTTTTAATTGACAGTCCTATATTTCATGATATATTTAGGAAGTTTTAAACACTATGGGGCATATTATGAAGCCAGGCGATAAAATTATCGCCGCTTTAGCGGCAGAAAACTGCCTCTAAAACGGCGATAATGGGCTTGATAATATGCTCTATGGAATTCCAATTGAAGCCCATGTTAGATGCCCTTCACATCTAACGTGGGCTTCAATTGGAACTCCATAGAGCATATTATCAAGCCCATTATCTCCGTTTTAGCGGCAGTTTTCTGCCGCTAAAGCGGTGATAATTTTATCGCCTGGCTTGATAATATGCTCCTATTTTTGTATAAAGTGCTCAACTTTTATAAAACAATCTGCTACAGATCTTTTAATTAATATATTTTTTAGATTTAATTAGATTATCTAAATTTTTAATAGTTATTAAGCACAATTTTATGTAATTGTGTTACAAAATATATTGTGTAATCTGATGTTGTATGGACTAGGGCTACATTTACAAAGTGGCTGCTCCCCTGGAGCGTCACTTTAAGCGACACTCTGGTGGCGCAGGGGTCTGCTCGAATGGTGTAACGAAAGTTGGAAGCCCCCCCTCTGTAAGGTACATGGAGGGGCCCCCCTCCGGACTCAACCAAGAGCTCCCAGGCCAGGGTATTTTGCTGAAGGGGCCCCCGGAGCCTAGGGCCCCCTGCACCGCAGGGGCATTGGGAGCCTATGTTATGCCATTGGTCTGCTCCATATTTACCAAGCAGCACTAAGCCACATTGTGTGACTTATTGCAGACTTGTAAATATCGTTTTCTTTAAAGCAGTTTTCTACGTCAAAGGGGCATGCAATGGGTATTGCTATGGGTGTTCCCAGCAGCACACATGGCTTTTTGACAATGCCCCAGATTTACAAGGAATTGTAACTCTGAGGCAGCACCAAAAATATACGCCTCGCCAGGGGAGGCAAAGGGATGTGCAACGAGGAGAAATACCTTTATTTCTCTTTGTTTTTCCTTTTCCTATGTTGAATGCAACACACATAGAAAGAGAAAACAGCCTCTTGTTATTGTTTTTGTACAGGAAGGGAAACCTTCCTGCACACAAATAATCATCCCTGCATCGCAAGCACCCTTGCACCATGGCGCAAAGTGTCTGCATTGGCGCATGGTAGCCCATTGCGCGCCAGCGAAGGGGAAAAGGACAGGAATGCGCCGTATCTGATAAATACAGCACATTCCTGCTCTTTTCGTTTGATGCAGCGCAGTGCAACAGGAAGGACTGCGGCACTCCCCTACGGTCAGATCTTGCAAATAAGGTCCGAAATGTCCTAATAGGTTTTATTTATCTTCTATTACTATTTGCAAAGCTCACTATAGGCTGAGGTCTCTACACGCTGTAGAAGGGGAGAATCTTAATGAATCAGAAAGTCTACTTAAAACGAACTAATGAGAACCAGCTTGACAGAAAAGCCAAGTCTTAAGCTGCTGTCTGAACTTAAACAAGGATTTCTCTAGGTGCAACAAACCAGTAGGAGCATTCCAGAGCTTTGTGTCTGTCTGCGGATCCTTGTTTTTACCCTAGTCAACAAGGACACTAACGATTAACAAAGTGTCATTCTTGGGCAGTATCTTTGAAGGCGTTTTTTGATGAGTGGTGGAGAGTCTCGTGTTAATGCCCTTTGTACAATGCAAAGGACCTTCAACTAAATGAACCCACTGCATAATTAGAAGGCAACTGTAATTTATGTACAAGGGGAGAGCAGATGGAAAGAGGTGGGCACCTAAGAGTAGACATATAGCTGTATCTTGTTCAACCTTCAATGAAATCTGAGGGAGCTCCAAATAAAGAGAGTTGATATAGTCAATGCTAGACCCTATAAGAGACACTCTTACTATGTGTTTGTTACCAGGAGACAACAAAGGAAGGTTCACACAACAGAAAAGACTTGAACTGCCAAGGACAATTGGCAAGCAATCTTCACTCCAAGACTCTTCTCCAGCTTGGATGGAGCTGGTAAAAGGCTCATCTCAACAGTCCACTAGGAATCAAGCTAGAGATCACTGCAGCCATTGACTAGGACCTCCCTCTTATCAGTCTGAGTTTGAGCTTGGTGCTGCACATCCGCTGCCACATAAATCCTATAGTGTGCTGTTTTGTAAGCACACTAATAATTGCATATCATCGGCAGACATATGTGTAATGTACTACCAAATTCTGCCAGATTATTCGCCAAATGGCTGACGAAGGTTAGATAAATGAGGAGAAGGTGCCAGATACATCTGGACCTGAGTAAGATGCTACATTTAATGCCTGGGTCTGTACACATAGAAAAGACTTAATTCATGCAAAGACAATACCTTCAATGCCTGCCACTCTAACCTGGTCTAAAACAATGGAATGATCCACCATGTCAATAGCAGAAGACATTTTCAAGAGGACCGAGTCATTAATATGACTGGCATCTATCAGAGAGAATGGACTCAGTCAACTCTGCATCAGCTAATGGAGGTAAGACTTTAAAACATGTTTGGAATTGCTTAATCAATGTAGTCACTGCAGGGAAATTACTTAGGCCAATGTTTTTCATTAGCAACAACTTTTGTTTTAGTAAAATAATGAATTCATCCCTCAAAGTTCCTGAAAAGGAACGACCCCCAAATGATTTCTGGTGATAACACTTGAATCCTCAACAATTTGAAAAACAATGTTTTGAATGTTCACGAGAGGAAGCAATTTCATTCAAATAAAAGATCTCTTTTATCACAAATGGTGAATTTTAGACTTTCTGAATTCCGGAGAATACCATGAGGCTAATTTCTATTAGTGAGTGGGTGCCGTTTTTTCGTAACGTACAACGGGCCACATGTACAAGGAGTTTTTGTGTTTGCAACCCCTCTTATTTGCTAAATTAGACAGTATGTAAATGTCAAAATCTTTTTTAAACATACTAAACCCTTTTATCAATTCAAAAGAGCCATGTTTTTCATAGTCTCCTCTCCTTTTTTATCAACTAATGACTCCAGAATTGCTAAGAGAAAATCTTGTACATGGTGAGACTTGATTACTCATTTTACCAGCAACACATTTATAGACAGGATCCTCTCCAAACATTTAAGTGACTCAGAGTGTTGGACAACCGTTCCTGGCAGATTACATGCAGAATTTAAAGAAAACTCTAGGGCCTGATTACGAGTTTGACGGTGCAGTGCTGGGTACTTCCTGTCGCTGCACCGTCAAACCTGTAGTGAGGCCCCCGGCCAGATTAAGAGTTTCCTCCGGCCTGACTGGCTTTTTTTGGGCGTTCCCACGGCGATGCCTTTAAAAATTACACCGCAATGGGAAAGCCATTAACAGTTCCTGCATGGCATGAACTTAAAAGTCCATGCCGTGCAGGAACTTGTGTGCATGCTTACAGAGGGACACATGTTGTGCCCCCGTGTGCATCCACAGGGTGCAGAGGCTCTCAGGGCCCCCACTGTTTCCTCCCCACCAGGGTTTTAATGTAGGAGGAACCGCCGTGAAAACTCTGGCGGAGAGGAAACTCTTAATATGCTTGGCAGGACCCAGGGGCGTAACACAGGCCCCCGCAGCCCCCACGGTGCGGGGGGGGCCCGAGCCGCAAGGGCCCCCCTCAGCACCATACTCAGGACTGAGAGCTCCATATTAAATATGGAGTACGGGCCCCTTCATGTACCTTGAAGGAGGGCCCCCTCAACTTTCGTTACACCAGTGGCAGGACCCCATCAGTCCTGCTAAGCACCTGGATGCCTCTACACCAACATAACACCGCCAGTGAACGGCGGTTCCCTGGCGGCTGTGGCAGGGCTGTGGCGGTCCCACCACTCATCTCATAATGGGGTGGTGGAGAAGCTGCCGCCCCCTGCGATGGACCGCCAGACTCGTAATCAGCCCCAAAGTATGAAGGAGAAAACTTTTCTGTGACCATGGATGACTTGTCACTAGGGGTGCTACTAAAAAGCTTCAGCATAGATTTGTGAGTGCTACAAGCTGGAGTTGAAAATATTGCTGAAGCATTTTGCTGTTCTCTCAGTTTATTTTTCTCATCTATGTCCATGTCTGGAAGTGCAAAATCTCCATTAGGGAGGATTCCTTCTGCCTCTCCCTCAAATGAGGACAATCCTTGGCACTGCTCCAATTGGGAGTCTAACACAACTTTTATCTGAAGCTGGTCAGAGGGATTGGAAGATTTACAGGGAGGATCTTTGTGCTTAACTGCTTGCTGGATTGTATTGCTATCTCCCATATCCTACTTCTGAAAAAAGGGGAACATTGAGTTATAGCCTGTAAATGCATTTAACTGTACTGAGTTGTTTCTCAGTAGGTTGGATTTTGTTTTTTTGCAAGCCCTTCTTGGAATCTTTTTCTCAGAGCAAAGTTTCCTTACTATCATATTCAGTCTAAATAGAAGGTGTAATAGGCAAAGTTACCAGAAACAACACCCACTGTAATGGGCCAAGTAGGATAGATGCAGGTATAAAGGCCCACTCCTTGTTGCAAGCTGTATCAGGACAGCAAGTATTGGTCTCCCAGCTGACAAAGGAAGACTGCACCCCAGCACCACAATCTCCAAACAGGGAGAGGATATTTGACCCCAAACCCGGCCACCACCTTACCCTGGGATCCTCTTGTTTTACTCACACACATTAAAGGAAGAGAGTGCAGGGGCGAGAGGCACACTAGAAGGTACAGATAAATGATGTGAGGGAGGAGGTGCCTGTGCTACACCACCATGATATAAGTACAAGCACCAGTTGCTTCCACAACCGTCTTACCTTGCTTCACTTGTTCTCCAACAAACTTGGCGTAATCCTCCTAATAATCAAATTGGGAGAACTCCAGAGTGGGTTTCCACAACACTTAATCAATAAAACACCTCCTACGCCAGAGTGTTACCACCTTCATGATGAGATACATACGTCGCTAGATAAACAAAAAAAGGAGAAATGAGCATCAGGATAGCCAAGGCGGCAAGTTCAAATATACCACTGCATGACCGTACTGATGTGCCGAAGTGAGGTCAGAACTTAATCAATCTGTGAGGAAGTAAATGAGAGGGGGCAAGTAAACCAAGCAGTACCAGGACCTAGACCTGCAGCCTCCATGCTTTAGGTGCTAACCCTCTCCCTACGGCAACCAACGCCGCTGAAGACAAGTTCGGGCTCAGGCTTCTAAACTTCAGGCACCGAGCGTGACTGAGCGTCTTACTGCAGCTCACCCCCAGCAGCGGACCCTCCAGCAACGGTGCGTCTTGCTGTGTCTGCAGCTCATCCCATGCTGTGCCTCCACTCTAGCCGAGCAGCGTCCTCCAGCAGCACATCTTCTCACGTCCTCCAGCAGCACTTCTGCAATCAACTCCCAAACAGAAAAGAATGAGGTTCAGCTCTGTAGTTAACATGGGATATCTTCTACAATCTGTGCTCTGCAGTTTCTGTTAAGAGGGCTACCAAGATGAATTTCACCACTAAAACATTTTTAAAACCGCCCTGCTTGAGCTCTGCGGGAATGACGTTCAGAAATGTTTTCTAGAAAGGGTCACGAGGAACTGCAGACCTCTTCCTCATTAAGCCCCCAAGGAAAAGCAGAAGTGAACCTCTGGGAAGCTGTCAATTAATTTAATTAATTTAATTAATTTGAAAGATTTCGATTTTTTTTAAATAAAAAATTTCACAAAAAATATAATACTTATATGTAAATTCTTATATATGCATTATATATATGTTCATATATATTATATTAAATGTTAACATAATTTAATTTATTTAATATTTCTCTTAATTCCCTGCCGCAACTGATTTCTATGGTAATTTGTTGCAGTTCCATTGGTTGGCCATGTGTGATGCTTGACTGACTATAATACTGGGCTGGGGTACCTTTATACCTGTTTTGCCATCTATAGGGCTTTAATAACTTTAGAAGTAAATTCAATTGTCTTACATTTTTGTGGATGTTTGTTTTGTATTGGCATGTCCCTCAAATACCCATCCTTAAATCTTATCAAACAGTCCCACTTCACCATTGTAAAGTCCTGTTTCTCCCACATTTACTAGAAAAATTTATACCAGCATGTGTGGACACCCCTGCATTGAAAATAGGAGAAGGAAAAGTAGAGGTTTCAGGCTGTAGGTTTGTGAATTGCATTTTGTAGCATGTTAGTAGTTCTACTTCATTTACTACAAAATGCAGTTTGTGAATCAGGCCTATAGTTTTAGGGACTAATGCAAAGATCCCACACAGAATAAAAATCTGGAACTGCAGACTAAGCTCGTATGAAAATTGAGGAGTTGGCCTAACGGCTAGGGCGGTTGACCTCAAATCTGGGGAACTGGGTTCGAGTCTCGGCAATGGCGCTGAACATCCTGTGATTCTGGGCAAATCACTTCATCTCACCGTGCCTAACAAAAATGAATGTGTGTGCTCATGTAATGTAACTGGTGCTATGTAAAGCGCTGTGATACCCGATTCGGTTCAAGTTCGTGCTATATAAAACTCTGCAAAAAAAAAAAAAAAAACTCGAAACGGAGAAGCGTCACGTTAAAAAAACTGAAGATTTAGGTTTTTTTGTGATAGTGTCAAAAACAAATTTGTTCCAAGTACTAGTGGAGGCACACAGCCATGGTACCAACTGTTTTAAACACAATAAACATCTACTGATGTAGAAGTGTGTAATCATAACTCACCCTTCATGGCTGTAGCTCGACAACCTTAGAACAATAAGAAGGCAAGGTAAAGGAATAGTCACACAGAGCGACTTTACTATCAACTGTCTCCCACCATGTTTATGCAAAGTGTCAGGGGCACAAGATGGCAGTGTTTTGACCCATTTTTAAGTCTCGCATAGAGCAGCGCATGCGCTGCTTCTACGGGGCATCAAGTAATTAGTATTACCACTGAAACACCACCCCTTTTTTTCTCTTTGTTTTGTTGGTTGCCATAGGTGGAATCTTGGATTGCTGTTGTTATGTCGCTCATTGTTGGCTGGTGGTCAGATACATCACTTCCCGTTTCTTCAGTAAGCAGCATGGACCAACTACAGTTAACTTACTCTGCTGGCTGTTATCTTTTAATTTAGGGACTACTTTTGTTCTTTGCTGCTAGCATTTCCACATCTGGCAGCTTCCTGCCCATATCACAGGCCGTTTATAAATTTAGGTTTAATATGCACAAGATCTCGGTTTATTTATAATTAAATGATGCTGCCACGCCCAGGCTCGTACCCTGTTCTCCTGCTCCAAAGGCAGCAGCATTATATGTTGAGCCACCTCCTCGCACCATTTGTTTTACTTGGTTTTAGATGCTACATTTTTTTTCATTTAACGGCCGCTCCCCCATCTTGACTAGAGCTGCTTTGGAGGTCACTTTATTTTTTAGTGTAACCCTCCCGCCTTTCTGGTTATCAGGGGCCTATGCTTTGTGTACAGAAGGGCCGGGTGAATACTGTTTTTTTTTTTTAACCTGCCGCCGATCAGTTAAAGCCCTGTGAGTTGTTTATATTTTACTTTGCTTTTTTTATATAGCGCAAGGTCGATCAGCAGATATTGGAGCGCTTTACATGCATACATTAGAAAGATTACATACATTTTTGGTAGGTGCGCGGAGATTCATTTATTCATGACGTAGGAGTGGGCGGAGTCAAGGCTGCTCTTGTTACTTCTCAGTGGTTGGTTTATGGGTCTGCGGCACCCATGTTCAGTGAATGCAGTTACCCGGGGGCATTTTCCATTGTGCGCCGCTATTACTGGGCAGCAAGATCTTCCCGCAGTGGCGATGTTTTGCGCAAACATGTCAATTGACCTGGCACAAGCCTGGCTTGTCTAGAGTGGTCGGTGCTTCTTTTTGTCAAGGCTGCCAAACGAGACAAGCGGTAGGGAGTATTTGCAAGGATCTTCCGTGGTCACCTAATGGATCTGTGTGCGGTGCTTCCTTAACCTGGAAACACTGATGTTCACAATTGCACTCCCTAACTAGTGTTAGTGAAAGGCGCCAGTATTTGCTCTTGTGGATAAGGCAGTAAGATGTAGCTGGGAGGAGAGACGCATCACGTTTCTAATGATTCACTGTAACATCTGTTGTATTTTGCTTTTCGTACTCCACGAACTGGCAGTAATGTCGTCTGACTGTTTACTTTTTTACAGCAGCGCACAATGTGGCCGAGAAACGACCAGGGTGAGCTGTAGTAATGTCGTGGCAAGCTACTTGGTGTTTTGTTTATGCAATTTGCACGTTTGTCACTAAGTCAGTTGTGGGAAGCGGGTAGAATAGCAGAAAACAGGTAGATGAATATTAATTACTTAGGCGATGGAGCTTAACATTGTTTTGAGTAATTACTGGAAAACAATTTGAAAATAAGGATGCATTTTCCATTGTTTCCCTTTTCAGTGATGAGCTTCCTGTGTGTGGCGAGTTCAACCGTACATTTCTGCAATCTAAAGTAGGCCCAGGGCACACTTTGCAGTGGCACGTAGTGAGTGGTTCGAGTTCAGCCGGGGGGCATCTAATGTTTCTGCCCGAAGGACCTGTAATTTGCCTTCTTGCACTTCTACGGGGTGTGAACCCCCATGGTTCAGTACGGCCTACCGCCCCCTCCTCCCCTCTGCTGTGACAGAAACCTTTTCAGACATTTGTTTGGAATAGGGGGTCGTAGACCCCCGATCGTATTTATTAACAAAACACACATATTTGCAAACAAATATACAATTACGCAGAAATGACAAGACAGGATTCGGTACATTAAATTCCTTCCTAGCTTTAACCAAACTCTAATACATAATGTTCCTATCCTAGTCTAACCATATTGATGATCACATTTCTGCGTATTCCTTTGGGCCTACGGCAAGGTCAAACGCTGGCCCCTCCCCTTTTAATCCAAATTGTCCCGCACCCCCCTACCAGAGTGCGCATGCGCAGGGGGCCCAGCTGACCCGGAAGTGCTTCCTTCCAGGCAACCCCCATACGCTGAATACTTACTCCATAAAGGGGTAAAAAACGCTGGCCCCTCCCCCTTTAATCCAATTTGTCCCGCGCCCCCCAACCAGAGGGCGCATGCGCAGGGGGCCCAGCTGACCCGGAAGTACTTCCTTCCAGGCAACCCCCATACGTTCAAGACTTACTCCATAAAGGGGCCATGCAGACAGCGCAGCTTACTTACGCCCACGTGGGGGTGGCCAACCAGCCAATGGAAAGCGTAACCCCCCCCTTTGGCCCCGCACCATTGCAACCAACCGGTTGTAACTGCCCCTGGCGTCTGGTGAGAGCCACATGTCCCTCCCCTATGGGCGCCCCACTTAATAAGGCGCCCCCAAAAGATTAGTAAATTTAGACTGTCCAACCGATGACCTTACCGCCTGACTCGAAATACCGCCTAAAAACACGACAAAAAAGGCATTTACATTCACTATATTTGACTTTTCCTCATAATTGACACCCTGTGGAAAAAACACATTAACCATACTTTGCTTCAACAAAACATCCATCTCAGGGATGGTGGGTGGGGAAAAAAGGTTAGAAACCCCCCGAGGAAGGGGGCACACGCGACAGGTGTGCTTCCGAGGGGAGCGGAGTGCAAAGAGACCGCACTTCGCGCTCCCCCCGGCTTTAAAGGGTTGCCCAGCCACCAGCTGGAACTGGTTCTGGGCCAGGGGTCACCCGCGACCCGGAAGTGATCGGATCACTTCCGGGGCGTGGAGGAGCCTTCCATGACCCGGAAGTGATCCAATCACTTCCGGGGCACCGCCCCTGACCAATGCGGAGCAACGGGACGGGCTAGAGACGGGGGCACGGCCGACCCGCATAATGGCGGCGGGGCCGATGCCGGCCCCACCTTCCTCAGAGGCTGGGTCCCTGTTTATGCGTTTGGGAGACTTGTTCTATAACAGGCCCATTCTCCACAATGCGATCTGTGCAAAACGTTTCTCTTCCTAGAGGTTTATTTGATAACCTGATGTATTCTGGGTGTTGTAGTTGGTTTGACTAATTGTGCATCTGCAAACTCTGATATGTAGCACAGTCTGACTGGAATCGTAGAGCTATGACAAGGAGTGAGGTGCAAATTCTAGTGTCTTATTCATAGAATTTGTTTGTGATGTGTTATTTATGAACTTTTTTTGTTGCAAACAATGTGCATGCCGCCTTAGATGGCAATCATTTTGTATCGTCTTCAAAAGTTTAATGGCTATTTCATGTTTGTAAAAATAATTCAATAAAATACACTGGTTTGTAAGTGCCAGACCTCTTGGCTTTGACATGGCCTGTTTGTTATAAGTATTTGCCTGATTTATAGAGAGGAAACCAACCCAGCTGGCTGTTAATTTGGGGGCGGGTGTTTGGCAGGGTGGAGATAAATGGGCCTTGTTCTCCCGGGAGGGGGGAGAGGCTGCTCATAGATTTGATCTGGGTGGCTTGAGCTTGACCTCCATGGGATTTTGGCCTTTTGAAGTCTGATGGGATACTTGTCCTTGAGTAAAGAGTGGGGCAAAGGTGACATGGAGTTGTTTAGCTTGTATTTGCGGACAACCCGTTGTATTAATGAGCTGTTAGTTTCAGGGCGCTTCTGGCCATCATGTTTTTTAAGAGGCATTGTTGCAGGAGTAGATAGGCCGCGTACATCTGAGACTTTCGTAAGGTGTTAGTTACACACATGATTTTCATGCTTGTTGACCTGTGAACAGCTAAGTACAATAACCCACGAAACACTTTTTTCACCCTGAGCCAGCGCGAGCCGCACTGATGAGCACAACACAGGCTTAAGATGATGCTGCAGTAGTGGAGCATGTGCTAAGTAAAAATATCTTAATATTTGCCGCAGCCGAAGGGCTTCGACCTACTGTCCTGTAATTCATGAGGGGGTCTCCGTAACCTCTCTGTTATACTTACATTGTGTTTTTAAAAATGTCCGCCAGGTTCATAGTTTGCTTTGCATCTGTAGTATGTTTTCAGAGCCTTTTATTTGAACCAAGCGCATCCATGACCCCCTACAGCTGGTGATCACTTGGATAATATTCACTGTATAGAATTTACAAACATTCATTTTGCTATGGGCGCAGGGCCACTTTACTAGCTTAAAGTAGCATTCTCACCATGCGTAGTGTTTGTTTGAGTTGCAGATTCTGAAACAGTCGTTTCCATTGGCTGGATGCTTGGATGGGTTAATACAAATGCAAAAGACCAAAATCGTGGTTTAAAAAGCTTTCCCTATGGGCATCCATTCACCAAATTGTATGAGTAGTGGAAGTAAAATCATGCAGTTTTTGAGGAACTGATGTCATCTAAGGTTTGACCTTTAGACCACCCTTCAGTGATTTAGATTTGCTTCTGAAGCATGTAGATGAAGGAGCTAAGCCACTGCCTTTGTGACTCCTGGGTGCAGAAGTAGCAATTGGAGTGCAAGACATACCAAACTGCAAGCAGCTGCTCCCCCTAGTTAACTTTTAATTGACGTGCATGGGTCTACTATTAATATTTTTTAAGCAAAAAAACTCTTGACTTGTGATTGCTAGAGCTATGTTGTGGTTTAGCCTTTTTCCAAAGCCTTGCCTTCACGCACCTACTCTTCAGAATAGAAGCAAGCATGGCAAAATTCTAAACAAGCATGGCTAAATTCCAAGCAAGCATAGATGTGCAAAAATCTTCTTCAGTGTCGTTTTTCTCTTTAAAGTAAAATTGCTTGGAATGCACATATTTTTCTGTTAACAAAAGGTTCCCACGGGAAACATCGTTTACAACGCGGGGATTACATCGTGATGCCATTACATCGCGGTTTGTACAACGCAAGTCGTTACAACGACTTGCGCTAGATGGCGCTCTAGGACAAGGAATAGTATAATTTACTATCCAACACCTTCCCTAATGAACGTAGACTGGAGTTGGAATAGTAAATTATACTACTCCTAAGTCCTATTCCTTGTCCTAGAGCGCCATCTAGCGCAAGTCGTTGTAACGACTTGCGTTGTCAAACTGCGATGTAGTGTACCGCGATGTAAATGTATGCGTTGTAACGTTATACATCCGTTCCCACCAGTGGCACCAAATTGATGCGCTGTCCAGTCATGGACAATAATTTTTGCTCGGGAGGAGAAATGAGGAGTTGGCATTCTTAACATTAGGCAATTGTAAGGATTGATTCATTGTGGAAGTCCAGAGCCTAGTTCTACATTGCCCACCAGTCTGATACTCCCTACCCAGGGTTACCCAGGCTAGCATCTAGACCAAACCTATTTGACGTGGTTTTGAATTTCTTGATAGGGAAGCCCAACCCCCTGTAGCCAACAACTTTCTATTGAATTCTGGAGTGTGCTTTCATCCTCTATACAACAATAAGATCACGAGCCACTAAAATCTATGTCCTAGGTTCTTATTGGATGAAAACTCCCCTTTCCCGAATTTATATGAATGTATCACATGGTATGACTAGTATATGCCTGCAAGTTGGACTATGTTATTATCACATGGTATGGACCATCTCTGCTTTAATCCAGCAGATATTTTAGTCAGATCCTACTTAGCTGGGATATCCATTTTTAGGTCTCACGCCTGCATTGCAGTGCATAGCACTGCTCACGCAGCTAGAGACCTCTTGTATGGGGTTTGAAAATGGACCTAGGATTCGCACACGCTCATGCGTTTGCTTTTCCTTTTGGCCCACGCTATTGGCCTTTGGGTGCGTCTTTTTATGAAAGACAGCACGCAATTGGCCAAAGGCAGGCGCATTTCTCCGCCCATGGCCTATTGGTGTCTATTACACGCTCCGGCCGTCATGTGGTTTCAATTATCGTGCCCAGACACAGGCGCGATAAATGAAAACACAGGTCTCGCTGTGGCGCGCGCGCACCACTCGCGGGATTGTTCTTTTTTGGATCCATTGCACAGGGAAGCAACTAAATGAAAGAAGGACAGAGAAGTGGGCATATGTATTTTTAATTTCTAGTTCATATTTTGTGATGGGACAATTTGATATTCGTCGCAACGCGCACTCAACTCTACTGTATTAAAAACAGGCTGTATATGTTCTTTGTTAAAAATGTGTCTGTTTTGTGGCAAACAACGTTTTTTGTTGTTTTTTTGGGTATGGTCTCGTTAGTATGCGCTTTGAGAATGCCGCATTCCGCAGCTTGTGTGCACATATAAAAACTATCGCTAGTGCACATACAACATATGCATATATCATACATGGAGCCTGGCAGCCCCAGGCTGCTTCGAGGGATCACTGAAGGCTGGCGCTGTGCTGTCCCGGGCTGCCCTGGCATGGGCTGGCGTGGCTGTGCTGCACCAGGCTGCCCTGGCACAGACTGGCGCTGTGCTGCAAAGGGCTTTCCTGGCACGGGCTGGCGCTGTGCTGCCCCGGGCTAGCCTGGCACGGGCTGGCACTGTGCTGCCCCGGGTTGCCCTGACACGGGCTGGCGCTGTGCTGCAATGGGCTGCCCTGGCAGGGTGTGGCGCTAGGTCCAGAGGGCCTTTTAAATTTGGCAGGACGAGTTCCTTGGAGGCCGGGTGCATTCTTTGGCGGTATTTGATAGCTAGGTTTTCGGCGTGTACTGGGGGCCCCTGCGGGGGCTGGCAACGCCCACAGGCAGCAACAACACAGGAATCTCATGGACTTGGCTTCAGTGAAGGGGCATTCCTGCACGAGGGCTGTGGTGCCAGCCAAGGTCAGTGATTGGCTGTGTGTCTGTGCGCAGTGGTGCCAGCCGAGACCACCCCTGCTTGTGCCTGGACACACACTGCAGGGCCCCATGCTGTGGTGCTAGCCGAGACCACCCATGCCCTTGTCTGGCAACACACTGCTTGACTGCATGATGTGGTGCCAGCTTAGACCCCTAACCCTGCCCGCACTTGGGCACACACTGAGGGACCTCAGTCTGTGGTGCCAGCCGAGACCACTAACCTTGCCCGTGCCTGGCACACACTGAGGGACCTCAGATAGTCTGTGGTGCCAGCAGGGCTCACTCACTGACACTGTGCCCCTGCTCAGGCACCGACTGTGGGACCTCAGGCTGTGGCATCTGTGGAAACAGCTAAAAATGTGTGAGAAAAGCAAAACTTTCCCAGGCTATGGCACCAACAGGGGAGGCAGATCCTCGCCATGTTTGTGCGCAAGCTTCAGGCTCTCGTACTGTGGTGCCAGGAGAGAGAGACCCCTGCCCCTGTGTCAGGGCACACAGGGGAAGAGCTGTTTTTTCTCATAGTGCGGGGATGAGCAAAAGGACAGTAAACTATCCCTAGGCCCCCTCATGCTGTGGTGCCACCAGAGGTAGATTAAACTCTCAGCATGGGCACAGACTGCAGCTGATCATGCTGTGGTACAACCAGAGGTAGATTACACTCTCTGTTTGGGACAGGCCGCAGCTGATCATGCTGTGGTACCAGCAGAGGGTCAGTACTCTCTCAGCATGGGCACAGACTGCAGCTCCTCATGCTGTGGTACCAGCGGATGGACAGTACTCTCTCAGCATGGGCACAGACTGCAGCTCCTCGTGCTGTGTTGCCACCAGGGGGACAACAAACCAGCCGCGGCCCGTGGAGAGAGTTCCGTGGGGCAGAGAGGCGGGGCAGGGGAGGGGCAGGGTGGGGGTTACTAAAAACTGGAATATGGATAATTGGAGGTGATTAAACAATTAAATAAATAAAACGAATTTCGTAGCGCGCACTGCATTGCATTTTGTGATGCAGCGCACGCTACGAAATTCGTTTTATTTATTTAATTGTTTACTTACCTCCAATTATCCATATTACGGGTTTTAGTACCCCCACCCTGCCCCTCCCCCGCCTTTCCGCCCCACGGAACTCCCTCCACGGGCCGCGGCTGCAACAAACTCTCAGCATGGGCACAGACTGCAGCTCCTCATGCAGACTGGCGCTGTGCTGCAAAGGGCTTTCCTGGCACGGGCTGGCGCTGTGCTGCCCCGGGCTGCCCTGGCACGGGCTGGCACTGTGCTGCCCCGGGTTGCCCTGACACGGGCTGGCGCTGTGCTGCACCGGGCTGCCCTGGCAGGGTGTGGCGGCAGCTCCAGAGGGCCTTTTAAATTTCGCAGGACGAGTTCCTTGGAGGCCGGGTGCATTCTTTGGCGGTATTTGATAGCTACGTTTTCGGCGTGTACTGGGGGCCCCTGCGGGGGCGGGCAACGCCCACAGGCAGCAACAACACAGGAATCTCATGGACTTGGCTTCAGTGAAGGGGCATTCCTGCACGAGGGCTGTGGTGCCAGCCAAGGTCAGTGATTGGCTGTGTGTCTGTGCGCAGTGGTGCCAGCCGAGACCACCCCTGCTTGTGCCTGGACACACACTGCAGGGCCCCATGCTGTGGTGCCAGCCGAGACCACCCATGCCCGTGTCTGGCAACACACTGCTTGACTGCATGATGTGGTGCCAGCTTAGACCCCTAACCCTGCCCGCACTTGGGCACACACTGAGGGACCTCAGTCTGTGGTGCTAGCCGAGATCACTAACCTTGCCCGTGCCTGGCACACACTGAGGGACCTCAGATAGTCTCTGGTGCCAGCAGGGCTCACTCACTGACACTGTGCCCCTGCTCAGGCACCGACTGCGGGACCTCAGGCTGTGGCATCTGTGGAAACAGCTAAAAATGTGTGAGAAAAGCAAAACTTTCCCAGGCTATGGCACCAACAGGGGAGGCAGATCCTCGCCATGTTTGTGCGCAAGCTTCAGGCTCTCGTACTGTGGTGCCAGGAGAGAGAGACCCCTGCCCCTGTGTCAGGGCACACAGGGGAAGAGCTGTTTTTTCTCATAGTGCGGGGATGAGCAAAAGGACAGTAAACTATCCCTAGGCCCCCTCATGCTGTGGTGCCACCAGAGGTAGATTAAACTCTCAGCATGGGCACAGACTGCAGCTGATCATGCTGTGGTACAACCAGAGGTAGATTACACTCTCTGTTTGGGACAGGCCGCAGCTGATCATGCTGTGGTACCAGCAGAGGGTCAGTACTCTCTCAGCATGGGCACAGACTGCAGCTCCTCATGCTTTGGTACCAGCGGATGGACAGTACTCTCTCAGCATGGGCACAGACTGCAGCTCCTCGTGCTGTGTTGCCACCAGGGGGACAACAAACCAGCCGCGGCCCGTGGAGAGAGTTCCGTGGGGCAGAGAGGCGGGGCAGGGGAGGGGCAGGGTGGGGGGTACTAAAAACTGGAATATGGATAATTGGAGGTGAGTAAACAATTAAATAAATAAAACGAATTTCGTAGCGCGCACTGCATTGCATTTTGTGATGCAGCGCACGCTACGAAATTCGTTTTATTTATTTAATTGTTTACTTACCTCCAATTATCCATATTACGGGTTTTAGTACCCCCACCCTGCCCCTCCCCCGCCTTTCCGCCCCACGGAACTCCCTCCACGGGCCGCGGCTGCAACAAACTCTCAGCATGGGCACAGACTGCAGCTCCTCATGCTGTTGTGCCAGGAGAGGTAGAGTAATCTCTCCTCTTTGGCACAGAGTGAGGCTTTTCATGCTGTGGTATCAGTGCTTTAAGTGTAAAAATAGATGAGGCATTCACTAGCCACAGTGCCTGTTTGCTCTTTAGAAGTTCCAGTACTCTCCAGTTAAATGTATTTCACCAGGGCTGAGAAGTGCAGGCACTCTCCCCTTCAAGTGAAAAAATTAAGTTTGTTGCCGCTAAAGCACGTATTTGGCACGCTAAAGACATTTACTGTGACGTCTATATTTCAAATATATCTAATATTTCTTAAAGAGCGCCGAAAAGTATTTTAGCAGGTGAAACGCGCAGTGTTGAGGGGTGATCGTGCAAGGTTGATTTGTGTGTTACATTGTATAGCGCTACAACCAAGGAACCGGCATTCAAGCGCTTGCTCGCTGGCAACATATCTAGTAGCTTAAACAATGCGCGCAGGCTTTTAATCTTCTCCCTTCCCTTCCTTCTAACATATTGTTTACATCTCTAGCGCTCAGAAGCGGTCAGTCCATGGAGTATTAGCGCTATACCGATAAATAAATACATGTGAATGCAGCCTTCAGGTCTCGAGACCGAATCATGGAAGTGTCACTTCAGGTTTCTTTTTTTCTGAGATCATTAACGCCCTCATCCTCCATGAACAGATACATCATAACTCTGCGGCAGTGTCACTGCTCACTGCCTTTAAGATAACTTCTAAGAGACTCGTTATAGTTCTTTCACAGTCTCATAATTTGAAAATGGAAGCATTTTCAATATTCTGTATGCAACAAAGCCATAGTTGCTGCTTATTTATCTTATGCAGCGAACAACCATTGGCAAAACCAATAGTCCTGGCTTGTTGTAGGTGTAATATTACTTGCTGTAGTATGTATCTGGATGCAAGGATAGAAACAGCAAAATGTACGACGGGCGGCACACTATGATAAGCACAGATTTTTTGCGTGGGTATGTTTAAGCCACGCCCTTAATTACATCAGCCACGCCCCAGAGACCCTCCACAGTTTTTTCATCCCACTTAAAGCACTGTGTAAAGCTCTCCAATACTTTCGGGTCGAGTTCACGCTGTATTAAACTGCAAAAAAATAATAATAATTGTACATATACACTGCTTGCTGACAAGGCCTGGCTTCTAAGTGCTGTAGTAGCAGATGCCGCATCTGAGATGCGGCTATTTACACAAATCATTTGTACGGTGGAAGTGAAAGGTTGAGCCAGCCGTGGCAGAGCCTGAGGCCTGTACTATAAGCGCACAACACTGCAGCATGTGCACAAACCCTCTGAAGGTCCTTACTCCATGTCAGTATGTTAGTATGGGGGCTATAAAAAAAGCATTTGCAATAGGTCTCGCATTACTGAATGTTTGAGCTATTGGTGTTGCATTATTATTAGCAATGCCAACAGCTCAAACTTTAATAATGCGAGACCTATTGCATTGCAAATGCTTGTTTTTCTTGGCATGCACTAATTACATTTGGTCCCAGGTACATGGAATAAGGGTAACACTTTGTTCTGTACTTTATTCGCCTTACCAGGCGGCCAATTCAGTCAGGAACAAAAAGCTACATAATACCATTTGGTAACTATTTCCAATGAGAAATTTGAGAGGGAGAAGAAGTGAGTCAGGGGTGGAGCTATCAATGGTGCAGCAGGTGCAGTTGCAGCAGGAGCCAGAGTCAGAGAGTGTCAAAGGATCAGTGTGTGTAAGTTTCTTTTGTAAGCGAGAATGAGAACCAGTGAGTATGAGTACATCTGTCTGAGAGTAACAGTGAATGGCGGTGAGGATGAGTGAGAATGAGTAAGTAAGAGGATGTGAGTTGGAGTGAGTGTGGGGGAAGAGAAGAGGGTAAAAGAGAATGATTGAGTATGCAGATGGCAAATCTTTTAAAACGTGTGATGAACTCCTGTCAGATATTACTCCCTAAAACTTAAAAAAATCAATTGCCTGCACTGGCGATTTCCCTTTTTGCACTCTAATTTTCCGTTTGCATCTGGAATGAGGATTTAAGTGTTAGTGGGAGCGCAAGTAAAATGTCTGGTACACTAGTGTAATATCATGTAATTCAGTGATTTTGCTTAGGCTTGTGATGCAGAATTTCCAAAACTAAGCTATCGTGCCACGTCAATCAATCAGTCACGTCACATACTTAGGCACTGCTCGCTGCAAAGATTTAAGAGCAAGCACACAGGAAGTAAACGACCAGAATGTGAGTGTCGGCCCTGATTAATTCGAACGCTGCCTACCTGCTGGTGAACTTTTCTTTGTGTCTTGGGGCTGGTGTTGTTGGCGCCGCTACCGGGGACCTCCTCGTTGTGTCTCCCCGCCGCCATTGCCATCTCTCGCGTCCGGAGACCGGAGACCGGAGACCACAGCCCCCAGAGTGCCTTGCGCCCGGAGGCGCATAAAAGCGCGACGCTTCTCCCGCATCGCGGGACGCGCGCGGGCGGCGCCGGGCTAAGCCCGGGCAAAGGGCGGGCCCTCTTAGGCCCTCAGAGGCCGAGTGAGGCTGGGCCGGGCCCCTTCTCTTTGGCATGTGATCGCGGGACACCATCTACTATCTGCAAACGGACCGTACGCATTAGGTAAAACTGTGACAAATATTCCTGTTGTGATTGAAGTGACGATTCCTGGTGGCTGGCTGCATCTCCCACGGCTTGCATCTGCATTCTATCATAGCGGAGAATGAACTCTAAAATTTGTAAAAGGACTGGGGGCTTGGGAACTCTTGATAGTTACCTAAAACATGCTGAATCTGCTATTGTAAAAGAAATTGCGTTAGTGGAACGTAGACTATCACTTGAACCTCCCAGGTTAGTCGCATCTTGTACCCCTCCTACGACCACTGCAGCTGTTGTACTCCCTGATGATGCCAACCCTAGTATGTCTCAAAATGGGTCTGAAATGGCGGAGACCTCTTTAGTTATACCTGCCTTGTTATCCAATCCTAGTCCTGCCCCCTCTCCGGTAGCTGTTAGAACTAGACAATCAAGAGGCATTTCTAATCAGCTATCTAAGGGGGGTAAAACCATGGCAGGTAAAAGAAAGGCAAATAACTCCCTGGGAGCACGGAAACAGGCAAAAATCCCCAGAAAGAGCAATCCTGATCAGGGGTTGCCACAGGCTAACCTTAGTATTCCTCGTTTAGTTGGTGAGTCAACGTGCGGGGGAGTCAACCACTGTATAACTCAGGGCCCCGACACTGGTAACAAGTGTATAGGGTTAGATATAGGGTCAGATATAGCGACCATCATTGATGCTCGCCTTAAGCTATTAACTGTACCGTTAATGGCTATTTTGAAACGAATAGAGGACCGCATCACCAAAATCGAGTCACACCTCCAAACTAAGGTTTTAAATGCCGATTTAAGACCTGAGGTAGCTGATTCCCTAAATGCGTGTACAACTACAGTTGACAATATGCTGGATTCTATGATCACTACACACCATCAACCTACACTTCCTTGCACTACACCAGCTATAGGCTCTTCTACCATTTCCCAACCTCCCATTGTTGAAGACATATCTCAGGGTAGGGTAACACACAAGCTGAACCTAAGGGGGAGGATTTGTTCCCCGGGTCGGCCCCCAGGGAGGGACTCGACACTACACTTACCTCCTGAGGCCTGCCCCTACTATATTATTTTAGCCAATGTTCCTAAGCTTGTGGACGGGAACAGTGAACACTGGTCCTCATTAAAAAAACAAAGCCCTTCATTATTTGTCAAATAAAACCGTATTGGGGCAACATTTACATAGTAATTTTTTGATGATTAGACGAGTCCCTTGGGTGGGTAAGACTAACAAGTGCTTAGACGGTGACTGTATTGTCATAAGTTTCAGATCTCCCAGGTTGGTTGAGGACATTCTGAGGCAGGCAGGTTCTGCCAGAGTCCATTATGATTATGTTAATGTCTTCCCCTTGGGTTTTTTCTATCCCCCCGCTCCTGACCCAAGGACGACCAATAACTTCCAAAAGAGTTGCACCCCCCTTGACTATGTCGTCCCTATCTCTAATAGATACTCTGCCCTATCCACCCTGGATGACAACGAGTGACTAGGGCAGCAAGAACTAAGTATAGTGTCCGAAACTCAGCCAGCAGTCCCAGACATGGTACCTTTGATAGTTAATAGTGCTTGTAATGGTCCCACGGGCCCTCTAACTAAATTGGTCTCCTGGAACATAGCAGGGCTGAGAAATAAGACAGATGACCCGGCCTGGAGAGATCTTATCTGCTCAGGCGAAGTAATCTGCCTCCAAGAGACTTGGGACACGGACAACACCTTGAGTTTAGATGGTTATAAAAGTTTTTTTGTACCTGCCGTACCGTCTCATATGGGGAGGGCCAAGGGAGGTTTGGTTACCCTGATCTCAGCTAGCATTCCTGGCTCGCTGACTCAATTAGATACAGGCTCATGTAACTGTTTGGCAGTTCAGATCTCCCTCAATGGGGGTAGTAATTTTTTAATTGTTAATTTTTACAACTCTTTTTACAGAGACACCACGGTTGAGCATCTTACCGCATTACATTGTTTTTTGGCTAATTTTAGAGAGAAAACTGAGATAATTTGTCCTATTATTATTATGGGCGACTTTAATATTCACAGATGCCCAGAGAAGTGTTATCTGGGGGATCCCTTAGGCCCAACTGAATCACGGGAGGCCCACTTTGAGCACTCCTCTCAGGGTGCTCTCTTGGAAACAATTCTTGCTGACCATGGCTTGTTACTCCTTGCCATGGTGGATGAGAACATCCCAACATTTAAAGGGAATGGGAAATACTCTGTGATCGACTATATCTTTATCAGTTCAGGATTGAGGAACAGGACTAAGGAATATTCGGCAGTCTGGACACATTTCAGTGACCATAATCCTGTGGTCCTTATCTTGTCTGATCTTTTTTTACAACCTGTTATAGTCGCCGACAGAACGGACAAATCTCATATTCGCCCAACTGATCAGGATCGCAGAATCAGATGGGACAAAGTCATCCCCGATGATTTCTTTGCAAATTTGAAAAAGAAGGTTGGCCCTGAGTTGACCACGTGCCTTGACTTGGAAGCAGGGAACATGGAAGTACTAGGGGCGTATTCCGCAATCTGCTCCCAGATCTCAGCTGATCTTCGGTGTCCAGCGAAAACAATGGACAAGGCAGAGTTAGGTTGGTTTGACAAAAACTGTTCTCTGGCCAACAGAAAATTGAGGGCGGCCTTGAGCAGCAAACCTTTGAATCGGTCTAACATAGCTCAACTCAGGAAAGATTATACTAAAACCTTGGCTACTAGGAAAAAGGAGATCCGGGAGGACGCTTGGGAGGAACTTTCTTCCGTTGACGTCCTTCGCAATAGTGCAAAGTTCTGGTCTGTCGTTAATAAACCTTTCTTTCGCGATTCCTGTAACACTCAATTAGATTGCGGTATTGGGGTTCACCAGTGGCACTCTCACTTCAAGTCAGTCTACGAAGTGGGCATGAATGGTGGATTAAATCCCCCTCTTCCCACTACAAAACAATATACTTAATTCGTAACCAAGGGCGAGGTGGCTGAGGCCATCGGCAAGATGACGAGCAATAAGGCTCCGGGTCCCGATGGCGTCCCCTCGGACCTTTTTAAATCAGACATCGAGACGTGGTCCACAGTTTTAATGAATATTTTTAACAGGGTCTGTGTCGCAGGCATTCCGGACACTTGGTCCGAGTCAGTGATCATACCCATTTTTAAAAAGGGTAACAGAGGGGACCCTAGTTGTTATCGTCCCATCTCACTCATTGATTCCGCAGTTAAAGTCCTGGGGCGAGTAGTTTTAGGTAAATTAACAGATTGGTTGGAGGATACCAACACCCTTTCGTGCCTACAATATGGGTTCCGCAAGGGCCGTGGCACCATAGACCAAAGCTTGAATCTTTACCTTTTAATAGGTAAATATACTATAGCTAAGAAAGGGACGTTACATCTGGCCTTTATGGACTTATCCTCGGCCTTTGACCGAGTGAATCGGTCGAAACTGTGGGAACTCCTCCTCAAGCGGGGAGTAGACGAAAATCTTGTCTATTTTTTAGCAGATCTTCATAGAGATCTCTCTGCCATTGTCAGATACGACCGATTGGGTAACTGCACTGGCAAGATTGGAATCTCCAATGGTGTCAGGCAGGGCTGTATTTTAGCTCCCCTCCTTTTTACACTTTATATTAATGACCTTGCCACTGCCTTAACAGAGTCTTGTAAGGATATCCCTAAGGCTGGGAAGTATCAAATTCCTGCATTATTATATGCAGACGATGCTGCATTGTTAGCACGCACAGCAGTAGGGCTTCAAAGTCTCCTAGATACATTTGCTGACTTCATGAAAAGACTTGATTTAAGCGTGAACTTCTCTAAATCGCACGTCATGACTGTAGGTTGTAAACCCAAGAAAATTAAGACCATGCTATGTGAGGGCCACGTTTTATCTAGAATCACAAGCTTCCCATATTTGGGGGTTATTTTTGATGATAAGTCATCTTGGGCCCCTCAATTAGCTGCAAAACGTAATGCCTTTGCTAGATCCATTATAGGTGTTCTGGACTTCGCCCGCAAACTGGGGGTGAAACCCATGCAAGCCATACTGAACATTTATGCAGCCAAATGTACCTCCATAGCTATGTATGGTGCGGACCTGTGGGGTTTTAAAAATGTGAAGGAACTTCAGGTGGTAGAGGACAAGTTCTTAAAAACCATTCTATCGCTCCCCCAGGCAACCTCTGGTTATATTGTACATCAAGAATGTGGGGTTGGTTACTTAACTGATCGGATAGCTTTAGCCCCCCTATTAAAATGGATATCAATCTGGCTAAATCCGGAACTTGAACTAAATCGCGAAATTATAACAGACTGTTTATCGCTTGAGTTCGGAAAGGCTATTCCATGGCTGCGTTATGTTAAGAACCTAAGTGACGAAATATGCCGCCCAGACATATTCGATAATCCCAATAATTTATCAAAGGGAGATCGCAAATGGGTAAAAGATATACATAAGCTCAGAACCACTCTAGCCAGAGAAGAAAAGGAGTTAACAAAACCTACAGTAAAGGCCCATCAGCTATTAATAACTACATGCAGCATAGAACCTTACTTGACCATAGTGAATAACATGAATCATCGCTTTTTATTGACAAGGTTTAGACTGAACAAATACCATCTTTTGTTCACTGATTCCGCAGGATGGATGAAGGACAGGGACTTAGAGATCTGTTCATGTGACAGATTCTCTCTTAAGGACACTGTTCACCTTATTTTCTTTTGCAAACATTTGTCCCCTCTCCGCAGAAAATTTATCATCCCTCTTATCAAGAATAAGGGATTCAGACAAGTCAAACCTGCTCTTTTGTATCTCCAGCTGCTAAGCACTACCTGGGAGATTTTTAACATTGCAAATTTTTTGACCATTGCGATGAGATTAAGGAAAAAAATCATGTGGTCTTAGTCTTGTTTAAAATTAACTGTGAATTATGAGCAAACTCGACCTTGTCTTATTTTAATGTAGTGTTTTAAAATCATGTGCACATGCTTATTTTAACTGTAATATATATTGTATTTATTGTGATAACTTGCACTTTTATGGTTCTTGATATGAGCCGAATAAAGTAATTTTGACTGACTGACTGACTGAGTGTCGGCTGTTTGCAGCACCTATTTTTATTGCACTATTTTTTGTAGCACGCAATGCATCCTTGTGTTCAAGAAAGACGTGAGGGAGGATTTCGTGCTGATATGTAGCGCCAAATGCCAGTTTAGTATTTCACATATATTTTACATTTTTTGCACAATTACGTAAAAGCACATTCTGCAGATTTTGCAAACTTCTACTGAGATGACGGAATCTGGACACTGTCGTAATTGTGATATTTTAAACCCGGTTTTTGCTTTAGTATTTTCCATCCAGAATGAATTCGTTATGGGGCCTGCAAACAATGGAATACTGAAAATACTTCATTATTAGATGTTTGTGTACAATAAATATAACAAGAGTTCGTGTGTATTGTATGGAGGCTGGAAGAGTAGAGCCTTGTGTTTTTATGGTATCCTAGAGAGAATACCTGTAGGAAGCAACCAAGAGATCAATGGTACTTAAGCACATAAAAGCTGATTTCTTTCTTTAAAAAAAAAAAAGAAAGAAAAACACACAATCTGAAACCATCTTAAAGAAAGAACAGCAATTAATGTCACCACACATAGCTGGCAGATAGCAAGACTGCATGCATGCCACCACTGCTGATTTATGAGGGAGACTCGCCATTTTTAAAGCTAAATATTATTTTGTATTAGTTTTCTCCCGCTCAAAACGTTCTGCCAGCACCACACTTCAAGTAAACGGGCAAATGAATTTCATGGATTTTTTCCAGTACATTTTTCACTCAAGTGTCTCATATCTCAGCATTTGAAAGACTGCTGTTGGTTATAATCTTTTTGTACTATTTATATCTAGGTGACATTGAGACGCAAGAAAGGCATGCCGACCTCAGCGCATTAATGGACAAGATTCTTAGAAACCTAGAAAACACACAAGCGGTCACAACTAAACCCGCTAGCTTTATGGCCAATGTGGTGCAGTACTTCTGCAACCACAGGCAATAAAATGGATAAAGTTTAGTTGGTGCAGAGATTGAATTACCATTCCCTAAACTAGTCGCGCTACGCAAAGCTCTGCGAAGCGGTAAAAAATCTCACAGTGAGCATGCAGAAATTCCGCAAACACATGGAATTGCTTGTTCCGCCCGTTCGCAATGCTTTTTTCCTGTTCGCGAATGCTATTTGCATGCTTGGGGGGAAATATCTTGCGAACACGCATTTTGAAAGCGCGAACAAGCAAAAAATTCCGCAAAGCCGCGGATCGCGGAATTTTTGGCAATTCTGCATTCTTAGCGGAATGCAAAATTACCCAAATTCCGCGAACGGAACGGAATTTACCCCCCCAGGCCTAGCCTAAACTGCAATTATAAGGGTTTCTTGGGTAGCTTTGAGATTTGAGAGGCTCTTCTGATGTCCACACACATCCGCTGTCAGCAGTCCACCTCTGCCTTGTGGTGAAAGACAAAGAAGGCACGGCTCTCTTGGCGATGCAGGAATCAGGGCAAAGTCAATCAGGGTTGGAAACTTAGTCAAAGCGAGGAGGGAAGTGGGCAGCACACCCCCCCATCCCCCATCTTATGTAATGTACCTTCAGCAACAGGGTCGGCAGAGGTCCTGAATCCAAATCATGTTCAGTAAACTGCAGGGCAGTTCCATTTAACATTGTCTAAGCAAAGCCTTTGGACAGATACCCACTGCCAATCAGTGTCCGTTGCATGCTCAGAAATGGAAAGGTTCAACCAATCAGGCTGATTCAGCCTATCCTTATGAGCCTCTGCTTGTGTGAAGGGGATCAAGTGAACACTCCAGGGGCTCCATGAGTTTCTTCGATAAAGGCTAAAACAAAGAACACACAGGAAGTAGTGGTGTGAAGTGGTATTGTTCTGTGTGAGAAGCTTTTCTATACATCTTGCAGGCATCTTCATTTCAGTAAAGTACATTTTTGCAATAATCTACAAATAACCTAAAAACAGGTGACATGGGAATGTTTGTCAAGTGGTTTAATCTGCTTCACTCCTAGCAATGTTCTGAATGTTTTTAAGAGCAATACCTGCACAAAATGTTTTCACATAAAACATTTTTTTTAAATGCTAAGGGGCCCTCATTATCTAGATTCTCTTGACTTCAATGTATATGGGGAGGCCTGAAAGCACTTTTCCTACACTTTTATCTATTGAATATGCTGCTACCTGCCAGGGTTCAAGTTGTGGAGGTCTTGTGTGCTATCATCTAGAGAGTACGGGTGGTGAAATCAGGGTGTCTCCCCCTCACAGTCCACATTATGGAGAAAGGAAAAATTGCTGAATGGCAAAGACACCTGGTGTGTCTAGGTTTTGATTCCTTAAAGACCCTTATTATTTGACAGTTAACTTTCATTTTGTAAAGCTAATTGGTTCTTTGGACTAGTAAAGCTCAAATTCATTATTCTTTTGACTATTTCATTGGTAGTAGATACCTTCTCTGCTCCTCCAACTTAATCCTTCCAAAAATGTGAGGCTTTTGACTTCATCCATTCCACAAACCCCAATGAGCAAATGCCGTAGGTAGATAACTATGTATTTGACAGTAACCAACAAGAATAAATTCCAAGCATTAGCTGTTGTAGGAAATTGGGTTTTTGATTTAAGTGGGGGGAAAATACCCTTCTCAAGCACCAATTACAACCATTGTCAGGCTGATCCTTCCAAGTAACTAAATTGACCTGTGATTAACTCTCTGGTACCTTGGCACAAAAGCAGGCAGGCTTAACTTAGAGGCAATGTGTTAAGTACTTTTGCAGCACGCATACAATAATAAAGTTAAAACACAACACAAGAGAAATATCACATCAACTGTTAGAACTGGGGGTCTATAGTTGGCAGAGGTAGGTACCTTTAACCAAATAGAGACAATTGCTTCTAGTCAGGGTAAGGGAGATACACACTTTAGATAACCCCTGCTCACCCCCTTGGTAGCTTGGCACAGGCAGACAGGCTTATCCCAAAGGCAATGTGTAAAGTATTTGTACCAACACTCACAGTAACACAGTGAAAACACCACACATGGACACCACACCAATTTAGAAAAATTAAATATCTTTATCTAAACTAAACAAGAACAAAACGACAAAAATCCAACATACAGAAACTCAGTAGAACGTCTTAAAAAAGGTTGTTGCAAAAATAATCTTGTAGATGATGAAATGTGACACTTTACTCACAAAGCACCTGGGATGCATAATGCAAAACAAAGAAAAGGGTAGCAGAGAAGGCGATGCGTCGATTCTTCCTGCGCTGCGGATCTGATGTGACAATATGACAAGATGACACCTCGATGCGTTGCGACGATCCAGTGCGATGCGAGAAAATGGCGTCTGTACTGCGTAGAGGCGATGTGTGCACGCCCAATGGCCGTGAGGCGAACTCGGTGATTTCCTGAGCCTCGACAGGTCCTGCGACACGTTTCTCCGGTGATGCGACGACACCCTCTGGAAACGCTTCTCCGGTGTTGCGGCGGCGATCAGGGGTGGCGCGCTTCCTCAGCGATGTGACGGCCCTGCGACACGCTTCTCCGGTGATGCGACAGCTCCCTCTGTGCAGCAGCCAGCTTCTCCGGTGGTGCAACGGCGAACAGCGGCGACACGCTTCCTCGATGATGCGACAGCGGCACGCTTCTCTCTCGTTGTGTTGCGCTTCCAGCTCCCAGCAGTAAAAGGCCTCACACACAGGTACAGGCCCTCCTGGCAGACTGGAATTTCCAGCAAGGAAGTTCAGGGAGCTGGGGTTGAAGTTCTTTTGTGCCTGGGACTTCAGAAACAGGAGGCCAGCTCTTCTCAGGCCCTTGGAGACTCCTTCAGATGGACACAGCACACAGCAAAGTCCTTCTTCAAGCAGGGAACACAGCACACAGCAAAGTCCCTTGGTCCTCTCCTCAGTAGAAACAGCAAACTGCAGGCAAACCCCAGACACACAGCAAGGGCAGTACTTCTCCTCAGTCTCTTCAGCTGATCTTCTTTGGCAGGGATTCCTCTTAATCACAAAGTAGTCAGACTTGCAGGGGTTTCAGCTCTCATATTTATACCCCAAAAGTCTTTGTTCTCTATGTGTGAGGGGTTCTGGACCCAGTCCAAACCAGTTCTGGGTTCACTCTGCCAGTGCACAACTTCTTCCTTTGTCAGTGTGGGCCAGGGTCTTTAGACACACCGCAGGAGGTGGAGTCAGCTTTGTGGAAGGCAGGCACAACCCAATTCAGGCCCAGGTGCTACTCCTCCCACCACTCCAAATGCAGATCGGCTTATTCAGCCTAGTGCTGACTCACCCCGACTCCTGGAACCATCCCAGTCCCTCTACTCTGGTAGTCCTGGGATCAAACAGCAAATTCAGGCTTCAAACATCAGTGCAATGGAATACAAAGCAGGCCTCAGTAGCAGGGCAGCCCTCTGAAGTACAAGGCAGCCCTTCTGGGGTCCTACGAAGGTCCAGGAGTTAAATGAAGAGTTGGTGTGAGGTTCCCATATTTCTATCTGAGCAGTATGCTTTAGAGTCAGGTGCTCCCAAACCACCCCCATCGGGCGGTAACTGTAATTTTGCAAGGCTGACTCTACGGCGACCTTTTCACCATGTGAGTGCCACTAACGTAGTGTTCAACAGCATGATTACTCAAGCCAGTACCACTTGCGGTAGGTTGACAAAATGGTACAGTAGGTGAGGAAGCATGGCCAGTGCTAGGTTCCCAACCACTGACAGAGGTAATGTGGTCTAGAATGCGATCTGTGAGGGCAACGAGTTGACTTGATGGACAAGATTTCTGCATTTCTCGATATATTTGAATCCCTAAATATAGGAACAAATGTGGAACCTCAGGTATAGAGGTGGATCCGAGTGACAGCGTGGAGTCTGTGTATGTCTTGGTAAATGGAAATCCATAAGATTTACCTTCATTGATCTGCAGCCCTGATAATGCCCCAAATTTGATTAATAATTGGGCTATCCCATCTAAACTTCCCCAGAGGGATTTACGATAGAGGATCATGTAGTCGGCATATAAGGGCACAGAATTGATTGTATGGCCTATGGGGATCCCCCATTCAATGGTCTCTTTTCGGATTTGTTGTTCAATAGGTTTGATGGCGAGCACAAATAGGAGAGGCGACAGAGGGCAGCCCTGTTGTGTCCCCCATGAGATCCGATATGAGTCAGAGTTATAAGACCATATATAAGGCTAGGCCATGGGAGTCACATGTAATAACGTCGCCCATTTAGTATACTCCGAGGGGATGCCAATTTCGGTAAATGCTGCTATCCTATATTACAACCCAGTGTGTCAATGGCCTGGCGAATATCCAGGAACATGCAGACAGCCAGCGGGTAAAGCCCACAACAGGCATTCATTATCTGAAACAAAGAACAGAAAGTAAAGAAGATACATCACGGGGAACAAAGCTACATTGATCCATGTGTAATAACCCCAGGAGCAGCAGGAGTAGCTTGAGTGTGAGTAACTTAAAATGTTATACTCGGCATTCAACAAAGACAAGAGCCTATAGGAAGTAAGATCAACTGGTGACTTGTCAGTTTTAACATTGAGGTCACTAAGGCATCCTTGGTAGTAGGGGGAAGGGAACCGTTCTTGAGTGAGGAATCATTTAATTTAATTTCTCCAATTGAGTCATTAAGCGCATTTGTAGAATAGAATTCAACAGGGATGCAGTCAGACCCCGGCGTTCAATTTCGGGTGAGTTCTTTGATCACTCCCAGTATCTCTCCAATTGAAATAGGGTCACCAGAAGTTTCCCAGTCAGTCACTGATACACTCGGCAGTGCCACGTGTTGCAAAAAGGAGGCAACTTTGCTGAATCCAGGGGCGCTGGGGCAGTGTATAATAGTGTATAATAGTCATGTAATGCCTTGTTGATGTCTAGCTGAGTCCAGGAAATGTTGCTCCAACCTGTCCCATGCTTTTTATGGTATTTCAAAGAAGATGATATGCTGGTCATGGATCACCTTGAGCCGTGCGGGAACAGCAGTGCATACTGGAGGCCAGCCATGTGGAAGTCTTTCTTGACCTCATGGAAGAAGGTGCGAAGGCAGTGAACGGTGATCGTGTAGTCCAGAAACAGTGACACACTGGCATTTTCTATGTGGATAAGCGTTCTTTCACATGCAGCACATGGTACCATGTCACGAGCCTTGAAATTGAGGCTTTTAGACACCGTTGGTCATTGCGGAGTCCCCAGGATAGGCCCTCTAGAGGGGACTTTGTGCGCCTGCTCCACCGCAAACAGTTCAGAGAGCCCAGTAGACGTCACCACTGTCAGTCCTTATTTCTGCATGCCCTCTCCTCTTCATCATCCGTGCAGTCCTAGAGTTGTTCCACATGTCAGAGAAAGTGGTTGAGTTGTGAGGAGTGATCTGCCTGGTGCAGCGATAAGACAGTAAGAGTCTGTTCATTCTGCTTGACTCTATCAGCCAATTTACAGTGGTTATCCTTGAGTATACTGATGTCCTTTGTGATGGCTCCCAGACGTGTTGTTCAATTGCCAACCTCGAATAACAGATTTTTTAAAGGATATTATCCAACTTGTCAATGTAAGGTGGCACTGACATTGGGAGAACAAAGTCCCTCTGGGGTTTGGGTTAGGGAGCTCTTGGGGGGGGTCGAGCGAGAAGGGGGTGTAAAGATGGTAATAATATCTAAAAAATCCCGTGAAATAAAAAGGGAGGGTTATCTTTAATCCAGGTAGAAGTTTATTTAATTTCCCAGCAGAACACAGGAGAACTGCTGCTCTCGACAATGTTCAACCGCCGAATGAACACCAAACTGTAGTATGTTTTACCGAGCAGACGCGGCACGAGAGATGCACCTTCAAACATAAACATGTTTGAAGATACACTCTCGAGCAGCATTACAACAATGTGGAATACACACCATGTCACAGTATTAAACATAAAAGAAATACTACAATAAACATGACGTGAATAACAATGAAAGAATGTGAGTAACTCCATTACATCATCTCCATTCCCATAAAATAAAAAAGAAAGTCTAAAAATAAAAGGGTATGTTAAGACATATAGTAATCTTTGAATCTTGCAGGAATGGAACAATTGCGATAAGATTTATGTGAGTCAGAAGTCGGACTTGAAGAAGGAACAATAGGTTGAAACGCAGGAGACGCTTGTGAAGAAGTAGATGTGACAATTGAGGAGGATAAATCCGGAGTGACAACGTTGTCAGATGAAGCTCCTAAAGGAAAATGTGAACAGTCATAGTCATCTGTGGTAGAACTCTTGCAAATAAGAATTCTATTGGCCTGTGCATGTGAAATTTTAACAACAGCTCTTTTACTCCACCACCCTTTCCTTCCCAAGAAAAGTGAACCTTTTGAATTTTTGACAACTTGAATAGGTAAAGAAAATTTAGAGTCTCCTTTCATAACCTTTTTTGGGTTTTTGAGCAAAACCCAATCTCCAACCTGAAAATCCTTTGTGAATAAAGAACATGGCGAATTAAAATATTTCTTTAGAACATTCTGTTTGATGAATACATTTTTCTTCAGCATGACTTTGTCCTGACAAGCCAAACATGAAGTATCATCCTTCTTGATAAGCCCAGTTATCCAGTTAGGACACATTTTTTCATTTGGATTTCTCTTTTTAAGCAGTCTGAAAGGAGAAATACCTGTTGTGGAGTGAGGGGTGACCAAATAGGACCAAATATTATTTCTTAAAAATAATTCAACAAGAAGGTTGCAAGCTAAAGCTGATTGAATACCATCTTTTATAAATCTGTTCATCCTTTCAATGAGGCCATTAGATGATGGGGAGTGAAGATCCACTTTTAGATGTTTGACATCGTGAGCTTTGAAGTAATCCTGTATGGTTGTTGAACAAAAGTGCAAACCATTATCTGTAACGACCTCTTTGGGAGAACCTTCTGATTGAAAAACTCTGATTAGGAATTTTATAACAGCAATTGAATTAGGAGAATCACAAAAATTAAAATCGACCCATTTGGAGTGATAGTCAATGAGTGCAACGATGTAGCGTTCACTGTTAGGAAGAAGATTGAATGGGCCAGCAAAGTCAATTGCAATTTTAAGCAATGCCTCCTCAGGTACAGGTACAGGGTGAAGAGGAAGTTTGTTGATCTTCCAATGTTTGTCAGAAATTAAAACAAGTTTCACATGCATCAATCCACTGAGTGACATCTCTGTCTAAAGCAGGCCACCAAAAATGTTCTTTAAGTTTTCTACAAGGCGCTCCTACTCCCAGATGTCCATCATGAGCGGATTCAAACAATTTAATGCGGATAGAGGAGGGAGGAATACATTGGACTCCACGCATTAAAATATCATTAACAATAGAAAGATCATCTGAAACTTGAGCATATGACTTTAATGAAGCAGGAAGGGAACGTTCTCTGGGCCAGCCAGAAATAATCATGTTCCTGACTGCTTGCAAAATTTGATCATTATCATATGCCAGATTGTGACAAGATGGGAAAAGTGGACAAAGAGTCATTGCTGGATGCCACTACGCATTCTACTTCATCAAATTTTGGGTCAGGAAGATCGTCTTTTAAGGGAAGTCTAGAAAGACAATCTGCTCTGACGTTGAGACCACCAGAAATATGTTGAATAGTGAAATTATATTCATGTAGTCGGGAAAGAATGCGTACTAATCTAGCTGAGGCTTTACCAGTACCATTGCCGTTGAGAAGATGCAATAGGGGTTTATGATCACTTAAGAGTATGAAATGGCACCCCCAAATGAAACTTTTAAACTTTTCAACGGCCCAGGAGCAGGCGAGTGCCTCTCTCTCTATAGTGCTGTAATTCCTTTCAGCAGAAGAGAGAGACTTGGAGGCAAAACCTATGGTGTTCTCTTTTGCACCAAACCATTGACATAACACAGCTCCCACACCCAATTGACTCGCGTCTACTGAAATGGAGCATTTAACCCCAGGGGTGAATGAAGACAAAACTGGGGAATCAGAGATTACCTTTTTGATAAGATTGAAGGAAATATCCAACTCAGGGGACCAAATAAACTTCACATTTTTCTTTAGAAGATTACGTAACGTACAATTTGTGAATAAGCCTGAATGAATCTTGAGTAGTATTCTGTCATGCCCAAGAAGGATTTAAGAGCATCTTTATCTTTGGGTACTTGCACATTAGAAATGGCTTGGGTAAGCGAAAGTTTGGGCTTGATACCATTTGAGGAAATAGAATGACCTAAGTAATCCACCTCAGACTTGAAAAATTTACATTTGTCTTGACCTAAGGTAATGCCTGCATCTCTAAAGTGTGTAAGAACTTCTTTAAGTGTTTGAACATGTTCATGTTTATTTTTAGAAATAATTAGGACATCATCTTGGTAAGCCTGAACACATTTGATATTTTGAAGTAAACAATCCATAAATTTCTGAAAGACGCTGGCCGCGGAGGCTAGCCCAAATGGTACTCTTAGATATTTATAGGCTCCAAAAGGGGCAATGAAAGTTGTCAAGGTGGTGGACTGAGAAGACAGGGGAATTTGATGGTATGCGCTACGAAGGTCAAGTAAGGTGAAATATGTTGAACCGTTAATACCAGTTAGTAGATCTTGAATTTTGGGAAGGGGATGACAATCAATGAGTATATTTTGATTGAGGGAGCGAAGGTCAGCACAGAAGCGGATACTGGAATCTTTCTTCCTTATGATTACAATGGGACTAACCCACTGAGACGAATCTGTTGGTTCAATAATACCTTCTGATACCATTTTGTCCAATACATTTTTTAAGTCATCTCTTACACTGAGGGGAGTGTACCAGAGTTTATGTGTAACAGGTATGGCACCTGGTTTAAGTTTAATCAAATGCTCGAATTTTTTGATTTTGCCTATCTTGGAATTAAAAACTTCAGGAAATTGTGTAACAATGTCATTAATAATTAGATCGTTGTCATCTGAAATAGATGAAATATCGGTATTGTTAACTTGAACCGGATTTTCTGATCCAGGAACAAGTTTCAAACCCATTTGTGCGAGGTCCTGCCAGCCTACTATGTTTTTACCTTTTACAGCAACATATATTTTGGTAATAGTTTGCCTACCAAGACACGAGATATTTGATATAAAAAATCCAAGCATGTCTATATCTGTACCTCCGTATGCTTTAGGAACAATATCTAGTTTTGAAAGAGTCATAGATGCAGACCATAATTTATCAAATAAAACGTTAGAAATGATGGTAACAGGAGCACCTGAATCAGCCATCATGTCAATTGATTTGTCAGCACTAACAACTAAACATGTTGGATCCTTGGGACGTTCATGTTTAGTTAAATCCTCACAACAATCAATGGCTAAAATTTCCCTTTTTACAATATTATTGGAAGATAAATCTGTAGCATTAATATTCAGATTTAGCAATGATGACTCTAGGGGGACAACATCAAGAGAGGAGGCATTACATTCGGGATGTTGAAATTCTTGTGAGGAAATCGAACCAACATGAATTGAGCATTTGCTTCTACAAACAGAGCTAAAGGGCCCTATTTTGTTGCAATTTGTACATTCTTACCTAATGCAAAACAAATGGGGCTATTGCTAAGATGTGTTCTAGAGCCACATCTGTAACAAATAGTTGTAGGTTTCTTATGGAAGGGTTTTGAGAATGTGTTCTTGACAGCAATAGCATTCACAGGCATGTCATTTTGAACAAAATTTACAGGTGAAACATTTTCATTTGCAATACATTTTGATGAAATAATGCTTCTTTCAATGCTTTTATCCATATCAATGACTTCTGAAAGGGTGGGATCTCTACAGCTTAAAATACGCTCCTGAATTTTCTTGTGATAACAACTATATACAAACTGATCCCTAATGTACATATCCAATGAAGCACCACAATTACAATCAGCTGATAAGTTTCTAAGAACTGAAATAAAGTCTTCCACAGTTTCATCACAATTTTGTTTTTGTTTCATAAAGTTGAAGCGTTCAAGCATAACATTTGGTTGTTCTAGAAATATTTTGTTGAGTCTCTGAAAAGCGTCAGTATAAACATTCCAACCATCGCCATTTCCAGGAGGGGGTATCATGGTTGGTAAATTATCAAAGGTCTGACGACCAGCTTTTCCCAAATGGCTATAAAGTATTGCTAATTTCCGTTTGGCCGAATATTTCTCTGCGTCAATGGCAATCAAATAGCTTTCAAAGCTGCGAAACCATGTCTTCCAAGGTTCAGCAGGTTTGCCATTAACGGCGAGAAAATGATTTAAATGTACAATCTGCTGGTTGCTAGCCATGTTAAATAGCTGTTATCAACTCTATTTCTCACTTTATTTATAAATATATATATATATATATTTTTTTTTAAATATATTTTAGGATATAATGTTTTATTTACTGTGAGAACCAGTTGAATAAATAAATTCTTCCTTTAAATTCCTTTAGTTTTGTAGAATGTTATTTCCCTTTTTATTCCTTTTGGAAATTAAACTTTAAAATTTCAAAAAGGACATACCATGTCAGGTGCTTTGTGACAAGAAAATTAGCTGATTTCCGTGTTGAAAGCAACTTTAGATTGAGGAATGTTCTAACCATCTGTTTGACAAGTTGAACGAGTGAGCGTTCGTTTGTGAAGCCTCTTTTTTTTAAAATTGAGATTTGCAAAGATGGACACCACCGCTGCGTGAAACGCGATGATGTGGGAGGTGCACTGGTGAGATGCCTCGCCTTTGAAGATCAGCGTCGATACGTTTGAATCTGTTTGCCTGTGTTGCGTGATGACGTCATCACGTTCTTTGGGAACATTCAATCCGGTTGTCTTGCGTTGTGGAAGTCGACCAAACAGCACAAAATTCAGTATAAACTGCACCACTGGTCGTATTCCGTTCGAAGAAAGCTCCGTGAGTTCCCCAGATCCAGGCGCAAAGATGAAGACAGCAATACAAGGTACTTTAACTATTTTTGCTACCACAAATCCGTAATGAATGTAGCTTACAAAAGTTGTCTGATGGTGAAAAGCTGAGCAATCCCATCACCAAATGTAAAGATGGTAATAATATCCAAAATATCCTGTGAAATAAAAATGGAGGGTTGACTTTAATCCAGGTAGAAGCTTATTCAATTTCCCAGCAGAACACAGGAGTACTGCTGCTCTCGACAATGTTCAACTGCTGAATGAATACCAAACTGTAGTATGTTTTACCGAGCAGACGCGGCACGAGAGATGCACCTTCAAACATAAACATGTTTGAAGATACACTCTCGAGCAGCATTACAACAACGTGGAATACACACCATGTCACAGTAATAAACATAAAAGAAATACTACAATAAACATGACGTGAATAACAATGAAAGAATGTGAGTAACTCCTTTACAGGGGGTCAGGCTTCAACAGCTTGTTCCTGGTACATTCCTTTGTTAGCCCCAGCACCTCCCATAGATGGCCTGTCTACAGGATAGGCACCAAGCCCGCCACTGCGGCAGCTCATCCAGAGGAGGTTGATGAGTCGTCACCTCACATGGGGCTAGAGATCCAGCAGGTAGATGTAGGTAGCTGTCCCTCGGTGATCTGATGGGCAGTGCATGAGAGAGGTCCTCCCCAGAGCAGGGAGACCAGGCATCAACCACAGCACAACAGGACAGAGGCAAACCACTGATTATGAAGTGGGTGTGCAGTGGCAAGCCATTAAACCCATACCAGAGAGAGCCCCATAAGGTTCTGGCATCACACAGTCCCCACACAGTACCCAGTAGCCCCCGCAGGTTTAGATGGGGTGCCCACTGGGCCCTGTCACCGAGTGAGGCCTCCTCAGCTCCTCTCTCAAGTACAAGAGTGGCCACAGTATACTTTATTCCAGGGTCATATGGAGGCTCAATCTGGGCTCTCATTGAGGCAGCATGGAGGGTCTGGTTGATGGCATGGAGCTGCAGGGGCACTAACCCACAGCAGTCTCTGCAGGGAGGAAGTGATTACAAGAAGGGGAGTTTCCGTGCATGACAGCACTGGCACACGCTTAGCAGGCCAGGGCACCTGTCTCTCCCGCATGTGACTGGTTATGTGAGTTCAGCAGCCCAACAGCGAGCCCTAGCCGGGCCCCCAGCCGAAGTCTGCCAGCTATACTAGCTTGAGCGAGGGTATCATTGGACAGATTAAATTGTTTTTTATTTCTCTTTTTTTTAAACTGAGACTCCCAGTCGGATGTTTTCCCCGAGTGTGCACATAAAGATAGTACTTGTAAAAGTTGTATTCTTTTATGTTTGGTCTAAGTTTATACCAAACATCAAAGTTTTCCTTTACGAATCAGACCCCCAGATCGCTTAATAGAATCAAACCTTAATAACTGACAGAAAGTAAATAGCATGAGACAGTAGTGGGGTGGTGACTGATGGGTGAAAAAAGAACCATACATGGTTACAGAAGGAAAGAGGAAAGATGAAAACTGTAAGGAAAATGGAAGGGAGTAAAATGGAGTGAAAGCATGAAAGAAGGGAGTAAATAGTGCAAAGATGAAAAGAAAAATGTAAGCAAGAGGTAAACAGGGTTGACATGTGAGAAAGAACATCAGGAGAAGGAAAGAAAATGGGAAGGGCAAAATAAGAATAAAAGGAAGGAACATTTTCCTAGAGACCTTTCTTGAAAGAGTTGGGAGCACATGCTTCATTGACTCACTCAGTGGCATCCATATAGTTCAATGTAGGGGCCACTTAAAATTTCTGGCTACGGCCTTGCACAGGACTATCAGCAATGGTAAAGACTACAAACTGGTTAACACTAGGGTGGCTTTTAGTACCTTTCTTGTTATGATTGTACCTACCTTTTCTGCCTGAAAAAAGTGCATGCCAGGAAACATTTCCATCTAAATAAGGACCCCTGCTTTTACACATTCTGAAATGTGCAGATTCAATTTTTTTAATCTGATTCCCATAAACCTTCAACGAGACTTAAGACTTATGAACAGTTTTGTAGTATGTGACTTCTTGAATATCAATGTCTCTGAGTGCAAAATCATAGCCTTTAGGGACAAGAGAAAAGGAAGAATTGATAATTGGGTACTGGGTAAGGACAAATTGGAAGTAACAAAACCCTACTCATATTTAGATAATTTTTTCCCTCAAAAACTAGCATTATTTCTGTCAGCAAGCAGGTATGGCTTTGGCTTTAAGTGTGTGCAAATCTTGCATGCATTGCTTTTGTGTAACTTTTGGGAAAATTATGAAAAACTGTAATCTGTCATTGTAGGAAGGTAAGATCTGCCTGCCTAGTTACCCCCCCCCCCCTTTTTTCCTGGTGTTTTTCTGGTTTTTGACTAGTCTGGCTGGGATCCTGCTATTCAGGACCCCAGCCTATCTGCTTTCTCCCTTAAATTGACATGTATGTACTTTTGGTACAACTCCAGATTGGATATTGGGGGACCCTTATCAGTCCCTATTATATGGTACACACGTACCCCAAAGGCCTTCCATGGGCTGAAGCATGTATTATGTCACCCATGAGAGGCCATGCAAAATGGAACCTCAGGTCTGCTACTGCAGTCTGTGTAAGCTGGTGTTTGCACCACTTACAAAAGATATAGGTTTACTATATCTATATATATATTCCTACACATAAAACCTTACAGTCACTCCTATAGCAGGCCAGAAGGCAGGGTGCTGGGTTTTACGTGAGAGGGTGCTCCTGGATGGGCAGGGCCCCTCTGCAATGTTCGGAGACCATTCTCTCAGGCTGTACGTGAGACTGACAGACATATAGGTAGAGGTACATTATAACCTCGCAGTAAATGCTATCTCAAAAATGACTGCAATGAAGTATGTCGTGTTTGGTGTCAAACACCATGGAAACACACCTCCACCGAGGTTCTGGGGGTACCTAAGTCTACCGGTACCAGCTTTCTCGAGCCTTACAGCACAAAATGGATGCTGCCAGCCACAGACATGAGTCTGCCCACCTGCTGCTGAGCCAAGCTCGCGCAGAGGAATGATAATAGGAATCCTGTCACAGGGAGGTGCGACCACCTCCCAGACAGGATTTGGTGTATTGGAACTGGGTGGGTGCATGGTCTCTGTGCCAGAAAGTCTGCACGAAGGGCACATTTGGTGTCCCTGTGCATAATCCAGCTCAAACCAGTCTGTGAGCCATTTGTTCCTGCTCTGGCACGAAACTGGATAAAGGACATGGGTGTAGCCATCTCTCTGTCCTGTCTCTCCCCTAGGGGGGTCCCTAGAATCTATCCAACCCTTTCCCATGGGTATAACATGGGTTATCTGGCTACAGGACATTAGATTTTACGAGGACAAGATTCTGCAAGAAGATACCACTACACTTCGAACGTCTGGACACGCTGGACTTCGCTCGACCTCCCTTGGGCTCGACTTCATCTTCCATTGCCGTCCCCAGTCTCGCCACTGTCCGTGATCCATACAGGCTCTGTGCTGGACCCCGTGGACCTCCAAGACAACAGAAGAATCTCCCTTGAGGTGAAGGAGTCACTCCCCTGCAACCGCAGGTTTGCTGCTCCAGAGCTCCTGTGGACTCCGAAGTCTCCAGCAACACAGAAGGTTGATTTCCGAAGGTCTCTGAGGTTGAGCTGCCCTCTCACTGAGTTTGAGGTGGATATCCCTTTTGGGGACCGTACACCCGTACTCCTGTGCACCGTGTTCATTTGCTGCTGCACATGATTGTTGTCGTGCAACAATTCCATGGATTGGGCCATTTGTAGCCCTGACCTCAGCGCCTCTTTTCTGAGAAGGACTCTGGCATCCTCACATTCTGTGCCCTGATAGCTGGTATCCTGTGAAACTGCCTCATGTCCCCTCGCGACTCCTGTGCCTTCGGCCTGTGGGTCCACTTGAGGGTCAACTTTGCTTTATTTGGGCTCCCCTGGTTGCTCCAGGCCTGCCCTGATGCCCCTTGCTGTGGTGAGTCCCCTGGTCCTTGCTGGGCCAGATTGACACCGAATTTGATCTTTAATGTTGTTTGCCGCTGCCAAGGCTTGTTGGTGCTTCTGCCGGACACTGACCCCTCAGCACTCTAAATCCTTTTTCGGACAGCTCGCCTCCAGCTCCTGGTCATCCTAGATGTCTCTGGGTCCTCGCAGCTGAAGAGTCAAGATCACTGTCAACACACCTGAAGCACCCGACATCAGTGGGCATCAGTGGGCATTCGTCTACCGAGCCCCTGGTCACTCCAAAGTGACCTAGACTCTGTCCCTTCTGCTTTCAGGTTCTTCTCATCTAGAATCCACATTTTGATTCCACCTGACACTTTTTGTACTTCCAGCAGCGGCATTTCTTTGTCGACATCCATAGAGAACGACGAGGGTTTCCAACGCCACTTCTTACCTATGCACCCGGCTCCTCTGGGATAGGTAACTCTGGTACAAAGGTTTCCACATGTGGGGTGGCTCTCCAAACTCTTAAATTGCAAGGGTTGTCTTCGTAATCTGCTGGGAAGGGTCCTTAATCTCTAATTTTCGACCTGCGACTTTCGCATTGAATTGTACAGAGCTCTCAGTCGTGTTCTCTCCCTGCACCTGTCCTCCTTGGGGTCCCGATTCACTCACTCTGGGTGGTTCCTAGGGGTCCCAGAAATTCGACACCTCCTAGTCTAAGTCTAGTCCCGAGTCGTGGTCCTTTTACCACTTATTTAGTATATGGTTTGGTCTCCCCCTGGAGCCCACTTTGTATTGTGCTACTTACGTTTGATTCTTTGAAACTGTACTATTTGATTTGTGTTCTATCCTCATGTAGAGGATACTAGAGAGTGTTATAAATAACAAATACATCTCTTTTGAACTATTGTGTGGTTTCCCTTTCATTTAACCAATATTATAAGGTTACATTCTGGTAAAACAAGGTGCTTAACATTCCTTCAAGACTTAGCCTGAAGGCTGTTCTCCATAGATACCACTAGGATAGCTTTTAATAAAGGTTATCTTAGACCTAATCACCATAAGGGTTGTTTGGACTGGTACAAGGTGCCCACTTTAACTAGTGGACAGCGTATACCCGGCCATCTTCTCACAGTCATTTAGAGCTATTGTTTAGTGCTATAACACATTTTGTGCTAAAATGTAGCAGGGAAAACATTATTGTTGTGAACAGCTGCTAGTGTTTTTTATTTGCTTGTATTGTTCCTTTGCGCTCATGTTAGACTTTTGCTGCAGAGTGATGTAGTAGCTCACTATGGCGTAATTTCTAGAAGTTCGCATAAAAGCATAACATTCAATTCCTAGAATCACCCTGGCATAATTTAAAGTTTCTTAGAAGAATAAACTTTAATTTGACCGGTATTTTAGTTTTATATGTTTTCAGAAGGTGCTTAGTTTATACCTTTTAAGGTATTCTACTTAATGCTTTGTAGTTTATGATAAATATTAAATATGAAGGCAAGATTATGTGCAAGCCTAAAATGTGTGAGTCAGTAGATTATCAAAACCTGTGGCATAATGAAGAGGAGAAATTGCCTGCGTCATCTAAGGTTAGATATTGCCAAAGAGTCACAGTTGGTGCACTACTTCTTCTTGCTCCATCCTGTAAGAGTGTATGTTATAAGACCTTCAAGATGATGAAATGTGCATGGGTTAGTCGAAGCCAGATGTAACTCAAAATGACATGCGCGACTAAACCCCTTCTGCCTACACTGTGGTCCAACTGTACGTTTGAGGTTCACTGCTAGAGGCCCAACGCCACTCAGCTGCCTTTTTTCACTGCTACGCACAATCCTGACTCAGCAATGAATTTTGGCCCTAATTCCACAACAAAATCACACAAGGGACTGAAACACCCCTCAGTCACAGATCGCCCAACACACTGTAGATTACGTTTTAGTGTCATCCCTATGGTTCTGCTAATTTGCATTGTCCTGTGTGCTTCACTTGTTGCCAATCAATTTCTCGATCATTAAAATGATGATTACGGATGAGGTGCACTGATGGGTCCGTGTCAGCAGCTCAATTGTCACCAAAACTATGCGGTGACTTATGGACACCAACACCATTAGGAATGTTCAAGGTAGATTTATTTACAAGTTGATGTAACAAGCTGCTGGTGGCACACAGTCTGGCAGCAACCGTCAAACCCAAATTCCACATGAACATTCCTGTTGAGAGTTTGGAATATGATGCTTTGCCAATGTTCCAATCTCTTGCCCAGCTATATTCTAACTTTATACCACAAAGAGTTACTACAGAAACTCTAATGAAGGTCCTAGTGTGTCATCTTGTCTGGGCATAGGAGTGAAAGACTACCACCTAATAGCAGTCTTCCTCACATTTCCCCTCAGGATAGCTGGGACTCGAAAGCCCTTGTTTTATTCAGGAAATGGAATGATTGGAGGTGTGGGACCTAAACCATCTCAACCTATTCTTCAAATTTTAATTTGTAAAAAGCCCAAATCACTGGGATGGAGCCAAACATTGGATTTGAGTGCGCAGTGTGCCACCATTGATGAGTAGAACTGTCACATAAGGTTGAACAAAACACAGAGATAAGGTACATAATAGAGACACTTAGAAGTTCAGAAAAAGGTGTAGGTTGATGTGGACTGTAATGTGGTGGCCATTGAGGTCAGCATCCGCTAGGAATTGTATAACACCTGCCAAATCAAGAAGGCCTGAAAAAGGATGGAGTTTGGTGTCAGACCCAAATTTGGCCATTGCTAAGAGCTGCAGGAGCTAAACTATGCCACTGGAACTAGTGTAGCCTTGAGCAAATATTTGTTTTACCATATTGCTCTGAAAAAAAACTATTTGATTATCAAGAATAGTTGCAGTAATTGTTTCTATAGGTGAGTCTTTCAGATGTGTGAAACTAAATCTTTCAACTATCTTGTAGTTACCATCAATATAGTGAAAGGCCAGCACTGACTGAGTCTTAGTTGAGACACCAGTTGAATTGTCTGCTTGGATAGACATATAATCAATGATTCTCACCTGCTGTAAAATGTATTCTCTTACTTCCACCAGCATTCATTCTAGTGATTCTATGTAGTTTTGGAAGTGCCTTCCAAGGGACCAAATTAACTAGCCCCTTGAACATGACAAGATTTAAAAAATCTTCAATTTCATTATGACTTCATAATGCCACTTCAGGGCACCACACAAATGAATACATTCGATCAATTTTGATAAAGTGTATTTTTTTATCAACTTCTGCATTATGTTTTTATTCCCACACAATATGCTTCATTCAACTACTGTACAATGTTACATTTTTCAAACATTGATATTTTCAATGCATTTGTCAAATGGGATTTACAGGAATCATGTTTACATTTTTCTGTCAGATGTTTTAGGTAATTAACTCTGATTTTTGTTGAGGTAACTTCACCTCCAAAGAATAAGCAAGGAAAACAGAACAAAGCATTTTTTTATAAGTGCTTTCAGTAAGCCACTCCATCTTATCATACCACGTTCTTATAAACCTATGCCTGTATACCCCGTCTTTTGCAGACTGTTCAATTTATATTTCAGGTTTATTAGGTTCTAACTTTTTTATTTGATGTTTATCTGCATGTGCCAAACCCAAAAATGGGTTTATTAGTAAATTGTTAACTGTGTTCATTTTGTCTTACAATAGTACAGGTTGGAGATAAAAATCGAACCTATTTTTAAATATTCAGTCAAAAGAAATTACAAAACTTATATTACATATCATACACAACACTAAAACACCATCATATCTATCATGCACACACAAATTACAGTAATTAGTCATTCGCCATCCATCATCCTTCTGACAGGAGTGCAACTGCAAACAAGCATACAGCGTTTCCCCAAGTAGTATAGGCTTGCAAATATTCGCAGAATTCCTCTCTTGGGTATCTGATAACAATTCTAATAAGGGGTAGACTGTGAAGCTAGATGCCATTGTATAGACAGCCTTTACCATTGAAAAGTGTGGGTATGTCTAATCAGTGTCCTGTCCAGGATTTAAAGTGTGAATGATGTACTCCAGTTACGGGTGGGCCTTGGACTACTATTATGAGGATAATATAATTAGGGGTGAGCAATAAATTCTACTCCACCTGCAGAGTTTTGCCTACACCACGTAATCCTACGGCAAACCTAAGCCAAATGGCGCATGGTGGAGCTTTTTCTCATGCACCGCATGCTAAAGTTAAGTTGGCAATCAAGTATTGGCATCCCCTAGTGCGATTTTCGGGTGCGATGATGGATTTTAGCGAGATTTCCTCAATTCAGGCAGTTACATGCCATGGCGACCGTTCGTGGTGAGAAAGCTGCCAGTCACAGTGAGAAAGCTGCCGCTTGATTAGAAAGTCTACTCAAGCAGCTGCAAAGAAGCAGCAACCACTGGCACGCCGGGGGGGTGGGGGGGGGGGGGGGGGGGTTGCCGTTTGCACTGATTTTGCTGCATGGAACAAGCTCCCAGCAGTAAAAATCAGCGAAACGTGCCAATTCTGTCTGAGGAACTCTGTGGAAACTTAGAGAGTTTTTATGCAACTTCACAGAATTGCAAGGAGGGAAACTCTGAAAGTTTCGCCCACCCCTAAAAATAGCTACATTTCTGTAGTAAAACTGAAACACTGTATTTATGAGCTTTGACTTGACTATTGGTGGAAAATATACTGAATTTATTGAAAACAGGCCTTCAAAAGTGCAAGGTACTCATCGAGCAACGCCCTTTAAAGAGTTCCAGGCAGATTCCTAATATATATCCAGTACTCACCTGTCTCAAGCCCTGAAAAATAAACTTATACTTTTTCAATCAATAGTTTAACATTACTGTTAGTCAAATTCTAAAATCCCTCAATTTTGAATGGAACAACTTTACAGACAAGACAGACTATTATTTGAAGCTACAGTGCTATTCTCATCTGAGATCTCATCACCAACAACAGCACTATAGAGAGATGTTACATATCCTGTCCAATGTTCTTACTATGTTTGCAGTAAAAGGTTTGTGGGAAAAAATATTGTCTACCGAAAAATTTAAAATAAATAAGCAGTGGCTACAAAGATAATAAAAAAAATGTCATTCTTTATAGTTCATATGTAATTGTACTGGAAGCCTGTGCAATGGGGCAGCCTCATGCTAAAGAAGAGAGAAGCATTTACAGTGATTTGAGGAAGACGGTGGGAGACCAGTATTGAGTAGAACTCGTGGAATGGCAGTTTATAGGGGTAGATAGAGGCTTTTACAACTCAAGGAAGGGGAGAGGTAAGGGTAATATTAGGCTTTTAGGATTCCATGCACAATAGCATTAAAAAGTATTAAGTCTTTTAGGCTTCAGGCAAAGGTAGCATTTATAGGTAGTTTGGGTTTTAAGTGTTCTTGGGTAAAACCATTAAAGGGTACTAAGGCGTGAATAGTGCACATTTAGATACAATAAAGAATTGAAGTAATTAACAAAGACTTAAAATGTGCATTTTTAGAAGTTTCATACACATCTTGAAGGACACAACATTATTACTGCAACAATTTAATCTCAACTTTAATGTGGGAGAAGTATTGTTTTTTATAAACCACATGTTATTTCGTTTTATGAAGAAAGGTAAACAAACCAAAACCCAGGTAGTGAAAATAAGCCACAGCATGCACATGTTGGCAATCACGTGTACAGTTAACATACTGTGCCTTGTAACCCATAGTACTCTCAACATTTCCCCCCATATATTTTTTAATTTATGAGGGCACACACATGCTACATAGACTGGTTCCTCCAGTTTCGTGCACCAGTCAATAGCTGCCCGCCATGCCACCACTGAGGGCAAGGTCACTGAATTCCACAGTAAAGCTTTGTCTCTTTTGGTGATCAGTGTCCCTAGACCCACAAGCAGGTGGTCGCTCCTGTTGCCCCCCTAGTTCTTCCAACAGACCAAGGAGAGCAATATGGAAGATAGGGCAATAGGTTGTTGCAGTACTCGGGGCAGTGCTTGAAAGACAATTGACCACTAGCTCCCAATCACCGGAGAGGATCAGGTCCCATGGAAGAAATCAGCTGTTTTCATGTTTCACCTAGAGTAGGTGGAAGATTGCCATTGGCCCACCCTCCAAAGCTTCAGTGGTGTTAGGTATGTGGTATGTAAGAAATTTAACTAAATTAGGTGGAACCAAGCTGATATCACCAATTCCCTAGGTGCCAAGAGGGCTTCATTCCATTCACTGTCTTCCAAGGGACCAACCCAGGATTCCCAGTCAGCCCCCAGAGGAGTAAATAAGTCAGGTGAATTTGTGAAGACGGAGCGGTAAACACAAGAAACATCCCACTGTCCATGGGACCCCGGATGAATTTGGGCTCCAAGGGGGCTGAACTCAGGAGCCTAGCCAATGGAATCTGTAAAATAGGGATCAATGTAGGCTGAGGTCTCTCTGCAGGTCCTCAAAGGACTACATGTGTGTTTCTTGGTGAACATCACCTAGTCTGGAGATGCCTTTGGGGTCCCAGGAGCCAACCCCTCCTAATTTAGCAATCTTGCACAGCCAGGTGCATCTCCAAAGGGGGTTCTGTAGCTTAATCTTGGCCACACACCTGGTCCACCTCAGTGCTAATCTCCAAACCAGGAACACACTTCTAGTGAAGTCATGGGGGGCGTGGGGTATGGGACTGCCACTAAGCCTGTCTACTATGGTATCTCAGCCCATAGACATAAGTTCAACCTTGTAGGCCGAGTTGCATCGCCTCCATGAAGCCAGTCATTAAGGTCCACCAGCTGAGAGGCCCAATAGTATAGATGCATCTCTGCCTCCACCAAGACCCCGTTGAAGGTAATTGTACACATTTCCTAAATGCGACTGGCCCAAAGAAAGGTGCGCACTCTGAAAAGTGTCTCTGTGAACCAGTGTTTGGAAGAGGTTGTTGAAAGTTGTGCAGGACTTGCAAAAACCACACTTGGACCATCATCTTGAAGAGAGCTACCCTCCCCAATATATTAAGTGGCAGGCGGTATCCAGGTCTTTCTGCATTTTACAAAACCAGTGGCATCAGGTTAAATGACCCGGTCAGTGTTGGAACCAGAGATATGTAAATGCCTAGGTAAAGGAAACTCAGTCTGTGGATCGGCATATGAATGTGCCATATCATATTAGTCGGTGTTCCAGTCAAAGGAACCAGAAGTGATTTGGAACAATTAACAAGTAGGCCTGAAGCCCACCTATATGGATCTGACATATGAAGTAGTCTTGGTCCTGTGGTCTCTGGGTCGAAGACAAAGAGCAGGACAACGCTATCTGATTTCCTATGTCTTCCCCACCATAATCCCTGGACTTGTGCATCACACCGCACCCAAGACCCTATTGTCTCTATTGCCAGAGCGAAAAGAAGGGATGACAGGGGGTACCCTTTTCTGGAACCATGTTGTATAAAAAAAGTCAGCAACAATACCCCATTGATTCGCACCTTGCAATCAGGCCGGCATATAGTGCTCAAACATATGACACAAAACTAAGCTGAAGCAACTCAAGGTGTCCCACAGAAAGTCCCAATAAAGGGAATCAAAAGCTTTTACAAAATCAATGAGGAAGAAGGCATTGGGCCCAATGAGCTGCTGCCATGGCCTCCTGCACCCTATGGAAGCAGTGGTGTGTACTACGCTGGGGCATAAAGCCATATTGGTCTAAGTTAATCAGTTTGTGGATGACCCTGAGCAGTCTCTTGGCTAGGACTAAGACAAATATTTTGAGTTCACTATTGATGAGGGAGATTAGGCAGTAGGACGCACAGTTCCATGGAGGAGAACTGATATAGTCGCCATGTTCAATCTGCTGGAAAGTGACCTTTCGCTAGAGCTTCGTGGCATAGGGAGAGCAACTGGGGAAGGAGGGAACTGCAGAGTTTCTGGTAATATTCAACCAGAAATTCTTTAGGGCGTAGTGCTTTGCCAGTCTTGATGTCAGAGAGAGCCGCATTTATTTTTTCACGGGTAATGGGTTGCTGCAGGTCAGCTCTGTCAGGCGCTGGTAGGATAGACATTGCAAAATCAGCTGTCAGTGGGGTGACAAACTCTCTTGGGGCATTCACATGTTTCCCATATAGGGAGTGGTAGTATTTCGCAAACAATGATGCGATTGCTTGAACATCCTATTCTCTCCCACAGACCGGATCCACAATGAATTGATCACCCTCTCCTCTGTGTTGTGTGTAGCTGTTAGACCTGGCACTATTGGCGTGGGTTTCCCCTGTATTTTTTGCCTTTGCCTCCTGTGTTTTTGCAATGTGTTGGACTTCATTTTTGCTGGGCTAGAAGCTTTGGGCACTGTGCCACAGGTGTTCAGTGCCAAAGTGACGGTGCTTCCTTTGTAAATTATTGTTATGGATTAGTGATTCCACGATTGGCATATTTGATTTACTAGTCAGTCCCTAGTACAGTGCACTGTGTGTGCCCAGGGCCTGTAAATCAAATGCTGCGAAGTGGGCCTGCAGCACTGAATGTGCCACCCACATCAGCAGCCTGTAAATGTGACTCAGATATGTCACTGCAGTATCTGTGTGCAGTCTAGTACTGCCATGTTGACTTGACAAGTGCACCCACTTGCTAGGCCCTACCCTTCCCTTTTCTTACATGTTAGTCACCCCTAAGGTAGGCCCTCCAAGGTACCCCTGTGGGCAGGGTGCAGTGTATGTAAAAGGTAGGACATGCCCTGGGGTGTGTGGCATGACCTGATAGTGAAATACTGCCAATTTAGTTTTTCACTATTGCAAGGCTACCTGTTCACATAGGATAGAATTTGGAGTTTGCTTGTAACATCTTGTAAACATAACTACCCCTGGGAACAAGGTAGGAAAATATAGTTTAGTGTGCCTGAACTCAGAATGTTAAAATGCATCTTTTAGTGAAGGTGGTTTTTACATTCCTTGTTTGAAAATACCACTTTTAGAAAGTAGGTATTTTCTTGCTTAACCATCCAGTGTGCCTCTGCTAGGATGTGTATTGGCTGCATTTAGAGTACGAGGAGGAGATTTCTTTTTACCTGAATGGGCCTGGTCTGCCTGACACAATGCTGTCTCCACCACCTGCCAGGAAGCTGCACCAGAGAGGATATACATGGTTTTGACTGGGCACAGGGCTTCTCTGCCACCAGATAACAAAGGAATTTGCTGTATAGGTATTGGGACTTCAAGAGGAACCTCTGCCAAGGAGAAGAGCTGTAGAAACTGGAGCAGGAGTACTCCCCCTCTGCTGTGTGCTGTCTAGGGTTGGCCTGCAGTGGCTGTTTCTGCCAATGAGAGGAACTGTGTGTGCATCTTCCTTGAGAAAGTATCTCCAAGGGCTTGAAGAGGAGCCTGCCGCCTGTTGAAGAGGTCTCAGGAACAGCAAAGACCTCTCCAAGCTTCTGGACACCGTCTCTGGAACTGCTGTTTTCATTTGCTGCAGAAGAAAAGGGTAAGCGACTCTGTCACTGAGTCCGTTGCAGGATTCTGTGTCCTGAAGGCACCGTAGAGAGCAGTGCCTCGCTTCGCAATGCAACCCTGGTCTCACCGACTCTGTCAACGAGCCGCTGCTTGCTCTGAGCCATGAGGGCACTGCACGTTGCAACGCTTTTATCTCACCTCGCAACCTCGACGGTTGGCCCACCGACTCTCATTGCTGTGTTGTCCGCAACAAGATAGGTACTGTCTTCGAGTCTGTTGACGCTTAAGCTAACCCGTATCTATACAGTTGGCTGCAATTGTTAGACTCTGTCGTATTCAGCACCACGGTAGCCTCGGAGGAACTGTATTTTCATGTTTTTCCTGCAATTTAAAGGTTATTTTGCACAGTCATTATTTTGAAGAGTATTGCGTGTTGGATTTTTGTCGTTTTTGGTCTTGTTGGTTTAGATAAAGTTTGAATATTTTTCTAAACTGGTGTGGTGTTAATTTGTAGTGTTTTCACTGTAATACTGTATGCATGCACAAATGCTTTACACACTACCTATGAGATAAGACTACCTGCTCGTGCCAAGTATCAAGGGGGTGAGCAGGGATAAATTTAGAAGTGTATCCCCCCTTACCCCAACTAGGAGGAAAGGTCCCTACTTGGACAAAGGTGCAAACCTCTGCCAACTAGAGAGCTCCATTTTTAACACTATCCAATAGAGAAGTTTGCTTGGTTTGTCCCCCCATTTGTACACCTTGCTTTGGGATGCGATCCAGCAAGACCGAGCCTTTTTGAGGCAGAGTCTCCTCAGTGATGCTCTGTAAATCCCCACCTGGTGGGGCACAGTATCATACTCGCTTATTTGCTCTTCGCGTGAACCATAAGGGCCTTCAGTTCCCCCACCTAGTATTGCTTTTGCCCATCTCAAGTTCTGAAGCGTGAATAATAGATTTCCCGCATGTAGGTTTTTCCTCTGACCCATAGTCTCCCGGGTGACTCTACAGAGCCCTTCTTGAGGGCGATATAGGCAGTAGTTCCTGTGAAAGGAGGTCTGTGATCTCTGGGCCTGTCAGGCACCAGACTATCACATTGACTTGGCTCTGGACCCAAGGGGGAGGATGATGTTGACTAATTCCCCCGACAAGTTCCCACCTCCTCCGCCCATATTGACTCTGGTATTCTCTGTCCACAGCCAGTAGCAGGAAGTCATGCACTAGAGCCCCTGACGTTTAGTTCTTTCTTCTCTCCTTTTGGCAAAAATCAGAGCAGGAAGAGTACGCACCATGGATGCTGGGATGCGGTCCCTTTAACTCAAGTGATGATGAAACCCATGAAGGACAGATCGATGCATATGTATCAAGCCCTCCACAGCTGAGAAGGGGCAGAGGCAAGCAGGAATGGGTGCAACATGAATATGATGCTGAATGGGATGAGAAGACAACAAGCGAGACCAGAGGTGCTCATCTGGACGAGGTCAGGATAATGGCAGGAGGCCACCGGCAACACGAGGTGCCCAGCCACACTAAGAGCGTGGCTTTCCCAGGTATGCACTTGTCTCCTAGGGAGGTATGGGAGGTCAGAGGGTTTAGCCCGAGATGTGGTAGGGGGATAGGGGTCACAGCGTTTTTCCCCCTTATAACTCTAATCTTGGCAGTAAAGACCCCGGGCATTCTATGAACCGAAAATCAGCTAATATCGTCACTCATTGTATTGGTAAGCCTGGCTGTTTATGGGATTTCTTGATTTGGTTTATTGTTGTGTTCCTGATTTTTCATGCTCACCTAGTGAGGTCAACTAGTGTTCTTCCCTTAGAATATACAGCTATAGGCATTCTAAAAAATAGTAGACTCTTACACTTGGTGATGGGGTCAGGTTGCCAAGCACAAAAAGGGTGTCAATCTTCATGGACCCTCCCACAAAGATACATTACACATTCATTGGGCACTTACCTATGGCATTTCTCCTTCCTTTAAGGGGTGTACTCCACCCCGGTGGTTCTAGCTTCCCAATACGTGAAGGAGAACAGAAGAAAAGGATGGGATACATATCCTATTGCAATAACTGTAAAAAACAAAAGAAACACCAATTAGACTATCAACTGTGTCGTGAGTCATAAGTCCTGCTTTTACAACACAGGCGTGAAGACGCCATACAGGACATTCAGGGGGCTGTGTCCCCGAATTCTTAATGAGCACTGGGGAGCGGTCAGAAATCCCCTGGAGAAGAATGCAGGACCCAGTTGTGTGGAGCAAGTTGGTTGCAGGCATGAGGAATAAGTCAATCCGGGACCTGCTCTTGTGTGCCACCGATGTGTCGGCGTATACCAATCTGTCTCGGTTCCAAAGCCGCCAATCGTCGTAGAGCCCAGTACTGGATGTCCAGTCTGCCAGCCATAGGGTCGGAAAACAACCAGTGCCTGCTTGCTTGGACCAGTCTTTGCATGCCAAAATTACCATATTAAAGCCCTCTCCCACCACTATAATGTCCAGTGGGATTCCTAGTAGTGTGTCCTTTACAATTTCAAGGGTAGGCCCACACAATTGGGAGGGGAACATACATACATACCAGGTGATACTCATGGCATGCAATCTTGCCTTCCACCACTCCGTACCTCTATTGTGAATCGAATACACTTCAGGAGCCCACTATATGCACAAATTTGTGAATAAGAATGGCCACCCCTGTGGAGCCCTTCTAGTGCCTGGCTTGGTACACCCTTTCATAGCCGTAGCAGGCCAGGAACAGACATCGGGTGCCCAAAAGGTGTGTCTCCTGTTACATTTGAACATCTGGTGACTTGTGTTCCGCAAAACCCAGTACTGCGCTATGATTCATACGATCATTAAGACCATTAACAGTCCATGTAATCATTTTAAGCCCTACCATGGTAGATTTATTGGACATGTGGAGGGCGAATCTCATGAACCGTTTACTCCCTGCGCACGTCCAGGTTAACTCATGGTGATGAACAACCTTATGTAGTAACATGGTGAGATAAAAGAGTGATTGATCTTAACTTCAGCTTGCACTGCTAACTGAGCTGTGGCCAGCAGGGCCAGAACATTCTCACAATAGTTCCCCCAAGCTCCCACCCTCCACTCCCACCCAAAAAGTACTAGGGCAATCCAACTAGGTTGTCCCTCCGTAGATTGACTCTACAAGTCACATCCACCCATGTGGCTGTTCCCTGTGTCAATTAGTTGGTTGCTCACTATGGATCCTCTGAGAGGAGATGCCCTCAAGTAGGGTGTCTCCTCACTGTGAGTGGCATGCAGCATTGGTGACCCACATTGGCGTCTATTTACTGGGCTCCCTGCCCCTGAGTCCGAAGACCCATCAGTGGGAGTCCTCCTCCTACGAGACCCCCTACATTTGTTGCGGCTCCTGGGACGGACTCCTGACATATTGTGTTCTCCCTGGTAAGGCGGGTCCCAGGGCATGGGAGAATTGCTGCACTAGGTCTGCTTCTCTATCACCTATTCCCAAGCCACTTCAGGAGTGTCAAATAAGAGGGATTTTGAAGCATAAATGATCTTGAGCTGAGCCGGAAAAAAGAGCATACAGGTAATCTTCATTGTCCTCAATTTCGGTTTGACAGCTTTGAATGATTACCGTTGCCATTGAACTAGGAGAGTATGGTCTGAAAAGATTAGGATCTTTGTGGCCACCTCTTTTTCCCTGACAGTATGAAGGATTCTATCTCTGTCCCTACAATTTTGGATTTTGACAATCAGAGAGCAAGGAAGAGCACCTGGAAATAGTTTCAGTGACCTGCGGGCCCTCTCGAGGATTAAGCAGGGTGATAGGAGCCCTTCAGGTATCCAGGATGAAATCCTTTGTTCCAAGAATTTCTTAAGAGATGTCCCTTCAACCCCCTTAAGAAACCCTATGAATGTCAGGTTGTACCACCGGGCCAGGTTTTCGGCATCTTCTGTACGATCCTCCAGGATGCCTTTTGAAATTATCAGGCAGGCAAACTCTACTTTAAGAGCTGTAAAGGAGTCCTCCATATCAGAAATCCGCCCCTTCGCACTGACAGTCAATCAACAACATTGCGCAAGTTTTCTCACAAGAAGGCAATATCGACTCCAACTTCGCCAATCTTAGGGCCTGATTTAGATCTTGGCGGATGGGTTGCTACTTTACAATGGTAACGCATATCCCATTTTCCAAAATGTAGATCACATGGGATGTAATGGGAAGCATATTTTGGCAGACGGGATATCCATCATCATTGTGATGGAGTAACCCATCTGTCAATATCTAAATCAGGCCCTTAGTTCCCAGTGGCAGCCGGGAGGCTTGAAGGGCTTGTAGTATCTCTTAGACACCTGGAGCGCTGGATTTTGATGCGTAAACAATGCCTCAACCATCAGATTTGGCAGTATGGCTAGGGATGCCTTAAATGTGTCTATTTATGTTTATGCGTGCACCAGGGATGTCCACCTTGTCCCATGTTGTGCACAAGGGTGGCACAGGAGGCCACGGTGGAAAGTCTCCAGATGTTGCTGTGCTGCAGAAGGAAGCTGTGTAAGGAGATGCTGAGGTGGCAGCACTGCAAAGTAGGGGCCCATGACGTGCTTGCATAAGGACCCGTCCGCAATCCTGGAAGCATGAGCAGTCGAGTTCCACCTGTGGCTATTGTTCAATCAGAGCAGCGCAGGGGGTCTCAATCTGGCATCCACAGACCAAATAGAAGTAGGCTGACTGATGTTGCCATTCATCAGAGCATGGGTCCCCCAGTAGCCACAGAGATCCAGTGGTCCACAAAGGTTTGGCCGGTTCACCCCCACTGATAGTCGGAGAACCTCAAAAAAATGCAGCGTGTCCTTAAAGGGCCGTACAGGCGGGGAATGGATCCACAGCTGATCCAATTGAACAGGTACACAGTAGAAAAAACTGGGGCAACTGACTCGCTTGCGCAGGCAATTACCAATGACCTGGCAGCACATGCCGTTGGGCCCTCTGCATAGTCTCTTCTATAGGGTTGATACCCTGTGGCCAATCTCCTCCAAACCGGCATTTCTCCAGGACAAGGGGGAGAGGCTGCAGAGGATCTTGCGGCATGTCATCAGGACTCCAAATATCCAGGACACCCCAGCAGTGATGCAGGCAGCAAAAGGGTGCTCCCACTGTCCCGCCGGGTGGCTTTGTCCCCTGGAGTTGCCTCAGAATCCATGGTCCCTCTAGGGTCACCACAGCAGGCTCCACTTCAGACCTTGAGGGTTCCCAAGCCGGCTGCGGCCTACAGGATGCCATGGATATGCAGGTCTCACTCATCACCGAGTCAAAACCACTTTATTTGGTTAATAAAAACCATAAAAGTACACTACATACAGCATTTATTACAACAATAATAAGATTTAAATACAATTCATGAGTAAGCTTGAGTGACATAAAACATTTCAACACCAAAGTTCATAGATATACAAATAAAACAAGTTGCCAATAATTCATATATAGCAGCAGGCAATCCAGGATACATCTTATTCAGCAGAAACTTCTCAAATGGAAGGGCAAACTTTAAAACAAAATTAATTTGATCATATAAGAACATCCGGGTTACATATCATAGAGTACCATTTTTTTCTATGCCTCACAGCAGCCACTAAGAAGCTTGCAATATTAAATGTCTCCCAGGGATCATTCAGCATCTGCAAATATAATAGAGCAGGTCTCACCTGCATAAAACCTTTTCCCTTTGAAATTGGGATTAAACACTTTCCAGGAATAGCGCTAAAATGATCACAAAACATTATAAAATGCATGGTATCCTGGGTCGAGAAATTATGACATGTACATGGGCCTATGTCGTTCATCCTACTGCAGCCCTATGAATCTGCTAGTAAACAGTGAATAAGGTTAAAACGAAATCTAATTAAAAGAAGGAGATAAAAAGGCTTGGTAACAAATGTCAAGTAAGTTTCTGTCTGTGTGGAAGTTTTTAGCAGGAGGTATGCTTTCACGGTAGGTTTCATTATCTCTGTGGCCTCTCTCTCTAAAACAACAAGTTAAAAAATGTTGTTTTAACTCACACAAGATCCTCTTTCCTTGTTTTTTTCCGGGGAATTGAAGAGTTCAGGACACCCTAGTTTGTTAAAAAATGACTTAACATATTGTAACCACGGAATACTGCTTTCTCTCTCCATAGAGACACAATCCCTGGCAATCTATTGGTTCAATACCACTTCTGGATTAGTCCAGATCGTTAGCCAACATACCACTGGGCCAATCCTATCAGTTCAGAGACATAGCCAATGCCTAATTCTTGGTGTATGACATGGGTGAGGGTAGACTTGGGGACTGACAACAGAAACCTTAAAAACTTACTTTCGACTAACTGAAGCCCCTCCACCGATTTGTAACCCCAGATTGCAGACCCATACCTCACAATGGCAATGCATTGGGACCTGTGAATATTAAGCATCGCTTCGATTGGCTTGGCCCCAAGTCGTTGAGCAAAACCATGGACGGTTGCTGTAGATCTTGCCATGGCATAATTTTTTGCTTTCTGTTGAGGAATTCGCGAACCCCTTTCATCGAACAAGACCCCAAATAGGTAAAAGAGGTCACCCTAGACAGCTCTGTGCCTTCACCATAAATAGTTTTAGGCTTTTTGGCCTCTGGCCCATAGTCATCGTGTGCGATTTGGCTATGTTGACAATTAGATTCAAAGATTGCATAAAGGCCCCAAAAAAGTGCAGAAGCCTCTGGAGCCTTACAGCTGTGCGAGTCGACAATACTGCATCATCTGCATATAGGAGGGTGGGGATATCCCTGTCCCCTACACGTGTAATATCTAGGCTGGCAGAGCATAGGGAGGTGCCTAGATTGGTTATATATACAGTAAAAAGCAGGAGCGCTATACTGCCGCCCTCTCAGACGCCTCTACCAATGCTAAAGTGCTTTGTGCATTTGCCATCTTGGCTAACTCTCACCCTTGCAAAAAGATTCCTATGTAGATCGGCCAGGAAATAGAATAAGCAGTGATCCATTCCCATTTCAATAAATATGGCCCATAGCTTCGATCTATTTACTAGATCGAATGCCCAGGATAGATCCATAAAGGCCAACTGTAATGTCTCAGCCTTGGCCACTGAGTATTTCCCAGCTAATAAGTGCAAATTTAAACACTGGTCTAGTGTGCTCCAACCTTTTCTAAAACCATATTGAAGATTTGTTAATACACCACTGTCATTTAGCCAATCCGAAAGTTTACTTAAATTCACTCTCCCTAGCACTTTTACCGCTGAGTCAATCAGGGATATAGCCCTACAGCAGCTTGGGTCACCTCTCTGGCCTTTTTTGAAAACCAGAATAATGGTGAAGTGGGACCAGGACATCAGAAATAACTGCTGACTACCCACATTAAAAACTTTAGTTACCATTTTTGCCCAAAAGGTTGGATTCCGTTTCTACAAATCGGCCAGGACACCATCCGGGCCTGGGGCCTTATTGCTGATTACTTGTTTGTTTTGTTTGATTACTTGCTCAACTTCTCCTTCCTTAAAAACCAATACAGAGGAGCTCAAATCATGATCTAAGGGAGCAGGGGATCCCAGCACAGCCGGGCCCTTGTATATGGATTTAAAATGGGAGTACCATTGAGCCTCTGTGATGCTGCATTCTTGGGGAGAGGTGTCGGTTCCAGAAAAGAAGGGTTTATTTACTATTGCCCAGAATCTGGAGCTATCCTTAAGGACCTCAACTGCTCATCAACCAAAGGAGGGCCTTTAAGGTCTCCGCCCGCGTAGTCCCTTCATCCCTGGAGTGGTTCAGGCCAGCAACCATAGGCCCTAGGGGTGCAGCCAATGCACCAATGTGACACTGGAGGCTGCAGCGACCTCTGCAGCTGCTCAATACAGGCTAAGACCAAATCAGCTAACTCGGCTGCCCCCAGGCAGTGATCTGAGCTAGGCGGGGGTGCCACAAGGAGGACAGGGCCCCCCTATTGCATCGGGTGTCCAGGGGCTCGGAGGCAGCAAAGAAGGGGACGGAGTCCCTACCGAGAAGTCATGGAGGGACAATTGCCCTTTTGGCCTCCCAGGCCAAGCTCCCAACATTGTCGACATTTTAAAACTTGATTTTATTACATACAACCCAGACCTCTCCTCATTCTGCTAGGATAAGCAAGGCCAGGGCCAGGTCAAGCTTCCCTGAACTGGCACAGTCTAACGTTTCCCATAATACTTGTACAAACTGACGCCCATGTCATTTGGCTCTTTGTACTATCACTTATGTTGGCTATTCATGTCTTTTTTTGACTGAAGAGACATGAATAGCCAACATTAGTCATTAGTAGATATGAGAGAGCATTAGTAGATATCTGCAGTGTACATCCCAAGCCATGCTTATACCTGCTAAAGAAAAGACATCCTTTTTCTACTGTACACATCCTGATCTCATTTACTCGAGGTGCTCTCATATCTAATGAAAAGGATTCCTTTCTGTACAGTTCACATTCTGAGCTCATGCATTTCAAGGCGCTCTTATACTGCTAATGACTGATGTTGCACCTCGGAATACATGGGCTGAGATATATGCATGAATAGCCAACATCAGTCATTAGCAGACATGTGGCACTCTCATATCTGTGAATGACTGATGTTGCACCTTGAAATACATGAGCTCAGATGTGTGTTGTACAAAAATAATTCGTTTTTAGTACAGTGCACATCCTGAGCTCATGTATTTCAAGGTGCTTTTTTATGTGCTAATAACTGATGCAACATCTTTTCACCTTGCAGTCAGAGAAAGAAAAGTAAACACAAAGACATGTTAAAAGAAGACACAAATGTATCAGAGCCAAAGTCAGACATTTGAGCTGTGTCTTTAAACTTATAGCAAATGTGACAAGATGAAAATAAATGCATGGTTATTCTGGGGGTGTTGCAGCACCCCCACACTACTAAGCCCAGCGCCCATGCCACCAAGTGACTAATAACCATACAAAGAGCTACAGGGCCTGAACAGGATATGGTACCAGTAATATTGTTAGGGTCAAGGTCCATTGCTCGAAGCCATTGCAATGAAGAGATCACCCTGACAGCTACATCATCACTGGAAGTATGTGTTCAATTATATATCTCTTTGTTAACTCTTTGTTAATTCAATGGGGAAAACGTCTTACAAGCTCTAATATAAAAACAGAAGCATACAACACTTACAGCGATGAAAATGCCCATGCTACTGACTGATTGACCTCAAATGGAGCGGGCCCTGTACTGTTTGGCGGTCTTTAGAGTTTTTCAGTTTATAAGTGAAATAATACATTTGATTTAGTTCATACTTCTACAGGTCTCTACATCTACTTCCTTATTATATTTTATTTTTGCACTTATAGAGCGTGACCTTGGCCCAAGGGCATTGAAGTGCTTTACAGGTCAAAGCTCAGTTCCTAAATTGTTCCAGTCAGCTAGAATGGTAGGCCTGGTGCCATGTATGTGCTACTGCTGTTGTGGATGGACAATAGGGGTTGCAGCTCACTAGTGACATTTAACATAGAGACTGAGGGCACACCTTGTACCATAAACTACTAACTTTTAAGTAATTTAAAGATGCCAATTAGGGTTATGTCAATTCAACCATGTTAAAAAGGGGAGCACAGTCACTTTACTACTGGGTAGCAGGGGTAACGTGCAGAGTTATACAACCAGCAAAAATAGGGCAAAATATGGGGGTACACAACTAAAAGTGTGTCATTTTCTACAAGCGATTAAGAGATAGAGAAGTAAGAGGCAGATAAAAGGGAGATTTTAAAGAAGCTAGCCCAGGATAGGTGATATAAGGATTGAGGTGAGAAAAAGGTGAAGGGGGGGGGCAAGAAAAGCCAAAGAGATAATAAGGAGTCAGGTGAGAGACAGGTGAGAAAAACATCTAGAAGAGATGAGAGGTGAAAATATTTTCGGAGAGATAGGTAGAATATGAGCTGGGTGTAAGAGGGGCGATAAAAGGCTGACTGATTAAAGAACTCCGAGTGATGGAGAGAGACAGGTGAGAGAGCAAAGGGTGACCAAAGGGCTAATAGCTAAGAAAGACATTGATAAAAGAGGTAGAGAGGATGGCAGGTGAGATGACCAATGAGATAAAGGTGACAAAGAGATAGTCCAAAGAGATAGGGAAACAGGAAAGACACAAGTGACAGATAGAGAGACATAAGCGAAAACTGAGATTGGAAGGATATGCGAGTAAATTTATAAATAGGAAGATAGTTGAGAAAGAATCAGCTAGGGCAGAGGGACAGACATGTGAGAGGCAGGTGATACAGTCACAGCAACAGCTATAAAGGAAACAGCTGTTAGAGAAAGGTAATACAAAGACAAAATAAACAGTTACGAGTGGTGATAAAGGGAAAGGAAGGTGAAAAAAGGCAGCTTAAAGACAGAATAGGTGACAGTTGAGAGACAAAAGGGATGATAGGGAGACGGGTTAGAAATACAGCTGAGGGGAGTTATGGCAGGTGAGAGATAGATGATAAAGAGACAGACGGGTAAGAATAACGGGTGAGGAAGTGAGACAGAGGTGGAAGACTGGTGAGAGAAGGAGTGAAAATGAGCTGGGGAAAAGTGAGAAAGACAACTGATAGGTGAGAGAGGGTTGGTAAAGACAGATGGGAGAAAATAATAAAATGTCATGGGAGAGGACGAGGGCAGGGGGCAAAGTGAGATGAGTGAGAGCAAGAAGAGGTAGAAAAACAAGACAATGTGGTGGACAGAGTATAGAAAAGAGATGCAAGACAGCTGACAAGGGAGGGAAGAGATTTGAGAGATGAGAAGGTGAGAGGAGGGAGGCTACAGCACTGACAGAAGGTATGTTCATATTCTGGCACAGTAGTGCAGCTGTGCTTTTCCCTATCATGAGATGATGAGCATGTATTCTGTGCAAACATTTAAAATCAGAAGCAGAGTCCAGCTCTAACCCACTACACACCTTCTTTGGTTACAGCCTATGGAAACTGGACCATGCACCTAAGTACATTTTTTTTTCTATATTAGGCACTGATGTGAACTGAGAGTTTGAAGCTTCACTGGAGAGTCTTTCACTGTTTGTGCACTAACTTTTCATTGAATGGTGTAGTTGAGCCTCCTAGGGACCTTCCAAAAACTCTGAAGTATACTCTTGGGAGGGTTCTAGTTACACAACGCTTACTACTTTGCACAATTAATGTTCCTTTCGAGATCCTCTATACTCATGTGACAGCATCATCAATAAACTGCAGAGAGATGGAAAAGGGTTGTCACTCATTTGTATGAGACACATCTCCATTGAAATAAGAGAATATCCTTTTGACGCTGTGCAGGAGTTGAATGTGCACCGTAGCAATGGGTATATAGCACAAGGGGTTTTCAAAGCATCTATAGACCCTTCTGTAATTGATAGGTGTCTGGATGAATAGAAGAAATAAGAGATGCAAATGCTCCAATAGTCTACATGTATTCCGTAGAAAGATCCTATGTATTGTTATTGAAAAAATGAGCAGTGAATATTCTGTGATAAAATGAATGGCATATCTGATGACAGTTTGACAAAACATTTTTTGTCCATTTAAATGTTCTTAACATTTTTAATGTAACACTAAGGAAAATTAGATTAAGACGCGGCATATGGGCATACTGCATTTGATTATGCACATCGGCAGGAGATCCAGACCCAAGTTCCTTCATGCAAGGACTGTCATGCCTTCACGGATTGGCATGTTGGATGTTCATTAGTGAGGTGACACCTGTTCACTGACACACCCACAATGGGTCCCGCCCAGTGTCCTGAGTGCAAACACTTTTAGGAATTAATATTTATCTGTATTGCTTCCATTGGCACAATCTAGGTTTGCAAGATTTTCATCCATAAAGAGGCCCAAAGAGCCATTAATGTTCAAGGCTTCACCAAAAACAAGTTCCAACTGCACAAAAGCAGGCCACTCTAAAATGCATGGTTTTAGATCAATAGCTGAAAAAGCATTAGACATTGGAATTTAAGGAGTATATTTTCACCCCTGAAAAACTAGAAAAAATAGTTCAATAAAGAAATGTTTTTCAATCTCTAGAAATGATTTTGAGAGGGGAAACACAAAGGCCACAGATAAAACTGGTGGGGACCCCTACAATGGGTAATCATGAAGAATGTGTGCAATATTATATAGCACAGTGTCGCTTTAAGCAAGTTTGAGTTTCTCTCTGAATAATTTTTTTTGTTTTGCTAATAACATTCGAGCGGTTTGATGAATCTTAATAAAACTTTTCAAAGAAAAAAAATGATCATCCACCTCAGCTCCTTCCTGGAAAGTTTTGGGGTGATCTGGCAAGCATAGACTGAGCAAAAGGTGAAGTCCCAAAGCACTATTGCCCCCATGCAATTTCAATAGAGAAAATTGGAAAACAATACAGATAAAACAACTGACCAGAATAACACCAAAGTTGGAAGAATGCTTTATATTTGCCTAGAACATTCTCTTTGTTTATTAATAATAATTTTGTCCAACCGTTTCAGACAAATTAAGGTTTAAGAAATAGTGCTATCTAGTGCCGCAGGAGTCCAGCAGGAAAAAACGACTAAATAGAGCATTCGGATTGGTGAGTCCCTCGGGTCGAGAGCTGTCCTGTGGGACCAACAGCTCTGAAGGCTGGCCACAACATAAGGAAAAATGCTGCAGTCGCCATTACAGGAGGGACCACCCAGGTTGAAGAAGAATACGTTTTTTTCCGGGTTGTCATGTCCCTAAGGGAGCCACCGTGACCGCCTCTTTTCACTTTCTACTGCACGTGCTTTCTTGCATCTCCTTCACTTCACCACTACTGAGTGCACACTCGCACATGTACACACACATAAAAAATGTACCCATTTACCTGTAAGCTGCAATTTCCATAATGTTCCCCTTCACACACTTCTCCATAGAATCAAAAATATAATTGTCACACCTGATCAATGCCCTGTGTGCTGTTCAGAGAGGCCAAGAAATAGCATCTACTTTTATTCTGAATCCCTGTATGACCCACTGGCGGGCACTGTGAGAAACTTCCACAGCTTTTGGCCTAAACTATGAACAGTCACTCACAACGTGAACCATCACAGATTTAAAGAAGGGACTCTGTTTACAGTACATGCAATACACAAGTTGTATGTTGCATAATACAACTACAGAAATTCAAAATCCAGTTAAAGCAATACTTTTAGGGTAAGCAAGAGCAAGTACAACATGAATGCAAACAGGAACATCACTGTTCCCAGGCTGAGAGAGCATCATCAGCTTTTGCCAGCTGCAGCTGCTGCCTGGAGGTGGGTCACAAGGGAGGAGGGTCAGAACAGATCCAGATGGAGCATCAACTCCACAAGTCCCTGCCTGCCACGCAACCCCACTGTGTGTGGGACAATGAAGATATTGAGAAAGACAACACGCGTTTTATCCCCTAGTTGCAATCTTGCATGGGAATGTTTCAAGACATTAATGCAGCATCATTCTGGGGTCATTTGGTCTGCTTTGTAAAATGTTTCTAACTTTGTATATATGATTGTATGCCGACTGGCAGTCGCCAGTAGGTAGTTAGAGTTAGGACCAAGTTTCCATAGGAAAATCATTTTTTTGACTTGCCTATTACTTTGGCATTGTTTGAACAATCTGCATAAAATGTTTCCCAAAACAGTGTCAATGTAGGCTATGTGTGTCATGGAAAGTTTGGGGGTGATGTATGCAGTGGGGACCGAGAAATAGGGGTGCAAAATAAGGGTGCATTTGTATTGTTAATTCCCTTAGGAACCTTTAGCCACAACTACAGCTCGAACTGCTGAACAGACTCACACCAAATTTGGCATGGAGGTAGATGTTCGGTTAAGGAATGACTTTTAGTATTTTGGTGTAAATCCATTCAGTAGTTTTTGAGAAATGTAAGTTGAAATTTAAAGTGATGTCTCTGCTCGCGAATATTTCGTGACGATTTCGCGATTAATCGCAACTGCGTGCACCAACAGGAATGCTGTGATTGGCTGGAGGCAACCTGAACAGAAAGTTACAACAGCCATTTTATCCATCAGGAACGGTTCCCGGGACTAAAATTTCCTGTGAAAGCAAACATAAGGTGTCCGGTTGGAGGTACTCTGACCCGGTGTTTCAGAAATGGGGGTATTAGTGACACAAGTTATGTGTCCAAAATAGATTTTTTAAATTGTGCGCAATATTCGCAATGATGCTGCGACCGCCAGAGCAGCCTCCCATGTACCATCACAGGGACATTGAATATTGGTGGAAATATTAAAAAATTATATCAGTCAATCAATAATAAACACTGTAACAGAGATATTGAGATACTGATTAATGTTTTCATAGAGTTATTTAGATAGTGATTTATCTAGTTTGAATTAATTATGTAGTTATATTTTTTTAATGTGGTGGTGGCCTTTGAACTCCTGCTTTTATTTTCTGCTTTTACGACAATTAATTATGTAGTTATATTTTTTTAATGTGGTGGTGGCCTTTGAACTCCTGCTTTTATTTTCTGCTTTTGCTACAAATTCGCAGAAGCCGCAAGAACTAACGTCATCGGGATCTCCGGCGTCACCGCGAAAACGGAAAATAGGTTTGCAGAGATGGTTTTTATGGAAACTCACTAGAAAAACATGATTTTACAGAATACTGTAATAAACCCCTAGAATGTAAAATACTGTAATATGTGTGCAAAAATGTGTTTACACTTTATGGGAAAGGTGCAATCGTCGCGGTTAATGGCGGCGTCGCAACTTCCCGAATAACAGCAAAAACAGAAAATAAGTCTTAAAGATGGATATACAAAAAATAGTATAAAAATATAAGTTTAAACATGTTTTAAGGATGCAAGTACATAATAATATTTGTAGAGCAAAGTTTAGAATGGATTTTTTTAGGTAATATTTTTAGATGTGGTGTTGGCCGTTGAATATTTGCTTTTGTTTTGCAATTTTGCGATGTATTTGCAACAATTGTGACATCACCGCAAAGATTTTCAAAAGCTAAAAAAAATGGATCTTCATAAAGAAAGTTAGCAATATTTCGGGTAGAAGGGTGGTTCTAACAAGCATCTTTGTGTTGATTGTGTGTGTATATATAACAGGTGAGGAGCTTGGCAATCCACAATGGTTTTAACCAAAGCAACTGATAAACACTTTAACCCTCTCTGGCCAAACCAAGTAATCTCCACATTTGGCAAACCCAAGTCCCTGTCAATACCTCTCTTTTTTGCAACCTCTTTAGACCAATAGACATAGCTGTGGCCAACAATCCACACTCTAAGCATTTTCAAGTGAAGGAGCAATAGCAATTAGGAGAAAGCTGGAGCTGTATGAGATAGGTTTACAAATGAAAAGCAGTTACAAATTGAGGTGTTTTCTTTGATATATTTCATTGGATGCTGTCAATATGCAAATGAATAAAATTAGGTAGTACGTTGACTGCATTAGCAAGAAGTCCTGTTTTTGGCTGTTGTTTGAAAAAAGAAATGTAACAGACATGGATATGCTTCTGAATCTGTGAAGTAAACCACACCTGCTGCACCTCATTTGGAAGTAGCAAGGTAGAATGTGCTTTGAACTTGTGACCTACTGATCCCAGTAGGTTCCTACACTCAGCCAGCTAAGAGAGTATTAGGGGGAAGGGAGTTTTTTTAAAGTACAGGAGTTATAAAAATCATTGAACTAATTATACATTTTCATTTTGAATTCAGGACTGTGTAGTAAAACTGTTCTGCAGTATATAAATTTAAAAAGCTAAAGGTAAATATAGGTTTGGACTCCCATTTTTTCCACGATATCTCCACTATGATTGCAAATACATCGCAAATATACATAGACAAGAATCTTTTTTTGAAAGAGAGGAAAAGGGTGAATAAATACTAACCATTCAAAAGAAGAGAAAGAGTACTCTAAAATGAAAGACTTGATTTAACTTAGTATAGACTTATTCAAAGTTACAGTGAAGAAGGTATTTAAAACTAAGAATATTTTAAATGTCTAAGCATCATGTGCAGAATAAATACATGTATATTATTTCATTCTAGTAGTTGTAGTACTTTTAGAGCCAGATGTACAAGTCGCCAATCAATTAATTAGGAAGGGGCATGCCAAGGGCATCCCTTCCTCATAGCGACTCCAAAACCTATGTAGAAATGTTTTGCGACAGCAATTGCAGTAGCAAAACACTCTTAGTTTACCACACTTCTCAGAAGGGTGGTAAACCACTCGCCAACGGGAAGGGATGCGCAAATATTTTTTAAACTGAAATGTTTCATTTTTTATTTTTTAAATGCATTCTGTTTTCCTTTAAGGAAAATGGGCTGCATTTAAAAAATAAAACTGCTTTATTGACAAAGCAGTGTCAGACATGGTGGTCTACAGACCCCAGCAGGCCACCTTCCCAGGGAGTGCCAGCCATTCCCAATGGGGTCACAAATTGTGACAGCCTCATTAACATTCATGAGGCATGCAATTTGCGACCCCATTGGGAATTGAAAACAGTGTCTGAGACAGTGTCGTACATTGGATTTTGTGACTTGCAAATTGCGACTCGCAATTTGTCTCAATTTGTGAGCCACAAATTCCAATCGTCGTACATCTGGCCCTTAGTCACATTAGTAAACAGGAGTAGTGTATATGTATTATAAATTAGTAATATTTGTTAGGTATGTATTAGAAAGTGTTTGTCAATGTGGTATTTTACTTATATTACCTGTTTGCATTTGCTTGGATGGTGAGATATTGTTTTTGTGGTTGCAGATAGTTATATGTAGGGTTAAAGTTGCAGAGAACTATATATTTTTGGAAAGATGGCTTAAAGGTGTATATGTATTATGGAATCACATATATGATTACATGGTGAGCTATGTTCTTTAAGGCTTATGAAAATGTCATGTATATGGTGAGGGTGGTGCATTCATTTAAACATGCTGGGCCCGATTCACAAAAGCAATCTGAGTCAAAAGTCTAACTTTACGAGTTTTGGTATTTACAGAAGTCATTTACGAGTCACATCTTTATATCTGTAGTCGGGCCGGAATCTCCAGCTCAAGCAGTACTCTCCTGCTCGGGCCTGTATCTCTATACCCGGGAAAGAATCTTCCGGCTCGGGACAGTTGAAGTATAATCAATGGCCCGGAGTGCGATTTTTACTGAATGGAACATTAGGAACATGAGATAAATGGTAAAGGAGGTCATGAAAATCAGTTTGGGCAGGGAAAAGGGTGTGGCCAGACTTGTGCAACCCTCAGTGTTGACTGTAGTGTCACACCACACTTGATGAGCGCTGAGACATGCAGTCCATAATTTGCGATACACCTCACTTGGTGTAACACTGCAGTCAACACTGAGGATAGCCCTAATTTTGGACTGCATTTACAATGATGCAAAGGAGCAAACATTTCTGGGATGTCATGCAGTTTCTGGCCACACCCTTTTCCCTGCCAAAACTGATTATCATGGCCTCCTCTACCATTTATCTCACGAGCCTTAGAGTCCAGCTTGAGCCAGAGATTCTGGCCTGACTGAGCAAGTAAAGATAGGACTCATAAATTACCGCTGTGAATAAAAAAAATTGTAAAGGTAGACGTTTGTCTTAGATTGCCTTTGTGAATTGGGCCTAAGGTGTTTAAAACTAATGAGGGTTTATAGTGCAGAATGTCTGTTGAGAGTTCTTGTGCTAGCTTCACTTGATGTGTAACTTTTCTTTGAGAAATGCTGAATATATGTCTTAAACACAGAAGAAAAATTTGATAAATTATATAGGTATACAATTATGAAAAGCTTTTGTGCTTTGAAAAAGTGAGAATTGTTGTTTCCAGTTTAGAAATGTAGTGATGCATGTACATGCTAGCTGAGTAACAGAGCAATGTATGCTCCTAGAGTGGCATGTATCCAATTATATATGAAGTGAGATATCTAGACTTTTCTGACACATAGCTCATTAGAAAAGGATTGATACAATAAAACAGATAGTTTGACACTGACAGAAGGAGTTAAACAATGAGTTACAGACATAGTCACCACTGTTACATATCTAACAGCAATGGAGATATTTTACAGTTACCCAGGCACTACTCAGGCACTCATCTAGTCACTCAGCCACTACTCAGGGAGGTAGTGAATCACTCATGCACTATCTACGTACTTATTTTATGATCCAGGCAATGCTCATGAACTCTTCCAATCATGCTGGCACTAATTATGTACTCATTGAACTACACAGGCACTGCCCATGCTTTCATCCAATCACACAGGCACTAACTATTCACATATACAGTGAGCAAAGCTTTACTTATGCAGTCATTTAAATACCCAGGCACAACCCATGTGCTCATTTAAACATCCATTTATAACCCATGTACTCATCCAAATACTGAGGCACAACCCATACCATCATCCAAACACTCAGGCACTTGTCATGCACTCATCCAATTAAGAAGGAAGTGCTATTGCAGTGAACCTATCGCCCATCTAGTATCTATGCACTCATCCAATTTCTGAGGCAATACTCTTGCATTAATACAATTACAACAGCAGTACACTTGCTTTCATCCAATCACTCATGCTTCAACAATGGACTTATGCAATTACTCAGACATTAGTCATGCACTCATGTAATCAGCCAGGCACGACTGATGCACTTATTAAAATATCCAGGCAATACCCATGTAGTTACGTAATCACCTGTTCAATTATCCAAAGACACATGTGCAGCAGTCATGCACTCATTCAATCACTAAAACACTAGTCATGCACTCATGCAACCTGCCAGGTGCTATGCATGCATTTTACCAATCAAGTACGCATTATCCATTCACTCGATAAATCATGTATATACAATGCATGTAGTCCTATTATCACCCAGGGACCTGAGTAGCACTTATTTAATCATCCAACCACTATCTATACATGTATTGAATCATGGAGGCATTAGTTTTGTACTTATCTAATCATTCAGGCACTACTCATGCACGCATCTAAACACCAGTTTTGTAGCAATATACTGATGCAAACACAGAGGTAGTAACTATTCAGATACGGAACCACTGATGTAGTTCCCACTTACTCAATGAATCATCCAGGCACTACCTATCTTCCCAGGGAATCACGTAGGCACTATCTATGCACTCATCCAATCACCCAGAGAGCATTGCTGTACTCAAACACATGCATTTAAAAGCTTTAGTAAGGAATATGTACTCTTTGAGAACCATCTGATGAATTATATATGTAACCTGTCACACACTGTGACCTCATCAATGAGAGTAGGATGCACACCAGATACTTCGATGTTTCGTTAAAGTTTGTTGATTTGTGTTTCAGAGTGCGTGCAGATCGGTTGTATGCCATGCCCACTAGGCACCGAATAGACAATTCAATGTGAATAGGGGCATCATTTCCGCCCCTACCGATCGCACAGCTAAGTGCCTATTTGGCAATGTTTAGTTCCTAGTTCATTTTATACTCCAAGTAATCCATTTTGGAACGTCTCTTGAAATTCTTTCTTTTCTGTTTTTAATCTGTTTTTAATCATCCACACACGAAATGGTATGCCAAATTTTCAGATTTCTAATATTCAGGCTGTGCCCTGCCGGGCCTCATTTTCAAGAATATGAATGACGCAATTTCATCGAAGACAGTGTTTAATTAAAAGCCCAATGCATTTCGGGCAACTGGTGCCCTTCGTCAGGGGTCACTATAAATGACAAACAAAGTATTAAAAATTGCAAATTACAAACCATCGCTGTTTGCATCTAGATTTGTTATCATACATTGTGACATATCAAAAAGTATTTTTATCAAAGGTGTTTTTATCAAAGTGCAACGTTACCATGCGATTTACGTGTATATCCCCATGTCGCTCCCTTCAACCAGTAGCACTGATGGTAACCAACCATTAACCCATCAAATCAATCCCTACGCTACGATCCTCCTCATCCTCCTTCTCGTGCGATGGCCCAATCACTCCTTCTTACTCGCTTTTAAAGTAACATTCAGGTTCTCCCCTTCTAGCGTCTCCGTTCGCATGTGTGTATATTTCAATCTCTCGTTTTCTAATGTTACCTTCACCGTGAGTTTACAACACTGCCATTTTCTATGATTAGTGGTATTCTGATACCAGAACCTATAAATTTTATCGTACCTGTGTCGCGCGTTGAGAACTTCAGACCTCATTTCCCATTTCACAAACGATAGTTTCCTCGCTTTCTCCTGTCCCTATATCCGTTACCTCCTCCCATTCTGCTCTCTCCCGATTGGTTAATTATTCAAAATATTCCCGCTCACCTGAACCCATCAGTGCTAATATGCAAATTGCTAAATTTGTTGTCCATACTACATTACCCATTGTGACCTCTCACAATGTACTCGGAAGAATTAGTGAGCTATATGCTCTGATAGAGATTAATGTGCACATTTTTATGTGCAGTGTTTCCCAAAATTTAAATCTGATGCATTTAAGTATAAAAGTACTGAAACACTAAATCTGCCAGTGACAAATTAGTAGAGAGGCACAAAAATAGCTCTTATGTTGTGTTTTTGGATTTACAGTATTGAGACACTGTATGTACTTTTACACTTTGGTTGATGTTTATTTTCAAATGTACTGCAAAATAGATAAAGTGGTCTTCTACCATGTATAAGTGAGACCTGAGATATGGTGTGGCTATGTTGTAGGAGAGCGTGCTATAATATTAAAAGTTAAGTAATAAATTAAGTTTTATGTTTTGCTTTTGGTTTGGTATATTGAAGTAAGTGCTTCTAGTTATGTAGCTAGGTTCATCTGTGGATTTTAAACGGCAACATAATAGTAAACAGTTTTTGTATTATGTGTAAACCAGTAGTAAAGTAGTTGGTACATTAGTTAGACTAAAAAATAAAATATACGTATTTCTTTTTTTACAGAACAATATCTACATAACTACAGACAGTCAGAATGCCTACAAAAGCTCTGAGGAAATAGCAACAGAAGCAACTACAGTATCTATGCAGAGATAGTGAGACACAAAAGGAGCAAAATGCAGAAAAAGTGTTGAAATAAAAAAGAGCTACTGGTAAGAGGACAAAGTCATTTCTTAAAAATAGATGTAGACATTTGCAAATATTAAAAAATAATGAAAATAAAATTCAAGCTATGAGAAAACATAATAGTGGACAAAATCTATATTACAAGAACAGGAAAGAATGTAACAAGGATGGACACATCTTAACCAGGAAACAGATGCAGTTTAAGGAAATCAGAGCCAGGATGTTTCGTTTTAGAGTGGTTATAAATACTGAGAACTATGATGAAGTATAGAAGGAGAGAGGCACTGAAACAGAAGGAACCAGTTGAAAGTAGTTAATAAAGCTTTTAATTTTCATTATAAATAGAATGAGACCAGTTGACAAAATTGTGTTGTTCACGAGGAGACAAAACAAGAAAAAAGATTAGCGGATAGAAGTAACTTTTGTAAATTATTTAGTGGAGAATGGATACATACGTCTAGTACAGAGCCTTTCTTAAATGAAGAAAGCTTTCTCCAGGATGATAGATTAGTTCATGCTATTAACGAAAGAGGATGATGTGTTGAAATGAAGACTGGCACTCCTATAGAGAAAGAGGTGATGATGCCTAGAAATGTAGAACAAGTTATTGCAGAAGAGGTACAAGAAAGGGATAGTCAGGTGCCTGTACACACATGGAATTCTAGTAGTATTTGTAGTATTCAACAGCAATCCATTGATATTTTAAGGACATTCCAACGTGTCTTTCCAAGGTGAAGTTTAAAACACAAAATACGTATTTTACAAGGGTTACATCCTTGCAAGGTTAGAAAGCATACATATTTGAAGGAACACTCACTAGCTTGTTTATCAAAGTAAGTGTGCCAAAGCACCTTTCATAAGTTCAGGATGTTAGGTGTACACCACTCAACAATGCAAACTTTAGTTTGGAGGCTGTACTATGTGAAAACTCCTACTATATGTTAAGGAGAAATGAATAGATCACTTTTGCATGGTACTGTGGCAGATGTAGAAAAGGTTTGTGATGATGTGCAGTTTCGTTTCTTTGATCCTGAGCAGGACTCTAGGGAAAATGAAGAGTTGTTAACAGGAGGAGTTGCAGAATAGGACACAGGTATTACAGGTGATAGTTTTGAAGGAGAGATTGAAAAATTGAACACAGTGTGCACCGAAAAACCAGAGCATGTTTGTATATGTTGTTGAAGAACTCACTACAAGATTCAATGACAGACCATTGAATTGCATGTAAAAATTGAAAAAGAAAATATTGATAACTGTCAAAAGGTAGCTGTGCACTTATTTGCAGAGGAACGTTTTGGCTTGCCCATGCAGAAAGTTATATGTAAGTTCTGTTACAATAAATTAGGTTAAAATCTGTTTTTGGTGTGGAACTCTGGTGGTACCATACAGCAATTACCACAATTCTTGCATCCCATTGCCTCTGATAGCCGCCTCACTAACAACTTTTCACTAAAAAACTCTCCAACCCCCTAAACCCTCTTCTGGGTGCTCTGAGATGCACTGACTGTGTTACAAATAGTGTTGTGAAATCTAAATCTCTTACAGACCTGGATGATCTTTGAATTACACCTTGGGAGACGTCAGCCGGAGCAGTCATAAGAATATGGCGCAAGTAAGTTCGGTGAACTCCTGTGAAAGGAGGCTAAGGAACAGCTTCCAAAGTTCCTAATACGAGTCTCCACTCTGAGTTAGAGTCAAGGAGATTCTCTCCATCCCCAAGACGTACCATAGTCTGTATAGTCAATTTAAACTTGAAAGGATCTTCTCAGTTCCCCAGAGAGCAAGTATCGATTGGTGTGCAGCCCCTAGAGCTAACGCAGTGTGTTGGACTCGTCTAGATCTAAGTGGGTATGAGAGTGGGTTAGGGAGCCCAAGTACTATGTAAGAAGGGAACCTTGAGAACTACGTGTCCAAGTGATGGTCGATGTTCAGTAAGACCTCTTTCAAGAACTGTTTCAGTTTAGTACATTTCCACAGAATGTGTACCAGGGTATCCCTTGAGTCGCAACCCACCAACACCTTCAATCTTGATTTTCTCGGTGTAATCGCTCTGGGCATCAAATACCAGTATGTAGTAATCTTTGTTGCAGTCTCTATCCTGGAGGTGTTTATAGCAGTATGCCTCACTCTATAGAATATATCATGCCACTCCTTTGTGGAGAGCTGACTGCCTATTTACCGCACCCATCTAAGTTTTCCAAGGGACTTCAAGTCCGAGTCCCCATCTTGTAAAAGTCCATAAGTCCCAATAATCAGATGCTTATCTAAGGCACGGTGGGGGCGCGTAAGAAAGGGAACCTCCCAGAGGGCTTTTCCTGCCAATGCCCTATCCACGAACAGCCACTTATTTTCAGATTCATGCCGTGACCATTCACTAGGTACCTGAGTTGCGAGACCTGGTAGTAATGCATCAGGCATGGAACCCCCAATCCTCCTCAAAGTGGAGTCTGCCAACCATGCTCCCTACTCATCAGTGGCCACTTTCCATCCCACACAAACTTGTGACTTTCACCTTGCAACTGCTTCAATGTCCCCTTCAGGGGCTGTAATGAACGGGTCTGGAATATACATAGAATTTTCAGCATGATCGTCATTTTTATGGCTGCGACTCTCCCAAGCCAAGATAGCTGGCAAATCGCGGGAGATTAGCTTTTACCTGCCCCAAAAAAGCGTTGTAGTTTAGGGCCGCCACCTCTGCTATGGTCAGGGCTAGTTGGAGGCCCAGATATGGAATAGATTGTGGGGTCCATTGGGTTGAATATGTCCGGGAGAGACCTTCGTGGGTCTCAGGAGCCATCCCAAGTCCAAGTGCTTGAGATTTTGAAAGATTGATACCAACCCCTAAGACCTCCCTAAACTGCCTCACCCCATCCAGAAAGCTCGGGAGCGACCTCTGAGGGTCCTCCAACACCACCAGCACATCGTCTGCGTAGAGGAAGATAAGGTGTTCATCATCCCAAAAATGCACCTGTGATATCTCTGGGTGGTCCCTAACTTTCCGAGAGAATGGCCCCATATTGAAGGCGAAAAGAAGGGGGACAGAGGGCATTCTTCCTTGTCCCCCGGAGAATTGGCAACCGGTCCGAACTGCACCCATTAACGCTCACCTTCACTGATGGGACATCATAACCACTTAAAACCCAGGCCGAAATCTCTCTCCTAATCCAAACCACGTTAGCATCTCTGATGTGTAGGGCCAGTGAACTTGGTCAAACTCCTTTTCAGCATCTATGGAGAACATTGCGAGCGAGTTGCCTTTTTTATCAGATGTAAAATACACTTAGTATTTTCCGCAGATTGTCTGGTCGGCATAACCCCAGCCTGGTCCGGATCTCCCAATCCTGGCATAAAGGGTGCAAGACAGGTCGCTAATATTCCTGCTAACAGTTTGATGTCGACATTTAAAAGAGAATTGGGCTGATAAGACCCACATTGGAGTTTATCCTTGCCTGGTTTTGCAATCATTGTTATGGAAGCCTCTGCCATATAGAGGGGGAAGGGAGCCCGGACTTGTGATAAAATTAAAAACTCTAGTTAACAAAGGCACGAGTTCCCTGCACAATGTCTCCTAGAAACCTGCTGGGAACCCATCAGGGGCAGACGATTTGCGGTCCTCCAACCGAGATATAGTGGGAATAGCCTTCTCTACACAGCTTGGTGACTCCAAGCTAGCCGCCTGTTCCTCCGTGAGACATGTCACCGAGGCCTCCATTAGATAGCTCTTAATTTCTAAATCCAAGAGGTCTTGTGACATGTATAAAGTGGCGTAGAAGGATCCAAGTCTCTCTGCTACTTGTTCATCCCCCTTTACCAAGGTACCCTCCTCCCTTCTAAGAGATTCTACCACAGAGGCCTGTCTTAGTCATTTCAGTTTATTCGCTAATGACCGTACACACCTATCTCCCCCCACATAAAATGCATGCCTGAGACGCAAAAGTGCATACTTTGAGTGGTCCAGGTCCAACCCCCCTAACTGTTTTCTAGTGGCCTGCAGTTGTCGCCATATCCTTTTGCTCCAGTTTGACGGTGAATGCGTTCGAGTTACTGCACCTGTTGTTAGAGCAGCATGTTTTTCCTTCCGCATCCTATTATCTGCCACAGAGATGGCTATAAATTACCCCCACAGCACTGCTTTCATTGCATCCCAGACCATTGCGATGCTCACCTTCACTATGTCATTGACTGCCAAGTAATTCCCTATTGCGTCCCTAATTGGCTTAGTCCCTTCCAGTCTACTGAAAAGAGACTCTCGCAGCTTCCAACTGCGGGGCGACACAGGTACAGTAGGATCGCTGAGTGGTCAGTCAGGGCACAGGGTTCTGTCTCGATCGAGGTCAGTGCATCTAGGACCTTGCGTGAGTCCAGAAAATAATCAAGCCTAGTGTAGGACTTATGTGCAAGGTCCTTCAAGCCAAGCTCCCATAGCCAGCAAGCTCCCTTTATAGACATCACTCCCACCCCCGTTTCTGTGATGAGTGGTCTAGCTCGTTATTAAGTTCTCCCCCCACCTAGCGCTCCTCAGTCAACATGATTTCAGCTGCTGCTCTATGTAGAAATAGTTCCTGGCCCTTATTTGGTATGTAAATAAAGAGCCTATAATAAGGGAATGCTGGCCCAAGCGGACGTGAAACCCCAGAAGGAGGACACCGATCTATGCAACCTTGGTCCTACCTTCCCTCCTAAGGAGCGTAAAAGAGTACCGCCACCTCTGCCACCTTACTGGGTAAAGAAGACAAAAACTGCACTGGGAATGCCTTAGATCTAAATCTATGCCGGTCTCTAGTTTGAAGGTGGGCTTCCAGAAGTAAGCAAATGTCGGCCTGTGTGTGTTCCAAATATGATATAATGGCCCGTCTCCTGACCAGATGTTCAGCTCTTTGACATTGAGGGTCAAAATCCTTAACCCCCGCAATGAAAGCCTTAGGGGACCCCATCTATCCCTTCCCCTACTGCTCCTTCTCACTCCCCACTAACCCTCCCCCACCCTATCTCCCTGATATTCCCCCATCGTCACATCCATAATGCTGTGAGATCGATGAAGCCCTATTGAGCACCTGGAATAACAAAACCCCATTAAACAACAACAGAAAGTAACCATTGTCCTTGGAGTGAGGAGTTGGGTATAGACCCAGTCCCAGTCCAATGGAAAAAGTGAAGTTGGGGTACATGGCTTTGCTTCTCAAACAGGGCCTTCCTCTCTGATGCGATGACCTCCGAGTCTGGTTTAGTGTTCTCCTGCCTGGCTGGCACTCATCTCCAGAGCTGTTTTCCACTCTCTCGAGCTTTCCACCTCTTCAGACCCTCTTGCTCTAAATCTTGGGTGTCGATCTTTAACAGTTTGCAGACCTCAACCAGAGAGCGGAGGTGGTGAAGCCTATCTTGCCATCTGAAAACTTCTGAATACCATCCCCTTGTGGGTCGCCTCTCCCTAGTAACAATGTGGGATCTTTCTTCTAGTCCCAGGTTAGACCCTCCTGGGCCATATAGCTCTAGGCTCCGCCGCCCCTCCTCCAGTATCCTACTCCTCACCACTGCGATGCTTTGTTTACCCTTCTATCAGGCTCAGCTGGACCAACAATAATGTGTCTGGCGGAGGCTCCCTGTCTCTAACTTCTCTCCTTGGCCCCTTCTGCTATGATGAATGAATGAATGATACAATTTATAAAGTGCACAAATACCCTTATACCCTTGGTACTATGCAGGGCAAAAGGGACAAATGAGAACTAGGTAATGTCGGTGAGGATCATAGATTGAATAATCAGGATTTGAGGCACTTCCTAAAAACCAAGATAGGTGGTGATAATTTCAGTTCAAGTGGCAGATGGTTCCAATGAAGAGCCATAGTTCTTAAATAACTTCTTACCCCCCAGGTGGCTCGTTTGAAGGAAGCAACCCTCAGAAGACTGGCTGAACAAGATCGCAGTTTTCAACCTGGGATGTACCGCACAAAATGTTTCTTGAAATAGGCTGGTGCATTTCCATGGAGTGTTTAGTAGGCTAAACAAAGAGCCTTAAAGGTAATGCGATGGCAGACTGGGAGCCAATGCAATTATCTGATGGAGTCCCTGACTGATTGGAATTGAGGAATGCTTAGTAGAAAGCATGTAACAGTATTTTGAATGGTTTGAAATTTCTTGAGTGAAATGTTAAGAAGGCTTATATACAGGCTGTTAAAATAATCCAGTTGTGATAAAACTAAGGTGATAGCCACCACTTTCAATAGATCAGCCGGAAGAAACGTTTTGATTTATTTACAATTCTAAGCCAATAAAAGGAGGAGGAAGTAATCAAATTGACTTGTTCTTTATATTTTAGATACCTATCCAGCAGAAACCCCAGATTTTTTACTTTGGATGTTTGTGTGGGTGCCATACACAAGTCCAAAGGCCACCAGCTAGAGGACCAGATGCTGGATTATTGCCGAACTGCATAACATCTGTTATTGATGAGTTAAGCTTCAGGCAATTGTTGACCATCCACGCATACAACTGTTAACCACATGGCGGGAGAAGCTTTCACTTTTTGCCAGTGAGACTATTATTTGTGTGTCATCGGCATAGGATGTCTAGGACAGGCCAAAAGATTTAATCAGAGCGGCAAATGGTGTAACTTAGAGATTCAACAAAGTGGAGGACAAGAGGAAGATGACCCTCACATCGCGGTCATCACACCACAATGCCATTACAACGCGGTTGTTACAACAACCGCGTTGTTACCACGCAAAGCCATTACTATGCTAGTCATTACATTGACTTGCAGCATATGGCGCTCTAACATTAGGAATAGTATAGTTTACTATTCCAACACCTTCCCAACTGTTACGTAGGCTGGGGTTGGAATAGTAAATTACACATTTCTAATGTCAGCGCGCCATCTACTGCAAGTCGAAGTAATGACTTGCATAGTAATGGCTTTGCGTGGTAGCAACGCGTTCGTTGTAACAACTGCGTTGTGATGGCACGCGATGTAATAACTCGCGTTGTAAAGAGTCATATTCGGGACAAGAAGAAGCCCTGGGGAACCCCACAAGGCAAGCAGAAAGGCTCAGAGTTAAGAGCACTAAGTGATACCACTTGTTGGCGCCCTGAAAGAAAAGATTTAAATAATACCAGCGCAGACTCACCAATCCCTAAGTCCTGCATATGGTCCACCAGTACCTCCTGATTGACCATATTGAAAGCTGCTGAAAGATCCAGCAGGTTCAAAACTGCATTACCCCCACTGTCAAGAGTTAATCGGATTTCCTCTGTCGCTGTGAGCAGAGCAGATTTGGTAATGTGATTTTCTCTGAAATGAACTACGTATCATCTAAAAGGTGATTGACCTCAATAAAGGCGGAGAGTTGGAAATTCGTAATTCTTTCTGCTAATTTAGCCGGAAAAGGATCTAAATCATTGAGAGCGGGATTCTTTAAGAGAGTAAGCACTGACGCTGCCTTCCAAATGGTTAGAAAAATGCCAGTGTTGAACAACATGGGACAAATAACAGAGAGCGGACGTTCTATGGCTTCTGGGACCAAGTGAACAATCTTAGGGGGGCATGGATCATCAGGGAATCCTTCTTTGATCTTAGGAATAAGTTCAATGATCTATGCCACTGAGGGTGTACTAAAATGTCTAAAACTAGCTGGCTTAGGGCTGTTAGTAAAATTGGTAAAAATATTCAAGCTTATTCCTGAAAGGTACTGGCCAGGGAGTTGCAAAAATCTTGATTATTAATTTACGACTTCGCTCCCACAGGGGTAGTCAGTTTTTTAAAAAACATCGTTGGCTGAATTTATTTGTATAGTGTAAAATTTGGTTTTAGCATTCAGGATTGATTTTTTTGTATCTACCTAGGCAAGATTTCTACTTTTCTCTCTCCTCTCTATTAATCTTAGACTACCGTTTGCGCTCTTGTCTTCGGCATTCCTGTTTGATTATTCTGATGAGTCATCAAACCAGTGCTGATATGTTTTTCCGCTTTTCATTTTCAATCCTCTAACAGGAGCAACATCATTGAGGGCTGAAATTATCCAGTTATAGTAATCCTCTGCCATCTAGTCTGGGCTTGTTTCCTTGATGGCAAGTGAATGAGAGAGTCAAGAGTCTAGGTCAGATATTTAGATTTTGTGCCATGTACGATTCACCTGGTGAGGTTTCTGAGCTCTGGGGAGAAAGTTATTATATAATTTTACATTCCACATTACAGCATCATGATCTGTCCAGATTAAAGGCAGAGTATGAGTAAAATTGATGTTGGGGCTATTAGTAAAAATCCCATCCAGCAGATGGCCTGTAACATGAAAGGGCCTTTCCACCATCTTGGCTAGACTGAAGCCTTACAGCCTGTCAACAAGATGTTTTGTTTCATTGTTGGACCGATTTTCCAAGTGGAAGTTAAAATTCCCCCAGACCGTAAAGTCTGTTTTCAGAAGAAGTGCTTCCAGTACTTGGCTAATTTGTTCTACAAACAATGCTTTACCCCAGGTTGGCAATAAATTAGAGGCCATTAAACGATTGAGTTTTTCAGACTTCAACATTGAAACTCACTGCCTCTATGCCTTCCAAGATGACTGGAGTGAACAGGGCTTGTAAATGTTTAATATCGCAAGCCGACTCACCCCTTCCAATAGGTCTATCCAGATGGAACACAGTGTATCCAAAAGGTGTCGCTGCAATGATTTAAGGGCCTGAAAGGTCATCTGCCCATCTTTCTGTCATAAATAGCAGATCTAAGTAATGATCGCCCACAGTTAGTGCGCAGTGACTGAGTCACCCCGGGCCAATACGCTCTGTGCAAGCCCTTGTTCTACCAAAACCGTCCCGCCAACTGAAGCCCAGGTGGGGCTCCCACAATTCTTTCTCCCTCTCTCTCTAGGCAATCGCTGCAAACCGGAGCAACCCCCAGTTCTCGCAATGCTGTTGTTTCTCAGGGCTGTGTGGGAGGTCTGCTCCTGCCTTTCTTGTCTGAGGACTGCAGCCTTGTTTGCCAGAGTCTGAGGCTACGCTTTTCCCACGCTGTGGATTCCACCGTCCTCCTCATGGCCAGGCTTCCCTGAGCCTTCCAAGCAGGCCTGTACATATCTTCTCCTATTCCTTAGAGGGCCCAGCCTGCCTCTAGTTCCCTCCTTTACCGCGCTTCATCGGGGGAGCAGGGCCTTGCTGCACCCCTGTATAGTAACCCCAGTAGCGCTCTTGAACTCAGCTTATCCTCACTGCCTCCTCCAGGGGCCGCTCCTCCTGCACTCCCTTGGCACAGCTGAACTGCTCCTAATCTGCGCTCAATCCCCCATTACCCTCAGATCATTCAGGTGGGCCTTGTGACGGTCCCCACGTCATGCTGCTCTACCTCGGGGCTTTTCTACTTGTGTGCCCGTTTATGTTACAGTCCCTGCAAATGGTGTGCAGTTAAGCTTGGCCCCTTCCTGTTCGACTCTTCACCAGAGGCTGGGACCCCAACGCTTCCTCCGGCAACTTCCTGTATTGCCTGGGTGGCACCCATACCTTAGGTGCCATCTCTCAGCGGGCTCTTGCAGCTGCCACCTCTTCTTCTCTTTGCAGCACCCGCTGGGCTCGACCCGCTGCGTCACTTCCTCTGTACGGTCGCTACAGCGATGCAAGTAGCGGTCAGGCCCTACAGCGATTTCAGCAGTTCACCCTCACAGGGCCACCTAGGGCACCAGACCCACCCCAAGGGGAGGTCTAGTCTCTCCACGCATGCCAGGGGTCGCACCGACTAGGCCTGACACACTGGACCCAGCTCCTCTGATCACTGTCTCCCTCTCTCCACAGGGAGACACAGCCACATCCATGCTCCCTTCGGATTGAGCTGGATGTCTCAGGGGCTTGTCTGTGGCCCTTCACACGGCTCACTTTGTCTCCGCAGCTATTCAGACTGACGGGGGAAGCCGAGCAGGACCAAGGATGGAGAGGCCAAAATCCGCGTCCTTCACGGTGGCCATCTTGGCCGCGCCCCTCTGTTACAATAAATTAGAAGATAATAAAATGCCTGCTACAGCTGTGCAAAGCAAGTTAGAACTTGTTTCTGTTCCAGAAGCACTTCAGGGTTTCAATATTTATGAGTCCATTCTTATCCAAAAGATACATCAATTTCAGGCTACAGACCGTATGGAGCCAGCCAAAGACAGGCAGGTTACCACCAACAGATCTGCATAAAGGTCTACATGGCAGAGTAGTGTATTTGCCATTCGATTTCTAAAAAATATTGAAACTGTAGGGGTAGATAGAGATTTAGGAGAAAGACTTGTAATTCTGGTAAAGGGTGTGCCTACTAAGAACAGAAAGATGTTGCAGGAGTTAGTAGATGTTACCAAAGTTAAAAAAGCAATTTTATATCTGGGACAAACTAATGTTTTCTATAGAAATGTAGAAAGCCTGCAAGATAACACACCCATGGAGGATCAGACATTCCCTTCAGCAGGTCAGATTGAGAAGGTGGATCAGTCCAGAACAAAAGAAATGTATGAACATTTTAGTATCCACCCTTTGCATTCTAAAGAGGTTATTGGTGATGCCATAGATCTGTTTCCAGTGAAGGAGGCCAGAGGACCTCCATTAAGTGTGAGAAAAGTTTAGAAGCTGTGTTTCACACATCTTTTTCCTATTGCAGTAGGTGGCAGGTGTGACGACTGGCCTCTGTAAATACCTGCAGTTGAATATAGATCTACTAGATGGCATTCAGAAGACCCTAAATTTAATCAGTGTATTCTGCATATATCTTACCTACTATTTGATAGTGACTTGTCTGGCCTCTCATATGCTGTGAATCACATTTTAAAAGCAGGAGTTCATTTGCAGAATGTATCAGCAAGAGAATTTCTAGAGAAAGTTCAAGAAAAAGAGGATCACTTGGAATACAATTTAATAAACCTAATGGCATGTCACCGTGGGACTAATAAATATTGGTATCAGCGTCATTGGAAACTCAAGTGCATGTTGTGGAACCTTGGAGCACCTACTTGGTTTCTGACGCTCAGTTGTGCTGAGTATGCATGGGATGACCTACTAGAGTTCTTGCAGGAGGCAAATTCAAATATAAAAGACATTCACCTGAAGATGCCAGTAGAAGTGTGCTCACTAGACCCTTCACATGTTTGCTGATATTTTAATCACAGATTTCAAGCAATCATGGCTTTGATCTTGAACAAAACAAAACCTCATTTGGTAAAGTGACTTTGGCGCAAGATGCTCCCCATATTGACATGCTGTTGTGGGTAAAAGATGCCCTAAAGTTTGGAACAGACAATGATGTATCTGTGTTGCCTTTCATTGAGCAGTATGTAATTTGCTCTATCCCAGAGGAGAGTGGTGACAAAATAATAAGACAACAAGTTCTACAATTCGAAAATCATAGATGCAGAAAATACTGTCAGCAAAAATACTGAGCAAAAGGGAAATTTTGTACATGATGTTGTTTTGGATTCCCATGTCCTGCTATCTCACAAGGAAGAGTCAACAATTTCTTGTCTGCAATCAGGCATTCACTTATAAGTATATCACCGAAAGAGACATACAAACTAGGAAGAACAGAGGCCTCCAAGTACATTAACGACTACCACCCTGTGATTCTGAAGATGTGAAATGAAAACATGGATGTAAAGTTTGTTGTGGACAACTCTATTGCTGTTGCTTGGTACGTTACGTCTTATATAAAAATGTCAGAGAAAACTGAGATGAAGGAGATGTGAGAGGAGATTTCAGCAGAAACAAGTCTTACAAAGAAATTGTACAGTTTTAGTTTGAGAATGCTTTCTCACAGAGAGATAGGCAGTTATGAATGCGTAGACCAGTTAAGATCAGCTAGTTTGTTTTCTAAATCAAGAGGAGTTCTGAGGGTGAATTAAGGGCTTGCTAATACTTGTAACAGAGTACTGAAGTCTTCTCCTGAAATCCAATATCTTGCCGAATTTGAGCAACACAGTACATATATTCTGAAGAGTGACATGCTGGATACGTACTATCCAAGAAGAATTCCTCATCTGGGAAGGACGTGTCTCTATGAAATACTTCAACATAGTACATTCAGAAATAATGTCAGTGAAAACATAGAAGAAAGAAAATTTTCTGTAGTTGGATGTAAAGGATGTTTGGTCAGACATAACAAAGGAAATGTGATGAACCATCGAAAGCTAAGTTGCCAAACTCCAGACAAAAGAGAGTTTTTCTTTTTAGCCTTGTTACTGTTGTTCAAGCCATGGCAAACTGAAAGCCAGCACTTGGAGAATTTGACTGTTATGAAGATTCATTCCACTCTGTGAAAGACAGCATTGAGTGCTCTGTGTTTCCAGTGTATCTTCAAATGTTGAGAGATGAGATTGAACAAGAAGAAACAATTGCTGCTAAGATAGTAATAGAGGGCCCGATTCACAGAATTAACTTAAGACAAAATCCTAAACTTACTACTTTTGGTATTCACAGAATGCACTTACTACTTTTGGTATTCACAGAATGCACTTACTACTTTTGGTATTCACAGAATGGATTTACAACTACTATCTTTACGTCCGCACGCTTCCGGCCCGGAGGCGGGGCTTCCAGGCCAGAGGCGGAGCTTCTGGGCTGGAGGCGGAGCTTCCGGCCCAGAGGTGGGGATTCCGGCCAGTGGCGGAGATTTAGCCATGGCCAAAATCTCCACCTCTGGGCCGGAAGCTCCGCCTCCGGGCCGGAAGCTCCGCCTCCGGGCCGGAATTTCCGGCCCGAGTGCGGACGTAAAGTTAGTAGTCGTAAATCCATTCTGTGAATACCAAAAGTAGTAAGTGCATTCTGTGAATACCAAAAGTAGTAACTGCATTCTGTGAATACCAAAAGCAGTAAGTGCATTCTGTAAATACCAAAATGGTAGTAAGTTTAGGATTTTGTCTTAAGTTAGTTCTGTGAATCGGGCCCAGAGAGTTCTCAGAACAGTCACGGTTCAGCACCTGGAAGTCAAGATCCTCTTGGACATCCAATCATTCAAAATGAAGCTGCAATAGCCATGGATGAGGCGGAGAATGGGATGTATGACGTTACAACGCATACTTTTACAACGCATGCACTTACAACGCAATTTTTACAACGCAACATCCACTACAACGCATACCATTACATCGCATGACACTACAACGCATTTTTAAAAACTACCTTTACAACGCATTCCATTACATCGCATACTACCTTTACAATGCATACAATTACAACGCATAATATTACATTGCATTTAAGGTAAGTATTGGATAGTATAGGGGTAAAAATTACTATTCTAACTCCAGGGGGTGCAACAGTAGGGTAAGTGTTGGATAGTATAGGGGTAAAAATTACTATTCTAACTCCAGGGGGTGCAACAGTAGGGTAAGTGTTGGATAGTATAGGGGTAAAAATTACTATTCTTACTCCAGGGGGTGCAACAGTAGGGTAAGTGTTGGATAGTATAGGGGTAAAAATTACTATTCTAACTCCAGGGGGTGCAACAGTAGGGTAAGTGTTGGATAGTATAGGGGTAAAAATTACTATTCTAACTCCAGGGGGTGCAACAGTAGGGTAAGTGTTGGATAGTATAGTGTAATATTATGCGTTGTAATGGTATGCGTTGTAAAGGTAGTATGCGATGTAATGGAATGCGTTGTAAAGGTAGTTTTTAAAAATGCGTTGTAGTGTCATGCGATGTAATGGAATGCGTTGTAGTGGATGTTGCGTTGTAAAAAATGCGTTGTAAGTGTAGTGCGTTGTAAAAGTTGCGTTGTAAAGGTTGTTCCCCGGAGAATGCAATGCAGCAAGTAAGACAGGAAACTGCGGATCTAAAGCAACTAATACAGCATTTAAATACAGATCAGAAAGAACATTTTGAAGATGTAAAAGGTAACGTATAACATGGATTTCTACATGATAAAGAAAGTGTGTATGTCCTACATATAAACCAGTTCTATGGTACATAAGTAGTCAAGCTGTAACTGGAACAAGTTTCTTGATTAAAGTACTGACAAGTTATCTACAGAAGACAACAGATTCCAAGTTGTTGTGTGTAGTTACTGCACCAACAGGCTTAGCTGCACACAATATTAAAGGAGTTACCCTTTATCAATTAATAATGCTGCTTGTTGAACATGAAAACAAATTAGAATACAACAAATTATCTGGTGATGCTTGTCATGAAGTGGGAAGAGTATTAAATAAATTAAAGCAACAAATTACTGATGAAGTCAGCATGGGGTCAAACCTAATGCTAGCGTTTATACATTTAAAAATGCAGCAAAAAATAAAAAGTGACTACAACATGCTTTTCGCAGGAAAACACTTATTCATCTTTTGAGACCTGCTAAAGCTAACTCCAGTTAAAGGACAACTTGTATTCAAGAAACTACTAAAGAGTGAAACAAGGAATTCACTAGGAAGTACTGGAAATGTAAACATTTGGAAAAACTTTCAATACAAAGATTTTATTAAAAATATGCACTAAGCATCAGATAAGCAATACGGAGATATACTAAAGAACATAAGACTGGGAGTCCTCACAACAGAAGGAAAGAGAGTATTAGAAACCTGTCTCATTAAAAATCTGTTTCCAAGTAATGTTTCTGCAGCAGAAGTAATATATAATTTTGTTAAGGAAGAGAAGTCTGTTGTTTGTTTGATGCCAACTCTTTAGGAGTGTAGTAATTTCAGTGAACAATTATTACAAAAGGAAAAAGAAGAGATCGTCGAAATTAGGACAAATGTTAAAATCAAACTTCAAGGAGTTACAGTGCTACTTACGGAAAAACTGCAATCAAAATTGGATAGTTTGGAAAAGTCTGTGTCGAAAGCTACAGGATTAGAAAAACAGTTACCTATCTGTAAAGATTGTTGTGTAATCCTATGAGGTAATTATAATGTTGAAGAAGGGCTAGTGAATGGGGCAATAGGCAAAGTTATGAAATTTATTAATTGTCCAAACAGAAATGATGTAGAATACTTAGCCATAAAATTTGATGATGTTGGTGAAGTTAAGCAGATTGGTGGATGCGTTGTCCATTAGTTACTCATGAAAGACTTGTATGTCCAGCGAACGCAGACCCAGTCTAGATACAGCTCTTGTTAACATTGGTAGTAGTGTATTAACAGAAGGAATTTCATATGCAGCTTTGTCACGAATAGAACATTGTCTGGTTTATTTCTGATTGACTTTGATGAGAAGAAAGCATGTGTTGATGTGAACTGTGCAAGGGAGTGTAATCGGTTAAGAGGTCAATATGCTCCTCATTTAGTCCAGTAACTTATCTATGAAAAAACAATAATGTGTCCAAAGCAAAAAATATCAAAGCAGTCTATAAGGAGCTGAAGAGAAAGACGAACAAAAAGAAAAGCGTCAAGGACCTAAGAAACAAAAACTACAACACAATGAGGAAATAGAAGGCTATCACTTTGATAAGAAATCTGGAGTGAACTGTTATGAAAATGTAGTGTTAAATGGACTGTACCATTTGCCTCATTTTACAAATTCTATTTTAAAAAAGTTGATAAAAGAATGGCTTCACAACTATGTAGTTTACTTGAAGAATTAAGAGGTGACAGAAGTATTATACCTTCTGCTACTGGAATAAGAAAACGTACAGATGATTGTACAGGATCAGTAGTGTTTTCACAAAAATATTCAGCAGGTTGCTCAAGAATTTTGAATGGTAATGCTAGGACTATTAGAGGAAGAAGATGTAAATATCAATGAATTATTTGGTTTAACTTATAAACGGAACCATAACTATGAATATTGTGAATTCACGTCTAGCACTGAAATCAAACGATTCCTCTACTTGACATTACCAGATTGTAAAGCTGTGCCCTTTGAAAATTTAACTAAAAACATCCACCAAGATATGACCTGTCCAATCTGCAGGTTAGAAGTTAGGTCTACGTTGTTACTACAAAGGTATGGAAAACATGTGCTTGCCATTCTACAATGATGCAGAGTGGATGGGACTAAATTTGAAACTGAAATTACAAACTTTGTAGCTGGACAAATTTCCATTTAAAAAAAGAACTTTCACAACTATAGCAATCCTATTTCATGAAGGAGTTGGTATCACCTCTGGAAACTACACAATATATTTAAGATGACAAACAGGATGGACAGAGTGCAATGACACACAAATGACATTCAAATCAAGACTACCTAAAAAGTTACCAAACTCATATCTGCTATTTCTAGAACTGAAGTTCTAAGGACAATTTAGGGTAACAAAATGTGGTATTGTGTTGACATGCATATGGATTATATGTTTCTGGGACATTATTTGGCCAATTACGGGTATTGTTTACAGCAAGCTGTTAGAAATGAAAGACTCTTTTTCTAACTGGAGTAAAGTTTATAAAACATTACTGGACTACATTCTGTTACTACAGATAAAAACTAGATGGAGGTACTATAAGACCAGCAGCCTTAAGTTGCATCTAAGAAGTCTCTTCACCACATAAAATGCCCCCTTTTGTTTTTGCCACAGCAACTTCTACCTAGTACTGTGTGTTATGTATTTCGTACATATACCCAGAACATTTTAGACATCATTTGGCCTAACAGGATGATATTTACAAAAGGCTATCCAAAAATTAAGAATGCTTCATAATTGTTGGACATTTTGTACCAGATATAAAAATATAAGAAGCAGTTTTAACATATAGTTGCTTTTATTAAGGTAGTAACCTGTCAGCAAGACAGCATTAACAAACTTGTAGTGAGTGGAATACACAGTATGACATATTTGTAATGATCAACTGTGATCATTTGTTTTTTTAAATAATCCATTGATTGTTTTTTGCCTTCTGTTTGATGATGATTCTTAATACAGACCACTGTTGAAAGTGAAGAAGTATGAAAGCTGAAAACAGTAAAAAACAGTAAAACATTTGTCTATGTTGAATTACATTTTGGAGAAGAAATAATGTGTGTTATTTTAGTTGCCTAATGTTAGCATCTAAATCCTAATAAATGTTTCTCTGTTTATAGTTTTTCACAGTGGTTGGAGATTAGGATATATTATGTGCCTCAAATCACTAATCTAGTGATGGATTAATCGAGTCACTACTCATATACTCAACCCATCTCCCAGGCACTACAGTTCCACTCATCCAATCAGCTAGGCACTACCGAGGCATTCATCCAATCACTCAGGTACTGCACTTGCATTCAATAATTTCCCAGCCACTACTCAGGCACTCATTCAATCACCCAGACGGTACCCATGGAGTCATGCCTTCACTTAGGCACTACTGATGAAGCTATGGAATCACCTAGGCACTACGGGGCAGATTTACAAGAAACTGATGCATCTGCATAGATGTGTCAGTTTCCGTGCGCCTGCTTGAAAAACCCTTGTACCATCATAGAGGCGCCGTATTTACAATACAGCGCACTATGGCGCAAGGATTGACAGATGCATCAGAAATTCTGACAGATCTGTTGGCGGAAAAATCACACATTTCTGGAGTCGTGTCGCAAGCACCACACAACTCCAGCAATGCATGCTGCAGCCTATTCTCAAAACACTGAGTCACTCCTTACGCCTGCTTCAAGCAGGCGTAAGGTTTTGACGCAGTGGTGTCTTAAAAGTCACACAGTGAAATCTTGTAGATTTCACTGTGTCACTCCTTATGCCTGCTTCAGGCAGGCGTAAGGTTTTGACGCAGTGGCGTCTTAAAAATCACTCCGGAAAATCTTGTAGATTTTACTGCGTCACTTTTACAAGGCTTTCCTGCGCGGGAACGCCTACCCTGGATACATTATACCCAATGCAGGTATAAAGTCATGCAGGGCTTTACAACGTGGCGCATCTCCTTAGATGTGTCACGTTGTAAATTTGCCGCATTTTGTACGCTGTGGTTTGACGCAATGGCAGCGCTAAAGTGTTGCAAGGTGCTTGTAAATCTGCCCTACCATTTGCACATTTTCATTCATCCATGCACTGGATTTGCACTCACCCCTTCACCCAAGCACTACACTTACAGTCATCCAATCACCCAGGTGATAACCATGGAGTGATCCATTCGCTCAGGTACTACCCATGCAGTCATGCAATCCCCCAGGCAGTGCACTTGTACTCATCCATTCAACCCAGCACTATACCTGCACTTATCCATTCGCCCAGGCACTGCACTTGCACTCATTCAATCATCCATGCACTACTCATGCACTCATCCATTCACTCAGGCACTACCCATGCATAATGAATCACCCAGGCACTGCGTTTACACTCATCTATTCACCCAGGCACTGCACTTGCAGTTATCCACACACCCAGGCACTTCACTTGCACTCATTTAATCAGGCAGGCAGTGCACATCTACTCATGCAATCACCCAGGCACTGCACTTGCACTCATACAATCGGTCAGGCATTATTCATGCAGTCATGCCATCACTCAGGCACTGCACTTCCACTCATGCAATCACTCAGGCACTTCCACTCATCCATTCACACAGACACTACACCTGTGCTTATTTATTCACCCTGGCACTGCATTTGAACTCATCCAATCATCCCAGCACTGCACTTACAGTCATACAGTCACCTATGCACTATGCATGCACTCATCCATTCACTCAGGCACTGCCCATGCAGTAATGCAACCACATAGGCACTGCACTTGCATTTATTTATTCACCCAGGCATCACACATGCACGTATCTATTCACCTAGGCTCTACACTTGCACTTATCCATTCACTGCATTGACACTAATCAAATCATCCAGGCACTGCATTCGCAGTCACACAATCATACAGGCAATGTAGTTGCACTCATACAATAAGTCAGGGATTGCTCATGCAGATATACAATCACCAAAGCACTGCAATTGCACTCATTCATTCACTCAGGCACTGCTTTTGCACTCATCCATTCAACCAGGCACTGCATTTGTACTTATCCATTCACCCAGGCACTGCACTTGCACTCATGCAATTATCCAGGTACAGCTCATGCACTCATCCATTCGCTCAGGCACTACCCATGCAGTCATGCAATAACACAGCCATTGCACTTGCACTCACCCAGTCTCCCAGGCACAACACTTGCACTTATCCATTCACCAGCCCCAGCCACTGCAGCGGTGGGACTGGCTGGGGGGGTTGTGAGAGATGACCACAAGGGAAAATTAAATAAATAATTGATTTTCCCTCATGATTGTCTCTCAAAATCCCTCCAGTCCGCCCCACTGCCCTACCGCTTTTACCTGCAGAGGTCGTGGCTGCAATTTACCAAGGCACTACACTTGCACTTATCCAATCTCACAGATACTACTCAGGTATTCATCCAGTCACCCTGGTGGTAGCCATGGAATCATCCAATCACCCAGGCACTACCCATGCACTCATCCAATAACCCAGCCACTACCCATACATTCATCCGATCACTTAGGCACTACTCATGCACTCATTGAATCACCAAGGCACAACACATGCAGTCATCAAATCACAGATGTTACATCAGATTGGTCGCACACTGCTACACCTACCAGTTGTGTTCCCCCAATGAAAATGGTCCCTGAAGGTCAGCGTCGGCGGATACACCTATGCTCAAGAGTGCGTGCAAGTATGCGTGGCGTGTGCCATCCCTGGACACGTGTTTCGAGGTAGTTGACTCTCGTCAGCAGGGAGTAGGAAAATGAGAGTGGGGTTGCTGTGTAAGCTGCTAAAAACATAATCAGGTCTAGTACCTCTCTTAGCGCGCAGGTGCGTAACCATGAGTCCGTCGACTCCACCGGCTCAAGGGAGCCTGAATATAAAGTTACATCAGATTGGTCGCACACTGCTACACCTACCAGTCGTGTTCCCCCAATGAAAATGGTCCCTGAAGGTCAGCGTCGGCGGATACACCTATGCTCAAGAGTGCGTGCAAGTATGCGTGGCGTGTGCCATCCCTGGACACGTGTTTCGAGGTAGTTGCCTCTCGTCAGCAGGGAGTAGGAAAATGAGAGTGGGGTTGCTGTGTAAGCTGCTAAAAACATAATCAGGTCTAGTACCTCTCTTAGCGCGCAGGTGCGTAACCATGAGTCCGTCGACTCCACCGGCTCAAGGGAGCCTGAATATAAAGTTACATCAGATTGGTCGCACACTGCTACACCTACCAGTCGTGTTCCCCCAATGAAAATGGTCCCTGAAGGTCAGCGTCGGCGGATACACCTATGCTCAAGAGTGCGTGCAAGTATGCGTGGCGTGTGCCATCCCTGGACACGTGTTTCGAGGTAGTTGCCTCTCGTCAGCAGGGAGTAGGAAAATGAGAGTGGGGTTGCTGTGTAAGCTGCTAAAAACATAATCAGGTCTAGTACCTCTCTTAGCGCGCAGGTGCGTAACCATGAGTCCGTCGACTCCACCGGCTCAAGGGAGCCTGAATATAAAGTTACATCAGATTGGTCGCACACTGCTACACCTACCAGTCGTGTTCCCCCAATGAAAATGGTCCCTGAAGGTCAGCGTCGGCGGATACACCTATGCTCAAGAGTGCGTGCAAGTATGCGTGGCGTGTGCCATCCCTGGACACGTGTTTCGAGGTAGTTGCCTCTCGTCAGCAGGGAGTAGGAAAATGAGAGTGGGGTTGCTGTGTAAGCTGCTAAAAACATAATCAGGTCTAGTACCTCTCTTAGCGCACAGGTGCATAACCATGAGTCCGTCGACTCCACCGGCTCAAGGGAGCCTGAATATAAAGTTACATCAGATTGGTCGCACACTGCTACACCTACCAGTCGTGTTCCCCCAATGAAAATGGTCCCTGAAGGTCAGCGTCGGCGGATACACCTATGCTCAAGAGTGCGTGCAAGTATGCGTGGCGTGTGCCATCCCTGGACACGTGTTTCGAGGTAGTTGCCTCTCGTCAGCAGGGAGTAGGAAAATGAGAGTGGGGTTGCTGTGTAAGCTGCTAAAAACATAATCAGGTCTAGTACCTCTCTTAGCGCGCAGGTGCGTAACCATGAGTCCGTCGACTCCACCGGCTCAAGGGAGCCTGAATATAAAGTTACATCAGATTGGTCGCACACTGCTACACCTACCAGTCGTGTTCCCCCAACGAAAATGGTCCCTGAAGGTCAGCGTCGGCGGATACACCTATGCTCAAGAGTGCGTGCAAGTATGCGTGGCGTGTGCCATCCCTGGACACGTGTTTCGAGGTAGTTGCTCTCGTCAGCAGGGAGTAGGAAAATGAGAGTGGGGTTGCTGTGTAAGCTGCTAAAAACATAATCAGGTCTAGTACCCCTCTTAGCGCGCAGGTGCGTAACCATGAGTCCGTCGACTCCACCGGCTCAAGGGAGCCTGAATATAAAGTTACATCAGATTGGTCGCACACTGCTACACCTACCAGTCGTGTTCCCCCAATGAAAATGGTCCCTGAAGGTCAGCGTCGGCGGATACACCTATGCTCAAGAGTGCGTGCAAGTATGCGTGGCGTGTGCCATCCCTGGACACGTGTTTCGAGGTAGTTGCCTCTCGTCAGCAGGGAGTAGGAAAATGAGAGTGGGGTTGCTGTGTAAGCTGCTAAAAACATAATCAGGTCTAGTACCTCTCTTAGCGCGCAGGTGCGTAACCATGAGTCCGTCGACTCCACCGGCTCAAGGGAGCCTGAATATAAAGTTACATCAGATTGGTCGCACACTGCTACACCTACCAGTCGTGTTCCCCCAATGAAAATGGTCCCTGAAGGTCAGCGTCGGCGGATACACCTATGCTCAAGAGTGCGTGCAAGTATGCGTGGCGTGTGCCATCCCTGGACACGTGTTTCGAGGTAGTTGCCTCTCGTCAGCAGGGAGTAGGAAAATGAGAGTGGGGTTGCTGTGTAAGCTGCTAAAAACATAATCAGTCCTAGTACCTCTCTTAGCGCGCAGGTGCGTAACCATGAGTCCGTCGACTCCACCGGCTCAAGGGAGCCTGAATATAAAGTTACATCAGATTGGTCGCACACTGCTACACCTACCAGTCGTGTTCCCCCAATGAAAATGGTCCCTGAAGGTCAGCGTCGGCGGATACACCTATGCTCAAGAGTGCGTGCAAGTATGCGTGGCGTGTGCCATCCCTGGACACGTGTTTCGAGGTAGTTGCCTCTCGTCAGCAGGGAGTAGGAAAATGAGAGTGGGGTTGCTGTGTAAGCTGCTAAAAACATAATCAGGTCTAGTACCTCTCTTAGCGCGCAGGTGCGTAACCATGAGTCCGTCGACTCCACCGGCTCAAGGGAGCCTGAATATAAAGTTACATCAGATTGGTCGCACACTGCTACACCTACCAGTCGTGTTCCCCCAATGAAAATGGTCCCTGAAGGTCAGCGTCGGCGGATACACCTATGCTCAAGAGTGCGTGCAAGTATGCGTGGCGTGTGCCATCCCTGGACACGTGTTTCGAGGTAGTTGCCTCTCGTCAGCAGGGAGTAGGAAAATGAGAGTGGGGTTGCTGTGTAAGCTGCTAAAAACATAATCAGGTCTAGTACCTCTCTTAGAGCGCAGGTGCGTAACCATGAGTCCGTCGACTCCACCGGCTCAAGGGAGCCTGAATATAAAGTTACATCAGATTGGTCGCACACTGCTACACCTACCAGTCGTGTTCCCCCAATGAAAATGGTCCCTGAAGGTCAGCGTCGGCGGATACACCTATGCTCAAGAGTGCGTGCAAGTATGCGTGGCGTGTGCCATCCCTGGACACGTGTTTCGAGGTAGTTGCCTCTCGTCAGCAGGGAGTAGGAAAATGAGAGTGGGGTTGCTGTGTAAGCTGCTAAAAACATAATCAGGTCTAGTACCTCTCTTAGCGCGCAGGTGCGTAACCATGAGTCCGTCGACTCCACCGGCTCAAGGGAGCCTGAATATAAAGTTACATCAGATTGGTCGCACACTGCTACACCTACCAGTCGTGTTCCCCCAATGAAAATGGTCCCTGAAGGTCAGCGTCGGCGGATACACCTATGCTCAAGAGTGCGTGCAAGTATGCGTGGCGTGTGCCATCCCTGGACACGTGTTTCGAGGTAGTTGCCTCTCGTCAGCAGGGAGTAGGAAAATGAGAGTGGGGTTGCTGTGTAAGCTGCTAAAAACATAATCAGGTCTAGTACCTCTCTTAGCGCGCAGGTGCGTAACCATGAGTCCGTCGACTCCACCGGCTCAAGGGAGCCTGAATATAAAGTTACATCAGATTGGTCGAACACTGCTACACCTACCAGTCGTGTTCCCCCAATGAAAATGGTCCCTGAAGGTCAGCGTCGGCGGATACACCTATGCTCAAGAGTGCGTGCAAGTATGCGTGGCGTGTGCCATCCCTGGACACGTGTTTCGAGGTAGTTGCCTCTCGTCAGCAGGGAGTAGGAAAATGAGAGTGGGGTTGCTGTGTAAGCTGCTAAAAACATAATCAGGTCTAGTACCTCTCTTAGCGCGCAGGTGCGTAACCATGAGTTCGTCGACTCCACCGGCTCAAGGGAGCCTGAATATAAAGCTACATCAGATTGGTCGCACACTGCTACACCTACCAGTCGTGTTCCCCCAATGAAAATGGTCCCTGAAGGTCAGCGTCGGCGGATACACCTATGCTCAAGAGTGCGTGCAAGTATGCGTGGCGTGTGCCATCCCTGGACACGTGTTTCGAGGTAGTTGCCTCTCGTCAGCAGGGAGTAGGAAAATGAGAGTGGGGTTGCTGTGTAAGCTGCTAAAAACATAATCAGGTCTAGTACCTCTCTTAGCGCGCAGGTGCGTAACCATGAGTCCGTCGACTCCACCGGCTCAAGGGAGCCTGAATATAAAGTTACATCAGATTGGTCGCACACTGCTACACCTACCAGTCGTGTTCCCCCAATGAAAATGGTCCCTGAAGGTCAGCGTCGGCGGATACACCTATGCTCAAGAGTGCGTGCAAGTATGCGTGGCGTGTGCCATCCCTGGACACGTGTTTCGAGGTAGTTGCCTCTCGTCAGCAGGGAGTAGGAAAATGAGAGTGGGGTTGCTGTGTAAGCTACTAAAAACATAATCAGGTCTAGTACCTCTCTTAGCGCGCAGGTGCCTAACCATGAGTCCGTCGACTCCACCGGCTCAAGGGAGCCTGAATATAAAGTTACATCAGATTGGTCGCACACTGCTACACCTACCAGTCGTGTTCCCCCAATGAAAATGGTCCCTGAAGGTCAGCGTCGGCGGATACACCTATGCTCAAGAGTGCGTGCAAGTATGCGTGGCGTGTGCCATCCCTGGACACGTGTTTCGAGGTAGTTGCCTCTCGTCAGCAGGGAGTAGGAAAATGAGAGTGGGGTTGCTGTGTAAGCTGCTAAAAACATAATCAGGTCTAGTACCTCTCTTAGCGCGCAGGTGCGTAACCATGAGTCCGTCGACTCCACCGGCTCAAGGGAGCCTGAATATAAAGTTACATCAGATTGGTCGCACACTGCTACACCTACCAGTCGTGTTCCCCCAATGAAAATGGTCCCTGAAGGTCAGCGTCGGCGGATACACCTATGCTCAAGAGTGCGTGCAAGTATGCGTGGCGTGTGCCATCCCTGGACACGTGTTTCGAGGTAGTTGCCTCTCGTCAGCAGGGAGTAGGAAAATGAGAGTGGGGTTGCTGTGTAAGCTGCTAAAAACATAATCAGGTCTAGTACCTCTCTTAGCGCGCAGGTGCGTAACCATGAGTCCGTCGACTCCACCGGCTCAAGGGAGCCTGAATATAAAGTTACATCAGATTGGTCGAACACTGCTACACCTACCAGTCGTGTTCCCCCAATGAAAATGGTCCCTGAAGGTCAGCGTCGGCGGATACACCTATGCTCAAGAGTGCGTGCAAGTATGCGTGGCGTGTGCCATCCCTGGACACGTGTTTCGAGGTAGTTGCCTCTCGTCAGCAGGGAGTAGGAAAATGAGAGTGGGGTTGCTGTGTAAGCTGCTAAAAACATAATCAGGTCTAGTACCTCTCTTAGCGCGCAGGTGCGTAACCATGAGTTCGTCGACTCCACCGGCTCAAGGGAGCCTGAATATAAAGCTACATCAGATTGGTCGCACACTGCTACACCTACCAGTCGTGTTCCCCCAATGAAAATGGTCCCTGAAGGTCAGCGTCGGCGGATACACCTATGCTCAAGAGTGCGTGCAAGTATGCGTGGCGTGTGCCATCCCTGGACACGTGTTTCGAGGTAGTTGCCTCTCGTCAGCAGGGAGTAGGAAAATGAGAGTGGGGTTGCTGTGTAAGCTGCTAAAAACATAATCAGGTCTAGTACCTCTCTTAGCGCGCAGGTGCGTAACCATGAGTCCGTCGACTCCACCGGCTCAAGGGAGCCTGAATATAAAGTTACATCAGATTGGTCGCACACTGCTACACCTACCAGTCGTGTTCCCCCAATGAAAATGGTCCCTGAAGGTCAGCGTCGGCGGATACACCTATGCTCAAGAGTGCGTGCAAGTATGCGTGGCGTGTGCCATCCCTGGACACGTGTTTCGAGGTAGTTGCCTCTCGTCAGCAGGGAGTAGGAAAATGAGAGTGGGGTTGCTGTGTAAGCTACTAAAAACATAATCAGGTCTAGTACCTCTCTTAGCGCGCAGGTGCGTAACCATGAGTCCGTCGACTCCACCGGCTCAAGGGAGCCTGAATATAAAGTTACATCAGATTGGTCGCACACTGCTACACCTACCAGTCGTGTTCCCCCAATGAAAATGGTCCCTGAAGGTCAGCGTCGGCGGATACACCTATGCTCAAGAGTGCGTGCAAGTATGCGTGGCGTGTGCCATCCCTGGACACGTGTTTCGAGGTAGTTGCCTCTCGTCAGCAGGGAGTAGGAAAATGAGAGTGGGGTTGCTGTGTAAGCTGCTAAAAACATAATCAGGTCTAGTACCTCTCTTAGCGCGCAGGTGCGTAACCATGAGTCCGTCGACTCCACCGGCTCAAGGGAGCCTGAATTTAAAGTTACATCAGATTGGTCGCACACTGCTACACCTACCAGTCGTGTTCCCCCAATGAAAATGGTCCCTGAAGGTCAGCGTCGGCGGATACACCTATGCTCAAGAGTGCGTGCAAGTATGCGTGGCGTGTGCCATCCCTGGACACGTGTTTCGAGGTAGTTGCCTCTCGTCAGCAGGGAGTAGGAAAATGAGAGTGGGGTTGCTGTGTAAGCTGCTAAAAACATAATCAGGTCTAGTACCTCTCTTAGCGCGCAGGTGCGTAACCATGAGTCCGTCGACTCCACCGGCTCAAGGGAGCCTGAATATAAAGTTACATCAGATTGGTCGCACACTGCTACACCTACCAGTCGTGTTCCCCCAATGAAAATGGTCCCTGAAGGTCAGCGTCGGCGGATACACCTATGCTCAAGAGTGCGTGCAAGTATGCGTGGCGTGTGCCATCCCTGGACACGTGTTTCGAGGTAGTTGCCTCTCGTCAGCAGGGAGTAGGAAAATGAGAGTGGGGTTGCTGTGTAAGCTGCTAAAAACATAATCAGGTCTAGTACCTCTCTTGTAGTTGCACTCATACAATAAGTCAGGGATTGCTCATGCAGATATACAATCACCAAAGCACTGCAATTGCACTCATTCATTCACTCAGGCACTGCTTTTGCACTCATCCATTCAACCAGGCACTGCATTTGTACTTATCCATTCACCCAGGCACTGCACTTGCACTCATGCAATTATCCAGGTACAGCTCATGCACTCATCCATTCGCTCAGGCACTACCCATGCAGTCATGCAATAACACAGCCATTGCACTTGCACTCACCCAGTCACCCAGGCACAACACTTGCACTTATCCATTCACCAGCCCCAGCCACTGCAGCGGTGGGACTGGCTGGGGGGGTTGTGAGAGATGACCACAAGGGAAAATTAAATAAATAATTGATTTTCCCTCATGATTGTCTCTCAAAATCCCTCCAGTCCGCCCCACTGCCCTACCGCTTTTACCTGCAGAGGTCGTGGCTGCAATTTACCAAGGCACTACACTTGCACTTATCCAATCTCACAGATACTACTCAGGTATTCATCCAGTCACCCTGGTGGTAGCCATGGAATCATCCAATCACCCAGGCACTACCCATGCACTCATCCAATAACCCAGCCACTACCCATACATTCATCCGATCACTTAGGCACTACTCATGCACTCATTGAATCACCAAGGCACAACACATGCAGTCATCAAATCACAGATGCACTACCCATGCACTGAAGATTGAACGTTATAACATTCAATTATCCAAACAGTTCTCAAGCCCTCATTCAGTCAGCCATCCACCACTCAAGCACTCATTTAATAATCCATGCATTAATTATGCATTAATTCTAACATTCATACACCAGTGCTTGACTCACGCAACCATTGATACACCAGCCATTCACTATTGCAATCATTATAGAAATACCTATACACTCATTTATTCATTTCGGTTTTTTAATCTGTAAAAATAGTTGTTTTGGGTTTTTGTTTGATAGGTTTTGAGGTTTTTTGTGATGTATTAAATCAATTTTTTTCATTTGTGATGCAAAAATGAACATCAACTGGAAGTGGAAAAACTTTAAGAAGCTATCAAAAACATGAGAATACTGCAAGGGCCCAAATACAAAATTAACCTTTGTGAGTCTTGCAAGTGTTGCGGACAGCTGTTATACTTTGCCCACCAGCACTAACCACAACACCACAGTCCATACAATAAGTTGCCATCCGGATAAATTCTGGAGCGATATCTTCAGACTGTTGTTGTACTTTTGAAGGCATTCTTTGTCCAGGTGTTGATGCACTTGCTAAAGAGGTAGATGATCCTACAGCGTCTCGTTGTTTCTTTGCAGCTTTCAATCGGTTGTTGTGGAAAGTGTTCAGGTGGTAGAGAACTGAATTTGTTCCACAAGAGTATTTTTTACTTGTGCCTTTCAACAACTTATTATCAGAAATTGTGCACTGTACAATTTTACCCACAGTTTTGGATTCCCCAGAAGGAATCGTGTAGAGCTCCCATGCAATACTGCTTTTTTTCCTTGGAGGCCCCCATCTTCAGACTCCTCAGAATGTTCTTCCTGCACTTCCTGGTCGCCCTGCTGCTGGTGGTCTCCCACCTGTTGTTGTTCTGGTGGCTGAGTTGCCATTTGTAGGACAAAGTTGTAAAAATTACAGCAGAAAATTGCACACACTGCCTTACACTGAAGTGCTCTCAGAGAATGAACCAGAAAGGTATATGGGTAGATTCTTCCCAATCTCATAGTTGAAAAGTGTATCATCCAGTCATAGTCCTTTCTTTCCCAGTCACATGATCTTCGTGACGATTGACATCCTCCCGAAGACTGGAAAGATATTTCATTTGAAAACAACTGCTCAAACATAAGTCTTAATCGACTCATATTAAACCCGTCGTACAATGTAATATGTAGAAATGTGTGTTATACACTTCACCAAAAACACACATTCATCGCAGTTCACGGCATCATCGTGACTTCAGGCATCACTGCGATCATGCAAAACACCAAGTAAAAGGCTTTTACTTGAAAAATTAAAGAGTATATCAGTAGACAAAAACTTCAAAACCTCATTGGCGGGCTATAAAATACTGCACCCCACTTCTTGTTTCTTCTTTTTCAAAAAGAATCCATGCACAACAATTCCTGTACCTGCGGTTGTTTGGTACAACTGCTCAGCAGAATAATACATTATACTTGATATTGAGTGGTGCACCAGAGAGGTACTTATCCACATGATTAATCAAGGCAATTTATGAGGAATATTCCTTTTTATTTTATTTTTGCTCTTTTTTCATGTTCAACATCAAATCCTTCTATGACATCCAAATACATGAGACATCCAGCCAACGCATTTCGTTCAAAGTATCTCACTTGAACTTCGTCAGGGCTGTAAACAACATATATATATTATAAATACACAAACATAGCCAAAATTTACACCAAATATAAAAATAACCATTCTTCACACACACAAAAAACAATACAAACACATAACTCGCACATTATTTATTTTAAAAGATATTTTCTTCCTTTCCATAAAAACACAAATATCACAAAGCATAAATAGGACCAACAACAGTGGTGTACTATTAACCCCTTCGCCGCGGCACGAATTCCGCCGCGGCGCTGGGGGGGTTCGGGGCCAGCGCGGCGCCGCCATGCTCGTGACGGAACCACTCCATCATGAGCCACGGGCGCGCTGTGCTCATGGCGGAGTGGTTCCGTCACGACTCCGCCCAACGGCCGCAGCATGACGGAACCACTCCGTCATGAGCACACGGCGCCCGTGGCTCATGACGGAGTGGTTCCGTCATGAGCAGGCAAGGGGTTAAATGTGACAAAAAATGAATAAATGAATACAGTGAAATATCACCATCCCCAATATCTATTAACACAAATAATAAATTTAACACACAAATATCTAAAACACTTAGAGGACAAACATTAAAAAAGGGGCATCCTCTTCAACTCCAGTTCTGTCCCATCTAATATTGCGTTTTTAATTTGTCCTATCATAATCCATTGTGTACTCTCCCATAGTTGATGTAATCTCATTATGGAGATAGAAGAAAAATATCACAGTTACAACATATTGATAATGAAAGGAAGAGGGGCATACCTTCTAAATGTCAAATATGGAATGTTCCCACTTGATGATATATAGATTGGCTATAGAGATAAAATTCCTCCTCCTTGTATTAGAGTATGTGTAGCCAACATGTCCTTAAAGTATATTCAATCCAAACGTATGGCAACGGGTTAAATATACCCGTCAGTAGCACCTAAAGAAATTTTATTCATAATCATGTAAGAGATCAAGAAGGGGAGTATAATATGATTCATACCGTCTACAATTTTAGCATTTTTTAAATCCAATATCAACTCATGATCAGTATAGTTGTGTGTTAAATTTATCATTTGTGTTTATAGATATGAGAGATGGTGACATTTCACTTTGTTCAGTGATGTGCCTTTCACAACATCACCGCGGGTATCGCAACGTCGTCACGAATATAAAAAAATGTATTAAAAAAACTACACTTATTAATCTACTGAAGAAATTACAAGGTTATAAAAAAAATACACGTTATTGGCCATTATAGATAGAAAATACAATTTAAAAACCTTAGAAATTCAATAAAAAAATCATAGGTTACAGGGGACATTATAGTTAGGAAATATAAGTACCCCGACAACCAATCACTCACCCATACAAAAACTCATGTACCCACTCACACACCTATACAACCACTTAGACACCAACTGGTAGACAGATACAGACATTCACACAACCACTTACCAACACATTCACTGAGGCACCTAATCACTCACTTCTGCAGTCAGACATGCAACCATTCAATCATCCAAACAGGCACTCATACACCCACTGATTTCACCAGTACACCTTGGTATTTATATTTTACACTCATACACCTTTTAAAAACAGTCACAGTCACTGGATGATGTCATCAGGGATGTCATTTGAGATATCATCATTGATGTCACTAACCATGCTATGAGTGATGTAATATGTGAGGTCATAAGCAGTGCATTGTGGGGTCAAGATTTATAGTTAGCTCACCAACTATAACTGCTGAATTTCACAGGTTTTGTACCAGTGAAACCTGAGCCTGACTATATTGTCCCTGTAACTTTTTTCTGTAAATTTCTAAGGTTTTGTAAATGCTAATTTCTAACTATAATGTCCTTCTAACCTTTAGTTTTTCAGTTGTTCTAATTAGGCTGACAGTTCACTTGTACAAAACCAGAGAAATTTAGCAGTTATGGTTGCAGAGCTAACTATAACTCAAACCCCTGCAATGCACTGCTTATAACCTCACATATTACATTACTCATAACATGGTCAGTGGCATCACTGATGACATCTCAAATGACATCACTGATGACATCACTGATGACACCATACATTTATTGTGAGTGTGTTTTTAGCAAGTTTGTGAGCGTTAAATATACATACCAAGGAGTATTGGTGAATCATTGGGTATATGAATGCCTGATTGGATGATTCAGTGGGTGCGAGAGTAACTGTATAAGTGAATACTTAAGTATCTCAGTGAATGTTTGGGTGAGTGGTGTCTGAATGGTTGTATACATGTGTGAGTGGGCATGCGAGTTTCTGTATGGAGGAGTGATTAGTTGTCTGAGTATGAGTATAGGTGTCTCAATGTTAGTGTGGGTGGGTGAGGGTGTGTGTAACTGCCTGTATGGACAAGTACTGGGGTGAGTCAGCATCTCTATGGTTTAGTGAGTGGTGTGCAAGGAACTGTATGGGTGAGGGAATGGATGTGTCAATGGTATATGTGCGAGTAACTGCAAATGTGAAAGGCAGTATAGGTGAGTGTTGGAGTATATGAGTACCTGTATGTGTGAATGAGTGATTACGTGAGTGGCCATATGGGGGAGTGTGTGATTGTGACAGTGACCGGGAAGGTGTGTGAGTATGTGTTAGTATATATATGAATACATGAGTGGGTGTGTGTATAACTGTATAGGAGAGTACATGGCTGTGTGATTGACTCTATAGGTGAGTGAGTAGGTGTGTAAGTAGCTCTATGAGTGACTGACTGTGAGTGAGTGGCTGTATGGGTCTATGAGTGGATATATCAGTATCTGTATTAGTGAGTGAGTTGGTGTATGAGTGACTGTATGTATGACTGAGTATATGTGTGTGTGTAGACCTATGAATCAGTGAGTGGGTGTGGAAGTGCTGGTATTGGTGTGTCAATGGTTTTGAGAATGCTAGTGTACGAGTTGGAGTGGGTGTATAAAAGGTTATTTTTGGGGTATGAGTTGGTGCTTCAGAGATTCTGTGGATGATGTCATTTGAGATGTCATCAGTGATGTCATGAGTGATGTCACTGGCCATGTCATGAGAGATGTAATTTGTGAGGTCATACAGAGTGTATTGTGGGGGTGCGTGTTATAGTTAACTCAGCTAACTATAACTGCTGAATTTCTCTGGTTTTGTACGAGTGAAATGTCAGCCTCACTGCAACGTCCCTGTAACCTTTGTTTTTTTCCATTGAATTTCTAACGTTTTTTAATTCTATTTCCTAAGTATATCTCCCCTGTAACCTTTGTTTCTTCAGTGAATTTCTAAGGTTTAAATTCTGATTCCTAGCTATAACGTCTGTGTAACCTTTGGTTTTTTCAGTGAATTTCCAAGGTTTTTCAAAATTATATTTCTTAATTGTAACGTCCATTTTTTTAAAGTGAATCTCTTAGATTTTCATAATTTCTTTCTATCATTGGATCTTGTTAATTATTTTATACTCCCAAAAGTGTATCCAAACCACAAACAAATAAATACGGACGAACTCCTTGGCAAATTGTGTAGCAGATGTTCATTAAAAGAGTTTAGAATGACAACCTGTCAACGCATTTTAATTGCTCACAGCGGCCTTGATCACGACAGTGAGCGCCATTTTTTAAAGCGCATATATAGTAAACAGTGTAGTAAACATTGACAAAGGGTGCAATAGACATAAAAAACATATTTGGTTTAAAGAGACACATCTATAGGTATAATAATTTCTGTTCACCCTAGGTGGGGAAGATAGTTTTTATTAGCAACATTTCATTGTTTAAAAACACATATTAATAATGTTATGCTAATTGGGGGGGTGCTAGAGAGCCCGAAGCAAGATGGCCGCACATTAGTGCAGGTCTGCTGGTCGGGGCCACTATCTGTTTAAAATCCTGTTATTCTCCTAGTCATCCCAGCACAAGAGTTTGCGATTCTATACCCCTGCTCCTGCTGCACACGAAATTATTTGTGTTGGTGTGATCGCTGCTGCCTAACCACCTGTACTTGCAACTTCTTGTCCCAGCGGCAGCAAGGCAGTAACGGCGGAATGCTGAGGACCTGTGGGGCGGTTTGTGATAGCATCCGGATGTGTCTACCGGGTATTGAGGAGACTGCTCTAGTCTGACTATCATCATGCTAGGTGTGCTTTGCTGCCCTGAATCGAAGGTGTGTGCTGCGGCGAATTTGCGGACCTGCCGCCGCGCGGCCTGGGGCTCTGGGAACGAGTGGAGGCCTTGCCGTCCCGCTCCACGGGGGATGGCTGGTGGTGACGTGGTAGGCGGAGCATTGTGACTACCACCTATACTGAGCACAGACAGTACAATTCCTCACTTTCCATTGATCTACACGTTACGGTGCACCTGAGCAGTACGCATTAGAAATCTAGAGTGCAGTTGATGAGGTGCAGCCTCCTGACGCGGTGAGGTGTAGATGCTGGCAGCGCAACCACTCTTGGGCAGGTTGTGTGACTGTGGAGAGGTGCGACAGTGGGGTTGTGCTGTGGAGCACTAGACAAGACAACAGCTATGTCTCTGACACCAGCACTTGCAGGGTTCACTGTTGGGGTTTCCCTCACTAACGCTCAGGAAGCGCGGTTTGCATTGTGATTGGATATTGTGATTGATGATGGGCAAACAAGAAAAGCAACAGCAGGCCAAACTATCCTTTAAAGCTAAACGGTAAGGGTGGGCAGAATTCGCGAAACAGCAAAAAATCTCTGCGAACACGCAAAATTTCACATGCTTGCGAAGATTTTGGGCTGATTAATGCGTTACTGAATTTGACCTTCAACTCGGGCACCTGCTTTACTTATATCTGTAAGTGCTTCCTGTTGAGGTTTCATTTTTGTGACAGGAGCATCGTGCCAGAAGGAATCCTGCCCTGCTTATTTATCCAAGAAGATGCCACCGTTTTGTGCAATACCTCTACTCAACTGGAGTACTTTCTACTGGCTAATCAGTAAGTGCTACCTCGGTGGGTAAATGTATAGTGCTTTTCCTACACTACAGCTGCGTAAAGGGCCAGAAGAGTTGTCTCCAGCGACCATGTGTGTCTGTAACTTTTGCCACCTCGCCGATGGGCGCCGGGGTCCCTCGAGTGAGCTGTCCATCATAGTGGGGAAAGGGCGGGAAGACGTTGCACACCGCTGGTGTGTGGGCTGGGACCAAACGGGCGGGGCTTCCATGCAGTTCACATGCCTCTTGTTTATAAAGGGTCAGAGACCGACCAGAGCAGCAGATGAGGAGACAGAACCTCCTGGTGTCAGGAACTACATGGTGATTGCGCTCGAGAAACTCATGGATGCACAGACCTCCATCAAGGATTACAGCAAATTGTTGATGGTAGATATGGGAAGAAAGCACACCTGCCACGTCTCCACCGTGCTCACAAATCTTTTGTGTTGATTAATGCATTACTGAATTGGACCTTCTGTGGTAAATATTCTATTACCTGGACTGAATTTCATACGGAGTCTTAAATAAAATAGCTCAGAATAATAAGAGGCAGAATCCGTGGTATAAGAGGTTTCTGAATGGGCTTTATTCCAAAATGGCCGACTCGAGTCGCGGCCTTCAGGTTCCGTCACCACGGGGGTTCAGGAAGTGAAGTACATACTTTATTGACAGGAAATTGCTTTTATAGAACATACATTACAATGAAATGAATACAGTAGGCGTAACAATTGATAAGGACATTGACGTTTGGTCTGCATAACTAGAAAATGGGTGTAATAATGAGTGAAAAGGAACATGATTGGTTATGATGTCATACATAGGTGGATCTGTAAGATAATACTTGGCCTAAATGCGCGCGCAGCAGTATGACGTGTAATTGACGTGTAACTAGGGGGTGACGGGGACTTGACATTTAGCTCTACATGTGGAGACAAAAAGTCTGGGGGGTCAAGTCAACCTAATCCCAAATCATATCTAACATCCTATGTTTAAAGAACTATGTTATCCACAAGGAAGGACTCTCGGACAGAATCTATTCTATACTGACTGTGTGTACGTGCACAAGCGTCTAAGTGTCTACACTGAATGCGAGGGGGTAGGAATATTTCCTAGTAACAGGGCTATGAATTACTTGCATGAAGACAGCGAGGCCGGGCCCTTTTGCTCGGTAGCTGGAAGAATGTTTACTTAAACTACTAGACAGGAATGCATCGGCTGAGGAGCAAAGTAGATAATTCGAAGGTGAAATACAGCTTCTTGGCAGGCAGGCGAAACTGGCCAAGGTAGGCACCGTTAGCCGCACAGGGAGTAGGACAAAGTTCATGGATACAGATGCGAGCTTAAACTGATGCTGTTAGAGGCAGAGAGCAGGGAAAGGCTTTGAGGACAGAATCGGGCCTACTCTGCCTGAACTGCAAAAATGGAGTAACTTAGCCATATAAAGTCGGTGGCCTTTCATACTTAGGAATCGAATATCCAGCCCATTGATGGCGGATCTGACAGAGGACGTGTTGATGGTGAACGCACATGTGTTTGCGTCTTCGAAACTGGAACTGGAGGGAACATACATGTACTTGTGACATGCACATAGAACCGCTGGGGTCCAAGATAGGGGACATAACTGACCAGGAAAATCCACATTTCCACATTCCCTCCTTGTCCCCTACTTGCCCTTCAAGAGATATCAATCTTCATCAATCCATTGATCTGCTCATGGAGCATCATTTCTTCTTCTTTCTTTTTCCGGGATTTTGAACGAAAACCTTGATGTGGAATACACGATGTGGCACACAGACCACAAATCGCTGGTCCACATTGCAGGCATAAACAGCAACTGAATAGTATAAGAAGGCCAATACCTAGGAAGGACAGAACTCTCCATCCCCAGGCTGATATCACACTCCAAAACCACCCGGACCACGTCCACGTGCCTGGATTCTCGTGTATCTGGCTCACAATCTTATGAAGGCGTGTTATAGCTTTATATACAGATGGTGAATTTTCTGGTATGAATATGCAGCAGCTGGATCCGATGACCCTACAAGCTCCGCCCCTATCGGCCAGGATGACGTCAAGGACAAGACGATTCTGGAGAACAACAATTCTCATCACCGATTGTTCCTCTGTCAGATTGCCTAGGGCGGCTATAGTCTCATTCACTACAGCTTCAAGAGTCTTGGTTAGCCTACGTATCAGCTTACTATTTGAAATTGTACCTATATAGGGAAAGATACCTTTATTGAAATCTACATACTTGTCCCATGTCGTCTCAGTATAATCGACAACTGGGAGATCTCTTCGCTCTCTATTGTGTACTAAATGAACATTTCGATAATAATCAGGAGGAGCTAGGAAAACAGGTGGCAAAAGGAATGCTATGTAACAGGTACCGTCCCAATCTAGAGGCAGACGTATATATGCGGTCTGATCACATATAAAGTAGGAATGGCGAGAAGATCTAAATGAAGATTTACCTTGATCACTATATTCTACTGTAGTAACGCATTTGCTATGGCCCATATGTATGGAACCAACTTTTCTTACACATAATTCACCCTTAACTGGAAGTACTGACATAGTGGGCAGAATTAGTTCAACTTCGGATTCGACATTCAGAATCATAAGATTAGGTGTAAAATTACCTAATCCATACACTTCATTTTCTAGATCAGTTCCTGTTCTACTGGGGTGACCCTTCTTATCAGGGTAACAGACTTTGAATAAAACTAGATTCAAATTTCCCCATATCCAATGGTGTTGATAAACTGCTGTGTCTGAGTCTATGGAATTTAGTAAACTAAACCATGCTCCACAGGAGCCATTATGTGTGAACGGATGGGGGAAGAAAGGCAGAACTCCTTTGTTATTCTGATAGGGAGGGAGTCGGCCACACACCCAACAATTAGTGGCATTACTAGTCTGATGGGAATGGTGTAACATACTAATGAAAGTGTTATTACGCAGCGCAAGTCTATAGGATAATTCATGTGGGGGTAGGTCACTAAAAGAATGTTCATTAGTTATATTGAAAATATGTTTAGAAACAGGATAATACATATGCAACAATATACTTGCAGTAATTATTATAAAACTCAAGAAAAACAAAATTAATAATGTCACTATACAGTGGCTACGCAGTGTTTTACAGTATGCATGTCGTTTCAACATTGTTCTTGTTTGTTCATGATTCAGACTCAAGGGATACATGTCGGGGACAGATTCAACCGCTTCACCTTGGAGAGGACTTAAACAATCAAATCGGCCGACGGCCTGGGTCTGAGTTTTAATTTATAAAGGTCTGTGCTACTGGCCTCAGCCAAAGGTAGCTTTGAGTCAATGGGTGAAGACACACGAGGAGGACTGTTTATATCCGAAGGAAGTCCATGAAATTTCTTGATGTGGCTTGAATGGATCCAACCCTTTTTTCCTTCGATCTTCACGGCTGTCCTTGTGGTCAACAGGACCAGCTTAGGTGTCTTCCACCTGGGCTCCAGTTGAGTCTTTCTGTCAAAGTTCCTCACAAGGACATAATCGCCCGGGATTACGTCATGGGGTTTCACCTCAGTGTTGTCAGGAAAAGCTGCAGCTACCTGTGAACGACAAGATTGTAGTGCAGACATCAAGGAAGCCAGGTAATCTGTCAGCATATTACAATCAACATCAGTTATTTTACGGGGTATAGGCGTCCCCCACATATTCGGTGGTCTACCAAAGATCACCTCATAAGGGGATAGCCCTGTTCGAGAGTGTGCTACCATTCTTATGTAAAATAGTGCAACTGGTAAGGCTACTATCCAGTCAACACCTTTCTCCTTACATATTTTTGACAATCTGATTTTCAAAATCTGATTATGTCGTTCCACGAGACCTGCTGCCTCGGGGTGTCGGACACAATGAAACTTCCACTGATATCCCAGCAAAAGTGAAACATGTTTCATTAATTCGGATGAAAAAGGCTGGCCGTTATCCGAATATACAACACGTGGTAAACCGTACCGTGGGAAGAATTCTCGAACTAGCTGCTTGGCAGTAGTCGGGGCAGTGTAATCCGATACTGGGTACGCTTCAGTCCATCGGGAAAGAGCGCAGACAACTACAAGAACATATTTGAATCCTCGACATCGTTCCATCTGGATATAATCCATCTGGAGGACTTCAAAAGCATGATCGGGAGGCTGAAATCCACCCTGCTCTACGGGAACACTTTTTCCTGGGTTGAACTGACAACATATCATACAGGTACGGACTTTTTGTTTAGCTGCAGTTCGTAGATGTTTATTGAACCAAATGTGTTGAATGCTGTCTAGCATAGCTTTTTCTCCTAAATGCGCCGGACTGTGAATTGTAGCTATAATGGCTTGGACCATAGAGTCAGGAAGAAACCATACAGATTTCTCCTTTGTCACCCATCCCTGATCTGTCTGGATCCCTCCTAGTTCAGTCCATTTCTTTATTTCTTCTGTTGTGGCATGTGACTGTATGTCAATTATATCAAGTGCGGGATCCTTAATCGTCATACACTGTATTGGTGTCCGAACTATTGTCTTTGTCATGTCGTATGTGCGAGTCTGAGCAGTCTGTTTAGCTGTTCTGTCAGCTAAATCATTGCCTTGAGAAATGATATCAGTAACCTTCATGTGTGCTTTACATTTCATAATCGATATAGCTGTGGGCAGATGGATTGCGTCTAACAAAGCATGAATGAGAGACCCATGCTGAATATGGGTCCCATGAGAAGTTAAATAACCCCTCTCTCGCCAAAGCACCCCGAAGTCATGTACAACTCCGAATGCATAACGTGAATCAGTGTATATGTTAACTTTCTTACTTGTGGCTTGAATACAGGCTTGTGTTAGAGCAATAAGTTCTGCTGCTTGGGCTGACAAAGTATCTATACAGTTTGTTTCAATAACCTCAGTGTCTGTTGTGACTGCATACGCGGCCACTAAATCTCCTGTACTTGTTCTCATGCACGATCCATCTACATATAACGTCAGGTCTGGATCTAACAATGGAACGTCTGTTAAGTCTTGTCTGGGTTTCGTCTTTATTTCAATAACTTCAACACAATCATGAGCTAGTGGGTCTGTTCCAATTACAGGTAAAAGTGTAGCAGGATTCAATGTATTACAACGTCGGATCTCTATGTGTGGCTGAAACAATGTCAGTTCATAACCGGTAAGTCTTGCTATGGTCAGGTGTTGTGTTTGCGTTCGGTTCACAAGAACTTCTACTGCATGTGGTACTTGTACTGTCAATGGATGTCCTAACACTATGGCATCGCTTTGTCTGATTGCTAAAGCTGTTGCTGCCACTGATTTCAGGCACGCAGGCAAAGCCTGAGCTACGGGATCTAATGTACTAGAGAAATAAGCACATGGCTTGTGTGATCCTGCTTGTTCCTGAGTGAGTACTGACAAGGCAGTACCTTCGCGTTCTGTAACAAAGAGTGTAAAATATTTGCTGTAACATGGTGTCGCTAAAACAGGTGCTTGACATAGAGCTTTCTTTAAGCTTTCAAAAGCTTGTGTGTGATCCTGAGTCCAAGGGAGGACAGTCGATGTGGCTGCCTCCTGTGTTGTCAACTGAATGAGTGGTTTTGCTAGGAATGCATACTGAGGGATCCACTGCCTACAATATGAAGTGAGGCCTATGAAAGCCCGCACCTCCTTTTGTGTCTTGGGTATTGACATGTTAGCAATTAACTGAATGCGATCTGGTGTAAGCTGCCTTCCCTCCTTGGACAGCGAGTGACCAAGATAAATAACTCGCTGGACACAGAATTGCAGCTTAGAAGGAGACACCTTGTGCCCCTTGTCGGCTAGAAAATGTAAAACTGTCAGAGAAGTCTTTTCACATTCGGGCTCGCTTCTCGCGGTGATCAGCAGATCATCGACATATTGAAGCAGTGTAGTGTTAACTGGCATGTGGATACTGTCGAGTTCTCGTTTCAGTGCTTGGCTATAGATGCTGGGGCTTTCTGTAAATCCTTGAGGAGCGCGTGAGAATTTAAAACTGCGCCCATTTAAACTGAATCCGAACAAATATTGACTTTCCGGATCTATGGGGACGCTGAAAAAGGCATTCTTGAGATCAATTACAGTAAAGAATGTTGCTTCGGAATCAATAGCTGTCAATAATGATGAGATATCGGGGACCACAGGGAATTGTGGCACAATGCATTTGTTTAATTCGCGTAAATCAATAACCAATCGATATACTGGCGGGGCTGTAGGATCTGTTCGTTTAAGAATCGGAATTATCGGTGAATTACATACATTGGAGTCTGTTTCTACAACTACTCCTTGGGCAATTAGCTCGTCAATGATTTGTAGTAAAGCCACTACAGCATCTTGCGGTAACTTGTATTGTCGCATTCGTGGTAGTACCACTCCTGCCTTTAATGTGACTCGGTATGGTGTAATGTTCATACAACCAACATCAGTAGGGCCTTGTGCCCATAGATGTGCTGGTAAAGTCTGTAATCGGCGATCCATGTCTCTGGATACATAATGACCTTTAAAATCACGTAAAAACAATCTTACTCCTTCCGGAGAACAACAGATAATAGCCCCTAGGGCTTTCAATGTCTTTATACCTAACAGGTTTTCTGGACAAGATTTGGTAAGCAATAAATCAGTAGTTCGTGTCAGAGGTCCTATCGTAAGTGGAAGAGGCTGTGACACTTCATTAACAATAGGTTTTCCTGAGAAACCAAGGGAAACATTTTGAGAGCCTGAGAGGGGTGCCCCTGGAACTTCACTACGCTTTATTGTTGTTCGACTTGCCCCCGTATCGAGTAAGAATTTTCTGTCTTGACCTAATAATTCACTATGTACATAAGGTCCTTCTTGATCTACAGGAATCTCAATAAGGGGTAAGTCAACTTCCCTCTCTAGGCTAGTTCATGCGTAACGCTGATACTCAGGATATTCATACTGTGCAGTCTGATACATTTGTCGTGTTGTGGTTTGTGTGGCAGTAGCAGGCATCGGTGGTGCAGCTGGCACAAACTGTATGGGTTGTTGTAAGGCTGGCATAGACTGTTGCTGAGCTGGCATGGACTGTCCATGCTGCGTAGCTCCTTGTTCATTCTGATCCTGTCTGAGTGGTCGTGGTCTTTCTTTCGCAATACCTATAGCTATATTACGCTTCAGGACTTGACAATCGTGTACATAATGGCCTAGTTGTTTACAGTAATTGCATGTTCCCTTTACAGGAACTGCTGAATCTCCGGAATGTGTCACACCCTTTTTGTGACCATCCGCTGGTACTGTCTGGGAAACTAGCATTTTCATTTTTGTATCCTTCATACGTCTTTGTTCGTGTTCTTGTTCATCTCTAATTCTATTGTGATGATACTGTAACATTTGTAGCATTTGTGACGGAGTGTTACTTTGCCAGGTACTCTCAAATTTCAATATCCTATTCTTCACTGGAGGCAATGCATTTTCCACTAATTTTGTCACAAATAAATGTGGATACGACTCACTACTTGCTTTTATACCACTATTTACACCAAAACATTTTTCAAATCGGGCATAATAATCACTTGTGTCTTCATCATGCTTTTGTTTACAGGCTGAGATTGCACCCCAATCTTCCTTTTTCGTAGTTAATAAACGTGGCAGTACTTGTACTAGTAAACCTGGTAATGCTTTAACTTTATCCCCGAGCCCTGAACCTGCAGTTCGGGCCCTTTCCTCTGCTTCTAATGCTGTCCAATCTATTTTTTGGTCTCCCACTTCCCACTCTTTTTCTTTCAGTTTTTCATAAATGCCAGCAGGCATTAGCACCTTTAATATCGTCATAATATCAGGATAGGTATACTCTCCCATCAGTAACATGTCTTTAATTTCTCGGTGAAAACCCGCTGGGTCTTTGTCATGACTGGGTACTACTTTCTTCATTTCTAACAATTCAATTTTTGTTATGGGTGTGTATACAAATACACGGTGAAACTGATTGTCTTCGCCTTTTATTGGGTGCACTTCTCGTAAGGGATTTTGTCTATCCATGTAATACGGCATTCTTTCCTTGCTGGGCAGCGAGAAAGGATCTGGGCTTACAAAAAGGACGTACTGTTTACGTGACACTAATATTTCTTTAATTAACTTGTTACTAGAACCTCTCCATCTATTCGTGAGTAGTTCAGTTAATATATCAGGTAAAGGACCAGGATCAGCATGTTGGCTCTTATATAATATAAGGAGTTGCTGAATCATATAGATTCCAGCTAAACGTTGTTCATCTGGACTGAGGTTAAAAAACGTGTGTGCTACGGTCTCATCACCGTATTTTCCAGGACTGTCAATCCAGTGGACGGCTGATCTGGCTAATTCTTGCTCATCCATGGAATCGAGGAGGTGGTAACCCCTTCGTTCTCGGAGTATTTTATCTGCGGCTTGAAACGAATGTTCAGGAGACTTCAGATTTATTATTGGCGTCGGATACGTCCTGCTATTATTTGGACATACAGAGTGTATTGGATCAGAAAAACATCTAGTATTATTACAGGATCTTCCTCTACCTACATAGGCTATGGTGTCCGATTGTCTTACGGAATCCCCTGATTCGGACATTTCATCTTGCTCGAACTCGTCTGTTTCCAATCTTTCTTCATGAATACGTTCTATTTCTTTACGGATCTTTCGGCACATGGCTATTATACAATTTTGCTTATCGTGTCTCCCTTCTGATATATTCTGGCTCCATCTTGTAAGAATAAGCATTGCATTCGGGTCTACCCCCGGTCGGTCTTGATTTCTGATCACACAGTTTATGAGGAAACGTAACAGTTCCCCCTGTATCTCTACTTTCTGGAATTCCATAGCTCTATTAATACATTCTGGATCTCGCCCTGTTTGAACAAAATGATATATTTTCTCTAGATGCGCAGTCATTCCTGGTAACTTCGCTAAATATCCTGCGGCTCGTCTGATGCGTAATGATGCCAGGACCATTTCGTCCTCTTTACCGACCACTGGGTCATATCTACAATCTATAAGAAGTTCCTTAAGCGCACGTTCACTTACGAATTTGGGTGTACGTGAATGCGCTGACTCTTGAAAAACAAGTTTATTTATTCTAGGTGGCGTAAAAGTATTGCTAGCACCTCCCGTGGCCCCATCTGGGGCGTCGGGTGTGAATGGATTCGTCGAACGTGACACAGCAACTATAGGTGTGGACACAGCCATGGAAGTACCTGAAGGGACAGATGCGGAGACAGATGTGCTTGCCGGAACTCGTGACTCGACTTGTTGCTGTAGGGATACGGGTGCTGGATCTTGGCGTTGGACCTCCCTGGTATGCGGTCTATGTGGGGCGGAATTAGCATACTCGGGAGCTGCGTCATCTAAATATGAGGAAAGAAAAACATCTTCCGCTGTTCTAGGGTGCCCCTTAGGATGTGCCTTGATTGGAAACAATGGGGGTGGCAAGTCTTTTGGTATCTCTGGAGCAGCCTTAGGTAATCCTTCGGCTAGAAGGGGATACATACCATTCATAAGGGCATTTCTCTGTCTATCCACTTGTTCTGATTTCACTCTGATACCTTCCTCAATTAATAGATTTTCTTGAACTTTATTTGAACTTTCTTTACTCTTCTCTTCCTGTCTACGTGCTTTTTCTGTACGTCTATGAGATTCTTTACGCCATAACTCAACAGCGTCTTTCTGTGACTGTCTGACCTTTCTTTTCCATAATTCTTCCTCGACTTTCATGATGCACTCTGCATCCCAGGTTCCCGCTGCGGGCCACCTTTGACTTTCCGGCAATCCCTTGGTGTAATCTACCCATAAATCAAGAAATAATATAGCGTCTAAGCCATGTTTGTGATACATGAAGTGCCCTGGAGTATCCCTAGGAGGAATAGGGACGGCTTCTTCGAGTACCCCTTTCCTAGTAGTGATCTGTCTTAATTTCGAAAAGAGCGGCATATTGACAACTGATCCGATACTTAATTTTGAACACACTTAATACAAAAAAAACACAATAATGAACAGTCATTCATACCACAATATGAAGGACGTTTTAACACATTAAACATTTAACATTTAAATGAACAACAATGATGATCGTCTGCAAAACTAAATCACCAAGCATAGTTCTCGACAATAACTAGATACTTCGGAATACTTGATATACTGCTAAACAGTACATATACACTGCTAAACAGTGCAGACCGGATTTGTGTACCCAAATCCGTCTTGACCGGCACAACCTATGTGCGCGTCAACACGCCTCCCCGGCGATGGTACTCACCGGGTAGCTCCTTGAAACGGAAGGCCTCGGAGAATGGACTGGACTCGATGACTGCGGACATCGGACCCTCTGGACATCGGGACTTCGAAAACCTGGTGGGCCTCTGTATACCTCGGATCTTGCTCTCTCAGCTAGGCTCTGGTCGGGATACTTCGCACTTCTCACCGCCTCGTCTGGGTTGATCGCAGCCTCAGTCGCCCCCGCTTGACCGGAGGGAGCTACAGGAAATCCTGCTGGTACGCGTTATGGTCCGTCCAGCTGTGGCAGGAGACCGGGCCTGCAACGCACCGCCGGCGCGTGAGATGAGAAAGTGTCCCTGTTCGGGCGCCATTATGTGGTAAATATTCTATTACCTGGACTGAATTTCATACGGAGTCTTAAATAAAATAGCTCAGAATAATAAGAGGCAGAATCCGTGGTATAAGAGGTTTCTGAATGGGCTTTATTCCAAAATGGCCGACTCGAGTCGCGGCCTTCAGGTTCCGTCACCACGGGGGTTCAGGAAGTGAAGTACATACTTTATTGACAGGAAATTGCTTTTATAGAACATACATTACAATGAAATGAATACAGTAGGCGTAACAATTGATAAGGACATTGACGTTTGGTCTGCATAACTAGAAAATGGGTGTAATAATGAGTGAAAAGGAACATGATTGGTTATGATGTCATACATAGGTGGATCTATAAGATAATACTTGGCCTAAATGCGCGCGCAGCAGTATGACGTGTAATTGACGTGTAACTAGGGGGTGACGGGGACTTGACATTTAGCTCTACATGTGGAGACAAAAAGTCTGGGGGGTCAAGTCAACCTAATCCCAAATCATATCTAACATCCTATGTTTAAAGAACTATGTTATCCACAAGGAAGGACTCTCGGACAGAATCTATTCTATACTGACTGTGTGTACGTGCACAAGCGTCTAAGTGTCTACACTGAATGCGAGGGGGTAGGAATATTTCCTAGTAACAGGGCTATGAATTACTTGCATGAAGACAGCGAGGCCGGGCCCTTTTGCTCGGTAGCTGGAAGAATGTTTACTTAAACTACTAGACAGGAATGCATCGGCTGAGGAGCAAAGTAGATAATTCGAAGGTGAAATACAGCTTCTTGGCAGGCAGGCGAAACTGGCCAAGGTAGGCACCGTTAGCCGCACAGGGAGTAGGACAAAGTTCATGGATACAGATGCGAGCTTAAACTGATGCTGTTAGAGGCAGAGAGCAAGGAAAGGCTTTGAGGACAGAATCGGGCCTACTCTGCCTGAACTGCAAAAATGGAGTAACTTAGCCATATAAAGTCGGTGGCCTTTCATACTTAGGAATCGAATATCCAGCCCATTGATGGCGGATCTGACAGAGGACGTGTTGATGGTGAACGCACATGTGTTTGCGTCTTCGAAACTGGAACTGGAGGGAACATACATGTACTTGTGACATGCACATAGAACCGCTGGGGTCCAAGATAGGGGACATAACTGACCAGGAAAATCCACATTTCCACACTTCAACTCAGGCACCTGCTTTATTTACATCTCCGGTTGAGGTTTAATGACAGGAGCATCGTGCCAGAATGAATCCTGCCCTGCATATTTCCGTTCTGCCGTGGATCGCGGAAGTTTCGACATTTTTGCGTTCCGCGCGGAACGCGAAAATCTCAACATTTCGCAATTTCCGTGAGCGGAACGGAAATTGTTGCCCACCCTTACTAAACTGCCGAAGAAGTTACAGATGCAGGCTGCCTCGGATACCGAAACTGACTTGGAGGTGGGCAGCAGCACCAAACTAGAGCGCATGATGATTGCCATGCAAAAAAGTCTACAAACAATTGATAGTAAAATTGATCACTTAAATTTGCGCATGGACAATATGTTAGCTAAGTTGGACAAACATGGAATGCGTTTAACTGAGGCAGAGCAGTGCATCTCCGCCACGGAGGACAGGGTGGAGACACTCACAGACTCCTATAGCCAGATGGACAAATTGCTTGTGGTCATCCAAGCTAAGAACGAAGACTTGGAGGCTCAGTCTCGGCGCAATAACCTCCGCATTACGGGGGTGCCGGAGACCACAAATACAGGTAAAATGGAGCTGTACGTGGAGGAGATGCTGAAAACTATGCTGGGAGCGGAACACTTTTCAAGTGTCCTGATAGTGGAGAGAGCACATCGCTCTCTTGCGCCCAAGCCTATCCCGGGGGCGCTGCCGCGTCCCATCTTTGCCAGGCTACTCAATTATTGCGAGAGGGATGTTGCACTTCGCCTGGCGTGAGAAAAAGGCAAAACCACATACCAGGGGGTGGAGGTTGCACTGTTTCACGATTTCACAACGGCGGTACAGCAGGCGCGATGGGAATTCCAACAAGTGAAGAAGAAACTCCAGAAGTTGAAGCTGCAATACGCGATGTTGTACCCCATGCGTCTGCGGATACAGCATGGGAGCAGAGCCAAGATCTTCACATCCCCCAAAGACGCGATGCAATTTGTGATACAGCTGGAGCGGTGAGAATCTTCTAAACTGGCTGGTGACGATGCTGATACTGAGGATTAACGCACATCTCCGTCCCTCTGTTTGGACTGGTATTGTGGTTTATATTTTGTTCACCTTATACAAGAGACTCAGATTAGCTCTATCTCTTTAAGTAACTATAAGTTAGATGCATAGTACATGTAGGGGGTTCCAGATTACCTATTGAAGGGATTGGGGTGTTGTGCACCTGGGGTGTTGAACTGCATGCATTCTAGGAAACCGAGCATATGGCTTGTTCTGACAGTGGTGGATGAGATGATGGACCTACTTATGGGACTGTATAAGATCTGCAGCTAGAGGTGGCAAAATAACCTGGGTAACATGGAACGTCAGGGGTCTTAATAATACAAAAAAAAACAGACAAGTACTAGCTTACTTGGACTGACATAATGTCCAGGTGGCACTCCTGCAGGAGACCCATCTTACCAAGCACACAGAGGCAGCGGTGGCCACTAGATGGGCAGGGGTGCTATTGATGTCTTCCTACTCTTCGTATGCGAGAGTGGTTATGATTTTGATCAGGAAAACTATTCCCTTTGAATGTTTACATGTGGATGAAGATGAGCATGTTCAATATGTGGCGGTGCAAGGGAAATTATGTGGTAAATTGTTAACTATTGTTAATGTTTATGGACCTAATGTAGATGACCCTGTCTTTTACGAAATGTTGTGGGAGAGAATCCACCCATTACCACCTGCTGCGCTTATTTGTGGAGGCGATTTTAATGTTGTATTGGACCCCTCACTAGACCGTAACACTATTGCAGAGTACCCAGTAAAGAAAGCCACTCAGGCTGTTAGAGATGGCATGACGGACTTACATTTATTGGATGTTTGGAGGCTGAGATATCCGGCAGTGTTGGAAGGTACCTGCCACTCATACGTACATCAGTCGTGGTCGCGTCTTGATTTTTGGCTGACCACGGTGGATGTAAACTCCTGGATCACCACAATTAGGCACTTACCGTGCACGTTGTCCGATCACTGCCCAGTCTTGCATAGCTTGTTAATGCCTACGCATGCCCTGCTGCCATTTCAGAGGAGATTACAGCCCTCTGCGCTGAAAGATCAAGTGTTATGTGAGGGAGACGAGAGGCCATTGAGAACTATTTCACTGAACATGTAGGGTCGGTTCAAAGTCTTGGCACACTGTGGGAGGGGTTCAAGGTGACGATACGTGGTGTGTGCACAGGGTTGCAAGCTGGGGTGCTTAGATCTTTGAGGGGCTCCATGAAGAAGTTAGAACAGGAACTGGAGCAACTTGAACGCACCAATGAAAGCACGCCAAGTGACGTCATACTGGCTACCATTAAAGAAGAGATCACTGAATATAATGATGTAGCAGACCAAGTGGTGAGGCACATATCAAGGCGTTGGACGGCCAAATATTATGGGGAGGGGGGTAGGCCTGGGAGAGCGTTGGCCTCCAAAATTGCTGAACCCTGGGTTAGCAGCCATACAGTGAAAGCTATTACAAGGGATGGTAAGGTTAGTTGTGAAAAGCCAGGTATTCTTCACTCCTTTGTGTACTATTATCAGACCATATATGACATTAGGCAAACGGCAATAAAAGAAGAAATAGCGCAATATTTAGAGGATATTGCTTTGGTATCGCGTAGGCAGCAAGATTTCCTAATGCACCCACTGACTGTAGATGAACTTCGTGATGCCATAACGGCCCTGCCTAATGGAAAGGCTACCGGTACAGATGGATTGCCGGCAGAATTTTATAAGGAGCATATTGATCTCCTGGTCCCTCACCTTCATGAGATGCCTATGAGCAGCAACAGCTTCCAGAAACACTCCGTGAAGCACTGATTATAACCCTACTGAAACCAGGGAAACCTCCAGACAGTTGCAAATTGTATAGACCGCTACCCCTGATAAATACAGATGTAAAGATATTAGCGAAGGTCCTGGCAAACCGCATGCGGTTGCTGCTGCCTGACATGGTGCTCTCTGATCAGTCAGGGTTTATCCCGGCTCGCTCTACTGCACATAATTTGAGAACGCTCTTTGCGGTGTTGCATCTTCTCGAGCCATCCTTTCCGGCAGCGGCGGTCCTCCTTGATACAGCTAAGGCATTTGATTCTATCTCGTGGAGGTATGTGTTTGCAGTGTTACACTGTATGAGGGTGCCATACATCTGCACAAACTGGATCAAATTGTTGTATACGGACCCAGTAGCACGTGTCCGAATAAATGGGCAGACGTCTGACACGTTCCGAATTAGACGTGGAACGCGGCAGGGATGCCCTCTCTCGCCTATATTATTTGCGGTGGTATTAGAGCTGCTGGCATGTGTGTTGCGACAGCGACATGCCCAGGCAGTGCTGCGTTTCCACCAGAGACCGCGGATGACATGGTGCTCTATGTCTGTGAGCCTGCAATCTACCTAGAAAGCCTAATACGAGAATATTTTCGCTTTGAATGGCAATCAGGCCTCAGAATAAATTGGAGTAAATCGACAGTGCTCTCCTTGACAGATTGCACGATGCGGGTGGAATTGGGTTATCCGTTAGAGTGGGGAACCGACCCAGTTAAGTATTTGGGTGTTTGGATCCACAAAGACCCGCAAGTGATCATACGGACCAACTATGAACCGGCGAAATCACGTGACTTGAGGAGCAGGTTTCTAGATGGATCAAATTGCCATTGACATTCGCTGATAGGGTGGCATTAATCAAAATGGTTGTGCTTCCGAAGTTTTTATACCTCTTTGTAAATATTCCTCTCAAATTGACTCAGCACTTCTTTAATACACTTCACACCTTATTATGTTTCTCAGTTTAGGAGTCCTAAAGTTAAGAGTCCTAACTGTACTACTCCTAAACTGAGAAAAATCCTAACTTTAAGACTTTCGGTATTCACAGAAGGCATTTAGGAGTCCTAAAGTTAGGAGTCCTAACTTTAATACTCCTAAACTGAGAAAAATCCTAACTTTAAGACTTTCGGTATTCACAGAAGGCATTTAGGAGTCCTAAAGTTAGGACTCCTAACTTCTGTGAATACCGAAATGAGTAAGTACCTTCTGTGAATACCAAAATGAGTAAGTGCCTTTTGTGAATACCAAAATGGTAGTAAGTTTAGGATTTTGTCTTAAGTTAGTTCTGTGAATCGGGCCTATACTTTGGTACTAAGTTTCTTTACAAACCATCTTTCAGACCTATTTTCTGTTTTGACTGTTATTCAAGACATTCCAATGAGGTCGTTAACAGCGAAGATCACGCCTTTTACAAAAAGTCCAATACACATATATCCACACATATTACAGTATTTTACACACTAGGGGCCATATGTAGGAAGCCAAATACCGGTCGGTAACGGCCGATTTTCGGTAATTATCCCGTTACCGACCGGTATTTTGGCATTTGCTATGTAGGGGGCATATTTCAGGATTCGGTAATTTACCGAATCGGTAAAATTACCGAATCTGTAATTTTACCGAATCGGTAAATTCCGAATCCTGAAATGAGATGTAGGTGACACTCTAATGAGTGTTGTGTAGGAATTAAAATTCGGTATTTACCACCAAATATAGGTTGGTGTTAAATACCGAATTCATTTCAAAAAGCAATATTTTGCTGAAAAAAGAGTGCCATGTGGCAGACATACCTGCCCTTAGGGCATGTATGTCCGCCACATGTGCACACATGCAGGAATCCGGGGTGCAACAGGGTGTCAATGTGACACCCTGCCAACTTTGAATGTGCTCCCCCCATTACCGAATCGGTATTTACCGATTCGGTAATGAGGCATACCTCCCATTGATTCCTATGGGCCTCCAGGCCCATAGGAATCAATGGGAAGGTATGCCTCATTACCGAATCGGTAAATACCGATTCGGTAATTACCGAATTTCTCCGATTCGGTAATGTTTACCGAATGATTACCTACATACAATTTACCACTTCTTAAATACCGATTCGGTAAAATTCGGTATTTAAGAAGTGGTAAATTGTATGCTACCTACATATGGCCCTAGGGGTTTCTTACAGTATTCTCGAAAGTCATGTTTTTCTGGAGAGTTTTCTATAAAAACAATCTTTAAACCCTATTTTTTGTTTTTGCGATGACTCCGGAGATTGCGATGACGTCAGTAATCGTGATCCCCGTGGACACGTTGCAAAAATGCAAAGCAAGAGCAGGAATTCAATTGGCACCACCACATTCAACAATTATAACTATCTTACTAATTCTAACTATCACACTAGATAAATCTCTATGAGGCTGATTCACAGAACTAATCTGAGATAAAATCCTAAACTTACTACTTTTGGTATTCAAAGAAGGCATTTAGTAGTAGTAAAGTTAGGACTCCTAACTTTAGTACTACTAAACTCAGACAAAATCCTAACTTTACAATACAACTTTCAGTATTCACAAAAGGCATTTAGTAGTAGTAAAGTTAGGAGTCCTAACTTTACTACTACTAAATGCCTTCTGCGAATACCAAAAGTATTAAGTTTAAGAATGTATCTATAAAAACATTTATCAATATCTTAACATCTCTATAACAGTCTTTATTAATCATTCACTAGCTTATGTGAGTGCATGCATAAGTCTCTGAGTGCGTCTGTCACTCCATATATAAGTCTATGACTTTTTGGGGGGAAATTTTGTAAAGATTTGTCAGACGGGCAAAAAATATAGGTAAGTCACAAGTCAAAAAACACTTTTCCTATGGAAACATGGCCCTAACTATAACTACCTACTATATACATATATACACACAGGCACACACACACACACACACACACACACAAATGTATTAATATACATCATCATCATAAACTTTATTCGGTCATTACGATCATAAAAGTGCAAGTGCTTACAGTACAATGATCCAGCAATAGATAAAAATCAATAATTCATTGAATAGAACACATTAATTGTCAATAGATTTGAGTTGTCACTGTTAGAATATTAAAACAACATTAAAAAAATACAATCTATTATTTTTAAAACATATACTCCACTTACAATACAAAAAAAACCCACCGAGCATCAGAATTTGATCAGTGTGCATAGATTAAAACATCTGATAATCCACATTTTCCAGAGAAATTTGCAACTCCACATGCTACTGAAGGCCTACAATCTGATTGCAGGATGTAAAGGGCTTCCTGGCGGCAACGAGTCTCCAACAATCTACAAACAGGGGCTAGCCACTTGTATCTCGGGAGATTATACAGAGGGCTAATTGTTTCTGTCCCTAGGAGAAAACCCGGGCAGTGCTGTGATGTAGGTGAGAACCTCTGCCAAGCTGCTGTAAAGTAGTTCACAGGAATGGAACCAAATCTAAATTGGATGTAGAGATTCCTGTCCTGTGGAATAGTGATGAGCTCCATGTATTGTTCATAGGTGCTTTTCAATTTAAATTCCATTAATTGTAGTGTGAGACGACCCACACATGATTGAGTGACAAAAGTCTGGACTACCCAGTTCCAGAACTGGTTTTTAACCAAACCTTTACTTGGCAATAGACTAACATCTTTGGTTTCCCAGGAGCTCCCCAAACCTATCACTGAGAGTAGTAACCCAACTTTGGTGAACCACCCAATTTTCTTAAAACTGTTACACTTGGAAACACAAGCACTGCAGCATAATAGGAAAGCTTAGGGGTTAATTTCACGCACTGCCAAAAGAGCAGGGGGTAGAGCCTAGCTTTATCCACAATTGATCATCTATCCATATCTAGCCATTGTGGTTGAAGTGGGTACCCTGGGGGAGGGAGCATATAGATCTTAAAAATGTATTCTCTGTGACTAAAAGGCCTTCCATGTTTTCAAATCCCCAGAGTTGAGCCCCATACAAGGCTGAACCCACTACCTTATGATCATAAAACTGGAGTGGGGCAGCTATTGACTTAGTTTGGGAGGTTCTATGCTCCTTAATCAGTGCCCCAATGTCTGCCTCTGCTGAAGGTTCCGCTTCATAATGCAATCTTTCCATGCCATTTTCTCGGACAGAGTTACGCCCAGATAATCAAAAGTGGCCACTCTCTCAAGAGAGATCCCCCAGCAGCCTCTTTACTTTGAACATTTTGTGTGAAATCATCAGCAGAAGTTTGGTTTTCAAGGTATTAACCTCCAGACCTCTCAGTCTGCAAAATGCCTCGAAGCAGTACAGGAGTAGTTGCAGACCACCAGGTGTTTTAGACACTATCAAAGTGTTGTCCGAAAACAATAAATTTGTTACTTTGACACCCCCAAGCACAAGGGCGTTTGCTGGTACTTCTGCTAGGTATTTGACATCTCGGTTAATAAATAATGAAAAACAGAGCGGGGGTCAGCACAAAGCCCTGTCTGACCTCCCTGTCTGTCAACAAGCCCTGGTCTCCCCAACGAACCCTTGCATAGTTGTCTTCATGGAGGCAGACAGCCAAGGATCGCAGGAGGAAGACCCATCTTCTGCAGAACACACCACAGCTTGCACCTAGGAATGAAGTCAAAAGCTGATTTCAAATCAATGAATGCAGTGTAGAGGCTACCCTGTTCAATGGTCACAGTTTTCCAGGCCAATAGACTAAAACAAAAAACCTGATCAATGGTGCTGATCTTCCTTCTAAACCCTTATATACCTGGGACATTTTGGTGGAATCCTAGTTGAACAGCAGGCTGTAACTAAAATTGAGATTTATTTGTTTTTTAACCCGTTATTTCTTTTAATCAACCGTGTGCTTATTGCATGGTTTCTAACCTTCAGTAATGTAAGTTCATATGCTGTGTCAGAGTAAAATGTCATAACATGAGTTCCTAGGATTTCATTGGGGAAATGCCACTTCCTAATGATGTCTTTATGGTAAAGAGGCATGCAGACCCCTACACTACCCTTGGCATTATGGTGATTTGACATCCATGGTGAACGGAATCCCTTCACTATTTACAGAACACTAAGGGGCATATCAACAAGGGTTTTATCTCTGCTTTTTTGACTTTAAAAGCCAAAAAAGCAGAGATACATCTAGCGCCCTATCAGCAACAGGGTGCTAACACGCATATTCGCATGTTAGCACCCTTTTACTCTACGCTTCCCCTTGCATCTCTAATGAGATGCAAAGGGGGCGTTCCAGAGAAAAATAACAGGAGAAATGATGCTAAGTGACATTTCTCCTATTATCAAGGATATCGTTAACCCTGTTAGCAATAAAAAAAAGCAGCGCTAACCGCGGTTAACGCTGCTTTTTTACGTCTGGTATTTTTCTGACTTAGCCATGATATCCTATGTAAGGTGGATATCATGGCTAAGTATGTCTATCCCTATCAGCAAGCTATCGCCAAACCTTGTGGAATTATTGCTGTATTTCCAGCGATAATCTCACAATTGGCAGCTTGCGCTCTGAATTTTATCGCTTTGGAGATAAGCGTTGCTGATAGCATGCTATCTCCGCAATAAAATTCAGAGTTGGCCGGCGATAATTATCCTCACGCTGAGAGCGCTGAGCGATAATTATCGCCGGCCCTTGCTGATATGCCCCTAATTTCGTTTTCTCTGACTTAAAATTGATATTAAAGAAGAACAGATGTAGACAGGATTCCCTTTAACCTGAAGTCAATAGTAATAGAAAATATGCAGTTCTTTCCTGATTACCATCACATCATTATTCAACTATATTAATTTAATGGGAAAGTGAGACCTTTATCGACCGTTATCGGCCGTGAAAGAAGGATGCTTATCGAATCCAAGACAGACAAGTCTAAAATGGAAGCTTTTTGAAGTATCTGCTAATTTGATTATTTAATAAAAAGAACTATGTTAATGGCTTTTGGAAACGTCACAGATGACTTCCTTGTCAGACCTATTAAACTCTAAATCTATTTCTTCAATACTATTTTTCACAATTGCAAAAATGCCATTAATTTCAAGGGGTGGCTGTATGCAGATAATCACTTTTTTCTTTTTTATTACAACACTGCTGTCAGCGTTTCAAGCATATGTTTACTATAATAAGACTTATTATCAGAAGTGTTCCTGCTCCTAAACATTTTATTAGCAAGTGATGAGAGATGCTTCAATAGCGCCGCTTGAGATGTTCGGCCAGACAAAGGGACTGTGATTGCAATTTCAGTTCTGGCCTTAGAGGAAAGTTGCAGCAATCAAGATTATGTAAAGCATTCAGATTTTTGCATCTGTCCCTTTCTTTTTCCCTCTGTCATCACATAAAATGTTGCTTACCAGGACGAAACAGGAGTGAGGAAAACAACCCTATTTCTAAGAGACTTGAATTATTTTACAAAGTTGGGATAAAAGTGGATAACTTATAAAAATTCAAATGCAGCCCAATGGAAGAGTACTGCAGTGTTCTATGAAGCTTAACTAAACACTTTACTTAACTCCAGGTGATGGAGATGTCTTTAGATTCTCAATAGAACACGTATCTCCGTCATTTGAGGTATCATGTTCTGGGATTCCATTTAATAAAATATTATATAGCACCCAATGCTTCCAAATATAGAGTTGTAAGAGCTACAGTAAACACATTAAAACATATATACATGTAAGGCATAACCAATAGGATAAGAGAATGAGGACTAGTTGGGACCCGTCTTTCAAACAGATTTGTGCATTTTCCAAAATACATATATATATCTTATATTCGAAACCATGAGGATGTGCCCATTTTGCAACATGGGGCTAGCCTGCCAGGTGATAAGCTGTGAGAAGCTGGTCTGGTATATGATGTCCACTAATGTAAGTGGGCACCTTGCACCATTCCAGACAACCCTTACGGTGACTTAAGAGGTCATAGATAGCGTTACAAAGCTCTCTAAGTGGTAGCTGTGGAGAGCAGCCTGTAGGCTTAGTCCAGAAGGAGTGTAAAGCAGATTGTTTTACCAGAATACAATTGATAGTATAGATTAAGTGAAAAAGAACCACACCAAGTATTGAAAAAATTATGTATTGATTATACAATACTCCCTAGTACATTCCAATATCTCCAACACGGAGATAAACACCATACACACAATACTTCAGCAGAGAAACACAATAAATAGCACGAAATACACAGTGGACCCCGGGGGGGAGGCTAAATCATATACTAAGAAAGTGGTATAAGAACCACGACTTGGATCAAGACAGGGTTGAGAGGATGTAGAAGTGTTGGCACCCCAAGGAACCACCCAAGATGAGTAGATAGGGACCCCACGGAGGTCATGTGCAGTGTGGGAACACGACTGCGTGCTCCGTACAGTGCTAAGGGGGCGGATGTAAGGCAGGAGCACTAACAAGCCTAGTCAAAGACAAGCAATGCAGGAATCAAAGAAAGAACAACGTCGGGACCAGCAAGGCCCAGGGGACTTGCCAAAAGCAGGAGAGTCATGGCAGGCCGGAGCAATCAGGGGAGCCCAAAAGAAACAAGTGTGACCCTCAAGTGGACCCACAGGCCGGAGGCACAGGAGTCATGAGAGGACCTCAAGCAGCTCATCAAAAGATGCAGGCTACGATGCACATGATGTGGTGTGGCTGAAGACTCTGGTCACTGGAGGTGCTCGAGTTTGGGGCTACTTGGAGCTCGAAGATCTTCTTGCAAAGAAGCCAGCAAGCCTCTGCAACTGCAAGTTGTACAGCGTGCACAGGGGTTTGGGTATTGCAACCCCCACAAGGGATACTGGCTTAAAACATGGCGAGGGCAGGGCAGGCCTCGGGAGCTTTGCAGAACCACCACCTTTGTTGCAGAACCAACAGAGTCCTGAGGAGCTCAGAATTTGCAGACCTGTTACGGTGCCTGCAAATGCAGGGGAGTGACTCCTTCACTCCAAGGGAGATTTCTTCAGGTGTCTTTGATGCTTCACAGGCCTTGAAAAGTTCTTGTATGATGCACAGGCACAGACGATGCAGCAGACTGGAAGGGAGATGAAGTCAGGTCCAAACGAAGTACAGTGAAGTCCAGAGTGCCCAGATAGTAGAAGTGCATTGGTGTCTGATCTGAATCTATCCCGTGACAAATCTAGGGACCTTCACCCAGGTAAGCCCAGCAGTACCCTAGGGAAAGCAATGGGAAGATTCAAGGGACCCCCCTCAGGGCAGAGGCCTGGACGGGGGGAGGTTACTCTCATGTCCTTTGTTCAGTTTCGTGTCAGAGCGGGAGCCAACAGCTTCCAGAACTGGTTTGAACTGGACTATGCACAGGGACACAAAATGTGCCCCCATTCAGATTGAGTGGCGCTGGCAAGTGCACCAACCCTATCACAATACAATAAATCCTGCCTGGGAGGTCATCACAACTCACTGTGACAGGATGCCTATTGTTCTGCCTTCTCCTGCTTGAGCTTGGCTCAGCAGCAGGAGGGCAGAATCATGTTTCTGGGTGGCAGCAACCATTTTGTGCTGTTCGGGTCATGAAGGCTGGTACCAGGAACACTAAGAGCCTAATTGAGGGCTCTACCAATGCTTGGAATCATACCTCTCACACTGTTTATGGTGTGAGGGTATGATTCCCACATGTTTGATAACAGACATGATAGGATACGTTACAGTCGTTTTTGAGATGGTCATCGCGTAATTACGAAGTGCCCCTCTGCATAGAATATGGCTGCTTCACTGACACCTCTGGAGAATGGAATACGTAGGCTGCAGGGGTGTCCTGCTCATGCAAGGGCAGCCTCTCACTTAGAACCAAGCACCCTTCCTTCAGGGTTGCACAGGCCTGCTACAGGGGTGACTTATAGGTTGCAAGTGTAGTGACCCTTACTTATAGGCAACCTATGTCTTAAGTGAGTGGTCCAAGCACCAACTTACACAGGCTGCATTGGCAGGCCTGTTGTTCCATTTTGCATGGTCTCTCATGGGCAGCATAATGCATGCTTCAGCCCATGAGAGACATCTGGGGTGTCTATGCCCTGGGTACCTTAGTACCATATACTTGGGACTGATAAGGGTACCCCAGTATCCAATCTGGAATGTACCTAAGTACTCAACACAACAATTTAGGGAGAAAGCAGATAGACTGGGGTCCTGATTAGCAGGATCCTAGTCAGACTAGTCATAAACAGCATTACATCGAGCAAAGAGTGAGGGTATCAATAGAAGCAGATCCTACCTTCCTACATAAGCACATTGAAGTTTTTTTTTATATTATGGAAGAGCAGACTGTAAAGCATTACGATAGTCAAACCTTATCACTGCCAGTTTTCTGATCAAGGATCAAGGAGTTTTGATGGGAAACTGAGGAATACTTTACAAAATAAATGGTGGTACAATCAATGACCTTTGGGCACAACAGAAATTTGCGCCTAATTTACATGCAGCAATTTCTATCACATTCCTATTGTGGGTCCAAAGTTATTTTCTGCTTAAAGTAAAGTGGCCAATAGCTCAATTATGAACTGCAGTTCTGTGTTCCCTTGCTGTGCTGCAGCTAGAATAGTTCTTTTTTAGGTCCGGCATTAGCCAAGGCCTTTTGATTTTACAAAAATGATATGTATAAAACGCTTAGGGCCTGATTTAAATTTTGACATATACGGATGGTCTATCAAAAACTGGCTGTCTACCCATCAGCATCCATGGAAGTCCATCCATCCCATTTAGAGTGAGGCGATTTGAAGGGTGAAAAACATATTTTCCTTTCTCAACCGATGGTGGTACACTATAATCATGATGGTTGAAATGACAAACTAGTTATTACTCAAACTTTAGTGTATAATTTCTGTTGATGGAAACATGGTGGTTAGTCCTCCACACCTGGTTTGAAGGAAAAAGTGTGTAAATAACCAAACCCCTCCCACCCCCCGCAACAGCTACAAAACATCTCTATTAACATGTTCCCGCTACTCCAAAGGATGGCACTCTATCTGGCAGTGCATGCACAAAAAAATAGAACACAAGTACACATTTTTATATTTAACTATGTTAACTATCAGTATCAACTATGCTAACTATCACTGGAACTAAACTTACATTTCTGTACAACAAACTATATCTAACATCTATTTATCCTGTCTGTCCGCATGCCTCACACTACATTACCATAGAAAATACTCACTAATACAATTTTAATACCCCACACACACCTCAAGCCAGTAAGTGATTGGACATTTTTAACAAATGTGAATGACCATACAAACATATAATGCAAGCACTCTACAAGTAGGCCTTTTTAATTTGTTTTAAAAATAAATGTATACTAGTAGTATCTGACAATTAGAGTGTTTTACATAAATCACACAACTATCCTGAGGCTACCCTGCACCCACTTACCACACACGCCACAATTATATGATGCCATCATGTACTCCAAGTACAGATTTATACTACCCATTCAATGATATGTTACATATTTAAATCTGGCAAATAATATCAAGGGTTGAGCACACACTCACATGCCAAATATTACACTCATATCCTTAACCTAGGTGTAGCCATACATAATAGCAGGCGAATAAACTTACCTCCTGGTCGCTGCTCCATGGCCTACGGCTCTCCATTCATGTCGGGGGTAGACCACTGCCAGGATGTGCTGTATCATGGGGGGCAGAGACCCTCACACCCATTTTTGAGGGAGGACTTTCCCAATTTTGTAAGTGTGACAAGACAGGCCCACCACTGAAGGCCCTTCCACTGTTTCCTGCAATTAATGCTCCAGCGCTTAAGACTGTTTGTGGGCACACTTGCCTGGCAATGACCAGCCAGAACTTTTTCTTGGTATGGGTACTGACCTATAGATAGAAAGATAAGACAATGTAATACAAATACATTTACAATCATGTTTACTTAAATACCACACATTTTCAAACAAATCTGTGCTTATGTATTTTTACGTTTTTATTTGAATATATTTGGCGTAGAATGGCCTTTTGTTTGAAGCATTACTGCATCACAACTGTGATAAACATAATGTTCATCCTATTACAAAGGTGTAATATACTATGTAAAATGTAATAACATGGATGTATTATCTGTTAATTTGTGAGGGACTAAAATGTCAAACAATTTACAAATCACGAGTAATTTAATTTTTTTATGAATTTTTTGAAAATTGCACATTATCTGTACTTCGGCAATTAATCAATGCTGTGTGATTTCATTAAGGTCCATACAGAGGGACACTTTATTATTTCTTTGGAGCCAGTTGCTCCCTGACAAGGAAATGCATGCAGTGTCCACCATAGTAGAAGTGCTTTGTATAGTACTCTATTCTAATAATGTATATGGCCTATATGTCATATTGTGATGAGTAGCCATTTTGGCAAGGAGGACCTAAGGACAGTTTTGTTTTAAGCAGAGTCATTTTTAAAGTCAAGTGCACTTTGAAATGCCAAAAACGTTAACACCAGTGGTTTAACAGTTTGAAGGGTAATTTCCACAGCAAAGGCTTCCTTTGGCTCTGATAGTGCCATTTCTTAAAACTTACATGACAATAAAACAGCATTCACCCAAAAACATGAGATGCTCAGTGACACCATAGATGCTAATCATTTCGCCACTTTGTTTGCTGTTTCCCTGGTTGCCCATACAGCTTCCCCATGCCAAAGAGAGACCCTGCATGCCCTCACCAATGTCTGACTCATTTTTTTTTCTCACAAAATATCATGCTAGGAAAGTATTTTGCGTAAATGTTTTAATCCAGTCCATAACTTACATAACATACTAATTCATTAGGAGCTTAGTAAATAAAATATTACCCAGACTCAAAAAATCGTTCCAGCACATATATTTCCAATAAATAGATAGCTGTAGGTTACTCATTTTAAAAGATGGGCGGTCACCCAGGGTTCTCTATTGTTCATATGCAAAAATTTGTCTAGTAGTCATCAAGATTACATTTTTGGCACACGAGGTCAAAATAATATGTGGTTTTGTAGTACATTGTGTGAAATCACAAATTGTCATATCATAGGGTGATTAATAACTGTTCTTACGGTGGATGAGACTTTTAAAACATTAGGGCCAGAGTAAAAGTCACTTACACTTTTATTCTGAATGTAAATTTAAGTTCATTTCATGTATGCAGTTTACCTGGGTCTGGTAGACAGACCATATCGATGGCTGTAATTGTCAGCCCCATGTCAAGGATATTCATATTCCTTCAGCCATGGTGGGACCCTGCAGAACAATATGGCTAGCAACTGAGTAGAAGGTCTGCTTCACTTGATGGTTTTAATATCTTCACACGTCAGTAGTGAGTGCAGCACCATATCTTTTCCTAATTGCTAAAGCATGCCTAATAAAATTAAGCGCTCCATATCAAATTTCCGGCGAGCCGAGATGTTGTTGTAAGTAGATCATATCAGTCAGGTAATGTCCAATATTCGCATCCCATAAATTCGGGAGCAAAACTCTAGGGCGCAAAGATTTGTATCAAGTGCAGAATAGCATAAAGTGAACTGTGCTTTGATAATAAAAGTTATCACAGGGACATCTAGGAAGAGACCCAGACCAAGTGCCCTACACAAGTATTGCTAGCAAAAGGTGTACAGTGCTCAATAGCAGCAATGTGAGGTAAAATCTATGATGTGGGCTGCGTATTAATGTAAAATAAGGTTCCCATCCCCTGAGTAGAAATCAACTCAGAATAGTTAACAACTGAGTGCAGGGCCTGCACCTTCCTTGCTGTGTGTTTGATCGGTACTCGTAAAACATGTTTTTCACTCCTTCTTTAGAAGTTGCAGTAATCAACTATGGGTTATAAAAAAAGTGTCATGGTATATTGGGGCATATTAACAAGCGGCAACGATAATTATCGCTGGCCGCTCTGAGCGAGAAAAATGTTATTGCTGGCTATCGCAGGAAATTATCGCCATGCTAGCATTGCATTAACAACGCATAGCTCAATGGCGATAATTTCCCAGTGATAGCGATGTTTTCCATGGAACATCGCTGGTTTTTCAGCGATGTTCCATGGAAAACGGCGATAACCTTGCTGATACAACCCTGTGGTCATATCAGCATAATCCACCCCCAATGGTAAGTATAGCTAAGTCTGCATTTTAGCAGACGTTAGTTTTTGGAGAAAACAGCTGTTTTCTCCCAAAACTAACGTCTGCTAAAATGCGTGGGCAGCCTTGTAAATATCGCGGTGTGTACATTAGCGATATTTACAAGGTTGTACTGCCCAGTGACGCCCCGTTTGCATCTCAAAGGGAGGCGTCGGGTAAAAGGGTGCTAACATGCGCTAATGCATGTTATCACCCTCTTGTAAATAGGGCAATATTTTTATCTCCGCTTTTTTGGCTTTAAAAGCCAAAAAAGGGGAGATATGGCCCTTGTAAATATGCCCCCTAGGTGCATATCAACAACAACCGGCGATAATTATCGCTAAGCGCACTTAGCGCTAGGATAATTATCGCCGGCTAGCGTGGATTTTTATCGCTGAGATAGCGTGCTATTAGCAACGCTCATCTCAAAAGCGATAAAAATCCTCACGCCCAATCCTAACTGCCCAACGTGAGATTATCGCTGGAAACCCAGCGATAATCTCACGCAATGTGGCGTTAGCTTGATGATAGGGACTCACAAACTTAGCCATGATATTCACCTTCCATGGGATATCATGGCTAAGTCAGTCCTGAAGCAGGCATAAGGAAAGTAACAATAACAGGGGTTGTCGCTACTTTTCTTGCAGCTATGCTTCATAGCGTGGGGCTTGATGATAGGAGAAAGGTCGCTTAGCGACATTTCTCCTGTCATGTCAGGTCAGTAACGCCCACTTTGCATCTCATTAGAGATGCAAAGCTGGGCATTAGGAATTCCTACGCTAACGCAAGTTTTCACGCGTTAGCGTGGCCTTGCTAATTAGGCGATAAAATTATCGCCGCTTTTCGGCCGAAAACGGCTGCAAAAGCGGCGATAATTCTATCGCCTAGCCTTGCTGATATGCCCCCTAGTTGTCTAAACATCTGCTTAACATAATTTAACCATGGTATCTCACCTATTCCCTGTAGTCCTAAACAATCATTAAGAATTAGCCTGGAAAATCACTCTCTAGTCGTGCACCAAATCTTGAAACAAAGCAGTAAAGGTGCAAGGAAAACGGCGTCGCCTAAGTGGCTCATACCCATTTAGTGTGGCCATTAAGTGAGGAAATAAGCAACAAGCAAATCAATTTCCCATTTTTTAAGACTTTCTAAATTGGTGCAACGCCATACACCAGCACCATACAGTCCCACTGGGATACATTTATTCTTATATATATGAACAAACTCCATTGCTGGCTTAGATCCCGACCTGAAGGAGAAATGAAAAACTGCTCCTATGGCTCTCAGAAATTGTTAGGATCTAATGACGAGTAAATGGCCCCAGTTATAACCGGAATCAAAGGGTATCCCCAGATAATTCAAAAACGGAACCCTATCAACTTTGACACGTCTGATCAGGTGTCACTTAGTTTTAGTATTTTTTTGGGCCATGAACCATAATAAACGATTCGGAGAAGTTCACTCTTTAATTTGAACTGTGCATACAGGAAGGTAATGACCCCAGGAGTAAGTGCAGCCCATTAGGCGTCCTAGCAATCAAAACAGCATCATCCGCATATCTGAGACGGAGGACAGGACGCCTCCCAATCTGTGGCATATCTTCCACTTTGAGCAACAAAAAATTATCCAGTCCATTGATATAAATCAGAAACATAAATGGGGCCAAGCTACAGCCCAGGTGCCCCCCTTCTATTTCAACTGATTGGCATTGTGCACCTCCCATTCATGTCATAGTACATTTTAACGAAAGTGTTACAATGTAAGCGTCAGAGCAGTGTTGCAAGAGCCCCTTCCACGCTTACAGTCTCCATCATGCTCCAAAACTACTGATACTTGCATGAAATCCAAAGAGGACAGGCGTTAAAACATTATTGGTTTCTGCTCAAGCCTCTAACCGAGAAAGTAGGACCCTACCAAAAATACTAGAAGTAGAATCCAAGAGGAAAATGGGTTGATAACAACTCATTTGAGTTCGGTCACCTTTCTTAAAATGGGTTGTATTATTGCCTCCTTCCATGACCCTATGACAGGCCCACTAATTGTGATTTGCAGAACATTAGTAATTAAAGGCACCCTGAAATCTATATTTCCCTTAAAGAGGTCTATCGGAACTCCATCTGGGCCCAGAGCCTTATTTGACGGACTGTTTTCGACTGTTCTTGATACTTCATGTATGTGTATTGTAAAACTTAAAACTAGGGCTGCCACCATGTTAGAGGCATATGAACTCCCCTCATCACTAGGTTTCATAAAAACATTATCTGAATAAAAACATTTGACAAGTGGGTTAACCAGAAATCAGCAAAAATTGAACTTTCTTAGAAACAGTATATTTAGTAAAAAATGTTTTTAAAAAACGCTGTTCACCACCAAAATTCTCAATAATCATTTAGCCTGCAAGCAGCTTATAGGTCATCACATGCATCTCGCCTAATCGGAAGCTTCCTGAGATGAAGAGCTTCTTTAAATGCCCTTTTAGCTATTTTAATTGATCCTTGTCTCTAGGCGTGGCTTAAAGAGCCGCTTTGACATGGTTATGGGTGGCAGAGCATGCAGATTTAAACCATCTTCATAACAGGATTCTCTTCTTGGGATTCCTAGCTATCAACATTTCTGACAGAGACATATCCGGTAATGAGTGCACTTGGTTCAGCTTCAGGTGATACACAGACCTGAAAAACATTCTCATTATTCCTGATTAGCTGTTGAATGAAATTATCAGGATACATGTTATTTCATTTGAATCTCAGACCTCTATTAGCTAAATAATTTAAGTCCCTCAACTTGTTGGATTTATGGCTCTCTTGTGCTTTCGAATCGAGAACCAAAGAAAGGGGATTGAAATTATTAATTTGCATTAACTGCAAAATCTGAGGTGAATACTGAAAAATCTTTTGAGGACAAAATAGAATCAGGATACTACCTTTACGGTTCCCATTATAAATTGGGATTAGTGAGCTAGGAATGGGCCCCATATCAACTACAAACATGATATGATTTTTAGTTAGGATCCTATTTAAGACTCCCCATAAAGGGTGTGCCTATAGTGAGTAACATTTTCACCTTTCACATTTACCAGTACACAAAATGGCTGCCCGCTAAGCTTGCACACATTAATATTAAAAATCCAAGCTCACAAATTTGCTATCCGTCGGTGAGTTTTTAAGATGAAAGCCACAATAAAATGATCAAGGTCATCAATCACCTCAGTAACCCTTTAGTAAAAAATATTATAATACAAATTACCTCGCATCAAATCTAGAGGACCTGGTGAGGGTAAATGTAAAATTTGAAACCACGTGCTACAACTAATTTCTTTAACCATCATAGCTAACAATTTCACTGACACCATTACAGCTGTTTCCACAGTTGCCCACCCAGCTGGTCAGAGTTGCTAAATTACAGTAGGTTTGATATCTGCCAATGCAAAAATAATCCGTCATACAGGTCTCTTGCAAATGTATTACGGCACATTTGCTAATAAATGTCATCCAATCAGTATTAGAAAGTTTGGAGTGCAGGCCAGCTGAGTTCCATGAAAGAAAATGGATACTCCCCCCACCCTCCTGAGATAGAGTCCTCTGTGGAACTGGGGATGATAGTTAACTCAGCTTTTTGTGAAGGTCCATCCAGATCATGAGTGCCACCAAGTGTCAATGTCACATTACTATTCCCAGAAATCAGTGAAGATGGGAGTCAATCAAGCTCTTCTATAGAGTTGAGGGACAAAAAGCAATTACTTATTTCAATTTCATACCCATTGTAAGGGCCCATATCCACAGTTGGGGCAGAAACTATATTAATGCATGACTGTGTGTTCTACATATTTGGCTGGTAGAAATATCCCAAGGGATGGGCTTGGATGCCGCCACATTGATTGAGGAGTTTACTTAGACTATACAGCAAACGTCCTACTAAGCTAAGGTTCGTAAAATATAGCACTGTTCCCAGACTCTGGATCATGTCCGGCCCATTTAAGTCTCACCATTCTGTAAACGTGCCTTTTGGCGCACTGGTGGTGGGGCGATAAGGTCCTCTTGTGCCCTGAGGAGGACCTCAAGACACAAGTGGACTTCATCCCCTGAGCAGCAGTGCGCCAGGAGCTGCGTTTGCAGAGTGGTATAGAAAGGGGGCATGGCCTCGGACCACTTCTCCACAACGCAGGTCCGTGGCACATACTGGAGGTACCTGGTGAGCTAGTTGGCCCCCAGGGACCCTCAGGAATGAAGGGGACTTAATACCCCAACTTAGAACATGCCAAGAGGCGCTTTTGTAGAGTGGTGGGGAAAGGGGCATGGCCTTTGTCCACCTCTCAGCAATCCCACTGTGTAGGGCTTACTTGAGGTAAGACGTAGGTTAGTTGACCCCTAAAGGACCCCCAGCAGCGAAGGGGACTTCAATCCCCATCCAAGAGAGAGCCAGGGAGCGTGTTTGCAGAGTGGTGGGCAAAGGGGGCGTGGCCTGCTATGAGAACTTAGCAATCCTGCCGTGTGGGACTTACTGGAGGCAATAGAAGGGGTAGTTGGCCATCAAGGATGTCCTTGGGGGCCAACTACCCCTCCTGTTACCTACAGTAAATCCCACACAGTGAGATTGCTAAGATGTCTAAGGAGGACATGCCCCCTTTTCTCCAACACTCTGCTAACGCGCCTCCTGGCAGACTACAGGATGGTGGATGAAGTCCAATTTACTCCGGAGGGACTTTGGGGGCCTAGAAGCCCTCTTGGTACCTCGTCTAAGTCCTATGAAGCGGAATTCCTGAGCGCTGGTCGGAGGCCCAGCACCCTTTAACCCAACTCAGCAAATGTGACTTCTACTTAAAGAAGCGTCTTTCTGCATCTCTGACTTAGAGGTAGTTTTAATCCCTCTGCCATATTATGTACTAGGGCCTTACAGAGGAGGTCATGCCAATCACTGGGGTACCCCAACGCATAGTGTTCCCTAGTGTATGTAGGGGCTTTCACTGTATTCTAAGTGTCTTTTAGCATAGCACTGGCTCTAGGCCTGGTTAGTCAGAGTCAGTTACCACCAGTACCCGTCAGCAAAAAGTTGGGGGCACAGGATGACTTTTCAACATAGCCTCTTTCTGCTCGTCTGTCAGTTCTTTGTGCACATCTCTTGCTTCTTTCTGCACCTTTCTTCGTCTTTCTGGACTTTAGTTGCCTCTTTCTGCATTTCTGTTGCTTCTTTCTGCGCCTTTCTTCCTCTTTCTGCACATGTTCTACCTGTGTAGGCATAGTTAGAAATTAGCATTTAAAAAACCTTTGAAATTCACTGAAAAAACCACAGGTTTCAGGGACGTTATAGTTAGAAATTAGCATTTAAAAAACCTTAGAAATAACCCTGGGCGTAGTTCCCGTAGTTGCGCTACTCGAAGCTACGCAAAGTTGCAAAAGTGAAACGCGAGCAACACGTAGCTACGCGAGCGTGCGTAGTTGCTTGTCCCGCACCGTTCGTGCTGTGTTTTTCTTGCTCGGAATGCGCGAACTTACCCACGAGGTCGCGACGGGCGTGGCCATCTTGTTTTTCACTCTATGCTATGGTTCTGGGCCTGCTTTTCTATCCTCCCTCTATCTTTGCAATCCTTAGGTTTTTACACTGTTTTTCTGATCTTTTTTATTGATTATCTATCCCTCTCTGTCCCTAAGTCTATATTTTGCATTTTATTTCTACTTTTACTGCGTTTTTTTCACTTTTCTACTGTTTTATATTACTTCCTTCTTTAAGCTCCTACTTCTTCCCCTAACTATTTTTTTCCTTCTAAATTTTCTTTTCCGCCTCCCGCACACCCCAGAACCATGGCTAAGGGTACTACCGGCTCCAAGGGCAAGGCGCCCAAGAGCCGCCTGCCTTGCGGCAGACTGCACCCTGCAGGGGTGCAGGCCCGGAGCTTTTCAGCGTGGCAGAGGTGGCCGCCCTTGGATTTTTTGTGCAGCGCCACCTCCCCTTGACCTTGGCAGCAGGCGGCAGGCCTGGCTCCAGGTACCCTACCCAGGAGTGTCACCGCCAGTTGGCGACGGTGTGCCGGGCAGTGTTTCCCTGCTCAGGGGTCCGGCGCACTCATACCCAGCTGGCCCACCGGTGGTCAGACATCTTGGACCGGGAGCAGGACCTGATGGACCTGCTAGGTGCCGAGGTCTTGGGGATTGGTGAGTAGCTAATATACTAGTAGTATAAGTAATGTGTATAATTTTTTCCGAATAGCAAGAATGCTGCTGCTTACATTGCAGGTAAATTACGTTTCAAAATCTTCTGTGATTGTAGGACACAGGTGCTCGGCGCTACTAATCTTACTTGTTTGCAACTTTGCGCTCGCTTGGGCTGATTATGTAAGAGTTTACTTTAGAGAACATAAGGGGCATATATCAAGACAGGCGATAAAATTATCGCCTCTTTAGCATCAGAAAACTGCCACTAAAACGGCGATAATGAGCTTGATAATATGCTCTGTGGAGTTCCAATTGAAGCCCATGTTAGATGTGAAGGACATCTAACCTGAGCTTCAATTGGAATTCCATAGAGCATATTATCAAGCCCATTATCGCCATTTTAGCCGCAGTCTTCTGCTGCTAAAGCGGCGATAATTTTATCGCCTGTCTTGATAATATGCCCCTAAGTTAGGTATTGCTATTGCTAGAGAGACTCTAGTCCTTCCTTTGTCCTCCTGTCACTAAGAAGAGATAGTGGTGGATGGATTGATAGGTTTAGTTAGTAAATTAGTTTGTAATTTTTTAGCGGTCTGCGTGATGCATCCTCTGTCACTAAGTGCTGCTTACCCCAATCCTTAGTAGAACCTTTTGTAGTTTGTTTAGTGAGTGGTAAGGCTTAGCAGTGCCACTAGCAGAACATCAGATGTAACCAACCAGGTGGTACTTAGGTTTAGTTAGTATCCTGGAATTAGAATGGTACACTGGATTAATGTTCATAAATAATTAATAGACGGTCCGCGAATCCCGCAATACTACTAGTCGACCATATTAGATAGGTCAAATTTATTGCAATTGTTGTTTCCATAAATGTTTTTTGGAGCGCTTTTTAAAATATTTCAATTGTTTCACACCACTCATTAATGTTTGTCTCTTTCTTTCTTATATCTTTCATGATCAGCACCAAGGAGCAAGAAGACTGGGTCGTCTGAGGGAGCAGCTGATGGCCACCAGGACCGTTCCTCTACTGAGGGCTTTGCTGTCGGCCCCAGTAAGTCCTCCTGGTGTTAAAATTAATAATTATACCTCCCTAACTTTTACTGCACCTTATTTTTTCCAAACTATTATTTCTGTTTCCTAATTCTATTTTTTACAACATCTTCTTCGATCTAGACTATCTGCTTCTAAATTCTTGTTATCACTGGCAGTAACTGCCTCTGCTATTACTCTCTGTACTACTACTATTATTCTCTCTGTAGCTAAGCTTGCCCAGTTGACCACTCTTTATTTAAAAAGGTTTTAAATAAAACTCACATTCACCAATAGCTAGCCACTGAGTCCAGTCCTTTGGGTTGTCCTCTTCTAGTCTTCTTAATTTTGAGGCTTTTTGACAATTCCCACCAACAAAATGCCCAACCAGATATTTTACTATTTTTGATAGGATAGGACATACTACTGTTGTAGTGATTCTGCACATACACAAAGAACTATGCACAAGAATATGCTTAGGACGTTGGTGATAGGAGGTTGAACCTTCCTCACACCTCAGAACCCACAATCCCCTGACAGACTAGCTATAGTGTCTCATTAGCTCCCCAAACCCCCTGGAGATACCCAATGATTAGACAACCCAGAACATAACACTCCCGACCTCTGAGAGTCCCGGAAGGTATGTGCACCCTTTTGCTCACTCACTCGTCTAAGTCCACACCAAATACTACAGAGTCTATGTAAGTTCAAAAGGTTGATTTCAAATAACAAGAGATGTACATTGTTCTATAATGCAGTATAGGAATACGAGCCAGCACCAACAGCAAAATGCATAAGATTGAAACAATAAACATTGTAACAAGTCCACAGAAGACAAAAGGGGAAATTATGATAACTGAACAGTGGTGGAAGAACCACCCTCCCCTTGGTAGGAATATAGTTTATATAAATGATGGTCTGAGCGAATTTTGGGGGACGCCACGCCTCACCTTAGAATTAAGTACTGGACATCAGAAGCTCTGCAAAGCTCTGGTTCATAGAAAGAAATCTTCCTTCTGTTATGAGAAAAATGGTGCGTGTTAGTATAATGCAAGCCTTTCTCAGTCGTGCCAAAAAGTGTAGCATGTTATAGCTAAGCAATACCGACTGACCAGAAATCCATAACAAAGGGGCTTGTTTTTAGACCTTGTACGCAGTGCTCAGACAGTAGCAGTATGAGCTCATGTGGGCTCAAACTTCTCAAAGGCGTCTTACACAACAACAAGCTGCTAGGCAATGTGCACAAAAATAAAAGACACAAAGCTAAAATGATTGCATCATGGCTCAGGCTAACTTAGCAAAGACTAGAATGACCCTTGGGACCATCTAAGACCACTAGTGTCTACTCTACTGCTCTGGTACCGATTTGTAGTAGCGATGGTTGTTGTATATATTAACTTTTTTTCAATCTTGCTAGTGAAAAAGAATAAATAGGAGGAGGTGTATATGGCATCTAAAAAAAAAAATTTGAGCCGTACTACCGACCACCAGTGCCGGGGCCAGCGGCGATGGAGAGACGGCCATTTCGGAGGGAGCAGGAGATGCGGCAACTGCAGGAGCTGCAGGGGGTGAGCCACCAGCAGTGGCGAGCGGTGGTATGTTATATTTCTTACTTATTGACATTAGACTCGCTGCAAGGGTGTACACTGCACTGTTGAGACTTAGTAAGTAAGAAGTTGTTGTGAACAACGGTTGAAGAAGACACCCTTTACTTAGCATTAGCAATAGCATTAGCGGCGGGAGTTGAGTAACCAATGGCCTCTTCTATCTGACTTCAACTCAGCTCTGAAAGTTTTATGGAGAAGACTAAAAGTCAGATCAGATGACCTTGATGGATGGGTTGAACGAAAAGGGAAAGAAGGGTGGAATGAGGAAGGACATGAGGGATGTAATATTTATGACTGGTAGAGAAGGATACGTGGGATGCATGCATAGGTGGCTGATGGGAATCAGATGCATGGGGGGTTGAAGGATGGGTGGGAGGTGAAAGAAAAAAATGCCTGCCTGGGTGGATAGCAAGAATCCTATGGGGTGTTTGGGTCAAACTCAAAGCCAAGGCAAGCAAGGAAGGAAGGACACATGGGTGGTTGTTTAAAAAAAAAAAACATTTGTTGTTGGTGAAACAAACTAAGGTTTGTTGCGAGATGAAGAAGAATGATAGACGTTTACTTTGAATGAATGGATGCCTGGATGGTATTCATCATAGATAGCATAGGTGGAGACTGTCACTGGATGAAGAGTCTTAGTTGGAAGAGAATGTAAAAGAAACCATGCCACAGTAGCAAAGCCGGGGAGAATAGAAGTTGTATTTTCAGAATACTCCCTTGACTCGCAGTAGTTTGCAAGCACAGCATATATATTGTGTATGTATGTAGTTATCATTATTAAGCACCTTCCTACAATTCTGAGGCCCACACCGTACCTATGTTACTTTATTTTCGAAATTTCGACTGTGACAGCCAGCCTGCCATGGGTGGTCTATTGGCTGGTTAGTTACAACATCAATCAAAACAAAGTACCTCATGTTGTCTCACATATATAAGCAATGATCATGATTGGATCAGATATCATCTGCCTTTATAGTCAGGGCAGGGTGAAAGTGACATTGAGCAGTTGCCCTTGATGTAACAGAGTATGGCCAGTGCCACCTGTAATAGAAAATAAATTGGAGCTTCCCCACCTGCAGACAGTAGTAAAAAAAAGTAATGTGAGTGCGCAACTCTGCGTCATCGTGACTCGTGTATGTTTGTCTTAGGCGCAAGCTGACTGAGCTGGCATGCCGGCTACAACAAGATTACGTAATTTCGCTAAACTAGAGAGAACAAGAAGACTGGTGTACTACTGTGTACTCGAGTCCATAGTGGTAGTATAATGCCTGAAACTCCCACAATTGTTAGAGGACAAGGAAGTGGGAGGATAGATACTTACCACAAATGTTATGTACTGTGCTTGCTAGTGCTACTGTGCCACTATTTGTTAAATTAATTTTGTGTTACTGTTTTGCTAAGAGTATTGGTTACAATAGTCTTTTTCTTTCTTGATATAGCTCCTCCTTCCCAAGCAAAACCAACCAGGAAGGAGTTGGCAGCCATGTCCCGCGCCGGAAACTGGAGGCCATCTGCCAAGAGTACAAGTGGCTGGTGGCTCAGGCGGAGGAGGAGGAGGCAGCAGCACCTGCAGCCTCTTCCAATGCCCCGGGCCCCATCCAGGCCCCGTCTCCAGTGGTACTGCGCCGCGGTCAGGCAGCCGCCTACTGCCGCACTGTAACATCCAGCACTGCTGCCCCCCACCCTGGATGCAACTGCAGGGCATTTCGCCGCCATATGCTCCTCCGAATGGCACGCCTAGAGGAGCACCTAGAGGAGCGGGTCAAGATCCTGGTAGACAAACATCTAAGAGCCCGCAGAATCTAAGAACTATGACCCCGTTGGATTGCCTCTTTCTTATTCCTTTTTTTGGTGGGTGGGAATTGGGCGTTGGGGTTTATTATTATGGACATTGGTTGGACTTTTTCATTTTGGACATTGGTTGGGGTTAGGGAGAGGGGTGGGTCAGGGGTTGTGGGATAGTTTATTTTTGTTAGGGGAATAAGTACATATAATTAAACATATGGTGTTAATGTTTTGTGGGGGGGTTACTGTTCTACAAATTTATGTCACATGGTTTCCTTTCTGCTGCAGGGCCGCAGCCAGTGTTTGATTTAAATGTTCTGCCGATTTTGTAACACACAAACAGATAGATGCGGTGCCCCTCACTGAGTGATTTGTCCTACTAGTACTGTCAGTCTCTCCTCCTAGTCCACTATACCTCCCCCAAACCTATCTTACCTGTGATTGATGATGATTAAGTTAGGCACAGCAATGGCTGCATGGCGATGATGGTTTGGTTTTCCAAGAGAATGGAGATGCCATGGTTGTCACTCGCCTGAGAGAGACTGTGGGAGGAGTAGTAGAACAAAGTAAAGTACAGTACACAAAAAGACTGCCAAACAAACAATAATATTGCACATGCTAAAGTAAAATAAAACATAATGCTGGCGGGGAAAGCCTAGTACAACAAGTTACCAACTGTAGTAGTGTCGAGTCACTCAACACAATCGTAACATTTACTGCTGTGTAGGAGGATGTTGATGAATCCAATCAATGCCGGCATTTAATTATGATGTATTATGTCCCTTTGAAAAAAAAATTGACTTGCACATAGACTGAGCATGGGTGGGCAAGCAGAAGAAGATCCTCGCCCTGCCTTGAAATTGAATTAGTGTTGCTTTCACCACATCTGTCCCAGCAAGCGTGTGATCAATTGGTGGTGTACATTTAATTTAGTCACACCTCAATATAAATCACACAGCCCGGGGGAAGAGGTTTAGGGTTTGATGAAGGGATGGGAAGGAGGGTTTGGGGAAAGGTTTGACAAAGAAAAACAGTACGCATGGACACAACAAAAGCAAAACATAATCTTGGCAGACGACCATCATATCCATAAATCAGTTAAGGGAGAAAAAGGAAATGCATGCATGATGAAGATAACTTGATGGTTAATGTGTTGTACTTACTAACTACTACTAGACAATTAGACAGTACAGGGCAGCAGTATATTAATATGCAATTTGCCTTGCCTGTCTGACCTCAGAGAGACCCAAATTAAATGTTGTACCGGGCTTAATTTTAAAGATAGCAAAGAAAATTAAAAAATAGTTGTAGGGATCAATTAGCAAACAAACAACAACAACACACAGTCGTAATGATTGAAGAGAAAAAATGAATCAAATTAATTAAAAGACGATGAATGATCCTAAAGTTACTGTATTATCCTGGTCAAATTGTGGAGTTGCATCTCGGCATTCCTCTTGGTCCTCCCTTCCATGGACGCTCCGTCCATCAATCTTGGGTGCCACTGCCTGCCTGCTGGATGCGGATTTGGAAGGTAAGTGTGAGTTGTTTTTCCCAGTATAGCACAGGGTAAAGGCCGGCCTGTAAGTGTAGATGGAAAAACAAAAGGGATATTGAAAATCAATTACTTAAAAAAAGTATCAATTAGGTGGAGTGCAAGAAGAGAAGAGAGAACACTTTCAGACTGAGGCGGCATGGATACATCATGTCTACTCTGTTTACAGCATTAAGCTACAACAACAACAGGACAGAGTAGGCCCACGGCACCGGGCCATGACCCAATCTCCATTTAGCTTAAATTTTGACAGAGCCAGACAAAGCACATATACAGCAACCTAGCATTTCCAAAATTAAGTGACCAAATCAATCCACCGCTATCAGTCATACCACTACACTCGACTCCACCACTACACGGACATGTAGGTCTGCTGTGGTTCTTGTTGAATTGTGTTTACCTTTTATGCCACTTCATGAAACGCAGTTATTCCATCAATCATCTCCGATCCTACTGACTGACTGCAAAGAGTATAGTATGTGGTCATCATGATCATGGTGTCCAACTCAGTCTGTAGTGTACCGAGTGAGTCCAGAGTCCATATTCAAATATCCAATGGATTGCCATGCAGTAGAAGTACAATTTTGTTATTAAACAACAAGTCTGTTTCCAGCATTAACCTGAAACAGTTACAGGAGGACACATATACAGCAACATAGCATTTTCCAAAGTAAGTAACTAAATCAACACACGGCTGTCAGTCATACCTCCACTACTACACTTGTGACTACTCAACTCCACCACTACACAGACATGTAGGTCTGCTGTAGTTGTTAACTTATTTACCTTTTATGCCACTTGATTTGAAACGCCCCGAGTTATTCCATCAATCATCTCCGATCCAACTGACTGTCTGCGAAGACAGTATGTTCATCATCATGGTGTTGTCCAACTCCAACTCAGTATGTAGTGTACCGACTCCGAGTAAGTCCATATTCCATATTAAAAAATGCAACGGATATTGGTCTGCAGTAGTAGGAGTACAATTTGGTTATTAAACAACAAGAAGGGAAACATTGACTGTCACTTGAGTCACTTTTAGTTGGTAGATTAATTATTAGTACAGTTCGACTTCATGCACAACATCATCAACAAAAAAAACAGCATTCACTCTGAGTCTGCATCCAACGCATGCCATCATTACCTGTTTTGATCTTCTGTTTGGCTGTTAGATGCCAAGGGGCATATGTATCAACATCACCATTTGCGATTCTCAAATAGCGATTTTTAAAGAATCGCTATTTGAGAATTGCAAAACGGGATGTATTTAAAAAATTGCAAACTTTTTGCGATTTCTTAAAATTCCTTAATTGCGATTAGCAAATTGCGAAATCGCAATTAAGAAATACCTGCCCATTCATTTCTATGGGCCAGGAGACCCATAGGAATGAATGGGAAGTCATTCTCAAATAGCGAATCGCAATTTGCTAATCGCAATTTGAGAATAATTTCAAAGGTGCACGGGTGTCATGATGACACCCTGATGCACCCCTGAAATTAGCATGTGTGTGCATATGGCGCACATACATGCCCTAAGGGCATGTATGAGCGTCACGTGGCACTTTGTAAAATTCAAAAAAGTGCTTTTTGAAAGGAAATCGCAAATTACCACCAACTGGAAGTTGGTGGTAATTTGCGATTTCTTAAGGATAATTCGCACAACTTGGGTGCTTTTTACATATCATTTAAGAAATCGCAATTTGCGATTTCTTAAATGCTTACGCAAAATTAAGAAATCGCTAAATTAGCAATTCCTTAATTTTGCGATGGGAATTGGCTCATACATCCCGAATACCGATTTTTTAATCGCAAACGCTGTTATTTTGCGAATCGCAGCGTTTGCGAATAAAAAATCGTTTGATACATATGCCCCCTAGTTCTTACAGGTGTGTGTTTTTTTACCGAAGCAGTGACCTCATTATTACTCCACATTCATTTTGAGTGTTAGTCGCTGTTTCGGTTTTCTTATTCTTCTGTGGCACTTTGTCGCAGTTGAAGTTGGTTCACATGGTCTGCGCGGTGAGATGGGCCGCGGCCTGGGTAGCGGTCATTGGTCATTGGTCAATTGAGTTGTCAGCAAGTTCTTCAAAGAGTCTTGTCTTTCTCTGCCAAGTACCTTCTGTTCTGACATTGATGAGCTTTTGATGCCTGCCGAGGCTGTAGCCTTCTGACAGTGATGAGTTTTGGATACCTGCAGACGCGGTAGCCTTCTGACAGTGATGAGTTTTCTTTTGGATGCCTGCCGAATGGGGAAAGGCTTCTGACAGTGAAAAGTTTTGGATGCCTGCAGAGGCGGTAGCCTTCTGACAGTGATGAGTTTTGGCTCGGAAACAAAAGGAGGATAGCTATTGTCATGTTCCACGTCTTCTGAATGGACTATTAAAGGCAACATTTCTTGTACTATTCTCCATCCTCTGGCTTGAGGGAAATGTATTTAGGGCGAGTCAGGAAGATGGAGCAGGACTCTGAGGAGTGGACAGTTAAATGCACAGAGGTGCAACTCCAATATGGAAATAAATAGAGAAGATGGTGATGATGGATTTGTTGTGATTCGAACCAGAAAGACTGAGACACACACAAATAAAGGAAGGAAGAAAGTAACAATTTGAAAGCCAGGTTGTCAGTGAAGAGGAGCTTGTCCTCAAACTCTGCTGGTTCAATCAGAAGTAGGTCATCTAACATAGTACTTCCGTCACCTAAGTCGCTCTCCTCTTCCTGGTGTGATTCAGGTATTTGGTACTCTGGTGGTATGAAGTGCTGATTCATTTTGATCATGGTTAACCTCTCCACGCTTTTGGGCGAGAGACTGGTCCTTTTCACAGTTACAATGGCACCAGCAGCACTGAAAACACGCTCAGAAGAGACACTTGCGACAGGGGAAGCCAGATACTTTATTGCCAGCCTGCTGTGCACTGTCCATTGGCTTCTTTTCCCATACCAATACACTAATGGGTTTCGATCCATGAAGACCTCTGTTGTGTCATCCAGATAGGCCTGGACCATACGCACAATGCTCAGGGGAAATCCGATTTGCTTGGCCTCTTCTGCCTGTGCATCAGCACTGGACTTACCATATCCATGCCGTAGAAACCAATCAGTTGCCGATTGTACTGTGGCTGATGATCCTGTTCTTGCTGTTGTTGATGATGTTAGTGGTGTTGTTGATGACTGCTGGGAGGTAAAAACACTGCCCTCAGGCTCTGAAGTAGAACTCGACTCTGGATGACCCGTAGTACTTGTTCTGGCCTGGGGTGGCGGGACTCTAATTACCAGCCGTTCGTTTTCGAAGTCAGTAGCTTCCTCAGCTATCAAAGTTTTGTACTTGGCAACATCCACTTCTGAAAAAGAAATTACTGCCTTACTGTTCAGAAATACTTTGTACCATGGATCCAAAATTGTGGCAGTAATGTAATGTTGATGTGACACAATGTTATTTTGAATCTTTGTATTTTCAGATAAGCGAACGGCTAAGGAGTCCGCCAAATAATATGCGTCTTGTTTGTCATCCACACCTGCGTACGTTTCAGACACCTCCTTCAGCTGTTGCTCTAGCATGTGCGACAATGGGATAGCTTGGCCCATAGTACAGTCCTCCCTGCTGACTTCACGTGTGAAGACCTCAAAAGGAAGTAGCATCTCTGTCAGGCATTTAACAATGTCCCATTGGCCCATCTCAATGGTCATGCTTCTCACAGTAGGATCCCCTAATCTTTGCATGACATAATCATTGAGTGGTATGTACTGCTCAAAAAGACGATCAAGCATGTCATAAGTTGAGTTCCAACATGTTGGCACCTCCTGGATGAGTGCTTTGACTGGCATTTTATACTCATGTTGAATGACCCTCAGCTTCTTTCGAACTTTAACAGAATGGTTGAAATGTGTGCATATTCTTCTGCAGGTGGCCAGTAAGTTGCTTACTTTGTATTCATTTTTCAGAAAGTCTTGAACAACAATGTTACTGCAGTGTGCCAAACACGGGACCCTGAAATAGCAACCATCTTTCATGGCCCTAACTACATTACTGCCATTGCCCGTGGCAACAAAACCAATGTTAAGCCCTCTTGGGCACAGCCACTCAGAGACCTTGCTGTTAAACTCATCCAAAATGTTTGCAGCAGTATGAGATTTCTCCATGGCAACCATGGCTACAGTTGCATGATTGCGACTGTCATGAAAAATGTCAGCAGCGTCAACACCAGCAGATATCTTTTCTCTAACCCCCACAAAAGAGATCCAGTGTGCAGTGATGCAAATGTTATCAGTGGCTTGGCAACAGGTCCACATGTCTGTTGTCAGGTGGATACTCTGAACAGCACTCTGCTTCAAGAATTTACTAAACAATTCCAGCACGTCGAGATGTAGTGCTAGAACAGCAACTCTGGCGAAATAGTAGCGGCTGGGAACCTTCCATTTTGGGCAGATGGCTGTCACAAATTCCAGAAAACCCACCCCTTCAACAAAAGAAAAAGGGAGAAGGTCCAGGGCCAACATTTTAGCCAGCTTCGCATTGTACAAACGTGCTATTGGGTGGTTGCGTTTGTACTGCCCCTCCACCCTAAACATACTGATAATGTTAGGCTGCATGGTTTTCCTTTCCGTTAGGCTCAACAACGCACTTTTTTTCATTGTGGTACTCCTTGCTGTCTCAGTCTGACTCTTAGTCTTGTGCCACTGAGATGTTGCTGAGGATGTGGACGATACCACTGCACTGCTGGGGACAGGGCTACTTCGTGTACCACTACCAGAGAGAATGTCTCTCTCTCCTTCCTCTTCCACCGTGATCGGATCTTCTACTCGTTTATCCCCACCAACATCAATGGTTGCAGTTTTTATGCGGCGAAGGTGGTCCTCCCAGTCCATCAAGTGGTGTTTTTTCAGATGGGTTATTTGGTCTCCGGTACCATAGTTTGTACCAAGCTTACCCTGACTAACAGAGGCATTACAAATGGAGCATATAGCAATGTTCTCCTCCTTTTCGCTGACCGTAAAGAAGTCCCAAACTGGGGAGCTTAACTTTTGTCTCCTGCTGGAGGTGCCACTTCCAATGCCAGATGAACTGGAGGGTGTGCGTTGAATTTGACTCTGTGCAGTACCACTACCTACTTCTACTGAGGTGGTGGTTGTGTTGGATGTAGGTCGCTGCCGGGCCTTTGATAATGCAAATATGGAAGCTGTAGGTGGTGTTGGTGTTACCTGTCTTGGTGTTATCCGTGCCACATCCCTCACAGCAATTTGGGATGTGGTAATGTCGGTCTCTACTTGGGCGGGAGTAATGTCCATGATGACTGGCTCATCATCATCCTGCTTTTCTACATCGACCTCCATAAGTGTAAGGCTTTCTGGAACCTTCCTTTTCCCTAGCCTGGTCTTGGGACGTGTCTCCCTCTCAGACTCAGTTTGTGGCTCAAAAGTGGCATCTAGATCATCAGAAGGGGTGCTTGGCGAAGAACTCGATGCACTAACCCTCCTGTTCCTTGCTGGGGATGTGGAAGACAATAGATCTTCTGAATGAGTGGCTTCCTCTTCTTCTTCCTCTGCATGAGGCTCGATTCCCTGAAAAGCCCCTACTTCGGGAGGAACAACTTCTATTGCGGGTGGTGGCTGTGGCTGTTGTTGACCACTTATCTGCTGTGTTTCCTCCTGCATTCATTGGGTACTACTTTGAGAAAGCGATAAGTTTATCTCAGGCTCAGCATCACTGGTTTCCACCATTAGGCTGGCTACCTCTTCCACACTCATGTGCTTGGGCCTGGGTTGGTGGGTTGGGCCCACTAATGCGGAGGTGCTGCCCCCAGCTTGCCTCCCCCGGACACCGTTGCTGCAGGCATAATTATTGGTTTCCCAAAAAAGGTTTTGGGCGGCACACCAGACTTAAGTGTCACTTCCTTCTTCTGTTCCTTCTTCTCAATAGCAACTTTCTAGGTGCTGGAGGACCTGGTACCTGCTTTCTTTGGGGGTATCTTCTTCAGATGTCAGCAGCACTCAGTTGCACAAGTTGCAGAGATGTCTGGTCAGGTCACACGTCACGTCGTGTACAGCAGCAGGACGTCTGTCTGGCAGGACAACGGGTGATGATGACACACCTCCTCCTCAGTCTTTTGCGCACCTAAAAGCATTAAAGCCAGAACATCATCAGTCAAACGTGGAATTTGTTGTGCTTAAATTACTAGTACAATCAAACAAATATAATATATAACTTAGTGTGTGGTAGTCACAATTATTAAATGTTAGTAACCCAGTGACCAACAACAGTGTAGCCCTTTTTGAGACTTTGACAAGGGTTTTCCTGATGTACTGTGTACAATCAGGAAGAATAAGAATAGCGAAGAGCAAAAACAAAAATATAAATGTAGTGGAGCCTGTTTGGCCTTAATTTGTGCATCATGTGGGATGGATGTAGCGACAGGGAGCTGCAGCTGGCAATGGGGATGGAAGCAGTAAGCCAAGAGGAACAATGGAAAGACACGCAGGCCTATGTGGCAAAAACAGCACACTACTAACTGCCACCACAAAATGGCCCCCAGCCGCATGGTCACTCACAGGCACAAGGCACAGAAAACAATGAAATCAAGCAGGCCTATATGGCCAGATAAAGCATGCCTGACAACACAGCTTTCATGCAAAAATGAAAATCCACATGGCTAAAAATGTTGGAAAGTTACACAACAACCACAACAACAACACATACACATGCAACAAAGGCATTTATTTAACACACCCAAAAAGTAAAATACACCCCAAAAAACACATTTTGCAATGCAATCCAATGCCATCCATGCCCTAAATAATGTTTAAATTCAACAGACACCATAGAAACAGCTGTTTCATGCACTCATGAGTACCTCTGGGCCTACTGGCTGAAAAGGCCTAAACACCAAAAAAGTGAACCCCCCCAAAAAAACACATTTTACAATTCAATCCAATGCCATCCATACCCTAAATGATGTTTAAATTCAACATGTTATAATCAAAAAAGAATGGATCACTTGTACCTGTTTTCCAGGGTTATATGGTTTTTCATCTATTCCTTAAAAAACCTTCATTCACGTTTAGGTGGTTCGTAGGGCGGTATATCTTGATTCTCTGCCTAAAAAACTTGACAGCATCATCATTGGGTTTTGTTTATGCTTCCTCCACCCGGAGGGAACCACTGCATTTTAACAGTAGTGATCAGAAATAAAAATTGTGACAAAGTGCTCGTGTTGGGTGAAAAAATATGTTTAAAAAGGGTTTAGTCCCTCATGCTACCTGGACTATGTTTTTATTATTGTCTGGTGCATGGGGAAAGAATAAAAAAGGGGAAGGTTGTGCAGAACGGGCATTTAGTGAGTCCACTGCACAATCAGTCCGAATAGTTGGTCGACATGTTTCAGCCCTTTATTCGCCCCGAAGGGTCGGGGGGCTTTCGTCAGGACCTTGAAGGTGTTGAAAGGGTGCTGGGATAAAGGGATAATACCCAGAATCAAAAACAGGGGGAGTTCAAATGTCAATCTGTAGAACTCCTGAGGAAGGTTATTTGCCTGTGGGGGAGAAAGAGTACAGGGGTAAAAAGACATCGATGTCCTTACACATTCTGTAGGACATACGTCGAAAAACCAATGGTGATGCAATGCTAGATTAGTGAATCTACCAATAAAGCAAAAATAAATGGCAAATCTTCGAGATACAGTTTCCACCATTGGATCTCTTCAAATTACAGTGTGAAGTTGCACAATTCTGCAGGACTTTGTAATTGAAAGCATTCTTTCAAAATAAAGAAGATAATCCCAACCTTGGTGACACCGCTTTGAGACCCAAGTCAACTTTCTGCCCAATGAACCATCAGGTCCCAATAGAGATCCAGACATTCGAACAAACAACTAGGAGAGAAATCCATGAGATTGATAAAAAACCAATAAAACCTTTTATCAATACCACCAAAAAAGAAAAGAAAGCCCTGGAAGAACTCAGACTACACAATTACATCATTATTAAACCTGCAGACAAAGGTGGCGGCATAGTAATTTTAGACAAAGAGAATTACAATGAACAATGTCTCAAACTATTATCAGACAACAAGTTCTATAAAGTCATCAAAATAGATCCCACCTCTAGGCTACAAAGGACAATTAACCTTATGGTGGAGGAAACAGAGACCAACAACTGGATCTCTAAGAATGAAGCCTCTTTTCTACGGACAGATTCCCCACGGATAGCCTACTTCTACTCTCTCCCAAAGGTACACAAAAACCAACGACCACCACGGGACGCCCAATTGTATCCAGAATAGGTTCAATCCTTGAACCCCTCTCTCAATTCGCTGATCAATACCTCAGACCGATGGTGCAAAAAACCCCGACCTACCTAAAAGATACACGCAATCTTCTTAATCTTCTACAGGACCAAGTTTTTTCCAGCGAATCAATGATACTAGTCTCTCTAGATGTCGAGAGTTTATATACCAGCTTACCACAGCAGGAAACTCTTAGTACTCTTGAAGATCTTCTATTTGAACAGAATTGGCCATATCACACACCCAGACATTTTGTGTTAGAATGCTGCAAATTGGCCCTTACCGAGAACTATTTCGAAAACAACGGTACACTTTACCAACAATGCCATGGTACTTCCATGGGAAGTACCTTCGCGCAGAGCGTGGCGGGCCTCTATGTGAGCAATTTTGAGAGAACATATATCCAAAATGACAGGAACCCATTCCTCTCAAAAATCCACTTCTGGAAAAGATACATAGACGACGTCATCATGTTTTGGGACGGTACAGAGGATAGCCTGCACAGTTTTCAGGACGGGCTAAACACACGATACCAGTGCCTCAAGTTCACTGTCAATGCTAACTAGGACCACCTAGACTTCCTCGATCTCAACATCTATGTGGACAATAACACCATCAAGACCAAAACCTTTTTCAAACCTACCACTAAAAATAGTCTCCTTTCATTCAACAGTTTTCACCCACGCCCCCTCAGAGAAAATCTACCATACAGCCAATTTTTACGCCTCAAAAGGAACTGCAGTGAGCTTAAAGAATACAAGGAACAAGCACAAGACCTCTGCACAAAACTCTCTAAACGTGACTATTCCACCAAAATTGTCAATAAATGTCAAAAAAGAGCAAGAAATCAACCAAGAGAGAGTCTTCTTGAGACAACACCTAAAACTCGGCCGTCAGACCAACTAACATGTGTAACAACATACAACACAGCCAGTAATGCAGTCAAGAAAATTATCAATAAAAATTGGCGTATACTGACATCAGGCAACCTAGACTGGCCCAAACCTCTCTTTGCTAACAGAAGAACAAAAAATTTCAAAGACATGTTAGTCCACACCCGACCTTTGGAACTAAAGACGAACTCCTTAACGAACACCTTATGGGGTATGCCACCAGTGACAGGCCACATTCCTTGTGGACATTGCTCTGTATGCCATCTCACAGAAACTATTAAATCCATCGATTTAACACCAAATCTAAAATGGACGATGAGACAACACACAAACTGCAATACAACCCATGTCATTTACATGATTACCTGTCCCTGTAAACTCAAATACATTGGGATGACCTGCCGTAAAATCAAACAACGAATCTGTGAACACAGAAGCAATGTCAAGTGCAAACGAGGTACCACTAAGATGAGTAACCATTATATTGATCATCCACACACCCTTGATGACCTCAAATGGATTGTCCTAGAGACTCTGATTTCAAAACCACCTAATGCTGAGAAACTATTATTTGAGAAAGAGCAAAGATGGGTGCACCGTTTAAAAACGAACCTCATAGGGCTGAATGACGAAATTCCCTGGCTTAATGTATTATAAATTTATAAAATTATAAATTTACAAAGTGCAAAATTACAAACTGTGATTAACATAACACCACTTGCCTCTCAAATACGAACCAGAACTGAAATTCTGACTGATTGTACCTAGGGCTCTATTTAGCATAAACTTAATGCTTTAGCTATTTAACAACCATAATTAGTGACCATTTTTAGAGAACACACTGCTTAATATAACACTCTGTTCGTTGTTAACATCAATAAAATAGTAGTCTTTCTTCCCTCCACACACTTCACCTTTTAAAAACACCTAACCGAGTTGGAGCATACAAACAGGAAGACAGCGTCAGCACAAGTCGTGCATCCTGCGAAAACCCGGTAGGAATAACCAACAGATGACCGCCTTCAGAGAAGACACGTAACGTTGTTTCACTGTTTATCCTTACTTGCAAACCTTGTTGTCTCTCCCCCCCTCCCTCTTCCCATTATTTACAGCAGCAAACCTCGTCCGTACCTATTTTTTGAAGCCTCGAATAGAAGCTCCAGAATGTAGGTGGACGACACTATTTATTTACTACTTCGTTCTGTCCGCCCCTACCTCGCTACTATCACAGTAAAAGCGCGACTTAAGCACCATATTTTGCTAATACGTGTTAGGGCGAAAGACGCCCAGTGTTACCCTGCACAATAAGCGACCTACAAACTGACAATGGAGCATTTCTCCACCACGTATATATCAGTAACGAGAAACAGATATCTTCGAGTAAGATTTGTCTTCCACTTATTACATCTCTGTCGGTTTGTACCTCGTAACTGTTGTAATCACAGTAACACACTGTTTAAGCACCATACTGTGCCAATTCCTGTTAGGGCTAAGAAACTTTAAGCTTAGCAGTACAAAGGTGCGGCCGCGCACAAAAAACGACTGTATCAACTAATATATCGGCAACGGTCTATTTCAGCTCACCACCATGCAACTGACACCAATGAGCCTAATGAAAAGTGACCATATATACAAACAGATATCTTAGAATAAGAGTTGCCATTTTTATACTTGCTTTTGTCTCGAAATTTGTTCTATTACTAGCTACGTGTTCGAACACCACTTGCATTTTATTTAAACTGTATCTAGAAGATTTGCCATTTATTTTTGCTTTATTGGTAGATTCACTAATCTAGCATTGCATCACCATTGGTTTTTCGACGTATGTCCTACCGAATGTGTAAGGACATCGATGTCACAATTTTTCTTTCTGATCACTACTGTTAAAATCCAGTGGTTCCCTCCGGGTGGAGGAAGCATAAACAAAACCCAATGATGATGCTGTCACGTTTTTTAGGCGGAGAATCAAGATATACCGCCCTACGAACCACCTAAACGTGAATGAGGGTTTTTTAAGGAATAGATGAAAAACCATATAACCCTGGAAAACAGGTACAAGTGATCCATTGTTTTTTGATTATAAACTACTTGCCGGAAGGTGAATGGATCACATCTCCTTCTATCTCCCCTACCTTGATTTAAATATGTTTAAATTCAACAAACAACACAAAAACAGTTGATTCATGCACCCATGATGATTGATGAGTACCTCTGGGCCTACTGGCAGATTAGGCCACAAGCTTGGCGGCCTATGGCAAAAGCACAGTGGCTGGTCCCACAAAATGGCAGCCACCACATGGCCAGGTCACCCACAACAACAAGAAAAGGAGGACAAGACAGACAATGCAGGCCTGTGGCAAAAGCACAATGCCTGGCTTCACAAAATGGTCGCCACCCACATGATCAGGCCACCCACAATAACAAGAAAGGGAAGACAAAGGACAGGACCAGGAAGGAGACTCTGGGGAACTTCCTTCCTCTTTAAAAAAAATTGTAAAAAAAGAAAAATGACTCCTTACTCAAAAAACTACAGCCAAATGACAACCTGGGGAGTTTTTTTAGCAAAATGAAGAAAATCATCATTTTCGAGAAGGTTTTATGCTCGAGAGATATTCTTCACCAGATTGCAAATTCTGCGTTTTCGGCATAGCGATCGTCACAAAAATGTTGTTATAGCGCGCACGAAAACGCATATTGAGCACGAGAAGAAGAAAAAAGTGTAAGTCCGCGTTGTCGCGCAGTGCGGAGTTGCCAAACCTCCGCGAGCTTAACGCCCAGAGTTACCTACTGGCTGAAAAGGCCTATTTCTTTAACACAAACCAAAAAATTGAAATACCACCCCAAAAACCACATTTTGCAATTCAATCCAATGCCATCCATGCCCTAAATGATGTTTAAATTCAACAGACAACACAGAAACAGTTGTTTCATGCACCCATGATGACTACCTCTGGGCCTACTGGCAGACTAGGCCACAAGCTTGGAAGCCTATGGAAAAAGCACACTGCCTTGCTCCACAAAATGGCTGCCACTCACATGGCCAGGCCACCCACAATGACAAGAAAGTGAATTCAGACAATGCAGGCCTATTGCAAAAGCACACTGCCTGGATGGCTCCACAAAATGGTCGCTAGCCACCCACAACAAAAAGAAATGGAAGACAGACAATGCAAGCCTATGGCAAAAGCACACTGCCTGTCTTCACAAAATGGCGGCCACCCACATGGCCGGGCCACAACAACAAGAACCATAAGCCAAGGGGAACACAGGAAAGACATACAGGCCTATATAGAAAAAGCAGCACACTACTAAACTACCACCACAAAATGGCCCCAAGCCACATGGTCACTCACGGTCACAACAGGCTATGGAAAACAATGAACTCAAGCAGGCCTATATATGGCCAGACAAAGGAGGCCTGCTAAACAACACATCTTTAATACAAAAATGCAAAAAAGAAAATCCACAGGGCTAAGAAAGGTTGGAAAGTTACACAACAAGCACACACACACATCCAAAAATTACTCCCCAAAAAACCACATTTAGCAATTCAATCCAATGCCATCCATGCCCTACATGATGTTTCAATTCAACAGACACCACAGAAACATGCAACCATGAGTACCTCTGGGCCTACTGGCTGAAATTACAATCAAAGAAAAACAACTAGGCCCCTACTGAAACTACAGGCCACCCACAACAATACATTTTAAAAACAATGAAAATCCCCCACAAATGTAGGTAAAAACAATGCCCCAATCAAACAAACAAGTGCACCAATTCTCTAACTTACTTCTAAAATCTAAAATCCAAAAGTCCTCAAATCCAATCCAATGATATAATGCAGCATACAGACACAAAAAGTGATCCTTCCAGCTCCAAATCCAAATGAAAGTGAACAGCACATGGACGAAGCACTGGGAGGAGCCTGCTGGACAGGAACAGGAAGTTGGAGACTCCAGGGCACTTCCTTCCTCTTGAAAAAAAATACAAAAAAAGAAAAAGTCTCCTTGCACAAAAAACTACAGTCAAATCACAATCTGAGGAGTTTTTTTGAGCAAAATGATCATTTTCGAGAATGTTTTATGATGCTTGAGAGATATTCTTTGCCAGATTGCAATTTCTGCGTGTTCGGGATTGCGATCTTACCAACACTGCAGCTGAAAGTCAGATGGTGCGTCCGAATGACATGTTCGCGTTTGCACACTCATGCGGGATCGTGTGGCCGGATACCAAATCTTGTGGCGCACACGAACTGATAGGAAATCTCGTCGGCGAACGCAGAATCCCGGTAAATCGTTACCGCACACGCGAGAACGCATATTGAGCGGAGGAAGAATAAAAACAACTATGCTATGTTGCAGGTTGCGTAGTGTTCGGTAACTACGCGTTCTACGTGAACCGCAAAGTTACCGAAACTACGCAAACTCCTCGAGCGTAGCGTAGTTCACCGCCCAGGGTACTCCGCAGTTGTATCTTCACCACTGTAAAAGCATACACGGACCAAACAACTGAGTGCTATTTATTTTATTTTGTGCAGTTTTGCCGCCATAACGTTTCGGCTCCTCCGAGTCTTGATCACATGACAACGTGAACTAATGAGACCTTGGTTTTTAAAGTGACTGTTCATTACAAAAACTGATCATGTGACTAGTTTGTTAAAAGAGATGGATGACATACTACGATACTAGTCCATAGAAGCATTTGTAGTTTTTGTGCATCAGAATACATAGTTAAAATATACAAATTTAAAACTTACAATTTAATATTTCTATATATCCTGTATAATAACACAATACTTCCAATGGTTTGATATATGTGAAACAGTTGGCAATAATTGTGCAAACTCGCTAATGTGCAAACAGATGCTGTAAACAATGTTTCATATTAAGATTAGTGAGGCTATATGGATAAATCCAATTATGACTTTAAAACCCCTTCTACAAAATATCGCTATGTATGCGGCATATGTTTCACATAAGGTTAAATCCTTAATTAAAGAAATCAAAGAAATCATTGTACAGTCGATCATGTTACAAATACATTTCATCGCATATCTGTGCATCCCATATTATAGGCAATGTATACATGTTAATTTTATCATACTTCTATATTTGCCAAATATCTGCCATCATATGGGGGTAGTGTAATTCCTGTATAACCAGGTGCACATCCTGAGCAACTATGGCCAATCATAGGGTAAATCCCTTATTAATTGATCACTGCCATCTTACCTCATAATACATGGAATAGGATCATAATGTTAGTCAGTCGGTTTGGTTGTGCAAATGTGCAAAAGATAAAAAGTGCTAGACCAAGTATGTGATCAAAAAATAAATCCACTGTGAATAATCAAATCTTGATAGGACCGAAAATGATACCTGTTGTCCTAATTTGGGGAAATTCTACTTGCCTTAATATAGACTGAGCCCAGTCATATTTCTCTGACAGCAAGTAAAGCACTTGTATAAAGATCTAGTTGAATACTTCATAATTAATATCAGTTGCCACCGGTGTTCTAATGAACATATTTTATCTTAGCATACTGATTAGTCCTTAATGTATTAGGGACATAAAAAAACATGAAAAACATGAAAAATAAGCTAATGAGGAGAACCTGATTACTACCTTCAGCCTATTTCCTGCTTCAGCATTCTCAGATTAAGAAATGGTAATAGCAGCTAGATTTGAAATTAAGGAGGGGACAAGAGAACCCATGAATGTCTACCATGAATCTTCTAGAGAGAGAAATAGCTATAAAAATCTCCCTCTTCATATTAGAAAGGCCTAAAACACTAAATAATTATCAAAAAGGTAAAAAAAAACACTCACAGGTCTATCCAGCTAAGATAAAAACTTTTACTGCCTAAAGATATATATCAACCATAGTTTTTTAGGGTAGACAAGTGTGTAAGTCCTCAGTGATATTCAACCCCCCTGGGTGTTTAGTATCGAGCTGCAGGATATATCGCGTTTCGAGTTTGCGAAGCTTGTATTCTCTGTCGCCTCCTCGTCTGCTTGCGATTACATATATATATATATTGTGCAAACTCTGCTCGCACTCTTTTTCCACCTGTGTTAGTGACGGAGCACGGTGCATCAGTGGCAGTCTTTATTAAACTCCTCCAACACCTGCCATCATGACACGTTTCGAGCCCCAAGGCCCTTACTCACATAAATATATATACATATATACATATCTTCAGTAATACTTATGGAAATGTTTAAACAAGTCCTACTTTCATTAAGCTCCATTGTTGGAAAAAATAGTACACTAAGAATTATTAAAAAAAAATAATATATATATATATATATTCACTGAAAAAAACATAGGTTTCTGGGACGTTATAGTTAGTTGGACATTTCACTCATACAAAACCATAGAAATTCCCCCATTATAGTTAGTTCAGCTAACTATAACTCGTGCCCCCGCAATTCACTACTGATGATGTCACATATTACATCATTCATGACATGGTCAGTGACATCACTGATGACATCTCAAATGACATCACTCATGACATCACTGACGACATCATCCAGTGACTGTGTGTTTCTCTAAAGTTTAAATATGTTTTATATATATGCCTAGGTGTATTGAAGAGTGAGTGGGTGTATAAGTGACTGGATAGAGGATTTGGTAAGTGCGTGACTGACTGTATAAGTGAGTGATTAAATGTGTTTTACTGAATGCATGGGTTAGTGACTAAACTGTCTGAATACGTGTCTCAGTATCTCTGTTGTTGTGAAAGCTGCTGCATGTGTTGGTCAGTAGCTACATGAGTGTCTTTATGGGTTATTGATTGGTTGCCAGAGTATTTGTATAGGAGACTGAGTGTCTGTGTGGGTGGGTGGGAGGTGTGTGACTCTGTGCATAGATGTGTGAGTGGTTGATTCACTGGGTGTACGGGTTCAAGAGTGTATGTGGAAACAGCTGTATGGGCGGGTGAGTGTGTGTATGGGTGTATTGGTGAGATATTGGAAATCTCAGTGGTACATGTCCAAGTAACTACATATGTAAAAGGTAGTGTATGTGAGACTTGGAGTATATAAATGACTATACGTGAGAGTCAGTGACTGTGAGAGTGGCTGTATGGATGAGTGTGTACTTTTATCAGTGATTGTATAAGAGAGTAAGTATATGTTAGTATATGTTTGAATAAGTGAGGTGGTGTGTGTATAACTGTATAGGTGAGGAAATGGGAGTGTGATTGATTCTTTGCATGACTGACTAGGTGTGTGAATAACTCTATGGATGAGTGGCGGTGTGTGAGTGTCTGTATATGTGTATGAGTGCATATGATAGTGTTATATTGATGAGTGACTGTATGTATGAGTGATTGTATGGGTGAATGAGTGGATGTGTGTGTAGACCTAAGAATCAGTGAGTGGGTATGTAGTAACTGGTATTGGTGTGTCTATGGTTTCAAAAATGGTAGTCTGTATTTTAGAATGGGTGTATCAAATTTTATATTAGGGTGTGAGGAGGTGCATCATATTATCACGTGGATGATGTCATCAGCGATGTCATCAGTGATGTCATTTGAGATGTCATTAGTGATGTCACTGACCATGTCATGAATGATGTAATATGTGACGTCATCAGCAGTGCATTGCGGGGGCACGAGTTATAGTTAGCTGAACTAACTATAACGGGGGAATTTCTATGGTTTTGTATGAGTGCAAAGTCCAACTAACTATAACGTCTCTGAAACCTATGTTTTTTTCAGTGAATTTCTAAGGTTTTTTAAATGCTAATTTCTAACTATAACGTGCCTGAAACCTATGGTTTTTTCAGTGAATTTCAATGTTTATTTAAATGCTAATTTCTAACTATGCCTACAAAGTTAGGACATGTGAAGAAAGAGGAAGAAAAGCGCAGCAAGAAGCAAGACAAAATGCAGAAAGAGGCAACTGAAGTACAGAACGATGAAGAAAAGTGCAGGAAGAAGCAAAAGATGTGCAGAAAGAACCAAAAGAGGAGCCCCCAACTTTTTAGTGACGGGTACTGGTGGTAACTGACTCTGACTAACCAGGACCGGACCGGAGCAAGTGAAAACACCTACATAAAGTAGGGAACACTATGCGTTGGGGTGCCCCTGTAATGAGCATGACCTCCTCTGTATTTGCCATGAGTTAGTGCCTGGGTCTTTGCATGAGTACATGGGTACTGACTGGATGATTAGAGTTGCAAGGACATTGCAAGGTGATTTTATAACTGCATGGGTTTTGGCGGTGTGATTGGATAAGTACATGATGCTGGATGGGTGATTGGAGGAGTGCATGGGTAGTGACAGAGGGATTTCTGGAGTGCATGGGTACAACCTGGGTAATTGGAAGAGCAATGTGGTTTGAATTTTGTAAGTGAAAGCGGTAGGTAGTTATAGTTAGAACCTAGTTTCCATAGGAAAAGCATTTTTTGATTTGCTAATAACATTGGCGTCGTTTGACGAATCTTCACGAAATTCTCACAAAAAAAAGTCTATCCAGGTCAGCTCCTATTCTGAAAGTTTGCGGGTGATTCGTCAAGCGGGGGCTGAGAAAAAAGGGGGTCCCAATAAGTTGATTCTCCATGTTAATTTCCATAGGAAATGTTATTACAGGCTACAGCCCAAACTTCTGAATGGAATTACACCAAATTTGGCAAAAAGGTAGAGCTTGGTTCCGAAAGTGACCTTTTTTTTAAAAAATGGTGTCATTCTGTTCAGAAGTTGCTGAGAAATTAAAAAAATAAAAGTCAAAAAATCAATTTCCCATAGGAAACTTTAGCCAAGGCTACAGCCTGAACTGCTAAATGGAATTACACCAAATTAAGCAAAAAGGTAGTGCTTGATTCAGAAAGCGATTTTTTTTTTTAAATGGCATAAATCCGTTCAGTAGTTGCTGAGGAATTAAAAAAATAAACATTCCGATATCTGGGGCAGCGGTGGGTTCACGCACCCTACCGACCATGCGCTTCACTGTGATTGGCTGCCATGACCACGAGCTTCGCTGTGATTGACTGCCAACACTCCAAACCAGGAAGTGTTGGCAGCCATCTTGTGACTCGGTAGAACCGAGTCACAGGAAAACAGTCGAAAAAAGATTACAAAAGAGGAAAAGGGGGCAGGGTAGATATACCCTGACCCACTAGGCCTGCTCAGGGGGTCCCACAGGCGCAATTTTTTTTTAATTTAAAAAGAAAACGTCAGAATGCGCGCTGGGGGCGCAAATCCAAATGAAACATTTTTTTTTTAAATGTGGCGGGGGCTCCCTCACTTCAATTGAATGACCCCCCGGGTGGGCTAGGTTCCGGGGGCAATCCTCTAATTATATTGTGGGATTGCTTTTGGGCAAGGGGAGCTGCATGTTACCAGCTCCTCTTGCCCAAAAGCAATGGGGGCATTGGGGCTTCCCCCACAGTCCCCAACAAAGAGGCCAGGTACCGGGGGATGGGGTCCACGGGGCCAGAAGTGGACAAGGGAAGGGGACCACACGGCCCAATGATTAATAAATACATTCAAGAATGGGGTATGCCGTCGAGGGATGGGGTCCTCAGGGCGAATATAAATTAATGGAAGTGGACTTTTTTTTTTTAGAAAAGTTTGAAGTAGCGATCCTAACGTGGTGCTCAGCATGGCCCCCTAGTGTGAACGCGCTGGGTGCGCGGCTGTCAGCACGGCCCCCTAGTGTGAACGCGCTGGATGCGCAGCTCTCAGCACGGCACCCGAGTCATTCACAGGTCTTTAAATGAGGCTTTGTGGTGATTTCACCTCTTCTTAGAGCCCCTGCATCTCCACTCTGCCTATGACTGGAAGAATTAGCCCCCCCCCAAATTCTTTATCAGCCTCCGCCGAAATATGCCTCTAGTTGCGCCCCTGACTGGCATACGCCGGTTCTGCCCACTCCGCTTACGTTTACAGAATTCCGTAGATTCTATCCGCCATATGTCAATGATCCAGCTGTGGGGCTGGGAATATCTTGCAGACAGTATTCTGGGACTTTCCTGAGGCTTGGTTTGCAATCCTGATGCTCCGCTGGGGATGCCACTGGTTGGCAGCCAATTAGAGCCAAGCTTGTGCTGGGGGGTTAGGCTCCGCCAACAAATGTACTTATCCAATCAGTCCGCCAATCCCCAAGCACTTATAAATTCACTATACACTCTCCTTGCAGTACTCTAATCATTCAGTCTCTATCCATGTACTCATAGAATGACCTAGACAAAGTTACATAACCAAGGTCTTCCCCACTGCCAGAGGTAACATGGTTGCGTGCGCAGTCAACAGCAAAATGTAATGTGGTAGGGACCAGACCCATCATGCATACATAATGAACACACAGACACAGTTAGGTAGTGGAACTGGCACGTGCGTTCAGCCCCTTTTTATTACCAGGGTCACATGTCCAGTGATGTCTGTGCTGGATGCGTGTGGGGTGAGTGTAAGCCAGCCCTCAGGGAATGGTTGGTGCTGGCAACAACTACAGCAGTGATAATCGGATGACACACATGGATTCAATCATAAAGGGTCCATGACTTGTGGTGCACTAAGGTAGGGGTACTAGATCTTAAATCACACAGAAAAGATTGCATCGTAAAGGGTCCATGACTTGTGGTGCACTGAGGTAGGGGCACCAGAGATGAGGGTTCTGATGTGAAGAAATTGTTAATGTCCCTTTGGGATATTCCTGCTGCATGAGGTGACGTTGTTGTGTCCGGTATATACAGCACGAAAGTCAACCATAAAGGATCCACGAGTTGTGATGCACAGAGTTAGTGCCACCTGAAGAGCTCAGATTGTGCACAGCCAGCGATGATGGCGTGTCCTTGCAGTACAGGATTGGATTGGATATGTGTGAGACCTGCTGACCGCAGTGTAGGCCAGAGGCAACGGTCACCAAGGGCCTACAACCATGTGGTGTTGTCTTGTGGTGCACTGAGTTAGTGGCAACTGTGGCAGTCAGTGTGTGCACAGCCAGCGATGATACGTAAATCGGGCGGGCTGCACTGGGAGGAATGTCTTTGGCCTAATAAATGGCCACGTGGCAGTGAATTGTGGTGCACTGAGTTAGTGGCATCAGAAGCATTCAGCATGTGTGCAGCCAGCGATGATGCGCGGTGCGATCGGGCGGCACTGGGAGCAATGTCTGTTGCCTACTGGACTGCGTCATCTGCAATCGCGACTAGATCTGAATTGTGAGCCCTGCTGTCCGCAGTGTAGATGGAAGGCAGTAGTCAGCACAGCCATCAAGGAATGCTTTTTGTCACTTCTTCTTGACAAAATCCGAGGACATAGAGTATAATTCTCTCTGCAGTTAATAAATCAAGGCTCAATTCAAATTGTGAACTCTGCTGACCGCAGTGTAGGTGTATGAAACAAAAGATGAAATATGTATGGAATACACGTGGCATTGACTTGAGCTACAGAGAGTTAGTGGTACCTGAAGCACTCAGCGTGTGCACAGCCAGCGATGATGCGTGATCCGGGCGGGCCGCACTGGATGCAATGTCTGTTGCCTACTTGCCCTTTGACTTAGTTAATTGGGCTTTGTTTGTTATTCACACTTCACCTTTTCTCTTTTTGGTTAGTTTAGACCTCAGGGTTCTTAGTGTTCTAGGCCTACTGGACTGCGTCATCTGCATTCGCGACTCTATCTGAATTGTCAGCCCTGCTAACCGCAGTGTAGGCCGAAGGCAGTGGACAGGAAGGGCCAACAGCAGCCACGTGGCGCTCACCTGAGCTGCACAGAGTTAGTGGTACCTGAAGCACACAGCGTGTGCGCAGCCAGTGATGATGCGTGGTCCGGGCAGGCTGCACTGGGAGCAATGTCTTTTGCCTAATGAATTCTGCGTTAATAAGGGCATGTGGCGGTGACTTGCAGTGCACTGAGTTAGTGGCACCTGAAGCACTCAGCGTGTGCGCAGCCTGCGATGATGAGTGGTCCGGGTGGGCCGCACTGGTAGCAATGTCTTTAGCCTAATGAATTCTGCCTTAATAAGGCTACGTGGTGATGACTTGTGGTACACTGAGATAGTGGCACCTAAAGCACTCAGTGTGTGCACAGCCAGCAATGATGCGTGGTAGGGGCAGGCTGCACTGGTAGCAATGTCTTTTGTCGACTGAATTCTGCCTCAATAAGGCTACGTGGCGATGACTTGTGGTGCACTGAGTTAGTGGCACCTGAAGCACTCCGCGTGTCCGCAGCCTGCGTTGATGCGTGGTCCGGGCGGGCCGCACTGGGAGCAATGTCTCTTGCCTACTGGACGGCGTCATCTGCAATTGCGACTCGATCTGAATTGTGAGCCCTGCTGTCCGCAGTGTACATCGAAGGCAGTAGTCTGTACAGACATAACTCTGCGGTGCTGTGCCGCTGGGTTCACAGGGGGCCTGCGTCGAGGAGGCTGGCGGTCATGGCGGCGGCCTCATGGCACGGTGTGGGCCGCTGCTCTGGCAGATGCGTTGGCCTTCCAAGAAGTGAACCACGCCCATTTATTCACACTTCAACACTGGAGTGGCGTACGTTGGACCAGCCCACTCCGCTTCCTGTTCCGCTTACAGGAGGGACGACACAGCTACATGATCGATATCTTCCCCACTGCCTGAGGTAGCATGGTTGCCTCCACTGTCCACAACAGTACAAGCACCAGCAGTATATGTAAACATGGAGAAGTCTGTGCTCTGCATAGTGAGGTCTGTCCAGCACATTACCACTACACTTGGCATTGTGTGCATTGTTATTGATGGGTGACTTGCCTCCTTCACACATACTTGGTTCCCACGTCTCCCAACATTCAGCTATTTTGTGGCTGAGGGGCCATGCCGTTTTGTAAAGGTCCGCTGTTCTGTTCTGCGCTGCCTCGGTGGTAGTAGGAGGGGGGTGGTACGAGGGGGAGGTCCTGGGGGTGGTAACAGTGGATGTTGTGGCCTTCTTGGGTGTCGGAGCTGCATGGTCAGCAGCTCTATGACATGTGTTGGTCTTCAGATGTGGTTCTGGGCTGGGGTCCCTTTCATAGTGTAGGTAGTCGTCCTGCTTTACACCAGAGAAAGGCAGATGTTAAATTCCTACTGCTAACACGGCTTATAGCCTGTTTTTGGATTGCATCGCAGATTTCGCTGGTTGTTGAAAATATCGGAAAGTGGTGTTTTCATGGTTTTTTTTGGTACGGGAACGCCTATTCTGCATATCATTAGCGTTAGTTGTCGCTCTCATTGGTGGCGATGTTTTTTTGAGGAAGCTGTCGCTGGAAAACTGGCGATATTGGCAGTTTTCACCAGGTGGAGAATGGGATGATAATTCTTATGCTGCGGTAAAGTGACGATAACTCAGCGATAAGTTCTTGAAAATGCACTCCATCGTTCTTTTTAATTTTTTCGTCCGGATTTGTGCACCCAGCAGCTTAAAAAAAAAAATAGTAATAATTTTTTGGGCCCTGGGGCTTTTTGTGGGATCCCCTGAGCAGGCCTAGGGGGTCAGGGTGTTTGTACCCTGACCACTTTTCTTGTTTTGTCATCTTTTTTCTTGTGATTCACATGTAGCTACAACAAAGTCCTATTAAACACAAGGGCTCGTTTTAGAGTCACCCTATAACCCAACATTTGGGACTTATCACCGAGTTATTGGCAGTTTAGTGCAGCAAAGGTGGTGAGAGAATTATCGCCCCATTCTCAAGTTGGTGCACAATGCCACATTGCCCACAGGCTGACGGTACCAACACAGCGGACAATCAACATCGTTACACAGACAAAGCTGCTGGCTGTACTGCACCTGTTGGCCTCTGGTATCTTCCAACTAACAACTGCAAGAGTTGGAGGAGTCTCACAGCCAGCCCTATTAAACTTCCTCACACATCTTGGATGCATGTCTACAAAAGCAACTTAGGGCCCCTGCATCCGCACCACCATCTCGTCCCAATTCGTAGTATTCCTGCACAACCAACCCCAACCCCAGCCGTTGCTTGACGCCTCTGTGCTCCAGATCCAACATTGTAGTGACTGAAATAGGGGTGCGCCAGATCATAAAGTATAGTAGTCAACAGTAGTGGAAAAACAGTACTTTATTAGAAAAACACAAATTAACAACACAAAAACATCAAACAACGAGTGACATTGCCAACGAGGAACATCAACTTGTGGATCAAAATAACTGTAGATCATCCTGGAAATCCCAAGAGTCCGTATTCAGAAACCTGTTGGATAAATGAAGATAACGGTCAAGCGTTAGTATGGTCACAAACGTAATATGGTACAATGTATTGCACTTGGACAAACTGGAATGCTTACAGGTATGATCAATCCTGCACAAAATGACCGTAACAGAAGTTTGTTTGGTCGCAACCTTCGTAGGAAAGAAAAGGAACATTATAACCACACGAACTTCTGTTACGGTCTCATTATGCAGCTTTTATCACACCTGTAAGCATCAGGGTTCATTTCAGCTTGATACACATGCATGTTCACTTCACCTAAACTGCACAGAAACAACTGGAGACCAAGCAAGGGAACCACGCCATAGCAGCCTTCCTGCTGTTGGGGGCAACTGACTGCACACATGTACTATTTGTGTCCCCTGCTGACACTGCACCCAATCACCGCAACAGAAACCACATGCATTCCAACAATGTGCAGGCAAAACTGGACCACCGGGGCCTGTACACTAATGTCATCGCAAACGTCTCAGGCAGTGTGCCTGATTCTTACATCTTTCGCAAGCATCCCAGCCCTGGTCCCCAGACCAGTCCCCCATCCAGCGATGACTGCCCGACCCTATGCACCCAGACCTCAATGCTCACCTGCCGCCAACCGGCGTGTCTCCAAGAGGGCCCACCACATGCCGGAGGAACCTCCTCAGCCGTCGCTGGATTCCGGAGCACAGGCCCCCAGCACATCCTGCTGCACCGAACCGAGGAGTCATGTCTGTACAGCCAACTGCCTTTGGCGTACACGCGGTCCAGCCGAGCTCACAATTCAAATCGGGTCTTGATTGCCAGGATAGCGTATCGAGGCCACACATCATCGCAGGCTGTACACCCGCTCAGCTCTGGTGGCACTAACTCAGTGCAGCTCAAGTCATCGCCACGTGGCGGGAGGCCCGTGTCGGCCAAAATGCCTCAGCTGCCACCAACTCTGTACACCTCAAGTCATCATCACGTGGCAGGAGGCCAGTGTCCGGGAAAGTGATGTCATCAGTGATGTCACTGACCATGTCATGAATGATGTAATATGTGACGTCATCAGCAGTGCATTGCGGGACCACAAGTTATAGTTAGCTGAACTAACTATAACGGGTGAAATGTCCAACTAATTATAACGTCCCTGAAACCTGTGGTTTTTCAGTGAATTTCTAAGGTTTTGTTAAATGATAATTTCTAACTATAACGTGCCTGAAACCTATGTTTTTTTCTGTGACTATATATCTTCATCACTTTCGCCCACTAAAGGAAATTTGCATATAGTTGGTCGCTACTATCACAGTTCCTTGTTTATTAAGCTTGTTTGAAGTACTATGCAGTTAGTCAATTCACCACCATCTTTTTTAGAGACTCCAGAAGATCCACCCATACAGTGGAGGCAGTGGTACGATGCATTTGAAACGTACGTGGGAGCAATTACTGCATCCAGATTCAGACAGGAGAGGAGAAGATATTTATTGTTGGGTAAGATGAGCTGGATGTCTATAAACAAGCCATAAAGAAACTTGTACAAAGGTTTGATGTTGCTCCCTGTCTTGTTGTTTTGAGGCACAAGTTCTTCAAAAGGGAGCAAAAGCTTGGAGAAGATGTTGACACATATATCTCTGTTCTGCGCAAGTTTACAGCAGAATGTCAGTTTGAGAATTTTGCAGAGCAGCTTATTAGAGATCAGTTTATTTGCCACTGCACTAATAAGTCTATCAAACAGAAGTTACTATCATTAGGGAATCCTCTTTGGCTGATACTATCAGGATTGCCAAGAGCATGGAGACGTCAATCAATTCAGCTGAAGAACTTGAAAACAAAGTTGTTGAACAGTTTAATGCAGTGTACTCCAAAGATGGCAAAGGAAAGACCATGAAAGCTGCTGCTACGTCTGCATCGTCACCTCATAATCCTGCACAGCAGAATTTGTTTTTCATACAGAGTAACATGTGTTTTAGGTGTTCTAATCCACCACATCAAAAGGGGGTAGGCCTTGCCTGGCTAAATATATTCAAAGTAGACTTTGAGCAAAAAATGGTCACTGTGCTAAAGTATGTCAAACTGTGAGATGTAAAGGAAGTAGAGTCTCAGCAGTGTGTGATGGTTGTGAGGTTGATGTTGACAATTTAATGGGTGAAGTCCAAGATATGGTTTTGGTAGTAGGCCATGACGATTTGGACAGTGCTGAGCAGGAAATGTGTGTCGACCCCTATGTCTATGGGCAGGTGGGAGAAAATAACTTTAACTTTTGGTAGATTCTAGTGCTAGGATCATGATGATTCCCCAAGAGCTTTTCCAACAGAATTGACCTGGGCGGTCATTGTCTCCGCCGGATAAATCTCCATTTTTTGATGCGGTTAGAACAATCAATCTCCAGGGTTTCTTTGAGGAAACCATGGTGTTTAAGGGGAGACCCATTTGTGGAAAAATATATGTTGTTGTAAAGGGTTTGAACATCTTGGGATGGTTCCACCAGGGATTGTTTGGTATGATTCTACTCCCTGGTACAAAGGGACAGGTCACAGTTATCAGAGATTCCAGTGACATTGAGGATTTGTTGAATGAATTCCCTAGAGTGTTTTTTGGTGAACTCAGGAAAATTGCAGGATATCAACACAAAATAAAAACAAAAGCTAATGCAATTCCTGTCAAACATAAGTTGAGGGGAGTCCCTTTCAATGTATATGGTGAACTAGGAAAGGAATTGGACGGTTTACGGATGAAAGGAATAATTGAGCCAGTTGAGTCCTCATTGTGGCTTTCCCCCTTAGTAGTCGCAAAGAAGAAGGGCCCGATTCACAGAACTAACTTAAGACAAAATCCTAAACTTACTACCATTTTGGTATTCACAGAATGCACTTACTGATTTTGGTATTCACAGAATGCACTTACTACTTTTGGTATTCACAGAATGCACTTACTACTTTTGGTATTCACAGAATGGATTTACGACTACTAACTTTACGTCCGCACTCGGGCCGGAAATTCCAGCCCGGAGGCGGAGGTTCCGGCCCGGATGCGGGGCTTCCGGGCCGGAGGCGGAGCTTCCGGCCCAGAGGTGGAGATTTTGGCCATGGCTAAATCTCCGCCACTGGCCGGAATCCCCACCTCCGGGCCGGAAGCTCCGCCTCCGGGCCAAAAGCTCCGCCTCTGGGCCGGAAGCTCCACCTCCGGGCCAAAAGCTCCGCCTCCGGGCTGGAATTTCCGGCCAAAGTGCGGACGTAAAGTTAGTAGTCATAAATCCATTCTGTGAATACCCAAAGTAGTAAGTGCATTCTGTGAATACCAAAAGTAGTAAGTTTAGGATTTTGTCTTAAGTTAATTCTGTGAATCGGGCCCGAAGAATAGGGAGTTGAGAGTTTGTGTGGATCTTAGGGCTCTTAACAAAGAGATCTGGGTAAATTCATACCTTCTTCCCAAGATCAGTGAGATGTTGTCAACTATCTCTGGGGCTAAGATCTTCACCAAACTTGATTTAGCATCTGCTCATCATCAAGTTGAATTAGCGCATGAATCATGTCACTTGACGGCATTTGTTACCCCTTTGGGGATGTTTAAGTACTGCCATATGACATTCGGTCTGGCTTCATCAGCCTACATTTTCCAGAAACTGATGTCTGAATTACTAAAGGGTATTTCCAATGTCTCAGTTTTTCAAGATGATGCACTGATCCCTGCAAGGTCTCTCAATGAGCATGACCACATTTTAAGACAAGTGATTACAGCTTCTGATAAAGCTGGGGTTGTTCTTAAGAGGGTAAAGTGCCAATTTGTAAAGCTGTCAGTGGAATACTTAGGCCACATAGTTTGTGAGGAAGGTGTCTGACCCAAAGCAGGATTGGTCAATGATATTCTGGAAGCACCTTCCCCGGTGGATAAAGCAGGGGTGAAAAGCTTTTTAGGTCTTTGTGAATTCTACTCACGGCTTATTCCAGACTTTGCCTCCAGGGTCAGGGTAATTTCTAATTTGTTGAAGGACAGGACAGAATTGCAGTGGAATGATGAGTGTATGGCTGCTTTTGCTGACATTAAACAACAGTTAATCGCTGTGAGTGCGCTCAAACCTTATGATCATGACCATAGGTGTTGGCTGACTGTGGAAGTGAGCACATTTGGTGTTGGGGCTGTCTTGACACAGAAACTTGGTGACATAGAAAACACTATTGGGTTTGTTTGCGTCTGGAGTTCTCAGAGATGAAGAGGTCTATTATTCTGTGATAGAAAAGGAACTCCTGGATTGCTGGTGGGCCATAGAAACATTTAAATGCTATCTCTGGGGGAGACATTTTGTCTTGCAAACGGATCACAAACCATTAGTTTCTATTCATAATGGCACCAATTGCAAAAGTATTACTCCTGCAAGATTTGCGGCTTGATTACTCCAATTTAATTTTGAAGTGGTTCATTTTACTGGAGGGAGAAATGTGAGGGCCGATTATCTATCTAGAAATTCCATTTTTGGGATAGATGGGGTGTCAGGCAAGACTGAATACCAGTGTTGTTTGATTGCAGCCAGAGAAGTGGAAAGTGTCAGTCAGTTCACTGAGAAAGCATGGAAAAAATACTTGATGAATGACTTGGTAATGAAAGAGACAATGGAACTTGTCAGAGCAGGGTGGCCTAGAGGGATGTCATGGAATTTTAATCTACAACCTTTTTAAAAAGTTTCGGATGAGTTAACCATTGAGGATGGGTTGGTTTTGAGAGGTGACAAATTGATACCCCCAATGGAGTTGAGATGCCTGATACTGGAAAAAAGTGCATGAAGGACACTTAGGGACTACATTGACAAAACGGAGGATGTATGAATCATTTTGGTGGCAACAAATGGATGGTGAAATTGATTTTTTAGTCAAGAGTTATGCTGTGTGTTCCATGTGTTCCATGTCTGACATGTCACTTAAAACGACCACACCACCTTTGAAATCTATTCAATGTCCTTCTCTTCCTTAGAAGAAACTGGGGATTGATCTTGTGCGGGCGTTTAATGTTTTGCCACATAATTTCCGTTTTACACTAGTTCTCATGGATTACTCTAAGTTGCCCTATGTTACGTTTATCAGTGAACCAAACTCCAAGGCAGTGATTCTTTTCCTCAAAGACATTTTCATGACTGAGGGTTTTCCTGAAGAGATCATCTCAGGCAATAGGGTTCAGTTTGTATCGGGTGAGCTGGAGAAAACTTTGGCTGAAAGCTCCATAAAGCATCTTAAGAGTTTGCTGTATCAACCTCAAACAAATGGTCTAGTAGAATGCTTGAAAAGGATGCTTGGTGAGCCTGTGAGGTGGGCAATGGCCAATAAGTGTGATGTTTATGGTGCGGTTCAATCCATGTTGTGGTTTTATCGAACTGCACCACATTCTACCAAGGGCATTTGCCCATTTAAATCTCTTAAAGCAAGAAAGACTGCAACGCAGTTTAGGCCGGCATGGATGAATACGTTTTAAAAAAAGGAAATGTCTTATGAATGTCGTGATTCCATTAAATTCAAATTCAAATAAGCTTTATTCGACAAGACATGTCATTAAAAGCAGGTTACAAAGAATAAGATATTTTAAACCATAAAACAATGTGATTTTTTTAAAATGTTTAAAAACATTTAAAATCATGTACAGGCAATCATAGGAGGAAATTAATTCATCCTGGTTAATTTAGGAGGCAAATTCATAAAGTAGTAAAACAGTTACAGTGAAGATTATAGACAGGTACAACATGCATAATTTAAAAAAATATATATTTTAAATAGCCATACCTCATGAATAAGATGCCAGCATCGCAATCTCAGATTATTATAATTGCAGGTCCATCGGGTCGTAGGCAGTGTATGAGCTCTAATGAGCCACATCCAGCTCAAGAACTTGGCTACTGAAATTGTGTAACAGGGTTATGGATCAGTACGCAATATTCTCAAGGCGACGCTACTTAGTCTGGCACCCAGTTTCCTGCAGGTTTGAGCGAGCCATGCTTTATGGGGCCAGCATAACAGGACAAACAAACAGTATATGGGCGTAGGTTTCTTCTAGATCCGTGCAAGTAGGACATTTGCTATTACCTGATGTAGCCCATTTTGCGGTAAATAACTTTAATGGAAAGGAACCCACTCTAAATCGAAAATACAGTTGCGGATCAAAGGGTCTGGATATTACATCCCACTAGTGTTTAATGCTTGGCCCAGATTTGAATACTAATACCCCCGGTCAGCTTTGTGCTATCGGTTTTCCTAAGTGTATTTTGAGACACCAGATCCAAGTATCTTTCCTTTAAGATTTTATTTTATGGAAACTGTGTACTAGATGGGTATTCCCATAAATTCGGCAGACCCATGCTGATCAGGGAGTCTCTGACATCACGTAACCAGCTAATTTTGGAGAAATGGTCTACCTTAATTATATGCCTGAGGCCATCAGCATAGATTGACAGTTCTGGTGTGCACCAGATTCTGCGTCAGTACAAAATGGGGCGTAACCTAGCTAGATCAACCAATGCTCCTGCCTAATCGTACAACGATTTGGAGAAACCTATTTTCTGCAAATGCTAACTGGGTAAGGTTCCCAAAGTCCCAAAGTTCCGCCCCATAAAGAACCGAGCTCACTACTTTAATGTTATAAATCTGTAGCATCAGATTTACTGGCTTAGTCAAGGAGGTTTTAAACTCATGGTATAGGGCGCTAGCTAATTGACAATGTTTCATTGTCATACTGTCCACCAGAATCGGTATCTCCTTGGCAGAATGGCGAAAATGAGCTAATAGAAGGGTCTCATGGAATATGCATCATAAATTGATTTTAACAAAATGAGGTAAGAAGAGCCTTAGATAAATCTCCTGAATAAGGTAGGATTACAGTACACAGCTGTACAGAAGATATGGGAAGATATGTTAGGAAAAATTCGAATTTCTCAGATGTCTCTTGTAATACAATCAGGAAGCTGGTGAGAAATCCAGCTAGTGGCTTATAAAATGATTAATAGATTACCAAGGCGACAATGAATTTACTACTCAAAGGAACACAAATCTTTTAAAAAGAAGGAGAGCTAGGTGGTTGCTGGCACACACAAAAGAACAAGCAAATAAATTGTGGGTGGAAATTACAGAAGCCTTACAATATTTGGGGATGTAGTGGCAGCACTTGTAAGCCTAAAATTAATAACATCACCAGTGTTAAATAGTGCAGCTACATTTCTTCTCTTTATGACCTAATAAATTTGGATACCAATTTGATTGGCGGCTGTGTGCCTAATACTAAGCCTGTTGATATGGAAAGTATTACTCTCCCTTGCAGGTTCCACTGGGGATACAGATATTTAGCGTGCTCCTTTTTCTGGTTTACACTTATCCAGGAACAATCAATACGAAATTTTTAATGAACCTCAGGTGATACGACTATTCAGCCCCCTCTTTCTCTGTGTGGTTTACACTTGCCTACAAGGAAACACTAAGAAATCTCTGAACCCTGATGAAGTCCTTTGGCAGTAACATGTTGGCTGGTTATGCAGTTTGACCTTGTGAAGAATAAAGAAAATCTTTTAATCAATATAATATCATGGCTCCTGTGTTATTTTGGATCTATTAGAAGAATTCATATGTTTGAACAATCTTGATTAATATTTGACTAAGTAAACTTTGGGTAAAAACATTAGACTTCCTGAGCACTCCCTTTTCTATTTTGTTGTTCACTTTAATTTATGGTTTCGAAGCAGTAGGACCATTAGAAGGTTGAGTGCTATTGCATACATATTTACAATATAAACACTTTTCTGGTCTGTCAGAGCCAATACTGCTCTTATTTGAAAGTGCCCCACTTTAGATAATATATTGGTGTTGTATCTAATTGTGGAAAAGTATGTACTGAAGGTTGGTATATCTGTACACGTGGCTTATATTGACTTTTCCACTGCCTTTATCTGAATTAACAAGTAAACCTTGGGAAGGAAACTTAGTGCCCTTGCCTTCCAGAGAGTTTACTAAAATTGATCATAGCTTTGCATACTTCCACATGGTGCCATGTAATGCTCGGTGGTAATTGTGGCCTTATGCCAAAAACTGAAACCAAAAATGGTATAACGTGCTTACTGGTGCCCCTTATTTTTTACATATACAGTGACGATCTGCTGGAGTTGATGAGCTATGTTGGCGGTGAAGCCCCAAGGGGACTTCCCCCATGGGGACACTACTATACGCAGATGATATTCCCTTACTAAATTTGACATCAAAAGGACTGCAGAAATGAATTAACCTATTATCATCGTATGGGAAGACTCCTTTTTTGAAAGTCAACATAAATAAAGGCACGATTATAACATTTTGCGCCAGGAGCTGTCAACCAACTGCTAAATGTAGTTGGCATTTGGATATTATTCTATTGTAAATTCTTAAATCATATCCCTATTTAGGGAAAAAAATGCAAATGTATCAGATGGCGAGCATATTGCACATCTGATGAATAAGGCACTGATTCATGCTAAGGAACTTCAAGCAGTTTATGGCACTATAGGGCGAAGGCATTTTAACCATCTATTAACTGTATATAAGATGAAAATCCCTCTGACACTGTTATAAGATTTAGAAACTATAAAAGTAGATCACTGGTATTTTATGCATAGAGCAGAGGGGAAGGTCTTGCATTCTATTTGCAATTTATATAAATTGGTGCCAATCAAGAACTGCAAATTGAAATTTGTCTGGTAAGCATTTTTTGTAGATTGCCAGCCATTTTACAATGGGCTTTCCGTCTTCTTCACTCCCAGAAGATTACTCTTAGGAAGTTCATAGACATAGAATGCCTTGATCCTATAGGGAAGGATTACACATTGATTGCAAATCTTTTTCACACACTTAAGAACTCTAATTTAAATCCGGCAGATTTGGAAAATTTTACTTCCTTTAATCTTAAAAGTTATTTGAAAGCCTTCATAAAAATTAGCTATTTGAACATTTTATTTGGTTCTTAAGTGGAATAAGTAAGATGGATGAAATAATAAAGTTTTGCACAACTTTTTTGCCGCAACCCCAACTAAGGCATCGATTCCGATCCTGGAGAAACCGGGTACGAACCGTCGGACGAAGGGTTTTCTCCGTCCGACTCATACCCGGTTGTAAAACTATACAAACATGCAAGTACGATTCGCACGGAAACACTATTTCCGTACGATTCGTACAAAACACCAACCGAGGAAAATAAACATCCAAATGACATCCGGAAAAGCGCCGACGTGACGTCGGGACGTATGCAGCCTGCGTTCCACGAACCAGGAAGTACGATTCGCAACGACGTCATCCCGCACGGAGAATATTTTCCCGCAGCCAAAAACTGCCGGGAAATCAGGACGACGCGCACAAGGAGCACCTGTACGCGACGGACAGACATGGACCCGAACCTACGTGTCATCCCGGCCCTCATAGCAGTCGACCTCCTCTACAGGTACCGACGCAGATGCCGCAGAAGGTCAGAACAACACCCAGGGGCAAGGGGGGGGGCAGGGGCAGGACACAAAACCCCCACCCAAGTCACACAGCACACATGCCCTGGACATACCTGACCTCCAGGCCCTGGTCACTTCGAGGGGGTAGGGGCGTGTCCAGCAACGCCAGCGTCCGCCACAACGGAAGTGGGCGACGACGCGAACCGGCAACACAACAATACAGGTACGTACCGTACCCACGCCTTAAGAGCGTGGGTACGAGTCGTACCACGCCCACACCCACGTCACCCCAACAATGGCGGTACGGCCCGTACCCATGTGCCAAAGGCCTGGGTACGGGCCGCACAAGCATTCCACAGCGTGGGCACGGGTATGTACGGACCGTACCCTCACCCGCGTATGTATGGAGCGTACCCCCACACCAACAGTGTATGTACGGACCGTACCCCCACCCATGTATGTATGGAGCATACCCCCACCCCAACAGTGTATGTACGGACCGTACCCTCACCCGCGTATGTATGGAGCGTACCCCCACCCCAACAGTGTATGTATGGACCGTACCCCCACCCGCGTATGTATGGAGCATACCCCCACCCCAACAGTGTATGTACGGACCGTACCCCCACCCGTGTATGTACACCAGTGTATGTACGGACCGTACCCCCACCCGCGTATGTATTGAGCATACCCCCACCCCAACAGTGTATGTACGGACCGTACCCCCACCCGCGTATGTATGGAGCGTACCCCCACCCCAACAGTGTATGTACGGACTGTACCCTCACCCGCGTATGTATGGAGCGTACCCCTACCCCAACAGTGTATGTACGGACCGTACCCCCATCCGCGTATGTATGGAGCGTACCCCCACCCCAACAGTGTATGTACGGAATGTACCCTCACCCGCGTATGTATGGAGCGTACCCCCACCCCAACAGTGTATGTACGGACCGTACCCCCACCCGTGTATGTATGGAGCGTACCCCCACCCCAACAGTGTATGTACGGACCGTACCCCCACCCGCGTATGTATGGAGCGTACCCCCACCCCAACAGTGTATGTACGGACCGTACCCTCACCCGCGTATGTATGGAGCGTACCCCCACCCCAACAGTGTATGTACGGACCGTACCCTCACCCGCATATGTATGGAGCGTACATGGCCAGACGCAGGAGGGGTGGGTGTAGAGTCCTCCCAGCAGTGCCCAGACACAGGAGGGGTGGGTGTAGAGTCCTCCCAGCAGTGCCCAGACACAGGAGGGGTGGGTGCAGAGTCCTCCCAGCAGTGCCCAGACACAGGAGGGGTGGGTGCCTATCACTCCCAGCAGTGCCCAGACACAGGAGGGGTGGGTGCAGAGTCCTCCCAGCAGTGCCCAGACACAGGAGGGGTGTGTGCAGAGTCCTCCTAGCAGTGCCCAGATGCAGGAGGGGTGGGTGTAGAGTCCTCCCAGCAGTGCCCAGACACAGGAGGGGTGGGTGCCTATCACTCCCAGCAGTGCCCAGACACAGGAGGGGTGTGTGCAGAGTCCTCCCAGCAGTGCCCAGACACAGGAGGGGTGGGTGCAGAGTCCTCCCAGCAGTGCCCAGACACAGGAGGGGTGGTGTAGAGTCCTCCCAGCAGTGCCCAGACACAGGAGGGGTGTGTGCAGAGTCCTCCCAGCAGTGCCCAGACACAGGAGGGGTGGGTGCAGAGTCCTCCCAGCAGTGCCCAGACACAGGAGGGGCGGGTGCAGAGTCCTCCCAGCAGTGCCCAGACGCAGGAGGGGTGGGTGTAGAGTCCTCCCAGCAGTGCCCAGACACAGGAGGGGTGGGTGCAGAGTCCTCCCAGCAGTGCCCAGACACAGGAGGGGTGGGTGCCTATCACTCCCAGCAGTGCCCAGACACAGGAGGGGTGGGTGCAGAGTCCTCCCAGCAGTGCCCAGACGCAGGAGGGGTGGGTGTAGAGTCCTCCCAGCAGTGCCCAGACGCAGGAGGGGTGTGTGCAGAGTCCTCCCAGCAGTGCCCAGACACAGGAGGGGTGTGTGCAGAGTCCTCCCAGCAGTGCCCAGACACAGGAGGGGTGTGTGCAGAGTCCTCCCAGCAGTTCCCAGACACAGGAGGGGTGTGTGCAGAGTCCTCCCAGCAGTGCCCAGACACAGGAGGGATGTGTGCAGAGTCCTCCCAGCAGTGCCCAGACACAGGAGGGGTGGGTGCAGAGTCCTCCCAGCAGTGCTCAGACGCAGGAGGGGTGGGTGTAGAGTCCTCCCAACAGTGCCCAGACACAGGAGGGGTGGGTGCCTATCACTCCCAGCAGTGCCCAGACACAGGAGGGGTGTGTGCAGAGTCCTCCCAGCAGTGCCCAGACGCAGGAGGGGTGGGTGTTTAGTCCTCCCAGCAGTGCCCAGACACAGGAGGGGTGTGTGTAGAGTCCTCCCAGCAGTGCCCAGACACAGGAGGGGTGGGTGCAGAGTCCTCCAAGCAGTGCCCAGACGCAGGAGGGGTGGGTGTAGAGTCCTCCCAGCAGTGCCCAGACACAGGAGGGGTGTGTGCAGAGTCCTCCCAGCAGTGCCCAGACACAGGAGGGGTGGGTGTAGAGTCCTCCCAGCAGTGCCCAGACACAGGAGGGGTGTGTGCAGAGTCCTCCCAGCAGTGCCCAGACACAGGAGGGGTGGGTGCAGAGTCCTCCCAGCAGTTCCCAGACGCAGGAGGGGTGGGTGTAGAGTCCTCCCAGCAGTGCCCAGACACAGGAGGGGTGTGTGCAGAGTCCTCCCAGCAGTGCCCAGACACAGGAGGGGTGGGTGCAGAGTCCTCCCAGCAGTGCCCAGACACAGGAGGGGTGTGTGCAGAGTCCCCCCAGCTGTGCCCATGGAAAGAAAGGGGTTGAGTACACACAGATACAATGGCCACAATTGTCAGTCAGGTGCTCAAAAACCCAGCAGAACACGAAACACATGTGTGCGAGGCTGGGAGTACACACATGCAAAGTGTGGAAAAGGGAACATGTACACATGAAGTCCTGTCAATATACTCTACTCACAAGTACAGTGACCCCCAAGGATGACACAAATGATGCAGGTGGAGACCTTGGCCAGCATGCATGGCCAAAGTTGAAGGGGCCGTCACACACCCAGCAAATGTAGACACAGCACTGCACATATGTCTTCACAACACCCTGCAGGGAAGATGTCAGGGTCCACAGAGGAAGGTACACACCTTGGGACAATGTCACCATGCAGTAACAGCTTACATGAGCAAAGTGTGATAGCAAATACCATGTGATGGCACACAGATAACAGGGTCCACCCCACGAACACCACACTACAACATATCCCAGACACCAAACACATTATCGCCACCACAAATCATGGAGCAGCACCACCAACAGCAATGCCAGAAAAGCAGTAGTGTGCCAAGGAAAATAAAATAGCTTTATTCAGCAATGTACTAAAATGAATTGTACGAAGAGTTCAAAATGCACAAGGCCCATAGGGCAGTCCATAGTTCCAATCCAGGTGGGGGACACATCGGGATGCGTGTCCCCTAGCTTGCCTGCACAGTTCAGACTACCTTGTCATCCACAGGGGGGGCATCATGTGGGGGGGAAGGACCAGGCACCGCAGGGACAGGAGGGGCAAGGGGAGGTGTTGTGGGTACAGGGACGGACGACTCCAACACAGGGGGTGGGGCAGCGCCAAAGGTGGATTCGAGCACGGCGCTGCACACTACTGCCAGGTCGCCCAGCGTCTCCCCTGCACCCAAAGGAACCACAGGCCCCAAGGAGGGGGGGGGGTTGGAGGGATGGGTCGCAGCGCTACTGGGGTGGTGTGGACAGGGGGGGGACTCAACTCCCCTGCCGGTATCCTGCCTCCACCGCTTGCGGGGTGGTGCCACACTGGGGCTGATGGACAGACTGGGCAGGACTGACCCTGTGTCCGACTCTTGGCCAGGAGAGCTGAGGGGAGTGGATTTGGAGGGTGGTGGTCATGAGGAATGTGGACTCCCACTCTGGCTGCGTGTCTTCCGTTTCCCCCCCGACCCAGTGGGTGTGCCTACTTCACCCTGTGTGTGCGTGCCAGGAGGTGTGCGCTTTGCCTTCCCTGCTGGTGTGGTGCCTGTGTCTGGTGGGGTGTGTGCATGCTGACGTCTGGATGTACGTGGGACAGGCATGGGAGTGGGAAGTGTGGATGGGGCATGGGTAGGGGGTGGGACGAAGTGCTGCAGGAGACCCACTGCTGCAGTCAGTGTCGAGTCAATAGACCGCAGCAAGTTGCGTTGGTCAGCCTGCGATGCTGAAATGCCCTCCAAGTATGCCTCCATGTTGTTGAGCACTTGGCTGTGGCCATGGAGGACATTAAGCATCGCAGCCTGACCAACCTGCAACTGCCGCAGGATGTCCACAGACTCGGCATTGGCGGCAGCAGTGGAGACAGGGGCAGGGGGTGCGGTGCCTGGCAGGAAGGAGACACGTGGTGACCTAGCACGCCAGGAAGGGACACGAGCAAGTGGGAGGCCGGTGATGGCAATGGAGGGGCGGGGAGAGATGTTGTGCTGCTGTCAGCTGTTGGAGCAGCCTCCGCCCCCTCGGAGAGCTCAGCCTCGGACCCGTCAGCTTCATATTCTGTGGTGGCAGTGGACAGGTCCTCCGGCTCACTCCCCTCGGCCTCAGTTCCACTCGATGTGCCAGCTAAAATGTCACTGCTGGCACTGGTGCCCGGTCCCTCCGCACGGTCCGTGCCGGTGTCTCCATCCGTGTCCCCCGACGATGCTGTGGGCAAGGTGAATAAACAGGAATCAGACACCTGTATACATATGTCACATGAGTCAAATCTACATAGGTTACAGTGCATAGCCTGAAATGAAAGATGAGTAACATCTACAATACAAGGTACATATATAGGCCCTGCAACACACAGTTGGTTCACCCACCATGCCACTGAGAAACTATGGAGAGCATGACACATTTGCAAATGACATGATATGGATTTGGACAGAGGAGCCAGGCTCTGGGGACAATCCAGCACTGCATCTGCACCACACAGCGTTGCCGTAACTAGGGATGAGCAGGGACCATCTCCATGAACTTGAGGCACATGCTGCAAAGGTAATACTTAAAGACATGCCCAACATGAATGGGTCACTGCACCTTGAGTGTATGTCCAGACAAACATCACACACTGGCCAGACCGAGCAATGAGATTTCAGGTGTCGACATGTAGGCCTTGCCCGCACCAACCACCCCCTACATGAGACAATTTGATGAGACACAGGAAGCACTTGCATCTCTTAGTCTGGGAGAAATACACATGGGCTGCTAGAAACCCATATTGGACCCAAAATACCCCATGTGCGCCTGTACAACGATCTCATTTACAAATGGCCATCATCAGATAATTGTAACAAGACACACAGGCACTGGCCACCGTGAGTATGAACGAGGAAAATTAGGTCAGGCTGTACAGTGGACACTTGTAGAACACATTACGTAAATATACATGGTGCCAGGGGACAATGGCACAGAGCACATCCTATGCTGTAGACACTGAGAGTGTCCACATATTGTGATGACACACATGATACCTAGTAAAATATGCCCCAGGGGACAGTAGTGGCCACAATATCCCATGGTCCTGAATGGTAATGACTGCAACACAGGCCACCATCCCTGCACTCTGCATATCGCACACTCATGCACATCATGTCACAGGCCACAACATAGGACATGCTTGCTGTAAGGCATTACACTTCAGAGACATATTCCTATGTCTGGACTCAGCATCAGTGCCAATTGACATGGACCCCACAAGTACTGAACTGGACAGGGCACAGGCAAGGTCCCAAAACCTGTTACACACCACCCCCACACATGATGCTGCAAGCATTGGTCACGTGGATAAACTGCCAGCCCAGATGACCTTGTGAAAGAGTGACTACACACAGACCAGGGAACACATGGCAAGGTGGGGAAGGGAGGAAGGACAGCACCGCTATACTGTGGGTGACAGGACCTGCACCGCACATTTAAACACTGGCAGTGTATCCATGCAACTGCGCACTTACAAATGCTGGTGACACACAACAAACACACATGTACCTACCCCATTCCTGCTGCTGCTTCTCCCGTAAGCTCCTGTCCATGTCTGGAAAGACCACCGCCAGCACACGCTTGTGGATGTGGGTCAGACGGCGACGCCCATGGTTCTTAGGGCCCACAGGTGAGTCCCCCAGCAGGACCCGTGCGATCCTCCGCGTCCAGCACCGGATATCCTGCCAGCGTTTTCTCACGTGGGCCAGGCGCCGCTTGCGACCCTCCGTCCTCCTCACGGCACTCACGGCGTCCCTCCAGATCTGCTCCTTGGCAGAGGCGCCTACCTGTGGGGTTGAAAAAGTGAGACTACATCAATACACCTGCCACATGTCACAGAGACACACATTAGAACAATTTTGCTGGTTTCAACAAGGCATAGTATGCAGCCAAAGCATTGCACCTTTGTCATAGGGACATTTTTCTCTGTGTAAGGGCAAATGCACCACGTGCCATTGAAAGTACACAGGTGGCATGAGGGGTACGACACAATAAATGATCCAGACTCACACTGTGCATCAGAAGGTACACCAGGATTATGTGCAGCACCTCAAAGCAGTCACATGCCACAGGCCACTGACGCCACCTCAGCAGAGTGCACAGACACACACAGGCACAGGACATTCACCTGCCATTGCCAAATGCAGCTACAAACCTCACTCTGCACATGTGCCACTAGACTGGTGGGGCTCACAGGTGTGGGGCTGGCTCTGCACGTCAGACACACAGCACTGCTCCCTGCTCACATCAGATGGCCAGGGTATATCCATCCCTCATGCAGCTGGGGTGCTACACTCCACATATGCACCCACCCACATGACAGGGGACTTACACACACACCGATGTCCAGGGTACGAACACATCATGTGGACACTCTCAGCACAGGTACACTGAACAAACACACATCTGTGGGTACAGTCACCTGTCACACTGGGGTGACCACAGAATCACATGAGGACTGTAGAAGCAACATTCCCAGGAGGATTAGACAGGCAGAATGTGGCATGCACCATGCAGTGATTGTCTCAGTAAACACAATGCAAGTGAGGACGGCAGACATGCACCACAGCATGCTCTGGCTGGGAGACATCAGGCATTCCCCCCCCTGGGACCCACTCTACAGTACAATGCATGTGTGTCACACCTGGACACAATGCCAGAAGTCCCAGTCACAAAAACGGGACACAGTCTGTGCTAGTGGACTCAGCACTCACCTGAAACCCTGGTCGGCCATACAGCATGGGGTACTGTGGGAGGATCACATCCAGCAATGCCAGATTCTCCTCCAGGGTGAAAGGCTGGGCCCTCTCCACAGACCTTGACATGGTGCCAGGGAATCACGAGCAGCAGCAGTGTTGTAGAATCAAAAGATGTGCAGGCAAGTGCTCTCTCATGGGACCTGGCTGCCTTATATCTGCCTTGCTGGCCTGTTTCATGCACAGGAGTACAGAGTGATTGGTCACTCACATTTGCATCCTATGTTTCCTCCAATCCATTTAAACCTACCCCTGTGAGGGGGTTAGATTTTTTTAGAATTCAGCATGATGTAATTACAACAACAACTTTGCAACAAAGTAGATTATTTCAAACCGACTTTTGCAGGCCACCTCATTCAACAAATTCAAAGTTTAAACTCGGTCTCCATGGCAACCAGCATACATCTCTGGCTTCATACTTGTCCCTCATGTGTCCCCTATGTAAGTTGGAGATTCACACACAGGTACGGTGCGTTCCGGGGCCCTAGGGCACCCCAAATGCATAGCTACGGGCCGTACAGGCGTGTGTATGGTCCGTATCACTATGGGTACGCATACGCGAGCAAACCCATAGTGATACGGACCGTACACACGCGTGTACGCTCACTATCACTATGGGTGTGCTCGCGTATGCGTACCCATAGTGATACGGACCGTACACACGCGTGTACGCTCACTATCACTATGGGTGTGCTCGCGTATGCGTACCCATAGTGATTCGGACCGTACAATCGCCTGTACGCTCACTATCACTATGGGTGTGCTCGCGTATGCGTACCCATAGTGATACGGACCGTACACACGCCTGTACGGTCACTATCACTATGGGTGTGCTCGCGTATGCGTACCCATAGTGATACGGACCGTACACACGCCTGTACGCTCACTATCACTATGGGTGTGCACGCGTATGCGTACCCATAGTGATACGGACCGTACACACGCCTGTACGCTCACTATCACTATGGGTAGGCCTACGGCAGCACTCCCATAGTGATAGGGAACGTACACACGCCCTCAGAGCGAATGTACGGTGCCTTTCACACATAACACTGGTGACAGGCAGCACACAGAAAGGAATAGAGCTGACATACTTGTCCATGGATGGACATCAAGGCATTGTCTGTGCAGTACTACATGTGTGGGGCACAGGTGTGAAAGGCTGTGATGTGGCACATTACTCCTGAGTTGTGAAGGCAATAGATGTATGATGAGATGTGTACAGATGTTATGTGTGATGGTGCACTATGTGCCAGACATGCCCTTCACTCCTTTGACATGTGTGCATGTCGTACAGAACACTTGAGATAAGCGTCACTGGCATGGCACAGTCAACAACACACGCAAGTGTCCCCTGATGCCCGCTACAGGGGTTACCACACCTGACATGTGACTACCCACGTTGCACGATGTGACTATGTCATGTATGTGTGGTGTGTTCCCATTAGCTTGATGTTGGTGTTCCCTCAAATGCATCTGCAGTTGCTGCAACCAACATGTGTCTGTGTGTAGATGGCCATGGCACACTGTTACGCACACCAGGCCACATGTGGTATCGGATGTAAGGTGTGTATGTATGCATGGGACACGGAGTAGCGTAACAAGGACCTGTCTGCATACTCTCAATGTATGTGTGATCAGTCATGACATGTACACCTTCATGGCAAGGTGTGTGGGCTGTCCTAGTGTTATGTCATGTGACCTGTGGCTCTAGTGTTCCGCTACCTGTCTCTGCAATCAACATCCTACATCTGCTGATATGTTGATGTATGTCACTCCTGTCTTGCGTCTGGCTGTTCACTTACACTGGGACACAGCTAGTCCCATGCCATGGGATGTGGAAGTTCACAATCCCCGTGTGTAGCTGGGTCTTGGTAGGAGTGTCACCTGGCAGCCATACGTGTCCAGGGCATGTAGCACATACCTGACTCCGTATGTAGCATATGTGTATTAACAGATTAACATGTGCTCAGTACATATAAATTGTTGTTGTAGTGCACTCACTCTTCCTTGTCACTTCCAAATTACTGCAGAGCGCCGCCTCTTCACCAACCAATTCCGGACTTGGCTGACATGCGGGAGAATGACTGTATACGCTGCTACCGCTTCCCCCAACCATTGATTGAGGAGTTGACGGCAAGGCTGGCACCACACCTGCAACCGCTGCACAGGTATCCTACGGCACTGACACCCAAGCTGAAGGTAATGGCAGCCCTACATTTTTTTGCCACGGGTACCTTTCATCATACCATAGCTCATGTTGGTGGCATGTCCCAGACCATGTTCAGCCGTGTGCTGCATGATTTTTTAGAGGCCATGTTGCTTCACCTGGATGAGTTTATCCATTTCCCAACTTCTGAACAGTTGACAGGTGTCAAGCGTGGATTCTATGCCCTGGGAGGGATGCCCCATGTCATTGGGTCCATAGATGGGACACATGTGGCTTTGATACCACCACAGGCACAGGAGGTAGCGTACAGGAATCGCAAGCACTACCACTCCATCAATGCCCTTGTGGTGTGTCTGTCCAACATGGTGATTTCACATGTCTGTGCTAGTTTTCCAGGATCAGCACACGATGCCTACATCATGAGGCGTAGCAGGGTGCCTGAAATGATGACGCTGCTGCGCAACGAACAAGCATGTGTTGTTGGTGGGTACACTCTGTCTGTCCTGTATTTTGCGTAGACTTCCTGCCCGACTGCTTCTCCTGTCCTACTTATGTCCATGTGGTTTCCATGTAGGGGACGCTGGCTATCCCAACATGCCATGGCTGATCACACCTCTCCGCAACCCCAGCACGCCGGCCCAGCTCCGCTACAACACCGCCCATGGCCGGACAAGGCGAGTGATAGAGAGGACATTTGGCCTCCTGAAGTGCCGATTCAGGTGCCTACACAAGACCGGCGGCGCCCTCCCATATGCCCCGGTGAAGGTCTGCAAAATCTTCATGGTCTGCTGCATGCTGCACAACATGGCAGTTGAGAAAGCTGTGCCACTCATCCTGGATAAAGATGATCAGGACCATCCACCCGTGGAGGACGAAGGGCTTGGCAATGGGGCTAGTGATGTAGAGGATGTGGAGCCGCAAGAGGACATCCGGAGTCAGCTCATACGCGACTTCTTTGCTTAGTGGTGAGTACCAGTGTCTGAGTGTGCACGCATTGGTCCTTGTGTGGCATGTGTTGCAATGTGTGTGTCCATCTGCATGTATGCCACGTGAGTCAGAGGTGTGTGTGGATGTGTCACTCGAGTGATGGTGCCAGTGATGAGTGTATTTCCACAGTCATTATTGTGACCTAGCATGTTGTCATCCTTATATGTGTCGAGTACATGCACATGCAAGTGGATGAGCTTTTTGTGGCTGACTTCTTGTGTGTCTCTCATCCCCAGGTACTTGCGCATGCCGTCTGCTGGTTGCATTGTTGTGGTACTGCTATTCCTCATGGACACGTCATTGTGTGCTGACTCAGCGTTACACGCACGGACAAGTTTGGAAGTCTCCTTAGGGTAAGGGATGCATCAGGGGTGTATTGGGTGTGGCAGGTGTTTACGATGTGTGCACACTGCCCCTGTCGATGTTTGGTTCCTCTGCAGACATGTCGCATCACCATGGGACACATGACATGTAGCTGGATTAACCTGAATAGATGGTCAGACTTGTTGACAGTCATCTGTAATGGGATAGTGGATTGTGATGAAGGCATCAATGTGTGTAACACTGCCCTCGGACACATAAGGTTTGCATTGGCTTGACATGGTGTGGGACTTCCACATCAGAGGATCAATGGTGTATGGCAGCCTCTCCGTGAGCAGCAGGAGGTGTTTAGCTGTTACCCGACACTTGTGTGCCAGTTCCATGGATATCAAGCATTTGTGGTGCAGAAGGGGGGTGCCAGTGTTGGACCCACATGTTACTCCACATGACCTGTGTATGTGTACTCCGAGTTGCCTCTGCATTCCGGAATACATGACTAATAAAGGTGTCCCTATGCCTCCAAGGTGCCTCTTCTCAGTCAATGCTGGTGTGTTGCCACGGTGCATACGGCATGTGTGGCATGGTTCTCAGTGATAGAGGCTATGTGTCTATGTGTAGAGTAGCAAGATGCAAGCTGTTTGTCTGGGATTTGACTCTGTATTGTGCATGATGTCCATGACTGTGTGGGTATTGTGACATGTGCCATCCCCATGCATCCAACGTTGGCCAGGCCACCATTCTCTGCATCCACCTGACTCAAGCTTGCAGGACATGGTTCTGCCACCTGTCTACACATACCTGGGTGCCCCCCAGGACACTCCACATGATCCCTGACCTCTGCGCATGACTGTAGCTGTACTCAATATGTCTGTCAGCACGGTTGTGCGGCCACCCCCTCAACTGGTTGGGCCCATCACAGGTGTGTATGGTGCTCCATATCTGTCTTGCCTAATACATTGTGACCCATGTGTGTCCTGTGCCAGACTCAGGCCCCAGGGTATGGATGGTTGAAGTAACATGACAACTCAGGCATGGTTAGACTTTACAAGACACATGTAATGTAATAATGCAAAATGTAGGCATCATCTCTTGATCGTGTAAGTTTTTATTTGTGTTGGGGTACGTGTTGGGGGGGGGTATGACAAGAGGGGCTTTCCGGGTGTGTGGAATCCAAAGTTCACTGGGGGAGTTGGTATCCTTGCCATTGGAAATCATCAGAGTCCATGCCACAGTCTTTGTCAACATTGGTCAGACAGTGACCAGCAAGTCCATGTGGCAGAGAATGTCATTTGCTGATGTGCTGCTGTTGGGCCAGTGGGCCAGGTGCCAGGCCAGGTGTCCTGGGAGATGGTGCTGTTGTGCCGACCCTCACGGTCTTTTCCGTGGACGACCCGCCCTCCTGCGGGAACCCTCAGAAGCAGGCCGTGACGATGCTTGGGATGCTCCGTCGGATGTATCCTCCTCCTCCTGATCCCTCCCTGTGGGTGGTGATGTTCTTCGCCTGGTGGCACCGGGAGGGTTGCCCATGTTGTCGGCTATCCGACGGAGTGAACGGTTAATTCCCGTGAGCACCGTCACGAGCTCAGCCTGTCTGTCCTCCATCCGTCCTTGGTGCCGCTGTTGACAGGCATGTTGCTCCGCATGTTGCTGGGCCTGCTGGGTCTTGATCTCCTCGAGGGTCCCCTTCATCTCGTTGAGGGTGGACACAACCTGGCTCATGCCCGTGGTGTCCTGCCGGTATGTGTCCAGGATGTTTCTTACATGGGAATATACCGGTTCCGCAGCCAACTGGTCAGGCTCGCGCCTCCGCCGTCCTCCACTCCCACCACCCCTGCCCACTTGCGCCTGGCCTGCCCTTGTGGGCACATCGGGTCTCCGGGACCCCTGAGGGGTGGCATTTGCGTTGTCGCCTGCCTCCTCCTGGGTGCCCGGTACACCGTGTCCCTCCTGGTCAGCCTGGCTGCGTTGTGGTGGTGGGGCAGGGATCCTGGGTGTCTCCTGGGATGTGGCAGGAGTGGGGGTGGTGGTTGGCCCAGTTGTACCTGACGCAGGTGCTGCAGGTGGTTGGACACCAGAGGGGCCAGGTTGGTCGGGGTCGTCCACAGAGTGGTGAGAGTTGTCACTGCCGGTGGGATCGTCATCCCGCAGAGACAGGTCCTGTGAGTCTTCCCCCCCAGTGTTGGGGGGTGAGCCACGACGTTGACCTGTGTGTGAGAGAGACAATGTTATTTTTGTTCCATGCAACATCCATGTTTCATTCGTTTCAAAGTTGGCACATTTCCTCTGGGTATTTGGATATGTCTTGCATTCCACTCACAGTGCACTTGTGCATGGGTATGTCCCTTGGCCACAGCTTTTGAGACTTTACCTATGTGTGACACAGTCTTACTTGCTGCGTCAATTGTGACTGCAGTCAGCAGTGGAGTGAGCAGGTGTGGCGAGCCATGTATTGGCGCCTTCCATGTTGCACTGTACGTGAGCAAATGGAGTTGTTCCACACACTTATATAATGCAGGTAGCTGGCGTTGTGCTCTTGCACAGGTTGACACATGGCCCAGTGTTTTGCCATGGAGAAGAGAGGGGGATTCAGGCACTGGCCACCCTTGTCTACATGCACGCAGTCCACCTGCTGATGAGCAGACATTCCCACACCACCCAAGGCTGAATTGGTCTCCCTGTGTCTCCCTTTCTCACTCCCTCTCTGTCCCCCTCTCCCTCCCTCCCTGTGTCAGCCTCCTCCCTCTGTCCGTCTCCCTGTGTCTCCCTCCCTCTCTCTCCCCCTCTCCCTCCCTCTGTGTGTCACCCTCTGTCACCTCAGCCCAGCTTCCTAGGCACACACTGTTTGCAGATCTTTGAATGGCCCTTGGCTTGTTCATGTGAGTTTTTTTCTGATCTCCAGGCACCCATTGGGTGTAGTGTCTGTGTCTGCGCTGCTGCTGTGGTGGTGTGTGCTGCCACTCTTACACAGTGTTGGCTGTTCATTAGCTGCTGTCATGTGCAAAAAGTGCCTTCACCCCCATGTCTTCATGCAAGGCGTCCGCCATTTGCAGGCAAGTCTTTCCTGTGTGGGGACACACTGTTTGTCTGGCTGTGACCTGGGCCATATGGGCTGAGGGCATTGTTGTCTGCTTCTGAGTTGCACTATGTGATTTTTGAGGCCCACACTCCCGCCATCCGGGTTACCGTGTCTTGTGTTGGTGTTTTCTGTGGCCTGTGATTTGGCATTGTCTAGCTGGGGGCATGGGGCATGGTGGCGCTAGTGGCATGTGCGTGTTTATGGAGTGTGGTTGAGTCATGCGATAGCTTTGGGGTGGTTGCGTGCATAATTGTGAGTTTGGTTGTGGATGACGTTCCCCCCATGTGAGGTGAGTTGTTTGTGTACTCACCAGGCTCTCGGAGTCCTTCTACTCCCTCCACTCCCACCAGCGGCAGCATGGCCATCACCTTCTCCTCCCAGGGATGGTAGTGTACCGGTCTGCGGGGCGGCCCTCCTCCAGTGATGTTGGCCTGGTTGTGGTCGTCGGTCATTTTGCGGCGGACCGTCCTCCGCAGATCGTACCACCTGGATTGGCATTCATGCCTGGTCCTTCTGGTGGACCCAACAGCATTCACAGCATCGACAATCCTCTGCCACATGGCTGATTTTTCGGAAATGCTGGTCTGTCTGACCAATGTTCCAAAGAGGTGGGGCTCGACTCTGATGATTTCGTCGACAAGGACCTCCAACTCTCGGCTAGTGAACTTTGGATTCTTGTTAGTGGGCATGGTGAGGGGTGTGGGTGTGGATGGTTGTGGGGGGTGTGGGTGTGGATGGTTGTGGGTGTGTGGGTGTGGTTGTGCAGGTGTGTGTGTGAATGTGATGAGGGGGTGTTTGTGAAGGTGGTTGTGTGAAGGTGTGCAGGTGTAAGGTGTAGTAGAGGTTGTAGTATGGTGCAGTTGTTTCTGTGTGTGGTCTGGCAGCAGTGGGTCTGTTGCAAAGGATCATGGTTTGTGTGTGTTGGGCCTTTTTATTGGTCCATTGGTGGGTGTGGCTGTGTTTGAACTTTGGGTGGGTGTGTTATAAGGAGTGGTTGTGTTTTGGGCCTCTGTTTGGGAGTTTGGCAGTTGCAGGTCAGTGAATAGGTTGTATTAGTGCTTGTTGGACATGTTTTGTGGCTTTGTGCGATTCGAATGGAGTCTTCTTGTGTTGTTTTGCTATGTCCTGGTTGTGTACGTGTGTTTTTAGCGTCTGTACGGTGCGTACATCGGCCATTTTGTTGTACAGTGCTGTCCTTGTCTCTGGCTTGGTACGACTCGTACATGCGCGATGTTGGGTGAGGGTGCTGGTGTTGGGGCCTGGGGTGCGCTCCGTACTTACACTGGTGGGGTGTGTGTTCGCTCCGTACATACACGGGTGTGGGTACGGTCCGTACATACACTGTTGGGGTGGGGGTACGCTCCATACATACGCGAGTGTGGGTACGGTCCGGACATACACTGTTGGGGTGGGGGTACATTCCATACATACGCGGGTGAGGGTACGGTCCGTACATACACTGTTGGGGTGGGGGTACGCTCCATACATACGCGGGTGGGGGTACGGTCCGTACATACACTGGTGTACATACGCGGGTGGGGGTAAGGTCCGTACATACACTGTTGGGGTGGGGGTACGCTCAATACATACGCGGGTGAGAGTACGGTCCGTACATACACTGTTGGGGTGGGGGTACGCTCCATACATACGCGGGTGAGGGTACGGTCCGTACATACACTGTTGGGGTGGGGGTACGCTCCATACATACGCGGGTGGGGGTACGGTCCGTACATACACTGGTGTACATACGCGGGTGGGGGTACAGTCCGTACATACACTGTTGGGGTGGGGGGACGCTCCATACATACGCGGGTGAGGGTACGGTCCGTACATACACTGTTGGGGTGGGGGTACGCTCCATACATACGCGGGTGAGGGTACGGTCCGTACATACACTGTTGGGGTGGGGGTACGCTCCATACATACGCGGGTGTGGGTACGGTCCGTACATACACTGTTGGGGTGGGGGTACGTTCCATACATACGCGGGTGAGGGTACGGTCCGTACATACACTTTTGGGGTGGGGGTACGCTCCATACATATGCGGGTGAGGGTACGGTCCGTACATACACTGTTGGGGTGGGGGTACGCTCGATACATACGCGGGTGTGGGTACGGTCCGTACATACACTGTTGGGGTGGGGGTTTGCTCCACACATACACGGGTGGGGGTACGGGCCGTACGTACACGGGTGTATATACACGGGTGGGTGTACGGTCCGTATGTACGGGGGTGTACATGCACGGGTGGGGGTTCGGCGCGTACATACGAGGGCTGGGGGGGTGGTTCGGCGCGTACATACGGGGGCTGGGGGGGGTGTTGGGCGCGGATGTGGGCACATGTCTCCATGGTTGCTATTGGAGTTCGGTGCGGACGGTGTTTTTTCCATACGGTTGTAACATCGGACGCACGGGATGGATCGTACTTGCGCGGTCGGACTTCACTTTTCACATTTGTACGGTAAATCGTCCGTGGACGTGTCAGACACATTTTCCGACCCGAGGACGTGTGGGGAATTATTCCCAATGCGATTCGTATGGACTTTTTCCCATGCGAATCGTACTTGGCAGTTTGTACGGCACTTGTACGATTCGTACGGTAAAAAGACCGGATACGAGTCGTACGGGGACATTTTTTCCAGGATCCGAATCGGCACCTAAGTTGGAACCTAGAGTATAGCATCCATTGGTGTGTGTTATTGCTTAGGATACTTGCCTTTCTCTAAAATGTAGTACAGATGCTTAGCGGCGAATAAGATGGGATGACACATTGTGTAGTTTCTGTAAGGGTGATGTACAAACTTAAGATCATGTTCTACTTGTCTGTCCAGTTTTAAGATCCCACATATGTATTATTTAAACATTCTCTTCACTCCCTTATTTTTTTGGGCTTTCTCACTTTCCCTACCTTTCCCTCTGCCTCCCACTTCTCTATTCACTCTTCCTTTCTCGTTATCACGTCCATATGTGTGAATGTGGGCTCCCTATCCACCTTCCTCCCTTTCCTTCTCATGTCCTGTTCTCTTCACGACTACCCATCTCCATACTGAACAACATGGGTGACATTGCAGACTCATACGTCATCCTTGGAACTGTCCTTACTGGACTCCTGTGTGTACCAGCTTTGCATGGCTACCACACGCTATGTAGCTAGTGCTGTGTTTATTTTGCAATGTATGCTTGCTTCATGCATCTTGTGCTCAACCCCATTCTTTTACCCCATGCTTTGTTTTGTCCCTTGAATAAAGAATTGTGAAACAAAAAAGAAAACCTCTCTTCATAAAACATGGTTGTAATTCAGCTAGAGTTGCAACTCAGTTGCTATACTGTAAATGTATTGACTGTTGCAAAATGTTTAGCTTTTTAAAAGCTTTTAATTATGTATGTGCCAGTATTGCAGATGTTTTTGGGTGAATGAGTTAGTTTTTAAATGCTTCTTAATAATGTTTTAACGTTTTGATTTATAAATGTCAAATTATTGTTGATCTGTTTGCAAATTGAAATCTTTAATAAAAATCTTGAAATCTTGAGGGTCAGTGTTATATCAGCAGGCAATACCATCACATCGCTCCAATATAAAAACATGTCACCGGTATAAAGGGAAACCAACTGCATCTGGCTCCCATAGGGTTACCCCTGTCCCTCTAATTATGGTGTAGCCTAGCAGCCAAGGGATCCATTGCAAGAATGAACAGTAAGGGGCATAATTGGCAGCCCTGCCTGATACTTCCAGAAACCACTATAGGTTGGGAACGAGCTTCCCAGTCCTAACTCGTGCCACGTATAGTAGTTTTATCATGCTCAGTATTTGCCTGCCTGGTTCATACCTCTCCAAGGCTGCAAATCTTCCTTTCCAATGAATTGATGGCCTTTTCCAGATATAGAACCATGCAAGCCTCTCAAGGCTAATATTTAGGGTAAACTCCATTGCCCCGAAGAAATGTCCAAGGTTGAACCAAGTGGTCCTACCCGCCACAAAATCATTCAGATCTGTGTGGATATAAGAGGGCAAGATAGGTAACAAATCAGCTGCTAACATTTTACAAAATATTTTATAATCCAAATTCAGGATTGCTAGCAGTCTGTAGAAGGCAGGTCGGTCATGCCTTTTGACAGGGGTGAAATTGAGATGAGGGTGGCTTCCCTGAGGGAAGAGGGAAACTCTGCTCAGAAATCTCTGTCCAATAAAGGCCTTCAAGCTTTGGAATCAGTAAGCCAGGGTATTGTTTTGTAAACTTCAATTGGCAGACCTTAAGAGCCAAGGGTCTTACCTGGAACAAGAGAGAGTATTGCTTTTACGATCTCAGTGTCAGTTATGGAAACTTCAGCTGCTGACATTGCTCATAAGTGATTTGAGGCAATTGAAGGTCTTCCAGGAAGTCTATTATGTACACATGAGGACATTATTAAGTAGTAGTGTATAGTGCAGTGTACTATTGAGTAAAAGCTTTGTGAATCTCAAATTGTGTAAGTATCATAGTGTCTGAGGTAAGTTGAATGCATGTGTTAGGAGAGTGCACATACTCCTGTGTGATCAATGAGGCCAGGAGCGCTCCTGATTCATTGGCCTCGGGGTGGGTTTATGAAGCATATTTGGTGAAGTTGACCCCGCGGAATTGTTCACGGGGTTCAGCATGTGTAGTGTGGGCCTCTATGAAAGTACTGACATGAGGTGCATCAATCAAGGCCTGCCTCTCCAGCTGTGCCAGGGAAAAAACGTTATCTCCTGGTTCAAAACTCATCTAGTGCCCACCATTGCATTAAAAGCCTTGCATTACACTACACTAGAAGAGGCAGTGCTCTTGTCAATTTTAAAATATATGGTAGTTTTTCCATGTAAAGAATTATGGACACCCGATCTTCCATGATAGTAGGCTGCAGTCCCACGGTCAGCATTGGAGGGTGTACGGTGTATAAGCTAAGGCTTAACCACAGTTGATTATGGTCAGACAAGATTCTGACGAAGTGAGAGGAAGGTTTGCCAAACATAGGCAAATAATAATCAATAATCTGAGGAGGGCTCAATAACTCCAGTAACATTCTTATGATTGTAACAAAAAATGTCTGAAGCTCTCCCCATGTGATTAGGCATTACTCCTTCTGCCTTCCTGAGACCAAGAAACTATTAGCTCAATGGAAAGACTCATAAAATAATAAAAAGGTAAATCTTGTAATTTACCAATTAGAATTACCCAGAAGGAGGAACTAAAGACCATTGTTTTCATGTTATGCTCATTAAAAGTGGGAGGGCCCCTTGCCACAGGACAGTTTCATTGCCTTCTGTTGGTAGCCTTGCAGCAGAATTGGATGATATAGATTTAACCCTCATTTTTTTTAAATCGAGAGGAAAGAAACACCTTGATAAGCATTTTACAGGCTTTTTTGTAACAATTCCTCAAAATGATGGGGGAAAACCTTCTTGATCCTTCAAGAGATACATACTGAACCCATGCAGGTTGTCAAGCAAAAGCCTTATAGGACCCTTGAGGCCTGGAGAAACGTGTTCATGAGGATGTGGATAAAATGATGGAACTGCATGTAATAGAAACCTTTACCAGTAATTGAAAACCACTGATTGTTCTAGTACCTTAATCTGATGAATCAATTTGGTTTTGCATCGATTTTCCCTTCCCTAAATGACGAGCTGATTGAACAGCTGGAATAATCCAATTGCGAACTTTCCATTGCCGTGAGGGAAACGGCTGGGTCGCTGATCACTCCCTGTTCCCGGAACTGCCTGTCATTATCGCCAGCAACGCCGTGAGGGGGACGGCAGACTGTGGTTCAAACCACAACCCCCAGCAGTCCTAGCGCGCCTGACGCCACCACACACTACGTGGACCAGCTGACAGCCCTTATCAGGCAGGGGCGCCTCTCGCAGCGCGGGACGCACATTGCAAACTTTTCCATTGCCGTGAGGGAAACGGCTGGGTCGCTGATCACTCCCTGTTCCCAGAACTGCCTGTCATTATCGCCAGCAACGCCGTGAGGGGAACGGCAGACTGTGGTTCAAACCACAACCCCCAGCAGTCCTAGCGCGCCTGACGCCACCACACACTACGTGGACCAGCTGACAGCCCTTATCAGGCAGGGGCGCCTCCCGCAGCGCGGGACGCACATTGCAAACTTTTCCATTGCCGTGAGGGAAACGGCTGGGTCGCTGATCACTCCCTGTTCCCAGAACTGCCTGTCATTATCGCCAGCAACGCCGTGAGGGGAACGGCAGACTGTGGTTCAAACCCCAACCCCCAGCAGTCCTAGCGCGCCTGACGCCACCACACACTACGTGGACCAGCTGACAGCCCTTATCAGGCAGGGGCGCCTCCCGCAGCGCGGGACGCACATTGCGAACTTTTCCATTGTCGTGAGGGAAACGGCTGGGTCGCTGATCACTCCCTGTTCCCAGAACTGCCTGTCATTATCGCCAGCAACGCCGTGAGGGGAACGGCAGACTGTGGTTCAAACCACAACCCCCAGCAGTCCTAGCGCGCCTGACGCCACCACACACTACGTGGACCAGCTGACAGCCCTTATCAGGCAGGGGCGCCTCCCACAGCGCGGGACGCACATTGCGAACTTTTCCATTGCCGTGAGGGAAACGGCTGGGTCGCTGATCACTCCCTGTTCCCAGAACTGCCTGTCATTATCGCCAGCAACGCCGTGAGGGGAACGGCAGACTGTGGTTCAAACCACAACCCCCAGCAGTCCTAGCGCGCCTGACGCCACCACACACTACGTGGACCAGCTGACAGCCCTTATCAGGCAGGGGCGCCTCCCGCAGCGCGGGACGCGCGCTGGCGAAGCCCGGGCCAAGGGCGGGCCCGTCCTTGCCCGTCGGAGCCAGGAGGAGACAGGACAGGGCTCCCTCTCCAACATCTGAGACCAAGACTCAAAAGGTACTGTGTGGAACCCCTGATAAATCTCGAGAGTGGAGCCCCTCGTGGGCGATGTTATGTAACTGTTATTTTGCTTTGAGGTTCCGTTCCCTGTTAGTATAGCCCAATGGTTACTGTGCTGTATCATTGCTCCGGTGTTTGTACGAGAATATAGTTATCTATACCACTGCAAAAATGGGTAAGAGGAAGGCAATGGAGAGCGGGGGGTCTATAGGAAGTAAAAAGGGAAAAAAACTGAAGTCTCTAAAGCATGCTGCCAGCAATTGTGTCTTGGACAGAATCGAGAATATAGTTTCGGATTGTGAGGAGATTCTGGGTGGGAACTCCGAGGGGCCTGTTGAGGGCAATGTGGAGGGGTTGGGTAAAATTCCCCAAAAGGGCATACCCTCCATGTTTTTAAAAAGGAAAAAAAATTCTAATAAAACGATTATACATCCCAACCTAATTTCCCAAAGCCCACTCACGGAGGATACTAGATTTACCTCAGCTTTGGATTCCTCCGCTCCTCGACCTAAGTCCCCAGTAAAAGGAGATCATGAATCCCAGAAAGCTTTGAATGATTCCTTACAATCTATCCCCTGTTCCAATCGCTTCTCAGTGCTAGAATCCACACCAGAGATAGTTGAGACTGTAGTTTGCCCTCTTTCCAGTAGATGTGGTTACACTGAGCAAGCGGCCCTACTGTCGTCCCCTTGCACTTGCAAAGCACTAATTGAGAGCCTTATGGAGAAAGTTGACTCGCTCCAGGGTACAGTGACCGCACTTAGCAAGACCATTGAGAATCTTAATGCTAAACTAAGTTTCCCCTCGCCTTTGGATACCGCCCTACCCTCACTACCTATCTCTTCCGTAGCTGCACACACTACTAGTTTGTGGACCATCTCACCCCAACTGGTTCCTTCTAGTCGACCTTGCGGCCTGCCTCATCTTTCAAGCACTTCTTCCCCCTTGCCACCCCGTCCTATTCTCAAGACTAGCTATGCGGAGAAAGTAAGTGTAACCAGATCTGCCCATCGGATGTATGACGTTACAACGCACACTATTACAACGCATGCACTTACAACGCATTTTTTACAACGCATAATCCATTACAACGCATGACATTACAACGCATGACACTACAACGCATTTTAAAAAAATACCTTTACAACGCACTACCATTACAACGCATACTACCTTTACAACGCATACCATTACAACGCATAATATTAAATTACATTTAAGGTAAGTATTAGATAGTATAGGGGTAAAAATTACTATTCTAACTCCAGGGGGTGCAACAGTAGGGTAAGTGTTGGATAGTGTAGGGGTAAAAATTACTATTCTAACTCCAGGGGGTGCAACAGTGGGGTAAGTGTTGGATAGTGTAGGGGTAAAAATTACTATTCTAACTCCAGGGGGTGCAACAGTAGGGTAAGTGTTGGATAGTGTAGGGGTAAAAATTACTATTCTAACTCCAGGGGGTGCAACAGTAGGGAAAGTGTTGGATAGTGTAGGGGTAAAAATTACTATTCTAACTCCAGGGGGTGCAACAGTAGGGAAAGTGTTGGATAGTATAGGGGTAAAAATTACTATTCTAACTCCAGGGGGTGCATCAGTAGGGTAAGTGTTGGATAGTATAGGGGTAAAAATTACTATTCTAACTCCAGGGGGTGCATCAGTAGGGAAAGTGTTGGATAGTATAGGGGTAAAAATTACTATTCTAACTCCAGGGGGTGCATCAGTAGGGTAAGTGTTGGATAGTATAGGGGTAAAAATTACTATTCTAACTCCAGGGGGTGCATCAGTAGGGTAAGTGTTGGATAGTATAGGGGTAAAAATTACTGTTCTAACTCCAGGGGGTGCATCAGTAGGGTAAGTGTTGGATAGTATAGGGGTAAAAATTACTATTCTAACTCCAGGGGGTGCATCAGTAGGGTAAGTGTTGGATAGTATAGGGGTAAAAATTACTATTCTAACTCCAGGGGGTGCATCAGTAGGGTAAGTGTTGGATAGTATAGTGTAATATTATGCGTTGTAATGGTATGCGTTGTAATGGTAGTATGCGTTGTAATGGAATGCGTTGTAATGGTAGTTTTTAAAAATGCGTTGTAGTGTCATGCGTTGTAATATCATGCGTTGTAATGGATTATGCGTTGTAAAAAATGCGTTGTAATGGTAGTGCGTTGTAAAAGTTGCGTTGTAAAGGTTGTTCCCCCTGCCCATCCCATGGAAATTCGCAGGGGGGAGATTTCTAGGGTCTCTCAAACCTATCATCCCGCTAAACAGGACGCCCCGGTAGTTACTACCAAAATACCTGGTGCTTACCACCCGGCCCTCAATCAGAAGAACATAGTTTTCTTGGTTAAAGTTCCCAAACTTTCACCCAACCAGGGATTTGAACGGAGCGCATCGCTTTGTAATAAGGCTATACACTGGTTGCGCCAGGTCCGGGGTTGCAGATCAATTATTAGGGAGGATATTATTAGGGCAAAGAGAGTGTCGGCCCACAATTCCAAGTTTGATTGTCTCGAGCTGGAAGTCGTGGATGCAAATCTGGCTGAGAATTTAGTGGCCCTTGAATTTCGCTCCTCTTCTCCCGATTCTTCATCCATCCAAATTAGACGAACACCGTTATGGCCTCCATCAGGAGTCAAACCCCACATCACACCGGGGGAAATTGGGGCGGAATCGGGCTTGAACAGGGTGGACTGACTGTTAACACCATCTAGTATTGGCCTTAGTATCCCATATACCCCCCTCCCCAAGATCTACATGAAATTGGGGATACTCCTTCCAACCTGACACCTCATGCCATTACAAATGTCCCAGGAATCTTAGCTGCCCCAAATACTTCCATACTACACATTATCTCTTGGAACATAGCGGGCCTGGAGAAGAAGCTAGCTATCCCTGAATGGAACGCCCAGGTTGAAAAATATTAAATTTGCTTATTCCAGGAAACCTGGAGCTTGAAACCCCTACACAAGTCAGGTTACACCACCTATTTTTGCCCGGCTGTTAGATCAAGAAAGGGACGTCCCTCTGGAGGCCTTCACATTTGGGTCAGTATTTCATTGAATTGGCCAATTTCTTCCCGTAACTGTATTTCTAACGACATCTTGCATCTAACAGTAGGTGGAGTACATAACAAACCCACATTGGATCTTTTTAATATCTATGTTAGGGGATCCAAGGGCACCTTGGGTTCCGCAACCATATCAACATTGGAAAGCATCCTTTCGGGCATCTCACTGTCTTCGAACATCTTTATAGGGGGCGATTTAAACTGTACTTTTGAACCGCTTGGCGAGGAGGACTTTCTGGGAACCGCCGAAGTCGATGCTAAATGGAACATCCCCACCCTCAACCTACCTCCCATTAGAAAGTGGTCCCAGAGGGTTATTCAACTAAATGCCCTTGCTCAAGAGTTCAACCTTAGAGCTGTAAATGGAAGATCCATTTCAGATCCTCATGGGGCACCCACTTTTAATAGGATCTTTTCTCCATCTAGGATTGATTACATTTTGCTAGATGTCAGGTTATGGTGTTTCCTACTAGATATGGAAGTCAAACCCACCTCAGATAGCGACCATAACCCCCTATGCTTAAGACTAAAAAATATTTGGCAAGTATCTGGTGCTGATGTAACTAGCCGACCGTTTCTGTCCTCTAGAGAAGTCGTCCCTACTAATTGTTGTAGACGCCTCAAATGGCAGAAAGTTGCCATTAAGGAAAATAAACTGGCAAGCATAAAGGATATTTTAGAAGAGGAGATTAGCAACTTCACAAACTATGTTAATTCGGCTTTGCCTCTATCCAATTTTCATAAAATCTATTACGATTTTATTCTTAACTTGAGTACTTTTTTTACAACTAGAGGCAAGGCTAGCACTGGAGGCCCACAGAGTAAGGCCGGGAACCCCTGGTACTCTAGTATATGCAAGGAAAAAAGGGCGGCACTTATCCTTGAAGTTAAGAAAAAAGACTCCTCCACAGTTATCAGAGCCAGGAAGGAGTACACCAAGGCACAAAGGGAGGCCAAGAAAAGCTGGGATGAGGCCCACTGGGCCAAACTAAAACATGCATCAATCGAGAAAGACTCGAAAGGCTTTTGGGATCTAATTAACATGAGGGCCAGTAGTATCAACCCCCCATTGTCCAATCATATAACTGCCAGCCAATGGTTGCTTCATTTCTCAAAACTGTATACAGAGGATGTTATTCCACCCTCTCCCCTTGAAATGGTTTATTCATCCCCCACTAGAGCTCCCAGCTGTCACCGGGATCCTTTTGTCTTAAGTGAGGTGATGATAGCTATCAAAAGTTTTGCCCCTGGCAAGGCGGCAGGTCCAGTGGCGTAACGAAACTTGAGGGGGCCCCCCTGCAGGAAATGTGGAAGGGGCCCCTCCGGTTGACCTCTTCATGTAGGACTTCCACAGGGTACATGTCTTGGGGGTGGGGGGGAGGTGGCAGGCAAAAGGTCTCCCTACTCCACTGTCCTCAGGTCTGCTTCCAAGGCTGTCGGTGCTTCTTCAAGGGTTGTGGTCTGTGGGTTCAGGTGACAGATTATGCCCTTCGAGTCTCTCTCCATCACTTTCTCCCTATCACTCAATCTCTTCTGTTTGTCTCCATCACACAATAACCTGTCTCTCTCCCTCCTTCACTCTGTTGCTCTATCACTCACTCCCCTCCCTGCGTGTCTCCATCAGACAATCTCATCTGTGTGTATTTCCATCACTTCTCCCCATCACTCACTCTAGTCTGTTTGTGTCTCCATCACACAATATCCTGTCTCTCTCCATCACTCATTCTCTATCACTCACTCTCCTCTGTGTGCATCTCAATCATATAATATTGTTGTTGTCTCTATTCATCACTCCCTCTCCCCCCTGCGTCTCAATCATATAATGTCTTCTTTGTCTCCCTCATCACTCATTTTCTATCACTCACTCTCCTCCCTGTGTGTCTCAATCACACAATAACATGTCTCTCTCCCTCCTTCACTCTGTTGCTCTATCACTCACTCTCTTCCCTGCGTGTCTCCATCAGACAATCTCATCTGTGTGTATCTCCAACTCTTCCTCATTACTCACTCTCTTTACTCACCACCTCCCTGTGTCTTCATCATATCAGATCCACTTTGTATCTCTCATCACTCATTCTCTATCACTCACTCTCCTCCCTGTATGTCTCCATCATACAAGATCCACAGTGTCTCTCTCCCTCCATCACTCTGTTGTTCTATCACTCACTCTCCTCCCTGCGTGACACCATCAGACAATCTCCTCTGTGTCTGTCTCCATCACTTCCTCTCTATCACTCACTCTCTTCACTCACTCTACTCCCTGTATCTCTATCATATTATATCCTTTGTCTCTCTCATCACTCATTCTCTATCACTCACTCTCCTCTCTATGAGTCTCCATCATACAATATCCTTGTGGTCTCTCTCTCCCCATCACTCTCTATCACTCACTCTCCTCCCTATGTGTCTCCATCAGATTATCTTCTTCATGTCTCTCGCCATCTCATCCTCTCTATCACTCACTCTCTGTGTGTCACAATATTGTCGTTGTCTTTCTATTCATCACTCCCTCTCGTTACTCAGTCTCCTCCTTGTGTGTCTCCAGACATTCTCCTCTGTGTCTGTCTCCATCACTACCTCTCTATCACTCACTCTCCTCCCTGTGTCTCCATCATATAATATCCTCTTTGTCTCGCTCATCACTCATTCTCTATCATTCACTCTCCTCTGTGTGTGTCTCCATCACACAATATCCTCGCTGTCTCCATCACTCATTTGTTATCACTCACTCTCCTTTGTGTGTGTCTCCTTCATATAATATTTCCCTTATCTCTGTTCACCACTCCCTCTCTTCACTCAGTCTCCACCCAGTGTCTCCATCATATAATATCCTCTTTGTCTCCCTCATCACTCATTCTCTATCACTCACTCTCCTCCCTGTATGTCTCCATCATACAAGATCCACATTGTCTCTCTCCCTCCATCACTCTGTTGTTCTATCACTCACTCTCCTCCCTGCGTGACACCATCAGACAATCTCCTCTGTGTCTGTCTCCATCACTTCCTCTCTATCACTCACTCTCTTCACTCACTCTACTCCCTGTTTCTCTATCATATTATATCCTTTGTCTCTCTCATCACTCATTCTCTATCACTCACTCTCCTCTCTATGAGTCTCCATTAGATGATGCCCTTCGAGTCTCTCCTTTACTTCCTCTCTATCACTCACTCTCCTGTGTGTCTCCATCACAAAATATCCATGCTGTCTCTTTCCATCAATCATTATCTATCACTCACTCTCCTCTGTGCGTGTCTCCATCAGACAATATTGTCGTTGTCTCTCTTTATCACTCTCCTCCCTGTGTCTCCATCATATATTATCCTCTTTGTCTCTCTCATCGCTCACTCTTTATCACTCACTCTCCTCCCTGTGTGTCTCCATCAGATCATCTCCTTCGAGTCTCTCCAACATTTCCTTTTTATCACTCACTCATTCTCTTCCCTGTTTCTTGCTTTGTCGTTTCCTTCCCCTTTTATCTTTATCTCTTGCACTCTTTCCTTCCGTTGTCGACCACACAAAGGTCTCTTCTCCATCACTTATGTCTACTCCTGTCCCCATCATTCTCTTTCTCTGTTGCTGCCTCTCTCTGTTCACCACTCCCTCTAGTCTGTCTCCTCCACCAACCCTGTACTCACTCATCTTTTTCTCGATCACTTCCTCTCACGCTCCCTGTTTGTCTCCATCCATCCCTCTCCGTCTCTCTTTCGGAGTCCCTCACTTCTCCTTGTTCTCTCCCTGTCCCAAGTCTTCGGTGCCCTCGCTTCTGCAGTCTTTAATGTCATTCCCTCTATCTGTAGTCTTATTCCCCCATCTCTTTCTTCGTCCTGTACACTCTCTCATCAGTGCCATCTCTTCTGTCTGTTTCTCCTTTATCCGCTCTCGGGTGTCGACCTTTATATTTCTCTCTGTCCTTTCTACAACACTCTCTTCACTTTCTCTGCACATCTTTCCTAAGTATCTATTTTTATTCTCTCTCCCCGATCTCCTTCTTCGGTGCCTCGTCAGGGATAGTAAGCGCTATATAAATACAATTACAGTGACTTCTGTAATGTGCGGCCGCTCCCGCTCTCTCTCTGCTTTGCTGTCTCCTCTCCACCTCTCTCTCCTCACCTCTTTCCCTTCTCGTTCTACGTCAATCAACTCCTTCATGCACTTCGGGACCTCTCTTACCTGCCTTCTGTTCACCGATCACCCTCCCCAGTCTGTCTCTTTCACCATCACCTCCTCTCCCCTCTCAGACTTTCCCATCCTTTTCTCCCCCTCCAAGGCTTCACCCCCGATCTGTCTCTTTCTCTCGTCATCTCCACCCGGCTCATTTCAGGACGTGCCCACCCGCTCTACCCTCCTCGCAGCCCACCACTCGAGCTCTCGGACGAGAGCACTGTGCTTAGAGGGCCCCCTGCAGCTCAGGGGCCCCCCACTCCACGGGGGCGGGGAGCCTGTGTTACGCCCCTACTTGTTACCCTCACTGACTATTGTAACTCATCTTGTACATTGATTTACACATGTACATGATTTATTCTCAATGTATAATGTGTATGTTACGTGAAGAGCTCTGACACCCTGCATTGGGTTGCATAGTGCTATAAAAGAAATAAAATAGTGCTATTGAAATTGTTATTTGTGTGAATACTTGGACAGACAAACACACCAGACATTCTTACAGTGCATGCATCTCTTATATACAGGGACTGAACAAAGGTAAAAGCATGCCTTTCCTAAGTACCTGTGAAAAGATAACAAGATGTGCCTTTGTTTCCCCTCCGTGGCATTTACATTTAAGTGTGAGGTTCCAGGCCAGGTTCAGTCAGGATATTCAAATAAAAGGAGGCCTGATGGCCCCTTAACTTTGGCCCAGCTGGAGGTGAAAAAAAGCCCCTACACTGCCTGCAGGTTGCTGCTAGGAATTGAAAGCAGACAACTACAGGTGCTGCTGAGCATGTTCCGGTGTCTGGAAATTACACTGGGACAAGTTCAGCATATTTCAGTGCGGCTCAACTTCTTGGCAGGGGGGGGGCGGCGTCCACCCTGCGAAAAGAGTGGGTGGACGCCATGTACCTGCGTGTACCCCCGACTTGTGCCCCGATTGTGTCCATTATCTTACAAGGAGCCACCATGTTAGAGACAGGTAGGCAAACAGGTAGATGGATGGATGGATTGATTTATTTATTTTACCTTTCAAAATGGCATTAAAGACCTGGTTTCTTTTCTTGGCCTCATAACTGTCTCATTTACAGCCCGATAGTGCTGGCTCTTGTGACTATAGTGCCTTCACGCCTATGGGCATTTGTCGCACTTTATCAATTAAAAATCAATCAACGTGCAGACAGATAGATAGATTTTGCTCACAAATGTACGTCTATATGTTTGTTTGTGTGTCTGTGTACATGTATAAATTTAACTCGCACGTATACACATATGTAAATGCTCGTTTTTGCATTGGTTCATATAAACTGTCAACGAACCCATATGCTGGTTAGGTTCCTAAATCTTACATTTTCAGCTGGGCGTTCATTTGTCGTTTTTATGCATGTCCTTGGATTCAAGGGGAAAGCGAAATTTGGAAAAAAACAAAATAGTTGTTTGCATGGGAATATAACAACTCCTTTGTATTGACACCAGACTGGAATAAATGAGTCAAATAAACGCAAACTCGAGCAAATTGAAACAAAAACGCGAATATGATTAAACAAATACCGAATTATCAAATGGATTTATGAAATTAAAAATACAATGCCTACTTTGACCAAAGAGTAACTTCATCAGAATCACACATGGGAATCGGCACACACACAAAAAATAAAACCGTGAGGAAAAACAATACTATAGCAGAGATAAAATAACCATTTGCCGGGTGAAACAAACTCCCTGGCCGCACCTCGACCCCCTTGTTATGACCTGGTTTGCAATGATGTTTTTATTTCGTGTACTTGGGAGGTGTCATTTTAGGTTTCTTTTTGTAATATGTGTTTTTTAATCAATCAATTTGAAATAAACGTTGTTTACATTCGGAACGCGTACCTTTCTGATAAAGAAGGTAAGATTGTTTTACATTTGACAAACCCATGAAGAGTGCGCAGGTGTCTCGTCGTGTGTTCTCTCCGTCAAAAATATCATTTCGTGCTCCCCCCCCCCTCCTCCGGGGTCAAGGTCGAGTGTGTCTCTGTCCTGTAATAACAGGAGGACAAAGCGCTTTGCGGAGGGCCCATGTGCTTGCCTGACCTGCAGGCGGTCATCGACTGTGCAAGCCTGCCCGGCTCTCCGGCCAGAGTGCTGTGCTGAGGGGGCCCCCTGGAGGTTGGGGGCCCCCCCGCACCGCGGGGGCTGCCGGGGCCTGTGTTACGCCCCTGGGCAGGTCCAGATGGCCTCCCTGGCGATCTGCTTTTACTTTTTGCCGAGCTTTGGGCAGTTCTTATTCTTTTGATTCTGAATTTGATAGCTAGAGGCTCACCAGTGCCCGACTCCTGGAAGGGTGCTGAGGTGGTCCCCATTTTTAAAAAGGGGAATAGGGAAGACCCTGCCAACTACCGACCGATTAGTTTAATCGACGTGACCCAGAAGGTGGTTGGCAGGGTCTTACTAGCTAGGCTGGGTACTTGGATGGAAGATAACAACATTCTCTCCCATTTTCAAGCAGGCTTCAGGACTAAGATGGGAACAATCGACCAGGTTTTCAGATTTCTTATGATCTATTGGAAGACAATACTTCTGGGTAAGGGCAGTTTGTACCTCGCCTTCATAGATCTGAAGACCGCTTTTGATTTAGTACCCCGGGGGAAACTTTGGCTCACCTTACAACGTCTTGGCGCTCCCCCTTTGGTCTTAGACATGATCCAGCGTTTACATCAAGGCAATTATGCTAGGGTCAGATGGGGGCCGCAAGGGCAATTGACTGAGAGAATCGCTGTGAACAGGGGAGTTCGACAGGGATGTGTCCTGGCACCCACCCTGTTCTCTCTTTACATCAACGGGGTGGTTGATTTTTTAAATCAGGACCCGGCCGATGCTCCATCACTGGCCGGGGAAAAGATCCCGACTCTCCTGTTCGCAGACAATACTCTCTTGATCTCTAAATCCCCGGGGGGGCTCCAGAAACTTTTGAATAACTTTGCCTCCTTTTGTGATTCACATGGCCTGATAGTCAATACCACCAAAACTAAGATCATGTGTATTAACCCGTCCAAACGCTTCAAAAACCACTTTACCTTAGATGCTGTCCCGTTGGACAATGTGGCGGATTTTGACTATTTGGGAGTTTCTCTTACTAAAGACATGAAATGGGGCCCCCACCTCGCCAAGATGCTTTTAAATCACAAGAGGACATCTGGAGCTATCTTGAGAGAGCAGCGTCTCACTGGGTGCAGGCCTGTGGCCCCCGTTCTTGCGGTCTACGCCGGCAAAGCACTCTCTTCATCCCTGTATGGCTCTGAGCTCTGGGGTTTCCAGAATGTGAGTGATCTTGTTTTGTCGGAAAACAAGTTTATGAGAGACATGCTTTCCTTGCCCCCCTCGACGCCTTTGAAGCCCCTATTTATGGACCTTGGGAGACACTCATTTCAAGACATTGAACGGTTGCGCCCCCTTCTGTTCTGGGCCCGTATAAAAAGGACTGCTGAACTTTCCCATTATGCTGCAGCTTTTGATGAGCTTGTTGCAGCGGACTCGGGGAGCAAGATTAAATGGCTATTAGATCTCCGTAAACTTTTAACTGCTATTGGACTAAATGAGGCTTGGTGCTCCCAGACACCACCTACTAAACAGGTTATTAAAAAACTGTATTGGGAATGGGTCCAGTTACAGGTTACTACAAATCCTAGACTAGGGAAACTCACGGAGGGTTTTCTTCAACATAAATACACTTGCTCTTGGGAACCCTACCTAGATTTTATCCAGATCCCTAGACATAGGGCATTATATATGAAGCTGAGATTCGGGACTTTACCGACTAACAGCTTTGTTTCACGCTGGAAAGGACCATTTACGATATCTCTTCCCTGCCCGGGTTGTGACTATCACAATGAGTCGACGGCACACCTCTTGTTTGCTTGCCCGGCATACAGGCTCCCTAGAAAGAGGTGGCTTAAACCGGTCTGCAAGCTATTGGGCCCAATGTGCCATCGTAATGCTCTCCGCATCCTCTCCACTGATACTTCTTCGCTCACCCTGATATGTGGGGTGGCTAAATTTCTGGGATCAGCCTGGTTAATTAGAAGTAAGCTACTGGCTAGGAAGCCTCTTTGCCTAACTAGCGTAGGCATCGATGGCGACCAGCACCCACTTAGCTAAGGCTTGAGGTTGGGGCCCCCCTCTTATACTAGGCTCCAGTTTACATATTCTAGATTTAGAATTTTTAAGGACCTTTAAAATAATAATCGATCCATGAATTTTTATCTTGTTGTGAATAATGTAATAATGAATTATATAAGCTGTGTCAGATGACGATTTAATGACTTTTTAAATTATCTTATCTATGTAAATAATGTGTATATATGGAAATGTGCTGCTTTTATGATATTTTTAATATCGAATAAAGCTTATACTGACTAATCAAAGTACATGACTACCCTTGATATGACAAAAGGGTACTGGCACATCCCCTTAAAAAAAAAAAATACAGTTTATTCCACACCAAAGGTCTATACTAGTTTACAGTTCTTCCCTAAGGGCTTCATGGAGCTCATGTGACACTTCAGCGGCTAACAAACATTTTACTAGGTAAACATCAAGGCTAAGCCATGGCCTATTCAGACTTCATCATTTAGAGTAATTCATGGTCAGAACATTTAACCCACCTATCAGCAATTCTCATTTAGTTACAAGAGGCTGGTCTTAACATTAATCCAGGAAAAGTAAGATTGGTATGCAGCAAGTGAGATATTTTGATTACTTCCTTGGGAGTGGAGAAATGTGACCCTAGGAAGAAAAAAATAAATGCTCTAAGAGCTAACACCCTGCAAAAGGCAAAGCTTTCAATGGCAGTTCTGAGTATTGCAAGGTACTATAGTCACTTTGTACTCACAGTTTCACAAATAAATGTACCTCTTTCGGACTAAAAGAAAAACATCCCCAGAGGTTTTCCCAATTTCCCAGCTGGAATTCATTTCTAAAGTGCTCCATGGAATATGCTAAGCCCATCCTGGTTTTAGGGGCCAGGATGAGACCAGATGATGAAGCATGCCACTAAAAGAGTGGGTGAGGGTTTAACGAAAAACTCGCTTTTACTCACACAATGTGACTCTGTTTTAATATCTACGGGTGTAGGATACCCATTAGCATTTCAACCAGTAAATAGGAAGAATGTATGCTTTTATCCATAAAAAAGCCTCTGTCCCCCCTTCTCAATGGGATAGTCTGGTTCACACCCCCACTGGGCTTCTTTCAGATTGGGTATTACAGTCCCCAGATTTTTCAAAGCCTTTCATATGGCAAACCGGCACATCTAATATAGGCACAGTGGAATAATTCAGAAAGGGACGAAAAACTGATCATTTTGATCAGCCAAAACCCCTTTCCTAAAGTGAAAGCTTATCCTACCAGTGCACACTGATGTCTGGTAATAAAAGGGGCTCTAGCAAAACTTTTGTATTACCTTGATGGCAGGGAATTCTCATTATTTACTAACCATGCTCATGGCTTGCCTGAAGTAAGGGGAATAATCCTAGAGGGCATAGGGAATTCCTATATCTCCAAGTATATAGTTTCGAAATATATCACAGGAGAGGGAGGAATTATGGAAATGTTTGCTACTTCTCTAGTTTTCCAAATAATCTACCTGAGTGAAATATCCTAGGGTGTGGGGGTGGGTTTGTGAGAGAAAAGTATCTGCTCATAGGTCTTCATGCCTGCAACACTTTCCCAGCTCAGTGTCTTTCACACCTAGTAGAGATTAGGAGAAAGACTAGTGTTTCCCAAAACAGTAGCAATAGAAAGAGGATAAACAGGCACACGCACCAAAAAACAGGGAGGACTCTCATGACACATGTTCATTACGTAAAAAAACCAGGAAGCAGATGCAGATGCCAGAACCAAGATCAACCTCATCACAGCGGGGGACCGGCTGTCACGCCGACCACCAGAAGAAACGAGCAGAGCAAGCGAGACATCACAGAACCCCAGGGCCCGACTGAAGCACAGGATCCAGCTGAGCCTACAACACTGACATGTGGCAGCTCGGGAGGACCCACCTCTCCAAGTCCAATACTGCCATGACTCATGGTATGGATGTGATTCGCCAGATTGGTGTCTCCCTGGAACCACACTATGTTCTCACAATGAGAGCTTACCTATCCTAACAAGATCCCTAACTACATGAGGGAAAAGGAGAGGGTGTGGGGCCCACTCCAAATCTCCAAATCACCAGGAGGCCAAGTTTGAAAAATAGATTCAACTGACCCAGTTTGGAAGCAGGAGTAGCTGCACAAACGCAGAGAGACTGATGTTCCCAGACTGTTTAGCTTCGGTCACAACTCAAAAGGAAGAAGGAACACCCAAGGAACCCTTAAAAAAAGGTTGTTTACTGTTTAGAGTTATAAAGCCTGGAATTCCAAATAGGTAGGAGAAAATGACCAACAAGGAAACTGGGCAAGATACTGACACAACCCTAAAGACTTGGGGATTAGAAAACACATTGTTTGTATTATTTTCTCTTTCTTACCCTTTTATTCATACTTGCCATATGCTTTTCTGAGGTCCCTTGGGAAGCAGAGGTCTGCCAGACACCATCCTGGCTCAAGCTCCGAAAAGGAAGGAGAGGGAAAAAGCTGAAGATATACAGTATTTGTGCAGAAAGAGGTTTAGTTCCACCTCAAAACTCCTGCAAACTGTTTAAATGGAGGGCAACCTCCTTAGCTAAACTTTTTCATGATGTCTTGGTTATATCATTTGCAATACCTTCCCTAATAGTATATTCTGGGTAGTAACTTTTTGACCCACCTCTCAGTTGGACATAAAGGGAATTAATTGTGCTGGAAGTATTAGATCTTGTGTCCTGTGGTAGAGGTATAGAGCTCTGGATATGCATAGAAGATTGGCCTGGCTAGTCTCAAAGATTATCCTCATTGAAAGGTGTGCAACTCCCACTGAAGGCTTCTGATCATCTTTCCTGAAGAAGAATGGGCAACGCAATTGAGATCAATGATTGAAATCTTTTTGTCTTACCTTAAAAAATAAATGTATAGACAATGGTATTGTCAGAACTCCTTTTAGAGGGCACAGGGCACATAGGGGTTACTGGGCCCAACCATGGTGATTGAGGTCTCTAACCCCTGATGTCTTGGGTCCCGACCTACTATGGATCCTGAGCAACTGTGCCAAGTACCCCTTCTACATTTGACTCACAGAGATAGCTGTTGACGAGCAGTCAAAGCTTCCACAGACAGAAGTGTAGATATAGGTAAGTGAACACAACTCATAACTCAAAGTGCAGACAGTATGAACAATATATCAATGTCTAATCCAATGCTTACTTTTATGAGAAAAATAAGTATTTTATATCTAAATATAAACATGCAAATGAATAACAGGATCATAAAACAACACAGTCCCTTTGAGGTCGGGATCTAGTAGTTGTCAGGCAAATCCCTGTCCCTCTGCGCTTCCTTGCAACATTTTCACTGGTGGCCAAATCCAGGGAATGTGTACTAGTGGGTTGTACTCAAAGGTTCCCCTTTGACTCCGTAATTATTAGTCAAAAGCCAAAAGTGTCTCTGGTGCAGCAGCAAGTCCCCCAGGGCCCCACAGGGCCAGTTACAGTCTTACCTGTTCTGGCAGTATGAACGCATTCAGCAGTGTAGCCAGTGACTTCTACTCAGGTGCTACTGAGTCCAGATCCTGTTCAGCAAAGATGAACTGTGCGTGGTTCCTGCAGCAGCACCTGGCAGGTGCAGGCTCTCCCCTCTGAGCAGTGCTGGTGAAGGAGGGCATAGTCTTCACTAACATTGTCACAATACTTCATGCTTTTAAGCCACTCCGAGGAGGTCGGCAGTTTGTTCCTGCCCCAATGGAGCGTGATCTAACACTTTACTAATAAGAAAGCCATTTAGGTGAGTCGTCGCATAGAGCTTGGAATATCCCCAGTGTATCCTAAAAGAGCAAGAAGAGGGTAAGGTGTAAGCTCTAAGTCTGTCATGGCAGAGATATGGGGGAACACAGACACCCAATATTTAGAGAGATCACTGGGCACATCCATGTTAATTGTGCAAAATCTGATCACAGAGAATTGCTCTAAAGACAGTGGTCAGACCAAATGAGGTTGAATTTGATAATGTCTGAAGGGCGAGAGGTAGCTACGGTGGAGAAGTTTAAAGTGTAATAGTTTATGCTTATGGTTAATTGAAATGCATTGAATCTGCGAGCAACAATATGACCATTTCTTGTTTCTGAGGGGAATTCCCAGTTCAGCCACCCACACCTCCCGTACACACTCAGTATTGTCAGGTTTCATAGTAATAGACAGATGGTACTTTCTAGAGATCATGCGATCACCATATCACCATCCACCTCAGACACCACGAGTGTCAGAGGTGGAATATCCTCAGGGGACAGAGGGTAAGAAGGAAGGAGGGATTGCAAAGTATTGTGGAGTCTCTGAAAGACAAAGAGATCTATGTATGATGTGTCATACAAACAGGGGTCCACAGTTGGTGGCACAACATGGCCATCGGGGTAAAGATCCCCCATGATGTATAGGTTATGACAGTGCATTGCACTAACTTTTCCTGTATGAGGGGGGCTACTGTTTATCGTGGAGTGGGAGGGCAGGGCAATAAAGAGGCCTTTATTTTCTCCTAGGGGTACAGAGGCCCCTCCTGATCAGCAGCAGATCCAAAGTCTAACTTTACTACTACTAAAGTTAGACTTTTTGTCTAAGTTTAGATCAAAAGTCTAACTTATACCAAAAGTCTAAATTTACTAATATTAAAGTTAGACGTTTGGTCTAAGTTTAGAGCAAAAGTCTAGCTTTAGTAGTAACAGTAAAGCAATACTTTTGGTCTAAGTTAGACCTTTGGTCTAAACTTAGACCAAAAGTCTAACTTTAATACTCGTAAATGCCCTTTGTGAATACCTGGAGTCATAAAGTTAGACTTTTGTCTCAGATTACTTCTGCGAATCGGGCCCCTTCTTACCCTCTCAAGGCATGAGTTAGAGGGGTCTAGGAGACCCACCATCAGTTTGTTGGCCTTTTACTGTGCCCTGGAAGCAAGGAATGGCCTCTTTCCCATAGGTTGCTCCAGCGCTTAGCGATGTCCTCCTGTGAGCATTTAGTGCTGGTGACAAGATTAACCTTAACTACGATTCTGGCCCACATTACACTTCTCTGGTTCATAGGAGCCCAACTCTTATTATCTTATCCACCGTGACTGTTAAATTCATTTCCACAGAACTTGTATTGTCTTCAGCCATTCTCCCCCCCCAAACAAAATGTAGGCCTTCTGTGGATAAATGGTTTGTGTGGTCAGATGAGAGTCTTTTGTAGTGGTGCTCCAATTGTTTTCTATTAGAGTTTGATCAGGTCCAAATTGATGGACATGTCTATTAGCATTGAAGGGGATGTGTCTGCCATTCCAATCCTCTATTATGAGGGTACCTCCCTACTACTCTGATAGTCAACAACTCTAAGTACGGTACACACATTTACCATACCAATTTTGATGGAGCCTGTTGTACTTGGCCTTCTCTGCCGGATCATCCCCAAACCTTTTGCCTTTACCATCCTGTACTCTAAACACATTTGTGTTGGCTTTTGGGACTCTTCACACTTTACCATTTCTAACCAGTGCTAAAGTGGTTGTGCTCTCTGCTTTAAACATGGTGAAATTGGCTGACTTACAGTTGGCACATTTCATTTACTTGCAAGACCCTAGTAAAGTAGTACTAGAGGTACCAAGGTTGTGTAAACTTAATGCTACTAGGGGGCCTCCAGCACCTCAGGCCTGCCATTTCAGCCTGTGTGTGCAGTTTTAAACTCCTATTCACCTGAAAAAAACAAACCTTTTGCCAGGCCTAAACTTTCCTTTTTAATACATATATGTCACCCCTGGGTTAGGCCCAAACAGCCCACAGGGCAGGGTGCAGTGTATTTAAAAAGTTGGACATTTATTTAGTGAAAAACTCTTACATTAATTTGTCACTACTGCAAAGCCTAACCCTCCGATAGGATAACATTGTGTAACCTTAAAAAATGTAATAAGTGATGACTTTCAATTAGGAGTATAAAGAATTGTAATTTAAAACCCTATTTAAAGGGAAAGTAAGATTTTAACAAATAATTCAGAAAATTCACGGAAGGAACATGGCGCCAGGCTGAAGTCAGTCACAGGGCGGGAGGAGACAGGCAGTAATTGGACAACATAAAAATGCTTAGGCCCTGGAGCTTGACACCTTGATATGAAAACATTGCTCCATTGAGACAGAGATTAGTACAAATGCCTGTCCAAGCCTAAGTGAGGGATTAAAATAGTAAAGCTTAGTCCAGCTGTAATTAGAAGAGGATGTATTCAGGCAGGCTGCCACAGCAATTCAGGGTTATCCCCGGTGGGGAGCCACAACATCAAAGCTACTGCAAGTCTTGTCACTGTCGGCTGCAAACCAGAGCACAATCCTCATCTGGAATTGTGGTGCCACTTCCCTGTGCCGCTGCAGAGGTGCCACAGCCCGGATTGACTTCTGGGAAATGGTGCAGGGGTAGAAGCACAACATACTACACCACACAAATGCTGATGAGTCACTCTGACCGAATGCTCATTTCAGCGAGGAAACCAAGTACATGCAGATGTTGCGGCAGGCAGTGAGAGTAAGTTCTCTATCTCCATCTCAACTCAGGATGGCAGGCAACAAGACAGGAGGTTAGTCAGATGAACACGATTCAGAATTGAGCGCATACTGCTCATAATCCCTGACAGAGGGCGCACAGGGGAAACAAGCTCAGGGTAGAAACTCCACTGTATTGGGGCCTCTGAAACCTGTGAATTATGCCCTCCCTCTGAGCAGATACGCTCTCAGGTCTACAGTCCACCCCAAGCAAAGGCCTGCTGAGGAATACAATGGCGGGGAGGGGAAGTTGCCTAATCAGGAGCACCCCACCTCCTGAATCCTCTCACAACTCACTTAAGCAAAGGCAATGGGTGATAACATCAGCAAGACAGGAAAGATTGACCCCCCCACTGGTAAATGATACATATAGGAGACTCACCCTATCTCTCATTTCATGCTTCAGAGTTATGGAGAAGAATGCAAGGCCAAGGGCGGGTCCATCAGTCGGGCCTCTTACGCACCATGGAAACATGGCCGGGTCAGCAGCATTGGACATATCTATCCCCTGAGAGGTCCCACCCTTTGGAGACATGGCACTCATTGGCATCCAGCCACCTTCCAACCAGACCATGGCTGCCAAGGAGGCTCCTATACGAAAGGGGGCAAATAAGTAACCACTGGCATTATTGGGGGATCAAGAGGGTAGCAGATAGGAGGATGCAAAAATCCTAGCCCCCCGAAAGGGAAAAGAGAAGGACAAATACAACCACTACACCAAAGATATTTTGTAGAACTAAAATGTGACCCAATGGCTAAATTTAGCACCTCAGAGCATAACCGGAAGGAGATCCAGCAAGCCTGCAAGACATTGGAGGGTAAGCTTGACAAGCTGGCAGAGCGCACTAGGGTGTTGGAAGATGATACTGCAGCTACAAACATGTACTGAAGGGGAACACACAGGATTTTAAATCCTTAAAAGAAGCAAACCGTCGACCGCAGGCAGATCTTTAAAGGTTAGAGATTCATTCAAGAAGAAGAATTTTAAACTATTGAATGTTTCGGAAGATGTTGAAGGTACTGACTTAAAAGAGCTTATCGTCAAAATTCAAAATTAAGATTTCAGAGAGAAAATTTGTGACTTCAACTTGGGCAATGACATCCAAAGGATACATAGGGATTTCTTTAGACAGAATACTAACCTACAGCCCCACGGAAGATACTGTTGAACTTGCACATGTATACCTTAAAAGAAAGAATACTCAATTAGGCCCTAAAAGCGAAGGATATCCAACATGGCTCCTTCTCTTACCAGATTAGATCTGATGTTAGACGGGGTACAGCCCAGCAACAATGAGAGCTGAGGAGTAGGGTGGGAGAATCAAGGGGGTTGGGCGTAACTGCCCAATTTGAATTCCCTGTGGCAATAAAAGTAATGTGGCAGAATGAGATGCACAGCATAAGAGAAACAGAGTTTAGGCTGGTGGTCTAAAAAGAAAGAATAAACCAAATACTATATGAGAACCAAGAGAAGTTCTTCTGTATTGGTCTTTGCTTGCGGACACTTTCTATCCCCTTCTTGGTCTTTGGTACTTTCACACCTCCTGCTCCCTTCTTAATTTACCCCACCCTCTGTTTTTCCTAATCTTTTTGACCAGTATATAGGAAGGGGGGAGATGGAGAAAGTAGGAAATGAATGATTCAAAATAAGAGGTATGATTGCTAATTGAGTGATCTAACACTCTGAAAATATAGCTAGGATTGTTAATTGAATAATCTAACACTCCTTACATAACATTTGACACACTTAGGGGCATATTTACACAAAAGTGGCAGAACGCGGGTTAGCTCCAAAATTGCAAACATACGTCACTTTCGAAATGCAGGGATACAACGTATTTGTAATAATACAGCACTTCCCTGCGTTTTTCCCTGTGCTGGCGTTAAATTCAGCTGCCTAGTTCCATTGCAGGCACTCTTGCACCATAGTGCAATGGTGCCTGTGTTGAGGGAATGATTGTTTATGTGCAGGAAGATGTCCCTTCCTGCACATAAACAATCCAGAATGGTGATTTGCAACTCATATGTGTGCTGCTTTGCTGCAGCACACATGGAAGTGCAAATCGTCATTTTTTAAATGATTGTTTATGTGTAGGAAGAGACATCTTTCTGCATATAAACAATCATTCATAGCAATTAGCTGTTTCTATGTGTGCTGCACAATGCGCACACATAGAAACTGCAAAAACGAGAAATAAAGCATTTCTCCTAGTTTTGTCTAGTTGAGAACAGTTTTTCCTTGGTCCTACTTGTGGCAGTGACTCCTATATATGCCACCCTTGTAATTAGGTGCAGCATCAAAATCAATGGGTGTTGTGGTAGAATGTCCACTGCAACACCCATTGCCCACCTCTTTCACGCTAAGTCTAGGGTGAAAGGGGGCCTTGTATACTTGGTGTCAACTCCATTTGCTGATTTCTTCTTCTTATGTTGTCTTATTTTTGTAACTCTTCACTCTACTGCCCTAACAGTGAGAATGTATCGCCAAAAAAGAAGGGTCAGGTTCTTCAGGGAGGGAGCCTATGGGTAGGGAGCATGGGGACAAAAATAATCCTCACATCACTGAGCAACATCAATCACTACATAGAGGCATGGTAGGACACTCAAGGATACACCCTGGTGAATAGAATAAAAGGTAACATGGATAGTACAATAAAAATGGTATCTTGGAATATCAATGGGCTGCAGGATTGAAGAAAGCAGATGAGTTAAGTACAGTATATGAGAGACACAAATGCCCAGACAGTTATATTACAGGAGACACACTTAGAGAGATTGGAGTGTAGAGCCTGTTTTAGTAAATGTTCCTGGGTACAAGAGCTCATCACATCGGAGCAGCTCGGAGAAACGAAGGGGTGGAAATAGTTATAAAAAACAGACTTGAAAATATTGGACAGATTGTTCAGGCAGATGGTTATTAGAGAAACTGGTGGTTAGTCGGGTAGAGTTTGTGTGCTTTCAGTTCAAATTGGGGTTGACTTTAATATAGTCTTCAATGAGGCAATAGACAGAAGGTCAACATATAGAGGGAGCTCTATGAAGAAAATGAGATAAAAAATCATGGACAGGAAGAAGGAACTTAGTCTCACAAATACATGCCAGCCAGAACTTGGCATTCGAATAGACTTTACCTTTCATATCAAGAAGGATTACTCCCACTCTTGCATCGACTAGTTTCACTTGGACAACATTATGCTAGACATGGTAGAAAGCAGTGGCCCACCAGCTGGCTTTGGTATCAGATCATTCGGCAGTTATCCTATCCATCTCCTTCCAGATACGTAGATCAAGGCCCAGGTAGACAGTAGATACAGCTCTCTTTAAGGACCAAGGGGTAGTCCAAGATTTATCTGTCCAAACTCAATATTACTTTAAAGAAAACTTGGTCCCCGCCAACATAGCGGTCATTTGGGATGCATATAAGGCATGCGCATGAGGGATCCTAATTAAATCTGTGGCAATAAAACATCTGAATGCAAAAACACAGGAAGAGGAGTTGTTGTGGAAAGTGACAGTAAAATCAAGTAAATTAGAAGAAAATGATCCCTCCTCAACCAGTGATTCAGATACATCAAACTGCTAGTTAGAATATAGGCACATCTGAACAAGGAATGGGAGGATAAGTGTAAAGTTAGCAAGCTGCAACACTTATGGGGAGAACAGTAGGAGACTCTCAGTATCAAAAACCAGATCTGATAATTCCATGAACCACATCGACATAATCGAGCAGGCAGTAACAGCAGCAAAGCTTTCTACAACTGTAGAGATGAAGGAGGGAATGGCTAACAGTCTGAGTCTGGTATACAAGGAGGATCTAATACCTGATCAAGTATATATTAAGTGGTTGCTCATTGAAAAAGAACTCCCCCAGCTTACAGAATCCCAAAATCAAGAAATGGCCAGCAAAATCACAGGGGAAGAGATCATTGCTGAATTAAGACCTTAAAGAACGGGAACGCTGCAGGCCCAGATGGGATACCTGCAGAGTATTACAAACTATTGGTAGAATAACCTTCCCCTTGGCAGAGACTATTATTCAATCCAATTTTTCTACATAATAAACATAATCTCCAGGGCAGAGGCAGCATTTTTTAATGATCTTAAAACCAGATAAAGCACCTAGCGGAGCAGACTTATATAGACCTTTATTGTTATTGAACAATGTCTATACGATCTTTGCAAGAATAGTGGCTGGAAGGGTAGCAAACCATATACAATCATTATTACACATGGACCAAAAGGGATTCATTCTGGACAGGTGGTTGAATGAACTAACCCACTTATTAATAGGAACCAAAGACATGGTTACTGCATATGAGAATCCATTAACCATAGCCACTTTAGATGCGGCCAAAGCTTTTGACTGGGTCAATTGGTTCTATTCGTGGGAGGTGCGTAGAATCTTTAAATTCCCCAACAACATGATCAAAATGATTCATAAGGTAAACCTAGCACCAACTGCTGGAGTTGTAATCAATAGAGAGCTCTCCCGATCAAGCACCATAAATAGGGGAACAAGACAAGGCTACCCATTCTCACCTCTTTTGTTTGCCATATATTTTGAGTCAGTTGCACAGAACCTCTGCTCAGATCCAATAATCACCCCCTTTGTATTGCAGTCCTTAACTGTAAAGTTGAATCTCTAAGCAGATGATATCCTTGTATATACTGCAAACCCACACCACGTAATTCCCAAACTGCAAGTCCTAGCTAAAGAGTTTGGTCAACTCTTCAGATAATAAAATTAACAAGGACAAAACCGAGATAATGTCATGGTTTAAAGGCTGCTATACGCATAATTTAGAGCACCAAATTAGATATTTAGGTGTCATAATAATCAAGAAGCTGTAAGATATAACTATAACAAACACAACAAGGGTAGTTATTAAAATTAAGCTATTGCTAACGAAGTGGAGGAACCTCCCATTAAATATTTGTGGGAGCATAAACCTGATAAAAATGACGATTCTCCCAAAGTGGACCTTCTTGTTTAATTGTATACCATTAAGTTTCCCTAAGGAAGAGATTATGAGACTTTAAAGGGAAGTGCGTTCCTTTATTTGGGGACACATATCACCTAGACTCTCATGGAAAAAGTTTTGGAACAAGCTGAAAAGTGGAGGTTTAGCACAACCTGATTTCCAAATATATCCATATGCCTTTCAGTTTAAGAACTGTTGTAACCTAGGCTCAGCCCCTAACCAATATACCATAGGGCATCTCTTTTCAGCAAAGCTAGAACAGCATGGCCAGGTTGAGTTCCTTCAGAGGTTTGGAAACCCAAAGGCTAAAGACACTCAAAGCCGCCTTCCAAATATGGAGTTGATTAAGGAAAATCTTTGGAATAGCCTATTATTTGAATATTTTCCCAATCTGAGACTCCCCAGGAACACCCAATTTTGTGAGGATAAATCCACCATTCCTCTTAAAGAGTCAGGTTTCTGAACATGGGAGGACTTCAGAACAGTATCACAGTTAATATCATGGCAGGATGCTTTCAATAGGACACACTCTCAAATTCTTTGGTACGCTCCTGGACCTCTGAATACTACAGATGAAAAACGCCCTGTTGCTTGATTCCTGTCCTGCTTGCTGGGAAGGAAGACTGGACCTGCACCCTTCACCCCAGGCTGAAGTGACCCCAAAGGTCAGCTGACTAACCTCCTATTTTGAGCTACAGGGATGGAAAAAGCTCCTGAGGTCTCCATGCAAACTGGCCAGCTCACCTGTTGCACTGGACCTGCAACTGTACCTGCCTGAGCCCTGCTGGCCTTTGTTGGAGTGAGTTCCTGGCCATTTGGTCCTGGAACCGTGGTATGGCATCCGAGAGCACTCCTCTCCAAAAAAAGGAAATATATTGATGTTCTCGATTCTTAGTGTTGGACTTTGAGACTCTGACCTGCAATCTATCGTGGTCGACCTGAACTTATTGACTTCTCCTGGTCTAACATGACCATATGAGTGTGAGTGGTGCTATGTGCTTTTAGGCACTATACTTACTTAAAACTTTGAAATTGAATATCTCTGGTTCAGATTGGAAATTTATTGTTCTGGTCTCATTTTATTTATTTCAATGTACTGATTTTCTCAATTGGTTTGCCTGTTTGTATGCTGCATAAATACTTTACACAGTGCCTCTAAAGTAGGTTGGACTGCTTTTGTGCCAAGCTACCAGATGGTTAAGCACAGGTACATTTAGTGATGTTTGTGGTTCACCCTGACAAGTATTGTCGTTGTTGCTTGAGGGGGGCTTATACCTCCTCAATCAATAACCCGATTTCTTACATTGGTGTTCAGTGGTGGGAATCAGTAGTTGTATGTGTGCAGTGCCACTCAGTGATTTTGTGTAACACTAAAATCCCATTTAAATAACTTGATACCAGATTCAACCTTTTTTCAATTCTCCTAGATTGGCTTCTTTTGCTTTTTCCAAAATCACTTCCATTCTATCAAATATTTTGCACCTGTACCTCTACCTGCAAGCATAGAGTTTAAGCTCAACAACCTGGAGAGCTACACTGTGGCTGAGCTCAAGGGATTCCACAGAAAGAGGATACTACCAGTAACCAAGAGCTCCAAGAAGCAGGAGCTCCAGAATGCCCTCCGGGCCTGACAGTTACATTCTACAGGAGGAGGAGAAGGATGAGAAATAGAAGGTGGACATTGAGGAGGATAAGGAGGAGGAAGTGGAAAGGGAAGATAGCAGCCCCCTAACTGTGACCCCTGAGGAGAAAGGAGGTCTTACAGGAGTGAGGTCCCCTGCCACATTCAGAGTAAGCAGCAGTATCTCCTCCTGTAACCTTTCCCCAGAAAAACAGGAGGACAGAAAGGCAGAAAAGTTAAGGTTGCAGGTGGCCAAACTCAGCGCTTAATTTGAGCAGGAGCTTTCCGGTGCTGAGCACCAGCACTTAATTGGTTTCCGGTGCTCGGCACCGGCACCTATTCGTTAACACCACACTTAGGGCAGTCTGCCACAAGGTGGCGCTGCTCGTGTAATTTAGAGATGAGCAGTATAAAAGTTGTTTAGGAAAACAATATACATTAAGAAATTAACAATACCTGCCTCCTCAGCCATTAACTTTAGCTTTGGGGACCTGGAATAATCTGAACTGTCGCATTAACATGCGAGAGAGATGGTTAGTAGTTGTTTGGGCGGCGTTGACAGGGGCGATGGGTGGTGCAAGGTGCTGTGGCCTCCTGGTCAGAGCCCTGGCACTTAACATTTTACAAATTAAGCACTGGCCAAACTGTAGATGGAGGCGGTAGCTGCTGAGAGGGCCTTGGAGGAGAAGAGAATGGCTCATAAAGTGAGTCTTATTGGGCTGGACATTAGGGCCAAGCAGTGAAATGGGTCCAGCAGCAATGGTGGCAGCGATATAGACAGGAGGGTCCACAGTCCCCAGACCTAGGACCTAACTTTGCTGTGGAGGATGATATCGACAAGAGGTTTACGCCTATAAGGTTGCCCTGTAGATGTACAAGATTCCTGAAGAGGATTGAAGATCCAATCTCTGGAGGCACATTCCAAGTGTAGGGAGGGCTGCATTACTGGCTCAAGGGAAGAGAGGCAAGATGAGGTATGCCTTCAAAAGGGGCATCCTTGTTAGGCAGTATGGTCTCACCCTAAGAAGTATAAGCAGAAGATTAGGGAAAGCCAGAAGCTGCTCCATCAGTCCTGGGCAGATTTTGTGGACCATTTATACAAGGTACTGAAAGGTTGGGTGAAGGGCAAGGTGTAAGTGATTACAAGAGGTTGTACAATCTGTGCATGTTCAGGAATTCTTTTACAGAGCTGCACAAACATCTAGTGGATAACAAGCTCACTGAAACCAGAGAGCTTGTCAAGGGGGTGGATTGCTGGCTCAACATTAGGAATAGTAAGAAGGCATCTGGGAATGACACCTAGAAGGATGGACTAGGTTCCCATCAGCAGAGTGAGGGGGAGATCTAGGGTGACACAAACAGGTCCCAGACTAAGGTAGGGGGAAAGGGTTCCCAAGCACCTTCTGAGAAACAGGGGTGAGAGTTTCCAGTTATAACACAAGCAAGGAGACTCTGTCCTAACAAACCACCCACTGATGAGAACTCTACAGGGGTGGCCAATGTGTCCTATAGGGAAGTAGTCCCCAGGTGTAGGTTGCAGAACATGCCCTTGTCTCTCTTAGTTGAGAGCTAAACTCAGAGGGTGAGCTTGTGATCCCTAAGTCCTCACTTCCATTATATCACAGTAAATGCAGTCCCTATCACTGCACTGAGGGATACTGGTGCCAGCCAGACTATGGTGGAGGAAAACCTGGTTTCCCCAGATCAGTACACTGGACTGGTGAGTAGGGTAACTCAGGCCTATGGGCACGACTCCATCTGTCCTATCGCTTTGGTGTCTCTGGAATGGAGTGGGGCGGAGACGTCACCCAGAGGAGTGTCATACTTAGTCCCCAGATGCCCATTAACTGCTTCCCGGGAAATTAGTTGTCACCTCTGTTGAAAAACCTGGAAGGGGAGGTCATCCCGGGTGCCATAAAAGCTCAGGAATCTGGGGATACCGCTCCCAAATGCATAGTATGGAGGCCTAGATAGAGAGGCAAGGGGTGAAAGGAGTCACCCCTGTCCCTTGTTCAGCCTTAGGGAACAAAACCTGGGTTGGAGAACCAGTCACAGGCTACAATCACTGGACTTTTGGTGAGGAGAGTGGGAGCAGCAGAGCTGGTGTATACCGCTTTCAGAAACCTCACAGGTCAGAGAACCCTCAAGTACAGTTAGGGAACTCCTTGTCACCCTCAAGACTGGAAGTGAGGCTGGTCCCCACTTGGAGCCTCCACCTGGCAGTGGATGACCCAGTGCCAGCCTCTTAAAACTGACAGCTGTCAGTGGCCTCTACTGGTTGCTGTCCTTACAGGCAGATTTTCCTTGCTTTAGGTACATAAGTCTGATCCAAGGGGTTTGAATGGGCCACTTCACATTGTTATCCATGGTGGTACTGTCTGCCTACTGGAATGCATCTGCAACCAAATTAAGGTTAGGAGCTACACTGATTGGTTTCACAGGCAAGGAGAAGGTCTCCCATGGGACAGTCAAGTGGCTCAGGAGAGTAGTGGCAGAGGAATCCAACTAGGTTGAGAGGGGCATAGAACTCTCAAGGGCAGATGCAGAATAGGCCCATTGTCCAGCTTCTATCACTTAGGCAGGGAATCGCATTAAGATATTGATTAGTCTACTCTGCATTTTGGCTGGAGAGGGGTTGTGTTGGACTTGACCGTCTCTGCAGTGTCTTCCAAACTTTATGCCTTTACTCCCTTCCTTTACTAAATTTGTTTTTGTTGGCTTAGGACAGTGTGCACTTTACCATTAGTAACCAGTGTTAAAGTGCTTGTGCTCTCCCTTAAACATGGTAAAATTGGCTAATGCTTGATTGACACTTAGAGTAGGGTTTACATAGCAGGAGTACACCAGATTATTGCCTTGTTTATATGCCTGCATATATACAACGTTTTAGCACAAAGGTAGAACTGTACCTACTATTTACGCTCTTGGTGCTTGTAATCACTTTTAACTGGTTCTGCCTACTGATTATCGCAGCACATGTATTCTATACAAGAATAACGTTGGTTCAAAAAATATATTGAAAACATTCCACTGTATATTCTGTATACTTCTCTGAGCACGAGTAAGCACAAATGACTGAGCAAAAAGTCCTGATCTGTTTCCACAATCCGTGAGGTATCAGGGTTGTCATGTTCAGTGATTGCCAGCAACTAATCGCTCCCTGGTAAGGTTAGGGGGGCATACGTTGGCACTATGAGCTAACTGGTTTGTAGGTCAACATATCCTGCAGTGGTGCCCAGAATTTGTCTAGGAACCTCGCCCAAGGTTTATGTTGTCCAACAAATGTGCAGACCCTATGGATTGGTAGAAACTACACACAAAAAGGTAGCCCTTTAAAAATGGTCTCAGGCCTTCTATTGTAGTCTGTAGTGTAGTTTTAAACAGCCATTTCGACCTGGTAGAATGAACCTTTTGCCAGGCCTAAGGTTATTTATAAAATGGGACATGTGTTTGTGGTGAAAAATTCCTACATTATCCCTGGTTTGTCTGTTCCTGTAGCGGACAATAGGGCCAGCCACACAAGTGGGGTACCATTTTTTATCAAACCAAGTGGGGGAACTCTTTGTGGTAGGAATCTTGTGGATCTCTGCTGATTCTTGAAGTTGACATCACAAAAATGCAATTAAAAGGAGTTATTTAGCCAATGTGTGAGGTTTGTAGGGTATTGTTGATGAGAAAACATCATGAGATCCATGTGAAACACACAAACTTTGACTCCCCAGGGTGTCTAGTTTTAAGAAAAGTTGGATTTGGTAGGTTTCCCTATGTGTCCGGCAATCCCGGGCTCAAATACCACAGCTACTCCCAACACCAAATCAGGTCATTTTTTGACAGAAAATGTTGATGATTCCACACTATGTTTTGGGCCCTTTCCTGTTGTGGGTACTAGGCCCACCTACATAAGAGAGGCAACATTTTGTTCAGGAGAATTGGGGTAATGCTGAGTGATAAAAAAATGTATGGCCCCCTACTAATTCTAGAGCTTTCCCTCACTGGGATGAGGAAAATGTGTGCTTTTAGCCAAACTTTGAGGTTAGTATAGGGTTTCTGAGTAAGAAAACCTGGTGAGACCCATGCAAATCACCCCACACTGGATTCCCCACATAGTCAAAAATGTGCATGTATGCTAGTTTCTCTAGGTGACGGTTAATCTAGGGCCCAGAATCCACAAAAAGTCTGCTTTCAGAGGAAAAATGTGACATGTCCATGTTGTGTCTTGGGCCACACAAGTGAGGTACCATTTTTACCAGAAGACATGTGGGAACACAACATAGTAGAACATTTGTTATTACCAATTGGCTTTCTCTGCATTTGTGCCTTCCAAATACAAGCCAGAAGCCAATTTCAAAAATGCCTTCTGCATCACTTGCTAGTATGGATACCATCAAAGAACCAGAGCTCCTAAACTTTGTTTGTGGTGTCTACTTAAAAAATACACAGGTAGATAGTCATTTTTCACTCTATTCTTTATAAAAGAAATTGATCTATACTCAGTCCACAATGAAAAACCTTTGATAGATGGAGTTCAGTTCTCAGCTCTGGGTACCTTGGATTCTTGGGCACACTACAAAAACTATTATCCCCGCAACCAGAAATGTCTAGCCGGCGTAATGGTTTATTGCTTTTGTAAATCGGACATCATTACACAAAGTTACAGATAAAAATATTAGACCTTATTACGATGTCGGTCAGAAAGCCATCTGAAAGCTCGTCGGCGGCAGTCTGCCTGACATTTGAGGCGTATTATGATACAGGCAGTCCAACCAATGCCTGTGGGGGAATCCACCTCGCCTCCGGCAGGTTGAAGTAGCCCGTCAGGCGGAGGGTGGATCGTAATCCCCAAAATGGAGGCGGTGACTGCTCAATCACCGCCATGAGAACTATAATGCCCGTTTCCAACTGTCCTTTCATGTCAGTTCTCCAGCCATGAAAAGGCTGGCAGGTAGGGTCTTTTCGGGGCCCTAGCAGGCCTCAGCTATGGACATGGGTGGCACCTGTGGGTCTCCCCTAAACATCCATGCATCATGTGGCAGTCACCGCATGGTGCCGGCCATATGGTGCATGGATGTTTAAAAAGTGTATTTTTACTATTGCGGCTTGTGATGTGACCCGCAGCACAAGCCACCCTGGGGAAAATTCACTTTCCGACTGCCGAGAAGGCAGTCACATCGTAATGCCCACTCTCTCGAAGTGGCATTTCTATGCTATTAGTGACAAATTCACCTTTACCACAGGAGAGGGTTTGTCCTTGTGAATCCAATTATAGGAAACATTATGAGGCTGCTCCACTGCAAACCACTACTGCATCCTGAAGTAATTTCATCCGTTCTTCCATGCTAACCTATGGGAAGAGCAAACCTCATAGGTAGTGAAAACACACTCAGGTATTCTTCACTAATTGGGCAGGGAACAAACTTGTGTACCTGCCCTGCCTTTCACCTACAACATGCTTCACCATTTAAGATTTACCCCTTGGGTGTTCAAGCGGTAGTGAAAACCTCAGGATTGGCGAGTGGTTTAGAAAGGCCAACCTGAGCATAATTGCAATTGCACACACACAGGCCTGCAATGGCAGTCTTGACACATGTTTAAAGACTTCAGAGGTGCAAGTAGGTACACACAGGCTTGCAATGGTAGGCTTGAGACACATTTAAAAAATCAGTTAAGCAACACTTTCTCACATGTGCAGGAAGGACGCATGCACTTTCACACTGCATTTACAGGGGGAAAGTGCCCACAACCCTGAGGCCACAAGCGGGGAATCAGCAAAACCCCAGGAAGAAAAAGAAAAATGTTTAGGGAAACACTACTTCAAGCGTATTAGGTCTAACATCTCACATATTAGATCACTTATGACATGGTCATTTGTTGGAGCCACTGCGGAGGGATCAATCAGTCTAATGGAGAGAGGATGTAGCCTTACAGCTGGAGTGGTCCACCTCGAAGCTGGGGAACCGGGTTCGAGTCTCGGCAATGACGCTCAACTTCCTGTGATTCTGGGAAAATCACTTAATCTCCCGTGCCTAACAAAAATGAATGTGTCCCTCTGTAATGAAACTGGTGCTCATGTGAAGAGCTCTGATACCTGATATCTTTGTGTCTAGTTCGTGCTATATAAAACTAAAAAAAAAAAAACTTTGTGGAGGAGCAGGTCACTTCCTCCAACTGGAAGGAACGAGCTGCACGATTCAGAGCTCTGTTAACCTTTGCTTCCCTCACCAGAATCAAGCAGTCCCGGTTCGAACAAACAGGCAGGTCATGAGGGCTGATGTCAATCATCTGAGAAGGTCAGGGCCCCATGAATAACCCATCTAGCAGACCTTATTGGGATGTGGACAGAAGAGAAACTTCTCTCTCTATTTCCAGAGGACAGAGAATGGGCTGATAGACAGGTCGAATCACGATTTCCTGTCATTGGTGAACATGTCATTTGCCCCAGTCTGTTTCAAGAAAGTTCATCGAACCTCTTGCTTCCCACGGGATCCTCAGAGGCATCTCCGTAGGCTTGGAAATCGAACTAAGGTTGGTGTCCTTAGGGTATTACTATTGCCCTATCTAGTCAGAACTCTAGGAGACAGAGCACGTCTGAAGGTTGAGAAATTAATAAGTGTTCTCCAAACACCAGGATTGTGAGTCTTCCTCCTGTTAGGAGGAAAGATTGCACGGTTTCTAAGGTACGGTTTCTTTCACATTCGTCTGCGTTTACCCTAGGCAGCCAGTGGGCAGCTATCAGGTTATTTTGGGGATCTAAGATTTATTTGTTTGATACTCTGACTGCTCATCATTTTAGGTGTTTATATTTGAGAACATCTGTTTTGCATTTTTCCCTCCATTCTTGGAATTTACCCCTTGTGCTTAATGTGTTACAGGAAAGTCACTTTTAATCTTTACATTACATCTCTTTTAAATTCCTAACTTTTAAGGTATTTTTCTTTGTGATCATTTCTTGAGGGCATATATTGCGGGAGTTTTGACCTCTCCTTTTTATGTATCCTTTCATTAAGATTTGAGGATACGGTGGTTTTATGACTTGATCCTTCCATGCCAAGGTGGCATGACCTTTTCACCACGCTCAGGAATTTCGGGGCATATTATCAACGGCCAGCGATAATTATCGCTGGGCGTACATAGCGATAGAAATATTATCGCCCGCTATCGCTGAATATTATCGCCATGATAACGCTATACTTACAACGCATAGCGCTATGGCGATAATATTTCAGCGATAGCGGTGTTTTCAATGGAACATCGCTGGTTTTCCAGCGATGTTCCATTGAAAACAGCGATAACATTGCCGATAGAATCCTGTGGTCCTATCAGCATAATCCATCTCCCAATAAAAGTATGCCTTAGTCAGGAATTTAACAGACGCTAAATTCCTGAGTTAAGGCTGAGGTAGCGCGATTTTTTTTATCGCTGCACCTCCTTGTTAATATCGCGAAGCTGCCTTTACGATATTAACATGTGTTGTTTTCACAGCCACGCCTTCTTTGCATCTCATTAGCGATGCGAAGCGAGGCTGTGAAAAAACAGGCTCTACATCAAGGAAACACGCGCTAGCGTGTCCTTGATGATATTGCAATATAATTTTCGCTGCTTTTCACCCAAAAACGGATGCTAAAGCGGCGATAATTATATCACCAGCCCTTGCTAATATGGCCCGTCATTCTTTCATTGTTTTCCCTTCTCCCACTATAGAGCAGGCAGTTTTGTGGCACACTTTAGACATTCACAGAGGCCGTTCTATCTATCTACAAAAGACTTCTTCCTTCCAACAGGTAGTTTCCTTGTTTGTTGCCGTTTGGGTTCTCCAATAAGAATCACCAACATTTCCACTTAAAGAAGATGGATTATTTATTTATTTTTTGTGCCTATTTCTAGCCGGGTATCACTTTGCTATTTACTATACATGGTAGATCTACTTGAGGTAAGTGGTCATTTTTGGCAGTATTAAGGCGTCTTCCGTTAAGGATATTTTTGCAGCAGCAACCCAGGCCCCCCTGAATACATACATTCCTCATTGCAGACATCATGTAGGAGAAGACTTTTCTTCTTCTTTTTGGTCATCTGCATTGTCTGTGGTAGAATAAAGTTGTTGTGTCTTTTTTTGCTGTTCATATAATAATTTTTTCATGGGCGTTGCAGTTTGTGGTGGGGATGTTTTTAATCTTACAATGTTTACTTTCCTTGGGAACAATCCTAGTTACCCCCACCCCTCACCCCTTTAAGGAGGTTTGATTTAATATTCTATGAGGATAGTAAAAAAATGTTAGGCTACATTTTGGCTTTTACGCCAGAATGTGTGTAGGGTTAGGCCCACCTCTATTGGTCACTGGACAGGAAGTGAGCTAACAGCCATAATATTAGAGGCTAAAATAATATTTTCTCATATAGGTGAATTCTGTACCTCGAGGAGACTAAAGCTCATGCACAAAGGACTGTGACGTGGAAGATTATTACTCTGAGTAAAGAACTTTTTCGTAATCCGAGTATTATTCACATCATCCTTGTTTTGTGGCTAAAATAAAGGATTGCAGAAACTCATTATGCTGGGTCATGCCAATTGACCATATAGTTAAAAACCAGTGGGATTATGCATCATTTCAACTTATAAACAGTTCCTTTGTGCCTGCGTGCGCCTGTATGGTGGTACATTATTCATGAAAATAATATAATTCGAGGCTTGAAGGGCATCCCTGTTATCTTGCACATCAGACTGTTATCACAAGAAAGCCATTAACCTAGCTCTACCTCCTTCCTGCTGCGCGACTCTGGCAATAATTCCCTACTTCTCCCTGCTAATGTGGCAGCTCAGAGTAATAATCACCATTTCCAGGATTGTAAAGTGTATGCCTACCCTTGGGCAGAGCAGTCTCATAGGTCGTAGAGTACATCCAGCTGAAAATGAGATATGTAGATGGCAGGGATTTCTTTTTTTTTTTTTTAGAAACCTTTGCACTTTGTGTGTAAAGCAGAAGGGCCTACTTTGGCATTCTATTAGGAGCTGATTTTGCATTAAAGTACACGATGTCCTGACAATTTCCTTGCCTCATCGGGGAGAAAGGGAGAGTTAAATCTCACAGCGTGTTCAATGTTTACACTCCGCAGCAAGAAATGGGATATACTTAGCTTGGCTTTGACACATCACCTGGTCCCACAGACAGTTCGGGGTTGAATCAAACGACACTTGAGAAAATGTCTCAAACATTATATCATCATGTAAAAAATTTAAGGATTGACTTTAAACATCTGGGGCCATATTATCAAGGAACGGAGATAACGTTATCGCGTAGGAAACTGCCGCTAAAGTGGCGATAATGGGCTTGATAATATGCCCTTGAGAATTCCCATAGAAGCCCAGGTTCACACCAGAACATGGACTTCTATTGGAATTCTCCAGGGCATATTATTAAGCCCATTATCGCAGCTTTAGCTGCAGTTTCCTGAAGCTAAAGCGGCGATAATGTTATCGCCGTTCCTTGATAATATGGCCCCAAGTGTCTGTTATAAATGCAATTTATAATCAGCATTTTCAATTTATAACGCTATGTCACACGAAATGCAAATAAAGAAGTTTCAGAATAGTGTTAAAATGGGAACATATGTTTTATTTTATTTACTTAAATATTTTTCTACAGCTTTTAAGGAAATGTGGATTTGGGGGGAAACGCCCTTTTGGACGAAGCCAACACAGCGCCCGGCAATAGAACGAACACAGCCTTAGCAGGCAGTCATTCATTCGGCACGAAAGTCGTTACGACGACTTGCTTTTAGGGGGGCGCATTGGTGGAAGTGTGTTGGATTTAAAGTCCAACACTTTCCCTACGGATGCGCAGTCAGGAGTTGGAATAGTAAATTAAAGGATCCCAACATCCAGCACCCCCCTAAGGAAGTCATTAAAATGACATGCGTGCTGAAACGAATGCGTCCTACAGACGCGTTTGTTTTAATGACGGCGTTCCAAAGGCATGCATGCTAAATGCATGCAGAATACCGTCATACATTCGGATTAGGAAGGTCTGTATGTCTCCTATGAGCAGACCCCTAACTGAAGTCGTCTTCAGATAGGTCTAAAGAGGGCAAAAATCGTAGCAAGACAGAACGCAAGGCTCCCAGGCTTCTAATTCACATATGGCTATGTCAGGCTTCTTCTCAGATTTGTGTAGTTGAAGAGACCAGTATGTAGTAACAAAAAAAGAGATTGATGCATTCCCTACTGATCAGGATACCAGATACTTGCTATAAGACATAATATGCTCAGCCAAGACTAACTCTTCATGGTCAGTTTCTGTTGCTTTAATACAGTTGTGCATTGCAGAATTGTTGCTTAGTAAACGAACACTTCAATCACATCTTAAATATTCATGCACACGCTAAAAATTACAATAAAAAGCACACACAGTTCAATAAACATGCAATGCAGCAACTTTCAAAATAAGGTAGGAAAAGTCTGAACTGAATGTAAATTGGGCTATCCGGTTTGTGATCATTTCACAATCCCTATGCTGTACATATCAAGTGTTAAAAACAATATTAATCAGTATTCTCTCACAAAGAATTTAAGACCAGTGTTATATATTGAGAATGGCTCAAACTACCAAACTCTCCCTCAAAACATTATGACTCCCTCTGGACAGAAATTGATCAAAACAGCGATGGTGAAGCTGTGTTCACAGGCTTGGATCACAATCCTCTCACATAGTAAACTAACATCCCATGAAATGAGTTTGACTACTTAACTCACCCACAAAAAGTCTTAGGGACATATTATCAAGGGCCATATCGCCGCTTTTTCAGCTTTAAAAGCCAAAAAAGCGGCGAGATTTCCATCGCACTATAAACAAGCACACGCTAACCCTTGTTAGCACTTGTTTTCGCGCGATGGCTGCCGTTTTTTTATCGCCCTGCATGCCATCGCTAATGACATGCAAAGTAGACGTTCCTGGGTAAAACAACATGGGAGAACCCGCTAACACGGCTTTGCGGTATCATCAAGCCGGCAGCAGACCCGCGAAGCGATGTTAATAATCGCGTTAAGCCCCCATTATCGTAGGAATTTAACTCCTGCTTTAAAGTTGAGTTAGCCATCTTAGTAAGGGGAGGTGGATTGCAAGGCTGAGACCACAGGGGCGTATTAGCAAGGTTTCCATTATCGCCCAAAATATATCGCAGCAATTCCCGCGCTATTTCCGCTTTTTGCTGCTATCGCTGGATTTACTATCGCCTTTGAGATCAGCGTTGATAATAACACGCTAACTCGGCGAGGAAATCCAGCGATAGCAAGCGATAGAATAAAGCGGGCTAAGCGTGCTGTGCGATATTTATCGCATTATGTTGATAATATGCCCCGTAATGTCATTTATTGTACGGTTCACACTCAATAGCTGATTGAAATCACTAGTATAATTAAGAACATAGACACAATATAAAAAATACAGACTGGAGACCTTTCACAAAGATAATCCTAACAAATATCAAAGTTCTCTTCGCTCACATTTAGGAGATTTTCACTTAACTTCGGAAAATGTTAGGACTCTGTGGAGATGATTTCAATTTTAACAGTACCTTTAAAAACAAGTATTGTGTCAATCAAAGTACTAGCAACCTCGGGTTAGTGGTACAATTTTTTAGAAAGATATGGACTCTGAAAGGGACCACACCGAGTTTTGACCCTTGGGCAAAAGTGGGGGATTACCCAACAAAGACAAAGGGTATATGCAAGGACTGCCCTGACAGTTCACTAGCACTTGATGTGGCTAAAAATGAAGTCAGAGAGACTGTGGACTTTTGCACGGCTCAGCATAGTCGAGGACACTTATCTGCCATTGAGGACACTAGTCATTGTGTGCTCAATGTCACACCACATCGAGGAAAAGGGCGAAACAGCAGCTCTAAAAAACATGAACGCATGTGCATGTTAGCAAATGGAGAAGTGTGCTTACTAGAGAATTTTAGCATTCATTTCACATGCAATTGGACATGTTTGAGAAGTCTTCCTCTGATGTTTGGTGAAAGATAGAATAGAATTCCAAAGACCTCTTGGCTGGGGGTTTCTACACATCCCAGTCATTAGCACCAACAGGCATGTCAGACAGTTTCAGCAGGGCTCTGGACTTCTCTGCCTAGAAGCACTGGACAGCTGTGTAATGTTCCCTGCTCACATGATGCTGGGGGCAACATCATGTGAACAGGAAGTCTGTCTGGTGTATCCTGCTCCCAGAGAGTGTTTGGTTTGGCCCACATGTGACATGAGGAGTTCAATAAAGGGGGTGGGGGGGTATGGCTTGCACTGGCAAACACACGCGGCCTGTGGCACTCTACACTTCTAACTTCTGGTGTGATTATTTGGCTGCACGCGGTTCCTGCTTAAACCACAGAGAGTCGTGCAGCAGGCCACCACCTCAGTCATCAGGCGTCTACGCTGGCCACAAGGTGGAAAAAGTCCACTTACTGAAGTGACAATGGCCCATAGCCCAGATGGGCCAAAATTGTGGTGGTCACCTCGCTTCATACCGTCAGCGGTGCATGTGCGGCAGGTGAATGGCACAACCCCCCTCCTCGGCCACAGGTGCGACAGAGGACTGCCTAAGCATTGTCAGTGCTCTTGCTGTGCCTGAGGTCCACCACAGCAGAGACACCACACCCAACACAGGCAAGAGAGGCATTAAACTGGTCCTTCAGCTGTCAGTCGGGAAAAAAGGACAACCCAGTACACCTGCCCGCAACAGTAACATGGCAAATGTACCAGCTATGGAGTAATTTTTTATTGAGGGAGCTCCATCCACGCAGGGGTCTAAGTGGAGAGACTGGGTTGTGCACCTGGAACTGTATTTTGAGGCCACAGAGTCGAAAGTGGATAGGAAAAGAGCCCTACTGCTACATCTAGGGGGAAAACTCATACACACTTTTTACAAGGCAATCAATGATGCGACGGCCCATACTTACAACACTCTAGTCACTGCCCTTAATGCCCATGGCTAACCAAGACTATGAGCAATTCATATTCAGACCGGCTTGTCAAGAAGTGGAGGAGTCACTAGACTGTTTCTATATTAGGCTAAGGGAATTAGCCAGCACCTGCGCGTTTGCTGACTTACAAGAGGGCAGATCATACAAGGGTGTCCCTTGACAAAGCTCAGAGAGGACATTCTACAAGAGTCAGGAAAGTCCCTACAAGACATCCTTACATGGAAAGGTCAAAAGAGCTCTCAAAGGCGAGAGCATTGCAAATCAAGTCAGCACTACACCGGACAGTCAAAACTGAGCCCACCCATGCGGCCCAACCAAGAAAAACACTGGGAAAACCCAAACAAACACTCTATACAGTAAAAATGTGTGAGAACTGTGGAGGACACACCCAAAGGCTAAAAAGACTGCTCTTCAAGGGGAAAGAAATGCATGGCATGCGGAAAGTACACTTCACATCTGTGTGCAGGTTGTCAAAAGGGAGAAAAGCAAAAGAAGCTGTGAATGCTGTAGTAGAAAGAGAACCTGAAGATGAGGGCATGGACGACAAAGTCACAGAATACAGAAGAATGAGGCAGCAACTTTAACCAGAGATATTATTATTGACTGCATGAAGTGTGAGAAGGGGATGGATATCCCCTGGCTTTCTGGAGTCCATCAGAGCCTAAGTAGCATTAACAAAGGCTGTATCTTTTTAAACCCTAGCGGAACTGAAACCCTGCATAAAAAAGAACTCAGAAGTGCCCTCTATCTGTTATATAATAAAGAAAGACTGGTGCTGGAATCCAAGAAATCATTTGTTTCCAGCTATATGTCCTATGAGCGGTGCTGCCTCCCCCTATCAATTTATTTAATGCTACCTATGAGTCACTGGGAAAGGAGCCTCTTATTCCGCCTTAGAGCAGGGATTGTTAAATTTGCATTGTGTTTCCCTTTTGGCTACCACCCGAAACTTGATCTGATACCCTGTACATGTGATGGGGTGAGTGGCCAATCTATTATTCACTTCCTGTTTTTCTGCAAATACTACATAAAGTATAGCAAGGGGCTCCTTTACCCTTTTTTAAGCAGGAGCAGGCCCATTAGTCTGGACTCTGCCTTTTCGAGTATGCTCGCCCTGACTGATGAAGAGCTTATTTTTCATATTAGTACATTTCTGAGGGTTGCAACTCGGGCACGTAGGTCAATGTTTAACCCTTGAGCCTTTGAAGTACGAATGGATACATTTTACAAATGTTGTTATTGAATTTATCGTTTTTATCTCTGAGCGTGCAACACTGTGCCCTACAAATTGTCAATTTGTATCTGTTATTATTGAAATTCTTCCCCTGCTATTTATATTTTTTTATTATGTACTTTTATGGATACAATGTTGATCCGAATAAAGTTTAATGAACTGAACTGAACTGAACATGCTACAATCAGAGTTCACCATCGGCAACACCACTGCCACTCAGCAACCATTACCCAAATGTCGCTTAGGAGTCACAACTTACACAGTTGCAGCCACCATAGACACTGGCCCCTCCATCGATATAATGGCAGCAGACCTGTACCGGACCATGCCTAAACCACTCTCACACTGACCCACACCAAAATCTGAGTCCTTGTATATGGACAGGATCAACCCCTGCCTATGCTAGACATCTTCAATAACTAGATCTCCCAATGTGACTCGCAGGTGGACACAATGGTCTACATCACCATAAAAGATCGAGGCATGCTTGACAGCAGCAGAACAACTGAAATTCTAATCAAGTTTGACTTTGGAATATGCACAGAGAAATTAGCCAACATCCTGTCGGAATTCACAAGCCAAGTTGAAAGGATTGGGTGCATGAAGAACAAGATAGTCCGGCTACATTTCGACAAATCCATACAGCCGGTAGTGCTATGACACCAGAGTATCACGTTCCTCCTATGATCCAAAGTAGAGAACAAATTAGACAAGCTTGAGAAAATGAAGATCATTGAGAAGGTCACCAGCCCTACCTCATGGGTGTCACCAATCGTTGTGCTGAAACCACCAAAGCTACCCAGAGAAGTTTGTGTCTGAATAGACACAAGGTGGTCCAACATCCCATTTAACAGGGAATGCAACCTCAGCTCCACCATCAACGACATAAATGAAGAGCTTAACGGTGCCTGCTGTCTCTAAAAGGTAGGTCAACAGTCAGGGTATCACCAACTAACCCTACATTACAAGTCAAAGCAGATCACAAGCTTCTTGATGCATGTGGGGCTCTGAAGATACCGCCACTTCAACTTTCGGAACTCCAGCATGGCAGAAGTATTTCAAACCACCATACAAAAAATCCTAGCTATTTTGCCAGGGGATGTCAACGTCAGTGATGACATTCTCGTCTATGCTTGGTCAGTCAAGGAAAACCTTGACAGACTCTGAGCAGTACTGCAAAGAATCTGAGAGACAGTTCTCTCTCTGCATCGAGACAAATGTGAATTCATGAAGCAAAGAGTCAGCTTCTTCGGATAGACACCTTCTCAGGGGATGGAGTGGCCCCTGACCTTAAAAAGGTGTGGATGTGAAGGAATTCCCACCCCCATCCAATGTGCCACAGCTGAGAAGCTTCCTGGCAATGGTTAACTACTGTGGCTATTTTATACCGGATCTTACCAACCTCACGAAGCCCTTAGAGACCTCATAAAAGCAGCAATCACATGGACATGGGGGAAATCTAAGCTGGGGCATTTTAGGTGATGAAAAATGCTGTGTTGGCTGACACCATGTTGACATACTTTCATCCCTTGAAACCTATGACCCTCATGTCGACGTCAGCTCTAAAGGGTTAGGAGCTGTTCTCACCTAGCAGCAAACAAGCAGAGAATTGTCCCCCATGGCATATGTCAGTAAATCCTTAACTCCCATAGAGCAGAGGTACTCTCAAATAGAAAAGGAGGACATCTACACTAGGATTTCCGGCACTTCCACCTCCACGTCTACGCAAACCCATTTGTGGTGACCATTTACCAAAAGTCACTGGTCCAGCTCTTCCGGAGCACCTCTTCCAAGTCGCTTCTCGCATAGAGAAGTGAATGCTACAGCTCCAAAACTATGATTGTCAGGTGCAATACTAGCCTGGGGTGAATAACTTGGCAGATTACTTCTTATATCACCCAAGAGAGGCGGCATGGGAGGAAGAGACAGAGGCAGAAGACCAGAAGAGTATGTCAGGCTTGTGGTGACGCAAAAGGTTGCCTGTTAAGGGGGGCTTGCCTATTCATAACCGCCAGCCTCACAGAGTATGTGGTGTGACTGAAACACACAAGACATCAAGGAGTGCAGAAAAAAAATAATGACTCAGGAGGAAGGAACAGTTCCCACTCATGGACGAGATTGTGGAGACCCCATACGTTTGTTCCAATGATGCTAGTAGCAGGGCCCCCTGATCCACCGGTGCCTGTTATTAATGACCAAGGCTCTAGCTAACTGTAGTTGTGTGCCATTCTTGACTTTAGCTGCCTTCCTGATGGCAGGTGCACCTTGGTCCCAATAGACAACTATAGAAAATGCCCAGAAGTGGAAATCAGGACCTCTCAAACCACCAGCAAGACACTGTCCAAACTTTAGAAGATGATGGCTATCCATAGGCTTTTGAGGGGACTCTGGACCAATATTGCCCCCCCTTCCATGGCCAAGAATTTGCCACATACCCAAACAGTTGGAACATCAAGCATAAGATGGTGATCGCACGCTAGACCCAAGCCAATGGGGAAGCAAAGCAGTTTATGTGAAGACTCAACAAAGTGATCTGCATCGCCCATGCCAACCATCAACATCATAAGTGAGCCATATATGCCTTCTTAACGGAGTACCACCAGACCCTGCCCTTCACCATGTTGCAGGCCTCAGGACAAGTCATTATGGGCCGGGTTCATAGTAGACTCCATTCTTCATCATCCACAGTGGCAGCTTACCCTCCATCAATGATCGCTTGAAGCTGCTGAAAAGGGCAGAGACCAACCAAGGAGCAAGCATCTGTCAGGGTAACAGGGAGGCAGGCCTTCAGCCACTAGACTGAATTCTCATAAAGCACTGGCATTGCAGAAGAAAGTTCTGACTCCCATCTGAAACAGACCTGTTGGTCGTAGTCTGGTGGCAAAGCACCATCGTCACTGCCCATCAAAAAGGTGAAATAGTCACCCAAATGTATCATTCATTACGATTGCCAGCGAAAGCCCTGATGCTGATATAGATGACCAGTGGGATTGAAGGGCTGACGAAGGAGCCCCAGTGGAAACTGTAACCCCAAACATTGTCAGGCAGCAAACCCGAGCCAGGCTCCCCTGCCATAACTAGCAATCCTCCATCCACTGCCTCCGAGAGGTGACTGGAACAATCCACCACCCCCAGACAAGCCAGAGCGATTGCATGAGATACCATCTGAGAAGAAACCAGGTGCCCTCTCCATGGCTAATAGACTGGACACTCTAAAATAGTGCCCCATTTTGCAGACTGAACTCAATGGATTTTCATTTGTTGTTTTTGTTATGGTTGAAAAGAAATGTAGTATTCCCCAATCCGGGAGCATGCGGCCGGGGGCGATACTATGTGGATGGGTAGTCCACATGGTGCCCCCTGCCCCTAGAGAATGTTTGATTTGGTCTGTATGTGACGTGAGCAGTTCAATTATGGGGGGGTGGGGTTGCACACTACACTACTGTTTCCCGATGTGATTACTTGGCTGTGTGGCATCGACTCAAACCTCCATGAGTCGTGCTGTAGGGCACCATCTCAGGCAACAGGCCTCTACATGCTGTAGTGTACAATTCAGGAAGGCACTAAGGCAAGATCAGGCAAGGCCTGTTGAGGAGCGAGTGCTAAAGGGCCTGGAAGGAGCATCTAGTCCATAAATCCAGTCCAGGACAGGGCAGATAGGCAGAAACCCTGGTGTAATTATAAATAGGGGTGGACCGAATGTTTAGTTTAATTCCATCCAATGAATTGGCAGAATTTTGCACCTCCGTGTCACTCTTGTAACTCAGAGTTCCAGTCACATTGAACCAATCACAGCATTGCAGAACTTTTTCCACAAAGCTTTAGAAATGCCCGTGTGAGCCAGATTTGCTATCCTCTAGTGCCATTTTCTAACACGGATGGTTGCAGTGAGAGGACTGTTTCTCGAGTAGATTTGCTGTAACTTGAGTAGACTTTCTGCTCAAGCGGCATCAAAATCAAATTGAATGGTTGTGTGGTATTGAGCACTGCATGGTGCTGTCTGCGCTAAATTGCAGCGCAGCATCAATTTTTCCGCCTGCTGGTGGAACTCTGTAGAATCTCGCTGAGTTATGTAACTACACGAGTTCCACACAGCCCTAGATTCAATGTTCTGCTTGAATCTCACTAATGCCCTTTGTTCCATTGGCAAGATATTGTGATCTCTTTGTTCTTTAGTAGATTGTGCGTATATTATCATTAGCAACGTATTCACTGGACAGCAGATGCCTGAGGACTATACCGTGTTTTTGGATTATTGATTATTTTGATTTTACCCAATTGTTTCATCTGAATACACACAATTACCTTTACTAACAGTTTGCATTTGTGCTTACAAATAAAGAATAACTGCGAAAAGACAGATTTCCAACATTGGTTGACTGCAGGATCTCTAATTTTGATTTATACAATTACTTATGCATGAAAGGAGTCGAGAAATGTCCCAGATTCCAAGTGGAAGGTCGTGTGGTACACAGTAAAGATTCTGGCAGTCCTCTAAAAATATATGAGTTTCTATGCAGATTAGGCACATTGTAGTTTACTGACAACCAAGTAAGGATCCTGCTCACACAGTCTTCATCATGCTTTTCTCCTTCCCCGCTGCAGTTCTAGTGATCAAAGTGTTTGACATCATTTTGTGTGAAATATTTTCAGGGGCATGTGATCTCCACTGTATCTCTACAAAGCACAAGAAACATAGGAAACCATTTAGGATGCAGTTGCCAGCAGACAGGCAGCTGTCTCAAGCCGGATTGGGCAACATCTTCTTGTAGACTACATCAGGAAACAATGTCTTCCAGGTCCTTGAATCACATTTTAGAAAGATGTTTTAGGCACACCACCTCCAGCATAACTGCAGAAATTCTTCCAGCATGGTTCACCGACGGCATGAAAGTCTTGATCCTCCACTGATAGGCTTTTGTACTTAAATCGCCACACAGCTCCCACATTATATACTCCTTCCCTTATTACAGTGTGATATACTCCCCGGTCTTGGAACGTGATTTTTGGTGCAATCATCCACCTGAAATCCACATTAATATCAAAAGTGTCCGTCATGTGCCATGCTCCCAAGGTGTGGTCATGACCGGAGAGGTGAAAGTTATCGGCAGCTGGTGCTGGTAAACCTATTTTATAATGGGATTTGAAAACTATTCTAGAACTCAGAGTGATCCAGTAAAATGGACTTTAAAGATGTACCCAAAGAGGAATCTCCATGGTCGTATAGCACTTGAAGGAGAAGAGAAAAGGGAAAAGTGACTGGGGAAGTAGCATCTTTGGTGTAAGGGTGGCACAGGAGAGATGATGTAATCAGGCATCAGCAAATAATGGGCTTTAGCTTCACAAATCAGATACATCTCCCAAAATAAGGCTTTTGAGGCAAAACTAATATTGAGTGTTTTTTAAAATTATCTTCTCTATACTGATCCAAGAGGACTCATTCAACACAGGGGGTGTGCAAAGATGAGATATATTTTCTCTCTCTTCCTAAAAGTCTAGAAAAAAAGACAATTTGCTAATATTTCCACCTCGGGGACACCAGCGTGAAAATCAGGACTTTGACAAGATTAACGGTTAAAAGAACAATTTTCTGGAAGAAAAACTCTGCATGAAAACCATTGTTTCCTTTAATGTCATTTGAACAGAAATTATCCACTAAATATCAACTAGTGGAGGAATAAGTTTGCATATGTTTTAGGTGTCATATTATGTATCAAATGAGGAATGAGCTAATTCATACTAGCCTAGTCATTGTGTTTGGAGGTTGATGAAAGGCTCAGAGCCACATTGTTCAGTCAACATAGGAGAGGGGCTGACCAAGAGATAAAGGAACAAGGCAGCCTGGCACTTACCCACCCTTGACACAGGAAAAACAAAATGGCACAAGTGTGTGCACCCGAGGGAAGCAGTGCCGAGGATACACGTTGCTCCTCACAGGTGTATGACAAAGACAGACAAACCCAGAGGAAGATAATTGCTAAAAAGGAAGGCAAGACTTTTGTGTACCCATTTTGTGACCTATTAGCAAATTGGACTGAGGAGAGGGACCAATATGGCTGAGGGAAAGATCATTTTAGCCAGAGGACATGGCAGTAGTGGAAGATTGCATCAGCCATGAAGGAGGAAACCCTAAGTGGGACTTCCTCTACATGCAGCTATGCCTCATGAGATGGGAACGGTATGTTGTGGAGAAACCTGTAGAGTCACCTAGCCTGAGAGTGTTCCCGCTACTACAGAAAGGCGCGATGGGGAATATATAAGTGCCTTGGGTACAAATGGATAAAGAGGGACTGAGGATGAAGTTACTGTCATTGCTGGATGCGGCAGAGAAATAGATTACATGCTTCGAGAAAACAACGCAGTTATTAATCTCGGGCCCCATTCACAGAACTAACTTAAGACAAAATCCTAAACTTACTACCATTTTGAATGCACTTACTACTTCTGGTATTCACAGAATGCACTTACTACTTTTGGCAATCACAGAATGAACTTACTACTGTTGGTATTCACAGAACGGGAATTCAGCTCCCAAGCCGGAATCTCTGCTCCCGGACCGGAATCTCCGATTTCGGGCTGGAATCTGCGATTTCGGGCCGGAATACACAAACTGTAGCCGTTGATCATTTCCCTCAAGGGTAAACACCTGTCCAAGTGCCTACCACCCCCCACCATGAATCAACTGACATATTGAAGCCAATCCCAGCCAATAGCTCCATTTTGGCATGATGAACGTTCCAAGTGTCTACCATCCCCCACCACGCTCCAGCTGAAGCCAATTAACACTAATTGACCAGCACCACAAAACATATAAAAGCAGCACACATTGAAGGAACAGGTTTGGCCACAGAGAGTTCGTGTTTACAACGCTGTACATCGCCAGAGGAAAATGGAACAAATGAAGAGGAAGATGAACTTCACTGCTGAGGAGATCACCATGCTTGTGGAGTACATAGTGAGGCACCACAAACGCCTATATGGACTCCCACCCTGCTGCACCAGTGGCACACAGAAGGCAGCCCTATGGCAGCAATTAGCCACTGCTGTCACAGCATTGGCGGAAGAGAGGCGCACAGTCCAGGACATCAAGAAGAAGTGGCAGGATGAAAGGCAGAGGGTGAAGGAGAAGTACTCCAGGATTGAATTGAACAGGATCCTCCCTGCCCCACACTCTGGACCACGCATCCATCTCACCCCACTGGAGGAGGATATCCTCACCACAATCCACCCCCACTTGGTCCATGGGCTGCCTGTTAGTGACGTCCGCTACGTGGTACCAGGTAAATAGGATGACAAGAAAAAGTGCATGGAAAGATTGTCTGTATTACACTGCCATTGTGAGTAAGGAAGTTGTTCGAAGTGTATATAAAAATATAGTCAGTCAGAGACTCATGTGTTACCCTCTGTATGTTGCACCACAAGTCCCAGAATACTTTGCATTAAATATGGCAAATCCCCCTCCCACCTTTGAAAACATGGGCACAGTACTGCTGCCATATATACCCAACCCTGCTAAGTAGCAATTGACAAATGTTATCAGGGATGCGCCAGTACCGATACGACACACAATTCAACCCTTGCGCCACCACGGATGCGTCGCATTTACAATGCGGTGCACTGGTGCGCAGGGATAGACAGATGGGTGTTGCATCTGATGGCGTTAGGGGGTGCTTTGCTGGAGTCGTGTCGCAATTGCGACACAACTCCAACAATGTTCATGGACCGCCCATACCTATTGTGCTGCGCCACTCCTCACGTCTGATTCAAGCAGGCGTATGGTTTTATTGCAGCGGCCTCTGAAAAGTGACTCCGTGAAATCTTCTAGTTTTCACTGCATCACTTTTACGAGGCATTTCCCAAAGGAACGCCCACCCTGCTTACATCAAACCTGACACAGGTATAATGTTGCGCAGGGCTTCACAACGTGACGCCTTCCCATAGATGCGTCATGTTGTAAATAAGTCGCAACGTGTCGCATGTTTTACACCACCACTGTGTCACAGAAGTGACGTAACGGCGCTGGAAATGTTTTGCAAGGGGCTTGTAAATCTGCCACAAACTATCCAAGATGTAACTTAGCCTGTGCCAGGCTAAATCACAAAGCAGAAGGTGCGAGAATCCTCTGATCAAAATATGTCATACACATATTCCGTTGTTCATTTCCCATCCTACCATGCCAAAACATCCCTAACACCCCACTGCTCCTACCTGCCCCGTCTGCGGCAGTACTTCACAACACTGTTAGCATGCAGAAGATATGGGGAAATGCCTGACAACTTCCACATGCACATTTCCCAATTGGTTACTTTTCTCTCTTCTCACCCATTGACACATTCAGCCAGAGCACAGACAACCGCAGTAGGAGAGGTCCCTGCATCTGCTGGGAGGAATCAACATCATCCAGAGAAAGGCATACCACCCTCACTAACTGGTAAGTCAAACTGGCCAGGAGATGATCAAAATGCATACATTGTCAGGAGACAACAGAGGGACATATCGTGCCCAAATATGAAAGGTAACCAGAGATGTAAAAATAGCTTCATAACTATTGGAGTTTTCAGTAGACATTCACCTTTAGCAAAGGACTTTTGTGGATAGCGAAAGACAAAATATAACATGTCTTGGCTCATCACCTTTGTAATTGTGGAAGATAACATGTATTTCACCAACAGTCCCAGACCTGGGAACCCAATCCTGTAATCGAGTGCCACAACTAGTCAAAAGGGTGTCCCCATTATATTGTAATAGTGTCTGTAGACCTAATCAAGAAATCCAATTTGCACAAATATGATAATGATGAACAAGAAGTGAGATACCAGTGTCAGTAGTATTGACAATGCATCCACTGTCCAACTTAGAATGTTTCCAATATACATGAAATTGCCCAGCCCACCCAGCTGGTCATGTACTTCTTACATTGGCTGGCTTGTTTGTTGGCTATTAACAAAACACGATAGTGGACCTTACTTCAGGATTCATAGTCATGACATTTTGATATAGGTCGCATCTTGGTAGTGGGCCCATTCTAAGTTATATGTGGGATCACTCATGATATTAAGTACTACTAACTTCTGCAACAGTGGTGCCAACAACTGCTTGTGCTTATCCTTTGTGCCAGAAATTGAGTGCATCTCATGTGGCAGCAGAAATGTACAGTTGCAAAACACACTTATCATTGTAGGTACAATGAGGTCCTCCCAGAATCAAAGACATACACTGACTTCTGCTACAAGGTTGGCTGTGACATCTGTCCAGGGACCACACACTGTTCCGGTGCTGGGCCATGGTAAGTAAACCCAAGAATAATTTTGCTGAATGCTCATTAAATGTGCCTTTAACCTCCACCATATGTTGTATGTGTTGTACAACACTGTTGTCCTGCATCACGATATGCTCACATATGGCATTTAAACACATACCAGATCAGACCTTTGTGGCTAATGAAAGGATGACACAAAATGTATGCCAAGTGAGTGCAGAATGGACATAAAATAGTACAATGTGTCATATGAAGTGAGCAAAACACAACAGGCTTGCAATTCAATGATAGGAAAACTCCATAGCAAAATATATATGGTAAAATCATAATGAAATTGGCATACCTGAGGCTCACACTGATACCAGTTGGGTACCTTTGAGATGGGTGTAGGGGCTGCTAAGGTGAATCTACATACAGTTACACCTTCTAAATAACTTGGCTGAAAAGTAACATGCGAATCCAGTGCAGGCGGAAAGCATCAAACCTCCTTAACTTATCTGCAATGTGGGATCATAACCAAATGTTGCATTCAGCTTGCCTCCTCTCCTACTGTATTCACACGTATAGGTGAGTGTTTGACATATGAGGTTTGGATGTCTGATGTACAAGACACCATACGTTGTCAGCTAAGTGCTACCATGATGTTGGAAATATCAGACAGAGGACACTCAAAGGATGGACATAAGAAATCTGTGTTCTTTCATTCAAAAATGATCTTTGTGACTTCATGGGTAGGGAAGCACAAATGACCAACATTATGTACCTGACTACTGCACATCTCACACATGAACTACTTTTGACTTGTCAACAGACAACATTACACTTATGAAAACTGTTAGTCTTAATGTTGAAGGTGAAACCAGCGTAATGGAGAGTAGTCATGGTCATTTATCCCCATCCTTGAAATATCAGTAACCTTCTCATACAAGTTTGTCTGTTGATGTGTCATCTTATTGATGTCCGTGCTGCATGAAGGTAACAGCTGACAAATGCTACATGTGAGCAGGGGCCCACATGTAAAGTCCATGAGGTAAACATGCCGCACATTGTCCTGGATTATCCACAAATGGCTATTGAGAATGACATGTTAGCTCACAGCTACCATCTGTTGTACTGAAATATGGACATGTATGTCTCTTCACAGCTGCTGACAGGATGACACCACTGCAGCGGACACCATCCCGGGGAATGCATGACATCCTGGCTGCAGCAGTGAAACCCTCTCGCACCTGTCCTTCAGGTAATTCTGGCATGAGATGTGTCACTAGCTTAGATTACTAAGCCATGACAGAGATCAAGATCCCCTTCTGCATGGAATCAGCAGTTGTTGTTTACAAAGTCAAATACAAATCATGAGTGTCACATCTGCATGTCTGTCAATTAGTGAAGCAGATCATTGAGAATGTTGTCACTTCCCTCTACAGCTGCTGGATTGGGGACAGCTATGTCCACAACATCTATGAGGAGACAGTTGTGACTGGAGCTGGTGAGTTTGTTTGTATTATGTACATCTCTGTGTAACACCTCAGTGCTATGGTGTGAGCTGTCATTTGTGGTTGTACCCTAACCAGGTCACATGATCCTCATCTGTTGATGCAAAGTACAGTTAATCCAACCCTTGTGTTGCACCACATGTAATACCAGGTCGATCACTAATACGGTTTCAACCTCTGTGTTCCAGGGGATGCTGAGGATGAGGATGACAGACCTACGACCAGTGCGGGCCAACGGGGAACCAGAGAGGAAAATCCACTGATCCTCCAAGCAGTTATGTAGGCAGCAAGTACTGCTCAAGAGGAGGAGGAAGTTCCTGAGGATGTAGACTTGAAAGATGATGATGACTACATGTCCATCCACTCCGGCGATGTTGATTCCAATGCCAATGACAACCATCTTGTCAGATTGCCAAAATCAGTCAAGGCATCACATCCTCACATCCTCAGCAAAGCTACATTCATCAGCCTCCTCCCACACAAACAATTTCCTGTCCACAGCATAGAGCTAACCAGCCACAGCATCCCAACACAGACATCACTCCTTTCCAGCCCTCATGTCCAGGACTGACATGGTGGTTCCCCTACCCGCTCTTCCCTATACAGCGTATCCCTGTCATCCTCTCCACCATCTGGGGGAAGTACTAGCCCTGTTGTGGTGCAGGTATCCCCTGTGCACCATTCTCCTGCCCACAGGCTTCCACCTGCCACCCCCCCTGCTGTTGGACCTGCTCATCCCATCCATGGCAGACACCTGCAGAGGGGGCCTGCACCTGGCTATGGTGGCAAGTGGGAGCAGGACTTCTTCCAACAGCAGACAGATGTGAGGCAAGATATTCATGCCATAGGGGCTACCCTGTCAGACATGTCTGATTCCCTGCAGGACATGGTCCAATTCCCTCAGGTGGTGGACAGGCCAAGTTTTGGATAGAATGGATAGAACTTGGCAGGACATGTCCAAGAATATGAGAGACATGATATCCATCCTAAGGGAAGAGAGTGCAAGACACCATGCCTGGGCCATGAAGATGATGGAGGGCATGCTGAAAGTGTTCCAAAGTTTCCCTTCACGGTCAGTGCAGGGACGGAAGCCATCATATCTGCCTGCAGGACAGCACATCCACACAACTGTACCACCAACTGCACATGACCACAGCAGAGGTACACATCCACACCAGTGCACTGAACAGGCACTCTCACCACCTGCACAACTACCACCACTAACACCTGTACAGGCACTCCCACCACCTGCACAACCACCATCAAACCCTGTACAGGCACTCCCATCACCTGCACACCCAGCCCTTGTCCAGGCAAAAACACCAAATGTGCATACACCATCTGCCCCTGCACATGTAGATCACCCTGTATAGGCACATGGACAACACCCACCTACACGTAGGCGACAAGCCAGACCTGACCCCTCACAGCGATCATCACCTCCGAAATTGCGATGTCGCAACCATGATCGCCAGTGACAAGAACCCCAACACAAATTGACCACGTGAATATGTGTATAGAAAAAATAAAGATCTACAAAAGTAAGTTTCTGTTGTGTATCATACCCTGTATAACAATGTAGGTGGCCTAGAGATGTGAGGAGGTATGTGTGTGTGTGACACAGTTACAAGTGTAACCCATCATTGCAACAAGCCATTATGTGCATAGCAGATGACTCACCAAATAGGTGTCCATATTCTGAACCAGACATTCAAAATGAAGTCAAACAAGTTAAAGTTAGTAGGATTCCTCAAAGATTTTTATGTATAAACAGAAGAACAACCGTCCGTTTGGAAGGGAGAAAGGAAAACAAATGATGATCTTAATGCAGATGGAGAAGGGAACTTGGATTGGGGTGGGGCAACAAAAATATAACACGTCAGGGAGTGTCAGGGAAACCAGTCTATTTATAAGGGGAAAATTAGATAATTGTTCACAAAGACATCTCAGTCAAAAAGTCAAGTGTCCTTCTGGTCATCCTCTACTACCACAATGTCCAGATCCTCAGAGTCTGATGCAAGCACACGGCTGGTTGGTGCAGGAACAGGCACCACATGGTTCGTGACACACGAGGAGTATGGGGGAAACAGTGTGGGACAACGGACAGGGGGAGACATTGAGGGTGGTATGGGAAGGGATTTAGGAGACAACAGATGACATGACTGTGGCCATGGAATTGATGCTGGTAGTGAGGGTGGCCAGAGCTCGGACAATTTCATCTCACATCATGCGTATCTCCAGACACACTTGCAGCATGATGCGAGCGGACAGGTCTGGCTGACCCTCACACATCCACCTCAAGTCCTCTGGCACAGCCACAGGAGAATCAACACAGGGAGGGGCCTGGGTGGGACAGAAGGGATGTGGTGCCTCAGGTCCGGAGCAGATGTTGTGGTCAAGCTGGCAGCTATGAGGAGGGGGACTGGTTGCAGGGGAATAGAGCTGGAGCCCCCGATGGAATGGGGGACTCTATAGGTAGGGAGGGGCTGATGGCAGGCCCAGGTTGGGTATTGGCCTGCCCCGGGGACACCTCTATAGAACCCACAGGTGAATAGTCTGGGGGAGAGTAGCTCTCCACCACCCCATGGCCAGAGGTGTCGGGTTCTCCCCCCCACCTTCAATGTCCACAGCCTCCACCCGGGACGTAGCACCAGAGTTGTGTTCCTTGTCAGTCTGGGTGGGCGCAATCCCCTTGCCTCCTGATGTTGAGGGTCCCTCCTCATCCTCTTCTTCCTTTTGTAGAAAGAGGTTGTAGCCGCCGGCACACTGATGGCCTACCGCTCTGAACCTGGTCCTGCTGTCCTTCCATTTGGCCAGCTGTGCCCGCTGAAATCTAAGCAAAATCATGATGTGGTGGTTGTTTCATTCAGGACGAGACACATGCATAGATGAGCCAAGGTCACACTTTGTTTTCCTCTGATCACACACTACAGTTGTCAGTGTTTATGAGCTTACATTACGTGTATGTTCACTGTAATTTCCTGCATTGAGTCCGACATGGACATCTCACGTGAATGTTTGTGGCTTACACAACTGTATTGGCCAACCCTCAGCCTTGGCATTCTTGTGATCTGTGTGTCCTGTCACTGCTACATGTTCAGGTTCCAAAACCAGTCCACCAAAGGAGAACATGAAGAGTCCAGATTTAATTGAATTTGGCCATTGATATGGAGTTGCAGCTCTTTTACTTCTGGGCAAGTGTCATCTGCTTTGTAGCATTGTATGGGACAAGACAAATGCCAAATGTGGGTCACACTTCCACATGGGGTCTGGGCTATCTGTTTTGCTACATTGTGAGTCTAGCCTTTTGCTGTTCCCACACATAATTTGACAATCCAGTGCCACATATTGGCTTTGGTGACTGATAAGGTAGTGCAGTACACCGGTGACCAGTGGTGGGTCATTGTGACAGCTCCCTGTACATGTGAAATGTCATACAAGCCACTGAGGGTGAGACGTGTGTCATTGGACACACCTTGCTAATTTAGTAAAACTTAAGAGTGATGCAAGGATCTCAAAGTCTGTCTTGACTCCATGGCACATGATGATCTGTCTCAATTAGAACCCAAACTCAACAAATGCAATGCAAGTCACAGCATCCAATACCCTTTGGCCTGCCAAGCGCACACTGGATAATGTCTGTACCATTGCTCACATCCAATGTACACATCGGTTATGATTGCCTTGGTTCACTGGTAGTGGTGCTGGCAGAGCAGATTTCAATACAAATGCACAAGTGGGGCTCATTTACTCAGTTGTCATGGAGAAACTACAACTCCCAAAATGCAATCTGCCTTGTACAGTCCATATGCCACAGTGTGCCTTTTTAATCTTGGTGACTGCTGCATGGACACGGAATCATTGAATGGAGGCATGGGACACACAATGGTACAGCACTATCTTCACTCACATCATACTCCCAGACACATATTGCATATAATGCACTTACCAGGTCTCTGCTGCTCATGCTCCTCCAGCTGAGCATGGAGGGTCAGTCAAGCTGCTCGCAGGACCCTCCTGTACAGTGGGGAGAGGCAAGGATGATACTCATGGTGCTGGGAAGACTGGCCCACCAACTCCTCAGCCTTGTGCCGGGACCAGCGCTTTAGGTCCTCCCAGCGCTTGCGGCATGCCCTAGCACTCCTGGTGTGGACTCCCACTGCACTGCAGCGCTCCCCGATGTTGGCTCATAGCCTGGCCTGGGCTGCATTGCTCAGCTGGTGTTCTGGGTCCCCATATAGCTGAGGATATTTGGATAGTACCCCCTCAGCTAAGATGTCTAATTCCCTTTCAGTGAAAGGTGGTGCTTTATCTTCATAACCCTCAGCCATTTTGGGGAAAATAAGTAAGATGACAGCAGCAGGATGTCAGAGGATCTGATCTGTGATAGAGGATGGCTCAGCATGAACACAAAATGGCTGTCAACACCTTCATGTGATTTGTTTCCTGTCTCTCACTTCCTGTGAATCATTTCCTGTATGGAATTATGTGTTCTGGGTCATTTTCGGAGATTACGGCCTGAAAACAGTTTCCGGTTCCGGAGCGGCGGGTCCGCATCCGCGCATCACGGTCCGAAACCGGAAACTATGTTTTCGGGCCGTAACCTCCGAAAATGAACTGGAGCACATTATTTCAAACAGGAAATGTTGTACAGGAAGTGGGAGACAGGAAATACATCACAGGAAATAGTTGGCAGACGTTTTGTATTCATCCAGATCCAGCCACAATCTCTAATCAAATCTACTGCCATCCTGCTGTTCTGTTGTGGAAAAAGCTGAAATGACAGTGCAGGTGAGAATCATAAACATGTAACAAAAGGGGGAACAGACCATTTAATGACATTTCTGGGTGGACAGGGGGGTAGGCTGACACAACATCAAACCCCAGTTCCGTTTTCTCCTACTTTGCATTATGGTACATGTAGTCCATATTGAGTGTTCATTACAAGAGTTGTGTGATGTGTTACGTAACATTGGGGTGGAGCAGTGTGGATATATCACAAACACATGGTGCCTGATTCACACATGACATCATCAATCACGTTGTGGGCCCATCATTTGTGGGGGAGTCAAATCTGTTGAGGGCACAGGCCTGAGAAGGCATTGGTTATGGCCTTTTGTGATTAAGTGACCCATCCTCATAGGGTCCAGCTAGGTCTCTCAGAACATGTATCGTTTTTCATCAGCGTGAATAGATTTTTTAGGGGCATCCACTACACTGATCGCTGACATGGGCACATGACCTAAGGCACACTCAAACTTTTGGCTACTGTCAGCAGCTGTAATTTACATGCAGTTAGTGTGGCTTGCAAAGTTGTCTCAGCATGGAGTTTAATGACACAGTCGTGTATATCCAAGTTTCATCATTGACAACAGACAGCAAACCACATTTTGTCCATGACACTACAGGTTGCTCATGTGAAAAACGTGGCAACAAGCTGATCACGGACTTGCATACCCTGACCTCGGTTATGTGCAATGGCCCGGTTTCCCAGATTCAGAGCTAGCCGAGGTTCCAGAGGTATGTGTAAGCCATGCGTTAAAGCAATGTTGTGCAAAACACAACAGGCTAATATGATCTTGCGCACATCTGGGGAGTACAGCAGCACACCCCCTGTGCGGTCGAGACATCTGAATTGCGACTTCAACAGACCAAAAGTGCGCTCTGTGATGGCTCTAGTTTGTATGTGTGCCCTGTTGTACCTACGCTGAGGTACAGTGTTTGCACACCTGTAAGGGGCGAGGAGATGTGGGGAGAGTGCATACCCAGAGTCACCTGAGGGAAGAAAGGGCAGTTGGTTACATTTCCCTCTTTGATTAGCAAAGGACATGATCTATACTGTAGTACATGGAGTGTCTGTTGGGACATGTATGTAGCTTCATGATTCTTATTGTACAATGGTTAATGTTGGGGGGCATTCAGACATTTCAATAACACATATCCCGCACTTTTAGTGCTTGGTACTTACCCAGAAGCCACATGTTGTCAAATTCTCCTGCAGCCATCCGCCCGGCAAGAGGTGACATGCGGAATATGAAGCTGTCATGGGTACTGCCTGGGAACACTGCATGAACATCAATGAACCTCCCACTGGCATCACAGACAGCTTGCACATTGATACAATACCGTTGGTGTCTGTTGCAGAAGATGTGTACAATGCGGCGGGGTGGCTGAAGGGCCACATGGGTACAGTCAATTGCACCCAGCACACGTGGGAATTGTGCAATGAGATAGAAATCTGCCCTTTGTCTCATGGCCAGTGCATGGGGCATTTGTATGTCGTTGTGGGCTCTAGCAGTGATGGATCTCAGTACCTGATGCAGGCACCACGACTGGCTCGCCTGGGAAATGCCCACATGGTCACTGGAGACCCTTTGGAAAGACCCAGTGGCAAAGAAATGGAGGGCAGAAAGGATCTTGAGATATGCTGGTATTGCATGTGAGCAGCAGGTCACAGAGTCAAGTTTCTGCTCCCACTCACATACCATATCCAAGAGGACTTCTGGAGGGAAACGGTACCTGGCCCTTACATCTTGGCTGGACATTCCAAAAAGGTTGATCCTCTGTCTGAAGATCCTCTCTGCTCTCCTCCTCCTCAAGTAGTTTTGCCGCATGGCAAGGGGCAGAGCAACAAACACACTCAGTGACATGTTGAAAGGGTTTGTGTGTGTCTGCTCTGCATTCATACATGCTGCATGACTGGGATTGGCTGCAGTGTGTCAGCTGATGCATGGCGGGGGATGGTAGGCACTTGGACAGGTGTTTACCCTTGAGGAAAATGATCAATGGCCAAAGTGTGTGTATTCCTGCCCGGAATCAGAGATTCCAGCCCGGGAGCGGAGATTACGGCCCGGAAGCGGAGATTCCGGGTCGGGAGCGTGGATTCTGGCCCGAGAGCAGAAATCCCGCTCCGAGTGCCGAAATTGCGGCCCGAGTGCAGACGTAAAGTTAGTAGTCATAAATCCATTCTGTGAATACCATAAGTAGTAAGTACGTTCTGTGAATACCAAAATGGTAGTAAGTTTAGGATTTTGTCTTAAGTTAGTTCTGTGAATTGGGCCCCTCGTGTTAGGAGGCATTAAGAGCTTGCTAAGCAGCCTAATTGAGTAGGAGACTAACATGGTGTTCGTCCAAGCTCACATTCCAGCAATCATGCTGATAGAACCCAGCATGACGGGACCACATTTAATATGCATATGAACCCGATCTGGACCGTCCTGAGAGAAATAGTCCCTGACTGGCCAGATGTAGATGGGCTAATGGCAGAGACCATGATGCCAGAGGAGAGCATAAACAATTTCCTAAATAGAATGAGGGAAATATGGGGACAAGAAACCAGAAAGCCATGGGCCGATACGGGCCCACAAGTCACATTTTCTAAAATATTCTTGAGAAAGGGCTACTCACCCAGATACCAAGTGGGTTGGACAGTGTAGTTGGTTAGGATGCCAAACTCTGGCAGGAGATACAAGCTCATGTAATCCACTACCATAAGAAAAAGCAAGAAAAGGATAGACAGAAGCAGGACCAGGCCCAAAGCAATACAGCAAAAACAGTTCATTATAAGTTGAAACTGTGCAGCGATGGCCTCAACCATGCAGATGTCACCAGTCATAATGGGGGGCTCCACTACAAACCTTTAGAGGGTTCCAAACATGCAACCCAGGAGCACGAACTGGTTATGGCAGTGGAGACCAGGAAAGCTGGCCAAAACCAGCCCCTAGAGAGTCCTACTGTTGCCAAAGGCAGGGTCAACTGGTAGAGAGGTGTCGGATAAAGGCATACCATAAGTAGCAAAAGCAGCTGAGGTCAGTAAGCCAGGGCCAGCCACCACAAGACCGTATGAACATTGCTCCTCTGTACCTAGCACAGGGTAATCAGACTGTACCATACAGTCAATCGCAGGGAGATCCGCCAATCACCAAACAACCGCAGCAGGGATCAAGCAGTTGGGTGAGCATGTGGCAGAAGAAGCCACAAACAGGGAACCCAGAACAACAGGGACTGAGACTCCTACCCCAGAAAGGAGAGGTGACAGTGTGGTGTGGTAGCACCTTCATGCAATCACAAAGCCAAAATACACTGTAAAATAGCCCCACCAGTAAATACAACAGGAAAAAATAATATTACCAAAGACCTAACGCCTTGTAGTTCCCCTCCGATAGTGAAGACAAACATCACCCACCCCTTTCTCCGAACAGGAAAGACTAAAGACAGCATTGGGGGCCGAAAATGTTTTTCTTGCTTTCAGGAATTCATGGTTGGTGTGGGCGTGTCGATCAGGTGACCACACTAGGTTCTCATCGGCTGTGAGTCCATAGGAGCACAGAATAATCAGGTTGCCTAAAGTGCCTAAAGGGCCCCACTCTGATGCTTATCCCCCATGCTCAGGTTCACTGGCCTCACCCCAGGGGCAGGGCAGTCTGACGAGGGGGACGAGAAAGAAAACTGTTTTAAAAGCCAACATACAGGTCCCGTAGCCAAATTCTAATGAGACCCACTCCAATTACTAAGTCAAATTGTCCCCATTTTTGGGCATCATACCCACCTTTGACAATTCCTTCATAGAATGTAGTCCCAACAGCATCCCCCAAATGCTCCAAAAGCCTCCAAAGCAATGGAGGCCTCCATTTCAGCTATGAAAGAAGCCATCCTCAGTTACGGGAACTAATGCTCCTCTCATGCTTAGCATGGTAACATCCTAAAACTGCACACCCCAGCAAGCGTGAGTCAGTGGGCGAAGAGGCCTGGGTGTAGGGTGGCCAGACATCTCAGATTTGACTGGACAGTCCCGGTTTTTAGGTTATCTGTCCTGGGGGATTTTGGTGGATCATGCTCTTATCCCAGGCTTTTGGTGAGGCCCCACTAAACTAGCCTTTATGAGTTTTGTTGCAGGAATAGGTGCCAGTCTTTTTTATAGCCAGTGTAATAGCCGTAGTTAGTTTTCCTTTAGTAGACAGGGATCTGCGATTGCTCTGTTGCTGAGCGCTGCCTTCACGGCATTCTACGCCCCTCTGCGATGCGAAATTGTAGTCCTATTTCTATGTTTTGTGAAATGTCTGGATTGTTTGGCTTTAGAGATTTTGTCACACCACCTCAGTGTAATGACAAGCTCGGTACTCCAGTTGGGGGCTCACTGAACCGTTCAAGGTGGGGTGGGGTCCAGGGAAAAGGGAGGTGCCAGAGATAGAGGCTTCCACGTCCCTACCCCCTCTCTAGATGGTGCACCCCTTTCCAGGTTCAACCCCCTTCCAAGAATAGTCTGCTCACCTTGCTCCAACCTTGCAAGCAACCCAGGACAATAGTCAGCTCTGAATTCGGACCCACACGAGAGGTGGTATGGATAGAAAAGGAAGATGATTAAAAAAAGAGAGAGAGATAGCCCCACATTGTCAGGGACATAGCACAACAAAAACCAAAGGTTTATCTCCCCTCAAAGGCTGATTCACTCACAGTCCACTCTCCATTCCTACCACAATCATCCACAGATCACTTTTAGCCCCTTACAACTACAATATTCTACTGTGTAAAAATGTAATGTTGTATTGTAATAGAAAGCATTTACAGTATAAATATACTGACAAATACAATATTAATCATAAGGAGCATCTGATCCAAACAAATTAAAAACAATTATAAAAATTCCACACAATGGAAAAAAGAATTATTCTTCACAACAAGGCGCAAAACCTTTCAATAGATTTAATGAAATTAAATGAAAATGTAAAAACAAAAACAAAAATTGAATAGACCCAATACGCTGGTTTGTCTATATCTACAAACTGAATTCTTAGATACGTGGTGGAAAGTTCTTCTTGAGATAGCACAAGTATCAATTTCCCAATCCACAGTGAGCACAGATATTGTATTCCAAGTTATGTTGACACATTTCAATGGAAAAGACTATTTAGCCACCTCTACCTTTCCAGGGTAGAAAACGATACATGGACAATGCTGGGCAATTTTCTTCCAGAGGTCATGGTGATGGCTTAAGGGACATGGTCAAGAGAATGTCAATTTATATATCTCAAAAGGTGGGATTGATTTTTATCTTTTAATAGGGTAAAGATTTTGAGCCACACTTCTTCCTTGAGGTTCTTATGGTGCACCCATTCTTGCTTCTTGTGGGGTGCACTGAGCATGCTGATGGATTGGTTGTTTCCTAATATAAAGCCTCTTCTCCTGGAAGCAAGAGTCCTATTGAGGTCTCGTTTGCTGGCAATGATTTCCTTTGAGTAACGAGCGCTCTGAGTGGTTGGTAGCCGGTGCAGGGTGTTAAGTTCGCCATTGCCCAGCACCTTCTGGAGATCTGCCACAAGCTCTCCCAGTGGTCAGCTTTAATTATGGGACTGTTTGGATTGTTGGCAGACTTTCTTACTTCTAGCCACGTTGTCTGTGATCGCTTTCATCTATTTCAAAAGCGAAGGGGTTGACAGTCAGCCCTTCGCTGACAAACATATAGCCAATTAAGGAGGTGTTCCTGAAACCATGAGGGAGAGCTGGCTTTCTTGATGCTTTGGAGCGAGGCGATATGACGATTAGCCAGGAGCATGTGTACAGGTGTAGCCATTCCTAGAGTCTCTGGGCTATTGTTGTTTTTACCTAAGTCCATGATGTTGAAGTCCCCTACAATGATTGCCTGGTGTTTGCTAAAAGGTTAAGAACCATTTTCTACCGGAGCAATGCTGGATTGATGTAGTAGTTGATCAGAAACAGGCAAAGCGGTAGTGAGTTTAGCTTTATACCTTTGATAAGCAGGGTTTGAAGTGAATTTGACTTAATGGGAATTGCCATGGCCACTATTTTCCTTGCATGTTTAAAGCAAATGGAAAGGCCGCCAGATGGCTGGCCAAACATATTATTTTTTGTGTAAACGTTGTGGAACTTGTAGTATCCAGCCAGCATCATTGTTGCCCTCGGCCATGTCTCCTGGAGGCTTAGTATGTCCCCTTTCTGAAGGTAATCCAGAGTGGTTTTCTCCCCAATAAGTTGCTTGATGCCTCAACGTTCCATGAAATAATTGTTAACTGTTGAGAGTGATCTGTTTTGTAATTAATACTGCATTATGGATGGGATTCTGAACCTCCGCTGTTCTCCCTTAGGTGGAATAAAGTGTGAAACTTGCTGTATGTTATTCGGAGGTCCTTTGGGATCTTTTCAGAACTTGGTGACTACTCCTATGGATTATGGTCCTGAGGGTACCACGCAGGACAGATTGGGCCTCCTTCCCCTGCTGCGGGGAATAGAGAACATGTGGGTATTTGTCCAAGCATGCGGGATGGATGTCTATACCCCATTCTACCAACTGTGGTGCTTTCTTGAGAACTGCTGTTTGAAGGTGCTGTTGGCAGAACTGCACTAGAGTTGATTCACCATGCATGTCCCCTCAGGAGTGCTGAAATCTTACTCACTCAAGGCTCTCTGATTGAATGTGGGCCAAAGATGAAATATGTTTGAATAAGCGCAAGATGTTGCTCCTGTTCAGAGTGTCAAAGGGCTCTCTTATCAAAATACCTCAGAATAGCACTACTTCATACGTGCTATCGGCTGCTATTATGGGGGTTGAATTACAGGCTCCTGCTTAGTAGCTTGCTGTTGGTTGGGAGAACTAGGCCCTGGATTGCCTGTTGGTGAAAGGCCTTATGGGCTATTAGCTGACTTTTCGTCGATGTTTGAATGCCGATATGGCCGGGCTGACGATGTACTTGAATAGGTGGGAGTCCACACATGCCGGACTGAAGCTGCATTCTCATGATGTTTTAGAGGAGAAGACTGAGTGCATGCATCAGCCATCAGCCTGGATGGCTGTTTGCGCCTCATGTGACCAGGATCGAGGCGTGCCTCTGCTAGGGTCTGATCAATGGGTTCTTTTGTGATAGGTAGAAAATGATTTGTTCCTTGGGCATTGCCCCCCTGTTGAGAGTTTTTGTTCTGGGCTATTTTAGAAATGAAGATTGGATATAGCAGTACTTGGGGATGGCTCTCTTTGTGCGACTGATGGGCCGGGGTCTGCTCAGAGGGGGTCTTTTGGCTTTGGCTTTTTTGTGTAGCTTACTTTGCTTTTTCCCACCCCTCCTGGAGAGGGGGCTAAGACTTACCCATCACCAGTGGGCACCTCACTGGTGCGTGCTACTTCTGGTGAGGTTTTAGGGTGGGGGCCTTTTTTCAGTGGTGTGGATTGTCAGTCAGCCAAATCCAGTTGATACGCGGTATAGTATACTGTAAATAAGCTGAGCAGTGAATTAGTGAATGAGGTATGGGGTGTCTCTTCTGCGATTATCAGTGCCTGGGCAAGGAATGCCTCTTCTGCAATTATCAGTGCTTGGGTACCTTGGGATTCCAAAATGGGGAAATCATAGTTACTATTTTTTCCCTTGACTATGGTTACTATCTCACCGAGGACCTCAGGTAGTAGTCCCCATTTGTCAATGATGGTGTCACATGGGCAGGAGTCCCTCTTAAAGTTCTTGGTGGCTAGGATGTTCTCTTTGATAGTGCCTACCCTGAAGCTTAGGTTGACTAGTCACTGCACAATAGATTCCAGAAGATCTATTTGAAGTTCATTTTTTGAGGCTTGCCAGTAGAGTGCTCTTTCTATGGAGTTTGGGTTGCATTGAAGCTTGAGGTGCGTAGGTCCTCAATACTATTCTTGTCTTGCGTTTCTGAGGAAATTGTGCAAGACTTTTCATGCACTCTAAACAGCTTTGGGGTAAGCTCCAATGTTCATCTCAAGGCTTTGTAGAAAGGAAGCTGTTAGTTCGACCTTATTGATGTTTTCAGCGGTTGGGCTGTTCGCCAGTCGACTTGGTCTTGGTCTGAGAGCTGTTACTGGAAGATCCAACTTCAGTTCCCCAGTGCTGGATGGGATGTGATGATGAATTTGAGCTTTTGTTGTCTGCGCTTTTTCTACTTTGTTCAGTTCATGTGTGCCCCTAGTGCCAAGGCAGGAGCTTGATCTGCGCTTCACATTACCGGAAGAAGATTTTGTACTGATCCTGTACTTGCTCAGACTTTTCTAGTTGATTGTCACTACTGGGGACCCTGAGGCCACTGGAATAGGAGCTGACTGAAAATGATGCGTGATTAGGCCCTTGTGGGGCTCCTTGCGTGTTGTTTTCTGAGGAGGTGGCTCCTGGACGGTGGTTCGCGCAATCCGTAAGGGCGGCACAACTATCCCCGTGGATGCAGGCTTGGTTGTAGAGTTGGAGCTATTGGCAGACTTCTTTTTTGGGGACATGGTGAGGAGCACTGATCACTTGTTTTGGTTTGCAGACTTTTTCTAATATGAGTTCTCGGTTTTATTGTGGTGGAGTGCAGCTGTTCAATCGTGATGATCTAGTTGCAGGCTTGTGGTGCTACAAATGTGGTACTGGACTCCCAGGGTTCTCCCAGTGTTCCCCCTATGCTCTCTATGCCAGCTGGGCTCTGCAGAGGCCCCATGGAGGCTGGTACCTCCTAGAGGGTTTTGGTCTGGGTTGCTCCTTAGGACCAACCCTGGGCATGTATATTGGGCTTGGACATTGAACTCTGCCCCGTAAGTTAAGCCAGAGCTGGTGGCCAAGATTTGCGGGACTGGGAGAGTGCTGGCCCATCCCTAGCCCAAGAACCAGCCAGTGGCTGGCTCTTTCACACCCTTGCTGTATGAGTTTTCCATGAGGTTAATTGTTTTAGTGGCTGTCGCTGTCACTTAGGGCTTGAAGGGAGGGTTCAGCTGGTAACCATGTGGGCTGGGTGGTTGGAGCAGTTGTCTGTGGCAGCGGGAAGGCAGTTTTCCCCCTGTGGTGCAAGCCGTACTGGCCTAACAGGGTAGGACAGGGTAGGACCGCAGTACTAGCCTGACTTATCCTTTTCCAAGCACCGCTGTTCCTGCTCCCACACTCCTGTTCACTCTGACCACTGATGCTAGGTACAGGTGCTGCCCTAGAGTGCGAGTGGGTGACTGTGTAACAGAGTCTCTGCTCGAAAGTCTGTCACGTCCTCTCAGGCAGCCGTGCACCTGCCCTGTATCAGCCCAGTCTCCTTACAGGGTTGCGTTCTCTGTTGACTTGGCATTGAGATGTGAGAACTCTGCGGCCCAGCTGCTGGGCCCCTCCACTGGCTGCATTTCAAATTAAGGCCGCTAATTTTGTGGATACAGGTAAACACGTGCAACTTCCGATAAACTTTAAAACTTGAACAAAGGAATACATGATCTTAAGCAAATGTAACTTGAAGTGTAAATGTAAAACGTGAGTAAAGAATTCATGATTCATGTTTTGTTGAACATTAGTGCACACGGTTACAAATCTAAGAGTTCTACAGTGAATACATTTCAATAATGCGTTAAAATGTGTCGCACCCAATAATATTTTTAAGGCACACAGCGAATATAATAGCAGGTGCATATATATAATTTCACTGTTACTGTGGAGTCTAAATTATGCTGCTCCAGAACAACGGAACCTTCTATGTAGAATTTTATTTGTGAAAGGAACTGAAGATGTTCTGGTGACAAGTGGAGCGTGGAATGTGCAGGATTTTTCTCGTTCTCTGCTACAAATAGTATAAATTACTGTGAAATGCAATATAAAAGATATTTGCCACAAACATCTTTGTGAATTGGCCTATAATAAAAACATTTTTTAAAGTTTTATCACACTATAATGCACCCAAATGACATGCTATATTACATAGTTTTAGCAATTATCAATGGTTTAGAAGAAGCAGATGGTGCAATGCATCAGGTAGTTGTTGATTGCTCCCTGACAGGATGCATGTGTATTCTTTAAATAATTTTAAGATGGTAATAGTCAACGACAGCCAGATCAATTGCTATTACATGGCAAGAAATAGTATTATCGAATATCACATAATTTGATATTCTTAATTGTTTTTTGATAAACCAATAGTAATAATAAAGATAACAAAAATATGAAAATGTTGGAACCCATTTGTTAACTTGCTTGTCACCAGTTGTACTAGCAGGCAATACAATGGTGCCTTCCTTTTACTTCATTTTCGTGTTGTGCTTGATCGGTTGACATTGTCCCAACCTCTGGAGACCTCAGTGTTTTCTACACTGTGAAACACATTTCTCTTTTCAGACCCATCCTTTTATGCTTTGTTTCAAATATACCAAGGACATAATTTACAATATTTTGAGGCACAGCAAAGCAACAGGCATTCCTGATGCACTGCCGTGCATCAAAAGAAAAGGGCAGGACTGCACAGTATCTAAAAGATAACAGTTCATTCTTTCTGTTTTCCGCTGCACTGGCACACAATGGCTTGCAAGGCACCAACTGAGACACCCTTGCGCCATCGTGCAAGAGTGTCTGCCTTGTAGCAGTGATTTTTGTGTGCAGGAAGGGATACGTTCCTGCAGAAAAAAAATTATGAGAGGTGTTTTCCTCTTTCTATGTGTGCTGCACCTCTCTTACACCTCCCCTAGGGAGGCGCAGGAATCTGATGCATTCCTTGATTTACGAAACATTGTAAATCTGGGAAGGAGCCAGGTTCCTTGAATGGTGCATGGGGACGATGCAGGGAAGATTGTGTTTGTGCAGGAAGGTACACCTTCCTGCACAGAAACAATCTATAATGGCATGTTGCTCCTTCTATGTGTGCTGCAAAATGCAGTACACATAGAAAGAGCGAAAAATTAGGAGAAATAAAAGTATTTTCCCTCGCTGCCTCAGATTTTCCAATCCTTGTAAATCTGGGGCAGTACCTAAAAAGACATGGGTGTTGTGTGGGATTACCCACAGCAACACCCATGACACGCCCGTTTAATGCAGAATACTGAGTGAAAGAGGGGCATATTTACAAGGCTGTGTAAAGCCACGCAAAGTAGCTTTGAGTGGCCTTGTAAATATGGGCCAGCACACAGCGCTACCGAAGTGTAAAACAAAATGATGCTCTTGTGGCGCTAGGGCTTCTAAATATGTCCCCATGTTTCTTTCCTTCTGACTCCAGTTTTGTAGTCACAAGCGAATTTGCCCTCTTCTTTCCTTCCCATAATCTCAACATTTTCACTTCTCGCCAGCTTGAATTATTTTGTATTAAATTATTAGCTTTCTTAGCTGCCATGTACAATGCAAATGAACCAGATTTTCTTTCTTGTGTTAAATAAACATCGACTCTTTTCAATTGAATACATCCCTCACTCGAGCTGCATAGTATATGGAAGAGTAAATGGACAATCGCATTATGCAAAATGAGGCATATTGTTTTGACATGTATAAGAACACATTTTTACTTCTTCTTTGCTAAAAGTAAACAATCGTTCTTTGCCAAACCTTTTAAAATGTGCATTTTATCTTGAAACAGAAACCATTACTGAACTTCACTTTCATTTATTTCTACAGTGTGCAAGTCTGATCAATCTTTTCTCTTAGGGACCACGTATGTGAATTTTTAGCTGAAGACTTCTTGTACACAACCCTGGTCACAAAAATAGAATATGACTTTTCGTTGCTTAAGTGCAAGTTTACTAAAGTGTTCCTTACTTGCGTCTCTGTAGGCATGCTGAAGTTTCCAAATGTTTTCCGATTAGTAAAAGTATGTGGAGTGCATTGTCAAATAAATACTTCTAATGTGGCAGACATTTCAGACCCTGAAAATGTTCCTTTTATTCTGATACGGAAATAGCGATAACAATCATACTTGCAATGCTTGCTAAATAACCCACTTGCTACTCCCAACAAAAACACTGTGGGCCAGATGCATCAAGCTATTTTGCGATCGCAAACAGTGCCATTTGCAAAAAATGAGAAAAATAGCAATAAGCAATGCATCAACCTTTTTCGCACAATATACCAAGTATTCGCTAAATGTTGTGATTACCAAATTTGCGAATACCAAAATCTGTGAATCCCTATTTGCGAATAGCAATTGCGAAGTCGCAAAACAATGCATGAAAATGTGCAAATTGCGAAAAAATAAGGATTCACAATTTTGCATTCTCAAAATACCACCAAATCAAACTAGGTGGTAACCAGGTGAAAACACTCAGAACAGGTGCGAAATACCAGGAAAGTATTTAAACAGGCCCAGAAGGCCTCAGAATGTTTCACAATGGCAGCGCACAATGTCATGGCGAGGAGGATGAGGCTAAGAGCAGCAGCACAGAGGAGAAGGAGGGTACAGGAGCGCATTTTCAGAGTGATCGTTACTCCGTTGGGGCAGACAGAGGAGGAAATCTATGAGAAGTATGGATTGAATGCAGCGATGATATATGATCTAATTTCAGATTTAGACCCACTACTGCAGCGTAAATCTTGCAGGACACATGCCATCCCCACCTATGTGCAGGGCTGTGTTCCCTGCACCTCATAGCGTCTGGTAGCTTCCAGGGGGTAATAGCTACAGCTGGCGGAGTGTCACAAATTTCCTTTTTGCGTTTCTTCAACGCATTCCTGGACGCTATGTTGCTGTGGATGCGCCAACACATCAGATTCCCAACTACCCCACAGGAATTGTTTGAAAATAAAATAGACTTTTATCAGATAGCCAACATCCTCCATGTAATAGGTTGCATAAATGGGACACATGTAGCCATATGTCCACCCTCAGTGAATGAGTATATCTTCAGGAATAGAAAGTCATTTCATTAACTGAACATACAAGTGATATGCAATGGGAAGTACATAATCACAGACATAGTGGGAAGAGAACCAGGTAGTACGCATGGTTCCTGTATCTTTAGGCACAGCGGCATATATACACGTCTACTGGGTGGTGAATTTGGAGAAGGATTCTTTCTTGATCAACACATTCCACTGTCTCATGCATATCTACATTTTATGATGAAAGATTACAGTAACTAATATATATGCTTTTCTCCACAGGTGACAGCGCATATGCTGTGCGTCCTTTTATCTTGACACCGTACCTGCATCCAAGCACACCTAGTGAACACCGGTTCAATGCAGCACACAGGACAACGTGAAATGTGGTAGAGAGGACCTTTGGGCTGCTGAAAAGTCGCTTTCGCTGCATCCATAAAACTGGCGGTGCCTTGCAATACAGGCCAGACATCTGTTGGAAGATAATTGTCACATGTGCCATGTTGCATAACATAGCAACTGCCAGAGGCGTACCACTTGAAACATTGGATAGTGACCCCACTGAGTAAGAGGATAACATACACCCACAACATGCAGGAAGTGCAGCGAGTGCAGCTGAAGGGAGAACTCGATGTGCAGAAATCACTAAGAATTTTTTTTTATGTGAGTAATAATGCAACACAACACTGTTACTTTGCCAACTAGATTTATTAAAACAATGTAAACTGTTGTGTTAATGCACACTTGGATAGCCTGAATATAATGATGTCTACACAAAATGGTACGTCATGGTACTTCGCTTCAGTCCAGGCAAAAGTAGTTACTGGTTGCTTCACCAGTAACAATTGCTGTGGACATGGCCACAATATTTTCTGAGTCCTCTCACTCCCATTGCCCGTTCTTGGGGGACAGACACATCCCTTTGTGAGCTCTCTGATCCTGCCGAATTATGTGTGCTGCGCCTCCTGGAGTCCGGCATTGGTGCCAAGCTGCTACTGTGGCTGGAGGCATCCTCAATTCCCCCCCCCCATTACACTAGTGCCAGCAACGGTATTGGTCTGCATTTGCTCCACAGCATCTGTGACTTGGACCAGTCCCCTGGCAACATCTCCGCAGCAATGGCTCATTTCCAACTGCATGGCTAATGCACGTCGGGATTGTTGTTCTGTAGCAGTACTAAGACGGTTGATGGGCCTAGTGTACCCATTCAAGCATCCAAGTAATTGGGTGTGTCTTTTGCGATGGGACACCTGATCCTCCTTTAGAACCTTGCAAAGGTCTCCGAGTGCTACAGTCATCTCTCCAAATTGATCTCTGCTTTCCCTGCGACCTTCTTGCACAGCAGTTGTTAGATGCTTGATGCTGTCACTCATGTCCTCCATTTTGCATGCAAGAGTGGAAAGGCGTCCCTACATTAATCGCATGTGTTTCACATGCAGGCGCTGTGTCCTTAACATGGCCCTCTCTAGACCATCACACGATGTGGAACTCTCACCTTCACCAGATCTCACCAGTGCAGTTGCTCTGCTTCTCCGAAATCGCATGTTCCCACGTTGCAGCTGTTCGAGTGGTGTGGATGTGGATGTATCCACTGGTTGTCCTATTGTGGGCTCAGGTTGTCCCTCATTCTCTGTTTACAATGCTGGCAATGGGGCCACAGTGGTCCTGCGATTTTTTGGAGCTGGTGTTGTGGGTGCTGGTGAGATTGCTATGTCCTCTTCTGACTGAGACTCACTCTCTGATGGTGCATGTCCATCACAGCTCTCAGACTTTTGGTCATGTGCATCTGTGATGTGGAATAGTGCTTGATTAGTTGGCATTTAGGACATATTTACTTTTATGTACAAAGTTTTGTTCAATAAAGTTATTTTGGATTACAGTGTGTGTGTAGACTGACTTCCCTGGTACAATGGATTTTAACTTATCTTGTTTGCTAGACACCAGACTTCCCTTGTAGTTTTGCTGACTACAATTCCCATAATGCATTCTTGTGTTATAAGTAAAACATAGACTGGAATACTATTTACTGCACAAGCCAGGTCTGATTTACACTGTTTGTTAGCTAACACTGAACTGTGCAAATGAAGTTGCATGCATCTTACCTTGGGAGGTACTGGGTGGTGCAGAGGAATCTATTGTTGTAACTCCAACTACTGCTTGTGGCTGCAGGGTAAACTCCACAAGGTCCTCCATGGCTGTCGGGCTGGCTTGAGTTGATGGGCCACCTCCAGGTTTTTTGTTTCCACAAGACTATCCGCAACTCTTTCTTTGGCATGATTACGCAGGTCATACCACCTTTTGCGCAAATCTCCAATGCTGTGGTGAGCAACTTCCACTACATTCATTTTCCTTTGCATTGCCAGACACTATTTTCTTTTTTCAGATTCATGGATTTGCAGTGACAGTTTCCCAAACAATTTGCCATGGCTCCTCACCACCTCTTTGATTAGTAACTCCAAATCCTTTTCACTGAACTTCTTCTGCCTTTTTCTCTCCTTCAGATGTGTTTCCTTAGCCATGCTGCTGTCTACAACAGTTTAAAAAGCACAAACTCTTCTTAATTGAAGTTCATCAGTAGTCTGCCTCTTCCTCCTCACTCTCAGCACACAGGTAAGTGCATGGGTGTGGCCACTTCCAGAGTCTGACATCATCATGGTGGAGTATTCTGGGAATCCCTATTTGCGACTTGCAAGTAGCGAATTCGCAAAATGTGCGAGTCGGTATTACTATTGCGATTGTGATTTTTACCGAATTGCTAAATTCGTGCAACTTTTTTAATGCATTGCATTTTGCGACTCGCAATTAGTGATTTGGTCAAAATCGCAAAATGCGAGTCGCTAAACAAAAGTTTGATGCATATGCCCCTATGCACTTTCAGCACAAAAGTCCATGATAGCACTTTACTGCTTTGAAATGAAACTGTTTCCGTACTGTTCTGAAGTGGTATAAGTTCACATCACTAAAGTCAGCGTCACAAACCACACAAACTGATCTACAAGAGGCACACTCAGAAGAACAGCAAAAGGTAGCGCACGCACAAATATCCTCTATGTGCTTTCTCTGGCTAGAGATTTTGGGGCATATTTACAAGGGGATATCGCCATCGGAACGTCACTTTTAGTGACATTTTGGTGGCGATGTCCCTCTCTCCTTATTTACAATCTTAATACCACCTTGTAAATAAGGCCCCCTTTTCACACTTCCCTTAGCGTGAAAGGGGCGTGCAACGGGTGTTGCAGTGGGTGTTCTGCCCCAACACCCATTGCTTTTTGATGCTGCCCATATTTACAAGGATGGGACAGCGCCAAAAACTAAGACCAGGTAAAACCTGGCCTTAGGACGGCGATACACGGGAAAATTATTAATTTCTCCTCATATTTTGCTCTTTCTATGTGTACCCTGCAAGGCGCAGTGGTGCCTGCGCTGGCTCTAGGCAGGTTTTTTAGCACCAATGCTAGGGGAAACACTGGGGTACATCATATTTTTGTAAATGCAGTGCATCACTACATTTAAAAAATGTTGGTGCACACATTACTCATTTTGGCGTAACACCGTGCTTCGTCAATTTATTGTAAGTATCCCTCTTTGTTTACTACAAGGGGCTTGGAGCCTGCCCAGTACTTATCATTTGTTGGCTTCATTGTGATTCTTATTTGCTGCCTCCTAATTGGTCAGCGCATGTCCATTACATATGTTCTTTTGTGTGGAGTATGGACCAAGCACTGATTGCTTCATTTTGTTTAGTGTCCTTCAGCTGCACACGCTATGATTGAGGTGCTATTTTTCTTTCTTCTTTCCCTGTCATTTATCGTTGTCCGTACTGCTTCTTGCATTTTGCTTCTTCCCTCCCACCCCCATTGTCCATGTTGCTTCCTCTCTTACAGCCACCTGTTTTACATTTTGCTTCTTTCCTTCAATACCCCCTCGTCCTTGTAGCTTTTTCTCTCCCACCACCCACCCTCCCATTGTCTGTTGTGCCCTGCTCAATCGGCCCAAGGAAAAAAAAGCGTATGAGGCGTCAAGCGCTGGCCACAACATAGCACCCATTGTTCATGTTGCTTCTTACCTCCCACATCATATCCACCCATTGTCTTGTTGCCCCCTTACCTGCTACGAGAAAAATAGCACTAGGTTGCAGCCAGTGCTAGCCGCATCAATCACTTTTACCTTCCCATTGTTGGTTTTGCTTGTTCCCTCTCTCCTGTCGTCTGTGTTGCTTATTCTCTTCCTCTCTCCTGTGGTTCATGTTGCCCACATCCACCCGCCATACAGAAAAGAAAGCGCTTTGACTCGGCCCATGTTGGCCATGTCATAGTGCTTTTTTCTAACTTTTAGCCATGCTTCACAGCAGCCGTGTCGCTCTACAACATGCCTAAATGACATGGTAAAGCCATTAGCTTCACATAGTTGAGGGGTAAGACCTATAGACTTTGCAACTGCTTGTTAATGGACAGTCATATCTAGTGATTGCATTGCTGTAGCCTCTCCTGTGTAGGCACGTCACCGTCGTACCCTTTTTTTTTTATTAATTCCATCTTTCCTAATTCTATGACTAAGCATTAGTGTTTTGCATACACAAATGGCTATTTTTTTACTCTTAGTGCAGCTAGATGTACAGCAAAAATTGTGAATAAGGTCATAGATGCCTATGTTCTCTTCAGACACCTCCAATATTTGGGGGAGGAGCACTGAGAGAGTATCACCAAGAGTAGCAAATTTACAGTCAAGCTTATAATGTCATAGCACTAACATCAATGTAAAGACTGTGATAAGGAAAACGATGTAGGCCATAATTACAACAAGCTAATTTGGGCACCAATTGTGCACATGGTAAATAACATTACTGCATGCCATTTGTGTAAATGCCAGATGTGATTACATGCAAGTTGCACGCCTTGCAGTGTTATTTGCACATGCACTAATACAGCATGTGAAATCAGTTCATGCGCTATTACAACATGAATTTTAAAATGTACAAGTGCAGGCAACCTTGATATAAGTCAAAAATACTATTTGGATCCAGGTTTACTGTTATACACTTTAGGAAAAATTTTAGAGAACATTTTAATAACAAAAGGGAACACTAACTGTACCACTGGGCCTGCCAAACTTATCACCCCCCCCCCCCCAGCCACATTAAGGAATCAGGGTGTTATTAAGAATGCACACCTTTCCTGAAATCTGACCTGCAGATAGCTTTTCATACCTCCCTTCCACAGTGCCATTCTGGGCCAAAACAACCCAAGATATCTAGGTCTGGTACCATGCAGCCAGTGGAAGCTGAAATTGTCAGTACAAGGCCAGATTTACTAACCTTTCACGCAACACAAATCAGCGAGACAACTTTCTGCACTGAGTGAGAGGAGGAGAGCAGAAGGATATGTCACACTTCTGCTCTGTCAAAGCACTGGAGAACTTCAGGCATCCTAGTGCCAAAGCAGGCACCCGTATGACATGGTGCAAGTTTGCCTGCAGTATGGGCAGGATTGTTTTTGAGCATGAAGGAATACATTACTGAACAAAAACAATCCTAAAATGCATTTTTCTCTTTCTATATGTGCTACAGTGGCACACACATGATGCAGAAGGTTAGTAAATCTGGGTCCAAGAACTTCAGGTTTTTCTGTGAGGAGCGGAAGACACATGCAACCTCTAAAAATGAAGACCCCCACCTAAGGATCCCACGTGCCCCTGGTAGGTGGTCACAGCAAGGAGTAGAATGCTGTCTCCACCACCACCCCAACATTAAAGAGTTTAAACAACCCACATAGAGGGTGAGGGAGACAGTTGCGTACTCCTGCAGGAAAAATCTGACCACAGGTAAGGTCCTACTGTCTGAATTACTGTCTTGGACTGGTTCCCTGGAGAGATTCACCTGAATGGCATCAAGGATGTCACAGTAGAACTAGAAGACGGGGAGATAAAATGTATGCAATTGACTATAGTAAATAAATGCACAAACCTCAACATAGCAAATAATTGCCCAGGAAACATGATGGGTATTCGTGCGTGCAGGAAGATATCAATGTCAATCTGTGGAGTGTTGAAGCATGCTTTAGTTTAGCTGCTAGGCACAGGAGCCGTTTGTAAAGGAGTGTGAAATCAGTAGGGCTACAAATTTGGCAGTGAACAAAGGGAAATGCAGTTGATAGAATTACAAGAATGGGCAACTAGTGTCAGTGACTCACTCAGATCTATGGGTGAAGGCATGGTCAGGATACAAGATGTAGGTACACCCAAATGTGTGGAAAACATTGGCCATACATATTCAGTAAACATGCCGTACATGAATGTGCATATATCTCTGCATAATGATGTGTGATGCATTTATAACTAAAGTGCTTGGTAATTTGATATGACATAAGGAGCCAGTTCCCTGGGAGTAATCCGATGATAGAACTGACCATGAAAAACTGCACTCAGATGAAGGACCTCACCATCAGCCCACAGCAGCTGCTACAGCTACACTGACTACTCCTGCTACAGTATCAGCTGTAACAGTAAACCCAAACTCTTGGCCACAAAGTCTGCAAGAAAGCCAGCTACAGATGCCAATAGACCCTTGGCCACAGTTGCCCCATGTACACCTGAAAAAAACAGTTAAAGTACAATTATGGGTAAAAATAAACAGAAACTCGAAAGTCATGGTTAGGTAAACTAACCATAATTTTTTGCCTGGGTTATACACTGCTGTTAATTCACTCATGACATGGTAAATAAACATAACATAACATGTGTATTTGTAACGCGCACGATCACCCCTGATGGGGCATCTTGGTGCTAAATAACAGATGTTTATTGTTACCCAACTCAATGGTACTTATTTAATCAACCTCAGGTGGATGAAAGGCTGAGTGGACCCGCCAAAATTTGAACCTGTGACCATGAGGTTGAACACAGGCGCCTGCAGTGGATGCATTAGTCCTCTGAGCCACCAGACCCAGCTCTCATGATTGATGACATCACTGATAACCTCTTAGTTTGACTAACCATAATTGGTGAATTTAAGTGTTTTTTAGGTTTTTTTTAAATCATGACTGCACTTAAAAACAACCTTTATTTTCATTTTATAAAGAACAATAGACTAAACCTATTACCCCTGGAAGATGTGCCCTGAGTGACCGTATGAGAGAGTTATCATGTTAGCTTGACAACACTCTAGATACCATATGTTTAAGTTTAGTACAGAGGGTTCTTAATGGTGTGAAATACATATAAGCATCAATATGTGGCGAGTGTGTGCAGCATCATTTAGCCAAGCCGTTGTAGTAGGTGGAAGCCTGTGAAGCCAGGATACAGCTAATCTATGATTGACAAGAGTGTTAGCATAGCAGGCAATTTCCTATTGGTATGGGAATTTTAAAAATATATCTAAATAGGGCAAGCAGAAGAGACAGTTGGTGGAGCATGGAACTTTAATAAATAATTGGCCTTCGATTCAGAATTCGAGTCTCAGCATACCTGGTAATAAAGTCTCTACTCTTACTGGACCCTAAGGCTACTGATCTTAGACATAGGTAAAGAATTAATCAGATGCTGCAAATCAACATTTGAATTATAAAATCTCAGTTAAACATCAATTATTTGATAGTCAATGATGAGATTCATATATGAGTTTAAAGGGTTTTATTAATCTCTTGTATTAAATATTTCTTTATTAGTCATGAATACGTTATCAATTTATCAGTAATACAATACAGAACAATTGCATAAGTAGAGTCCCTGTTCTAAAAATGAGGATGAGAAAAGTATCTTGAACTTATAAAGAGTTTGTAATCGAAAGGTGGAAGCATATTGGGGCTGATTACAATGGCGGTCGGACGGGCGACCGACTGCCATCATTGTGAGAGCAGCATTAGCCGATAGGTAGGTGGCGGTCCAGCCCGCCAAATTACAATCAAATCTGACTGCCGTGGAGGTGGTTGGAGACATGCCTGTTTGCATTGAGGCTAGTGCTGCGGCCCGGTAAATGGCCGCAGCACAAGCCCCAAAGCCAAAATTCATGTTTGGAAACATCCCTGCACCCTGTGGCAGGCACCATATGCAGGGATGTTTAGGGGGCACACAGGTGCCCCACATAGCCCAAAGCAGAGGCCCACAGGGTACAGGGGTCCTGCTAGGGTGCCCAAAAAAGCCTCTCTGCCAGCTTGTTCACGTCGGAAGAACCATCTCCATTGTGGGGACTGCGATCAGACCGACTGCCCGAAGGGCTCCTTGAGCCCGTTGGAGGCTGTCGGTCGGTCCCTTGGCCAATGCCGTCCAACCGCATCCTAATGCGATGGTCTGACCCCGGTTAGAGATGTCAGCATGACACACACTGATGCCACGTCGGTGTTGGTCCCACAGACATCATAATGGGCCCCAAAGTTATAAGCAATCCAATAAGTACTTCTCAGGAAGAGAAGTTAAAACATTCTGTGGAGTCTCAAAAATATAGTATAAATCCTCCTCAATGCATAAAGCTTCAGAGCACAGAGAGCCTAGGTCTTAAAGGCTTAAAGCATCTAGAATGTGTGTGGAGAGGATGTCCGTCTCTAACCTAGCAACATACACATTTTGATATCTATAACTAAAAGAAATGTTGCAACAATCCAACTCTTCAGCCAATTGGTGAACAATGTCTTCATAGAAATGAATATCTTCCACCTTCTACGCTGTCTTGAAACAAAGACGTACAAATATCAAGTGTTACATTTACATTATTAACAACATTGTACCAATCGTGGTTTGGTTCCCACTTGCCTCTCTTCTAAAAGACAAAACAGTTCATGGTTAGGTTTGTCATTACTCAAATGAAATGATCTCGTTCTCACATGTTCTACCTTACAAATCGTATTCATAATGAAACATTTAACTAAGATTTTAACTACATTAGTATTATATTTTATGGGTCCTGCCTCTATGGGAAGGACGAAAACTATCTTCCCTACTGGAATATATATTCTTAACACATTTTATCATTGAACTCTTCACTTATTCACATTACCAAGAATGTTGACCTAACTTCTGTAAAAAATGAAAAGTTAAACTGCATCCAAAAGCATTACTAATTTGACATGTGTAGCTATGGATGCTTAGTGCTCCCATTTGACTTTTTAAATGTTGCTTCTCCTTTTATGCCTACGCGGTATTTTTTGACGTTAATTGCACAAATTTGCATTGAATTTATAATGTATACATTTGTGTCTTTAGTTCATGGAAATTTAGTCTGTCTGCAACAATACAATCAGATCTCATAGTCAGATGGTTGTCTGATATATAGCTGCCACTACTAATCATAGGGAAGATATGACGTTACAACGCAAACAAATACAATGCATGCTTTTATAACACAACTTTTACAACGCAACTACCATTACATCCCAAGTTTTTGCAACGCATACTATTACAACGCAAATGTAGTATAATAAATTGAATGTCCATTGCAACGCAAACTACAACAATGCACACATTTACAATGCAACATATATATATTTTTTGTATAATAAGCCCCTGGAGCGAGCGGTATGTGGGAAAAGCAGGAGTTTTGGGTGGGAAAGTGTATCAAAAAGTAAGTAACGCAAATTAATACACAGGCATTAAAATTAATACTCGGGCATTAAAATTAATACTCGAGGTTAATATTAATAATTTAGGTAATAAAATTGCTACAACACATACTATTTTATAACACAATATTTAATCGAATTACCCAATGGTTAAAAAAATACGCAGGTAACAAAATTAATACTCAAGTACTTTTTTCAGGATTATTTTTTTTTCACTTTATAATTTTAATAAACATTACCAAAATGCATAATACACATATAAATTAAATATAAAACGTACATTAATATAAACCAATTTATTTACGACATGTTAACATAACATACAATTAACCTACATTTTCAAAATGTTATTATGTAAACACAAAAAAATACACAAACATGAAAACACTACTTAATAACACAAATTAAACTACTATTGATAAATCGTAAATTTTCACATAACAAAAACAGTATAATACACAACTAATACCAACACCAAAAAGAAAAGTTCAATTTTAAAAATACGAAAAAAAAAGTCCTACAACTCTTTCAATGAAACTACTTTGACCCGGAAATTGCCAAAACAGATGTTGAAACCTACTAAAATAAAAAGATACGAAAAGTAACATAACAAAATAATTATTTATATTCTCACACACCATTAAAAACGCAAACGAAAATTAAACGCAAAACATATTTTACTTTCAAATGACGTTCAAGGCAACAAAACGTATAAAACGAGCCATCCACCATTTTTAAAATTGTAGTTACCTGATTACCAGAGACGGCACGCGGGATTACACTTTGCAAATTCTATTTGTCGAAGAAAGCCAGCTAAAACTCAAAGTAAGTGCAAACTATAGAAATTTATAGCTACTTAACAATTTTTAAAGACGCAAATAAACTAAATTCCAACATTTTTTTTTTCAGTTTGGTACAAAACTTTACAACCTCCAACCAAGTTTACTAAACACTCTTTTTTTGACAATGTATATCTAAAGTAAGTCACAACATATTTTTTTTTCTCGTTTAAAACAAAATGTAAAATAGTTGTTTTATAGTAAATAATGCTAAAACGAATGAGGCTTCACCAAAAAAAAATTATTATTCACTTCACAAAATATATTCAAAGTTAAAATAATGTTTCCGTTTAAAAAAATTTTTACACTTGATTCTGAAAATGTGCAGGATAATAATGTATTAAAATTACTATTCTTACTCCAAAGGGTGCTTGCCTGTGAGAAAATGCTGGATAGTGTTTAAGTTAAATTAACTATTCGAACTCCAAACGGTGTTTAATTCAGAAAATGTGCAAAAAAGGGTGCTTGCCTGTGAGAAAACGCTGGATAATGTTTAGGTTAAAATAACTGTTCCTACTCCAAAGTATGCTTCCCTCTGATAAAATGCTAAATAGTGTTTAGGTTAAAATAACTATTCCAACCCCAAAACAAACTTACCTAAGAGAAAATGCTGGATAGTGTTTAAGTTAAAATTACTTTTCCAACTCAAAAAGGTGCTTGATTTTGAAAATGTGCATAATAATAATGTATTAAAATTACTATTCTTCATCCAAAGGGTTCTTGCCTGTGAGAAAATGCTGGATAGTGTTTAGGTTAAAATAACTATTCCTATTCCTACTCCAAAGTATGCAACCCCAAAACAAACTTACCTAACAGAAAATGCTGGATAGTGTTTAGATTAAAATTACTATTCCAACTCCAAAAGAGGCTTGCCTAAGAGAAAATGCTTGATAGTGTTTAGGTTAAAATAACTAGTCCAACTCCAAAAGGTGCATTATTCAGAAAATGTGCAGGATAGTAGTATGTTAAAATTACTATTCCAACTCCAAAAGGTGCTTGATTTTGAAATTGTGCATGATAATAATGTATTAAAATTACTATTCCAGCTCCAAAAGGTGCTTACCTAAGAGAAAATGCTGGATCGTGTTTAAGTTAAAATAACTATCCCATCTCCAAAATGTGTTTGATTCTGAAAATGTGCAGGATACTAGTATGTTAAAATTACTATTCCTACTCCAAAGGGTGCTTGCCTCACAGAAAATGCTAGATGGTGTTTAGGTTAAAATAACTATTGCAACTCCAAAAGATGCTTGCCTAAAAGAAAATTCTTGATAGTGTTTAGGTTAAAATAATGATTCCAACTCCAAAAGGTGCTTGCTTGAGAGAAAATGCTGGATAGTGTTTAGGTCAAAATAACTATTCCAACTCCAAAAGGTGCTTGATTCAGAAAATGTGCAGGATAGTAGTATGTTAAAATTACTATTCCTACTCCAAAGGGTGCTTGCCTCACAGAAAATTCTGGATTGTTTCTAGATTAATATTACTATTTCTACTCCAAAAGGTGTTTGCCTCACAGAAAATGCTGGATAGTGTTTAGGTTAAAATAACTACTCCAACTCCAAAAGGTGCTTGATTCTGAAAATGTGCATGAAAATAATGTATTAAAATTACTATTCCTACCCCAAAAAATGCTTACCCAAGAGAAAATGCTGGATAGTGTTTAAGTTAAAATAACTATCCCAACTCCATAATGTGTTTGATTCTGAAAATGTACAGGATACTAGTATGTTTATATTATTATACCTACTCTCAAATATGCTCGACTCAGAGAAAATGCTGGATAGTGATGAGATTAAAAGAAATATTCTTACTCCAAAAGCTGCTTCTTTAAAGAAACATGCATAATATTAAAATGTTTAAATTACTATTCCTCCTCTAACGGCACCATTAGTATGGCGGGCGGACTTTGTCCGCTCGCCATACCCTCGGGAAACGGGACCACCCGCTGAGGGTGCGGCGGTCCCGCACTCCCGATTAGCATGTGCCCGTCACACTGGCAGGCGTATGGCGCATCTGCAACATTGCGGCGGGCGGTGCAGAGAGCACCACCCGCCGCAATGCCCTTAAGGCATCCTGTGCCTTTCAATGCACAACGTGACAGGCACCGCGCGGTGCCTGCCACATTGTACATTGAAATACAGGGGGGTACCATAGGTACCCCCCATGTGCACCCCCCACAGCCCAGAATCCCTTGGGGCCCGCTACGGGCCCCCAATGTCAAAGCTGCCTGCCTTTCCGCGGCGTTGCCGCCACGGAAAGGCAGGTCCCAGCCTGCATAGTAATATAGATGGCGGTGTCTACCACACACCGCCACCATATAAACTGCTTTTCCGCCCGGTAGGCAATCGGGCAGATTGCCTACCGGCAGAAAACCATCGGACGGTCTTCCCGCCCGCTGGGGGGAAATTGGCAGCGGGTGGAGGTTTTTAGCGGGCAGATCGCCACCGCCATACGGGCGGTGGCGATCCGCCCGCTATACTAATGGGCCTCTAATTTTTTTTATATCAGCAGATTACTACAATACAACATCAAAAATAAACAACATCTCAACAAAGAAATCTCAAAATCCACTGGACAGCAGCAAAATCACATACCAAGGTAATTCTCTCAAATATAACCAACTAAGAAGAAGCAAATATATGAGAAAATATACAAACACAAAATACATCATCAACATAAAATATTAACAATGTTAATTTTTTTTTACCAGCTTTCAAACCTTCAAACAATAAAAAAAAAAAACCAAAGCAAGGTAATTTCCACATCAATAATTATATACATTTTAAACTGTACTGACATATTTTCAATATAACAGGTTAATACATTGATTATACTTGAATAAGAAATGTTGACAGATAAACCCAAATTCAACTCTTGTCATCAATAAAAGTTCATTATATATAATTATAAAACATGATTGTATTGTTCCTTAACCAAAAGTATGCTAATATATTTCAGAGAAATTATGTAACAAATTTTTAATACACTAACATTAATTTTCTGTAATCTTTTTCAGACCACAAAACAACGCAAAATATTAAATAAAAGGAAGAAACAACCTAAACAATTTTAAAAGGTAAGATTACAAAAACAAAAGCCAACAAATATGAAGAACTATGTTATTCTCACTAGGAAACTTCACCAGTAAACTACATATATCTAATAAAACTCAAAATATATTTTTATTTTCAGAAACCCAGAAAACCACAACTAATTTTCCAACACAAAAGAACATTGCACCATCTAATTCAAAGGTAAGATAAATTGATTTGTTTTCCTATACAATTAATTAAATTTCCTTCCTCCCAGTAAAGCAGGATCTGTTTATCTTAAAATACAACAAAAATAATGATACATCAAAATAAAAACAATAAACAGATATTGAAAATGCATACATTGTAAACTGTGAAAAAACGAATATAAACATACTGTCATTTTCCCTCTAAACAGGTATATATCACTAAATTTTAAATAAATAACATTGTTTATTTATTTCTTCTCTTTACAGGAAAAAAATGGCAACACCATCCAAAGAAGCAAAATACATCCGAAGCAAAAGAGGGAACAGGCTGCTGAACCATATTGGGTATGTTTATTGTAAGGAGAGACTATCTGAACCCAGGTGTCATTAGAGGTGTGTGCAATATTACTCAACCAATTGCACAGGCAGAGCGGTTACTCTTGGTGATACTGTTTTAAGGACCACAGACCATAACCACTCTGCCTCTGCACTGGAGATTGAAGTTTGTGAAATAATAAATCAAATTAAAGATATTGCATACACCTCCAATGAACCCTGTGGTGCATTTTTAAGGGAGGTATCACAACAAATTCCCCCACATGTTGCAGGTAGTATGCCCACAATACCTAATTTGAGAAGAATTATTCAACGTCTAAAACAGACAAGTAACCCACAAAGAGTAACACCCCAAACATACTCTGACATTATTATTACACCTGAACTCTCTGTCACTGCTTCGAATGAACCTTTCCTATTGCATGATAACGAAAGCCCTCAAAAGAGAATCCTATTATTCAGCACACCACAAAATTTAGTACGGTCAGAAAACAATGATAATTGGAGGATGGATGGAACGTTGAAAAGCACGCCCCATCCATTCAACCAAATATACACTATTCACGCATGCATTAACAATACAGTAATTCCCTTAGTATACAGTTTACTGCCTGATAAACAATCCTCATACAATGAATTTGTATCAGTGATAATATCTAAAACATTTACCAAAAGTCCTAGAAAAGTAATACTTGACTTTGAAATATCTATGATTAATACAATTACAAATACCTATCCAGAAACCCAAATTCAAGGATGTTTCTTTCACTTTTCTCAGGCATATTGGCCCAAACTTCAAAAAACATCCTTAATTGAGGATAATATATCAGACAGTAAACTACAGTTTGAACTAAAAAAACTAACTGCACTTTGCTTTGTTCCTCCTGACAGTGTAGACGAATACTGCACTTCAATTACTGAATCTGAATATTTTACAGCAAATGAATATACATTGGCACCTATACTAAATTATTTTGAAGACACATAGATTGGCCATCTATGCAGGTCGAGTCACAGGAGAAGACCACGTTTCCATGTGGACTGGTGGAACTGTTACTCGACCTGCTTATAAGGAGGAGCAAAAACAAACAGTGCCATAGAGGTATGGCACAACTCCTTCAACAAAGCAATTGGCAAACCTCACTCTAATTTCAATCATTTTTAGAAAATTCTGAAGAAGTAGCAAAGTTTCCAAGAAATGAGAATGGCGCAATCATTAACAGGTAGTCTGAAGCCACGTATTTCTACCAGAACTAAGGAAATGTCAGAAAGACTATTGGGTGTAATTGAACAATTTTCGTTGACAGTGGTTTCAGACTACTTTGGTAATCTTGCACACATCATACACTTTTAAAACACATTTATTTTACTTGTCTGTTTTACCCTAAAACAACTCCTACTAATTCAATTAAGCATATTCAAAAAATATTACAATTATAAATAAAAGTCGCGTCTTCTTACCTTCAGAAGTTTTCTTTCTTCAACTCTTGGACTTACATTCCATCCATTACTTCACCAAGAGTCCTTTTTTATTTAATCCATAGTAAATAACAGTGAATCCATTTAAAAAATCCATCACCCGATGAAAAATATATTAATATGCACACTAAAATCAGTGCATATGTGAAAATACGCACCCAATAAAAAAATCCCGAAAAATATATATTTTTTCTGAAAAAGCACAACAAAATCCAACGTTGCAATCCACTTCTAATCGAAATTCAATAACATTTCGATATCGCTAGAAATCTAAAAGAAAAAATCCAGAAAATATTTTCTTTTTACATAGAAAAAACGCAACAAATTACAAAAATTATATCCATCTAGAGCCAAAATCCTATAGCAAAAAAAAATATGAACACATCCAAAGTGTATTACAGTTTAACCAAAGTTTAAATACATCTAACCGGGAAACAGATAGAAATGTGTTATTTTAAACAACGTACCACTAAACCAAAAACGTACACATTTCAAAAAACTTTGCTTACATTAAGGGGCCGATTCTGATCTGGGTCGGAAAGCTCTCTGACCGAGCCGGATCGGAGTCTTTTCCGACCGAGCCGGAGTCCTGCAGTCCGACCGATGCAGCCGCATGCTGCCGGACTCGATTCGGTCGGACTCCCATAGAAGTCAATGGGAGTCGGTCGTACGACGCGTACATGGGCTCCCATTGACTGAATTGGTACATCTCACACAGGGCGCCCCCTACAGTGGGTACGTGTCGGTGCCATCTGCACCGTACATTCCTGTGTTGGGGAGACCCTTGGGTCTCCCACTGTGCCCGAGTTGTAAGGCTGCGGGTGACAGGGGGTCCGATGCGGACCCCCAAAGGCAACTTCCCAGACATTTTGCGAGCCGGAAACTTCAGCTCGCACCGGCTGTCCGACGCGTGCATCGTACTGGCTCGGGCGTATATCGCATCCATTGCACGCCACGGTTCACTCACGGATGAGACGTACGAAACGGTTCGGACCCGGAAACAACTCGGTCGGTGAATTTCACGTTGCTCGCATCGAACTTGCTTGCTCGTACAGCTGTACGAGTAGGGCGGAAAACACGTGTATGGCTCGTACTTTTTCCGGCAGGATCACGTTCGAAGCCCTTCCGAGCGAGATCTGAATCGGCCCCTTAGGGGCCGATTCTGATCTGGGTCGGAAAGCTCTCTGACCGAGCCGGATCTGGAGTGTTTTCCGACCGAGCGGGAGTCCTGCAGTCCGACCAAGCGAGTACGATGCGGCCGCATGCTCCCAGACTCGGTTCGGTCATACTCCTATAGAAGTCAATGGGAGCCGATCGTACAACACGTACATGGGCTCATATTGACTGAATTGGTACGTCTTGCACAAGGGCGCCCCCTACAGTGGGTACGCGTCGGTGCCATCCGCACTGTACATGCCTGTGTTGGGGAGATCCTTGGGTCTCCCCCTGTGCCCGAGCCATAAGGCTGCAGGTGACTGGGGGTCTTACACGGACCCCCAAAGGCAACTTCCCGGACGTTTTGCAAGCCGGAAACTTCGGCTCGCACCGGCTGTCTGACGCGTGCATCGTACTGGCTCGGTCGTAAATAGCATCCATCGTACAGCATGGTTTACTTACGGATGAGATGTACGGAGCAGTTCAGACCCGGAAACGGCTCGCTCAGTGAATTTCACGTTGCTCGCATCATACTTGCTCGCTCGTACAGCTGTACGACTCGGGCGGAAAACACGCGTATGGCTCGTTATTTTTCCGGCCGGATCGCGTTCGGTGCGCTTCCCAGCGAGATCGGAATAGGCCCCTTAGTGTTTAATATATATACCATTAACCATTTAACAAAACAAATGTAGTTTTAGAACTAAAAGATCCGACATGGAACTACTACTGCAGCATGTAATGGTGGAAATTAGTTTGTGAAAACACATGAAACATACGTAAAACACATTTACTAAACAGATATACCTCCCTCATCTCTCCTTACAATAAACATTACCACTACACAAAGGGGTATATTCACAAGAACCTGTGCTAAACATCACCAGAAAATGTTAATACAACTTTACCTATTGCAGCGTATCGCGGGAAAATAACCCTGTGTCAACATGGAATTCACAACAAGGCGGCCCAATGCGATAGTTTGCTGAAACCGCGGCCAATGCCCACGATACAACCACCTCGACAGAGATAACAGAGAGGAAATCAGCAATAAGCAGCGCCAGACCTGCAACACACACCTGGCAGGTGGGAAAAATCACCATAAAAGTAGAAAAAACACCCAAACACAAACTGAACAACATCCAAGCACCATGACGGCAGCCGAAGCAGGCACAGAGGACTAGCACAACCCCACAAGCACCCCGGACGACCAGCCCAGGACCTCGGGGACAGGGAAGGGCAAGGACAAGAAGAAGAGGAAGACGAAATTTAGTCCACAGGCCAACAGGATCATAGTCACGGAGGTGATGGAAAACTATCAACAACTGTTCGTCACCTCCAACGTGTCATTGGGCACCAAAAATTGAATAAGGCGGGACATCGTGGACAAGGTGAATGCCGTCGGAGAGCACAAGAGGACAATGGATGAGGTCAAGAGGCGATGGAATGACATCAAGCGAAAGACCAAGGAGAAAATTGCAGCCAACCAGAAGGCAGCAATGCAGACTGGAGGAGGGGGCCCAGCGCCACAGCTTGTGCTGGATGACATGGAGGAGCTGGTGTCGACAGTCATCAGAGTGGATACTGTGGCCGGAGTCGGGGGACAGGACACTGCTCGACAGGACACAACATAACCGCAACAGGGTGAGTGACCACCAGGTACTGGGGAGACGGGTGGAGTTGGCCACGATGGCACAGATGCACAATCAAGCAGAGCACAGTGCACACCCTCAATTTCTCTGGGTCATCGCCCAGATCTATGGACTGTCACAATGTACAATGCCATGCTGTCTGAATGTCGACATGTACCATGCGGCTACATACATGTGGGCACATTGCAATACACTATCTCCCTTTCACATTGCAGGTCCACTGTCAACACCCCCTACAGAGCAGTCCCAGCCACTCCTCACTGAGAATGAGGAGGACAACCCTAGCATTGATGCACAAGCCCTCCTAGACATCATTGACATCATCCGCGACTCACCTCCAGGATCAGGGCTGCCCAGCTGCATCGAGGAGACCCCACCCTCCACCCAAACCATCCAGCAGGAGGCACTCACGGATCTGGCAGTCTCCCAAGACCCAATGCAAAAAAAGGGAGGAACAAGGGGCTATTTAGGACAGGTCCAGCATACTCAGCCCAGGCATGAATCTAAATGAATAAGGGTATGCTGTTCCTACAGAGGCTGTCAAAGGTTATTAACTTGTATGAGTCAGGAGGAGAACCCTCCTTAAGGAAAAAGACCCTCACACATCCGGCAGACTCGCTGTCATGTATCGTCAGCAGGTGGCCCAGATGTCAAGTATCATCATCAGGTCTGCTCCGAATCGGGGCGGCGCTGCAATCCTCGATCGGCGACCTCAAAGGCGCCTTTTAGTGGAGATCTTTATTCCATTCATTGCCGGTTGGTGAGTGCAAGTGAGGGCCCTATAGTGAAGTGCGTGTGAGACTGAGTGTATTAAAAGTAAGTAGTGGAGATCCTAAATAACAAGTTTTAATAAGAACGGTCCCACTCTTAATTAAAAACAAAAACATGCGTAATCTTCCAGTGAGGGTGTCTGAATTACGCTCAAGTGGTCAACATGTTTCTTGCATTGGTCAACTAGACCGCAATTCTTCAGGACCAGAGAAGTACACACACTTATTGGTGGTGGTAGCAACTAATACTTACCACCGGTACAGCACCCTAATAAGTGGTTACTTAAAAATTAGTGATGCCTGTAAAAAGGAAGGTAAAGGGACAAACATACAAGTCATAAAGATAAATTTGCTACTAAACAATCTAAATTCAAATTGCCTCATACACTGCACCCAAAAAAGTGTCATGCAGTATAAGTGATGTGTAGGTACAGGAAGTGGTAAGGAGTGTAAAACAAGACTTCATAGTGACTCAAGTGACATATTAGTTATGTCAAGCAAGGGCTGTTGCAGTACTGATATGTTAAAAATGCCAAAATGTGTAAAAAATTTAAGGAAAGAAATAACTCACCCTGGAGTTCAGGGCATTTGGTTCCAGCGAGCAGGCGTTGGACAAAAACACTGAATAGTACAGTGTTCTGTGGACACAAAGGCACCCGTATATGGAGTGTATTCGAACAATGTCGTGTATATACAGTCAGGGCTTTGTTATCTAGGGATGGCACTGTAACATGGTTTAAATACAATAAAAATGATGGTTGTCAGTGGCATCTCGAAGAGAGATGAAGGTATAGAAGGGTATCTTTAGGCTATAAATGGTCGTCTTGGCTACCTTCGATCATCATAGTAAATGGGTATTAGAGCTGCCCTCAGTTGAGGATCAAATAAAGCAGAGCGGAGTCTCTGTAGCCCCCCTAATGATCGTGTATTAAGGAGGCCCTCAGTACAGAATCAGAACTATAGACGATAAGCATAGAGTCTTCAGAGACCCCCCGAGGAAAGTAATCAATACTTACAGCCGTCCGTGATGTGGAGAGACTCGGAACCTATCTTCCGTCCGCGCCAGCTCGGTGGACGACCCTGGATTCTGGCGGAGAGAAGACATAGCTAACAAGAGCCAATCAACAGTGAGGGCTCATCGTAACACGTCAACCGGTTGCTAGTGTGGAAGGTAGAGCCACTCTGATAGGCTCCCGTATGTTTGGTAGATTTAGAGTCAGCGTCCTATTGACGCTCCGGAGTAGAGATGTCAACCAATAAGTGGTGGTGTATTAGGTACTCTCTCCTGGTAACGGTAACTATGCAACGTGACTGAGGCTTCGATAAACACGGATCCGGCTGTTTAAAAGTGTCCGGAGATGCGTAATAATACTTATTAGTAATGTAAGCCATGAAGGTTAGAGTTATGAAGAAATCTCAAAGAAAAAGGAAACGACCCCCGCGTAATGTGTGTCAAACTGATTCACAGGTAACATGGAGAAGTATATTTACACAACTATCGCGGAAACCATAGGTGGTTATCATGTGGTCCACAGCGGATCTGATAATGTGAAAGCACAGCATGATCCAAATATTCACGTGCTAACCCTCGGCTATATGAATAAATGAGCGGAAAGGGCAAGTAAAATTCCGTCATTAAGAGGGTCGGTAAAGGAAAGAGGGCACAACCCACAGAAGGTATTGACAAGGGGGTCACGGGTGATACAGACGTGAAACAACGGCCCAAAGGTACCTGTGTTAGGGGTAGGTAAACAATAATGTTCGACCCGTTCAGGGGTGACCAAACCCGTCTGAGATTGATCGTGTGTGAGCTAGAGAGGGTTTAAGAATTGGTTCAAATGTTCAGCAAGCTAGCCCATGGGATGTCTTCATTTAACCCTACCAGGTGTGAGGATATTCTCATAACCCACCTTTGTTCAATGGAGAACAATTTAGCATTGCTAATGGTCTTAAAGGATTGGAGGACCGTTCACTGGAATGAGTCAGGGGAGTGTTTCTTGTCAAGGAAATGTTTTGTCATTTTCGTGTTATCTTTTTTGCACCGAAAATTGCTCCGATGCTCAATCATTCTCGTTTTTATTGGTCTAGTGGTCATCCCTATATAGGGGAGATTACATGGGCATAAGATCAAATAAATGCAATTTTGGGTGTTGCAATTGGTGTGTGTTCTGTTTTGCCAAGTGAACCCATTTGGAAAATCAATATTTTTCGTGACTTTAGTGAGATGGCATACTACACATGAGCCACAAGGATAATGGCCCGTCACAGGAGGGAGGTTCCATAGGGTGGTCTGTCTGATGTTTTTGGATGGTTTAGGTCTAGTGTGTATAAGCCTGTCCTTCAGATTGGTAGTACGTTTGAACGCAAACCGCGGGGTAGTAAATGAAAGAACCCCAGTATTGAGGATGTTCCAATGTCTTTTGATGATGTTCCTAAGTTGTGCCGAATTAGGCGTGTAAGTCGAAACACATGTGAGGCAGTCTTCAACGGTGCGTTCCCTTGGTTCAAGTAACCCTTCCCTATTGTTATTGCGGGCACGTTTGAATGAATTCTTAACAACATGACTCTGATATCCCCGTTGTAGGAGATTATTGGTCAGAATCGAAGATTCCTTGATGAAGTCAGGTAGTGAACTACAATTCCTCCTGATACGGAGGAACTGTCCGAAAGGAAGGTTTTGCTTAAGAGCTACCGGGTGGTAGCTCTCAAAATGTAGTAAACTGTTCCTGTCAGTGGATTTACGATGGAGAGTGGTGCTCAAAGTCTGGTCTTTCAGTAGGATTAAGAGGTCCAGAAAAGGGATTTCTTTATCAGAAATAGTGTGGGTAAACCGCAGATAGGGGTTTAAGGTATTAACCCAATTGCAGAACTCATCACAGTGGACTCGGTCGCCTTTCCACGGAATCAGAATATCATCAATGAATCTCTTCCACAGTAGGATGTTAGATCTGTAGGGATTCGATTCGTGGTGGATGGCTCTCCCTTCGAAAGCTGCCATATAAATACAGGCCACACTCGGGGCAAAGGTGCTGCCCATCGAGGTGCCCTGTATTTGATGGTATAATTGGCCCTCGTATTCGAAAAAGTTTTCCGTGAGGGCTAGAGATGCACATTCTAGGGCAAAAGGACGGGGTGTAGCTGACACCCAATCCAGTCCATTAAAGACATCCTCAATCACCTCAAGAGTGGCCCTTTGTGGAATATTGGTGTAGAGGGCCTCAACATCCAGGGTGATGAGGTAATCCACTTGACCCTGGTGTTGAGAACCCTCTAAAAGTCTAAGAATATCCATGGTATCCCTAAGGAACGAGGGAGTTTTCTGGACCACAGGTTTAAGAAAGTGATCAACAAATTGTGAAAGTGGTTCGAGAAGTGATCCAATCCCGGAGACAATAGGTCGGCCCGGAGGCGGGTTTGTCCCCTTGTGTATTTTTGGGAGACAGTAGAAATATGGAGTTTTTGGTTCAGCAGTCACCAGAAAGGTTGCTTCCTTGGTAGTAATCCAACCATGGGTCTCAGCATGGAAGACCATAGTGTTGATCACTGTTCTGAGTCGAGTGGTTGGGTCCTCTGTAATCGGTAAATAATATTTCCTGTCACTGAATTGGCGTGCACACTCCATGCGGTAATCTGTAGTTGACATGATTACCGTTGCTCCCCCCTTGTCTGCTTGTTTGATAGTGACCAAGGGATCGTTATTGAGTGACCGTAATGCTAATTCTTCCCCTTTGGTGATATTGTGGAAGGCATTAACGGTTTTTTTTTGTTTCCAGTCTTTAAGGACTGCCTGCTCAAAGGTTAAGACCTCATTGGGGACCATACCACTGTGTGGTGTAAAAGTGGAAGGTTTATGTAGGCCAGAATCTTCAGTGGGGGTCCCTGGTTCGCCATGGAAATACGCCTTCAAACGTATTTTGCGAAAAAAGGTTTGTATTTCACACATTTCTCTGAACGCGTCAATCCTAGGTGTTGGGACAAACCCCAAACCTTTTTGGAGGACTTTTTTCTCTGTCTCATCCAGTATGCGAGGTGAGAGGTTAACTATTAACGTCTCTTGTTCTTTGTTTGGCTCCTTGTTTCCATTGATGTTGAGGGTTGGTCCTGCCAGTGTACTCTTTTCTCTTCTCCTCTTCTCTGCCCTCTTCCTCTGCCCCAACCTCTGTCTAAAAAAGGGGGGCCCTGTTGGTAAAAAGGGGGAGGTGGGCCCTGTTGGAAACCAGGGAAGTGCCAGAACTGTGGAGGCGGTGGATATTGTCCCTGAAATGGGATCATTGGGTATGGGGGGTAGTTCTGTTGTCCTTGTCTATTCCTAGTGTTCGAGTAGCCTCCGCTGCTCGAATCACTGCTTGTATTTGAGTTGCGTCTGGAGCTGTTGGAATCCTCATCCGAGGAGTAGCTGTTTAACACTGATGTGTAATCTGCCTTGAGATATGGATAGACCTTCTCTTTATCGAATTTCTTGATGTCTTTTTGCAATTTGGTTATCTTTTGTTTCATCAAGAATTCTTTGTTTTCCGCTATCTCGTTGTTAATTTCAGACAATTTAGTTTTGAAGACTACGGTGGTTAGGGAGACTTTAACAATGCCCTCAAGATTCTGGATTCTGATGAGGAGTGCATCTGCCAGTCTCTTGGCTGTGTTGATAATTAGTATCAACCAGTCCCTGGTGCACTTCCAGGACACCAGGGACCATTCTTTCTTGAAGATCATGTCTTCAAGAAAGAGACGGGGAAAGTTCTTCACAATTAATCCATTAGGGGCGATGTTAGCCCTAAGGTACTCCGTCATCATTGCTCCATGTAATGTGATTTTCAACCACTCCCGTTTAAGAGTGGTTAGGGTCGTGAGGTCGTCCGATTGGGCTCCAGAAGTGGAGCCAGTATCTAACCCTAGTAAAGATGGTGTACGTAAAATTTCTGCAGCAGCGTCGTCGCCAAAGCTTAGGCCCTGGCAGTCATCCATGGTCAAGCTGAATCAAAGGATAAAGTTGAAAAGGAAACAAAGGCCAGAAAGATCTCTGTCCTATAACAATGAAAGTGGGTCAAGGCTTCAAGAATTTGAGTGTCCTTGGTATCCTAGTCAGTTCCTACGGGGAGGACCCCGTGCTAGATACAATGCAAAAAAAGGGAGGAACAAGGGGCTATTTAGGACAGGTCCAGCATACTCAGCCCAGGCATGAATCTAAATGAATAAGGGTATGCTGTTCCTACAGAGGCTGTCAAAGGTTATGAACTTGTATGAGTCAGGAGGAGAACCCTCCTTAAGGAAAAAGACCCTCACACATCCGGCAGACTCGCTGTCATGTATCGTCAGCAGGTGGCCCAGATGTCAAGTATCATCATCAGGTCTGCTCCGAATCGGGGCGGCGCTGCAATCCCCGATCGGCAACCTCAAAGGCGCCTTTTAGTGGAGATCTTTATTCCATTCATTGCCGGTTGGTGAGTGCAAGTGAGGGCCCTATAGTGAAGTGTGTGTGAGACTGAGTGTATTAAAAGTAAGTAGTGGAGATCCTAAATAACAAGTTTTAATAAGAACGGTCCCACTCTTAATTAAAAACAAAAACATGCGTAATCTTCCAGTGAGGGTGTCTGAATTACGCTCAAGTGGTCAACATGTTTCTTGCATTGGTCAACTAGACCGCAATTCTTCAGGACCAGAGAAGTACACACACTTATTGGTGGTGGTAGCAACTAATACTTACCACCGCACCCTAATAAGTGGTTACTTCAAAATTAGTGATGCCTGTAAAAAGGAAGGTAAAGGGACAAACATACAAGTCATAAAGATAAATTTGCTACTAAACAATCTAAATTCAAATTGCCTCATACACTGCACCCAAAAAAGTGTCATGCAGTATAAGTGATGTGTAGGTACAGGAAGTGGTAAGGAGTGTAAAACAAGACTTCATAGTGACTCAAGTGACATATTAGTTATGTCAAGCAAGGGCTGTTGCAGTACTGATTTGTTAAAAATGCCAAAATGTGTAAAAAATTTAAGGAAAGAAATAACTCACCCTGGAGTTCAGGGCGTTTGGTTCCAGCGAGCAGGCGTTGGACAAAAACACTGAATAGTACAGTGTTCTGTGGACACAAAGGCACCCGTATATGGAGTGTATTCGAACAATGTTGTGTATATACAGTCAGGGCTCCCAAGACCCCCAGGAACAACACATGGCCTTCCAACGCCATGTGCTGGAGGGCCAGAGGGAGATGGCTGAGCAGGTGCAGGTGGGGTTCGACCTCATGGCTACCAAACTGGACGCCACCCATGGGTGTCTAGGCCCGCTCAGTGGTCTCCAACGAGCCCTGACTGACATCGCTGGAGTCATGACGCGGAGAGAAGAACACCTGTCCACTCAGAGTGGCTCCAGCGATACCAGCCGTGCACTGGCACACATGTGGAGGCTCATGGAGGACATGGTGCGGATGGAGGAGGAAAGGATAGCAGCCACCGCTGCACACCAGCGAAATGTATCTGGGCTCTACCATGCCCTGCAGATCCTCATCATGGCATTGCTGCCACAAGGCGTGGCGATGATTAATGCTGCTGCCCCCACACCATCCGCATATCCGCCCCCTGGTGCGCCATTGCCTCACAGTGTGGCAGACGTATCCACTTCGGCACCTGATGTGTCAGTGGCACACAGTGCCTCAGCCGGTACTGCAACACCCTCAGGTGAGGCAGAGCACACATCCGGGGATGAGGGCGTGGATGGGTTTGTCATCAGGAGGTTCTTGCATTCATTTCCGCCACCTGGCCTGTTTCTGCTTAGTGCCGCACATGGCCCCATGACCTTCCACTGACCCCCGATACACTCTGATGCACTCACCTTGGACAGCGACATGGACTGGCATATCCTGTTTGATGACCAATGACACGGACATACCAGACTGCAGACTGTACCCTTCCCCTTCCGCAGTACTTGTCGTACCCAGATGGAATCTGGCTGGCCCTCCACGGGCCCATATTGTGTAGTGTGCTTGGCATTGCCCTGTACCACTCCAGCTGCAAAACTGCACTGGATGTGCAATAAACTACCAGTAACGCACTGCTGTGTTATGTCTTTCATCATTCATGTATGAATGTGTGGATGAATGTAGGGACATTGATTTCCCTTGCATCAATGATGCTCATCCTGTGGGATGCCAGTCAGAGGGTGCTACATTGCCTATTGTGTTCCGGGTGCCGTAGACACTACAACAGGGACACACGCATCAGTCACTTCCATGTCCGTACATGGACTGAACCATGCCCAGAGCCCACGAGTCATTGTTGCAACCCCTGCTCTGGTCCGGTGTATGGCAGGCCAGACCACTCCGCTCATGCTCCGAGGGGGGCCCTCACTGCTACCTGTCACAGGTGTACTCGCTGGTGGTGTGCTGGTCACTGGTCTAGTTGTCAGCATGTCACAGCCACTCCCTGAGGGCAGGTTTGCACACGCACCACACCCATCCGGCACAGGCGTCACAGGCCATGTGACTTCGCCAACATAAGGGGCCGACGATGTCACATTCCCCTCTGACGGTGGTGACTGGATGATGGACGCTCCATGGTTCCGAATCATAAAGCACCCATGAGTTGTTGCGCACAGGGTTAGTGGCACCCGGAGCTTTGAGGACGGCACAGGCACCCCGCCACGGGACGATGACTTTCGGTGCACTGAGGTATGTGCATCTTAAGTGCTGAGCGGGTGTGGAGCCTGCAGTGATGCCCCGTCCCGGCGGTCCCCTGCTGGACTGCAGTGTAGGCCAGAGCCAGCGGGCAGTGCGGGCCTACTGCCATGTGGCATCCCTTACGGGATCACAGAGTTAGTGGCACCTATTGGGCTGAGTGGGTGTGCAGCCTGCGATGAGGCTGGGTGCACTGGTATGTCCTCTGCCATGGAGTAATCAAGACCCAGCACCAAACGTGAAACCTGGTGGCCTGCGGAGCGGGGCTGCATGATGTGGAGGGTGCCATGTTCGTGGGCCCTGGGCTTGTGGCTTGCGGCAGCACGTGGTGGGACCTTCTGTCTGCACGCCGGTGGCGGAAGGTGAGCAGTGAGGCCTGTGTGTGCATGGGCGGGCATGCTCCGATGGGCGCCGGGAGGGGCTGGGGTGCCTCTGCCTGGGTGTGCATGGGCGGGCAGACAATGTTGTCTTGTGCAATTGTGTGTACTGTGCCGATCATGTATCTGGACTCTGTTTCAGATGACGGGTCTGTCTCAGATGTGTGACCTTGTGGACTGCTATACATACCGGCAAGTGGTTAGAGACACACCAGTGGCAGCAGGTGAGCAGTATGGCCTGGGTGCGCAGGGGTGGCACTCTCTCTCTCTCCCCCTCTCTTCTTCTTTCTCTCCCCCTCTGTTTTTATCTCTCTCTCTCCCTCTCTTCTTCTCTCGCTCTCTCCCCCTCTCTCTTTCTCTCTCTCTCCCCCTCTCTTCTTCTCTCTCTCTCCCCCTCTCTTCTTATCTCTCTCTCTCCCTCTCTTCTTCTCTCTCTCTCTCCCCTCTCTTCTTACCTCTCTGTCTCCCCCCTCTTCTTATCTCTCTCTCTCCCTCTCTTCCTCTCTCTCTCCTCCGCTCTATCTCTGTCCTTTGATGTGCGCAGGACTCACCTTCTCATCATGATTTTTGTCTAGGAGGCTGTGACCTATGGATTGTCCCGAGGGTAGCCGCCATGTGTCTTCATTTCAGTGTTCATTTTAATAAAGTTTAATTTGTTGTTCAAAAGTGAATGTGTGATGCTCATTTTTGTGACGACACATGCGTGTCACCAGTTGTGATTGTGCAACATCATGCAGATTATTTTGTACATGTTTAGGTGTAGCTGATGTGGCATGTCTTTGGTCGGGGGTTGCCGGGGAGGGGGGATCCTGGGGGTGGTGGCTGCGGGTGTTGTTGCCATTTCGGCCCTCTGGGCTGCATGTTCTGTTGTTTTTCAGAGGGCTGGGCTCCCTTTTGTGGTGCAGGCTGTGGTCTGACTTTGCACAAGGTCAGAGCAGCTGTTATTTTCCTGCTGCTAACGTGCCTTATCGCCTGTTTTGTGTTCTTATCGCAGTTCTGGCTGGTCGTTGTGAATGTTGTGGAGTGGTGTTGTCACGGCTTTCGGCACGGGAACGCCTACTCTGCATCTCATTAGCGATAGTTGCGGGGGGTCTTCTGTGGCGATGTATTTTGCAGCTGCTATCGCAGGTAAACTGGTGTTTGGGAATGTGGACACCAGCTTGTGATTGGGGCAATAAGTTTATCGCAACTTTGTATTGTAAGAATGTAAATGTATCTTACCTTAACGCAGCTCTCCCTTGCTTCTGTACTCTCCAGTGATGATCTCCGTAATGATGAAACTTACGTCTATGCGTCGACGTCATATGTTTAGTAAAAAGGAAAAAAGGACATTTTCTCTCAATGAAAACAATGGAAAAGCGTGAGAAACTTATAGAAAAATGTATTATAAAATGTTACTCTACATAATAAATTACAAAATTATTTTAATAAAATATGTTAAAATATACTCTATTTTTCTAAATATTTTTCAGAATTTATTACAATGATTCTAAAAATGTTAAATTAACAAGAAATAATTCTGAAAAAGAAATTACCTGTTTTGTATTTCTTTGTACATGTTTAATTACTTTTAATAAAAATATAAAATACCAAATATTTATTTTTTAATTTAAACATTTATATATATATATATATATATATATATATATATATATATATATATATATATATATATATTATAATTTTTACATTTATTAACAATTAATTCCATGTACTTTCCATTAATGTATATATATCATTCATTACAATTTACTATGAACAGTAATAGTATTTAAACCTAACATTAACTTTATTTTTCTCAATGTACTTTTCTATTTAAAATATTGAATATTATTACATTAGTTTTTAATAATACTTTCTTTAAGTTTTTACATAACAACTTAAAACGTATAAACATTATTTATACCTGAATATTGTTTTACTAAAAATGTTAACCTAAACCTTAAAATGAAGTAAATAATTATTATCATCAAAATTAAATATTTACCAGCAAAATTAATACCGGAGTATTATTTTTTAAATCTTATATTTAAAAATAAATGTTCTATAAATGTTTCCATAATAAATATGACAGTAGCATTAATATTAATACCTGGGTATTAATCTACTCATAACGTATAACTATTTCATAAATTATGTATTATTATTAACAAACATATTAACTCTTAAATAACAATATAAATATCTAAAAACTAATGAACTATAAATACATTATTATATTTTATAAATAAATATTACTTACATTATTCAACATGCATTATCTAAAAATATAACAAACACTTACCATACAATACTTACCAATACGTTGCAAAAGCATGCGTTGTACCTATATATGCATAGTAATGGCATGGATTGTAAAATCATGCGATGTAGGTGTACCTGCGTTGTAATGGTTGCGTTGAAAGTCATTGTGTTGTAATGCCTGCGTTGTAAAGGATGTTTCCCCTCATAGGCTGGCTGAACAATTGCAGCCAATGCATCTGCATGTAGTTATTATAAACCAGAGATGCAGCCTTTGGAATAAGGTAAAGCTATCACATGCTGTAGCAGAGCGCATTAATCCTGTTAGATTTAGGAACAGTAATTATGGTTTTTGTGGACTTTAGTGGATTTGACACTCTCCATGCTAAGGGTTTTAAAGCAGAAGTGAAAAGTTACTGTAACGTATGGAATTAAAAAACACTGGCATTATTTGAGCAACCTCTTTGCAGAACATTGAACAACAGCTCACAGGTTAAATGTTTTGCTCTTTAGAGTATTTCCATTACCCTGCATAGTCAGTCCATAACACAGTGAAGTTTCAGAAAATCATTCCCAACTTCTTTTAGAGTATGTTTGATGGCAAGGAGGGCTTTTGCCATCTAAGATTTTGCAGAATAAAATGTTACCACATATATTAATGCTAACATTGTACCATGAGGAGTAGTTAGAATATGCAGAATTATTAGGACCCTAAGAGAAAAGAAATTTCTGTCATCTTTTTAAGGAAGTCAATGCTTAGTGTGAAGGATATCGGATGTTGGTAATTTTTAGACCCTGCCTAGCAAACAATGCTGGTTTGAAAGAAAGTATGTTCCATTGTCATTCATGTACCCCAACACAATTATCGTACACAACGAAGTGATCCTCTCAGTGAGTTGGTACAAAGTAAAAGCAGATTGATAGAGATCTAAATCGGGAAAATGCCATCCCACATAATTTCACATTTAAACAAATTGAAAACAAGAATTTTTATTTTTTTTGCTAGATCGCTACAGGAGATACCTGAAAATGTTATGAAATGTTACATGAACTAAACTGGGGCCTTAGAAAACAAACATTGTAAGGAATTTATTCTTAAGAAATATATCCTGAATAATCTCATCCTGTCTCTAACAACTTTAATTGTGGACAACATTGCTTAATTCGAGATTTGACTAGAGATTACAGTTTTAATTTAAGTCCACCTTGTGCTGAATTTGTCTTAGTGACTTTTCAATCGTGAATATAAGATAGAAGAGGCTTCAGGTTTCTAGCTATTCAGAATCTTTCATACAGTTCCATAAATATATTTCCTGTATTTTCATAATTATTCATAAAACATGCCTAAGTGAATCATATGTATTTACCAATAAAAAGGACGACTTTGTACTCATGTGATAAGGCTTTATAATTTTGATCACTGCACCATATTTAATGCCAGGAGCTGGATTATGATCCCTTAACGAAGCTAGAAAGGGACCAAGGAGCATGGCCTTAATTGTATTAAAACAATCTTGGCAACGTTCAATTTGTTGAGAGGCACACACTCAAACTCCCGAACCTTAAGTAAAACTCATAGGCAGGATTGTACTTTGAGAATGAAGTTTATTCAGCTGAATGACATGGGAGCTCCTGGAGCTCCCACAAGATGTCTGCTGAAAAACTCTAAACAACCAGTAAGTTAAAGTGTCTTTTCCCCATGTCCCTCCTTTGGTGGTGGAAAAAGTAATTGTCTCTCACCAACAGTAATAGGAGCCTTCCCTTCCCAGCAAACAAAGAAAAGTTAGCCTTCTTTCCACAACATGATATATCTCTTTCGAACTCTCTATCCTTGGGGCATATCAGCAGCAACAGGCGAAAATTATCGCTAAGCGCACTTAGCGCTAGGATAATTATCGACGGCTAGCGTGGATTTTTATCTCTGAGATAGAGTGCTATTAGCAACGCTTATCTCAAAAGCGATAAAAATCCTAGCGCTAACTGCCAAACGTGTGATTATCGCTGAAAACCCAGCGATAATCCCCCAAAGTTTGGCGATAGCTTGCTGAGAGAGCCTCACATACTTCAGTTTCAAAGCAGGTGTAAGGAAAGTAGTGATAACAGAGGTTATCGCTACTTTTCCTGTCGCCATGCTGCTTTGCGTGAGGCTTGATAGGCTTGATAGTAGGAGAAATGTCGCTTAGCGACATTTCTCCCGTTATCCTGGGGAGGAACGCCCACTTTGCATCTCATTAGAGATGCAAAGATGGGCGTTAAGGGAAATGGAGATAAAGCAAGGTTTCACGCGATAGCGTGACCTTGCAAATAAGGCGATAAAATTATCGCCGCTTTTCGTCCGAAAACGGACGCAAAAGCGGCGATAATTTTTTAACGCCTGCTTGCTGATATACCGCCTCGTGTAGTACACATATTGTTCTAGCACATTGAAGGTATGCATGCAGTTACTTTCACAAACGTTTATTTTTTCTTGTGGGATATGCAAAGCGTTCCTGCCCTTTCCCACCATAATTTCAAAATGTTTTTCCTTTGTAATAGGTTAATTCTGGAACCTTAGCATCCCATTCTGTATATGTGGGTAATTTCTAATATCATTCTCAATAGCCATTAAAAACTTTCTCCCCTTCAGGCAGCATTCATTGTACATCTTTAGGCATGGTAAATTTCATTTATTTTGGTTTTTCACCCAGCCCTTTAAATTCTTGATTATTTGCAAAATGACCTGGGTAGCAGTGTTTGAGCAAAGAAAGGTAAACAGCAAATGAATGGAAAAGAAAGTGGTATTGACACAAACATCAAATAGCCAAAGAGGCAGACATGTGATTACACACCCAACTGTCAGAACGTTTATGATCGGTAATAAGTTTGAACTAACTGAACATAGGTGTTTTCTCTGTATTCAGTTTGATGAAGTATTGTTGGGATGGAGGACCTATCATTGTTTCCTTGGTGGATCATTTGTGTGAGCAACATCAGATAAATACAATTGTGCAGGTGGGAAACACAACCCCTAATATGATCAGAATAATATTCTTCCCAAAATCCCACTGCTTTCCTAATTGACTGAATTGGCATCCCACTTTTGTTGGCTTCTTGTGACTAGACTGCCTTTGTTGTTTGTCAGTGACCACTGGCTGGGATACCTCACCACTGGAGTCTTGGGGTCTTTGTCACCCTCCTCTGGTACTCTCACTTTCTTAGTGCTGGTGAAGAGTATCTGTGTTGGCAGATGTTCACATTGCAAAGCTGTGTTCATCATCAGCAGGGCTTGGTGGGGCTCCTGCCAACGGACCTGCAAACACTTTTTGCAGGCGTGATTCTTGATTAAAAACCAGTCTCAAAGTTCTGGACTAGGACAGGTAGCATTCAAAGGTATTGGGGCTACCTGCTGAACATGTTAGGAGACAGACCACAGCAGGTCAGACAGACTTTTGCAATATTCCATGATCAAATCATCAATTATCAACAGCAACTCACTTGTAGGCATGCCAAGAATCCTCACTGGCTTCCTTATCAAGATCTCCTGGGGAAAAAAACAGGTTTCTTATATAGTGTGCAACGAAGCCTCATTACTACCAGCACGGGTCCCACGTCTGGGAATACCCATCCCACTTAGGGCGAAAAGCGTTACAACAAACAAATGATGGACGGAATGCTGACAATGCATACATTCTCCCCCAGTCAAGTTAAACCCGTGCTCACTACGCCACTGGAGTCAAGCTATCCTGGCTGATGACGGCTGATAGCCAGAAACCGGTCCTAGGATGCTTGATTCCGGTCCAGGGAAGACATGGCTTGGCAGTTCGGGCTGGACTGTTCCCATGAGGCACAGGGTCAAGACTGATTTGCATATGGCCATGTCTAAACTGGGGTGGCGTAGTGGGCAAAAGAACGATGGATTTAACCCAGATCTCTTGACTGGGGGAGAATGTCTGCATTGTCAGCATTCCGTCCATCATTTGTTTGTTGTAACTCATTACTACCACAGGCAGGGCATCAGGCCATTTCAAAGTGGGCGATGTGTATAACTTTGCACAAAAAATAATTCTGATACCTTTCAAACTTTCCAACATACCTGAAGATGGAGGAGTATAAGCACAGTGCAGTACCCGCGGGATGTTCACAGCTTCATATATTAGTTTTATAATTTCATTTTTGTGTCCAGTGCATTTCCAGGCAAGACATAAAAACAGAGATGGCTGCAGTTTCTCACTCACACAGCCCTTAGGAGCTTATGCTGTGTCAGTGTAAACTCTGCTATAACAAAGAAATAGTACCTCAATCATGCCAGGAGCAGTGGACTGTCACTGATTGAGTTGAATCAATCTGTGCTTGGTCCGTGCTCCACAACAAGCATTTTAAGTGATATTTCAGACGGATTAGCCAATTACAGACGCAGAAAAGACGAGTAGTGCTGAAATGCGCAAACAGTAAGCAATGGGAGAGCTCCAAACCCATTTTGTAAACAATAGTGTCTCACAAGCAAGTTGCATGTGCATGCTCTCACAGACTCGACCCTAAAGTGGTCCATAAACTAAACTGGAATGGCTCAGTGTAACCATAATTCCTTCAGCCATCTTGTTTCTCGAACAAAACAAACATTGTGAGTAATGATCTGGGGCACACTTTTGGAAATGTTCATTCAACCATATTTTCTGACAACTAGCAGTCATTGCATTTCTACCTTGTTGGGCCATAAAACAACTTGCTAATTTGTGATAAATAATTTGGCAGCACAACTCATTTTTGGATTTACCCACATCCCTCTTCATTCTTCTTGAAATATTTCTATTTTCATTCCTTCTTTTCCTCCAATCCTTCACCTTCCTGACATTCTCCATTGCATGTGCAGACACATTAGGATAGGCATTATTGCATTATTATTATGGTCTGTTTTGGGCTCCTACGTGGTCTCAAACCCGTGCTGGCCTTCTTTGATCCTAATAATCGACAGGTGATCACCCAGCCCACCGTTCTCTCCAGGTTGGACTACGCTAGCTCCCTCTTTCTTGGGACAAACAGAGTAGAGGTACTCCGCCTACAAAGGGTGAAAAATGATGTGGTTCGGATGCTCCTGGGTTTGCCAAGAACATGCTCCACCTCTGAGTCCATCCGCAGATTACATTGGTTCCCGGTGGAGAAATGCATCTAGTTTAAAACTCTCTGCATCCAGCACAGAATTATGAACGCTCAATCTCCTGATATTCCAGCTAATCTCCTTGTACTATGTATACCCACCCACCAGTTACGTTCTATGGGTCAGCACTGGTGGTAGTTTCCCGTTTCAAAATTGCACAGGCAGGAGGGCGCTCTTCCGCGCTATTGCCCCTAAACTGTGGAACTCCCTCCCTCTTAGCATCAGAAGCATTGAACGCCACGTTTCTTTCCGCAAAGCCATAAAAACCTACCTTTCCTCCAGATAATTCATCTGTGTAAACGCTCATCTGGTCTGCCTTTGACAGTCGTTATAGCGCAGGGACGCCCCTTTGTTGGGGCAGCTGTGCGCTCTATAAAATTTATAACATAACACAACAATTAAAGCAGAGACCCAGCAGACTCCTATAGTGAATAAAAACTGTCCATTTCGCCCCAAAAGTATTTCCTCTCTGCACTTTGTCTAACCCTCCTCAAGATGCTGCACATTTCACAACAGCTATCTCAGATGGCATTTGCAGAGCCCACAACAGATCAAACATTCAGGGATCACTGTGTAATAGAGTACCAGCTGATGTCAAACTCCCTTTGTGACCAAAGCTTAGCATAATCACGCACCACAAGAAATCCACAAGAAGAATCAATATATGTTACCACATTTACATTTTTTACTTTTCAAAATGCTGTCATGGGAGCAACCAATTCTGCAACTTGTGCTGCCCATGAATTTGCTAAAAAACAGAAGCTTTAATGATCCATCTATGAACAACACATTAGGACAATATTCCCAAGGGGTTGTCTTTAATGTCTGGACGGGGTGTTGTGCACAATTCTGTCACCTGTACGCAATGTTGCTTTTTATCATTATGCTGGGAAGGCAAAGGCTATATATAATGTGCCAATATTCAAAACTCCACACCATTTTAAAGATAACTTGGAAGTACTAAGCACTATCAAGGGGGACCTGACAGCAATCTATCTATTGTGCCTTGGTGAGCCTTTTACTCCTTGTCCCCGCCATATGCCTGTAATTGCTATCAAAGAACAGCTAGGGCTATGTGTGTGCCACTTACTAATGCAGCCAAATCAGGACTGCAAGCAGAGCTTGGAATATTAGGGGAACATCCCTCTGTTTGGTACGCCTTCTGTGTCTTGCAGCTCACCATGGGCCATATGTAGGTAGCCTAATACCGGTCGGTAACGGCTGATTTTCGGTAAATATACCATTACCGACCGGTATTTAGGCTTTTGCTATGTAGGGGGACCATTTCAGGATTCGGTATTTACCGAATCGGTAAAATTACCGAATCGGTAATTTTACCGATTCGGTAAATACCGAATCCTGAAATGAGATGTAGGTGACACTCAAATGAGTGATGTGTAGGGAAAATAATTCGGTATTTAGCACCAAATATATGTTGGTGCTAAATACCGAATTCATTGCAAAAAGCAATATTTTGCTGGAATAACAGTGCCATGTGGCAGACATACATGCCCTTAGGGCATGTATGTGCGCCACATGTGCACACATGCAGGAATCAGGGGTGCAACAGGGTGTCAATGTGACACCCTGCCACCCTTGAATGTGCTCCCCCCATTACCGAATCGGTATTTACCGATTCGGTAATGTGGCATACCTTCCCATTGATTCAATCAATGGGAAGGTATGCCTCATTACCGAATCGGTAAATACCGATTCGGTAATTACCGAATTTCTACGAATCGGTAATATTTACCGAATAATTACCTACATACGAGTTACCACTTCTTAAATACCGAATCGGTAAAGTTCGGTATTTAAGAAGTGGTAACTTGTATGCTACCTACATATGGCCCCATGACTCTGTTGCAGGGAATCCTTTGATCCAAAGACAAGTGCTGGCAGCATGGCTGGATTTCTCCACCAGAACTGTGAATGCCCGAAACTTAAAATCAGAGGCAAGATCTTTCTTCGAGGGCTAACGACATGACATGGGAGCTCATGGAGCTCTTGCAAGATGCCTGCGAAAATATTCTAAGCACACATAGTTATATCCTCATCCAGTAATGAAAATTTACTCAACAGTTCTAAGGCTTAGCATAGAGATGAACTTTAATTAGTCGTGTGACATCTTCTTCTGGTACATTGATAACACTTTGTTAAACAGTGTACTCTTAAAACTGCAGCTGCAACCTTGAAACTTACTTACAAATGCCAACATATTTCATCATATCTTACTCCCTGGTCTTACATGCCATCCGGGGCTGAGCTCTGTGAAATACCCTCAATTGTTAGTCCCTGAAGCTTGTGCATGTAATAGCACAATAGCTATGGGTACATGTGATTCGAAGAAGGAGACAGTTCACTTTTCACACTTTTTTTCACACAACTTAAAAATAAGGTCCACAAATTGAGAAATGTACTTCATTGTACATTGAACCAATGTATATTCACTTCTCTCTGAAATTGTTTTGCCGCATTCCCCATGATTATGAATGAATTAAATTATAACCAAAATCATACAATTAACAACTCTTTAGCATGAAGTGGAGATCGATTTACAGAAGGAAAGCTTGTGAAAATTGATATTTGTGTCCCAGTGAAATAGAGAACGTATATGGAGACTAATTATTAATGTGTTTAAGTACTTGAAGATGATGCGTTTTTTTAATAGTTAAGGTTTTATTTAGGGGTACGGTTGGTGACAAAGTTTGGAATATTGCAGGGCTGTAACCTAAAAATGACACAGTCCTAATTCAGGCTGATAAAGTAATGTTTGTATATAAAATGTTGAAGGTGCAATATGGCAATATTTAAACAGAACTATAAAAATAAAAGCAATAATTGAAAGATACGAGATGAAAACAGAAAGAAGGGAAGTCACCTACACACCCTCAATCTTCCTCTGTGGAGTGTGCGGGCAGGTGATGTATTGTGTGCTGTGTGGTTTAAGTGCATCAGTGAATTGCCACACAGCCTAACAGATGGAATGTTTCGTCATGCTACCTGTGTCTGCAGCCTCTCACTGTATGGCCCACTGTCATACCACATTGTGTGCATAGGAGCTAGTTCTCTGTGGCCACCTAATGAGCCATGTTCTTCTTAGGTGTGATATAGTGCTTGATGAAGTATAGGACATCATAGATTGTTTCAATCTTGAGCTTGAATGGCTGTAGGCATTTTCAGTCTGTATAGTCCTGACAGTCTTCCTTTTGTGCAAATCGGTGAGCAGTCAAAATATCGAAAAATTAAATATCTACCTACACTACGAATATCGACGTTAAGAATATCTATGGACAGAATATCGACCCTAAGGTAAGTAATATCGATTTTTTTTATATCGATGTTAGTAATATCGAAGTTAGAAGTTAGTAATATCGATATCAAATATATTGATGTTACTAATATTGATGTTACTAATATCGATATTTATATTTATATTATTGTTATGTATTTTATTATGTATTTAATATGTATTTATTATATGTTTTTGTTAAGTGTTCTACTGGTTTTAAAATATATGTATACAATTTTTATATGTTAATAATGTTTTTATAAGTCAATTTTGTGTTTTAGTACCGTAGCGTGTTGTGGGTTTATAGGCGAATAGGGTGGGAAGTAATTTAATTATATGAAACTAATTATACATTTTTAGGAATTATAAATTAATTAGAATTAATTTTTGCGTTTAAATTCTGTAGTGGGTTGTGAGTTTATAGGGGAATAGGGTGGGAAGTAATTTAATTGTAATTAAGTAATCATTTATTTTCATTTATTGGTATTGATAATTATATTATTGTTAATTAAGTATTAATTGGTAATTCATTTTTATTAATTGGTAATGAGTTTTTATTAATTGATTCATTGATAATTATGTTAAGTGTATTATTTTATTATTGGAGTGTGTCGTGCGTTTATAGGGGAATAATGTTGGAAGTAATTGAAATCTAATTAAGTTAAATTTGTTGTTGGGTATTGATAATTAATTAATTGGACATTAATTATTAAGTGGCAGATATTTTAAATTATAATATTTATGGTTGTGAAAAATAATTTATTGTTGCTTAATCATCAATTGGTAATTAAATATGATTACATATTATTTATTGATGTTTCGAATCAATATATTAATAAGTAATTATTAATTGGTAATTAATGTTTAATAATTATTATTTTTGGGCATAAAAAATATTTAATTGTTCAATATTTTTTAATTGGTAATTACTTTGTAATAATTCATATGTTCTTGGTTTTGAAAAATATGTTATTGCTCAATATTTATTATTTGGTAATAAATATTTATTAATTATTATTTATTGATATTTATTATTAATTTCTTGTTAATTAATTATTCATTGGTAGTTATTTTTTTAATAGTTATTTATTGGTATTTGTAAATAATTTTGAGTTATTTAATATTTAAATCACAAATTATTTTAAATAATTATTTTATTTACAAGTATGTTATTTTTAACTTCTACGCTATCCAACACTTTCCCTACTGTTGCACTCTCTGGAGTTGGAATAGTAATTTTGACCCTTACGCTATCCAACACTTTCCCTACTGTTGCACTCTCTGGAGTTGGAATAGTGATTTCTACCCCTACGCTATCCAACACTTTCCCTACTGTTGCAATCTCTGGAGTTGGAATAGTAATGTTTACCCCTACGCTATCCAACACTTTCCCTACTGTTGCACTCTCTGAAGTGGGAATAGTAATTTTTACCCCTACGCTATCCAACGTTTTCCATACTGTTGCACTCTCTGGAGTGGAAATAGTAATTTTTACCCCTACGCTATCCAACACTTTCTCTACTGTTGCACTCTCTGGAGTTGGAATAGTAATTTTTACCCCTAAGCTATCCAACACTTTCCCTACTGTTGCACTGTCTGGAGTGGGAATTGTAATTTTTACCCCTAGGCTATCCAACACTTTCTCTACTGTTGCACTCTCTGGAGTGGGAATAGTAATTTTTACCCCTACACTATCCAACACTTTCCCTACTGTTGCACTCTCTGGAGTGGGAATAGTAATTTTTACCCCTACACTATCCAACACTTTCCCTACTGTTGCACTCCCTGCAGTGGGAATAGTAATTTATACCTCTACGTTATCCAACACTTTCCCTACTGTTACACTCCCTGGAGTGGAAATAGTAATTTTTAGCCCTACGCTATCCAACATTTTCCTTACTGTTGTTTTTTTGGAGCTGGAGTAGTAGTGTTATTCTCTCTGCTATTTAATATTTTTCGTATTATTTTAGCTAATGTCATATATAATTATTTTTAACCATATTCAAATTAAATGTAATTTTTTTAATTTGTTATACATAATTATTTCATTTTAATTCATGTTATTGTTTTATGTGTATGATGTATTTGTAAGTTATAATATGTTTTAAGAATTTATGTTTATTAAAATAATTATTAAAACTGATTATTAAGTAAGTATATATATTATATATTATATGTATATGTTTAATTAATGTTTTATTAAATTATATATATTAATCATTCATTTTAAACCTTATACAATATATTTAATTATGTTTATTTTATTTATAAGTATTATTTGGTTTATTTTACATATTTTTTTAACTAAAAAAAAACGATATTTTTAATAACGATATTTTTGACATCTATATTTTATTTTCGATATTTTGAACTTACCATGTTGTAGATAGGATGTCGATATTCTTGACATCTATATTTTTGCTCCGATATTTTTGTAGGTCGATTTTTTGACCTTCAATATTTTGTCAGTGAGCCGTACAAATCAACTGTTTCTGTGAGCTATCCTCCTCCTAATTCTTTGCTTGACTCTACCTGTTAGGTTGAGCAGCTGTTGCATGAACTTGGTCTTCTCAGAGTTTATCTAGACTGCCTTCATCAGTTGTGTGTCATTTTGTTTATTTGCTTAAAGTTGTATAGTGTGGTGCTTGCAGGTGTGTGTCCTATTATGACACCACATCCACGTTTCTAAAAGCAGGATCAATGACAATGCTGTATATGTCTTTATTTTGTAATTGTGTAGCTCTTACTTTGAACTCTTCCTTTAAGAAATGCACATTTTTATGTGTTTACTTTGTGATGATCAAAATAGAAACAACATTTTATGAATGTCTCCTGTGCATTTTCCAAATTCTGTTGTGACCCACTTTGTGGGTGTAGGAACGTGGATTAATATTTGGGGGGACCTCCTTCTAGATGTCACACAAAATACATAAAATAAACTTATGCAGGGGGGCTGTATCATGGAGGGCCAATATGGCGGATGCAGCCTGATCGGACTCTGAGCGTCCACACTGTAATCCGACAATTATCCGACTCCTATACTGTCCAGAGGTGCCTATTTCGTACATATCTTACTCCTGGCAGCATGAGGTGGGAAGATTCCTAGAAATTCGGTGGCACGGAGCCGAGACGCGCACTCCATGCCCCTCGAGTGTTGCAGAAAAGACACAAGCCGCGGCCTGGGTGCGCGACTTCCACCAAGCATCCGGACTCGCCTTGTGTGGAGCGGCGGAGGAGCCGGCCGGGGGCCTGGTTGCAGCCCCAGAGGTGAGAGGACCGGCGGATATGAGGGTGCCCCGGGGCTCTGGCACTTCCCTGCCCGATAATCTGGTAACGAGGTGGGCCCGTGGGCAACGGAGGCCACCCCTTCCCCCCGGAATGCCACCGTTTTCCTTATGAGGCCTTTGGACATTGAGCTGGTGCAGGGCCTGGCCGCATGTAAGACCCAGCGGCTCCTGGAACTGGGAGTGCTGCCCGTAGGTGACTTCATCCACATCCTGAGCCTGGTCAACTCCATACTTCACGACCACGGCAGGCACGTGGGCAGGAGGGGGGCCTTAGCCCTAGCCATGACCATCGTGCTGCCCCTACATCCGTTGTGCTGCCACTCGCCCTTGTGAGGCCTTCGGACACAGATTTAGTGCAGTGCCTGGCTGCCCGTAGGGCCCGGTGGCCCCTGCGTCCAGGAGTACTGCCCACAGACGACTCCATACATGTCCCAGGCTGGGAGAGTTCTATCATTCGCAGCCGGCAGACATGCAGACAGGCGGGGGAGCCCAAACCCTTGTCACAGCCATCATGCTTCCCTCCCGATACACTCCATCTGTCTGGGTCAATAAACCGGAACCAAGGATGGAATTGCCTGTGCAGTATCCTCCACCATCAACAAGCGCTTCGGAGTAGAGGCGTGGGCCCGGCCCCCGGGGGCCTCTACAGCGCCCTTAAAAACCAGAGGCAAGGGAGCACTGTTGGTGGGCAGTCCGGCCAGTTTGGTCCCCTTATGAGGCCTCCTAGGCGGGTGGTCGTGGACTAGGGGTGGGCGGAATTTGCGAAATCCTCTTTTGCAAATTATCGCGAAAATGTTAAAAATTATCGCAAACACGCGGAAATATCGCAAAGATGCGGAAGTTTTTTCCCCGCATGTTCGCGAGATTTTCTGCATAGTTGCGGCTCGCCAACTTACCCATGCGGTGCATGATCGCGAGAAGAAAGACGTGATCGCGCGACGCATGACGTCACTGCGGGCGCGAACTGTCGTGAGACAGCGCAAATGGCTAAAAACAATACAACATCTCATGGAGAACGCGACCGGATCAAGAAAACTTGTCGGCGAACGCAGGGATTCAGGTAAGGCGATCCTGCGCGCGCGAGAATGTATTATTTTACAGCGCTAGCAAGAAACAAATTATCGCCAAGCTGCGGAATGCGGAAATTTTGACATTTACCGCGCTTTCCGCGGATCGCTGAAATGTCAAATTATCGCAATTTCCGCAAGCGGAACGAAATTTTAGCCCAGGCCTATCGTGGACTGCAGAAGCGGCTGGACTAGGCTCAGTGCGGCTTGCGGCCCAGGGTGCACCTCAATCTGTTAGGACCCGCTGATGGTGCTCCCCATCTGTGAGCTTGGCGCTGCCCTGCAGCTCTTTCTGGTCCGAATTAAACCCCCAGGTGACAGCGAGGACGTGACTCCTGCGCCTCCTCTCTCAAAAGACCTCCGAGTTGGAGGCTTCCTTCTTGCGCCAGGATCTGAGACAGGCCGTTGACCGCATCACGGAGGCAAAGACCTGGGTGTCAACGGTGGAAGATACGGTGACTACCCTCCAGAAGAAGGTCAATAAACTGACTGTGTTCTCGCAGGAACTAGCCTCAAGGGTAAAAGATGAGGAAAGCCGCGTGTGGCGCAATACCCTGCACTTTTTCGGCCTGCCAGAGGGGTGTGAAGAATCCTCCATGACCCGCTTTATTGCCTAACGGCTCACAGACCTTATGCCAACAGAACTGTTATCTACATGCTTGTCATCGAACGGGCCCACCGGGCACTGACTACGAAACCTCCCCCGGGCGAGAACCCTAGACCGGTGATTGCAAAACTGTTGAACTATGCCGATCGGAATGCTATCCTGAAATTTGTCAGAACACATAAGGAGAAGTTTCAATATGACTCAAGGCCCATAATGATTTCCCGATTACACATGCCTGGTGCAACAACAACGCCAGTCTTTTGCGGCAGCGAAGCGCAGGTTGCACAAACTTATACCCAGCCAGGATGCGAGTCACATTCAATGCCAAGTCATTCTTCTTTGATACACTCGAAGCAGTCTTTGCATGGACTGATGAGCACTCTCACCTCAAACCACATACACCTCCACGGCGAGAATTGGACTCTTCCCAGAATTCCCAATGGAACGGAACCCGCAGGACCAAATCGAAGCAAAGCCACAGATCCGGCTCGGACAGATGATCCCCCAGTCCAGAACGCATTGCCTGAGACGTCAGGTGTAACCCTGGTGCAAATCCTACTAGCCATTGATCTCTCTTCACAGGGACTATCTTGTTATGCACGGCCCTCAGAATGGGGCGCTTGAGCCTTGGACATTTCTACCTCCCCTCGTTAATGTTTTGTGTGGGGGTTGGGTATTGTTGGTGTGGGGGCACGGGGTCCCCCTGTTGGGGGCCTGGTGTACCCTACGCCATGACAGATGCTCTTTGTTTTTGGCAGTGTCGGGTGGGGGGAAGGGGGGTATCTTGGGTAATTTAGTTTCATTGTTATTGGTCATGCAGACTCTTTATCTAGATTTGGACATTATCCTCATAGTGCCTTCAGGGACATGGGCTCATGGCACAGCCAGATATGGCCTCGCTTGGGGACCTCACAGTGATTTCATGGAATGCCAGGGGTCTTCTCAATAAATTCAAATGGGGTGCAGTCCTCCGCCAGGCCAATATATTTGGGGCCGTCATCTTACTCCTATAAGAGACCCATCTCCTTGGTACGAAAACCCCTTGTCTTACTAGATTTGGGTTCCACCATGTATACCATGCAGGATTCACCAGGGCATCACGTGGCACGGCCATTCTTATACATCGTAGAGTCACCTTCAAGCTCATGCACCACTGGGTGGAGACAGGGGGAAGATTCGCTATAGTCACAGGCACTCTTTATGGTAAACACGTCACCATAGGCAGTATTTACGCTCCCCCACCTTTAGGGTTGACCTTTGTAGACAAGATTTCCAGGCTTTGGGGGGCACTGCCAGAAGGTTTAACCCTCCTGGGTGGCGATTGCAATGACACCATGGGTCCAAAAGATAGACAGCGCAGCACTGACCGTCACCCCCAGTGGGTCATGAACTGAACCTTTTAGCATCCACCTTAGGCTGGGCGGACATCTGGCGGGAATGCCACCCCACAGAACATGTCTACACCTTCATGTCCGCGGTACATGGTTCACAGTCCCGTCTAGATCATTTCTTTAAGCCTCTGATGTTTCTACATAGGATGTCACAAGTCACCCATCTCCCCTGAGGGCTCTCAGATCACTCCCTGATTTCCCTTAAATTACATACTTGTTCTCGTAAACCCCCCTTTCGGTGGCGGATGTCCCCATGGCACCTTCGAAGCCCAGACTACCAAGACATGCTACATACAGCAATAACTGAATATCTGGACATGAATGCTGCCTCGGCCCCGTCTCAGGGCATCCTTTGGGAGGCCCTGAAGCCCACCATTTGTGGAGCCGAAATAAGTTATTGTAGCAAAGAGAAACATGCGCTGTGATCGCAATTGGCAGACCTAGAGGCACCCCAGGCGCCCATGATGACGCAACCCAATCTGACCCCCAGCCCATCGCTCCAGCGCAACATGCTGCAAGTGCAACAAACAATACAACAATATTTAATGGGGGAAACCAAAGAGATCTGGGAGGCTTCGCAACATTGAATATATCAATGGGGAGATAAGTCGAGCAAAATACTCCACAGGTTATGCTAGGTCGACAAATCCACCGCTGTGGTACCTACCATCCGTGATGCCGAAGTGATCAAATCCCAAGAAAACATGGTCCACTCTGTCTCAATCTTCCCTTGTGACTGGTCTGATCACCACATCATCACGTTCCAAGTTCCATCCACTAAAAATACATCAAACACATAAACAGTTAAACCCAAGCATTGGTTTAAGACACAAAAGGTCTAAACCCTGACAGTTTAGCTTTATGATGCAAGAATGAACTTCATCCCCCCTCTGAACTGACGGATGTCAGCAAGCTGACAAATCACTACAATCATACAATTTAAAAAATATTGGACAATATAGCCCCTCTTAAATTGAAAAGAATTCAAGTCAAGGGTAATAACCCATGGTTCAATAGTGCACTGAATGTGGAAAGACGAAAACTCAGACTTACGGAACAGATTTGGAGACAAAATCCATCATCCCTCCACCTAAAACAATTAAGAAAGTCCCGAAAAACCTACAATAAAAGCGTACTTATATCAAAAAAATAATTTTTAGAAATGAGCTTGATAACGCAAAAAACAGGATGAGAAAACTCTTTGATCTACTTAAAGATCAATCGAACAAATTAGCCAAAACCTCACTACTAACGGCTAAATTGGATTTGAACTGTGAAGACTTCTCAACTTTCTTTACCAACAAAGCCAGTTCACTGGAGATAGAACTCAAGAATACCACTGATAAAGCCTAGAATATAAGGAATATTCAATGGGAGAATACAGACACACCTGCACAAGCAACACCCAAAAATAATGCTCACTGGTCAGATCTCAAACTATACGACCAACAGGACATTACCAAAACCTTACTATCTCTGAAACCCAATAACCACTACAATGACCCTTTTCCTGTTAAATGCTGGTCCTCATTCAACCACATGGTTATCCCCTACTGGACCAAGATAATTAATGAATCACTAGCCCAAGGATTTTTCCAGAATTGTCTAAAAATAGGACAGGTCATCCCTCTTTTAAAAAAACCTACCTACCGTTCCGATCCAAACAACTATAGTCCAGTGACAACCATCCCCTTACTAGCCAAAGTTCTAGAAAAATGTGCTCAACAACAACTGAATCAACAAATTACCGAATTTAAGCTACTGAATGACTACCAATCAGGGTTCAGATCAGACCACAGTACGGAAACAGCAATCCTACAAATAGTAGATGACGCTCTGCTTGCTCTAGACCATAATGAAACCTGTCTGTTGGTCCTTCTTGACTTATCATCTGCATTTGACACCGTAAACCATCCCAAACTAAAAATAGTTCACATGTATGTAGACGACACCCAACTGTATATGAAGCTCACATCACCAGAAGAGATCGTCATAATGAACCAAGCACTAATTAGAACTGTTGAATGGCTAGGTGACAACCATCTGAAGCTCAATGCAAAGAAAACAGAATTCCTCTTGATCTCCCCGCTTAAAAACGCAACCAGGACTAAGCAATGGACCAAGATGATCACTGCGCTTAACGTCTCCCCAATTCTAGTAGACTTTACCAAATCTCTTGGAATCACTCTGGATAAAGAACTAAACATGCAAACCCACATCAACACTATGGCTAAATCTGCTCGTTTCCATCTGAGTTACCTCAAAAAATGTAAGCCGTTCATCGAATCAGATTATCTCAAAATGGTAGTCCAGGCACTGGTCATATCAAGAATTCAGTACGGATGCAAACCCTCTCAGGACTCCCTAAGATCTCTACAGCCCCCCTAAAAGCATGTCTCAATACAGCAGCCAGACTAATAATGGGATCAAAACAATTTGACCACATATCTCCACACCTGAAAGTGCTCAATTGGCTACCGTACGAGGCAAGAATACAATTCAAGATTGCATGTATCACTCACAAGTCAATGCACCACAAAACTCCACGTTACCTGGCCCAGAAAATCACGTTATTGGGAGGCAGTAGACCCTCCAGAGGATCTAAAGATTTTTTGCTAAACCAGCATTCTTCTGTAAGAAGAGATCATACAACAGATCGTTCACGGGAGCTGCACCAAGGATATGGAATTCGCTACCACCGAATATTAGGAGAATCACGTATGGTCCACGATTCAAAAAGGAGACCAAGGCATTTCTGATGAGTACATTTCTCCCATTACTAATTCTAGGCTACAATAAGACTATTCTGAACAATATACCTCGAACAATATATATCTGTTTTACAGTAGCAATATTATAACCATCGTAGATAGTTAGGATATCAGGAATGGACATATTTTTGTTCAGAAGAATGTGTACAACATGTTTTACTTTTACCGAATAATTTCCTTATTCTTTAATACATGATAGATTGGACATTGGTCAACATCTGACATACTATTGAACACGGTTTCAAGCTCATATGTAAAGAAATAAATATCCTCTGATTGTAAAGGGGTGTTGATGTAAAGCTCTCTGACACTCAATTTCTTGGGTCTTGTTCGCGCTATAGAAAACACTGAATAAATAAATAAATAAATTAAAAACGTATGCTCATCACCAGACAAGGTGGCTCGGGAATTCGCCTGGCACTTTTCCTCACTATATGAGCACCACAAACAGCTGTCGGAGGCCCAAATAGCAGAATTCCTTGTAGATATACCACCTCAAAAGCTTACAGACCATGTGCAAGACCAACTTGAAACCCCTATCACAATAGACGAGCTGAGTGGGGCCTTACATGCCCTACGCCCAGGGTGGGCAGCCGGACCCATTGGATTCACTATGGAGTTCCTGCGGCCAAATATGCATGTATTAGGCCCGCACTGTGGGTTTGAATGGTCCCAGTCACACTCAGACTGCATCGCGCTGTACGCAGATGACGTCCTTTTCTTTATGACGGTCCCGTAGTTTTCGGGACCCCGCATCCTACAAATCCTTAGAGTGTTCGGTGAAACTACCGGTCTGCACACCAACCCTGCTAAATCTGTGCTATTCCCCATATGCGGCAACCAGGGGTGGGGCACCTGGGCGGTTTTAAATATCTGGGCATCTCTATGTCGTCCTGCCCTAAGATCTCATGGGCCAACAATATTAACCCAATGCTAACGATCCTAAACAACGACACAACAATATGGTCCTCCCTTCCACTATCATTATATGAACGGTCTGCTATTTTTAAGATGGTCTCTTTACCCAGAATTCTCTACACACTACAAAAATTCCCTTACAAGATTCCACACTCCTGGTTTGCACAAGTAAATGCCTTTCATAACAAATTTCTCTGGACCAGTAGTGCAATTAGGGTCGCATTACACCCTTGCATACAGTCCACATACTGTGGGGGAATTGCGGTGGCAGATGTCTATGCTTACTATGTAGCCTCCCATGTTTTGATAATTAATGAATGGTGGCACAACTCCCCAACCGACCCGGCTTTCGCACTTGAACAAGCGGCAATGGCAGGAACCCCCCTTCTCGAGCTCCTCTATAATTCTGGGAACCTAGATTTGTTACCACCAGCGAGTATGGTGGTTATTCAGCTCTGGGGGAATACGATCCGACAGATGGGGTGTTGCGGGACACTGACCCAAACAACTCCATTGTGGTATGGTACGTACCTCCGTCCAGCGGCAGCTTTATCTTGATTCTGTGGGTGGGACTTGGTGGGGATGTCGACCCTAGGAGATGTAATGTGAGGCACTAATTTGAAATCTTTCCAGCAATTGCAAGTAGATTTTTAGCTCCATAAGACTCAGTTTTATAAGTACCTTCAATTCCGCCATGCTTTGACCCCCCTGATTCATGTATTAGAGACCCTACCGGAACTTCACCCTCTGGAAGGTCGCCTATTGATGGGAATTCTGAGCTTACACAAAATTAGACAACTCTATCAAACATTGACGACCCATACACGGGCGACACTTGACAAGACTAGACAAGCATGGCAAGAGGATATCCCCGACCTGACTGATGATGACTGGGCAGATGCTATTGCCAGCCCTCGGGGCACTGCATTTTCCACAAAATACCATCTTATTCAATTCCGCCATGCTTTGACCCCCCTGATTCATGCATTAGAGACCCTACCAGAATTTCACCCTCTGGAGGGTCGCCTATTGATGGGAATTCTGAGCTTACACAAAATTAGACAACTCTATCAAACATTGACGACCCATACACGGGCGACACTTGACAAGACTAGACAAGCATGGCAAGAGGATATCCCCGACCTGACTGACGATGACTGGGCAGAGGCTATTGCCAGCCCTCGAGGCGCTGCAGTTTCCACACAATACCATCTTATTCAATTCAAGTATTTGCATGGCGCATACTACACACGGACCAGACTCTGGAGGATGGGTGTTATTCAGTCTCCTACATGCTTGCAGTGTGAAAGGGAAGATGGGAATTTTTGCATATGGCCTGGAGCTGCTCCACAGTGCAACACTTTTGGCACAGGGTATCATCTTGTCTAAGCAATGTATTATCATGGGAACTCCCACACAACCCACGACTTTTTCTCCTGCACAGCACAGATGAGATAGGGGGCAATAAATACAAACAACATTTGCTCTTCTTGGCCCTCACTATCGCCAAACATGACATTGTCCAGTTGTGGAAGGGGACCTCTACCCCGACTATAGGCAAGTGGAAGGCCGAACTAGACAAATGCATGGGTGCAGAGATTGCGGTGTTTCCGGCCCGGGGCTGCCCCCAAAAGCATAGTAAGGTTTGGGCCTGCTGCACGACGTACCGCGGGATTGATCTCCCCCCTTTACCATCTACGGACCCTTAACAGAAATCGCTATGTATGTACACTTCCACTGACCAATTCGTTCCATGCCATGTGATAGCCTGCCGTCCTGTGACCGTATCCTTGGTATGATTCCTAGAATCTGGTACAGTCTGCATGTTGTTTATGTTATGTACCCTGTGTGTTACGCAGGTATTGCAATTTTTTTAAATGTCGGTATTCCTGATTCATCTGCTTTCCTTACAGGCACTTGTAGGGCTATGGCCCAAACTTCATTGGAATAAAATGTGTTATTAAAAAAAAATAAACTTATGTACAATCCCTGATAATGTAATCCAAAGCAGTCAGGTTTAAATCAAAGGGAGTGTGTGTAATATTTAAGCAGTGTATACACAGCAGAAAAAGTCACACAAATCGCAATAAAATACCACAACCAATTTTCAAATAAAGAGGAAAGTGTTATGAGAAAAATAGAACAAACATGACAAAAATCCAATAAGTAGTACAAATAAATATGCATTTTTAAAGTTTGAGGTACAAATAGCACCAAAAACCATGAGGCACCAATTATTGTGTAAAGGAGTGGTAGACCAGGACCCAGGCACAATTCCCATGTGCAGAGCCTGTGTTCCCAGACCCCTGAGGAGTGGCAAGAGAAATGAGCAGTCCCCCCTCCTCTGTGGTCAGTCTATACTGGATCTGGGGTTATTATCACTCCTACTGGTGCCAGCCTCGCTATGTGGACAACGACTTGGTCATTCCCAGGTGTTTTTTGACTTTTACTTGTAACAGGGCAGACCCCTTAGAAGTAAATTCTGTTCCTCGATCTATCTCAACTGGCCTTCCTGCCAGGGGATGAAAACTCTTCCCCACTGCCAGGCCACTGGGGGCAGTTTTCACCACTCTTTTAAACCTCATTGAGGCCAAATACAGGCTGACTAGCTGTCAGAGGCGAATGCTAATAAGGCTCCTTAAGACCCAGGCACGGAAATTGTAACTTAAAAAAAATCTGTTCCTTTAATACTTATTAGAAATATGACTTCTTCGTTGAATTGGGTTTTAAATAACTAATTATAGTGCTTTATTTTTCTAGTTGGTCCCCTACTTGAGATAACAGTATTACTCTGTAATACACACTGTGATTTTCTACACAGGACAGCTAGGCTATCAATGGGTGCTTGATTTGTGGTGAATGAGTGTATTAAATGTATACTTCTGTTTTGATCTTTACAAGACTGCAAACTCCCACAGTGCTGCTGTGTGACATAAGGTTTTACACTATATCCTACGGTGCCCCTGTGAAACACCTACACATGGGGACCTGGAAACCCTTTCAAAGAATACATATCCAGTTCCAGTGTAAATGCTTTGCGGAACTTAAAGCTAGAATGCACCTACCCAAATCATATTGAGGACAGTTACACCAATTGTACTCACAAGAAGTGGCAATTTAATAAACAGAAACAAATTGTCACCTTTCCTGATAAATCAGAGTATTAAGATTTTAATTCAGACACTGGAGAGGGTACCAGTGGCTCTCCTGGATTCACTCGTCACAGGTCAGAGGATTTTTTGTGTTTGTTTAGAGAGGCCAATCACGCCTACCCAGAAAAGGTGGGAGATGAGCTCGAGGGCAAAGATTGATCAGTGACACATCAAAGAATCACCAAGCACAGAAGAAATACTATCAATGGGGTCCCCCTCAAATGCAGCAGATCCCACAAGCATCCTTATTTTTAACTAATGCTCTCACCATCTTTCATCATATGAATTGAACTCTTAAGCAAAGGACTATATTTTGTAACCGCTGAAATGACAAACTTCTTTGACTTACATGCTGACTAACTAGGAAGGTATTCCTGAAGGCCTTCTTTGCATATTGCCCTTTAAGCCAAAAATCAAACTTAACAGGCATCTATGCCTGTCCTCTACATTTTCCCCAAAAACAAGTTGCCCATCTACAAAAGTACGTACCTTTGAAAAATTGGTACTCAAGGATCTAGTGAAACTACAACATAAAAGTGTGCTCACACCACATAAAATTTCCCTGGCAGAACACTAAGTCCTAAACTCCCACAAGAAAAATGTATCAGTGATGGTAAAACCAGTAGACAAGGTAGGGAGGTATTTCCTCAAGACACTGAAGCTTACAAATTTGAAATATATAGTCAATATTCAAAATTCTCAAACTTGCCTTAGAAGCCAAAGATATTGTTATTTTTAGTAATGATGAGTTTTCTTACTTAAATGTGAAAAAAACAAGAACACCACTTATTTATATTTTACCAAAGATTCACAAACGAACAGTGAAATCCTTGTGGAAGACCAAAAGTGTCGGGTTGTGGGTCTGTGTTTGAACTAATCATACAATAAATTGACTTTTTCTCACATCGACCTTTCCTCTCGCAACAGACAGTTACATTCAGGACTGAATGCATATTATTAATCTAATTGAAAACCTGACATTTCCATCTTCATACCGCCTTTTTGTTACTTCAAAATAAAATCATTATATAAAAATATGCCACAATCTGAATTATTAAATGTGATGCAGGGTGTCTTCAATTAAAATACCTAGCACACACCATGTCCAAACCTCTTTAATCATGTCTTTACCCAACCTTGCATTAAAAAAGACCTTTCTTTAAATTCAGCAACAGTTTCTTTCTACAGGTTAAATGTACTTCCATGGGAGCAGTTTTCACACCCTATTTTGCAATTTTAGAGATGAATAATGTGGAGACGAATATTGTTCTCACTGATTGGAACCAATTAAGAATAACCTTTTTTTTTTTAGAAACAATACATTGACAACATTGTTCTCATTTGGCAAGGCTCACATTTCCTCCTACCACAACTCCACACCTAGCTAAACCAAAATTATAATGGATTATGCTTCACTATGCACAGTCACAATACAGAGATCTTTCCTAGACCTTAATATAAAAATAATAGCAACTGTTAGACCTGGTACCATTGACATGAGTCTCCCTTCCATTTTTTCTGATTGTTTTTGATCTGTTTGCTGGGTTTAGGTGCTTTGGGCACTGTGCCACTACTATTCAGTGCCACAGTGCAAGTGCTCCCTATTTTAAATTGATGTACTGATTAGTGACTCCATGATTGGGGTATTTGATTTACTTGTCAGACCCTAGTACAGTGCACCATGTGTGCCACCCACAGAAGCAGCCTGTAAAGTGTGTCTAAGGCCTGCCATTGCAGAGCCTGTGTTCAGTCTAGTACTGCCATGTCGACTTGGTGAGTGCACTCACTTACCAGTCCCTAAACCTTCCCTTTTCTTCATATCAGACACCCCTAAGGTAGGCCCAAGGGCAGGGTGCATTTTAATTGCAATGTAGGGGATGCCCTGATGTGTGTGGCATTTCCTAATAGTTTTTCACTATTGCAAGGCTACCAGTCCCCAAAGGCCAGAATGGCCAGTTTGATTATAACACCTTATAATCCTAACTGACCCAGGGAACATGGTAGAAATTCGAGTTTTCTTACCTAACCATCCAGGCTGCCTCTGCTAGCTTGTGTATTGTTTGTCTGGCTTTGTGAGTGACAGGGGCTGCGTGATTCCAGGAGGCAAGGTGAGTCAGCACAGGGCAGAATAGACCTATCTGCATGTAGAGTGGTGGGAGGAGATAGCACCTGGGTCTGAATAGGTCTGTGCCTGCCATTCACAATGCTGGCTCCACCTCCTCTGGTGCGTCTGATGTCCCTGGCCCACCCTGCCAAAGGAAAGAAGGAGTCCTGTAAACAAAGTGCTCCAGGAATGCACAGAACTGGTTTGGACTAGGTACAGGCCCCTCTGCCTTCAGAGGACAAAGGATTTAGTAGTATAAATATGGGGACCCAGACCCCAAGACTTGAGATCACTTCTGGAACAACAAGACAAACCTCTGCCAAGGAGAAGAACCAAGGAAGCTGTAGGAGTTGGACTGCCCCCCTGCCAGTGTGCTGTGTTGCTGAGTTGGCCTACAGTGGTGTCTTCAGGGCCAAGGAGAGGAGAAGGAACATTTAAAGAACTTTCATCATCTTGCTGAATATTACTCCAAGGGCTTGAACTTGTGCTTGCCTCCTGCTGAAGTCTCAGGGACAAAATACTTCACCACTAGCTCCCCTCTGAATTTCCTTGCTGGGAATTCTGTCTGCAGAAGCCTGCGTGTCGCTGGGAGCTGGAAGTGTGACTCAACGAGAAGAAGCATGTCGCAGTCACAGCTGTTGCATCGCCGGAGAAGCATGTCGCCGCCGCAGAGGTCACCACCGCATCACCAGGGAAGCATGCCTTGGTGTTTACCGAGGCATCACAGGAGAAGCGTGTCGCCACCGCAGAGGTCGCTGTTGCATCACCAGAGAAGCGTGTCACAGGGCTTGTCGCTGCTCCAAAGTTACAGAGTTCGCCGCATGGCCTCCGGGCGTGAACGCATCGTCTTCACGTCAACACATTAATGGCGCCACCTTATTACATCGCACCAGATTGTCGCATCGCGGTGCCATCTTGTCGCAACGTAACCGGAATGCAGTACGTGAATCAACGCATCACCTCGTCTCCAGTAAGGACCAAGCCGCATCCCCTACTCTGCTCAACATTGAGGCGCGACACATCATCTCCCCCGAAGTAAGGAACCGACGCATCTCCATCCTTGCGAACCTTTTGTTTGTTTTGCGTTACGCATTCAGGTACTTTTGTGAGAACTTTGTTGCATTTATCATCAACTTGAACTAAGTGACTTCTACCATCTTTAAGTCTATTTTGAGTACAGTATTGTGGATTTTTGTCGTTTGTGGTCTTGTGTTAAGTCTATATAAAGATTACTTATTTTTACAAAACCTGTGTTGTGTCCATCAGTAGTGTTTTCACTGTATTACTATATGTGTTCACAAATGCTTAACACGCTGCCTCTGAGATAAGAATGTCTGCTCGTGCCAAGCTACCAAGAGGGTGAGCAGGGGTTATCCAGTAGTGTAATCCCCTTTCCCGGACTTAGAAGCAAGGGTGTCCCTATTTGGTCAAAGGTACCTGCCTCTGCCAACTAGAGACCCCCAGTTCTAACAGCAACCATCTATATATTTTCATTTTCAGTAGCACGACTGAAAACAAAACACTATTGGCACATAATGGTTTCCTTCCACGCTCACAACATTAGCTAACCTGCTGCCAGCTTTTACACGTCTGGCCTGATTGTAAGCACATGGAAGATTTTTTTAAAAAAAAGATACTTTCTAATAAACTCTTAGCCCGTGGTTATCCTGAACATTTGGTGAAACGTTTGTTCCAAATGTGACTTGTACTGCTCCAGATGACTCTACTTACCCCCGACAACTAAGAGAATAGTTTGAGCCACCACAGTGGCACCATTATCCAATATGATTGCCAAAAGTATTTAAAAAAAACATTTGAAACAGCTTAATGCAGTGGACTTTTCATTTGAAGCTCCAGTGTTACCTATAAAAAAGGTACCAATGAAAAATCTGGCTTGCACTGCCATTTCCACCAAGAAACCCATTTTTACCCTCACTGACTATTGAAGCATTCCCTCTGTCATAGGCCATTATGAATGTCGTGGTTGCAGCATCTGCCAATTCACTGTTAAGACAAAGATGTTCATGTGCAACAACATTATGATGTGCTTACTACAAACACTCTCCAATTGTAATATCGTTAATGTTATATACATGGCATACTCTACCCATGCTCCCTGCTTTATAATGGTCAGCGTAAGCAAAAACTGAAAATCAGAATTTGTCTACATCAGAGTAGATCAAATGCAAGGTCCTAAGGGGCATATCAACAACAACCGGCGATAATTATCGCTAAGCGCACTTAGTGCTAGGATAATTATCGCCGGCTAGCGTTGATTTTTATCGCTGAGATAGCGTGCTATTAACAACGCTTATCTCAATAGCGATAAAAATTCTCACGCTAAGTGGCTAACGTGAGATTATTGCTGGAAACCCAGCGATAATCTCACGTTAGCTTGTTGATAGGGACAGACAAACTTAGCCATGTATCCTCCTTCCATAGGATATCATGGCTAAGTCAGAAAAATACCAGACGTAAAAAAGCAGCGTTAACCGCGGTTAGCGCTGCTTTTTTTGTCTCTAACAGGGTTAGCGATATTCTTGATAATAGGAGAAATGTCGCTTAGCGACATTTCTCCTATTATTTTACTCTGGAACGCCCCCTTTGCATCTCATTAGAGATGCAAGGGGAAGCGTAGAGTAAAAGGGTGCTAACATGCAAATTTGCATGTTAGCACCCTGTTGTTGATAGAGTGCTAGTTTTATCTCTGCTTTTTTGGCTTTTAAAGCCAAAAAAGCAGAGATAAAGTCCTTGTTGATATGTCCCTTAATTCCTTATTGGCTGCTTAATGTATTGATTCTTGTCACTCTGAAAATGATCTAAAATGGTTGGTGATTCACACAGTATTTATACCTGAAAGAGGAGGAACTCATGAACAACTTTTGAACAAAGAGGAGCTGACACGGATACTCAATTGGACACCATGAATTCCGAACCCAACCATCATGAAGATTGTACATCATTGATCTAGAGACTCATGCTCACAGACGTTTCATGTCATAACGTACTTCCCATTTCTTTACTGTGAGCAGAGAGTATTTGTTAAATAAAAAAGACTGACCTGGCTCCTGTATATTGTTTGTGTTTGAGGTCTTGTACTATGTACATATCTTTCTATATTTTATTTGGTATGCAAATAACTAATTTAGGTCTTAATTCTTTATTATACCCTTGTGCTGTTCCAATTTCCATCTCTTCTACTCTGGGACCTGCAATTTGTTTCTTAATTTTCTTCTCCATTACTCTCCAATGAATGTAAGCTACCAAAAGGTAGATAAATAGGTCCTTTCTGGTTTCCAGATTCCTCTCAACATGGCTGCCAGTTCTTACTCTATTTTCTTGCCTTTATCCCTCTTGCGACATGGCCACTGCCATTTTATAGGTTTAAACATCGGACAGTGCTCCTGCTTTGGTTAACGGAACTTCATTGCTCCTGTTATGTTACCTGTTTCAGTCTGCCCAAGACTCTGCCTGCCTCATGGTTACTCCACACACAGGGACTAACAAACATTCCCATGCGACTTACAGTGCCCGCTTACATGGGGGCATATTAACAAGGAACAGGGAAAATTAACGCTAAGGGCGCTTAGCGGAAAAATTTTTAACGCCCGCTATCGCTGAATAATATCGCCTGATTATCGCTTTATTAACAACGCTAACCGTCTAGGCGATAAAAAATCCAGCGACGGGGGCATTTTGGGAGGTTATCGCTGGTAATGCAGCGATAAAACTACAAGGATTGGGATATCCTTGTTGATAGCCAATGGTGGACTTAGCCATGTAATCCACCTCCCATTGGATTACATGGCTAAATCTGAACATTAGCAGATGTAAAAAAGCAGTGTTAACTGTGGTTAGCGCTGCTTTTTTTGTCTCTAACAGGGTTAGCGTGAAGCTTGATAATAGGAGAAATGTCGCTTAGCGACATTTCTCCTATTATTTTGCTCTGGAACGCCCACTTTGCATCTCATTAGAGATGCAAAGGGAAGCGTAGTGAAAAAGGGTGCTAACATGCGATTTTGCATGTTAGCACCCTGTTGTTGATAGGGCGATATTTTTATCTCCGCTTCTTTGGCTTTTAAGGCCAAAAAAGCGGAGTTAAAGCCCTTGTTAATATGCCCCTCGGTTTCGGCCCTAAGAGATGTTAGGGTTCTGATGATGATCCTGGTATTTGTTGAGGATTGTAATGTCGTCAACTGATTGTGCCGCAGACCCAATTTTGAATACATGAGTTGTTATCATGGGCTGTGCTGTTCTATTTTATTTTGACACACAAGATGGTCACGTTTATCACGAGTGTTTTTCACTTATAAAGGAACACCAAGCATGTTGTTCTGCACTGGCAATCACATTTCTGAGACTTCAATTGTTTAATTAAAATTGTCATTTGACCGCACATAGGGGGAGATTTTCAAGCCCCGTGCACCACATTTGTGCCACCGTTGCATCACTTCTGTGACGCAGCGGCGGCGTAAACCATGTGCCATGTTGCGCCCTCTTTACAACGTGACGCATCTAGGGAGATGCGTCACGTTGTAAAGCCCTGTGCCACAGGAAACCTGCGTCAGGTTTCATGTGGGCGTTCTGGCGCAGGGGGGCGTTCGTCGCAGGAACGCCTTGGAAAGGTGCCTGAGGGAAATCTACAAGATTTCACTCAGTCACTTTTCCGACACCGCTGCGTCAAAACCTTGCGCCTGCTTGAAACAGGCGTAAGGCGTGACACACCATGTTGAGGATAGGCCAGGTTGGAACAGTGCTGGAGTTGCGCCGCGCCTGCAACACAACTCCAGCACTGTGCCAAACTTACGCCGGCAGATGCGACACGCATCTGTTTATCCTTGCGCCATGATGCGCCGCATTGTGGCGCAAGGGTACACTTGCATCACGCATGTTTCCTGGCACATCCCTGCTGATTTGCAGGGAAGTGCCAGGAAACGTAAATCTGCCCCATAGTTTCTGCATGTTTCTTGAGCTAAAGACATCCGTTCCACGTTCTACAGTTTCTCCAGGCCTCTGGCCATTACTGTGCTTCCCCTGTGTTAAAAAGAACTACCTTTGCGCAGAGTGGCTACATTTAAAAACTCCCCAGGACATGGGAGATGGCTTCAGGTGAGTTAATTCTTGCTGTGTGAGTGGTGGTGTGAGGGAAGGCAGGTGCAGGCTGTTTGGGCTGGGCATGTTATCCAAGGCAACACCTTCCATGTCGCTGCTGCCGTGATAAGACCATGCATCCTTCTCTGTTCAATCACACAGTGAAAATTACCATAAGATGTGGTCAAGTATTTCAGTGGTTTCTTGGGTAGGCTAGGCCTTCTGATTTGCAATTAGGAAATCTCAAAACGGCATGTCTGAAAGTGGGTTGAATACTTTCTGCGATTCCTAGAGGTTCGCAAATAACCCACCTTATGAATATTAATGAGATAGGTCGCAATTTACGATCCCTTAGGAATCGCTACAATCACAGGGATGGTGGCCTGCTGAGCTCAGCAGACCATCATGTCCGTGATTGCTTTTAAATAAAGCAAACTTTTTAAAAACATTTTTGCTACAATTCCCAAAGGGGAAGGAGTCCCTGGGGGACCTCTCCCCATAGGCGAATGGGTTACCACCTACTTGAAGTAGGTGGTAAAATGCAAATGTTTTGCAACCGCATTCACAGTCACAAAAGATTCATGCATACCTTTACGATTCGCTATTTGGAAGGACCGCCCTAAGCACGCCCCTTCCAAATAGTGAATCACAAACCCATTTTGCAATTCCGTAACAGGTTACCGAATTGCAAAATAGGGTTTGCTACAGCTGAAAAGAATTTTTTGTGTGCGCAAACGGAAAATGCTTGGTACACGTTGCCCTATATGACCAAACTTTGCATGCTGACTACCTGATTTTTTTAGCAGCTTCTTGCCCAGCTGCCTAAGTTTTATATCGTCTTTCTAGCAATGCCCCAGTTATTTATTAATATTTATTTTCAACGCATTGGAAAAAGGCAGTAGCTTCAGTGTAAGTAAAAAAAACTGGGAACAAATATATAATTGCTTTCATAGCTCAACAGGAGGGACAAACATTCTCTGTGCAAATGTGTCTCAATTCACTTCGTTTGTTTTGCCTCATTTCTTGTTGATCTCAAAGGATTCAGATTCGTGTCATTTGTCACTCCAATTAAAAAGAACATTCTCATGAGTGTTCTTCAAATAGTGAGTCCCAAGAATGTGTTGTCGCATTAATAAAAATGAATGTGGCAGGCTCCTTCACTGTGAAAGGCAATATTATCTGTCTGCCTAGCCGTGGGGGAAGACCGGCTTCTCATTTCAATGTCAGGCCATGCTGCCTAGAGACATTTTTAGTGACATTGGAAATAGCAGGAGACCAAGAGTATGATGGTACAGTGAAGAGACGTCTTAACTCTGAGAGCTCGCCCCAAAGGACAAATATCACTTTCTAGACATGCGGTGATGGAGGCAGAAAAGAAGGAATTTGTAGCCAACCCTCAATGCCTCGCTGGATATTCTGATATATAAGGAACAACAGTAAAAAAAGTTTTTTTGCTTCATGGTGGCGCATTGTTTCACAAGTGTAACAGTGCTGTTGCAAAATACTAGCAAACCATGTGTTGGCCTGAACCTTTTGTCTTTATGTGACATTTTGTCATGAGTGTTGTCAGATCCAAAATATGAACAACATGCCCAGTTTTACGATAATTTTCCAAAGAAAACTGTGATGTCAGTTCTTTAGGAGATATCGGTACTTATTTTAGTTCCCTTACTTTGAGAATTAACAGTTTCTCTTCTGGAACGAACTCTACATTACATAATGTAATGTGTATCTATAAAGTGCACGCTCAACAAGGGGTTTCTTGGCACTTTATCAAATACCCATTACTGAGTGGGCCCACCAGCATTTGAATCAATGACCTTTGGGTCAAACACAGAATCCTGCTGTTAGACCTGACATCCTTGGCATGATATTCCATCAGAATTGTTGCCTTCACTCCCTTCATTTTGCTAGATTCGTTTTGGTTAGCTTTCGGAGAATGTGCACTTCACCCCAAGTAACCAGGGTTAAAGTGCTTGTCATCTCGCCCTTCAACATAGTAAATTTGGCCTACATGTGATTGGCACAGTTAATTTTCTTCTAAGTCACCAGTAAATGACACTGCATGTACCCAAGGCCTGTGAATTAAATACTTCAATTGTGCTGCAGCACTCGTCATGCCACCCTCTAAAGTATCTGGTAAAACATGCTTCAGGCCTGCCAATTCAGCCTGTAGTGCAGTTTTAAACAGTCATTTTGACCTGGTTATATACAACTCTTGCTTGGCCTTAACCTTCCTTTTTAAAACATAGAAGTCGATCCTTAAGGTAGGCCCTAAAGACTAATAGGGCAGGGTGCATGGATATTTTGTGACAATTTAACGATTAATCATGACTGCTCACGCTAACAGGAATGCTGTGATTGGCTGGACGCAATCTGAACAGAAAGTTGCAGGCACAATTTTATTTATCGGGAACGGTTCCCGGGGCAAAATTTTTGTGTGAAAGCAAACATAAGGGGTCAGGGTCTAAGTACTCTGACCCTGTGTGTGCGAAATGTAAGTGTTAGTGACACAAGTTATGTGTCCAAAATTGATTTTCTTAATTGCACGTGACACTTGCGACGATGCCCACCATATCATGAAATCATCGCAAATATTGGTGAAAATATAAAAAAATATATATTTGTACACACTCTCTGGTCACAGTCACACGCTCGTATGCACTCACAAACTCACTCAGACACTTTTACACCCATTCACATACCCACTCACACACATCTACATTCAGTCACATACCCCCTCAGACACTCATGTACCCACTCACATACCCAATTCAGGTAAACATGCACCCACTTACAGACTCACTCAGAGAGTGATGCACCCATGTACAGACCCACTCAGAGACTCATGCACCTACTTAGAGGCATACTCATAGACTTATGTGTACAGGCTCATACCAACTTAGAGACTATTACAGCCATTTGCAGACACACGAGGGGACTCATGTACCCATGCACAGACCACTCAGATTCTCATGCACGCACTTAGAGACTCACTCGGAAAGTTATGCACCCATGTACAGACCCACTCGGAGACTCATGCACCTACTTAGAGGCACACTCATAGACTTATGCGTACAGGCTCATACCAACTTAGAGAAATTTACAGCCACTCGCAGACACATGAGGGCACTCATGCACCCATGCACAGACCACTCAGATACTCATGCACCCACTTACAGGCTCACTCAGAGAGTCATGCACCCATGGACAGACCCACTCAGAGACTCACAGGCCTACTTACAGACGCACTCACACACTCACGTATGCACTCATAGAACCGATGAGACACTCATACACCCACTTACAGATCCACTCAGACACTCATGCACCCACTCACACACCCATACAGTCACTCCCACCCTCAGTCACAGATCCTCTCAGAGACTTATGGACTCAGTCAGTCACTCACACACTCAGAAAGTAACACACCCAATCGAAAACTCACTCAGATAAACATGCACCCACTTACTCAAGGCTCTTGCAGTCACTCACAGACTCACCCAGACACTCACCCTCAAAGTCACAGAGCCACTCAGACACTCATGCATGCACCAATTCAGTCACCAACTCAGAGACTTATGCTCTCACAGCAAACACAAGGAGATGATGGACGGAGCACTGAAACTTTTCATACACTCACCCCCTGTCACAGATCTGGGTTGAATCTATCATCGTTCCTTAGCTCACTTCGCCACCCCAGTTCAGACACAGCTATATGCAAATCAGTCTTGACCCTGTGCCTCATGGAAACAGTCCAGCCTGAACTGCCAATCCATGTGTGCCATGGACCAGAAACAAGCATTCTGGGACCAGTTTCGGGCTAACAGCCGTCATCAGCCTGGCTAGCTTGAATTCACTGGCAAAGTGAGCAAGGGACCAACGTCTGGGCATACCCTGCCGACTTAGGGCAAACAAAGCAAACACAAGGAGATGATGGATGGAGCGCTGACACTTTTCAGACACACACCCCTAGTCACAGATCTGGGTTGAATCCATCATCATTCTTTAGCTCACTTCGCCACCCCAGTTCAGACACAGCTATATGCAAATTAGTCTTGACTCCATGCCTCATGGGAACAGTCCAGCCCAAACTGCCAAGCCATGTCTTGCCTGGATCGGAAACAATCATCCTGGGACCGGTTGCGGGCTAACAGCCTTCATCAGCCAGACTAGATTAAATCCAGTGGCATTTGCTTAGATCTGGTCAGAGGCCTGCCCCCTTTCTCCACCACTACTTGTTGGGGGATGAAGTCCTCTTGGATGCTGAAGGTTCTTGGGGCAAATAAGCCCTCCTGTTACCTCCAGTAAGTCCAACACAGTGTGGCTCTTGAGAGCTTGTGCAAGCCCCTACCCCCTTTCTTGAATTGAATTTGAAAATTCTTAAAATACAAAGGTTACAGAGATGTTATAGTTAGAATACAGAATGAAAAAATCTTGGAAATTACCTGAAAAAACTAAAGGTCACAGGGATGTTATAGTTAGGCTCAGGTTTCACTTATACGAAACCGGAGAAATTCAGTAGTTATAGTTACCAGAGCGAACTATAACTTAGGCCCCAGCAATGGACTGCTTATGATCTCACATATGACATCATCTACAGGACCACTCACATACCCACTCATACCCAATACAGCCTCTTGTTCGCCCACTCAGATACCCACACAACCACTCACATAACCATTCACAGACCCATACCAGTATTCACACACCCACTCACTCTTCCACAGAGCCACTCACACACTCACTCACTCACTTGTACAGCCAGTCACATAGCCACACACTCACCCACACAGCTACTTACACACCCACTTATCTATGTACACAGTCACTCACATACCCACCCACTCACCCATACAGCCTCTGAACACAGCCACTCATTAACCCCTACAAGAACTCACACACTCACTCACACACTCACACAACCACTTACATACCAATTCACACATCCATGCAATCACTCACACATCCACTCACTCTCCCATACATACATTCACACAGACACTTGCTCTCAAGACCAGCCACTCACAGACCAGCTCACTCAAACAGCCACTCACTCTCCCATACAGCCACTTTTAAGACCTAGTCACTCACTCATATAGCCATTCAGATACCCACTCACTCACCCATACAGTCACTACACACACACTTGCCCACCTATAGAGCCACTCACACCACCATTCTCTCACACATACATCCACTAACACACCCATACACACAAGAATACATAGTCACCCAGCCACTCATAATATATTTTAGAAGTAGTACTGCTCAGTAGTACTGCCATTAGTAGACTAATCTAACTTTTGTAGTAGGTTATTATATATGTTTAACACACATAATCTCTTTAAAAGGCTTTCACTAACTTGGTGATGTCATCAGTGATGTAATTTGGGATGTCTTCAGTGATGTCATTGACCATGTCATGTTTGATGTAATATGTGAGGTCATAAGCAGTGCATTGCGGGAGTGTTAGTTATAGTTAGCTGAGGTAACTATAACTGACGTTTTTCTTTGTTTTGTATGAGTGAAATCTGAGCCTATGTATAACATCCCTGTAACCTTTTTTTCATCAATGTATACACGAGTCTCTATGACTCAGTTGAAGGCTACAGCCAAAACGCATCGGTCAAATGTTGCGCTGTTTTTTTATTGAAATTAAATGAATAAACATATGAATTACGCTACATACCAAAATTGTCGTGCTGTGTTTTATTGATTCCCGTGTCGGTGAGGAACAGAGAGACGGGGTCTGAGAGTGCTTTTGTTCAATATATATATATATATATATATATATATATATATATATATATATATATATATATAATCTGCTGGCGGTCGCCAGTAGATAGTTATAGTTAGGACCGAGTTCCCATAGGAAATCTGAAAATTCTATTTTGAATAACTTTGGCGCCGATTGACTTATCTTCGTGAAATTTAAAAAACTAATGGGGCGCTCCGCTCAGCTCCTACCCTGAAAGTCTCGGGGTGATTCGTCCAGCGGGGGCTGAGAAAAAAGGGGGGTCCCAAAACGCATTTTTCCCATGCATTTTCCCATAGGACCTTTAGTCGAAGGTACAGCCCGAACGGCTGAACAGAATTACTTGAACTTTGGCAAAGAGGTAGTCCTCAGGTCAGGCATGTGCCTTTTGCATATATGGTGTAAATGCGTTCAGTATTTCCTGAGAAAATCAAAAGTAAAATCACATATATATCTGGGCGGAGCCTAACCACACATCTCATTGTGAGATCTGATTGGCTGTCAGCACTTCATCCAAGAAGTGTTGGCAGCCATCTTGGGACCAATATACATGATAGCACCTCATTAAAAAGCATTGAAGTTAATAGAAGGTTTTACATTATTTTAGTTACATTATAAATCATTTGTTGATGGTACCATACTCATTTTAGGAATTGTGGTATGTTCTAAGGTGATTTTACCATGTGAAAAAGCCTTCTGCCGGGATATCATGAATCATGTTTGAGAGAAAACTATTTTCACATGCTTTTCCCACAGAGGTTTGGAAGGTGATCTATAAGCTAAACTGAGAGCATATTTTCTGTAAATTCACATTATCTTTCTCAGTCATGTGAGAATGAAGTCTGACATTCTCAGTAAAACATGTACATCCAACAAGGGCAGAGACTGTCAGTTGATTCCTTTGTGTTCTACTGCAGCTTCCCAGAGTGTTCCAAAGAACAACTAGAGTGCTACCACTCCTACTTATGATAAACGTATGGCACACCTAAAGCCATCTTGATTGGAATAAAGTGGTAACTCTTAAAACATTTAATTTAAAAAGGAACAAAATGAGAGGGTTCATTTTGCCATAGAATGTATGATTAGTGCTGCAGAAAGAAAAATTAGGGCACGTTTTGAGTGACTTCTCAAATCCTCTTCTATTTCATTAAAGAATTCTGATGTGCAGACTGAAACATGCACTTTCAATACCAGCAGCAGACTTCCCTGGTGAGCAGTAGCTTTACTACAGTGATCTAATGAGCAACTAGAGTGCTAACATTCTGAATTCATGGCAAATGTGTGACACATCTGAATGCCTTCTTCATTGAATCAAAGTAAAAAACTGACAGTATGCCTACTGAGGAGACTGTAGTAAATGAGGAAATTAGGAAACTTCATAACAAGTCTCCCAAGATGGCCACCTGAGACAAAAGAGCCCAAATGTAGCACAAATATCACCGAGATGTAGCCCAAGTATAGCCCAATGACAGAAATCCAAGAGTGTTTTAAAGAACAACTAGAGCGCTAACAGTCTTACCTATGACAAAAGTATGGCACACCTGAAGCCATCTTGATTGGAATAAAGTGGTAACACTTAAAACATTTAATTTGCAAAGGAACAAAATGAGGGGGTTCACATTGCCACAGAAATTATGATTAGTGCTGCAGAAAGAAAAATTAGGGCACATTTTGACTTCTCAAATCCTCTTCTATTTCATTAAAAAGTTCTGACATGCAGACTGAAACATGCACTTTGAATACCAGCAGCAGACTTCCCTGGTGAGCAGTAGCTTTACTACAGTGATCTAATGAGGAACTAGAGTGCTACCATTCAGAATTTATGGCAAATGTGTCACATCTGAATGCCTTCTTGATGGAACCAAAGTAAACAAGCAATGAAAATGCAATAGGTCTCGCCCTCGTTTAAGTTAAAGCAATTCTGTTTGTAATTACGTGGCTTTTTAGCTTTGCTTTTATTAGTGTTTTTCAAAATTTCATGTACATAACATGCATATATGTATATGTATGCATGCATTATATTTGTATTTATATTACCTACTGGCGGTCGCCAGTAGGTAGTTATAGTTAGGACCCTGTTTCCATAGGAAATCCGCAACATTCTATTTGGAATAACTTTGGCGCCGGTCGACGAATCCTCGCGAAATTTTCAAAATAGGTGGGGCGCTCCGCTCCGCTCCTACCCTGAAAGTCTCGGGGTGATTCGTCAAGCGGGGGCTGAGAAAAAAGGGGGGTCCCAAAACGCATTTTTCCCATGCATTTTCCCATAGGACCTTTAGTCGAAGGTACAGCCCGAACGGCTGAACAGAATTACTTGAACTTTGGCAAAGAGGTAGTCCTCAGGTCAGGCATGTGCCTTTTGCATATATGGTGTAAATGCGTTCAGTATTTCCTGAGAAAATCAAAAGTAAAATCACATATATATCTGGGCGGAGCCTAACCACACATCTCATTGTGAGATCTGATTGGCTGTCAGCACTTCATCCAAGAAGTGTTGGCAGCCATCTTGGGACCAATATACATGATAGCACCTCATTAAAAAGCATTGAAGTTAATAGAAGGTTTTATGACTTTAGTTACATTATAAATCATTTGTTGATGGTACCATACTCATTTTAGGAATTGTGGTATGTTCTAAGGTGATTTTACCATGTGAAAAAGCCTTCTGCCGGGATATCATGAATCATGTTTGAGAGAAAACTATTTTCACATGCTTTTCCCACAGAGGTTTGGAAGGTGATCTATAAGCTAAACTGAGAGCATATTTTCTGTAAATTCACATTATCTTTCTCAGTCATGTGAGAATGAAGTCTGACATTCTCAGTAAAACATGTACATCCAACAAGGGCAGAGACTGTCAGTTGATTCCTTTGTGTTCTACTGCAGCTTCCCAGAGTGTTCCAAAGAACAACTAGAGTGCTACCACTCCTACTTATGATAAACGTATGGCACACCTAAAGCCATCTTGATTGGAATAAAGTGGTAACTCTTAAAACATTTAATTTAAAAAGGAACAAAATGAGAGGGTTCATTTTGCCATAGAATGTATGATTAGTGCTGCAGAAAGAAAAATTAGGGCACGTTTTGAGTGACTTCTCAAATCCTCTTCTATTTCATTAAAGAATTCTGATGTGCAGACTGAAACATGCACTTTCAATACCAGCAGCAGACTTCCCTGGTGAGCAGTAGCTTTACTACAGTGATCTAATGAGCAACTAGAGTGCTAACATTCTGAATTCATGGCAAATGTGTGACACATCTGAATGCCTTCTTCATTGAATCAAAGTAAAAAACTGACAGTATGCCTACTGAGGAGACTGTAGTAAATGAGGAAATTAGGAAACTTCATAACAAGTCTCCCAAGATGGCCACCTGAGACAAAAGAGCCCAAATGTAGCACAAATATCACCGAGATGTAGCCCAAGTATAGCCCAATGACAGAAATCCAAGAGTGTTTTAAAGAACAACTAGAGCGCTAACAGTCTTACCTATGACAAAAGTATGGCACACCTGAAGCCATCTTGATTGGAATAAAGTGGTAACACTTAAAACATTTAATTTGCAAAGGAACAAAATGAGGGGGTTCACATTGCCACAGAAATTATGATTAGTGCTGCAGAAAGAAAAATTAGGGCACATTTTGACTTCTCAAATCCTCTTCTATTTCATTAAAAAGTTCTGACATGCAGACTGAAACATGCACTTTGAATACCAGCAGCAGACTTCCCTGGTGAGCAGTAGCTTTACTACAGTGATCTAATGAGGAACTAGAGTGCTACCATTCAGAATTTATGGCAAATGTGTCACATCTGAATGCCTTCTTGATGGAACCAAAGTAAACAAGCAATGAAAATGCAATAGGTCTCGCCCTCGTTTAAGTTAAAGCAATTCTGTTTGTAATTACGTGGCTTTTTAGCTTTGCTTTTATTAGTGTTTTTCAAAATTTCATGTACATAACATGCATATATGTATATGTATGCATGCATTATATTTGTATTTATATTACCTACTGGCGGTCGCCAGTAGGTAGTTATAGTTAGGACCCTGTTTCCATAGGAAATCCGCAACATTCTATTTGGAATAACTTTGGCGCCGGTCGACGAATCCTCGCGAAATTTTCAAAATAGGTGGGGCGCTACGCTCCGCTCCTACCCTGAAAGTCTCGGGGGGATTCGTCAAGCAGGGGCCGAGAAAAAAGGGGGGTCCCAAAACGCATTTTCCCCATGCATTTTTCCATAGGACCTTTAGACACAGCTACAACCCGAACGGCTGAACAGAATTACTTGAAATTTGGCAGAGAGGTAGCCATAAGGTCAAGGAAGTGCCTTTTGCAGGTCTGGTGTAAATCTGTTCAGTATTTCCTGAGAAAATAGCATTTAAAAGCATATATATATGTGGGCGGAGCCTAACCACACATCTCATCCTGAGATCTGATTGGCTGTCAGCACTTCATCCAAGAAGTGTTGGCAGCCATCTTGGGACCAATATACATGATAGCACCTCATTAAAAAGCATTGCAGTTAATAGAAGGTTTTAAGACTTTAGTTACATTATAAATCATTTGTTGATGGTACCATACTCATTTTAGGAATTGTGGTATGTTCTAAGGTGATTTCACCATGTGAAAAAGCCTTCTGCTGGGATATCATGATTGAGAGAAAAATATTTTCTCATGCTTTTACCACAGAGGTTTGGAAGGTGATCTATAGGCTAAACTGAGAGCTTATTTTCTGTAAATTCACATTATCTTTCTCAGTCATGTGAGAATGAAGTCTGACATTCTCAGTAAAACATGTACATCCAACAAGGGCAGAGACTGTCAGTTGATTCCTTTGTGTTCTACTGCAGCTTCCCAGAGTGTTCCAAAGAACTACTAGAGCGCTAACAGTCCTACTTATGATAAACGTATGGCACACCTGAAGCCATCTTGCTTGGATTAAAGTGGTAACTCTTAAAACATTTAATTTAAAAAGGAACAGAATGAGGGGGTTCATTTTTCCATAAAAAGTATGATTAGTGCTGCAGAAAGAAAAATTAGGGCACATTTTGAGTGACTTCTCAAATCCTCTTCTATTTCATTAAAAAATTCTGACATGCAGACTGAAACATGCACTTTCAATACCAGCAGCAGTTTTCCCTGGTGAGCAGTAGCTTTACTACAGTGATCTAATGAGCAAAAAGAGTGCTAACATTCTGAATTTATGGCAAATGTGTGACACATCTGAATGCCTTCTTGATGGAATCAAAGTAAAAAACTGAAAGTATTTCCTACTGAGGAGACTGCAGTAAATGAGGAAATTAGGAAACTTCATAACAAATAAGTCTCCCAAGATGGCCACCAGAGACAAAAGAGCCCAAATGTAGCCCAAATATCACCCAGATGTAGCCCAAGTATAGCCCAATGACAGAATGTCCCAGAATGTTCTTTAAAACAACTAGAGCGCTTACTGTCTTCATTATGACAAAAGTATGGCACACCTGAAGCCATCTTGATTGGAATAAACTGGTAAAACTTAAAACATTTAATTTAAAAAGGAACACAATGAGGAGGTTCATTTTGCCATAGAAATTATGATTAATGCTGAAGAAAGAAAATTAGGGCACATTTTGAGTGACTTCTCAAATCCTCTTCTATTTCATTAAAAAATTCTGACATGCAGACTGAAACATGCACTTTTAATACCAGGAGCAGACTTCCATGGTGCAGTAGTTTTACTACAGTGATCTAATGAGCAACTAGAGTGCTAACATTCAGAATTTATGGCAAATGTGTGACATATCTGAATACCTTCATGATGGAATCAAAGTAAAAAACTGAAAGCATTTCCTACTGAGGAGACTGCAGTACATGAGGAAATTAGGAAACTTCATAACAAATAAATCTCCCAAGATGGCCACCGGAGACAAAAGAGCCCAAATGTGGCCCAAAATCACCCAGATGTAGCCCAAATATAGCCCAATGACAGAAGTGTGCAAAACACTTATTATTTTGTGTTTTTGCAGTGTTATATAGTGCAGACTTGTCAGGTATTGGAGTGCTTTACATGAGCATTGGTTACATCACACAAGAACAAATTCATTTTGGTTGTAGACATGGGGAGACTAAGTGATTTGACCAGAATCACAGAATGTCGAGCTGAAGCAGAAACTCCAACCTGGTTCCCCAGTTGCAAAGTCTGCAGTTCTGGAAGTAACACCACATCCTCTCCCCTAAGTGCAACATTTAATCAAGTGGTCAACTGGATAAAAAAACATAAAGATAACAAATAATTTAAAAGTGCTTTGTCGCTATTTGAAAACTCAGAAAATATGTCCTTATTTTAGTCTTTTAGAGCACTAACCATAATTTTGATGCCAATAAGACCCTCTCATATATGTAATTTCTAAAGGAAATGCTCTAGGTATTACAGATTTGATTACATCAAGATGATGTCAGGCGTTCCACACTTTTGTAATAAATATAGAATGTTAGCAATCTAGTTGTTCATTAGGATACTGTTGAGAGGCAGAGGCCAGGGGCACGGACTCTGAAAATTGAAGGCAGGTAGAGGGGTGCAAAGGCAACAATTTAACCACACTGAGCAGGCAGGAAGGGCCGTTGAAGCACAACAGACTATGGAGGGCAGTGGAAAGGGGGGCAGGGGCAACAAACCAACAATACAGGACTTGCAAGAGAGGCTGTTGGAGGGAAGATCTATTACGGGTCAAGGAAGCTAGGGGCGGTCCCCAGATCCCCGGGAGCCACCACAGAACTGAGCAGGAGAGTGAGTCAGGGACAAAAGGGGCACCTTAATTTGAGCCGGGGTGCCTAGGAACGCTTGCTCCAAAAATGAAGAAAACAGACATATGAGACATGGAATTGGAGGCAGAATACAATGGCAGTTTAATGAGAAGATGCAACTTCAAAGAAACCGCAGAATAGAGACATAAAGTACAAAATACAGAATCCAGATAATCATACAGCTGTCATAATATTCTCTGTATCTCAATTAATGTACTGACAGAGAGAGAGAGAAAACACATCTATAAATGCATCATGAGAAACAATTTACACCAAGGAAAATGTTACCTAGGAACACTCACGTTTACTCTTAGAGCAAGCATTCCTGCAATTACAATACAAAATCCTTAAAAAAGTGCAAAAGTAAAGAGAACAATGGTTAAACATAACATGACATTTCATATAGGTAAAATAGAATAAGATACTTCAAGCAAAGCAGAGCAAGACATTTTAAGCAAAGGAAGACAAGAGCTCCCAGCTCTTGGGGAAAACCTGCACTGCCTGTTAACCTACATACAGACGGCGAGGTAGTCCGTCGATATCTGTGGGTGCTCCCTTTTTATATCATTTTGTGGGCTCCTTTGCACGCTACATCTACCTACGTATGCTACCCAAAAGCTTCGTCTGCAGATTTTACCAGACATTTCGTCATTTACCCACTTAATGCTGACAATGGACTGGGTGAAAAGGTCAGTCTCTCAGGCCAATCGCTTATCGTAAGTTCCATAGAGCAAGCAGAAAATAATGGGTATTGTACGGGAATTCAATATATTCATGTATAAAATCTCCTCAGTTCTCCTAACTTGACGCTCTGCGGTTGCCACTTCCTTAAAAGCGGGAAACCTGCCCAGGAAGCAAGTACCAGTCCAGGATGCAGCCTACTGTATGTCGACAGCTTCAGGGGGATGTTGAACTTTGATACCGAGCACGGAGCACTCGGGTAGGATGGGGGCTACTAGTTTGGATCAGAAGGCCTCGCAGACCTGCCTTCAGACTGCTATACACTAAAATTGCAGAGCTATGGTCAATTTAACAAAGAGGCCTACATATTGAACAGAAGGGCCTACACAGGGGTTTTATGCTGGCTGAGTGGTAAGGATGTCTCAGGATAATTATATAGCAACACAGGACCCGCTGGTCAATTTAATACGGCCTACAAATGCAGCTGGCAGGGCAAGGACAAGGGTCTCATACTTCAGGTGTGGACAGAACGGGCCAGGGGCCCCCTGTGATACAAAATCTACCCTCCTTCAAGGCTGTGGCAATGTAATAGACCATTGTGGGCAGAAGGAAGAGGCAATGGTAGTACAACCATACATGCCAACAGACCCGATTCAGCCAGGAAACGTCCAATGTTTTTAAGCTCAAATGGGCTTTATTTGATCTGTCTCCTGTCTACAATATCCTCTTTTTCAATGTAACTCAAAGGGGAAAATCAATACCCCAGTTTTTTTTTCAAAATCTCCCTCTTACCAAGTTCAAAATGTTTGCAAGTATGGTACATTGGATCATGGAAGGAAATGGGATAGGGACATGGACTTGGATAACAGAGGACAGGAGGGACATGGAGAGGTGCACCAAACTGACCCTGCAGGGCAGGCATCAGGGTTTGCAGCAGCACAATACACCACACAGGGCATGCAGGACGGGAGTGCAGCACAACAATCCATAGAAAGCAAGAGGGAGGGGACAGGACCATGCACATGGACAACAGAGAACAGAGGGGCAAGAGGCAATGGTAGCTAGCTGACCATAATGGACAGACAGGAGAGAAAGCTGCAGCATAACAGACCATAAAGGGCAGGAGGGACGGATCAGGGGCATTACAATGGAACAGACAAGCCAGGAGGGAGGGAGTAGGGCTGGGGGCAAGGGGGCAGGGCAGGAGCAGCAAGACAGCCATGGAGGTCAGGCAGGATGGGCACTAGAAGCAAGACACACCATGAAGAGCAACAGTGAGACTGTGATGGCATACACACAGACCATGGAGGGAAGGTGGGAGGGGGTCAGGGGCAGCTAACTGACCACACAGGGAAGGTGGGAGGGGCCATGGCAGCACAGAAGACCATGCATGGCAAGTGGGAGGGTTAGTGGCAGCACAATGGCTATGATGGGCAAGAAGGAGGGTGGAGGGGCATGCACAAAGGACGATGGAGGATAGAAGGGAGGGTCAGGACCTGTGCACAGACAAGAAAGTTCAGGGGAAGGGACCTCACAACAGACCACACGGGGCAGGCAGGAGGAGCAGTTGCAGCACAACAGACCAGGGAGGGCAGAAGGGTGTGGCAGTACAATGGACCATGTAGGACAGGAGGAAGAGGATAGGGGCATGGCATGTGGACAGGCAGGGTGGAGGTGGCAGGGACAGGTTACAGTCATCTGACAATGCTAGGCAGGTGGGAGGGGAGTGGCAGCTCAACAGAACACTCAGAGTAGATAGGAGTGGCAGGTCCATGGGACATGGTGGGCAAAAAGGATGGAGCAGGGGCATGCACAAAGACATCGGAGGGCAGGGGGAAGGAGAATAGGGGCAGCAAGCTAAGCACAGAGTTTAAGCAGGAGGTCAATGATGGGGCATAGAATTGGGCAATGGAGGGCAGGAGGAGTGGACTGGTACATCATACTAAATTGAGGGCAGTGGCAGCACATCAGACCATGCATGGCAGGAGGGAGGAGGCTAGTCCATGGATTCACACAACAGAGGATAGGGAGGAAGGGGATGGGGCAGCAAGCTAACTGTTCAGAGAAGGCGGGTATTAGGAACTTTATTGTTTTTAAAACATTGTGTCTGTGCGAACTACTTAAAATATGAACAAGTATGCAGCATAATCTCACTTTTATTCAGGAAGAAGAGGACGTTTGTGACTGTGACTCCGGGCTCACTTGGCAGAAACACCCCCTGACCCTCCACCCCCTATCGCAAAATGTAATGCCCGTGAAAAGGGTAGGTGAACACAGTGTTATATAGAACATAGTCCTGAGAGCACGATTGAAAATGAAAACTAGATATAGTGTATGGTATAAACTATGCACCAAAAAGTGTGATATAAGATGAACCGGGCGTGAAATATAATATGCAATACATTGTGCGCAATGACAGATTCATTGGAGAGCGCGAGATAGCACAGGCACTAGCGCGTGCTATGCGATATGCGCCTTGGAGTGTAATATGCACAGGGCAGTGTTGTGTAACCTAACTAGTCTCTAAAGTTGTAATATAAAATATGTGCTGGGGAGTGTAACGTTGCATATGCACTGTGACAAAGATAGGGATCCCAGATTGTAATATGTATGGCATAGCACTGTGCGTTATAACATAGGCATCGAGAAAGGCACGCTAGATGGGGCAATATAATCCGTGCGAAGACAAGTGTGGCATGACATATTCACGGGGTGGTGTTACAGTGCACATGGGCTAGAGAGTGTCATAGCATATGCACTAGCTAGTGGAATACAACACAGAGGTGTGTGGCACTCGGCAGGCAATGGTGGGTGTAACACAGCATTGGGCTCTGTCAGGAGCACGCTGTGACTCTCAAGTGATGTTCGTCCCCTTTCCAGAGAGTAAAATAAAAAGTATTACACATCCGGCAGTGGATGTGTGTTTTATTAACCGTGAGGGGGGTTTCTTGCATAGTTTTGGTCGAATTTTTGTCGAATCCCCTTTGAATGGCTTGGTGTGCATGTGTATTAAATGTGCCCGTCAATAGCTACCCATGTTTGTATAAATAAACGACAAGGGTGTCTACCAGGATTAGGCACGGTAGGGCATCAGACATGTCAGAGCTTCACTAGTGGTGTAAATACATTCCACGTGGATTCATTGCATGCATAGTCGCCTTTTAATGAATATCACGCAAATCGTCATGGTGAAAGGTACGTACGGTTTGTCCAGCATGTCCTAGGTGTGTCTATAAATATATATTTTTTAAAAATAATAAAAAACAGTGGCCGGCCCTGGGGATTGGGGTCAAAAAAATATAATTAGGAGACTGGCCCTGGAGGATGGGGTCATCAGGGCCAATAAATTAGAATAAGAAGGGGAACCAAACAGCCCCCCTTCTTAAAAAACTAAAATAAATAAAAGACTGGCATCGTGCCGGAGGCCATGCCCCCTCCGTGCAGCACTCTGCAAACGCGCCCCCAACAGGCATCTCCAGTATGCGCCAGGGAGCTGCGCTGCAGCCAGGTGTTCTGAGGCCAAGCCCCTTTTTACACCTCTCTGCAACGCAGCTCTGTGGCGCTTACTGGAGGTACCTAGTGGTCTAGTTTGACCCTAGGGACCCTTAGGATTCAGGGGGACTTAATCTCTCAACTTAGAACAGCCACAGGGCGCGTTTACACAGTGGTGAAGGGAGGGGACGGGGCCTGAGGTGACGTGTGCAAACACGCACTATGCCACGTTTTAAATTGGGGATATAATTTCCCTTCAATACTGAGGGCCCCTGGGGGCTAACTAGCCCACCAAGTGCTTCCAGTAAGCGCCACTGAGCTGCATTGCAGAGAGGTGGTCCAGGCCGTGCCACTTTTTACACCTCTTTGCAACGCAGCTCTGTGGCACTTACTGGAGGTACCTAGTGGGCTAGTTGGACCCTAGGGACCCTCAGGATTCAAATGAACTTAATCTCCCAACTAAAAATGGACACAGGGCGTGTTTACACAGTGGTGAAGGGAGGGGACGGGGCCTGAGTTAACGTGTGCAAAAACGCCCTGTGGCCTGTTTGAAGAGGTAGTTTTAATCCCCATGCCCTATTATACACTAGGGGCTTACAGAGGAGGTCATGCTAATCACAGGGGGACCCCAACGCATAATGTTCCCTAGTGTATGTAGGTGTTTTCACTGTATTCTAAGTGTCTTTTAACATAGCACTGGCTCTAGGACTGGTTAGTCAGACTCAGTTACCACCAGTATCCGTCTGAAAAAGTTGATGGTACAGGATGATTTTGCAACAAGGCTTCTTTCTGCTCTTCTTTTTGTTCTTTCTGCACGTTATCCTTCTTCCTGCACTTATCTTCGTATTTGAGGACTTCTGTTGCTTCTTTCTGCACTTCTTTTGTTTCTTTCTGTGCATTTTTTCTTCTTTCTTCACATGTCCTATCTCTGTAGGCATAGTTAGAAATTAGCATTTAAAAAACCTTTGAAATTCACAGAAAAAACCATAGGTTTCAGGCACGTTATAGTTAGGAATTAGCATTTAAAAAACCTCAGAAATTCACTGAAAAAACCATAGGTTTCAGGGGTGTTATAGTTAGCTGGACTTTTCACTTGTACAAAACCATTGAAATTCCCCCGTTATAGTTAGTTCAGCTAACTATAACTCGCGCGCCCGCAATGCACTGCTGATGACGTCACATATTACATCACTCATGACATGGTCAGTGACATCACTCATGACATCACTGATGACATCTCAAATGACATCACTGATGACATCACTGATGACATCATCCTTGTGATAGAGTGGCAGACCTCCTCTCACCCTAATATAACCTTTGATACACACATTCAAAAATAGAGACTAAAATTTTCAAAACAATGGACATACCAATACCAGTTACAACAACCTCTTCAGTAATTCTAAGATCCACATACACATCCACTCATTCACCAACAGTCCTATACAGTCACTCATACATGTACTCACTCATCATATGTACTCATACACCCATACATCCTGTTACACAATGCCACTCATCCATAGAGTTACTCACACACATAGTCACTCATGCTAATAAAGAATCAAACATACATTTACTTGCATATACAGTTATACACACACTACCATACTTACTTCTACGGAAACTTACACATACTTAGTCTTTTAAACAATCACTTATAGAAACACATACTTATTCATACAGGAACTCTTTCAATCTCTCACTCTCACATATACTCACATATATACACCAATAGTCACATATACTAGTTTAAAACATATTTAGTTACTCATAAAGACACTATTGAGACAGTCATTCACTCACTAACACACCCATACACACACTCATCTACCCATACAGTCCTGCACACATGCTGTGTTCAACACATACAAACAGTGAGTCACTCATTCATGCACCTATGCACTACGTAATACCCCCCACCGAACCATGCAGACACTCAGACTGATACTCAAAAAACCAACTAATAACCTATATAGACACCCATGTAGCTACTCACCAACCCATGCAGCCACTTATACACAAAGTGAGAGACTGATACAGATATTTACATATTTAAACATTACTCACTAAGCCATGTATTCACTATGATACACTTAATCAGTCAGTTACACAATCAATTTTTCAAAAACAAATCATCCATTTAGACACTTATATACCCATTTATTCTTCCATCGACCTTGAGATATACATATATAAAACATATTTAATTTTCAGAAAAACACACATTCACTGGATGATGTCATCAGTGATGTCATCAGTGATGTCATTTGAGATGTCATCAGTGATGTCATGAGTGATGTCACTGACCATGTCATGAGTGATGTAATATGTGACGTCATCAGCAGTGCATTGCGGGCGCGCGAGTTATAGTTAGCTGAACTAACTATAACGGGGGAATTTCAATGGTTTTGTACAAGTGAAAAGTCCAGCTAACTATAACACCCCTGAAACCTATGGTTTTTTCAGTGAATTTCTGAGGTTTTTTAATTGCTAATTCCTAACTATAACGTGCCTGAAACCTATGGTTTTTTCTGTGAATATATATATGTTTATATATGTATGTATATATATATATATTCACTTAAAAAACCATAGGTTTCACACATGTTATAGTTAGGTGGACATTTCACTCGTAAAAAACCAATGAAATTCCACCGTTATAGTTAGTTCAGATAACTATAACTCGCGCGCCCGCAATCCAGTGATCATGACGTCACATATTACATCACTCATGACATGGTCAGTGGCATCACTCATGACATCACTGATGACATCATCCTTGTGATAGAGTGGCGGTCGCGGGAGTTATAGTTATCTGAACTAACTATAACGGTGGAATTTCATTGGTTTTTTACGAGTGAAATGTCCACCCAACTATAACATGTGTGAAACCTATGGTTTTTTATGTGAATCTGTACGTTTTTTTAAATGCTAAGTTATGTATGTATTATTTTTTTTTTTTTTATGTTTTTCACCGTGCGCGCACCGTGCACGCACCCCGCGATTTTTTGAAAAAAAAATAAAATGTTTTTTCACCCTTCGGGGTCCTTTAGGGACCCCCTGACAAAGGCTAGGGGGTCAGGAACTCTCTACCCTGCCCCCTTTTCACGTTCACCACCTCTCTTTTTCACTCTCGCACCCACAACAAACAAAATGGCGGCCGACACTTCCTGATTTCGACCGATTCGAACGTTGACTGACATGTAACCACCAATCAGAATTACGCTCGCGCACGTTACAGTGCGCGCACCGTGCGTGCACGGTGCGTGCACGGTGCGCGGCTATAGATATGTATGTGTTTTAACTGCAATTTTCTCAGGAACTACTGAACAGATTGACACCATATATGCAAAAGGCACTTCCCTGACCTGAGGACTACCTCTCTGCCAAATTTCAAGTAATTCTGTTCAGCCGTTCGGGCTGTACCTTCGACTAAAGGTCCTATGGGAAAATGCATGGGGAAAATGCGTTTTGGGACCCCCCTTTTTTCTCGGCCCCCGCTTGACGAATCACCCCGAGACTTTCAGGGTAGGAGCTGAACAGAGCGCCCCATTAGTTTTGAAAATTTCGCGAGGATTTGTCAACCGGCGCCAAAGTTATTCAAAATAGAATTTTCAGATTTCCTATGGAAACACGGTCCTAACTATAACTATCTACTGGCGACCGCCAGTAGATAATATACCATGTCATGAATGATGCAATATGTGACATCATTAGCAGTGCATTGCGGGCGCGTGAGTTATAGTTAGCAGAACTAACTATAACGGAGGAATTTCTATGGTTTTGTACGAGTGAAAAGGTTTTTTAAATGCTAATTTCTAACTATAACGTCTCTGAAACCTATGTTTTTTTTCAGTGAATTTCAAAGGTTTTTTAAATGCTAACTTTTGAGTGTGATAGTAGTTATACCTATTTTTTGTACTGATTTTCTACAGTTTTTTAACTGTTTATTTATAAATATTTTATTCATTAAATAACAATATATATTTTTCTGAAAATTGCAAAAAAACATTTTTAATTAAAACTGAAATATTGATTAATTTTCTTGTTTTCATTTTTTATTTTAACATATTTATATCATGTTCTTAAATTTAAAAAAATCTATTTTTGTTCGCAGTTGCGCACTCAAAGTGTACACATCACGGTGGGTGCGCGCATTCTAGCCCCATTTTAGAAAAGTCATGAAGGATCCGCGTATGGTGTGCGACAGCTGCGTGTTTTTCAGTTACATCATATACATTTACTATCACGTGATATGCGCGATTGGTATGCGACCAGTTTGCGACTCCTGCTCCCGCGCATTCGCGACACATGCGCATTACGGTACGAGATGTTTGCGCGCTTGCGGGTCCCGCGTGACATCATATATGTGCTGGGGCGCACTGGGTGCGCGACTCCCGCAAAAAGAAATTATGTTCCAAAATGATATGTATGTGTCTTTAATATAAATATTAAGGCAAGAGATTATGTAAGATATTCATCAAAATAATATATTGGTACTTATAAGAAACTTATATTATTTTTAAATATATTTTCGTGAAGTCGGGTGCGTGCGTCGTGAGTGCAGAAAACCAGGTCAGCAGAGCTGCTGTAGAGCCAGAGAACCAGGTCAGCAGAGCTGCTCTAGAGCCTAAGAACTAGGTCAGCAGAGCTGCTCTAGAGTCAGAGAACCAGGTCAGCAGAGCTGCTGTAGAGCCAGAGAAACCAGGTCAGCAGAGCTGCTTTAGAGGGAGAGAACCAGGTCAGCAGAGCTGCTTTAGAGCCAGAGAACAAGGCCAGCAGAGCTGCTTTAGAGCCAGAGAACCAGGTTAGCAGAGCTGCTTTAGAGCCAGAGAACCAGGTCAGCAGAGCTACTCTAGAGCCAGAGAACCAAATCAGCAGAGCTGCTTTAGAGCCATAGAACCAGGTCAGTAGAGCTGCTCTAGAGCCTAAGAACCAGGTCAACAGAGCTGCTCTAGAGCCAGAGAACCAGGTCAGCAGAGCTGTTGCAGAGCCAGAGAAACCAGGTCAGTAGAGCTGCTTTAGAGGGAGAGAACCAGGTCAGCAGAGCTTCTATAGAGTCAGAGAACCATGTCAGCAGAACTGCTTCAGAGCCATAGAACTGGGTCAATGGAGCTGCTTTAGAGCCAGAGAACCAGGTCTGCAGAGCTGTTGTAGAGCCAGAGAACTAGATCAGCAGAGCTGCTCTGTAGCATAAGAACTAGGCCTGGGCCAAAATTCCGTTCCGTTCGCGGAAATTGCGATATTTTGGCATTTTCGCGTTCCGCGGAAAGCGCGAAAATGTCAAAAATTCCGCATTCCGCAGCTTAGAGATAATTTCTTTCTTGCTCGCGCTGTAAAATAATACATTCTCACGCGCGCGCGATCGCCTTACCTGAATCCCTGCGTTCTCCGACAAGTTTTCTTGACCCGGTCGCGTTCTCCACGAGATGTTGGATTTTGGTAGCGATTTTGCGCTGTCTCGCGAGAGTTCGCGGCCGCATTAACGTCATTTTTCACGCGATCACGTCATTTGTCACACGATCACGTCTTTCTTCTCGCGATCATGCACCGCGCGAGTATGAGAAGATTGAGATCTCGAACATGTCATTCTACATCGCGAGCCAGAGGATGAGGACGCGGGCACGTGAAATCGAACGCGAACAGGAGAAAGAGACCGCGAACACGTCATATCCAACGCGACAGGGACAAAGAAGAGAACGCGATCATATCGTTTTCGACACGCCGGCGGAAGTAATGTGAAGCTCGAGAACTCAACAACGTCAAATTTACAATTTGGAGAGGAATATCGGCTCTAGCAGCATGAAACCATCTGCAAATACTGATTTTGGATGAAAAGAACTCCTTACATTGACATTTGGCTTTCCTTTTTTGTGCAAGGAGTCATTTTTTTACAAGGTGGAGAGAGGGAGGAAGTGACACAGAATCTCCAACTTCCTGTTCCTGTCCAGCAGGCTCCTCCCAGTGCTTTGTCCATCTCCTGCTCATTCTGCCTTTGAATTTGGAGCTGGAAAGATCACTCTTTTTGTCTGCTGCATCATTGCAATTGGATTTCAGGATTTTTGGAATAGGATATTTTACAAGTAAGTGTGGGCATTGCAGTTGTTGTGTAACTACAATTTATTTTTGACAATTAATTAATTATCATCATTCCTTTTTTATTTTTTTTTATTTTGTGGGTTGTAGTAGTAGGCCCGAGCTAGCCATGGGCATGGCCTCATGGGTGTGTGTGTGCATGATGAAGCAACTGTTCCTTTTGTTTTTGAATATATTTCATTTTCAAGCACATTTAGGGCATGGATGGCATTGGATTGAGTTGGGGAAGTGTGTTTTTTGGGGTGGCCTTTGTGATGTTGTTGGGCCTGGCCATGTGGCTGGTGGCCATTTTGAGGCCTAGGCCTGCTAGCTTGCCTGGCCTTGTCTGCCAACAGGCCTGCTTTCATCCACTAGGACCAGAGCAGGTAGCCACAGCTTTAGTAATCTACTGTTTGCTGTGTGCTCTGTTGAATTTAGACATCATTTAGGGCATGGATGGCATTGGATTGAGTTGGGGAAGTGTGTTTTTTGGGGTGGCCTTGCTGATGTTGTTGGCCTGGCCATGTGGCTGGTGGCCATTTTGAGGCCTAGGCCTGCAAGCTTGCCTGGCCTTGTCTGCCAACAGGCCTGCTTTCATCCACTAGGACCAGAGCAGGTAGCCACAGCTTTATTAATCTACTGTTTTCTGTGTGCTCTGTTGAATTTAGACATCATTTAGGGCATGGATGGCATTGGATTGAGTTGGGGAAGTGTGTTTTTTGGGGTGGCCTTGCTGATGTTGTTGGGCCTGGCCATGTGGCTGGTGGCCATTTTGAGGCCTAGGCCTGCAAGCTTGCCTGGCCTTGTCTGCCAACAGGCCTGCTTTCATCCACTAGGACCAGAGCAGGTAGCCACAGCTTTATTAATCTACTGTTTTCTGTGTGCTCTGTTGAATTTAGACATCATTTAGGGCATGGATGGCATTGGATTGAGTTGGGAAGTGTGTTTTTTGGGGTGGCCTTGCTGATGTTGTTGGACCTGGCCATGTGGCTGGTGGCCATTTTGAGGCCTAGGCCTGCAAGCTTGCCTGGCCTTGTCTGCCAACAGGCCTGCTTTCATCCACTAGGACCAGAGCAGATAGCCACAGCTTTAGTAATCTACTGTTTGCTGTGTGCTCTGTTGAATTTAGACATCATTTAGGGCATGGATGGCATTGGATTGAGTTGGGGAAGTGTGTTTTTTGGGGTGGCCTTGCTGATGTTGTTGGGCCTGGCCATGTGGCTGGTGGCCATTTTGAGGCCTAGGCCTGCAAGCTTGCCTGGCCTTGTCTGCCAACAGGCCTGCTTTCATCCACTAGGACCAGAGCAGGTAGCCACAGCTTTAGTAATCTACTGTTTTCTGTGTGCTCTGTTGAATTTAGACATCATTTAGGGCATGGATGGCATTGGATTGAGTTGGGGAAGTGTGTTTTTTGGGGTGGCCTTGCTGATGTTGTTGGGCCTGGCCATGTGGCTGGTGGCCATTTTGAGGCCTAGGCCTGCAAGCTTGCCTGGCCTTGTCTGCCAACAGGCCTGCTTTCATCCACTAGGACCAGAGCAGGTAGCCACAGCTTTAGTAATCTACTGTTTTCTGTGTGCTCTGTTGAATTTAGACATCATTGAGGGCATGGATGGCATTGGATTGAGTTGGGGACATGTGTTTTTTTGGGGTGGGCTTTCTTATGTTGGTTGTCTTAAAGACATGCTTTTGTTGTGTGTGTCTGGTGAGTGTTGGTGTGCGATGCATGCTCCCTGCAGACCTTTTTGGGGCCTGTGAATGTTCGTATTTGCATTTTGTTGCATTAAAAAGGCAGAGCAGTGTGCTTCAGCATGCATCCTTTACCTGACTTTCATAGGCCTTTTGTCAGCTCCTGGTGTTTCCCAGGCCCCCTGCTTGTTAGTGATTTGTGAGTGTCCATGTGGCTGGTGGCCTTTTTTTGTGTTGGGAGTTATTAGTGTCCTGCTTTTGCCATATAGGCCTGCATGGTTTTCCTATTGGCTTACTGCTTCCATCCATCCACCCCCTTTGCCAGCAGCAGCTCCATGGATGCTGAGATGCTCAAATAATGCAATGGTCCACCCCACTTCCATTAGTTTTTTATTTTGTTGTTTATTATTAACTTTCCTATCCTTCCTGAGAGTGTAGTGTGTGGCTGTACACAGTACTAGTAGTATAACATAGCTCTAGTTAAAAAAAATAGTCATAAATGGCTAGACTATCTTTTGTTTGCACTAGTACAGTACTAAGTAACTGAACCACAAAAACAAATGCAACATTTCACTGATGTTCTTCTCCTGTCTTCTTTGCTTTTAGGTGCACAAAAGACAGAGTAGGAGGTGTCATCGGCATCACCTGGCTACCCGTTGTACTGCCAGCCAGACAGAAGTCCTGCTGCGCATCACGCCCACGTGTGACCAGAACTTGTTGTGCATCTGCCTCCTGCCTGACATCTGAAGAAGATGGCCCCAAAGAAAGGTACCAGGTCCAGTACCAAGAAAGTTGCCGGTGAGAAGAAGGAACAGAAAAAGGAAGTGCCATTAACCACGACTGGTGGTGTGCCGGCCAATGTTTTTTTTGGCACCAAAGCGTTGTCCGGGAACCAAGCTGGGAGCAGCACAGCGGTCCAACCCCACCAACCTAGGCCCAAGGGCTTTAGTGTCGCAGAGGTAGCCAGTCTACTAACGAGCAGCGATGTTGAAGAAATGTCATTACCGCAAAGTAGTACACAATCAAGTTCAACGCAGGCGCAAACTCAGCAGATCAGTGTCAAGCCGCCGCAACCAGAACAGCAGCAGCCACCGCAACCAGAACAGCAGCAGCCGCCGCAACCAGAACAGCAGCAGCCGCCGCAACCAGAACAGCAGCAGCCGCCGCAACAGCCCGCCATAGTAGTTGTTGCTCCTGACGTAGAGGCATTTCAGGAAATTGAGCTTCCTGCAGACAAAGTGGAGCAAAGTCAAACCACTGTTTCAGAAGATCAATTGTCTTCCAGACCACCAGCAAGGAAAAGGAGGCTTAGTCCATCATCTTCTTCTTCAAGCCCCGCTTCTGATGATCGTGATGACACTTGGGTCCCACCAGCTCGGTCTGAGAGTGAAGTACGCCACAAGACATTGCTTCTGAAAAGGAAGGTCCCAGAAAAACTTAGAGTTATGGAGGTAGATGTAGAAGAGGGGGGTGATGATGTTGATGAAGACGAGCCAGTCATCACGCACATTACTCCCGCCCCAAAGGGATTGGAGACCTACATTCTCACCCTATCCAGAAAGGCTGTTACTCAGCGGGATGTAGCACGGATCTCACCAACACAGGTTACACCACCACTACCTCCAGCTGCCATATTTTCCAAGGCCCGGCAGGGACCTACATCCAGCTCAACCATCTCAGTAGGAAGTGGTAGTAAAAGTCACAGTGTAGGTGGACAGGGTCACATATTTTCAAGCACCCCCTCAAGTTCATCTGGTGTTGAAAGTGGCACATCCAGCAGTGCCAGAAAGTTCTCCTCCCCAGTTTGGGACTTCTTTTCTGTTAGCGCCAAGGAGGAGAACATTGCTATATGCGCAATTTGTCGGCAAGGTGTTCGGCGTGGTAAGCTTGGTACAAACTATGGTAACGGAGGACAAGCAAGTCATCTAAAAATACACCACAATATCGTGTGGGAGGATCACCTACGTAAGTTAAAAGAAAGTAGAAAAACTAAACCCTTTGAAGTTGGTCAGGAATCAGGGAGCGATATTATTGTGGTGGCAGGTGAAGAACAGGGAGGCATTTCTAGCCCTGTCTCCAGTAGTGCAGTCACTGCAGTGGTAACGCACACATCCTCCTCAGTAACATCAGAGTGGCACCGCAGTAAGAGCCATACTCAGAGTGTGGGTGAGACACCAAGGCGACCGGCGAGTACCTCAATGAGACAATCTGTGTCGTTGAGCCTTAGTGGGTTAATGAAAACAGCACCACTAAGGAAAGTAAGCCAGCCTACCATTGACAGCATGTTTAGGTTGGAGGGGCAGTTCCAACGCAACCACCCAACGGCACGATTGTACAATGCGAAGCTGGCTAAAATGTTAGCGCTGGACCTTCTTCCTTTTTCATTTGTGGAAGGGGTGGGTTTCCTTGAATTTGTGTCTGCCATCTGCCCGAAATGGAAAGTTCCCAACCGGTCCTATTTCGCAAGAATTGCTGTTCCGGCACTACATCATGATGTGCTGGAATTGGTTGGTCATGGTTTGCGGCAGAGTGCTGTGCACAATATCCACCTGACAACAGACATGTGGAGCAGTTGCCAAGCCACAGATTACATGTGCATCACTGCACACTGGATCTCTTTTGTGGGGGTTAGAGATCAACTATCTGCACGAGGTGTTGTTGACACAGCTGCGATTTTTGAAGGTACTCGGAAACATGCAACTGTAGCCATGTTCGCCATGGAGAAATCTCATACGGCTGAAAACATTTTAGAAGAGTTTCGCACCAAGGTTTTGGAATGGCTGCGGCCCAGAGGGCTTGGTATTGGCTTTGTTGCCACAGACAATGGCAGTAATGTACTGAAGGCCATGGAACTTGGTTCCTATTTCAGGGTTCCATGTTTGGCACACTGCATAAACATTATAGTGCAAGACTTTCTGAAAAAAGAACCCATAGTAAGCAATTTACTGGCCATCTGCCGAAGAATATGCACTCATTTCAGCCATTCTTTTAAAGCTCGGAAGCAGCTGAGGATCATCCAACGTGAACTTAGGATGCCAGTCAAGGCACTCATCCAGGAGGTGGCAACACGTTGGAACTCAACGTAATACATGCTTGATCGTCTGTACGAACAGCACAGGTCACTCAATGAATATGTCTGGTACAGAAGCAGTGATGCTAGTGTTAAAGGCATGACCTTTCAGAGGGAGCAATGGACCCTAATTCAATGCCTGACTGAGATGCTGTCTCCTTTTGAGGCCTTCACACGTGAAGTCAGCAAGGAGGACTGTACAATGGGCCAAGCTATCCCATTGTTGCAAATGCTAGAGCATGAGCTGAATAATGTGTCTGAATCCTACAAAGGTGTAGAGGACAGAAGGCAAGCCCATGACTTGGTGGAGAGCTTATCCAGGCGCTTATCAGAAAATGTAAGGATACAAAATAAAATTTTGTCACAAGAACATTACATTTGTGCCACAATTCTGGATCCACGTGCAAAATTAGGACTATTCCTTTCTTTTTCCGACAATGATGTTGCCCGCTACAAAAGTTGTATAGCTGAAGCAGCCATCAAGTTTGAAAACGAAGGGCTGCTAATTAAAAGCCCGCCACATCAACCCACAACAAGTACTGATACTGAAGCAGGCCATGCAGAATCAAGTGCAACTTCGTCGGCTGAGGGCAGTGCGGTTGGCTCACAATCGCAACACTCACCATCACCATCGACTACAAAAACAATAACTGGATCATTCGGCCGAGTACAATCATTATCAGATTGGTATGTAAAGATGGGCCTTAAGCACAGTGCTGATGCACAGAAAAAACAGCACAAAAGCTTACCAGCAGCAACCCTGAACATTGAGCGGATGGTCCAGGCCTATCTGGACGACCCAACAGAGGTGTACGTTGATCAAAACCCAGTGCAGTATTGGTATAGGAAAAAGTCTGATTGGCCACAGCTCAGCAGGCTGGCGATAAGCTATCTGGCTTGCCCTGTCGCAAGTGTCTCTTCCGAACGTGTTTTCAGTGCTGCTGGTTCCATTGTAACCTTGAGAAGGACCAGTCTATCTCCCAAAAACGTGGAGAGGTTAACAATGATCAAAATGAATCAGCACTTCATACCACCGAATTACACAATGCATGAATCAACAGAGGAAGATGAGGACAGCGGCTCAGGTGACGGAAGTATTGTGTCAGATGATTACCTACTACTGGAAGATCCCCCAGAGTTTGAGGACGAGCTATACTTCCCTGACAATTAGGCTCGCACTTACTGTCTTCCTCCCTTTTTTCCCCCTTTGTTTGTGTCTGTCGTTCCGGTTATAAACTTGTGAATCGCAACAAATGCATTATCACCGTCTTCTACTCTTCTAATTTAAGATACAAGTTTCAGGTGTCTGCCATTTGACACTACAGTCCTCAGAATCCAGCTCCTCCGCTCGATCATACTGCATCTCCTGGTCAATTCCATTTCCCTCATGAGTGATGATTGGATGATGGTAACAACAAATTCAAACTTTCCTCGTCCTTCCAAAACAAGTGGACCATGAATCTGATGACTTCTATAGCTATCCTCCTTCAGAGCCGAGAGAGACTGGCCATTAACTGAAAATAAGATGCAACAGGTAATGATTGATGCCATGCATTGGCCGCAGAATGGCAGACTGAATGATGTAGATTTTGTTGTGTGTGTTGCGCATGAATTGATGTAATTGTGCACTGCCACTAATCAACTTTCTACAGAACACACTAATTTTCCCCTTCTTGCAAACAAGAAATGTGTACTTCTCCTGCATCTTGGTGATACATTGCTTTTAATTCAATACAGGAAGGGGACTCACTCAATCTGCGCAATGCAAATGACTGTGACTTAACAGCACCGTCCATCATGATGATGGCGAAAGAGACGGCCCGTTAACTTAAGATGAGAAGGAACAGGTAATGAATGATGACAATTAATGGCATGCATTGGACACCTGACTCTGAGCTATTGGTCTTTGTGTTTGCGTTGTTTGTTGTGCACAAAGTGATGTCAAAGTGTACTAGTAGTAATCTATCTTTCTGTACACAATAAAGAATGACTCAAGTCAGTAATATTTATATTTCTACTCTGGGTGATTCATAAAAATTATACTTAGACTGCAGGCCGATCTTCAGTCAGTAAAAGTATCAGAGATGATGATGAAGTCAGGAGGAGGATGTTTCAGGAGTGGCATAAAACGGAAAAGCCTAAAGGTAAACACGTCAACAACAACCACAGCAGACCCAAATGTCTGTGTAGAAGTTGAATAGAGTGTAGCGGTGGGATGACTGCAGTGCATTGATTTTACTAACTTTAACTGTAAAATGCTATGTTTGGAATGGATAATGTGCTTTGCGTTTGTCCAACTCTTTGAGAGAAAAAAAAAGGACTCTAAAGTGTTAACGTAGGATGTGCTAATGGTAAGCACTGTGGGCCTGATCTCTCCTGTTACTGTTGAAGGTCAATGCTGGAAACAGACTAGAGTAGAGATGATGCATATGCATACATGCCACCTCGGAAAGTGTTCTTGTTGCACTACACCATCACTTGTTCATTTGTTTTCACTTTCTTTCTCAATATCCCCTTTGGTTTTCAATCTAAAATTACAGGCCGGGCCTTGGCCAAAACTTTGTAAAACATTACAATGCATATTAATTACCTTACCAATCAATCACCTTTTTTTTCCAGCCGGGCAGTGGCGAGTGGCGAGGCGACACACCCAAGATTGATGGACGAGAGGAGCAAGAGGAATGCCGAGATGCAAAAAACCAGTCCACATTTTTGACCAGGATAAGACAGTAACAGTATCCACTTTTAACTTCTTTTAAATAATTTGATTAATATCTTGTATACAATCTTTACAACAGTGTGTTCTTGGAGTTGTTATTATCAATCATCATTACGTTTGCTCTGTGTTTACGATTCTTCACTACCAATATTTAAAATTTCTATTTGCTATCTGTTAAAGTATTAAGGCCAGAACAAGAAATAGAAGTGTATGTAATCCGGGTCTCATCATCATGCATGCATTGCCTTTTTCTCCCTTAACATATGGAATGGATATGGTATGGTAGTCTTCAATGATTGTCGTTTGTTTGTCTATGTATGCATACTGTTTTTCTATGTCAAACCTTTCCCAAAATCCCCCTTCCCATCCATTCAACAAACCCTAACCCTCTTCCCCCGGGCTGTGTGACTTATTGTCGAGGTGTAACTAAATTAAATGTACACCAATACTTAATCACACACTTGCTGGGGCGGATGTGGTGAAAGCAACACTACTTCAATTTCAATGCAGAGCGATGATCTTCTTCTGCTTGCCCACCCATGAGTAGGATATTTCAGAGGTTATTTTATTTAACAAAGGAACATATACCTCAGCATGAATTGCCGGCATTGATTGAATTTGTTTGTTGTCATTCCTCATATACAGCACTAACTGTTAGACTGTAGGCATAGTCAAGTGACTCGAGTCGACAAAACTATAGTTTGTAACTCTGTCTAGTAGGCTATCCTCATAATAACCACCATTCAGTTTTTTTGTCAAATATTTGAGCATATAATTGTTGCTCGGTAAATTCTGTGATGTACTTCATTCAACTACTCCTCTAACAGTCTCTCAAAGGCGATTGACTATCTCCTTTTCTTTTTTTGGAAATGCTGCCACCCTGCCAGTGTATACTACTACTACTATACTACCACCACCCCAATCATGGCATGTATGAAAAAGGAAACCATCTTCACCATGCAGCCAGTGCTGTGCCACAGTTGGACATAAACATCAAGCACCGGTAAGAGAGAAGTTTGGGGGAGGCAGAATTAATAATGGACATGTTGTCAATGATTTCATTTTCAAACACCACTCCAAAGAATGCATAGACTAGAGGACAGACTGAAAGTACTAGAAGGACCAGTCAATGAGTGAGGTGTGTCGCATCTATCTGTTTGTGTCTTATACAGTCAGCAAATTATTGAAATCAAACACAGGCTATGGGCGGACATGCACCAGCAAGGAAACAGTGTGATGTAAAACAGTTACCCCACCTACAAAACATTAACAACATTGCATGTAACATAGAAAAATATATTTAATTTACCCTAACAAATAAACTAAACCCACAAAAGCTGACCCACCCACCTCCCTAACCCCAACCACTGTCCACAGTAGAAAAAAGTCAAACGCCAAACGAGTAAAGAACAGGAATTAAAAAAGGGGCAGTGACAGGGACTAACTGGTGGGGCGGGACTGGAGGAGGACACGCATCTGGCGCATCTCGTCCTCTAAATGGGTGACGTGGCGTCTAAGGCCGCGGCAGTTGCAGCCACAGGGGGGGGGCACCGGAGATGACACGGTGGCGGCGGGCAGCCGCCAGGCGGTGGCGCCGTAACGCTGGAGGGCGGTGGCTGGGGCCCGGGGCACTGGAGGAGGCTTCAATAGCTGCTGCAGTCTCCTCCTCCTCCTCGGCTAGGACCACCAGCCGCCGGTATTCATGCTGGATTGCTTCCAGCTTCCGGCGCCGTGCCTTGGCGGCCAATTCCTTCCGGTTGAGTTTCGGAGTTGCTGTGTATCAAAAAGAAAAAAACAAGACAATTGTAAAATATAGTCTTAATAAAACAGTAGGACAAGGTAATTATTTATACACATAGTGGCACGGTAGAGTAGCACTATAAAATAAAGCACAGTAGTACATAACATTTTAAATGGCACCCGTCCTTCTTCCTTCCACCTGTCTTACACTTTTTAGTTGAACAGTGCACCAGGTGCTCTTCTCCATAAAACTTTCAAAGCGGAGTTCAAATCAGATAGATGAGGCCATTGGTTACTCAATACTCCGGCTCCTAGTCCTATACCAATTAAAGGGAATTCTAGTCTTCTAGTTCACTCTTCAAACGTCCCCAAGAACTCATACTTACTTACGACATCGGATAGCGGGCGGACTTTGTCCGCCCGCCATCCGACTGCTAAAAAGGGTGGGGGTCCCGTGGGGACAATTAATTAGGATGATGCGCCCGGCACAGTGGCGGGCGCACCCTGTTTTTTTTAATTTAAATTCTGGTTGGCTTTGCTGAAAGCAATGCTAAAATGTTGTGCTGCTTTTCCAAGCACAACATGACGGGCCCCGCACGGAGCCTGTCACGTTTTGCTTTGAAAGTCGGGGGGGTACCATAGCATCGGTAGGTACCCTCCATGGGGGCCCCCAAGCATACTCTGCAATGTGTGCATGCCTTTCCGTGGCGGACGGCAATGCCGCCACGCAAAGGCATTCCAAAATGCAGATTATATGGCTGGCGGTGTGGTGAGAGAGACACCACCACCATATTGAACCCTTTTCCGCCTGGACATGTCTGAATATTTTCTACAGGGATGGCGGGAGGTTTGCCCCTGCGGTGACGGCAGTGAATTCCAGCCGGCCCGGCGGGGGCAATACGCCCACCATCCTAATGGGGGCCCTAAGTCACAACTGTACAGTATACATATACATACAGTACACCCTTGCAGTGAGTGTGCTGTCAAGTTCAACAATAGTTAAAGATTATGAATCTAACTTACCACCACCTGCCACTGGTGCTGCCACTCCCCCTACCGCTCCGTTGCTATCTGCAACTGCCGCATCCTCGCCCTCGGCGTCGCCTTCGCTGGCCCCAGCAATGGTGGACGGTAGTGCGCCTAGAAAACATTACACATTTATTAGGCGTCATATACACCTCCCCCCTATTGATCAGTAGCAAGGTTGAAAAATGAGTTAATACTAACATACATCACTAGTACAAATCAGGTAGTAGTAGAGTAGACACTAATAGTTATATGATCATTGTAGCCTTTGCTTGATTAGCCCTAGCCATGCACATGTGACGTTACCTTTACCTTGCAGCTTCTTAAGAAACCTTTGAGCCCACATGACCTGCCTCACACTGCTACTGTCTAGTCTACGCGCTGCGTACAAGCGGTCAACAAACATTAACAAGCCACTTTTTTAGGAAGAACTGGTGTACTACTGTTACTGTTAGTCCATATTGCTTATCCATAGATGCTACACTTTTTGGCACGGCTGAGAAATGCTTGCAAGTTGCAATATACTAACGCACACCATTTCTTTTTTCGCATTACAGACGCAAGATTCCCTTCTACGAACCAGAGCTTCTGAACGATGCACCAACTACCAGTACTAGGTTCTTCTGAGGTGAGGGGTCCATTCACTCACATCTTCATTTATAAATGTATATAAACTAAATTGCTATGGGATGGTGGTGCTGCCTTCCACCACTGTTCAGTTATCATGATTTAATTCCCAACTGTATAAGTGTAACAATGTATATTGTTTTAATGTTATTGATTTGCCGGTTGGTGCTGCTAAGAAAACAGTGTACAGACCTTCTCAAATTGAAATAAACATTTTAAACTTACATAGACTTCGTGGTATTTGGTGTGGAATGGACTAAGTTACACGAGTGAGCAAATTAAAGTAAGGGTGTGCATGTGAATTGCTTCCACGACAGAGGTTGGGTGTGTTATGTTCTGGGTTGTCTACTTGTTGGGTATCTTGGGGGGAGGGTTCCGAGACCTAATAGGTATGACAAGACAGTACTATAGTCAAGCAGTGGAATTGTGGTGGGTGCGGAATTTCTGATTGAGGTGTGCAAGGAAGGTCCAACCTACCATCACCAACATCCTATTTTCTGGTGCAAATGTATGTCGAAGATCCCTACAACAGTGGTATGTCCTATAGGGTATCATATCAAAATATTAAGAAATCTGGTAGGGCTGTTTCTGTGAATTTTCAAAGCCTCAACAACAATAAGAGTAAAAGTAGTACAAGACAACGACCCAACGGATTGTACGAGCTACTGGTTGTTAGAGTCGGGGGTCTCTGGTTGGCGCAAGGTTGCCCTTGTGTCAAGCAGGAACCCTCTCCTCTACGTCAGGGCGCAGGATAACCCCTCGTGAATGACCCTTGCTCACCCTCTAGGTGCGTGGCGTGAGCAGCCAAGGCGATTCCTCAGGCGTTGTTGGTTAAGCACTTACAATCATACACACAGTAAATACATCAATCCCCCCAGAAACGGACACCAGACTTGAATATGTAGAAAAATACGCTTCTTTATGTAAAAATAGGTATATATATCTCAGCAGACTTATCACAAGACCAATAACGTTTTCGCTAGGCCACCAGGTTATACAGCAGGCAAATGTTCTGGGTTCGTAGTTTCAAATGGATACTTGGTAGTCTCTTTACTTGTAGTTCCAGTACTCACAGAGATCGGTTCCTGCGAACGGGGAAATAAGGCGTTGCGGGCCCCGAGCCCGATACTGGAACTTCTTTCGTGATGTGGAGAGTCGGCACAGGTCGGTGCGACTCTCAGCTTGGAAGTGTTCTTGGGTCCTCAATCAGCAGGTGTGGGCACGTAGGCAGGCGCGGCCAGCGACCCTGTAGCACGGCGGTGCAGGAGGGTCTCCACAGCGGGGGCGGCGCGGCCTGAGATGTCCGGGGATAGCGAAGCGGGGTCACAGGGCACAGTCAGTGCAGCTGGATGACCCGGCGTAGATCACAGTCGTCGGACGTCTTCCGGCGGGAAGGGTGATAGCACGTTCAGCGCGCTCCAATGACAGGCGGTGACAGGGATGCAGGCGGCCTGGCCCGGGGACAGAGAGCGGCTCGGGACGGAGCGGGGCTCTCACGGGATTGAGGCAGGCGAGCTTCTGAGTGTCACGGCCCTAGGAGGGGCGATGAGGGGCGCAGTCTCTTTTCCAGCGGGATGCACACACGGCTCGAATTGGAGGACGAGCAAGAAGCACAGAGAACCCACTGTTCCTGGGGTTCAGTTCAGGGGGCAAGCTCAGATCAAGCCCTTGGAGAATGTTCAAGCACAAAGTAGCAAAGTCTTTTCAGTAAGTCTCTTCCTCTCCTCTCTCAGCAAGGCAAGCAGCAGGCCAGCTCCTCCGGCGTCTTCTTCTCCTTCTAGTCGGGCAGAGGTTCTTTGTGGTAAACAGGATTCTGATTTCTTAGGAGCCAGGCTCCTACTTTTATACACCAATTCTTTTGTTCTTTAGCGCCAGGGGGCCTAGGCCTGGCTCAGTCCAGTTCTGGAGCACTTTGTTATGGTGACTCTGCTCTTTCCTTTCAGCAGCAGGGCAGAGACATCAGCCGCCCCGCAGGGGGTGGCGCCGGCTTTGTGGTGGCAGAGCACAGGTCTATTCAAGAGTCAAGGTGTACTCCTCCCACCCATCCAGGTGTCACCTCTCTACCCACCACCTGGCAGCCAACCTGTCTCTGGGGATTCCCCAACCCTGCTCCTTACTGTTGCCAGGCAGAACACATACACACAGCAGAGGCGGACTGAGATGGTCAGGTCAGTAAATACTAACTTTCTAAAAGTAGTATTTACAAACCCAGGATATTAAAATAAACTTGACTACAAGAAGTATTTTATTATTCTGAGTTCAGGCATACTAAACTTGACACTCTACCATGCTCTCTGAGTCCACTGGGGTCACAGCGTTGGCGTGACCCCGGCAGCCCATTCTGGCCTATGGAGAGCAGGTAGCCTTCAATAGTGAAAAACGACAAGGGCTGTAATTCACTACTAAGACATGCCACACACATCAGGGCATGTCCTACCTTATGCCTACAATGCACCCTGCCCTTGGGCCTACCAGAGGGGTGGCTAATATGTAGGTAAGGGAAGGTTTAGGGACTGGCAAGTGGGGGCACTTGCGCAGTCAGCGCGATGGTCCCGGACCGCGCACAGGGTCTGCGGTGGCAGGCCCTAGACACACTTTACAAGGCCGCTTCCGTGGGTGGCACAACCAGCGCTGCAAGCCCACCAGCAGCCTTGGCATTCACAAGCCCTGGCACCCCTGGTGCACTTTACTGGGGACTGACAGTGAATCCAATAAACCAATCATGGACATCAATTACAGGTACACTTTACTTAGGGAGCACTTGCACTGCGGCACGGATTAGCCGTGGCGCAGTGCCCTGAGCGGACAACACCAGCAAAACAGTCGAGGCACACCATCAAAAAAGTGGAAGGGAAACTCACGCCAAGGTGCCAGGTCTAACACGTGTCCCCTCCAGCTGAAATGTGGGGAGAACTACCCTTGCCCAGGGGGTTCCTCGTCACTAAGGCGGAAATACCTGGACAGACCGTCAGCGTTGGCGTGATCTGTACCAGGACGGTGTTCCACCGTAAAGTCCATACCCTGTAGGGAGATGGACCACCTCAACAGCTTCGGGTTTTCACCCCTCATTTGCATCAACCATCTGAGGGGCCTGTGGTCCGTCTGAACCCGGAAGTGAGACCCAAACAAGTAGGGTCTTAGCTTCTTCAGCGCCCAGACCACAGCAAATGCTTCTCGCTCAATTGCACTCCACCTACTTTCCCGTGGAAGTAACCTCCTACTGATGAAGGCTACGGGTTGGTCCCAGCCCTCCTCAGTCATCTGTGAGAGAACGGCCCCTACACCATGCTCTGAAGCGTCTGTCTGGACTAGGAATTCCTTGGAGAAGTCAGGGGCCAAGAGCACGGGCGCCGTGCACATGGCAGTCTTCAGGGTGTCGAAAGCTTTCTGACAGGTGTCAGTCCAAATCACGTTCCTGGGCTGCTTCTTCGAAGTCAGCTCTGTCAAGGGGGCAACGATCGTTCCATAGCCCTTGACAAACCTCCTGTAGTACCCAGTGAGCCCCAGGAAGGCCCTCACTGCGGTCTGCGTCTTGGGGGGTTCCCAAGCCAGGATGGTTTCAATTTTGGGTTGCAAGGGTGCCACCTTGCCACTCCCCACTTGGTGTCCCAAGTACACCACGGAACCCTGCCCGATCTGGCACTTGCTTGCCTTGATCGTGAGGCCTGCTCGGCGCAGCGCCATCAACACTTCCCAGAGGTGGCGCAGGTGTTCAGGCCAGGTGGCACTGAACACTGCGATGTCATCCAGGTAGGCGGCACTGAACGCATCCAGCCCAACCAGTACCTGGTTGACCAACCTCTGAAAGGTGGCAGGGGCATTCTTCATCCCAAATGGCATGACTCGGAACTGGAAGTGCCCATCTGGTGTAGAGAATGCTGACCTCTCTTTGGCCCCATCGGTCAAGGCGATCTGCCAGTACCCAGACGTTAAATCAAACGTACTGAGGAACCGGGCAGCCCCCAGCCGATCAATGAGCTCATCAGCTCTGGGGATGGGGTGCGCGTCAGTCTTCGTGACTGAATTGAGTCCTCTGTAGTCCACACAGAACCGGAGTTCAGGTGTGGCTCCCGGCGCAGCAGCTTTGGGGACCAAGACCACGGGGCTGGACCAAGGACTGCTGGAGGACTCAACCACCCCTAGCGCAAGCATTTTGGAGACCTCCTCCTTAATGCAAGCTCTGACCCTGTCAGTTACCCTGTAAGCCTTGTGCTTCACAGGTAAGCTGTCTCCTGTGTCCACATCATGGACGCACCAATCTGTGACACCAGGAACCAGGGAGAATCGGTCGGAAAACTGTCCCAGCAAGTGGCGGCAGTCTTCCTGTTGTTCGGGCGTCAGGGTGGGTGAGAGGTTAACTCCATCCACTGACCCATCTTTCTCAGAGGCCACTAAGAGGTCAGGAAGAGGCTCGGTCTCCTCTTCCATTCCATCATCAGTGGCCAGCAGCATGCCCACTTCGGTCCTCTCTAAGTGGGGCTTAAGGCGGTTAACATGTAGGACCCTCAAAGGGTTCCTGGGAGTCTGCATGTCCACCAAGTAGGTGATAGGACTTTTGCGCTCCACAACCTCAAATGGACCTGTCCACTTATCCTGAAGTGCACACGGCTCCACTGGGGCCAAGACCCACACCTTTTGTCCAGGTTGAAGCTCTACCAGAGTGGCATTCCGGTCGTACCACCGCTTCATCTCCTCCTGGCTGGCTTCCAGATTTGCCTCAGCAAGTTGCCTGAAACGCCGAGTCTGGTTTCGGAAGGCCAGCATGTAACTATATACATTCTGGGGAGGTTTACTGGGAGATTGCTCCCAGCCTTCCTTTACCAAACTCAGAGGTCCTCTTACCGGGTGACCATACAGAAGCTCAAAGGGGCTGAATCCTAGAGACTTCTGTGGCACCTCTCGGTAAGCGAAGAGCAGGCATGGCAAGAGGACGTCCCACTTACGCCTCATTGGACCGTCCAGGCCCATGATCATGCCTTTGAGGGTTCGGTTGAATCTCTCAACCAACCCATTTCCTTGGGGATGGTAAGGAGTGGTGAACTTGTACGTTACCCCACACTCCTTCCACAGGGATTTCATATATGTGGATATGAAATTGGTCCCCCTGTCGCTCACCACCTCTAGAGGGAATCCCACTCGGGAGAAAATTCCCATCAGTGCCCGTCCCACCACGGGGGCCGTCACTGTCCTCAGAGGGGTGGCTTCAGGGTACCGGGTGGCATGGTCCACCAAGACCAGGATGAACCTGTTGCCCAGGGCTGTCTTGGGATCCAGAGGCCCCACAATATCAATACCCACTCGTTGGAATGGCGTACCGACCACAGGGAAAGGTTGCAGAGGAGCCTTGTGCTTCCCTCCGCTCTTACCACTTGCCTGGCAAGTCTGACAGGTTCTGCAGTAGGAATCGGAATTCTTATGCATTTGGGGCCAGTAAAAGTGGGTGACAAGCCTGTCATAGGTCTTGTCCATCCCCAAATGTCCTGCTAACGGCACATCATGAGCCAGCCCCAGTAGGAAGGTTCTGAACTTCTGGGGTACCACCAGCACACGGGCTGACCCAGGTTCAGCAGCCTTAGGCTCGGAATACAGGAGGTCACTCTCCCAGTACACGTAGTGTGTTTTGGCCTGAACACCATTGGCCTGGTCTGCAGCCTGTTGCCGCATACCCACGAGAGAAGGGCATTCTTTCTGCTCCCTGCAGAATTCCTCCCTGGAGGGACCTCCTTCTTGCTGCCAATGGGTCAGCTCAGGCAGATCTCCCAGTTCGGCAATCTGTTCCCCGGTAGGCTCCAGAGCATCCCCCTCAGGGTCTACTTCCTCCTGGGCCGTGGGAACTTCGGGGGCCGGTTTCCCGCGCCTCCTGCGCCTTCTCCCTAAGGCCGGTTCCTGGACCTCTCCCTCAGGCTCCAGGACCCTCTCAACACCCCTACTGGCTGCCATGGACCAGGTGGTCACGCACGCCCAGTCGGGTAGACCCACCATCCTCAGATGCGTGGTCTTCTCCACCTTTTCCCAAGGGGAACTCTCCAGGTCGTTCCCTAGCAGACAATCTACAGGCATGTCAGTTCTCACAGCGACTTGTAGAGTACCAGAGACCTCCCCCCACTCAAAGGGAACTTGAGCCATTGGACAACGACTCTCTACGTTGTCAGCATTGACAACCCTACAGTAGGCATTGGGTACAATCTGCTCTTGAGACACCAGGTGTTGCCTCACCGAGGTCACGCTGGCTCCTGTATCTCTAAGAGCCTCAACCTTCTTTCCATTGATGGTCACCACCTGCCCATATTTCTTAGTGTTAGAGGGTAGGTAGGTTACAGGGACCATCTCACTGTCTCCTAGCGAGACTAGGGTCATCTGCCCGGGACCCCCACCCTCCTGGACTGCTACTTCCTCCCCAAAGTTAACACTAGCTACTTGCCGGGGTGGGGCACCAGTGGGTGCGGTCTTACCAAACAGGCGACACTTAGGATCAGAGGCAATGTGACCCGGATCGCCACACTTATAACAATTGAAGGGCCCCTTTGGAACAGGTCTACCTGTCGGGGCCCCGTTCTGCTGCGGGGTTGGGGGAGGCTGAGAACCCTTCTGCTGGTTCCCTTGGGAATTACTTTGGGGGCCTTTTTGGAACCCCTTCTGTTTACCCTTGTCCCCCCCACTCTTCTGCTGGGGACCCTGCCCACCTTTGGCGGAGTCTCCCACTTGACCCTTGTGGACCCTGGTGCTGAGCCAGCGGTCCGCCTCCTCAGCAAGCTTCCTCGGGTTGGAGAGCTTGCTATCTATCAGGTGCTGGCGTAGCTCAGGAAAACATTGACTGGACAAGTGCTCCCATGCAATTAAATCAAGCAGCCCTTGATAATCATTCACTTTGCTACCCTTCACCCAACCATCCAGCGCTCTGCAAAAAAAGGTCACATATTCCACATACGTACTCTCAGGGATCTTCTTGGTCTCCCTGAACCTCTGTCGATATAGCTCCGGAGTTAACCCATACCTGGTCATTAAAGCTTCCTTCATATGGGGGTATGAGGTTTGGACTTCTAAGGGCAAATCTAACAGTGTGTCCCGCCCTTCAGCAAGGAACCTTCCCCACAACCCCGCTCCCCAGTCTTTCTCAGGGACCCGGTGTGAGGACATGGCCACCTCGTAGGCCCTAAACCACTGCCCTATGTCATCCTTTCTGAAATACTCCTTTACTACATCTTTGGGGATGTACACCTTGGACTCTACCTGCGCTGGTGGAGTGCTGCCACCAGAAGGAGCAGTGTCCAAACTTTTCGCCTTCAGCTCCAACTCCTTCAATCGGATATCATGATCCATTTGGCGTTGTTGTGCCTCCAGGGCCAACTTCTGCTTTTCCATTTCCATTTGTCCTGCCAACTTTGCCATCTCCATTGTATGCGCCCTGTCTGCTGCCCTGTCTGCCAGCTCCTCTGGCGACCGGACTCTGCTGGGCTCCTCAAGGTTGTCGGGTGGAACGATGTCCCCCGCATTCCGTAGGTCTCGTGACTCCTTCCAGGCTCTCAACGCCTTGGTGTACTGGGTCTTCCTCTTGCATCCAGCATGGGGGACTCTGAATTGTACACTGTAGCCTTTCAATTGCTCCATCGTGTAGCCTTCCAGTCTCTCCCAATCCACCTCATCGATTCCAGAAATCACAGAGAGTGCTCTCCCAGCGGAGTGTGAGCCAGGCATGGTTGCAGTAATGGCAGATGTCTCAACAAAGTTCAACAAATAAAAACCTGTGGCTGCGTTACTTGGTCTGCTCTCACTATCTGGTGATTAATAATTCACTGTATGCAAATTACAAGTGCAAATCCGAAATCCCACCCGCTGCCAACAATGTTAGAGTCGGGGGTCTCTGGTTGGCGCAAGGTTGCCCTTGTGTCAAGCAGGAACCCTCTCCTCTACGTCAGGGCGCAGGATAACCCCTCGTGAATGACCCTTGCTCACCCTCTAGGTGCGTGGCGTGAGCAGCCAAGGCGATTCCTCAGGCGTTGTTGGTTAAGCACTTACAATCATACACACAGTAAATACATCAATCCCCCCAGAAACGGACACCAGACTTGAATATGTAGAAAAATACGCTTCTTTATGTAAAAATAGGTATATATATCTCAGCAGACTTATCACAAGACCAATAACGTTTTCGCTAGGCCACCAGGTTATACAGCAGGCAAATGTTCTGGGTTCGTAGTTTCAAATGGATACTTGGTAGTCTCTTTACTTGTAGTTCCAGTACTCACAGAGATCGGTTCCTGCGAACGGGGAAATAAGGCGTTGCGGGCCCCGAGCCCGATACTGGAACTTCTTTCGTGATGTGGAGAGTCGGCACAGGTCGGTGCGACTCTCAGCTTGGAAGTGTTCTTGGGTCCTCAATCAGCAGGTGTGGGCACGTAGGCAGGCGCGGCCAGCGACCCTGTAGCACGGCAGTGCAGGAGGGTCTCCACAGCGGGGGCGGCGCGGCCTGAGATGTCCGGGGATAGCGAAGCGGGGTCACAGGGCACAGTCAGTGCAGCTGGATGACCCGGCGTAGATCACAGTCGTCGGACGTCTTCCGGCGGGAAGGGTGATAGCACGTTCAGCGCGCTCCAATGACAGGCGGTGACAGGGATGCAGGCGGCCTGGCCCGGGGACAGAGAGCGGCTCGGGACGGAGCGGGGCTCTCACGGGATTGAGGCAGGCGAGCTTCTGAGTGTCACGGCCCTAGGAGGGGTGATGAGGGGCGCAGTCTCTTTTCCAGCGGGATGCACACACGGCTCGAATTGGAGGACGAGCAAGAAGCACAGAGAACCCACTGTTCCTGGGGTTCAGTTCAAGGGGCAAGCTCAGATCAAGCCCTTGGAGAATGTTCAAGCACAAAGTAGCAAAGTCTTTTCAGTAAGTCTCTTCCTCTCCTCTCTCAGCAAGGCAAGCAGCAGGCCAGCTCCTCCGGCGTCTTCTTCTCCTTCTAGTCGGGCAGAGGTTCTTTGTGGTAAACAGGATTCTGATTTCTTAGGAGCCAGGCTCCTACTTTTATACACCAATTCTTTTGTTCTTTAGCGCCAGGGGGCCTAGGCCTGGCTCAGTCCAGTTCTGGAGCACTTTGTTATGGTGACTCTGCTCTTTCCTTTCAGCAGCAGGGCAGAGACATCAGCCGCCCCGCAGGGGGTGGCGCCGGCTTTGTGGTGGCAGAGCACAGGTCTATTCAAGAGTCAAGGTGTACTCCTCCCACCCATCCAGGTGTCACCTCTCTACCCACCACCTGGCAGCCAACCTGTCTCTGGGGATTCCCCAACCCTGCTCCTTACTGTTGCCAGGCAGAACACATACACACAGCAGAGGCGGACTGAGATGGTCAGGTCAGTAAATACTAACTTTCTAAAAGTAGTATTTACAAACCCAGGATATTAAAATAAACTTGACTACAAGAAGTATTTTATTATTCTGAGTTCAGGCATACTAAACTTGACACTCTACCATGCTCTCTGAGTCCACTGGGGTCACAGCGTTGGCGTGACCCCGGCAGCCCATTCTGGCCTATGGAGAGCAGGTAGCCTTCAATAGTGAAAAACGACAAGGGCTGTAATTCACTACTAAGACATGCCACACACATCAGGGCATGTCCTACCTTATGCCTACAATGCACCCTGCCCTTGGGCCTACCAGAGGGGTGGCTAATATGTAGGTAAGGGAAGGTTTAGGGACTGGCAAGTGGGGGCACTTGCGCAGTCAGTGCGACGGTCCCGGACCGCGCACAGGGTCTGCGGTGGCAGGCCCTAGACACACTTTACAAGGCCGCTTCCGTGGGTGGCACAACCAGCGCTGCAAGCCCACCAGCAGCCTTGGCATTCACAAGCCCTGGCACCCCTGGTGCACTTTACTGGGGACTGACAGTGAATCCAATAAACCAATCATGGACATCAATTACAGGTACACTTTACTTAGGGAGCACTTGCACTGCGGCACGGATTAGCCGTGGCGCAGTGCCCTGAGCGGACAACACCAGCAAAACAGTCGAGGCACACCATCAAAAAAGTGGAAGGGAAACTCACGCCAAGGTGCCAGGTCTAACACTGGTGAATATGAGTTTTATATTACAACCTTTCACAAAGAGTGGCACTGGCCAACTGGGCAAGACTAGCTACTACAGTACAGACAGATTGATAGGATGTAGTAGTATTCAGAGTCATCATAGCGGAGGCAGGGATAAGATTTTTGAAACCGTACAGATCGAATGATAATTGGTGGTAAAAAAATAGCATTTGGAAACACACTATAGTTCGGGAGAAATGGGCAGTAAAAGTTATGGAATAAGAAATATTATTAAAAACAAGAAGACTTACTGGGGCCAGCAGAGGAGCCCTCAGCGGTGTCCTCCTGGTGGTGTTCCTGTCCCGCCGACTGCCCAGTCCCTGTCGGTCTGCCCCTGGGTGCTGATGGACAGGAAAGATATAAGAAAGAGACAAACATTGATGGATGGTGTCAAACAAATACAATATTTTTCAATAACGGTCAAAAAACACTTATGTAAACAACAATTGCAATAACTACATTGACCGATCTCATCTGGTCAACATGTAATATCGGGGGATTCGCAGTTCGACTACTTAAGTTACTATTTATCAACAGTGATCCAGTCTTCCATTCTGATTAAAGAAAACTAAGTTACAACTAAGCCTAAGTAGTAGTACAACGTACCACCCAACCTAGCCCACCTATTCCAGGCATGCCAATTGTACATTAAGTATGCATTTCCACTGTATTCCTCAACAATGCGTATGGTCCAATCATGGAGGACACATGAACATGACTACATTTTTTGTATACACCAAATTTTGGTTTGATTGATGCTGATCTGCTACTGCTAAGTAACTGCTAAGCCTACCTCCACTCATTGAACAAACTAGAAAAGGTTCTAAAGACTGCCGTACTAGCAGCACGTCACGTAACTGAGTGAGGGGGGGCATCACGCATACCACTAACCAATTAGAAGGTCCTTACAAAGTACCTAAACCTAAGTATCAATCCGCCCCTATCTATTAGTGACAGGACAAAGTAAGGAGTGGACGTGAGTCACTGTAGCATTACGTAACTTAATTTCTCTAAAATAAACTCGTAAAGAATCACGCTAAGCAAGCGCAAACGCAAAGCTGCAAACAAGTAAGATTAGTAGTAGCGCAGAAGAGCACCTGTGTCATAATCACAGAAGACTTTTAAACGTTTTTAACCTGGAATGTATTGTAAGCAGCAACATTCTAGCTGGTTGGAAGGAAAAAAAGATATTCGCAATATATAACATAGAGCAGAAGAACAGACACAAAGTTGTAATAATTAAATAGGTACTCACCAAGCCCCGGGACCTCCACTCCTAGCAGGTCCAGCAGGTCCTGCTCACGGTCCAGGATGTCGGACCACCGGGGATTCAGCTGTGCCTGGGTGCGCCGGACCCCAGAGATGCGCGACACTGCCCGGCGCACCTTCCCCTACCGCTGCCGACGCTCCCGGAGGCTGTACCCGGACCCAGGCCTGCCACCTGCTGCCAGGGTTGAGGGGAGGTGCCGCTGCACAAAGAAAATGAGTGCAGCCAACTCCACCTCCCCAAATAAGGCCCGTGCCTGCACCCCTTGTGGGCGCCGCCCTCCACATGGAAGGCGGTCGCGGCTCTGGCTGCGGCGAGCCCTACCCTTTGACATGGTTCTGGGGATGAGAGACGGGGTGGGAAAGAAAAGGTAATAAAATTTAAAAAGTAAGTAAAGCAAATATATAGGCAATAGAAAGAGTGAAAAAGTAGCTAAAAAACAAAAAAAAAGTAGACAAAAACCAAAAATATAGAAGCAGGAAAATAGTTAGAGAAATAATAAGTAATAAAGATCCAAAAAAAGTGGCTATAAACAAAGGATTGAAAAGATTTAGGGAGGATTGAAAATCAGGCCCCAGAACCATGCAATAGAGTGAAAAACAAGATGGCCGCGCCCATTGCGACCACGTGCGCAAGTTCGCGCGATATTTTCTCCCCGAGCAAGCAAAAAGCAACACGATCAAGTAAAAGCGGTCGCGAACAGGAAATATCGACCGCGAACAGGCGCGAACATGCATTGCGCGACCCGGAACAGGAAGTAAGCATCGCGAGAGGGCGGGACAAGTGAAAACAAGATGGCCGCGCCCGTGAGCAACCGCATGGGTAAGTTGGCGACCCGCGATCACGCAAAAAATACCGCGAACAGGCGGCAAAAAACTTCCGCGTCTTCGCGATATTTCCGGCGTGTTTGCGAAGATTTTCTGCATTTTCGCGATAATTTGCAGAAGTTAATTTCGCAAATTCCGCCCACCCCTAATGAGAACTAGGTCAGCAGAGCTGCTCTAGAGCCAGAGAACCAGGTCAGCAGACCTGCTGTAGAGCCAGAGAAACCAGGTCAGCAGAGCTGCTTTAGAGAGAGAGAACCAGGTCAGCAGAGCTGCTTTAGAGCCAGAGAACCAGGTCAGCAGAGCTGCTCTAGCTGACACTGATTGACTGACACTGACTGACTGACACTGACTGACTGACACTGACTGACACTGATTGACACTGACTGACACTGATTGACTGACACTGACTGACTGACACTGATTGACTGACACTGACTGACTGACACTGATTGACTGACACTGACTGACACTGATTGACTGACACTGACAGACTGACTGACACTGACTGACTGACATTGACTGATACTGACTGACTACTCTCTACTACTCTACTACTGACTCTCTACTACTCTCTACTACTCTCTCTCTACTACTCACTCTCTACTACTCACTCTCTACTACTCTCTACTACTCACTCTCTACTACTCTACTACTCTCTACTACTCACTCTCTACTACTTACTCTAAACTACTCACTCTCTAATACTCTACTACTCACTCTCTACTACTCACTCACTACTACTCTCTACTACTCACTCTCTACTACTCACTCTCTACTACTCACGCTCTACTACTCTCTACTACTCACTCTCTACTACTCTACTATTCACTCTCTACTACTCACTCTCTACTACTCACTCTACTACTTTCTACTACTCTCTATCACTCACTCTCTACTACTTTACTACTCACTCTCTACTACTCTCTACTACTCACTCGCTACTACTCTCTACTACTCACTCTCTACTACACTCTCTACTACTCTCTCTCTCTACTACTCTCTACTATTCACTCTCTACTACTCACTCTCTACTACTCTCTACTACTCACTCCACTACTCTCTGCTGATCTCTAGCACTCACTCTCTACTACTCTACTACTCTCTCTCTACTACTCACTCTCTACTACTCTCTCTCTACTACTCTCTACCACTCACTCTCTACTACTCACTCTACTACTCTCTACTACTCACACTCTACTACTCTCTCTCTACTACTCACTCTCTACTATTCACTCTCTACTACTCACTCTCTACTACTCGCTCTCTACTACTCACTCTCCACTACTCACTCTCTACTACTCACTCTCTACTACTCTCTACTACTCACTCTCTACTACTCACTCTCTACTACTCTCTACTACTCTCTCTGCTACTCACTCTCTACTACTCACTCTCTACTACTCTCTACTACTCGCTCTACTACTCACTCTCTACTATTCTCTACTACTCACTCTACTACTCTCTCCTACTCTCTACCACTCACTCGCTACTACTCTACTACTCACTCTCTATTACTCTCTCTCTACTACTCACTCTCTACTACTCACTCTACTACACTCTACTACTCACTCTCTACTACTCTCTACTACTCACTCTGTACTACTCACTCTCTACTACTCACTCTTTACTACTCTCTACTACTCACTCTCCACTACTGATTCTCTACTACTCGCTCTCATCTACTCTCTACTACTCACTCTACTACTCACTCTCTACTACTCTACTACTCTCTCTACTTCTCACTCTCTACTACTCTCTCTACTACTCACTCTCTACTACACACTCTCTACTACTTGCTCTCTGCTACTCGCTCTCTACTACTCTCTAGTACTCACTCTAATACTCACTCTCTACTACTCTCTACTACTCACTCTCTACTACTCCACTACTCTCGACTACTCACGCTCTACTACTCTCTACTACTCTCTCCCTACTACTCGCTCTCTACTACTCACTCTCTACTACTCTCTACTACTCACTCTCTACTACTCTCTACTACTCACTCTCTACTACTCTCTCTACCACTCTCTACTACTCACTCTCTACTACTCTCTACTACTCACTCTCTACTACTCACTCTCTACTACTCTCTACTACTTTCTACTATTCACTCTACTACTCACTCTCTACTACTCTCTACTACTCACTCTCTACTACTCACTCTCTACTACTCACTCTCTACTACTCACTCTACTACTCTCTACTACTCACTCTCTGATACTTTCTATACTACTCTCTACTACTCTCTACTACTCACTCTCTACTACTCACTCTCTACTACTCTCTATTACTTTCTACTACTCACTCTACTACTCACTCTCTACTAATCTCTAGTACTCACTCTCTAATACCCACTCTCTACTACTCACTACTACTCACTCTCTACTACTCTCTCTCTACTACTCTCTACTACTCACTCTGCTACTCACACTCTAATACTCTCTACTACTCACTCTCTAATACTCTCTACTACTTCTACTACTCACTCTACTACCCACTCTCTACTACTCTCTACTACTCACTCTCTAATACTCACTCTCTACTACTCACTCTCTACTACTCACTCTACTACTCTCTACTACTCACTCTCTGATACTTTCTCTACTACTCTCTACTACTCTCTACTACTCACTCTCTACTCTCTATTACTCGCTCTCTACTCTCTACCTCTCTACCTCTCTCTCTGCTACTCTCTACCTCTCTACCTCTCTACCTCTACCTCTCTACCTCTACACCTCTACCTATACACCTCTACCTCTCTACCTCTCTGTACATGCACACATATGCACATATATATATGCATATATATGCATATGCATTTATATATATGTATGTGTGTATATATATATACATATATAAACATATCAATATAATCTGCATATCTATATAAATATAAATTCATGCAAACATATACATATACATATATGCATACATATGCATGGTATGTACATGAAAGTTTGAAAAACTCTAATACAAGCAAAGCTAAAAAGCCACCTAATTACAAACAGAATTGCTTTAACTTAAACGAGGGCGAGACCTATTGCATTTTCAATGCTTGTTTACTTTGATTCCATCAAGAAGGCATTCAGATGTGTCACACATTTTCCATAAATTCTGAATGGTAGCACTCTAGTTGCTCATTAGATCACTGTAGTAAAGCTACTGCTCACCAGGGAAGTCTGCTGCTGGTATTGAAAGTGCATGTTTCAGTCTGCATGTCAGAATTTTTTAATGAAATAGAAGAGGATTTGAGAAGTCACTCAAAGTGTGCCCTAATTTTTCTTTTTTCCTCACTAATCATAATTTCTATGGCAAAATGAACCCCCTCATTGTGTTCCTTTTAAATTAAACTACTCACTCTCTACTACTCACTCGCTACTACTTTCTACTACTCACTCTCTACTACTCACTTTCTACTACTCTCTACTACTCTACTACTCTCTACTACTACTCTCTACTACTCACTCTCTACTACTCACTCTCTACTACTCTCTACTACTCTCTACCACTCACTCTCTACTACTCTGCTTATCACGCTCTACTACTCTCTACTACTCTCTCTCTACTACTCTCTCTACTACTCCCTCTCTACTACTCACTCTACTACTCTCTACTACTCACTCTCTACTACTCACGCTCTACTACTCTACTACTCTCTACTACTCTCTACTACTCACTCTCTACTACTCACTCTCAACTACTCACTCTACTACTCTCTCTACTACTCACTCTCTACTACTCCCTACTACTCACTCTACTACTCTCTACCACTCACTCCCTACTACTATCTCTCTCTACTACTCACTCTCTACTACTCACTCTACTACTCTCTACTACTCTCTCTGCTACTCACTCTCTACTACTCTCTAGTACTCACTCTCTACTACTCACTCTCTACTACTCTACTACTCTCTACTACTCTCTCTACTACTCACTCTCTACTACTCACTCTCTACTACTCACTCTCTACTACTCTCTACTACTCTCTCTCTACTACACACTCTCTACTACTTGCTCTCTACTACTCACTCTACTGCTCACTCTACTACTCACTCTCTACTACTCTCTACAACTCACTCTCTACTACTCCTCTACTATCTACTAATCACTCTCTACTACTCACTCTGTTCTACTCTCTACTACTCACTCTCTACTACTCTCTACTGCTCATTCTCTACTACTCTCTCTCTACTACTCACTCTCTACTACTCTCTCTCTACTACTCTCTACTACTCTATACTACTCACTCTCTACTACTCTCTACTCCTCACTCTCTACTACTCTCTCTACTACTCTCTACTACTCACTCTACTACTCATTCTCTACTACTCATTCTCTACTACTCTCTCTCTGCTACTCAGTCTCCACTACTCACTCTCTACTACTCACTCTCTAATACTCACTCTCTACTACTCTCTACTACTCACTCTCTACTACTCTCTACTACTCCCTCTACTACTCACTCTCTACTACTCTCTACTACTTTCTACTTCTCACTCTCTACTACTCTCTACTACTCACTCTCTACTACTCACTCTACTACTCTCTCCTACTCACTCTCTGCTACTCTCTCTACTACTCTCTACTACTCTCTCTCTACTCTCTACTCTCTATTACTCATCCTCTACTCTCTACCTCTCTACCTTTCTCTACCTCTCTCTCTACTACTCTCTACCTCTCTACCTCTCTACCTCTACCTCTCTACCTTTACATCTCTACCTCTACACCTCTACCTCTCTACCTCTCTCTACACGCACACATATGCACATATATGCATATGCATTTATATATATGTATGTGTATATATATATATACATACATATATAAACATATATATAATCTGCATATCTATATAAATACAAATATAAATGCATGCATACATATACATATATGCATGTTATGTACATGAAATTTGGAAAAACACTAATAAAAGCAAAGCTAAAAAGCCACCTAATTACAAACAGAATTGCTTTAACGTAAACGAGGGCGAGAGATATTGCATTTTCAATGCTTGTTTACTTTGGTTCCATCAAGAAGGCATTCAGATGTGACACATTTGCCATAAATTCTCAATGGTAGCACTCTAGTTCCTCATTAGATCACTGTAGTAAAGCTACTGCTCACCAGGGAAGTCTGCTGCTGGTATTCAAAGTGCATGTTTCAGTCTGCATGTCAGAACGTTTTAATGAAATAGAAGAGGATTTGAGAAGTCAAAATGTGCCCTAATTTTTCTTTCTGCAGCACTAATCATAATTGCTATGGCAAAATGAACCCCCTCATTTTGTTCCTTTGCAAATTAAATGTTTTAAGTGTTACCACTTTATTCCAATCAAGATGGCTTCAGGTGTGCCATACTTTTGTCATAAGTAAGACTGTTAGCGCTCTAGTTGTTCTTTAAAACACTCTGGGATTTCTGTCATTGGGCTATACTTGGGCTACATCTCGGTGATATTTGTGCTACATTTGGGCTCTTTTGTCTCAGGTGGCCATCTTGGGAGACTTCTTATGAAGTTTCCTAATTTCCTCATTTACTACAGTCTCCTCAGTAGGCATACTGTCAGTTTTTTACTTTGATTCAATGAAGAAGGCATTCAGATGTGTCACACATTTGCCATGAATTCAGAATGTTAGCACTCTAGTTGCTCATTAGATCACTGTAGTAAAGCTACTGCTCACCAGGGAAGTCTGCTGCTGGTATTGAAAGTGCATGTTTCAGTCTGCATGTCAGAATTCTTTAATGAAATAGAAGAGGATTTGAGAAGTCACTCAAAATGTGCCCTAATTTTTCTTTCTGCAGCACTAATCATACATTCTATGGGAAAATGAACCCTCTCATTTTGTTCCTTTTTAAATTAAATGTTTTAAGAGTTACCACTTTATTCCAATCAAGATGGCTTCAGGTGTGCCATACGTTTATCATAAGTAGGAGTGGTAGCGCTCTAGTTGTTCTTTGGAACACTCTGGGAAGCTGCAGTAGAACACAAAGGAATCAACTGACAGTCTCTGCCCTTGTTGGATGTACATTTTTTACTGAGAATGTCAGACTTCATTCTCACATGACTGAGAAAGATAATGTGAATTTACAGAAAATATGCTCTCAGTTTAGCTTATAGATCACCTTCCAAACCTCTCTGGGAAAAACATGTGAAAATAGTTTTCTCTCAAACATGATTCATGATATCCCAGCAGAAGGCTTTTTCACATGGTAAAATCACCTTAGAACATACCACAATTCCTAAAATGAGTATGGTACCATCAACAAATGATTTATAATGTAACTAAAGGCCTAAAACCTTCTATTAACTGCAATGCTTTTTAATGAGGTGCTATCATGTATATTGGTCCCAAGATGGCTGCCAACACTTCTTGGATGAAGTGCTGACAGCCAATCAGATCTCACAATGAGATGTGTGGTTAGGCTCCTCCCAGATATATATGTGATTTTACTTTTGATTTTCTCAGGAACTACTGAACGGATTTACACCATATATGCAAAAGGCACATGCCTGACCTGAGGACTACCTCTTTGCCAAATTTCAAGTAATTCTGTTCAGCCGTTCGGGCTGTACCTTCGACTAAAGGTCCTATGGGAAAATGCATGTGGAAAACGCGTTTTGGGACCCCCCTTTTTTCTCAGCCCCCGCTTGACGAATCACCCCGAGACTTTCAGGGTAGGAGCTGAGCGGAGCGCCCCATTAGTTTTGAAAATTTCACGAAGATAAGTCAACCGGCGCCAAAGTTATTCAAAATAGAATTTTCAGATTTCCTATGGGAACTCGGTCCTGACTATAACTATCTACTGGCGACCGCCAGTAGATAATACATATATATATATACATCAACAAGTTTGCCCTGAAGCAAGGATGCACTGGCAACTGAGTGATTTAAAATTATTTATTTATGGAAACCGGTGTTCCCAGTCCGATAACAATCCATTCCTGACACGTTTTGGGGCTTCACAGCTCCTTCATCAAAGAAAGACTGGTACTCCACTGACGGCTCGCAGGCACCATTAACCGCATGCTGAATACTTATGCATCTCAAGTGGGCTCTCAGGTGAGTTTTATTTAGGGCATGCTGGAACCTGTATTGTTTAGCTTGAGCAATAATTCACCCCAGTAGGTTCAGTGCGATGTGCAATGTTCGCAGTCAATAATCATTCAACCACAGTGGGCCTCAGAACCCGGATTGCCGGTTATTTCACTTCCTTCCCGGCTGCGCCATTCAGGAGACTCAGCCTCTTCTCAAGTCTCCTTGGCCCCATGCTGTTATTTCCATGGTGGCGCGCCCTCTACCGCAAGGCTGCCGCATTCAAATACATCAACTAGTTTGCCCTGAAGCAAGGACTCACCGGCAACTGGGTGATTACAAATCATTTATTTACAGAAAACGGCGTTCCCAGTTTGATAAAAATCCATTCCTGATGCGTTTCGGGGCTTCACAGCTCCTTTCACAAATATATATCTACACATATTCCAGAGACAGTCAGTAGACAGTACTGTGCACTCACGGGCTTATTAGATTCAACAATTGTTTCATTTCATATCGTGCAACCGAAAATGCAACTCACAAACGCTTTTCGGCCTCCCGGCCTTAATTAATGTCAGTAACCCTATGTGAAAAAACACCTTATAATAAAGTCATAATTGAATGGGCAGCAGTTCATTCAAGGAAATAGAAAATGGACTAAAAAGACACATTGTTTGGTACGAGGTACTAGGTAATTTTGGCGGTCATCTTATAATATGCAATTATAACTAAAGTGCAGCGGTGAAAATTGGACTAAAAAAACATTATTTGGGGCACGGTAATTTTGCCAAGGGTCCTTCCATTTATCCAGGAAAATAGATATGATCAATCCTTGGCCCTAAGTGATCTCGAAGCCCTCTTTATGGATGAAGGTCTACCAGCCCTTGAGGCTACAAATAACAGGCGAGTCTTCCTGGGCTCCATCCAGGCCTCAAGTGCAGCCGGTGAAGTCTATTCCATTTTTAACAAAGTCAACAGGATCAATCCACAAGTCATTATCCAAGAGACAGGTCATCAGCCAGGAAGGGGAATGTCTTATAATATACAAAACAAAACCAAACTAAAGGCAAAAAGGAAATTGAGAAGAATAACCAAGAGAAGATTGACAATGATTACATTTCTGCTTGGGGCTATGACACCTGAGAAACCTTTTGTGTTACATACTTATATTTCTGAATCTACCTCTGCCTCCGTTGTCTCCCTGGGTCCAGCCTCCCCTGCGGTGGCAGTAATTCCATCTGAGCCTGTGAAGCAAAAAATAAGGGTGGTTCCTAAACCCGTGCAGGCTGACCATGTGATTTTCTTTGCTCCCCATGTAGAGGGGCCCATCCCAGTGGGAGCTGGAGGGGGAGGCTGACTATGAGGTGGGTGTATGGAGGGGGCAAAACCCCACTGGCAATTCCTACAATGACATTGTTTGGGTTCTCCGATTTGAGGACATTTTTACAGACTCTGAGGCAGATAGGATGCTCAGCAGCTCATGTATATTATCTGTTCTTCAATCAATCCCACAGCTGGTGAAGATCTCCTCTACAGATATTTCCTTTGTCATTTAGCGACATACTAGTGTGCCATCTGAGGCCTGGCCACATGTATGGGTTCACAACTACTCTACGGTAGTGGCAGAAGAAGTCCTGAAACCACTGGATGATCTTAGGTGGTCAGGCTTTGATGTTTATGACACACCGATACATCAGCAGGATCTCCTGCTAAACCATTTATTGACCACAATGGGTTGTGGCATCATACTGGAGTTTCATCCTTCCTTAACCAATTTTGTGCCCTCGCCTTCAGTCATGGGAGGACATTGAGGATTTGATCAGTTCTTTGTAATGAAGATGGACCAGGGCAAACAATTTTTTACTAACCAGGTGGAACCAGCAGATAAGATAAAAATGAAATGGAATTGGAGTGCGGGGGCAACTAATTCAAAAAGGAGTAATCAAAACCCCTCTTTCACAGATCCTGATGGCGCCTGCGTTAATCTTTTGTCATAGAAGATAGCTGGGCTGAAAAAGAACTTTGAGTTGCTTCAGTCCGTTATTAAGGATAATAAAGTAGTGTTCACTGCCTTACAAGAAACCTGGGAAACGGAGGACTGCGTGTTGCCTGATTATGTTGTTTTTAGTTTACATGCCTATAATAAATGAGAGGTGTCTGTGGGATCAGCCCGCTCAGACAATGTTTGATAATGGGAGGGTAACGCCCCAGATTGATTATGCAATTATGTCTTTGGAGCATTTTGGGATGGAGAAGGATCTATCGGTAGATGTTCTTGCTGGTAGTGACTTTAAGCCTCTTATTCTCTCATTGTCTAAGGGGTTTAAGATAAGATATCTGTGGCCCAATAGATTGCTCTCTACCATAAAATGATCATAGAATAGTGTGGCCTGCCAAACTAAAACATCATATTGTAAACAGTATGAAGGAGATGCTAATGGCACAATTCAACTCAGCCTTATACCACACAGTTCAGTCTTTTGAAAAATATATTTCTTCCATAAGGGATATGGTGGCCATATGGTAAGGACCCTCTGAGATTTGAAAAGTCAGGAGCCAAGACAACTCTTAATAAGAAAATATGAGTGCTGTTCAGAGTAGGTGGGAACCAAAGTGACAGTTTGGTAAGACAGCATAGGAAATCCTTTAGGAAAGACATGCGGCAAATCAAGTAGAGTGAAAGATAGAACTTATGAACAAAGGCAATCTTTTCCCTGCGCACTGGCAAACTAAAGGGCTTTTGGAGTATTAAAAACGGCATACTCAGGCTAGCCACACAGATGACAGCAGGTTTCATACCCAAAGAAACCTAGGTAAGTTGCATCTCAGACTTATTTAAAGTCAAAGATGATGGGTGGAAGGTTGCAGGAATAATGTTGAAGAGTTTGAATGGTAAGGAATAGGTTGAGAAAATTCCACAGCCTACAGTTAGTGGTATTGAAGCAGTGATCAAAGGTCTGAAAAGTTTGAGGGTGCAAGGGCCAGATGGCATTTCCTCATATATTATTAAACACAACCTTTACCTCTGGGCACAGACTCTGATACTGCTGTTTGGAGAAATAATCAAGGGGCATGATTTTCCGCAAACCTAGAAAGGCAGCATTAGGGTGCCTTTGTTTAAAATGGGGGATAGGGCTTTCTCTCTAATTATCGCATGATTACATTGTTGGATATCTTGAGTAAAACTCATGCAAGGAATTGGCTAGGCTTATTAGAAAATTGAGTGGGCCTTGCTAGAATTCTCCCTTTGACACATTTGGGCTTTAGAAAAGGGTACTCACTTACGGATGGCTGTGCAATATTAAAGTTGTTGACTGAAGATTACGCCCTCAAAAGAAAGCAGCCCCTTTATGTGTCGTACATCAACTTGTCGACTGCGTTTGACACCATAAATAGATCTTTGCTCTGGGAAAAGATGGCAAAATAGAAATGTCCAGCGGGTATTTTGAATTTGGTGGTCCAACTACATTATGTTATGTTATTTAAATTTATAAAGCGCATTTCTACCCTAAGGCGTCTAAGCGCTATAACAGAAAATTATGCAAGTATCAGGAAGGTGTAAAAAGATGTACTAAGACTTGAATAACCAGGTTTTTACCACTTTCCTAAAAGCAAAGAGGATGGGCGCAGAGGAGGTAGGTTCCATGGTCTAGAAGCTTCGCGCACAATGCTTTTACCTCCCCATCGTGCTTGTTTGAATCTAGGCACTACTAATAATTGTGCCTTTGCTGACTGAAGATTTCTAGCAGGAAGATCCTGTTTAAAACTCTGTTTCAGGAAATCTGGACCAAGACCATGGACTGCTTTATAGGCTAGACATAATGCCTTAAAGGTAATTCTTTGTTTGATGGGGAGCCAATGTAGAATTTTTTAAGTTCATTCAATATTGAGCAGGATTTGGGAATTTTCAACAAAATTCTGGCCGCAGTGTTTTGTAAGACCTGAAGTTTATTGACAGTATACCTATGAGTGGTGGGCAGCAAGCTATTGCAGTAATCTATCTTCGACACGATTAAGGAAGTCACTAATGTCTTTTGCAGATTATTGGGAATGAACAGCATAACTGTTTTAATGATTCTGAGGATATTAAGCGTAGAGGAAGTGAGTTTGTTCATGTGATCAGAAAAAATTGATTTTAGTGTCCCAAGTTTCGAGCTGTTTCCACTGGAAGGGGAATAGGGCCCAGAGTTGCTGGCCAAACTGATGGACCCCAAAAGGATTCTTGTGGTCCAAAAAGCAAGACTTCAGTCTTATCTGCATTTAATTTAAGGCAGTTGTATTTCATCCAGTCATGGACTGCCATCATGCAAACATGGAGTGTGCTTCCTGTGCCACTGTCTATTTTTCCTATGGAGACAACAATCTGGGTAAGCGAAAGACCAAAACTTCGTATTAAATCTGCCAATGGGGAGACATAAATGTTAAGAAGGGTGAGACTCAGCAAAGAACCCTGCAGGACACCACAGGGAAGGGAAAAAGGGTGTGAAGTAAAGTTTTCTAACTATACTATTTGCTCTCTATCCTTTAAATAGGATTTTAGCAATTTCCATGCCTGATCTGTAACCCCTGACTAGAGTGGAATTGGGGCCAATGGGTCCTTGTCCAAAAAGATCAGTACACCTAATGGGATGAATCAAAGGTGTATTCTGGCTCCGCTGTTGTTTTTGATCTACATAGAAGATGCCTTGGGATCCCTAAATTAGGTCAGGTGTTTTCCTCTTAAATTGGGGATGGAGCCTATATCTGGGCTGGTTTACATAGATGACACGGTATAATGAGATCTAAAGCCGGTCATTCTGCGGAGGCAAATTGATGCATTCTCACATTATTGCAAGGGAAACAACTTGAAGATAAATACAGCCAAAAAAAGATCATGGATTTTTCAAAAGGTAAGAAGGATCTCCTGGGGTTTAGGTGGTGCTGGATGGTGTTCAAGTGGAGGTGGGCAAGGAATACAAATATCCAAGTCTGTTGAGTAGCCACAATTTAGACTTCAGGGCTCATGTCTCACTGCAAGAATTTTGTGCCAAGTTGATTGTAGGTGCACTTCAGAGACTGGATTCAGCTCTGGGCCATAAGTCCGACAAAGTGCTGAGAGAGGAGCATAATGCAAATATAGTTACTCTGCCCCTCTATGGTTGCAAGGTTCTCTAGAAAAACATGTTAAACGCTTGCAAATTATAGAAACAACCATTTGGAAAAAATGGTTAGAATTGCCCCCAGGCTCTCTGAGTACTGCCTTGAGGCTAGATATGGGCCTTTCTAACATTCTTTTTAAATATAGACAGAGGGTGCTCAGCTATTGGACCGGGCTCTTGAAAGCAGAAGGCGGCTCCCTAAGGCATCTCATAAAACTCAATTTCCAAGGGTGGCACTTAGGTCAATGGGTAAATAACATACAGGTCATCAAGATTTCCCTTAATTTTTCTGCAGGGTATACTCCCTTAAGCATTTTAAGAGCAGATTAGTCAGGCGGTGGGCCCTGAAGGTCAGGCTGGGACAGGCCTGCTCCTTCATTAGGTGGAAGAGGATTAGTCATGTGGGGTTGGATAGGGATCCCGGCCCTTTTTGTTTTGCACATCGTCTTTTTTGTGCCCCCTGCTACAATAAGACGTAGGCTGCTAGTAACGTTTTTTTAGAAAACTGCAGGTATGCCGTATAAGCGATCTGGTGAAAAGTATGTTTTTGTCCATAAAAGCTAGCTACTATGTCCTTGTTTGCAAAATAATGTTATCTGCTCTTTGCACAAAGCTGTTTATCATGGTTATGAAAGCTCTTTTTTCAGTTGCAAATTTTTAAAGCTATGAACATAAATTTTTAAGCATATTTGCATACTTTGCATCTTTTGCAATATTTGTTTTTATAAGTCAAACATTTATAATTGCTATATTTGTCAATATAGTAAACAACCGTTAACTTGTCATGGTCGTTTATAGCTATGCCACTGATGCCGGCGATGGGCTTGGAATAGCAACTCACTTTTGAAGTTTTATGTTTGCACTCTTTTTAAAATTATTCGGTGCGGTCCTCCGCCAAGGTGCTCGTGCTCGTGCACCGAGGATGGGAACATGCCATCCTCTGTACATGACCACTTAATCCCTCTGCTGTAAACAACAGAGGATTTCCTTTCTGTTTTTTTGAGCCTCAGGAGCTGGGGAAGAGCTTTCCCAACCTCCTGTTGTATTTTATATTCCAATGTAATGATGATCGCGTGCATGGAGCACTGACGTAATCCACCACTAGAAACCAGGGGACGGCCCCTTGGGTATGGGCCTTTGCTCTCCAAAATTTGTATTGGCATATTCAATCTTTCTGCCCCCCAGGGGGCAGATGGGGCAAAGCCCCCGATTTGCACCCCCCGGGGGGGGCAGAAAGCAGACTAGACATCAGGGAATATTTTGTTAAGAAAACATGGGGGGCTGGCCAAAAGGGTTATTACCCTGATCTGCACCTCAGGGGGGGTCAGAAAGCCCACTAGACACTAGGATGATTTTTATATAAAAGAGAGGTGGGGCTGCCCATAATGCCCCCACCCTCCCAAACAATGAGCATAGTCTTTCTTCCTCCGGGAGCACTTGGGGGCAATAACTCTCAATCTTCCCTCTGGGGAGCAGAAAGTCCACTAGGCACCAGGCACTTTTTTCTCTCAATGTAGGGGCGGGGGCTACCCAGAATGCGCATGCCAATGCCCTCATAAAAAATGGGCACAGCCTTTCTGCCCCCTCAGGGGGGGAACAACCTTTACAACGCAACTTTTACAACGCACTACCTTTACAACGCATTTTTTACAACGCACAATCCATTACAACGCATGACATTACAACGCAGGACACTACAACGCATTTCTATATACTACCTTTACAACGCATTCCATTACAACGCATACTACCATTACAACGCATACCATTACAACGCATAATATAGTAATATACTATCCAACACTTACCCTACTGTTGCACCCCCTGGAGTTAGAATAGTAATTTTTACCCCTATACTATCCAACACTTTCCCTACTGTTGCACCCCCTGGAGTTAGAATAGTAATTTTTACCCCTATACTATCCAACACTTACCCTACTGTTGCACCCCCTGGAGTTAGAATAGTAATTTTTACCCCTATACTATCCAACACTTACCCTACTGTTGCACCCCCTGGAGTTAGAATAGTAATTTTTACCCCTATACTATCCAACACTTACCCTACTGTTGCACCCCCTGGAGTTAGAATAGTAATTTTTACCCCTATACTATCCAACACTTTCCCTACTGTTGCACCCCCTGGAGTTAGAATAGTAATTTTTACCCCTATACTATCCAACACTTACCCTACTGTTGCACCCCCTGGAGTTAGAATAGTAATTTTTACCCCTATACTATCCAACACTTTCCCTACTGTTGCACCCCCTGGAGTTACAATAGTAATTTTTACCCCTATACTATCCAACACTTACCCTACTGTTGCACCCCCTGGAGTTAGAATAGTAATTTTTACCCCTATACTATCCAACACTTACCCTACTGTTGCACCCCCTGGAGTTAGAATAGTAATTTTTACCCCTATACTATCCAACACTTACCCTACTGTTGCACCCCCTGGAGTTAGAATAGTAATTTTTACCCCTATACTATCCAACACTTTCCCTACTGTTGCACCCCCTGGAGTTAGAATAGTAATTTTTACCCCTATACTATCCAACACTTTCCCTACTGTTGCACCCCCTGGAGTTAGATTAGTAATTTTTACCCCTATACTATCCAACACTTACCCTACTGTTGCACCCCCTGGAGTTAGAATAGTAATTTTTACCCCTATACTATCCAACACTTACCCTACTGTTGCACCCCCTGGAGTTAGAATAGTAATATTTAACCCTATACTATCTAATACTTACCTTAAATGCAATTTAATATTATGCGTTGTAATGGTATGCGTTGTAAAGGTAGTATGCGTTGTAATGGATATGCGTTGTAAAGGTAGTTTTTAAAAATGCGTTGTAGTGTACTGCGTTGTAATGTCATGCGTTGTAATGGATTGTGCGTTGTAAAAAATGCGTTGTAAAGGTATGCGTTGTAATAGTATGCGTTGTAACGTCATACATCCCCCTCAGGGGTATATCGCAGTAATAGCCCGATAGGCCCTCCCATGGGTGAAAGTCCACTAGGCACCAGTGACTACTTTATTCCTTGTGCAGGGGTAGGGGCAGCCCTGAAGGGGCATGCTGATGCCCCTAAACCTCCCAAAATGCGCAAAGTCTTTTGGCTCCCCTTGGGGCAGATATGGACGACAGCCCCATATCTGCCCTCCTAGGGGGGTAGAAATCCCACTAGACACCAGAGACTATTTTTACATTGTCTAGGTTGGGACTGGCTGTGTGTGTACTGGCATTTTGCTAGTGGTGTGTGTAGACTGGCACTTGCCTGGCTGAGTTTGTGGATTGGTGCTTGGCTGGCAGTGTGCATTGGATGGTGCTTGGCAAGTGGTGTGCATGGATGGCGCTTGGCTGGCAGTGTACGTTGAGTGACACATGGCTGGCGGCATGTGTGGACTGCTGCTTGGCTGGCAGTGTGATATGCATGGATCTGCCTGTGTTTTTTAACCAGAATCCTCTCAGAAGGGCTCGGCATGCATCTAGGGTAACCTACCAAACCCAGACATTTCTAAAAAATAGACACCTGGGAGATTTCAGGGAGGAGTGGCTTGCATGGAGTTAACCTACCCAAAATCCCCTGCAAATCTCAAATTCAGGTATGAAAATCACATTTACCTCACATTTCTTTTGCAGATTGATTCCGTTCATGAAGTGTGTTCACTAGTGTGGTTGTACTTGGCAAGCAGATTTATCATGACTTTAGTCTGGCATGGTGTTCGATAGATTTGTCCATGCACAGTGTACGCAGCATTTTACATCCTGGTAGTTGGTCACCTTTTGTTAGATATGGTGTGGGGATAATTATATAATTAGTATGGTATTCGTTGTCATATTTCTGGTTACTTGGGACTCTGTTACGGTTCCAATAATCAGTAATTAGGAATACACCTCAGAGTTTTCTTTACATGAAGGTGGTTGTTCTAATAGAGCAGACATATTATTTGACCTCATCAGTGCACATGCAGTGGCCCACACCTGCATGTGTCTTTGTATGTAAGTGTATATATTGGTATATTTTTATAGATAATATATATAAGCATCCATGTATATTTGTCCCAGAGGAACAGGTTGCCCTGTCTTTGTTCTGTCCTGAGGAGGCCACAATTTATTATGGGTTAGACATGCCAAACTTTATCAATTGAAGAGTCCTTGTGCATCTATTTGGACTATAAATTAATTTAGCTTCAGTTCAAAGAGTGAGTAAGCAGAGGAGTTGTCTGTGTGTAAATCTTTGCCATTTGGAATACCTCTAGCTGGATTATAAAATGTAATGATAAGTTAAACACCTATATTGTACATATCAACATTGAGGAACAAGGAAAAAAACAAGTTGGAAGAGAAAATAATTTGTGCTATATTTTGGTTATATATATTACCTACTCGCAGTCACCAGTACGTAGTTATAGTTAGGACCTAGTTTCCATTGGAAAAGCATTTTTTTATTTGGTAATACCTTTGGCACCATTTGATAAATCTTCACTAATTTTTCAAAACTAATACGACACTCATTTCAGCTGCTATCTTGAATGTTTTGGGGGATCTGTCAAGCGGGAGCCAAGAACCAGGGTGTGCATAAAAGCACGTTTTGCCCATGTTAATTCCCATAGGAACGTTAGACACAGCTACAGCCTGAACTGCTGAAGAGAATTACACCACATTTGGAAAGAAGGTAGCTGTTGGATCAGGAAAGTGCCTTTTATGGATGTTGTGTAATCCCGTTCAAAAGTTGCAGAGAAATGTAAGGACTTTTCCTGGATGTGGTGGGTGGTGGGACCGTAGCCTCTCCCAATCTTGTGCTGAGATCTGATTGGCTGCCAACACTTCAAACCAGGAAGTGTTGGCAGCCATCTTGTGAAACTGATATATCACTCATACTCCCATACAGCTACTCACACACTGTTAATCACCCATAGAGATACTCACACACTTACTCACTCACCCATAGATTCAATCACACAGTCACATACTCAATTATACAGTTATACACACCCACACATTTATTCATACAGATACTAACACATACTCACTCACTCATACTGTCGGTGACATAAGTAGACACTCACCCCTGCAGCCACTCTCTCAATCACTCACTCACACAGACAGTCACTTGTATACTCCAACACTAACCTATACTGCCTTTCATATATGCAGTTACTCACCCATATACCACCAACACACCCATTCACTCATCAACAGAGCCATACACAGACTCAGTCACCCATAAAGCCCCTCACACATGCAATCACTGGCCCATACAGCCACTGACTCACCTACTTACTCATCCATACAGGCAGTCAAACACCCCCTCACCTACCCACACAGATACTCACACACCCATACAGTCACTCAGACAACCAGTCACTCAATCACACAGCCACTTATGTACCCACTAAAAGACCCATACAGCCACTTTGATACCAACTGACAGACTGAAACAGATATTCACACAACCATTCACTAACCCATACATTCACTGATACAGTCAGTCAAGTAGCCACTGAATCATCCATACAGGCAATCGTACACCCACTGATTCACCAATACTCCTTCGTATATATATTTAACACTCATACTTTTTTTAAAACACTCACAGTCACTGGATTATGTCATCAGTGGTGTCATTTGAGATGTCATCAGTAATGTCATCAGTGATGTCACTGACCATGTCATGAGTAATTTAATATGTGAGGTCATAAGCAGTGCCTTGCGAGGGTGCGGGTTATAGGTAGCACAGCTAATTATAACAGCTGAATTTGAATTTCACTGGTTTTGTATGAGTGAAACCTGAGTCTAAGTATAACGTCGCTGTAGCCTTTGGTTTTTCTCAGTATATATATAGTATAGTATGGAGTGGAATGCTGTGGATATTTTCGCGCCTGCCAGATGTGCTTTAGAGGCCCCGATCCCTCAAGAGGCCGGAGTATCACTGGCACCTGCTGTTGCTGCAGTTTCCTGCATCATTGAGGGATTGACATGACCCCGGGCCGCCAGAAGTGCAAGCCATGCCATGGGTTGCTGCGGAATGCAGGCTGTTATTAACGGCGAGTCAGGTTCACTGCAATTCTGACCCACGAACCGGCTGGCACATGCGCAACATGGCTGGAACGTTTTAAGGGGACCCGAGGGAGATCTGCGATCAACTTTCACAAGGACTCTTTATTTTTGACATTCGGGACCTTTTTAATTATTCACCATCACCCACAGAGGTTTTATTTTTCAGTCCCTCCCAGGCAACACTTAACCGGCAATACAGCATTCTGGAAGCTGTAGTTGTACTGCAGCAGAGTTGCAAACATGTGACCATTGGTCAAGGGACGACCGCCAATGGGAGAGACTGTGGTCAGTGAAAGGTGGGGGTGGAGACATACCTTGTACACAGCGGCATCTGAGGAAGGTCCAAAAGGCTGAAATGCATTATGCGTAAGCTGTTCCAATTAAGGTCTCCCGACGCTTCCCCCAAGTGGCCTCTACCTCTTCTTTGTTGGAGAGGAATGCTGTGGATATTTTCGCGCCTGCCAGAGGCGCTTTAGAGGCCACGTTCCCTCAAGAGGCCGGAGTATCACTGGCACCTGCTGCAGCTTTCTGAATCATCAAGGGATTGTCATGACTCCGGCCCGCCAGGAAGTGCAAGCCATGCCATGGGTTGCTGTGGAATGCAGGCCGTTATTAATGGCGAGTCAGGTTCACTGCAATTCTGACCCACGACCGAGCTGGCACACGCGCAACAAGGCTGGAACGTTTTAAAGGGACCCGAGGGAGATCTGCAATCAACTTTCACAAGGACTCTTTATTTTTGACACTCGGCACCTTTCAATTAATCACCATCACCCACAGAGGTTTTATTTTTCAGTCCCTCCCAGGCAACACTTAACCGGCAATAGGCATTCTGGGAGCTGTAGTTGTACTGCAGCGGAGTTGCAAACATGTGACCATTGGTCAGCGGACTTCTGCCAATGGGAGTGACTGTGGTCAGTGAAAGGTGGGGGTGGAGCCATACCTTGTACACAGCGGCATCTGAGGAAGGCCCAAAAGGCTGAAATGCATTATGCGTAAGCTGTTTCAATAAAGATCTCCCGACGCTTCCCCCGAGTGGCTCTACCTCTTCTTTGTTGGAGTCATCGTGAGATCTGATTGGCTGTCAGCACTTCATCCAAGAAGTGTTGGCAGCCATCTTGGGACCAATATACATGATAGCACCTCATTAACAAGCATTGCAGTTAATAGAAGGTTTTAAGACTTTAGTTACATTATAAATCATTTGTTGATGGTACCATACTCATTTTAGGAATTGTGGTATGTTATAAGGTGATTTTACCATATGAAAAAGCCTTCTGCTGGGATATCATGAATCATGTTTGAGAGAAAACTATTTTCTCATGCTTTTCCCACAGAGGTTTGGAAGGTGATCTATAAGCTAAACTGAGAGCATATATTCTGTAAATTCACATTATCTTTCTCAGTCATGTGAGAATGAAGTCTGACATTCTCAGTAAAACATGTACATCCAACAAGGGCAGAGACTGTCAGCTGATTCCTTTGTGTTCTACTGCAGCTTCCCAGAGTGTTCTAAAGAACAACTAGAGCGCTAACAGTCCTACTTATGATAAACGTATGGCACACCTGAAGCCATCTTGATTGGAATAAAGTGGTAACTCTTAAAACATTTAATTTAAAAAGGAACAAAATGAGGGTGTTCATGTTGCCATAGAAAGTATGATTAGTGCTGCAGAAAGAAAAATTAGGGCACATTTTGAGTGACTTCTCAAACCCTCTTCTATTTCATTAAAAAATTCTGACATGCAAACTGAAACATGCGCTTTCAATACCAGCAGCAGACTTTCCTGGTGAGCAGTAGCTTTACTACAGTGATCTAATGAGCACCTAGAGTGCTAACATTCTGAATTTATGGCAAATGTGTGACATATCTGAATACCTTCTTGATGGAATCAAAATAAAAAACTGAAAGTATTTCCTACTGAGGAGACTGTAGTAAATGAGGAAATTAGGAAACTTCATAACAAATAAGTCTCCCAAGATGGCCACCAGAGACAAAAGAGCCCAACTGTAGCACAAATATCACCCAGATGTAGACCAAGTATAGCCCAATGACAGAATGTCCCAGAGTGTTTTAAAGAACAACTAGAGCGCTAACAGTCTTACTTATGACAAAAGTATGGCACACTTGAAGCCATCTTGATTGGAATAAAGTGGTAAAACTTAAAACATTTAATTTGCAAATGAACAAAATGAGGGGGTTCATTTTGCCATAGATAATATGATTAGTGCTGCAGAAAGAAAAATTAGGGCACATTTTGACTTCTCAAATCCTCTTATATTTCATTAAAAAATTCTGACATGCAGACTGAAACATTCACTTTGAATAACAGCAGCAGACTTCCCTGGTGAGCAGTAGCTTTACTACAGTGATCTAATGAGGAACTAGAGTGCTACCATTCAGAATTTATCGCAAATGTGTGACACATCTGAATGCCTTCTTGATGGAACCAAAGTAAACAAGCATTGAAAATGCAATAGGTCTCACCCTCATTTAAGTTAAATCAATTCTGTTTGTAATTAGGTGGCTTTTTAACTTTGCTTTTATTAGTGTTTTTCAAACTTTTATGTACATAACATGCATATATGTATATGTATATGTATGTATGCATTTATATTTGTATTTATATAGATATGCAGATTATATATATGTTTATATATGTATGTGTATATATATACACATACACATGTATATAAATGCATATGCATATATATGTGCATATGTGTGCGTGTAGAGAGAGATAGAGAGAGGTAGAGAGGAAGAGGTAGAGAGGTAGAGAGGTAGAGGTAGAGAGGTAGAGAGGTAGAGGGAGAGAGGTAGAGAGTAGTGAGGTAGAGAGTAGTACAGAGAGACGTAGAGAGGTAGAGAGTAAAGGATGAGTAATAGAGAGTAGAGAGTAGAGAGTGAGTAGTAGATAGTAGTAGAGAGAGTGAGTAGGAGAGAGTAGTAGAGTGAGTAGTAGAGAGTTAATAGTAGAGAGTAGTAGAGAGTGGGTAATAGAGAGCGAGTAGTAGAGAGTAGTAGAGAGTGAATAGTAAAGAGTAGTAGAGAGTGAGTAGTAGATAGTGAATAGTAGAGAGTAGTAGAGAGTGAGTAGTGGAGAGTAAGTAGCAAAGAGAGAGCAGTAGAGAGTAGTAGAGAATGAGTAGTAGAGTGAGTAGTAGAGAGTAGTAGAGAGAGAGTAGTAGAGAGTGAGTAGTAGAAAGTGGTAGAGAGTGAGTAGTAGAGAGTGAGTAGTAGGGTGAGTAGTAGAGAGTAGTAGAGAGAGAGTAGTAGAGAGTGAGTAGTAGAGAGTAGTAGAGAGTGAGTAGTAGAGAGTAGTAGAGAGTGAGTAGTAGAGAGTGAGTAGTAGAGAGAGAGTAGTAGGGAGTAGTAGATTAGTAGAGAGTGAGTAGTAGAGAGTGAGTAGTAGAGAGTAGTGAAGTAGTAGAGAGTGAGTAGTAGAGAGTAGTAGAGAGTGAGTAGTAGAGTGAGTAGTAGGGAGTAGTAGAGAGTGAGTAGTAGGGTGAGTAGTAGAGTGAGTAGTAGAGAGCAAGTAGTAGAGAGTGTGTAGTAGAGAGAGAGTAGTAGGGAGTAGTAGAGTAGTAGAGAGTGTGTAGTAGAGAGAGAGTAGTAGGGAGTAGTAGAGTAGTAGAGAGTGAGTAGTAGAGAGTGAGTAGTAGAGAGTAGTGAAGTAGTAGAGAGTGAGTAGTAGAGAGTAGTAGAGAGTGAGTAGTAGAGTGAGTAGTAGGGAGTAGTAGAGAGTGAGTAGTAGAGTGAGTAGTAGAGAGAGTAGTAGAGAGTAGTAGAGTAGTAGAGAGTGAGTAGTAGAGGGTGAGTAGTAGAGAGTGAGTTGTAGAGAGTGAGTAGTAGAGAGTAGTAGAGAGTGAGTAGTAGAGAGTAGTAGAGAGTGAGTAGTAGAAAGAGTAGTAGAGAATAGTAGATTAGTAGAGAGTAAGTAGTAGAGAGTAGTAGAGAGAAAGTAGTAGAGAGTGAGTAGTGGATAGTGAGTAGTAGAGAGTAGTAGAGAGTGAGTAGTAGAGAGAGAGTAGTAGAGAGTTAGTAGAGAGTAGTAGAGTGAGTAGTAGAGAGTGAGTAGCAGAGAGAGAGTAGTAGAGAGTAGTAGAGAGCGAGTAGTAAAGTATTAGAGAGTGAGTGGTAGAGAGTAGTAGAGAGTAGTAGAATAGTAGAGAGTGAGTAGTAGAGAGTGACTAGTAGAGAAAGTAGTAGAGAGTAGTAGAGTAGTAGAGAGTGAGTAGTAGAGAGTGAGTAGTAGAGAGTAGTAGAGAGTGAGTAGTAGAGAGTGAGTAGTGGAGAGTGAGTAGTAGAGAGTAGTAGAGAGTGAGTAGTAGAGAGTGAGAGTGACATGCAGACTGAAACATGCACTTTCAATACCAGCAGCAAACTTCCCTGGTGAGCAGTAGCTTTACTACAGTGATCTAATAAGCAACTAGAGTGCTAGTATTCCGAATTTATGGCAAATGTGTGACACATCTGAATGCCTTCTTGATGGAGTCAAAGTAAAAAACCTGAAAGTATTTCCTACTGAGGAGACTGTAGTAAATGAGGAAATTAGGAAAGTTCTTAACAAATAAGTCTCCCAAGATGGCCACCAGAGACAAAAGAGCCCAAATGTAGCACAGATATCACCCAGATGTAGCCCAAGTTTAGCCCAATGTAAGAATGTCCCAGAGTGTTCTTAAGAACAACTAGAGTGCTAACATTCTTACTTATGACAAAAGTATGGCACACCTGAAGCCATCTTGATTGGAATAAAGTGGTAACACTTAAAACATTTAATTTGCAAAGGAACAAAATGAGGGGGTTCATTTTGCCATAGAAATTATGATTAGTGCTGCAGAAAGAAAAATTAGGGCACATTTTGACTTCTCAAATCCTCTTCTATTTCATTAAAAAATTCTGACATGCAGACTGAAACATGCACTTTGAATACCAGCAGCAAACTCCCCTGGTGAGCAGTAGCTTTACTACAGTGATCTAATGAGTAACTAGAGTGCTATCATTCAGAATTCATGGCAAATGTGTGACACATCTGAATGCCTTCTTGATGGAACCAAAGTAAACAAGCATTGAAAATGCAATAGGTCTCGCCCTCGTTTAAGTTAAAGCAATTCTGTTTGTAATTAGGTGGCTTTTTAGCTTTGATTGCATTAGTGTTTTTCAAGCTTTCATTTACATAACATGCATATGTATGCATATATGTATATGTATATGTATGCATGCATTTATATTTATATAGATATGCAGATTATATATATATATGTTTATATATGTATATATATATATATACACATACATATATAAAATTCACTGAAAAAACCATAGGATTCAGGCACGTTATATTTAGGAATTAGCATTTAAAAAACCTTAGAAATTCACTGAAAAAAACAAAGTTTTCAGGGGCATAGTAGTTAGCTAGACTTTTCACTCGTACAAAACCATTGAAATTCCCCCGTTATAGTTAATTCAGCTAACTATAACTCGTGCGCCCGCAATGCACTGCTGATGACGTCACATATTACATCACTCATGACATGGTCAGTGACATCACTCATGACATCACTGATGCCATCTCAAATGACATGACTGATGACATCACTGATGACATCATTCAGTGAATGTGTGTTTTTCTGAAAATTACATGTTTTATATATGTATATCTCAAGGTCGATGGAAGAATAAATGGGTATAAAAGTGTCTAAATGGATGATTTATTTTTGAAAAATTGATTGTATAACTGACTGATTAAGTGTATCTTAGTGAATACATGGCTTAGTGAGTAATGTTTAAATTTGTAAATATCTGTATCAGTCTCTCACTTTGTGTATAAGTGGCTACATGGGTTGGTGAGTAGCTACATGAGTGTCTATATAGGTTATTAGTTTGTTTTTTGAGTATCAGTATGAGTGTCTGAGTGTCTGTATGGTTCGGTGGGGGGTATTACGTAGTGCATAGGTGAATGAATGAGTGACTCACCGTTTGTATATGTTGAAGACAGCATGTGTGCAGGACTGTATGGGTGTGTGCATGGGTGTGTTAGTGAGTGAATGACTGTCTCAATAGTGTCTTTATGAGTAACTACATATGTTTTAAACTAGTATATGTGACTATTGGTGTATATAAGTGAGTATATGTGAGAGTGAGAGATTGAAAGAGTTCCTGTATGAATAAGTATGTGTTTCTATAAGTGATTGTTTAAAAGACTAAGTATGTGTAAGTTTCTGTAGAAGTAAGTGTGGTGGTGTGTGTATAACTGTGTATGCAAGTGAATGGATGTTTGATTCTTTATTAGCATGAGTGACTATGTGTGTGAGTAACTTTATGGATGAGTGGCGTTGTGTAACAGGATGTATAGGTGTATGAGTACATATGATGAGTGAGTACATGTATGAGTGACTGTATAGGACTGTTGGTAAATGAGTGGATGTGTATGTGGATCTTAGAATTACTGAATAGGTTGTTGTAACTGGTATTGGTATGTCCATTGTTTTGAAAATGTTAGTTTCTATTTTTTAATGTGTGTATCAAAGGTTATGTTAGGGGGAGAGGAGGTCTGCCACTCTATCACAAGGATGATGTCATCAGTGATGTCATTTGAGATGTCATCAGTGATGTCATGAGTGATGTCACTGACCATGTCATGAGTGAGGTAATATGTGACATCATCAGCAGTGCATTGCGGGCGCATGAGTTATAGTTAGCTGAACTAACTATAACCGGGGAATTTCAATGGTTTTGTACGAGTGAAAAGACTAGCTAACTACAACGCCCCTGAAACCTATGTTTTTTTCAGTGAATTTCTAAGGTTTTTTAAAAGCTAATTCCTAACTATAACGTGCCTGAAACCTATGTTTTTTTTCAGTGAATTTCAAAGGTTTTTTAAATGCTAATTTCTAACTATGCCTACGGAGATAGGACATGTGAAGGAAGAAGAAAAAACGCACAGAAAGAAAAAAAAGAGATGCAGAAAGAAGCAACAGAAGTCCTCAAAGACGAAGAAAAGTGTAGGAAGAAGGATAACATGCAGAAAGAACAAACAGAAGAGCAGAAAGAAGCCTTGTTGCAAATTCATCCTGTACCCTCAACTTTTTCAGACGGATACTAGTGGTAACTAAGTCTGACTAACCAGTCCTAGAGCCAGTGCTATGTTTAAAGACACTCAGAATACAGTGAAAACACCTACATACACTAGGGAACACTATGCGTTGGGGTCCCCCTGTGATTAGCATGACCTCCTCTGTAAGCCCCTAGTATATAATAGGGCAGGGGATTAAAACTACCTCTTAAAATGCGCCACAGGGCGTGTTTGCACACGTCACCTCAGTCCCCGCCCCTCCCTTCCCCACTGTGTAAACACGCCCTGTGACCGTTTTAAGTTGGGAGATTAAGTCCCCTTGAATCCTGAGGGTCCCTAGGGTCCAACTAGACCACTATGTACCACCAGTAAGCGCCACAGAACTGCGTTGCAAAGAGATGTAAAAAGGGGCACGGCCTAGACCACATCTCTGCAACGCAGCGCAGTGGCGCTTACTGGAAGCACCTGGTGGGCTAGTTGGCTCCCAGGGTCCCTCAGGATTGAAGGGGAATTATTTCCCCAACATAAAACGCGCCACAGGGCGTGTTTGCACACGTTAACTCAGGCCCCGTCCCCTCCCTTCACCACTGTGTAAACACACCCTGTGGCCATTTTTAGTTGGGAGATTAAGTTCATTTGAATCCTGAGGGTCCCTAGGATCCAACTAGCCCACTAGGTACCTCCAGTAAGCGCCACAAAGCTGCGTTGCAGAGAGGTGTAAAAAGTAGCAAGGCCTGGACCACCTCTCTGCAACGCAGCTCAGTGGCGCTTACTGGAAGCACCTGGTGGGCTAGTTAGATCCCAGGGGCCCTCAGGATTGAAGGGGAATTATTTCCCCAACTTAAAACGCGCCATAGGGCGTGTTTGCACACGTCACCTCAGGCCCTGTCCCCTCCCTTCCCCACTGTGTAAACACGCCCTGTGGCCGTTTTTTAAGTTGGGAGATTAAGTCCCCTTGAATCCTGAGGGTCCCTAGGGGCAAAATAGCCCACTAGGTACGTCCAGTAAGCGCCATTACAGAGAGGTGTAAAAAGGGGCATGGCCTGCAACACCTCTCTGCAACGCAGAACAGTGGTGCTTACTGGAAGCACCTGGTGGGCTAATTAGCTCCCAGGGGCCCTCAGGATTGAAGGGGAATTATTTCCCCAACTTAAAACGCGCCACAGGGCGTGTTTGCACCCGTCACCTCAGGCCCCGTCCCCTCCCTTCACCACTGTGTAAACGTGCCCTGTGGCCGCTCTGAGTTGAGAGATTAAATCCCCTTGAATCCTAAGGGTCCCTAGGGTCAAACTAGCCCACTAGGTACCTCCAGTAAGCGCCACAGAGCTGCGTTGCATAGAGGTGTAAAAAGGGGCGTGGCCTCAGAACACCTGTCTGCAACGCAGCTCCCTGGCGCATACTGGAGATACCTGTTGGGCTAGTTGGCCATCAGGGACCCTCAGTATTGAAGGGGAATTAATTCCCCAACTTACAACTGGCCAGGGGGCGAGTTTGCAGAGTGCTGCAAGGAGGGGGCGTGGCCTCCGGCGCGATGACTGTCTTTTATTTATTAATTTTTTTTAAGAAGGAGAGCTGTGTGGCCCCCCTTCTTTTTCTAATTTATTGGCCCTGGGGACCCCATCCCCCAGGGCCTGCACCCTAATTTTTTTTTGTTGAAAAAAATAAATTTGGCCCTCCCAAGGCCTTAATCGGCCCCGGGGGCCCCAACCCCCGGGTCGTGGCCTTTTTTTTTTTATTCTTTAGGAGGGGGGCTGCGTTGCCCCCCTCCTCAAGCCACTTATGGCCCCGGGGACCCCATCCCCCGGGGCCGGCCTTTGTTTTTTATTATTTTAAAAAAAAATATATTTATAGAAACACCTTGGACATGCTGGACAAACCGTATGTACCTATCACCATGACGATTTGCGTGATATACATTAAAAGGCGACTATGCATACAATGAATCCACGTGGAATGTATTTACACTGCTAGTGAAGCTCTGACGTGTCTGACGCCCTACCGTGCCTAATCCTGGTGCCCCCGCCGGTGGGTACTCTCCAAGTAGACACCCTTGTCGTTTATTTATACAAACATGGGTAGCTATTGACGGGCACATTTAATACACACGCACACCAAGCCATTCAAAGGGGATTAAACTAAAATTCGACCAAACTATGCAAGAAACCCCTCTCACGGTTAATAAAACACACATCCACCACCGGATGTGTAATACTTTTTATTTTACTCTCTGGAAAGGAGACGAACCTCACTTGAGAGTCACAGCGTGCTCCTGGCTGAGCCCAATGCTGTGTTAGACCCACCAGTGCCCGCCGAGTGCCACACACCTCTGTGCTGTATTCCACCAGCTAGTGCATATGCTATGACACTCTCTAGCCCATGTGCACTGTAACACCACCCCATAAATATGTCATGCCACACTTGCCTTCGCAGGCTGTTATTAACGGCGAGTCAGGTTCACTGCAATTCTGACCCACGAACCGGCTGGCACACGCGCAACATGGCTGGAACGTTTTAAGGGGACCCGAGGGAGATCTGCGATCAACTTTCACAAGGACTCTTTATTTTTGACATTCGGGACCTTTTTAATTATTCACCATCACCCACAGAGGTTTTATTTTTCAGTCCCTCCCAGGCAACACTTAACCGGCAATACAGCATTCTGGAAGCTGTAGTTGTACTGCAGCAGAGTTGCAAACATGTGACCATTGGTCAACGGACTACCGCCAATGGGAGAGACTGTGGTCAGTGAAAGGTGGGGGTGGAGACATACCTTGTACACAGCGGCATCTGAGGAAGGTCCAAAAGGCTGAAATGCATTATGCATAAGCTGTTCCAATTAAGGTCTCCCGACGCTTCCCCCAAGTGGCCTCTACCTCTTCTTTGTTGGAGAGGAATGCTGTGGATATTTTCGCGCCTGCCAGAGGCGCTTTAGAGGCCACGTTCCCTCAAGAGGCCGGAGTATCACTGGCACCTGCTGCAGCTTTCTGAATCATCAAGGGATTGTCATGACTCCGGCCCGCCAGGAAGTGCAAGCCATGCCATGGGTTGCTGTGGAATGCAGGCCGTTATTAATGGCGAGTCAGGTTCACTGCAATTCTGACCCACGACCCGGCTGGCACACGCGCAACAAGGCTGGAACATTTTAAGGGGACCCGAGGGAGATCTGCAATCAACTTTCACAAGGACTCTTTATTTTTGACACTCGGCACCTTTCAATTAATCACCATCACCCACAGAGGTTTTATTTTTCAGTCCCTCCCAGGCAACACTTAACCGGCAATATGGCATTCTGGGAGCTGTAGTTGTACTGCAGCGGAGTTGCAAACATGTGACCATTGGTCAGCGGACTTCTGCCAATGGGAGTGACTGTGGTCAGTGAAAGGTGGGGGTGGAGCCATACCTTGTACACAGCGGCATCTGAGGAAGGCCCAAAAGGCTGAAATGCATTATGCGTAAGCTGTTTCAATAAAGATCTCCCGACGCTTCCCCCGAGTGGCTCTACCCCTTCTTTGTTGGAGTCATCGTGAGATCTGATTGGCTGTCAGCACTTCATCCAAGAAGTGTTGGCAGCCATCTTGGGACCAATATACATGATAGCACCTCATTAACAAGCATTGCAGTTAATAGAAGGTTTTAAGACTTTAGTTACATTATAAATCACTTGTTGATGGTACCATACTCATTTTAGGAATTGTGGTATGTTATAAGGTGATTTTACCATATGAAAAAGCCTTCTGCTGGGATATCATGAATCATGTTTGAGAGAAAACTATTTTCTCATGCTTTTCCCACAGAGGTTTGGAAGGTGATCTATAAGCTAAACTGAGAGCATATATTCTGTAAATTCACATTATCTTTCTCAGTCATGTGAGAATGAAGTCTGACATTCTCAGTAAAACATGTACATCCAACAAGGGCAGAGACTGTCAGCTGATTCCTTTGTGTTCTACTACAGCTTCCCAGAGTGTTCCAAAGAACAACTAGAGCGCTAACAGTCCTACTTATGATAAACGTATGGCACACCTGAAGCCATCTTGATTGGAATAAAGTGGTAACTCTTAAAACATTTAATTTAAAAAGGAACAAAATGAGGGTGTTCATTTTGCCATAGAAAGTATGATTAGTGCTGCAGAAAGAAAAATTAGGGCACATTTTGAGTGACTTCTCAAACCCTCTTCTATTTCATTAAAAAATTCTGACATGCAAACTGAAACATGCGCTTTCAATACCAGCAACAGACTTCCCTGGTGAGCAGTAGCTTTACTACAGTGATCTAATGAGCACCTAGAGTGCTAACATTCTGAATTTATGGCAAATGTGTGACATATCTGAATACCTTCTTGATGGAATCAAAGTAAAAAACTGAAAGTATTTCCTACTGAGGAGACTGTAGTAAATGAGGAAATTAGGAAACTTCATAACAAATAAGTCTCCCAAGATGGCCACCAGAGACAAAAGAGCCCAAATGTAGCACAAATATCACCCAGATGTAGCCCAAGTATAGCCCAATGACAGAATGTCCCAGAGTTTTAAAGAACAACTAGAGCGCTAACAGTCTTACTTATGACAAAAGTATGGCACACTTGAAGCCATCTTGATTGGAATAAAGTGGTAACACTTAAAACATTTAATTTGCAAATGAACAAAATGAGGGGGTTCATTTTGCCATAGATAATATGATTAGTGCTGCAGAAAGAAAAATTAGGGCACATTTTGACTTCTCAAATCCTCTTATATTTCATTAAAAAATTCTGACATGCAGACTGAAACATGCACTTTGAATAACAGCAGCAGACTTCCCTGGTGAGCAGTAGCTTTACTACAGTGATCTAATGAGGAACTAGAGTGCTACCATTCAGAATTTATCGCAAATGTGTGACACATCTGAATGCCTTCTTGATGGAACCAAAGTAAACAAGCATTGAAAATGCAATAGGTCTCACCCTCATTTAAGTTAAATCAATTCTGTTTGTAATTAGGTGGCTTTTTAACTTTGCTTTTATTAGTGTTTTTCAAACGTTTATGTACATAACATGCATATATGTATATGTATATGTATGTATGCATTTATATTTGTATTTATATAGATATGCAGATTATATATATGTTTATATATGTATGTGTATATATATACACATACACATGTATATAAATGCATATGCATATATATGTGCATATGTGTGCGTGTAGAGAGAGATAGATAGAGGTAGAGAGGTAGAGGTAGAGAGGTAGAGAGGTAGAGGTAGAGAGGTAGAGAGGTAGAGGGAGAGAGGTAGAGAGTAGTGAGGTAGAGAGTAGTACAGAGAGACGTAGAGAGGTAGAGAGTAAAGGATGAGTAATAGAGAGTAGAGAGTAGAGAGTGAGTAGTAGATAGTAGTAGAGAGAGTGAGTAGGAGAGAGTAGTAGAGTGAGTAGTAGAGAGTTAATAGTAGAGAGTAGTAGAGAGTGGGTAATAGAGAGCGAGTAGTAGAGAGTAGTAGAGAGTGAATAGTAAAGAGTAGTAGAGAGTGAGTAGTAGATAGTGAGTAGTAGAGAGTAGTAGAGAGTGAGTAGTGGAGAGTAAGTAGCAAAGAGAGAGCAGTAGAGAGTAGTAGAGAATGAGTAGTAGAGTGAGTAGTAGAGTAGTAGAGAGAGTAGTAGAGAGAGTAGTAGAGAGTAGTAGAGTAGTAGAGAGTGAGTAGTAGAGGGTGAGTAGTAGAGAGTGAGTAGTAGAGAGTGAGTAGTAGAGAGTAGTAGAGAGTGAGTAGTAGAGAGAGTAGTAGAGAGTGAGTAGTAGAGAGAGTAGTAGAGAATAGTAGATTAGTAGAGAGTAAGTAGTAGAGAGTAGTAGAGAGAAAGTAGTAGAGAGTGAGTAGTGGATAGTGAGTAGTAGAGAGTAGTAGAGAGTGAGTAGTAGAGAGAGAGTAGTAGAGAGTTAGTAGAGAGTAGTAGAGTGAGTAGTAGAGAGTGAGTAGCAGAGAAAGAGTAGTAGAGAGTAGTAGAGAGCGAGTAGTAAAGTATTAGAGAGTGAGTGGTAGAGAGTAGTAGAGAGTAGTAGAATAGTAGAGAGTGAGTAGTAGAGAGTGAGTAGTAGAGAGAGTAGTAGAGAGTAGTAGAGTAGTAGAGAGTGAGTAGTAGAGAGTGAGTAGTAGAGAGTAGTAGAGAGTGAGTAGTAGAGAGTGAGTAGTGGAGAGTGAGTAGTAGAGAGTAGTAGAGAGTGAGTAGTAGAGAGTGAGTAGTAGAGAGTAGTAGAGAGGGAGTAGTGGAGAGAGAGTAGTAGAGAGTAGTAGAGAGTGAGTAGTAGAGTAGTAGAGAGTGAGTGGTAGAGAGTAGTAGAGAGTAGTAGAGTGAGTAGTAGTGAGTAGTAGAGAGAGTGAGTAGCAGAGAGTAGTAGAGAGTGAGTAGTAGAGAGTGAGTAGTAGAGAGTGAGTATTAGAGAGTAGTAGCGAGTGAGTAGTGGAGAGTGAGTAGATTCATTTAAAAGGAACACAATGAGGGGTTTCATTTTGCCATAGAAATTATGATTAGTGTGGAAAAAAGACAAATTAGGGCACATTTTGAGTGACTTCTCTAATCCTCTTCTATTTCAATAAGAAATTCTGACATGCAGACTGAAACATGCACTTTCAATACCAGCAGCAAACTTCCCTGGTGAGCAGTAGCTTTACTACAGTGATCTAATAAGCAACTAGAGTGCTAGTGTTCCGAATTTATGGCAAATGTGTGACACATCTGAATGCCTTCTTGATGGAGTCAAAGTAAAAAACCTGAAAGTATTTCCTACTGAGGAGACTGTAGTAAATGAGGAAATTAGGAAAGTTCTTAACAAATAAGTCTCCCAAGATGGCCACCAGAGACAAAAGAGCCCAAATGTAGCACAGATATCACCCAGATGTAGCCCAAGTTTAGCCCAATGAAAGAATGTCCCAGAGTGTTCTAAAGAACAACTAGAGCGCTAACATTCTTACTTATGACAAAAGTATGGCACACCTGAAGCCATCTTGATTGGAATAAAGTGGTAACACTTAAAACATTTAATTTGCAAAGGAACAAAATGAGGGGGTTCATTTTGCCATAGAAATTATGATTAGTGCTGCAGAAAGAAAAATTAGGGCACATTTTGACTTCTCAAATCCTCTTCTATTTCATTAAAAAATTCTGACATGCAGACTGAAACATGCACTTTGAATACCAGCAGCAAACTCCCCTGGTGAGCAGTAGCTTTACTACAGTGATCTAATGAGCAACTAGAGTGCTATCATTCAGAATTCATGGCAAATGTGTGACACATCTGAATGCCTTCTTGATGGAACCAAAGTAAACAAGCATTGAAAATGCAATAGGTCTCGCCCTCGTTTAAATTAAAGCAATTCTGTTTGTAATTAGGTGGCTTTTTAGCTTTGATTGCATTAGTGTTTTTCAAACTTTCATGTACATAACATGCATATGTATGCATATATGTATATGTATATGTATGCATGCATATATGTTTATATATGTATGTATATATATATACACATACATATATAAAATTCACTGAAAAAACCATAGGATTCAGGCACGTTATATTTAGGAATTAGCATTTAAAAATCCTTAGAAATTCACTGAAAAAAACAAAGTTTTCAGGGGCATAGTAGTTAGCTAGACTTTTCACTCGTACAAAACCATTGAAATTCCCCCGTTATAGTTAGTTCAGCTAACTATAACTCGTGCGCCCGCAATGCACTGCTGATGACGTCACATATTACATCACTCATGACATGGTCAGTGACATCACTCATGACATCACTGATGCCATCTCAAATGACATGACTGATGACATCACTGATGACATCATTCAGTGAATGTGTGTTTTTCTGAAAATTACATGTTTTATATATGTATATCTCAAGGTCGATGGAAGAATAAATGGGTATAAAAGTGTCTAAATGGATGATTTGTTTTTGAAAAATTGATTGTATAACTGACTGATTAAGTGTATCTTAGTGAATACATGGCTTAGTGAGTAATGTTTAAATTTGTAAATATCTGTATCAGTCTCTCACTTTGTGTATAAGTGGCTACATGGGTTGGTGAGTAGCTACATGAGTGTCTATATAGGTTATTAGTTTGTTTTTTGAGTATCAGTATGAGTGTCTGAGTGTCTGTATGGTTCGGTGGGGGGTATTACGTAGTGCATAGGTGAATGAATGAGTGACTCACCGTTTGTATATGTTGAAGACAGCATGTGTGCAGGACTGTATGGGTGGATGAGTGTGTGCATGGGTGTGTTAGTGAGTGAATGACTGTCTCAATAGTGTCTTTATGAGTAACTACATATGTTTTAAACTAGTATATGTGACTATTGGTGTATATAAGTGAGTATATGTGAGAGTGAGAGATTGAAAGAGTTCCTGTATGAATAAGTATGTGTTTCTATAAGTGATTGTTTAAAAGACTAAGTATGTGTAAGTTTCTGTAGAAGTAAGCGTGGTGGTGTGTGTATAACTGTGTATGCAAGTGAATGGATGTTTGATTCTTTATTAGCATGAGTGACTATGTGTGTGAGTAACTCTCTGGATGAGTGGCGTTGTGTAACAGGATGTATAGGTGTATGAGTACATATGATGAGTGAGTACATGTATGAGTGACTGTATAGGACTGTTGGTAAATGAGTGGATGTGTATGTGGATCTTAGAATTACTGAATAGGTTGTTGTAACTGGTATTGGTATGTCCATTGTTTTGAAAATGTTAGTTTCTATTTTTTAATGTGTGTATCAAAGGTTATGTTAGGGGGAGAGGAGGTCTGCCACTCTATCACAAGGATGATGTCATCAGTGATGTCATTTGAGATGTCATCAGTGATGTCATGAGTGATGTCACTGACCATGTCATGAGTGAGGTAATATGTGACATCATCAGCAGTGCATTGCGGGCGCATGAGTTATAGTTAGCTGAACTAACTATAACCGGGGAATTTCAATGGTTTTGTACGAGTGAAAAGTCTAGCTATCTACAACGCCCCTGAAACCTATGTTTTTTTCAGTGAATTTCTAAGGTTTTTTAAATGCTAATTCCTAACTATAACGTGCCTGAAACCTATGTTTTTTTTCAGTGAATTTCAAAGGTTTTTTAAATGCTAATTTCTAACTATGCCTACAGAGATAGGACATGTGAAGGAAGAAGAAAAAACGCACAGAAAGAAAAAAAAGAGATGCAGAAAGAAGCAACAGAAGTCCTCAAAGACGAAGAAAAGTGTAGGAAGAAGGATAACATGCAGAAAGAACAAACAGAAGAGCAGAAAGAAGCCTTGTTGCAAATTCATCCTGTACCCTCAACTTTTTCAGACGGATACTAGTGGTAACTGAGTCTGACTAACCAGTCCTAGAGCCAGTGCTATGTTAAAAGACACTCAGAATACAGTGAAAACACCTACATACACTAGGGAACACTATGCGTTGGGGTCCCCCTGTGATTAGCATGACCTCCTCTGTAAGCCCCTAGTATATAATAGGGCAGGGGATTAAAACTACCTCTTAAAATGCGCCACAGGGCGTGTTTGCACACGTCACCTCAGGCCCCGCCCCTCCCTTCCCCACTGTGTAAACACGCCCTGTGACCGTTTTAAGTTGGGAGATTAAGTCCCCTTGAATCCTGAGGGTCCCTAGGGTCCAACTAGACCACTATGTACCTCCAGTAAGCGCCACAGAACTGCGTTGCAAAGAGATGTAAAAAGGGGCACGGCCTAGACCACATCTCTGCAACGCAGCGCAGTGGCGCTTACTGGAAGCACCTGGTGGGCTAGTTGGCTCCCAGGGTCCCTCAGGATTGAAGGGGAATTATTTCCCCAACATAAAACGCGCCACAGGGCGTGTTTGCACACGTTAACTCAGGCCCCGTCCCCTCCCTTCACCACTGTGTAAATACGCCCTGTGGCCGTTTTTTAAGTTGGAAGATTAAGTCCCCTTGAATCCTGAGGGTCCCTAGGGGCAAAATAGCCCACTAGGTACGTCCAGTAAGCGCCATTACAGAGAGGTGTAAAAAGGGGCATGGCCTGCAACACCTCTCTGCAACGCAGAGCAGTGGTGCTTACTGGAAGCACCTGGTGGGCTAATTAGCTCACAGGGGCCCTCAGGATTGAAGGGGAATTATTTCCCCAACTTAAAACGCGCCACAGGGCGTGTTTGCACCCGTCACCTCAGGCCCCGTCCCCTCCCTTCACCACTGTGTAAACGTGCCCTGTGGCCGCTCTGAGTTGAGAGATTAAATCCCCTTGAATCCTAAGGGTCCCGAGGGTCAAACTAGCCCACTAGGTACCTCCAGTAAGCGCCACAGAGCTGCGTTGCATAGAGGTGTAAAAAGGGGCGTGGCCTCGGAACACCTGTCTGCAACGCAGCTCCCTGGCGCATACTGGAGATACCTGTTGGGCTAGTTGGCCATCAGGGACCCTCAGTATTGAAGGGGAATTAATTCCCCAACTTACAACTGGCCAGGGGGCGAGTTTGCAGAGTGCTGCAAGGAGGGGGCGTGGCCTCCGGCGCGATGACTGTCTTTCATTTATTAATTTTTTTTAAGAAGGAGAGCTGTGTGGCCCCCCTTCTTTTTCTAATTTATTGGCCCTGGGGACCCCATCCCCCAGGGCCTGCACCCTAATTTTTTTTGGTTGAAAAAAATTAATTTGGCCCTCCCAAGGCCTTAATCGGCCTTTTTTTTTTTTTATTCTTTAGGAGGGGGGCTGCGTTGCCCCCCTCCTCAAGCCACTTATGGCCCCGGGGACCCCATCCCCCGGGGCCGGCCTTTGTTTTTTATTATTTTAAAAAAATATATATTTATAGAAACACCTTGGACATGCTGGACAAATCGTATGTACCTATCACCATGACGATTTGCGTGATATACATTAAAAGGTGACTATGCATACAATGAATCCACGTGGAATGTATTTACACCGCTAGTGAAGCTCTGACGTGTCTGACGCCCTACCGTGCCTAATCCTGGTGCCCCCGCCGGTGGGTACTCTCCAAGTAGACACCCTTGTCGTTTATTTATACAAACATGGGTAGCTATTGACGGGCACATTTAATACACACGCACACCAAGCCATTCAAAGGGGATTAAACTAAAATTCGACCAAACTATGCAAGAAACCCCTCTCACGGTTAATAAAACACACATCCACCACCGGATGTGTAATACTTTTTATTTTACTCTCTGGAAAGGAGACGAACCTCACTTGAGAGTCACAGCGTGCTCCTGGCTGAGCCCAATGCTGTGTTAGACCCACCAGTGCCCGCCGAGTGCCACACACCTCTGTGCTGTATTCCACCAGCTAGTGCATATGCTATGACACTCTCTAGCCCATGTGCACTGTAACACCACCCCATAAATATGTCATGCCACACTTGCCTTCGCACGGGTTATATTGCCCCATCTAACGTGCCTTCCTCGATGCCTATGTTATAACGCACAGCGCTATGCCATACATATTACAATCTGGGATCCATATCTTTGTCACAGTGCATATGCAACGTTACACTCCCCAGCACATATTTTATATTACAACTTTAGAGAGTAGTTGGGTTACACAACACTGCCCTGTGCATATTACACTCCAAGGCGCATATCGTATAGCACGCGCTAGTGCCAGTGCTATCTCGCGCTCTCCAATGAATCTGTCACTGCGCACAATGTATTGCATATTATATTTCACTCCCCGGTTCATCTTATTTCTCACTTTTTGGTGCATAGTTTGTACCATATACTACATCTAGTTTTCATTTTCAATCGTGCTCTCAGGACTATGTTCTGTATAACATTGCATCCACCTACCCTTTTCACGGGCATTACATTTTGCGATAGGGGGTGGAGGGTCAGGGGGTGTTTCTGCCAAGTGAGCCCAGAGTCACAGTCACAAACGTCCTCTTCTTCCTGAATAAAAGTGAGATTATGCTGCAAACTTGTTCATATTTTAAGTAGTTCACACAGACACACATTTTAAAAATAATAAAGTTTCTAATACCCACCTTCTCTGAACAGTTAGCTTGCTGCCCCATCCACCTCGTCCCTATCCTCTGTTGTCTGAATCCATGGACTAGCCTCCTCCCTCCTGCCATGCATGGTCTGATGTGCTGCCACTGCCCTCCATTTAGCATGATGTACCAGTCCACTCCTCCTGCACCTCATTTCCCAATTCTATGGCCCATCATTGACATCCTGCTTAGCCTCTGTGCTTAGCTTCCTGCGCCTATTCTCCTTCCCCCTGCCCTCCGATGTCTTTGTGCATGCCCCTGCTCCATCCTTTTTGCCCACCATGTTCCATGGACCTGCCACTCCTATCTACTCTGAGTGTTCTGTTGAGCTGCCACTCCCCTCCCACCTGCCTAGCATTGTCAGATGGCTTTATCCTGTCCCTGCCACCTCCACCCTGCCTGTCCACCTGACATGCCCCTATCCCCTTCCTCCTGTCCTCCATGGTCCATTTTGCCACACCCTTCTGCCCTCCCTGGTCTGTTGTGCTGCAACTGCTCCTCCTGCCTGCCCCGCACGGTCTGTTGTGAGGCTCCTTTCCCTGAACTCGCTTGTCTGTGCCCAGGTCCTGACCCTCCCTTCTATTCTCCATGGTCCTTTGTGCATGCCCCTGCACCCTCCTTCTTGCCCATCATAGGAATTGTGCTGCCACTAACACTCCCGCTTGCCATGCATGGTCTTCTGTGCTGCCATGGCCCCTCCCACCTTCCCTGTGTGGTAAGCTAGCTGCCCCTGATGCCTTCCCACCTTCCCTCCATAGTCTGTGTGTATGCCATCATAGTCTCACTGTTGCTCTCCATGGTGTGTCTTGTTTCTAGTGCCCATCCTGCCTGACCTCCATGGTCATCTTGCTGCTCCTGCTCCTGCCCTGCCCCCTTGCCCCCAGCCCTCTGTTTCCATGTGCAGACCCCTATTCCCTCTCTCCTGGCTTGTCTGTTCCATTGTAATGCCCCTGAACCGTCCCTCCTGCCCTTTATGGTCTGTTATACTGCAGCTTTCACTATTGTCTGTCCATTATGGTCGGCTAGCTACCATTGCCTCTTTCCCCTCTGTTCTCTGTTGTCCATGTGCATGGTCCTGTCCCCTCCCTATTGCTTTCTATGGATTGTTGTGCTGCACTCCCGTCCCGCATGCTCTGTGTGGTGTATTGTGCTACTGCAAACCCTGATGCCTGCCCTGTAGGGTCAGTTTGGTGCACCTCTCCATGTCCCTCCTGTCCTCTGTTATCCGAGTCCATGTCCCTACCCCAATTCCTCCTGCCTACCATGATCCAATATACCATACTTGCGAACATTTTGAACTTGGTAAGTGGGAGATTTTGAAAAAGAACTGGGGTATTGATTTTCCCCTTTGAGTTACGCTGAAAAAGAGGAGATTGTAGACAGGAGACAGATCAAATAAAGTCCATTTGAGCTTAAAAACATTGGACGTTTCCTGGCTGAAACGGGTCTGTTGGCATGTATGGTTGTACTACCACTGCCTCTTCCTTCTGCCCACAATGGTCTACTATATTGCCACAGCCTCTCTTGCCAGTCCTGCATTGTTGGTTTGTTGCCCCTGCCCCCCTTTCCACTGCCCTCCATAGTCTGTTGTGCTGCCACTGCCCTTCCTGCCTGCCCAGTGTGGTCAAATTGTTGCCTCTGCACTTTCCTACCTGCCTTCAATTTTCAGAGTCCGTGCCCCTGGCCTCTGCCTCTCAACAGTATCCCAATGAACAACTAGATTGCTAACATTCCATATTTATTACAAAAGTGTGGAACACCTGACTTCATCTTGATGAAATCAAAACTGTAATACCTAGAGTATTTCCTTTAGAAATGACATATATGAGCGGGCCTTATTTGCATCAAAATTATGGTTAGTGCTCTAAAAAACTAAAATGAGGACATATTTTCTGAGTTTTCAAATAGCGACAAAGAACTTTTAAATTATTTGTAATCTTTATGTTTTTTTATCCAGTTGACCACTTGATTAAATGTTGCACCTAGGGGAGAGGATTTGGTGTTACTTCCAGAGCTGCAGACTTTGCAACTGGGGAACCAGGTTGGAGTTTCTGATTCAGCTCAACATTCTCTGATTCTGCTCAAATCACTTAATCTCCCCATGTCTACAACCAAAATGAATTTGATCTTGTGTGATGTAACCAATGCTCATGTAAAGCACTCCGATACCTGACAAGTCTGCACTATATAAAACTGCAAATACACAAAAAATAAGTGTTTTGCACACTTCTGTCATTGGGCTACATGTGGGCCACATCTGGGTGATATTTGTGCTGCATTTGGGCTCTTTTGTCTCTGGTGGCCATCTTGGGAGATTTATTTGTTATGAAGTTTCCTAATTTCCTCATTTATTGCAGTCTCCTCAGTAGGAAATGCTTTCAGTTTTTTACTTTGATTCCATCAAGAAGGTATTCAGATATGTCACACATTTGCCATAAATTCTGAATGTTAGCACTCTAGTTGCTCATTAGATCACTGTAGTAAAGCTACTGTTCACAACAGAAGTCTGCTGCTGGTATTAAAAGTGCATGTTTCCGTCTGCTTATCAGAATGTTTTAATGAAATAGAAGAGGATTTGAGAAGTCACTCAAAATGTGCCCTAATTTTTCTTTCTTCAGCACTAATCATAATTTCTATGGCAAAATGAACCCCCTCATTATGTTCCTTTTTAAATTAAATGTTTTAAGTGTTACCAGTTTATTCCAATCAAGATGGCTTCAGGTGTGCCATACTGTTGTCATAAGTAAGACAGTAAGCGCTCTAGTTGTTCTTAAGAACGCTCTGGGACATTCTACATTTGGGCTCTTTTGTCTCTGGTAGCCATCTTGGGAGATTTATTTGTTATGAAGTTTCCTAATTTCCTCATTTACTGCAGTCTCCTCAGTAGGAAATACTTTCAGTTTTTTACTTTGGTTCCATCAAGAAGGCATTCAGAGGTGTTAAACATTTGCCATATTTCTGAATGTTAGCACTCTAGTTGCTCATTAGATCACTGTAGTAAAGCTACTGCTCACCAGGGAAGTCTGCTGCTGGTATTCAAAGTGCATGTTTCTGTCTGCATGTCAGAATTTGTTTATGAAATAGAAGAGGATTTGAGAAGTCAAAATGTGCCCTAAATTTTCTTTCTGCAGCACTAATCATAATTTCAATGGTAAAATGAACCCCCTCATGTTGTTCCTTTGTAAATTAAATGTTTTAAATGTTACCACTTTATTCCAATCAAGATGGCTTCAGGTGTGCCATACATTTGTCATAAGTAAGACTGTTAGCACGCTATTTGTTCGTTAGAACACTCTGGGACATTCTGTCATTGGGCTATACTTGGGCTACATCTGGGTGATATTTGTGCTACATTTAGGCTCTTTTGTCTCTGGTGGCCATTTTGGGAGACTTATTTGTTATGAAGTTTCCTAATTTCCTCATTTACTACAGTCTCCTCAGTAGGACATACTTTCAGTTTTTTACTTTGATTCCATCAAAAAGGCATTCAGATGTGTCACACATTTGCCATAAATTCAGAATGTTAGCACTCTAGTTGCTTATTAGATCACTGTAGTAAAGCTACTGCTCACCAGGGAAGTCTGCTGCTGGTATTGAAAGTGCATGTTTCAGTCTGCATGTCAGAATTTTTTAATTAAATAGAAGAGGGTTTGAGAAGTCACTCAAAATGTGCCCTAATTTTTCTTTCTGCAGCACTAGTCATACTTTCTATGGCAAAATGAACCCCCTCATTTTGTTCCTTTTTAAATTAAATGTTTTAAGAGTTACCACTTTATTCCAATCAAGATGGCTTCATGTGTGCAATACGTTTGTCATAAGTAGCACTGTTAGCGCTCTAGTTGTTCTTTAGAACACTCTGGGAAGCTGCAGTAGAACACAAAGGAATCAACCGACAGTCTCTGCAATTGTTGGATGTACATGTTTTACTGAGAATGTCAGACTTCATTCTCACATGACTGAGAAAGATAATGTGAATTTAAAGAAAATATGCTCTCAGTTTAGCTTATAGATCACCTTCCAAACCTCTGTGGGAAAAGCATGAAAAAATAGTTTTCTCTCAAGCATGATTCATGATATCACAGCAGAAGGCTTTTTCACATGGTAAAATCACCTTAGAACACACCACAATTCCTAAATTGAGTATGGTACCATCAACAAATGATTTATAATGTAACTAAAGTCTTAAAACCTTCTATTAACTGCAATGCTTTTTAATGAGGTGCTATCATGTATATTGGTCCCAAGATGGCTGCCAACACTTCTTGGATGAAGTATTGACAGCCAATCAGATCTCACGATGAGATGTGTGGTTAGGCTCCGCCCAGATATATCTATCTTTTTAACTCTAATTTTCTCAGGAACTATTGAACGGATTTACACCATTTAAGCAAAAGGCACGAGTCTGAACTGAGGACTACCTCTTTGCCAAATTTGGTGTAATTGCGTTCAGCAGTTCAGGCTGTAGCTGCGTCAACAGGTCCTATGGAAAAATGCATTGGGAAAACGTGTTTTGGGACCACCTATTTTCTCGGCCCCCGCTTGACGAATCACCGTGAAATTTTCAAGATAGAAGCAGACCGGAGCTGGCCAAAAGTTTGGAAAATTTCACGAAGATTCGTCAATCGGCGCCAACGTTATTCCAAATACAATGTTGCGTATTTCCTATGGAAAATAGGTCCTAACTATAACTACCTACTGGCGACTGCCAGTAGGTAATAAATGCATATGCATATATATGCATATATATATGTGCATATGTGTGCTTTTAGAGAGTGGTAGAGAGAGGTGTAGAGGTAGAGGTAGAGGTGTAGAGGTAGAGAGGTAGAGGTAGAGAGGTAGAGAGTAGTAGAGAGAGAGGTAGAGAGAGGTAGAGGGGTAGAGAGTAGAGAGTGAGTAATAGAGAGTAGAGAGTGAGTAGTAGAGAGTAGTAGAGAATAGTAGAGAAAGTAGCAGAGAGTGAGTAATAGAGAGTAGTAGAGTGAGTAGTAGAGAGTGAGTACTAGAGAGTGAATATTAAAGAGTGATTAGTAGAGAGTGAGTAGTAGAGAGTAGTAGAGAGTGAGTAGAAGAGGGAGTAGTAGAGAGTAGTAGAGAGTGAGTAGTAGAGAGTAGTAGAGGGTGAGTAGTAGAGAGTAGTAGAGAGTGAGTAGCAGAGAGAGAGTATTAGAGAGTAGTAGAGAGTGAGTAGTAGAGTGAGTAGTAGAGAGTAGTGGAGAGAGAGTAGTAGAGAGTGAGTAGTCAAGAGTAGTAGAGAGTGAGTAGTAGAGAGTGAGTAGTAGAGATTAGTGGAGTAGTAGAGAGTGAGTAGTAGAGAGTAGTAGAGCGTGAGTAGTAGAGTGAGTAGTAGAGAGTAGTAGAGAGTGAGTAGTAGAGAGAGTAGTAGAGAGTGAGAAGTAGAGAGAGTAAGAGAGAGTAGTAGAATAGTAGAGAGTGAGCAGTAGAGTGCGTAGTAGAGAGTAGTTGAGAGCGAGAAGTAGAGAGTGAATAGTGGAGAGTGAGCAGTAGAGAGTAGTAGAGAGTGAGTAGTAGAGAGTGAGTAGTACAGAGTGAGTAGTAGAGAGTAGTAGAGAGTGAGTACTAGAGAGTAGTAGAGTGAGCAGTAGAGAGTGAGTATTAGAGAGTGAGTAGTAGAGAGAGAGTAGTAGAGAGTGAGTAGTGCAGTAGTAGAGAGTGAATGGTAGAGAGTAGGAGAGAGTAGTAGAGTGAGTAGTAGAGAATAGTAGAGAGTGAGTAGTAGATAGAGTAGTAGAGAGTAGTAGAGTAGTAGGGAGTGAGTAGTAGAGAGTGAGTAGTAGAGAGAGTAGTAGAGAGCAGTAGAGTAGTACAGAGTGAGTAGTAGAGAGTGAGTAGTAGAGAGCAGTACAGAGCGAGTAGTAGAGAGTGAGTAGTAGAGAGTGAGTAGTAGAGATTAGTGGAGTAGTAGAGAGTGAGTAGTAGAGAGTAGTAGAGCGTGAGTAGTAGAGTGAGTAGTAGAGAGTAGTAGAGAGTGAGTAGTAGAGAGAGTAGTAGAGAGTGAGAAGTAGAGAGAGTAAGAGAGAGTAGTAGAATAGTAGAGAGTGGGCAGTAGAGTGCGTAGTAGAGAGTAGTTGAGAGCGAGAAGTAGAGAGTGAATAGTGGAGAGTGAGCAGTAGAGAGTAGTAGAGAGTGAGTAGTAGAGAGTGAGTAGTACAGAGTGAGTAGTAGAGAGTAGTAGAGAGTGAGTACTAGAGAGTAGTAGAGTGAGCAGTAGAGAGTGAGTATTAGAGAGTGAGTAGTAGAGAGAGAGTAGTAGAGAGTGAGTAGTGCAGTAGTAGAGAGTGAATGGTAGAGAGTAGGAGAGAGTAGTAGAGTGAGTAGTAGAGAATAGTAGAGAGTGAGTAGTAGATAGAGTAGTAGAGAGTAGTAGAGTAGTAGAGAGTGAGTAGTAGAGAGTGAGTAGTAGAGAGAGTAGTAGAGAGCAGTAGAGTAGTACAGAGTGAGTAGTAGAGAGTGAGTAGTAGAGAGCAGTACAGAGCGAGTAGTAGAGAGTGAGTAGTGGAGAGAGTAGTAGAGAGCGAGTAGTAGAGAGTGAGTAGTGGAGAGTGAGTAGTAGAGAGTGAGTAGTATAGAGTGAGTAGTAGAGAGTGTGTAGTGGAGGGTGAGTAGTAGGGAGCGAGTAGTAGAGAGTGAGTAGTACAGAGTGAGTAGTAGAGAGTAGTAGAGTGAGTAGTACAGAGTGAGTAGTAGAGAGAGAGTAGTAGAGAGTGAGTAGTACAGTAGTAGAGAGTGAGTGGTAGAGAGTAGGAGAGAGTAGTAGAGTGAGTAGTAGAGAATAGTAGAGAGTGAGTAGTAGAGAGAGTAGTAGAGAGTAGTAGAGTAGTAGAGTGTGAGTAGTAGAGAGTGAGTAGTAGAGAGAGTAGTAGAGAGTAGTAGAGAGTGAGTAGTAGAGAGTGAGTAGTAGAGAGTAGTAGAGAGCGAGCAGTAGAGAGTGAGTAGTGGAGAGTGAGTAGTAGAGAGCGAGTAGTAGAGAGTGAGTAGTAGAGAGTGAGTAGTAGAGAGTGAATAGTAGAGAGTGAGTAGTAGAGAGAGAGTAGTAGAGAGTGTGTAGTAGAGAGTAGTAGAGTGAGTAGTAGAGAATGAGTAGTAGAGAGAGAGTAGTAGATAGTGAGTAGTAGAGTAGTAGATAGTGAGTAGTAGAGTAGTAGAGAATGAGTGGTAGAGAGTAGTAGAGAGTAGTAGAGTGAGTAGTAGAGAGTAGTAGAGAGTGAGTAGTAGAGAGTGAGTAGTAGAGAGTAGTAGAGAGGGAGTAGGAGAGAGTGAGTAGTAGAGAGTAGTAGCGAGTGAGTAGTAGAGAGTGAGTAGTAGAGAGTGAGTAGTAGAGAGTGAGTAGTAAAAGGAGAGAGTAGTAGAGAGTAGTAGAGAGTGAGTAGTAAAGTAGTAGAGAGTGAGTGGTAGAGAGTAGTAGAGATTAGTAGAGTGAGTAGTAGAGAGTAGTAGAGAGTGAGTAGTAGAGAGTGAATAGTAGAGAGTAGTAGAGAGTGAGTAGTAGAGAGATAATAATAGAGAGTAGTAGAGAGTGAGTAGTAGAGAGAGTAGTAGTAGAGAGTGAGTAGTAGAGAGAAGTAGAGAGTGAGTAGTAGAGAGTGAGTAGTAGAGAGTGAGTGGTAGAGAGTGAGTAGTAGAGAATAGTAGAGTTGTAGAGAGTGAGTAGTAGAGAGTAGTAGAGAGTAAGTAGTAGAGAGTGAGTAGAAAGAGAGAGTAGTAGAGAGTGAGTAGTAGATTAGTCAGTCAGTGTCAATCAGTGTCAATCAGTCAGTGTCAGTCAATCAGTGTCAGTCAGTCAGTCAGTGTCAGTCAGTCAGTGTCAGTCAATCAGTGTCAGTCAGTGTGAGTCAATCATTGTCAGTCAGTGTCAATCAGTAAGTGTCAGTCAGTTAGTGTCAGTCAGTCAGTGTCAGTCAGTCAGTGTCAGCTAGAGCAGCTCTGCTGACCTGGTTCTCTGGCTCTAAAGCAGCTCTGCTGACCTGGTTCTCTCTCTCTAAAGCAGCTCTGTTGACCTGGTTTCTCTGGCTCTACAGCAGGTCTGTTGACCTGGTTATCTGGCTCTAGAGCAGCTCTGCTGACCTAGTTCTTAAGCTACAGAGCACCTCTGCTGATATGGTTCTCTGGCTCTACAACAGCTCTTCTGACCTGGTTCTCTGGCTCTAAAGCAGCTCTGCTGACCCAATTCTATGGCTCTAAAGCAGTTCTGATGACATGGTTCTCTGGCTCTAGAGCAGCTCTACTTACCTGTTTCTCTCCCTCTAGAGCAGCTCTGCTGACCTGGTTCTCCCCCTCTAAAGCAGCTCTACTAACCTGGTTTCCCTGGCTCTACAGCAGCTCTGCTGACCTGGTTCTCTGGCTCTAAAGCAGCTCTGCTGACCTGGTTCTATGGCTCTAAAGCAGCTCTGCAGACTTGGTTCTCTGGCTCTAGAGCAGCTCTGCTGACCTGGTTCTCTGGCTCTAAAGCAGGTCTGCTGACCTGGTTCTCTGGCTCTAAAGCAGCTCTTCTGGCCTGGTTCTTTGGCTCTAAAGCAGCTCTGCTGACCTGGTTCTCTCCCCCCAAAGCAGCTCTGCTGACCTGGTTTCTCTGGCTCTAGAGCAGCTCTGCCGACCTGGTTCTCTGGCTCTAGAGCAGCTCTGCTGACCTGGTTCTCTGGCTCTACAGCAGCTCTGCTGACCTGGTTTTCTGCACTCACGATGCACGCACCCGACTTCGCGAAAATATATTTTAAAATAATATAAGTTTATTATAAGTACAAATATATTATTTTGATGAATATCTTACATAATCTCTTGCCGTAATATGTATACTAAAGACACATACATATGATTTTGGAGCATACATTTTTTTTGCAGGAGTCGCGCAGCGCGCCCCAGCACGTATATGACGTCATGCGGGACTCGCAACCGCGCAAGCATCTCGTACCGTAATGCGCATGTTTCACGAATGCACGGGAGCAGGAGTCGCGAACTGGTCGCATACAAATCGCGCACATCACGTTAAATGTATATGATGTAACTAAAAAACACGCAGCCATCACACACCATACGCGGATCCTTCATGACTTTTCTAAAATGATGGCTAGAATGCGTGCACCTAACGTGATGTGTACGCTTTGAGTGCGCGACTCCGAAAAAAATTTTAATAAAAAAAAGAAAATAATATAAATATATTAAAATAAAAAGTGAAAACAAGAAAATTAATCAATATTTCAGTTTTCATTAAAAAAAAAATGTGTGCGATTTTCAGAAAAATATATAATGTTATTTAATGAATAAAATATTTATAAATAAACAGTTAAAAAACTGTAGAAAATCAGTACAAACATAGGTATAACTACTATCACAGTTAAAAATTAGCATTTAAAAAACCTTTGAAATTCACTGAAAAAAACATAGGTTTCAGAGACGTTATAGTTAGAAATTAGCATTTAAAAAAGCTCTGAAATTCACTGAAAAAAACATAGGTTTCAGAGACGTTATGGTTAGAAATTAGCATTTAAAAAACCTTAAAAATTCACAGAAAAAACATAGGTTTCAGGGGTGTTATAGTTAGCTTGCCATTTCACTCGTACAAAACCATAGAAATTCCTCCGTTACAGTTAGTTCTGCTAACTATAACTCACGCGCCCGCAATGCACTGCTGATGATGTCACATATTGCATCATTCATGACATCGTCAGTGACATCACTGATGACATCTCAAATGACATCACTGATGACATCATCCATGAGACAATCTGATACACCTCATCATACACTAGTATAACCTTTCATCACTCACTGTAAAATACAGAGTACCATATTTGAAACCATTGACACACCAATACTAGTTACTATATACCCACTCACTGATTCCTAAGTCTACACACACAACTACCCATTCAGCAACAGAATCATTTATTCATGCAGTCACTAATTAATAGAACACTATCAAATGCACTTATACACATATATAGACATTGACACATCAGCACTCATCTTAGTCGGTTATGCAGTCATCCTACTCACTCATTAAAAGAATTAATCGAACTTACATTTACTCACTTACACATTTATCCAACAACACCTCATTTATTCAAACACATAGTAACTCATAGTTAATATGTTAAAAAAACACCATTACAATTATACACTCATTCATATAGTTACTCTCACAATCACTGATTCTTACACATACTTATTTATATACACCAACTCTCACATATAATGCCTTTTATTTTTTTACTTTGTTGAAGATGTACAACTAAAACATATATTCGCTCACCAACACACAATAAATACACTCAGTCACCCAAACAACTGTTTCCACGTGCACTCTTAAACCTATACACCTAGTCAATCAACCATTCACACATCTATGCATACAGTTACAAACACCCCATCCAACCACACACAAACTCAGTGTCCCATACACATACTCACCCAACTAATCGTTAACTAATATACACACTCATGTAGTTAGTGACCAACTGATGCAGCATGTTATACAACAACAGAGACAGTGCTGCACACATTCACATAGTTTAGTTACTAATCCATGTATTAAGTGAGACACTTTTAATTACTCACTTAAACAGACAGTCAGACAGCTACTAAATCCTCCATCCAGACAGTTATATATCCACTCAATCTTCAATACAGATTGGTATATATATAATACATATTTAAATTTCAAACTAAACCACATTCACTGGATGATGTCATCAGTGATGTCATCAGTGATGTAATTTGAGATGTCATCAGTGATGTCATCAGTGATGTCACTGACCATGTCATGAATGATGCAATATGTGACATATTCCGCAGTGCATTGCAGGCGCGCGAGTTATAGTTAGCAGAACTAACTATAACGGAGGAATTTCTATGGTTTTGTGCGAGTTAAATGGCCAGCTAACTATAGCACCCCTGAAACCTATGTTTTTTTCTGTGAATATATATATATATATTCACTGAAAAAAACATAGGTTTCAGGGACGTTATAGTTAGTTGGACATTTTCCTCGTACAAAACCATAGAAATTCCCCCGTTATAGTTAGTTCAGCTAACTATAACTTGTGACCCTGCAATGCACTGCTGATGACGTCACATATTACATCATTCATGACATGGTCAGTGACATCACTGATGACATCTCAAATGACATCACTGATGACATCATCCAGTGACTCTGTGTTTCTGTAAAGTTTAAATATGTTTTATATATATGCCAAGGTGTATTGAAGAATAAGTAGGTGTATGTGTCTGGATGAAGGATTTAGTAGGTGCATGACTGACTGTATAAGTGAGTGATTAAATGTGTCTTACTGAATGCATGGGTTAGTGACTAAACTGTCTGAATGTGTGTATCAGTATGTCTGTTGTTGGGTAAGCTGCTGCATGTGTTGGTCAGTAGCTACATGAGTGTCTATATGGGTTATTGATTGGTTGCCTGAGTATTTGTATGGGAGACTGGGTGTGTGTGTGGGTGGTGGGAGGTGTGTGACTCTGTGCATAGATGTGTGAGTGGTTGATTCACTGGGTGTATGGGTTCAAGAGTGCATGTGGAAACAGCTGTATGGGCGGTTGAGTGTGTGTATGGGTGTGTTGGTGAGAGATTGGATGTCTTGGTGGTACATGTCCAAGTAACTACATATGCAAAAGGCAGTGTATGTGAGAGTTGGAGTATATAAATGACTATATGTGAGAGTCAGTGATTGTGAGAGTGGCTGTATGGATGAGTGTGTACTTGTATCAGTGATTGCATAAGAGAGTATGTGTTAGTATATGTTTCAATAAGTGAGGTGGTGTGTGTATAACTGTATAGGCGAGGAAATGGGAGTATGATTGATTCTTTGTATGACTGACTAGGTGTGTGAATACCTCCATGGATGAGTGGCAGTGTGTGAGTGTCTGTATAGGTGTATCAGTGCATATGATAGTGTTGTATTGATGAGTGACAGCATGTCTGAGTGATTCTATGGGTGAATGAGTGGATGTGTGTGAAGACCTAGGAATCAATGAGTGCGTCTGTAGTAAATGGTATTGGTGTGTTGATGATTTAGAAAATGGCAGTCTGTATTTTACAGTGGGTGTATCAAAGGTTATATTAGAGTGTGAGGCGGTGCATCAGATTTTCCCTTGGATGATGTCATCAGTGATGGTAATCAGTGATGTCATTTGAGATGTCATCAGTGATGTCACTGACCATGTCATGAGTGATGCAATATGTGATGTCATGAGCTGAACTAACTATAACGGTGGAATTGCTATGGTTTTGTAAGAGTGAAATGTCCAGCTAACTATGCCGTCCCTGAAACCTATGGTTTTTCACTGAATTTCTAAGGTTTTTTAAATGCTAATTTTTAACTATAACATTCCTGAAACCTATGTTTTTTTCAGTGAATGTCAATGGTTTTTTACATGCTAATTTCTAACTATAACATCCCTATTAAGTCCCCTTGAATCCTGAAGGTCCCTGGTGGCCAAGTAGCCCACCAGGTACATCCAGTAAGCGCCACAGAGCTGCGTTGCAGAGAGGTGTTCTGAGGCCACGCCCCTTTTTACACCACACTGCAAACGCAGCTTCTGGTGCACTGCTGCTCAGAGGATGAAGTCCACTTGTGTCTTGAGGTCCTCAGGACACAAGAGGACATCATCGCCCCACCAGCAGTGCACCAGAAGCCGCATTTGCAGAGTGGTGTAAAAAGTGGCATGGTCTCCGAGCACCTCTCTGCAATGCAGCCCTGTGGCTTCTACAGGAGGTACCTGGTGGACTAGTTGGCCCCCAGGGACCCGCAGGATTGAAGGGGAATTAATCCCCCAACTTAAAACGCGCCAGAGGGCGTGTTTGCGCTGTGGTGTAGGGAGGGAACGGGGCCTGATGTAACAAGTGTGCAAACGCGTCCTGTGGTGCGTTTTAAATTGGGGGATTAAGTCCCCTTGAAACCTGAGGGTCCCTGAGGGCCAAATAGCCCACCAGCTACCTCCAGTAAGTACCACAGAGATGTGTTGCAGAGTGGTGTAAAAAGGGGGCATGTCCTTGGATCACCACCCTGCAATGCAGCTCCCTGGTGCTTTCTGGAGGTACCTGGTGGGCTAGTTGGCCCCCAACGACCCTTAGAATTGAATGGGACTTAATCCCCTAACTTAAAACACGCCACAGAGCATGTTTGCACACTTGTCAAATCAGGCCACGCCCCCTCCCTGCATCACTGTGCAAACGCGTCCCCCCTGGTGCGTTTTAAATTGGGGGATTAAATCCCCTTGAGTCCAGAGGGTCCCTGGGGTCCAACTAGCCCACCAGCTACCTCCACTAAGTGCATCAGACCCGCGTTGCAGAGAGGTGTAAAAAGGGGCGTGGCCTCGGAGCACCTCTCTGCAACGCAGCCATGTGGCGCTTACAGTAGGTACCTGGTGGGCTAGTTGGCCCCCAGGGACCCTCAAGATTCAAGATTCAAGGGGAATTAATTCCCAAAGTTAAAACGCGCCACAGGGCGCGTTTGCAAAGTGTTGCTGGTAGGGGGCAGGGCCTCCGGCACAATGCCGGTCCTATTTTTGCGGGGGGCTGTGTGGCACCCCTTCTTTTTACATTTTTGGGACCCTGGGGACCCCATCCCCCAGGGCCTGACCCTTGTTCTTTTAAAAGAAATAATCTAAATGGGAAGGGGGCTGCATGGGCCCCCCTCCCGTGGAAATTTCGGCCCCAGGGACCCCATCACCCAGTGCATGGCCACAGATATATATTTTACAGTGCTTGTAATGGCTAATGGTGTGATGTGTGAAATGTCAGTATTTGTGAGTTTGTTTGGAGCTTATAAGCTTGGTCTAGTTTGTGATCTTTTTTTTCACATGCAATCCCGAGTGGTCTCCAGAACTTGAAATCGATTTGAGGTAACTTAACTTCAATATTCGTCCTTTGATTCATGAGGATTCTGTACAACAGTGTTTTTCCAGTGAGCCCGTTTTAATCTTTAACGTGATCATGGAATGCCTGGAGTGTACTGTTTTCTTAGCTGTCCCCATTGAGTGTTTCGCAGCAGTGGCTCTGAGCACTGAAAAATTGTTACTGTAAATGCACACACATGTGGGTTTTTACATGCTTGTGTTCATAAACAATTCTGATTGGCATGTAGTGCAGTCAGTCCAATGATGATACTTTTCTTTGTGATAATTGCTGCCTGTGAAAGTGAGGTGGGGTAGCTTGTGTTAAATACCCCACGAAAAAACCCAACTAATGGCCACTTCAGTTAGTAAAATACAGACTGCAAAATATATTCAAACAAAACAGGCAACCGAATGCTACCAAGTTTTCGGTCTTATGTAAGTATTTCACTGCTTAATTATTGCCCGCACTGATTTCCACTGTATAGCTCCTGTCGAGTGCAAAGCGTTAGAATAGTTAGCCCAGCCCTAAACTATGTGACAATCGTTTGTTGCATTAAAAATTACATGCATACAGGTCTAAACCGTTGTCAAGAGATATCTGTGCAAGGTTGATATCAAGTATACATATTTGTTATTCTTTTTTTTACAAAACATGTCGTCCATGCACGCTGTTGTTCATTCAACTTTGCATTTCGATCACTAGAGGGCGGACAAAGACCTTGCAACATTGTTACTCATCGGCGTGACCTAGCCAATCGAACACATTAATCTGGGCTCAGGCAGCGCCCAGAAAGTCTGCCATTTCCCTTATTGTGTGGTTCTAAAATCGAATGGTTTTGTCACCAGAGACTCTGCTCGCCTCTTCCATCTGTTATTCATAGCTGTTTTGCGTGTACAATCACCACAGTTCGGAGTGGTATGTAGGTTAACTCTTATAACGCTGGGTGGTCTCGTGTTGGTAAAGCCGCTACACCAGAGCAAGCAACGAAAACCCTTCCACATAACGAAGTTGCGATGTAAAGGTGGTCACAATCACAAACCTTCCTCTTGATCCTATTGCTGAGAAGCCTCGAAAACCGACGGAAACCAATATCAACACTGCAAACTAAAACACTTTTAAACAGAGTATGCTGGCCCACCCGGTGGCCTCAATTAAAATGAAGCACGGGAGGCCGCGCTTCATTTAAAAAAAAAAATCCGCGGGATTCGCGACTTCAGTGCGAATTTCGCAATTTTTAAAAAAAAAAAAATCTTTTTTTGCAGCTGGGGGTCCTTGTGGGACTCCCTGAGCAGGCCTAGGGGGTCAAAGTGTTTCTAACCTGCCCGCTTTTCAACTTTGTTTTGCTGTTTTGGCTGCCAACACTTCCTGGTTTGGAGTGTTGGCAGCCAATCACAGTAAAGCTCGTGGTCGGGAGGGTTCGTGAATCCATCGCGTCCCTAGATATCGAATCCTTTATTTTTTAATTTCTCAGCAACTACTGAACGGATTTACACTTAAAAAAAAAGACGCTTTCTGAACCAAGCACTAACTTTTCATTAAATTTGGTGTAATTCCGTTCAGCAGTGATTTTCCGACCTCTATTTTTGAATTTCTCAGGAACAACTCAACAGATTTACACACAAAAAGTACTCTTTCTGAAATGAGGGCTACCTTTTTGCCAAATTTGGTGTAATTCCATTCAGCTGTCACCGTATCTAAAGTTTCAAATAGAAAATAACATGGGGAAAACATGTTTTGGGACCCCCATTTTTTCTCAGCCCCCGCTTGGCAAATCACCCCAAAACTTTCAAGACAGGAGCTAACCGGAGCGCCGCAGTAGTTTTGAAAATTTCGGGAAGATTCGTCAACCAGCGACAAAGTTATTAGGAAAACAAAAAACGTTATTCCTATGGAAGCTAGGTCCTAACTATAACTACCTACTGGTAATATATATATATAATCTACTGGCAGTGGTCAGTAGGTATTTATAGTTAGGACCTAGTTTCTATAGTAAAAGTGCTTTTTTAGACTTGGCTATAACTTTGGTATCGTTGTCCAAAAAAAGTGTCAAAGTAGGTTTGTGTGTCGTGGGAAATTTAGGGGTGATGTGTGCAGTGAGGACTGAGAAATTGTGGTGCGAAACAAGGGTGCCTTTGTAATGTTAATTCCCATAGGAACCTTTAGCACACCTACAGCCTGAACAGCAGAACGGACTTACACCAAATTTGGCAGCGAGGTAAAATGCCTGCGCCAACAGGAATGCTGTGATTGGCTGGAAGCAACCTGAACAGAAAGTTGCGCCCACCATTTTATCTATAGGGAACTATTCCCGGGCCTAAAATTTTCTGTGAAAGCAGACAGAAGGGGTCAGGGTAGAGGTACTCTGATCCCATGTTTCAGAAATGTAACTGTTAGTGACACAAGTTAGGTGTCCAAAATTGATCGCAGCAATATTCACAATGACACCACACTTACCAGCGTGGCACTCCCATTAACCATCGTGGGGACATCGCGACTATCGTGTCAACACCGCGAATATTGGTCGAAATATAAAAAAATATATCAGTGAATCATTAACATATATTGTATTATATTGAGATTCTGATAAATATTTTACAGAGTTATTTAGATAGTGATTCATCTAGTGTGATGGTTAGAATTAATTATATAGTTATAATTTCTGAATGTTGTGGTGGCTATTGAATTCCTGCTTTTGCTTTCCGCTTTCACAACGTATCCACGGAGATCGCGAGTGCCGACATCATCTCAATCTCCGGCCTCACCGACAAAACGGGAAATAGGATTTCGAGATGGAAGTTCAAGAAATACACTAGAAAAACATGAGTTTGAAGTGTGTAGTAATAAACCTCTAGTGTGTAAAATACTGTAATATGTGCAAATACTTGTTTTTAACTTTATGGTAAAGGCGCGATCGTCACGGTTAACGGCATCATCACCACTCCCCGAAATACGGCAAAAATGGAAAGAGGTCTTAAAGGTGGAATTTAAAGAAATTTAGTACAAAACATGAGTTTAAACCTTTATAAAAAAGCATATATATAGTAATAGGTGTAGCGCAATGTTTAAAATTGAACTTTTTAGTTAATATTTTTGGATGTGCTGGTGGCTGTTGAAAGTCTGGTTTTGTTCTGTGATTTTGTGATGTATTCGCGACTATCGCAACGTCATCGCGAAGATTCCCAAAACCTAAAAAAAGACATTTTTTGGGGGTACTAGGGGGACTCTGACAAGAGTCTTTGTGTTGATTGTGTGTATATGAGAGCTTCACATAAAATTGGATACAGAGTTTCAGGCTACTTAGAAACATCCTGTTGCCTTTGTCTGTAAAATGCACTCCATCATTTCTATAAATTCCATGCATGTCAAAACACAGATTGTTGTTATAGATACAGCCCATGTGATGGTCTCTGAGGAATGCAGAAACAGTTTTATTAACGTGTTTGCTGGCTTTGTCAATCTGTGGACAGAATTGATTTGACCACTTCCATTTCTGTGTTTGGCATATATTAGAGTACACCAAGACAATGTGAGGGAAAGCGACCTCAGCTCTGCAAAGATACTTTCATTAGGATTTGCAGCCCTACCCCAGTCAATGTGCCTAGGTCATTGCCACCACAGTGCACAATCAGGAGGTGAGGAGCTTGGCAATCAACAATAGTTTTAACCAAAGTCAGCAACTTGAATCCTCTCTGGCCAAACTAAGTAATCTCCACTTTGGCAAACTAAAGTCCCTGTCAATTCCTCTCTTTTGTGTTGCCTCTTTAGTCCAATAGACAATAGACATAGCCATGGCCAACAATCGACACCCTAAACATTTTCGTGTGAAGACGCAACAGCAGTTAGAAGAAGGCTGGAGGTGAATGAGGTAGTTTTCCGAATGAAAAGCAGTTAAAAGGGAGGTGTTTTCTTTTTTTTTTTTAAATGGATGCTGTCAGTATGTAAGTGAATAAAATTATGTAGTACAGTGGATGCATTAGCAAGAAGTCTTTTTTTGGCTGTAAGAAATGTCATACAGACATGGATATGCTTTTGAATGTTTGGAGTAAACCACACCTGCTGCACCTCATTTGGAAGTAGCATGGTCCTTCTAGAATGTGCTTTGAAGTTGTGACCTACTGATTCCACTGGGTTGCAAAACACAGTCAGTGAAGAGTGTATTGAGCGGGAAGGGAGTTAAAGAGGTGCAACATGTTTTTAACGTACGGGAGTTATGACCGCATTTACGTAATTATACATTTCAATTTCCAATGCGGGACCATGTAGTAAACTGTTCTGCAGTATTTCAATTTTGAAAAACTTAAGGTAAATAACAGTTTGGGACCCCATTTTTTCGCGATTACTCTTCGATGGCCACAAACACTTTGCAAAGACGCATAGACAGGAATTTCTTTTTGAAAGAGAGGAAAAGGGTTAATAGAAACTAATCATTCGCAAGTGGACATAGAGTAGTCTAAAATAAAAGACATGATTTCATTTGATGCCTTTTGCATTATCACAGAGTGCAAAGTTGAAGAGGTTGCCAATTTATGGTTGCTTTGTATGAGAGTGGTAGACCATTCTTGTGATTAGTTTTTACAAATCCAGACAGTGTCAAAACTATACACAAATAGCTAAAACAACAATAAAATCGATAAACTCAATTCACTGGTATGTGCATAACATGTTAATCATTTTAAAAAATTACATTAAAAATGAAAATGCATATTAGACTTTGATAAAAAAAAGAGTATCACAGTCATATGAAAAAAATAAATTACATGAACTGTGACTGGCAGTGTGTGTGGTTTTACATAATTAGATAGGTGACATATATAGTTTTTGTTACTTGTAGGGTATGTCTTTAAGATGTTAGTACTGAATGTTTTGGGAAGTTAGAGGAAAATGAATTTGTGCCCCTTTATTCCATTGTGTACTTTATAGAAAAACAACAGTATAGTACTAGTACTGTTGAAAATTACAATGATCAATGTCTTTAAAAATGACAATGTTTTAAATGTCTAAACATCATGTGCAGAACAGACAGATCTATGTTATTTGCAATCTGGGGGATTGTAGTACTTTTATTCACATTATTAAACAGGAGTAGTGTAGTCAAAAATAAAAGATAAGAACATGTGCTGTACCTGTATATCAATTATGAAGTACTAATACTTGTTAGGTATTTATTAGCAAGTGTTTGTCAATGTGATTGCTAACTTATATGACTGATTTGCATATGCTTAGATGATGAGATAAGGTTTTTTTAGTTACAGATAGTTATATGTACGATGATACTCTCTGGTTTAGTTAAACATGTAGAGAACCATATATTTTTGGAAAGATGGCCTGAAGGTGTATATCTATTATGAAATTGCACATATGCTTACATGATGATCTATGTTTTTAAGGCTGTTGTGAATTTCATGTGTATGGTGAGAATGGTCCAATTCTTTAAACATGGTCTGTTTTAAATTGAGTAGGGTTAGTAAGGCAGAGTGTCTTGAGAGAGATCTTGTGCTAGTTTCACTTGGCCTGTAACTTTTCTTTGAGCAATGCTGAATACATGTTTAAAACACACAACAAATATTTGAGAAATAATGTAGATTTTGTGCTTTGAAAAAGTGATAGTTGCTGTTTTCAGTTTTAGAAACGTACTAATTCATGTGCACATTGAGCAACAGAGCAATGCACGCTCCTACAGAGCCATGTATCCAATTATCTATCAAGTGTGATATATATACTTCACTCACACATAGCTCAGTAGTAAAGGAAATATACACAAAAACAGGTAGTTTAACGCTGACAGGAGGACTTAAACAATCACTCACACATATAGTGACAACTCTTGTGTATCTAACAGCAATACAGTTACTTTCACAGTCACTCAGGCACTACTCAGGTACTCGTCTAATGACCTAGTCACTACTCAAGCAGTCATTGAATCACTCAGGTACTACACACACACTTATCCAATCACTAAGTCACTACACATGCACTCTTCAAATTACTTAGGCACTACCTATGGACTCACTGAACCACACAGCCACTGCTCATGTATTCATCTAATCACCCAGGTACTAACCATTCACTCATACAATCACCAATGCTGTACCTATACAGTTATTCAAACACCCAGGCACCATAACCCATGCACTCATCCAAACACTCAGGCACTAGTCATGCACTCATCCAATTATGCAGAAAGTACCATAGTATTGAACCTATCACCCATCCAGTATCTATGCTCTCATCCAAATAATGATAGCCAGAAACCGGTCCTAGGATGCTTGATTCTGGTCCAGGGAAGACATGGCTTGGCAGTTCGGGCTGGACTGTTCCCATGAGGCACAGGGTCAAGACTGATTTGCATATGGCCATGTCTAAACTGGGGTGGTGTAGTGGGCAAAAGAACGATGGATTTAACCCAGATCTCTTGACTGGGGGAGAATGTCTGCATTGTCAGCATTCCGTCCATCATTTGTTTGTTGTAACGCTTTTCGCCCTAAGTGGGATGGGTATTCCCAGACGTGGGACCCGTGCTCACTACGCCACTGGAGTCAAGCTATCCTGGCTGATGACGGCTGATAGCCAGAAACCGGTCCTAGGATGCTTGATTCTGGTCCAGGGAAGACATGGCTTGGCAGTTCGGGCTGGACTGTTCCCATGAGGCACAGGGTCAAGACTGATTTGCATATGGCCATGTCTAAACTGGGGTGGTGTAGTGGGCAAAAGAACGATGGATTTAACCCAGATCTCTTGACTGGGGGAGAATGTCTGCATTGTCAGCATTCCGTCCATCATTTGTTTGTTGTAACGCTCATCCAAATAATGAGGCAATACTCTTGCAGTAATATAATCTCCACACCAGTAGACTAGGTTCATTTAATCACTCAAGTTATAACAATGAACGTATACAATTATGCAGGCATTAGTCATGCGCTCATGTAATCAGACAGGAAGTACTGATGCACTCATTCAATTGTCCAGGCAATATCCATGTAGGTATGTAATCATCAAGGCAACACCTGTTCAATTAACCAAAAACACATGGGCAGTAGTCATGTACTCATTCAATCAGTGAAACTACTCATGCACTTTCGCAATCTGCCAGGTGCTATGTATGCACTTAAACAATCATGTATGCACTATCCATGCACTCAATAAATCACGCATACACTACGCAAGTAGTCCTGTGTCACAGAGGGACTAGAGTAGCACTCATTTAATCATGCAAACACTATCTAAGCATGTATTGAATCATTAAGGCATTAGTTATGCACTTATATAATCATTCAAGCACTACTCACTAGCTCATCCAAACACCCAGATAGCAGCAATATAGTCATTCAAACACACAGGCAGTAACTATGCAGTTATGGAACCACCAATGCAGTTCTTACATTCTCAGGGAATCATCCAGGACTACCTATGTTTTCAGGGAATCACCTGGGCACTACCTATGCACTCATCCAATCGGCCAGGGAGAATTGTTGTACTCAACCACAAACACATGTATTTACCAGATTTAGTGAGTACTATGTACTCTTTTTTAACCATTTGGTGAATTATATATGTAACCGGTCACACACTGTTTACATATACTTAGAAGAATTAGTGAGCTATATGCTGTGATACAGATTAATGTGAAGATATTTATATGCAATGTTCACCAACATTTAAATATGATTTACAGTATTGAGACACTTTATGTATTTTTACCATTTGATTGATGTTTATTATAAAATTTACTGCAAAAGGGATAAAGTGTGTTTTTACCATGTATAAGTGAGAACTGATATATGGTGCAGCTGTGTTGTAGGAGAGGGTGCTATAATATTAAAAGGTAACTGATAAATTAGATGTGTTTTTCTTTGGGTTTGGCACATTGAAGTAAGTAATTGTAGTTATGTAGATAGGTTTATCTGTAGCTTTAAAACTGCAACATCACATAAAAACTGTTTTTGTATTATGTGTAAGCCAGTAGTAAAGTAGTTGGTCCATTGGCAAGAATACAAATTTAAATATACGTATTTATTTTACAGAAAAATATCTACATAAGTACAGAAAGTTTCAATGCCTACAAAAGCTCAGAGGAAAAAGCAACAGAAGCCACTACAGTATCTATTCAGAGCTGAGACACAAAAGGGGCAAAATGCAGAAAAAGTGGTGAAAGAAAAAAGAGCTACTGATAAGAGGACAAAGTCATTTCTTTAAAATATATGTGGAAATTTGCAAAGATTACAAAATGATGAAAATAAAATTCAAATTATGAGAAAGAATAAGAGTGTCAAAAACAAGTGGAACTGGGGGTCTAGCAACAACCATATATGTATGGTGTGATATACAAGTATGTGTGTCAGTAAATGATCAATCAAGGGGTAGAAGAAGGAGAAAAAGAAACGAAAAGAAACAGAGAGGACCCTAGAGCAGAGCTTGGATACCCATCAATTGTCTGTGTGATCAATCCTATCATCTGGTCATCCAATCCAAAGAAAGATATATCTCTTGATCATAGAGATTATCTTATAAGGAGTGAGCCCACTTAATTGGGTCCAAGGTCAACAAAGGACCGGAGCATAGAGATCATGTATGTTTAAAGGTAGATCTATTGAGAGAGGTGCAGTGCTTGAAAAGAAACAAGTAGTGTGTTAAAATAGAGTTATGAGAGAAAACGCTATTAGTTTATTGAGAAGAAGAAATCTCATACTCTAATTAAAAACAACAGTGCAACAAGCAGTGTTCAACAAATAACTGCTAAATGGAAAGGTCGACATGTTTCAGCCATGCAGGAATTCATTCTCCCAGAGGCTTTCTTCAGGACCCCAGTTGTCAACTATATGCTACTGCATTGGTGTATCAAAAGAAAATAGTGATAAAGTGTGCTTATCGCACTACTATCATCAGGTTGGATTAAATACAACCTTAATGTGATCCTCCGCTTCAAAGGATGCAGTAGGCATCTGTCAAAAAAACATATAAGAAAATTTGTCTTAATCTCCAAATGATGGCATCAAAATGATTCTACTCCAAGATATACATTTCAAACACATCTTTTGTATGTGAATGCTTACCCATATTGATCGAGGAGTGGACCTCACCTCGCCTGGAACCTTACTCAGGACTAAGAGGCCCCGCTCTATATGGAAAGGACAGAGGTCGCTTACAGTAATCAAACTCCTTTAATAGCATAAGAAAACTGTTTAACTCTGTACAGGTGCTCACTAAACAAAGTAACTAACACCTCTATATCTAATGTATATGTTCTCAGTGTTCACAAACAAGCTGGCATTGTGAGAGAAATATTAGCCGGTCCCAGTACCATAGTCGTTAACTGGATTTAAAAGAAGGTGAGTTGGCCGCGTGTTAAAAACAGAAGATGAAAATAAAAATAAAAATAAAATTACTAATGATGATGCAGTATCTTGGAGTAGAATCATTTTGATGCCATCATTTGGAGATTAAGACAACTTTTCTTATATGTTTTTTTGACAGATGCCTATTGCATCCTTTGAAGCGGAGGATCACATTAAGGTTGTATTTAATCCAACCTGATGATAGTAGTGTGATAAGCATACTTTATCACTATTTTCTTTTGATACACCAATGCAGTAGCATATAGTTGACAACTGGGGTCCTGAAGAAAGCCTCTGGGAGAATGAATTCCTGCATGGCTGAAACATGTCGACCTTTCCATTTAGCAGTTATTTGTTGAACACTGCTTGTTGCACTGTTGTTTTTAATTAGAGTATGAGATTTCTTCTTCACAATAAATTAATAGCGTTTTCTCTCATAACTCTATTTTAACACACTACTTGTTTCTTTTCAAGCACTGCACCTCTCTCAATTGATCTACCTTTAAACATACATGATCTCCTTGCTCCGGTCCTTTGTTGACCTTGGACCCAATTGAGTGGGCTCACTCCTTATAAGATAATCTCTATGATCAAGAGATATATCTTTCTTTAGATTGGATGACCAGATGATAGGATTGATCTCACAGACAATTGATGGGTATCCAAGCTCTGCTCTAGGGTCCTCTCTGTTTCTTTTCTTTTCTTTTTCTCCTTCTTCTACCCCTTGATTGATCATTTACTGACACACATACTTGTACATCACACCATACATACATGGTTGTTGCTAGACCCCCAGTTCCACTTGTTTTTGATATTGTAGGATTAGGGGAATAGAACTGCGGCTGGTCATTAAACTTTCCCTTAGACCCTTGTATACTTGATGTTTTGATAAGAATAAGAGTGTACAAAGAGTATATTTCAAGAACAGGAAAGAATGTAACAAAGATGGACACACCTTAACCAGGAGACAAAGCAGCTTAAGGAAATCAGAGCCGGGATGTTTCATAGTAGAGTAGTTATAAATCTACAGAGAACTATGAAGAAGTATACAAGAAGGAGAGAGGCACTGAAACAGAAAAAAACAGTTGAGAGAGTCATTGATAAGGCTTTTGCTTTGAAGAAGAAGTTTTTCATTTTGATTATGAATAGAATTAAGACTCTTGAGAAAATGGTGCATGAGGAGTCAAAACCAGAAAAAAAGATTAGTGAATAGAAGTAACTTTTGTACAGTATTTAGAGGAGAAAGGATACACACTTCTAGCACAGAGCTTTTCTTCAATGAAGATAGCTATCTCCAGGATAATAGATTAGTTCATGCTATTGATGAAAGAGGGCGATGTTATGAAATGAAGAATGGCACATCTATAGCGAAAGAGGTGATCGTACCTAGAAATGTAGAACAAGTTATTGCAGAAGAGGTAAAAGGTCTAGTCAGGTGCCTGTATACAAATTGAATCATAGTAGTGCTTGTGGCATTCAACTGCAATCCATTGATATATGAAGGAAATTCCTACATATCTTACCAAGGCAAAGTTTAAAACAAAAAATAAGTACTTTACAAGGATTGAATCCTTGCAAGGTTGGAAAGCATACACATTTGCAGGGACACTCACTAGCTTGTTTATCAAAGGAAGTGTGCCAATGCACCTTTCATCATTTCAGGATGTTAGCTGTACACCACTCAACAATGCAAACTTTAGTTAGGAGGCTGTACTATGCAAAAACTCCTGCTTTATGTTTAGGAGACATCAATAAAGCACTTTTGCATGGTACTGTGTCAGACGTAGAAAAGGTTTGTGATGATGTTCAGTTTAGTTTCTTTGACCCTGAGCAGGTGCCTAGGGAAAATGAAGAGTTTTTATCATGAGGAGTTGCATAACAGGACACATGTATTACAGTTGACAGTTTTGAAGAAGAGATTACAAAATGTAGCACAGTTTGCTGTGAAAAACCAGAGTCTGTTTGTATATGTTGTCGTCGTACTCACTACATTTTCAAACATGGACTGTTGACTTGTATTTAAAAAGTGATAAAGAAATAATGAATACTGGCAAAAGTTAGCTTTGCACTTATTTGTAGAAGAACAGTTTGCCTTGTCCATACAGCAAGTTATATGTAAGTACTGTTACAATAAAATAGAAGAAAATAAAATGCCTGCTAGAGCTGTGTATAACAACTTAGAACTGGTTTCCATTCCAGAAGCACTTCAAGGTTTAAATATTTATGAGTCCATTCTGATCCAAAGTATACATCCATTTCAAGCTATAGTCCGTATGGAGCCAAAGACAGGCAAGTTACCAACAACAGAGCTGCAGAGAGGTCTAAAAGCTAGAGTAGTGTAATTGCCATTAGATTTGAAGAAAAATGTTGAAATTGTAGTGCTAGATATACATTTAGAAGAAAGACGTGTAATTCTTGCAAATGGTGTGCATAGTAAGAACAAAAAGACATGGCAGGAGTTAGTAGAGGTTACCAAATTTTAAAAAGCAACTTTATATCTGGTACAAAATAATGTTTACTATAGAAATGTAGAAAGCCTGCATGATATCACACAATGGAGGATCAGACGTTTGCATCAACAGGTCGGATTGAGAAGGTGGATTAGTGCAGAACAGATGAAATTTATGAACATTATTGAACTGATCTGCATTTAACTATTTATGAGTCACTTGTTAATAACTATATGACCAGTCATTACTGAATTTAGCTCCATACCCTGAGCCACGTGGATGTACTGGTTTGCATCAAATGATCGCTGAGTCACTTTTAAACTATTATGTGACTGGTGATTACTGAATTCTATACCAATATTGCAAACCAATAGTGGAATAATTACATGCAGACCTTACATCAACCTTCCTACCATTGTGCAGCTATGGAAAATATTCTTATGATGAAGACCCTATAATATAAACTAAAGCTCCATTATAGACAGGACCCTTTTTCATCAGACCTTAACTGCTAGAGCGACATTATTTATCGTGGTCACCTATGACATAGTGTATAGTGAATTATGTGACGGTCCCCTGACGAAGGCACTCCAGCCGAAATGCACGTAGTGTGTTCAACCTACCGCCAGCCTTCCTTGTGATTGTTTTGGATCTCACCATTTTTTCATACTGTGTAATGTCCACATATACATGTACTGTACAAGGTTAAAAGAAAATGTATAAATATGATATGAAACACTTTTTATGGACACAATAAAGCTGCACAATGTTTGATAATGTGTTGATGGTTTTAAGAATATAAATTATTCACTAAGATATAACTTTTGATAAATGGAATAAAAATAAAAAAATATTTTCTATTTCAAAATAAATAAGTGTCATGTTTAAGATTTGTAAGCACTGCACATTGACTTGCATAATGTAATTGTTTCTTTGCCTGTATATATTTTCTATTGTGCACACTTGCCTAGGTTTTTTCCCCTTTATTACTAAACATGGATTGGAGTCAGACTGCAAAGCACACATAGTCAATGCCCACTTTCTAAAAGTGGCATTTCTACAAAAGTAGTGATATATCAACCTACACCAATAAGCAGGATTTATCACAACTATTCCAAACATACCCAACATAGCACTGCTAGTCCTTTGAGATCAGGAATAACCACTTTGAGGGAATTCCCAATATTAGTCTATGAGATACGTAGGCCTACCAGCAGTGAGAAACCAAATAGGCTGTTTGTCACTACCAGGACAAGCCACACAGTGATGGCTCATGTCCTACGTTTTACCTTCACCCCACCCTGCCCATAGGGCTACCTAGAGCCTACCTTAGGGGTGACACTAATGTAGTAAAAGTGGGGTTTCAGGCTTGGCAAGTAGCTTTAAATGATAAATTGATATCACAGTAAACTGTGCATGCAGGCCCCGCAGTGGTAGGCCTGAGAAAGGTTTGAAAGGCTACTTCTGTGGGAGACGCAGATAACGCTGCAGGCCCACTAGTAGCATTTAATTTACAGGCGCTTGGTATATGGGATACCACTGTACAAGGGATTTTCAGGTAAATTAAATGTTCTAAGCAGGTGTAAGCCAATCATACCAAGTGTAAAGGAGAGGGCACATGCACTTTAGCACTGATTAGCAGTTTTAAAGGGCCCAGAGTCCTAAATCCAACACAAAGAGAGGCAGGAAAATACAAGAGGAAAGCAAGATGTTTGGGGATAACCCTGTAAAAAGGGCCAAGTCCAACACCCTTGTTGGTTTTCATCAGTCTTGACTTGAAAGGTCCAAGACAGACATTTTGTGTGCTGTTGTCCAGAAAGTCCCTGAGCCAATGTAGTGACCTGCTGTGGAGAAACGCCGGATGTAGTCTGTGGATGGAGTGGGAGACCATGTCAAAGGGAGAGGATGGATCCAGTAGCACCAAAATGAGTGGCGTCCCAGCATCTAAGGAGAGTCTGATGTTACTGGTGACTGCCAACATTGCAGTCCTAGTAATATGTAGCTCTTTAAAGCCTTATTGACAGGGGTCCACGGTCTTCAGATCTTCATGAAAGGATGTAAGCAGTTTGTTGGTATAGCTTTCAAAAGCTTTTGCGAGTAGGGGTAACAGTGAGATCGATCTGTAGCTAAAGAAGACATTGGGGTTTCAAGAGGGTTTTTTAAAGAAGCGAGATACTTGGGCACACTTTCATTCCTTTGGCACTGGTTAGTGGGAGATTCGATATTTCCTTGACTGCTGGGGGTAGATAAGTAGCTAAGCTGGCCGTTATCCTAAGATGACATGGGTCCTGAGGAGAACCAGATTTTGTGTGGGTGAGCATTTCCTGCACCTAATCCACAGACCATAATTCAGAATTGCTCAGGCCATCTATGGAATTTGGGTGAGGATGACCTAACTCAGGTTCCATTCAAGTCATTCTGGACTGGCTAAAAAGTTATTGTAGATTGTGTTAATCTTAGATTCAAAGAAGTCAGCTAAGTCATTACTGAGAGCTTAAGAGGCCACAATATTGGAAGCGTGGGTCCATGGTTTCATAAAGCTGTTTAATGCTTTTCATAACTCTTTTGTATAACTCTTTTGCCCGCATTGAGAATTGTAGAGGGTATGTGCGCTTTCTGTCTCACCTAGATCATATTATGATAATTTCCTAGCCTAGTCTGATATTCTACTTTGTCTGCAGAGGATTTTGTAAGACACCATCTGTGTTCAAGACATTTGCAAGTTGATTTTTCCCGATGCAGAGTGTCTGTGTACCAGGGAGCTTTACCTCTGGAGGAGATGAAAACAGATTTTTAAAAGGAGCTATTTGATTAAGTTTGGATGTTAAGGATTCATGGTAAGTGGACAGAGCAATGTCTACGTCTGTGTAGGATGTTAGTGAGGGAAACTTAAAGACTTCAGAGAAGGTGGCGGAAGTGACTGTTTTCCAGCAGCACCTAGGTCTGCTGACCTCTATCAGAGGTTTTACTAGGGCATTCTTGCGTAGGATGGCAAACTTAATCAGATGGTGATCTGACCTAGGGGTTACGAAGTGGAGGATCACAGTACCAAAATATTTGTAAAAATGATATCCAGCATGTGCCCTGGGCATAGGGCCAGATACTATTTACCTAAGCCTTAGTGTCTCTAGGTATGCTTATATTAGGGTCACTCCTCTCCCAGATCACCAGTGTTCTCACTGTGATAGTTGAAATTGCTAGCAGTAGAAACTTATCAGAGGCTAGAACATGAGGCACAATGTAGTCAATCAGTGCCTGAATTAAATCTTTCCTGGCACCAGTTGGGTGATAGATCAGTGCCCCCTCCTTACTTGTATAGCAGAGTTTATGATTTTAAAGATACAGATCTCTATCCAGCCTGAGCATATGTTGTCGACTAGCTCAAAATTAGAGAATCATGGAAGGTGTTAGTGATGCCGCCACCCGGGCACTCTATCCGGTAAGATTTGACCAGTGAGTAACATTCTGGTATGGCTAGTGAGGTACAGGGGACAGCTGAACTGGAAAGCCAAGTTTCTGTGAAGAAACATAGCATGGCTGAGGGAACTGAGGACAAGGCACCTACACATTGTGCAATACTGATATGACCATACCAACTGAGGGGGTGCTTGATAGTTACCCTTTACATTAACTGGGGCCAGAGAAAAAGATGAGTGCTTCAGCCCACAACGAGATCTAGAGTCAATTTGCTGTGTGGTGCAGGGTAGTGTGTCTTGGTATGTACTTGCGATGGGCCTAGATGTGCCAAAAAAGCAGGGGGGGGGTGTTAGTGCAACATTACCAAATCAGTCAGTGGCAGCCACTCAATGTCATATATTTCGAAAGGTAACTGTTAAGTTAACGTGAAACAGTGACATACCATCATAGGGGTACATTAGACCTGAGCGTGTGGTCAATTCTGCATTACACACAATGCAAAAACCCTAGCCATTTTTCAATGAGGCCAGTAGGTGTTAGTCAGATTCATGAGCGAGATAGTTTTTTAATCACACAGCCCTGTCATGTTTCCCAGGTCCATTCATGATGTTCAGATCCAGCCCAGATGATCACATTGAATTCTGGGACATGTAGTCTTTTTCATTCCATAGTGAAACAGGAACACAAGTCTCAGTAATGTATTGCATGGCCAGTCTTCTGAATCTTGCCAAAGGCTGTTGTTTATAGACATTATGTATGGCTTACAAAGTAGTCTCAGGAAGGAATTTATGGACAGGGTGTTAAACCTCAAACTCTCATCATTAGTAACAGTCTGCAAACCACACGAAGGCTGTAACACAACACATTGCTCAGGAGAAAAGGGTGTAAACTAGCAGGTCAGGCACCTGCATACCCTGCCCTCTGTTTTTTGTAATTGCCTGGATTCAGACCTAGCTGAGGGACCAGAGGAATGTGTAAGCCATGATTTAATACTATGCTGTGCAAAACACAACATGCTACTTTTATCTTGCCCACAACTTCAGGGGAATTCATCAGCAACCTCCCCCTGGGCAGTCAAGTCATCTGCATCACCACTTCAGGAGACCAAAAGTGTGCTCTATGATGGCTTGTGTACATATGTGTGCCCTATTGTACCTCTGCTGAGGTACAGTGATTGCACATCTGTATTGTGTGAGGAGATGAGCAGAGAGTGCATACGCAGCATCACCTATGGAAGAAAATTAGGGAATATTTGCCCCTCTTGCATCTGTACAGTACATTATGTATGGAATGATACATGCTGTGTTTGTTTAGTGCATGTATGTGGCATGAGAAATAGTGCTGTATGATGCTTGTGTACATTTAAAAGAATATGTGTGGTGCTTGGTAGTTGCCTAGAGGCCACAGATTGGCTAATACTCCCACTGCCATCAGCTGGGCAGGAGTTGACCTGCAGAATACATAGCTGGCATGGGTACTGCCAGAGAACACTTTATGCACATCAGTGTAACTACCACTGGCATCACAAACACCCTGCACGGTAATAGAGTGCCAGCGTTGTCTGGTGCAGAAGATGTGTGCATTGTGGCAACAGGGTTGAAGAGCCAGATAGGTGCAATCAATTGCACCTAGCACATGTGGAAAGCGGGAAGAGAGTTAGATATCCCTAGATACCCTGTCCTGTGTATGGGGCATTCATATGTGAAGATGGAATCTTCTATTGATGCAGCTCAGGACCTGATGCAAGCATTGGGACTGGCTTGCCTGAGAGATGCCTATAAGGTCACCAGAGACCCTCGGAACAACCTCATAGCAATACAATGGAGAGCTACTAAGGTCTTGACATAGGCTGTGATGGTTTGGGAGCCGCAAACCACAGATTCAAGATCCTGCTACCACTCACAAACCATCTCCAAGATGACAGCAGGGGGAAAACGGTATCTGGCCTTGACATCTTGGCTGGACATCCCAAAGAGGTTTATCCTTTGTCTAAAAATGTTCTCTACTCTCCTCCTCCTTAAATCGTTATGTCACATGGCAAGGGGCAAACCAAAAAACACATTCTGCAGCATGTTGAAAGGTCTGAAAGGGTTTGTTTGTGGCAGCTCACTTGAATGATTGGAGCACGGCTGGGATTGGCTATTGGGCTAAGGAGTTTCACCTGGAGCTGGTTGGGGGGATGGTAGGCACTGAGACAGGTTGAAAGTAAACTTCCTCTGCCCCAAGTGTGGAGTGTCCGCCCCGAGTGCGTAGATTCTGGCCCGAGTGCAGAAACTCCAACCCGAGTGTGGACATAAGGATACTACTTGTAAATGCCCTTTGTAAATACTGAAAGTTGTAAACTTAGATTTTTAGTCTAGGTTTACCTTTATGAATACCGGTATGTAGTAAACTTACACAATGGTGTAAGTTTACCTTAGTGAATCAGGCCTTATGTGTGGAGTTTTACGACTCCACACGCCCAATACTTATGTGTGCAGAGTTCTCTCCCATTACGGTGCCTCTAGGTGCGAAGAGTTATATACACATAAGTATAGGGATTGTGGAGTTGTATAATGCAGCACGTAACTTGTGAATTTCTAAACGTAGTAGTAAACTTACACAAAAGTGTGAATTTGCCTATGTAAATCAAGCCTACAGTGCGATTGATACTGATGTTAGCTAAATCCGTACATTGCCCAGGTTTATTTTTCAAACAATCGAGTTGCAGAGTCCATTTTATGTTTCCCGGCCTTTCCCTTTCCTTGAGGATTAATGTTCAGAGATATTCCACGTGGAATATTCATTAGGTCTTTCTATAATTTAGCAGGCAGCAGTCAGACCGCGAGGCTGACGCTTCACTTACTGAAACTGTCTCCTCAAATAACTCTAACTAACAGAATAACTCCTTGGCTCCTAGATTTATACTGAGTATGACACTTGCACATCACTTTCTTTGAATAGCCCTGTGAATATTCTCAGTCCTATCAGCCGAACAATTAAGACTAGCTTTACGTTGCTCGAGCGACCTAGAAGTCCACGTCAGATCCCTTTCACCCCGTCTCAATTCTTTCTAATTTCTTTTTGTGGTCTAGGGCCCTCACGAAAAAGACCGATTTTCTTGTATTGATGCACAGGTCTCTGGTAAAAGGCGTCTGCCCCTCGATCATAAGTGCTGCGCTAGTATCTTTCACGTAGATGTGCCCCACTGATAACCTAGACAATAATTAAATCTGATAAGAGACAATCTTTACTGACTGCTTTTAAGGACAGACTGAATGGCACTGTTTTTTTTTGTTCAGCCCGCCAAGTCAAAAGTGAAGAAACCCACAATTAAGTGGCTGGATAGACTAGTAATGCTGAAAATAAATCTGTAATTGCAAAATTAGGTCACAACACAATTTGAAGAGGTGCATGTCTTAAAATACGGCGTAAGTAACTAGTTTATGGCCAGCAGCGAGAGTTTTCATGAATACAAGTTAAATATTTTTCAGCATGTAAATTAGCACCGTTGACGTACTGCACACTCAAGCTGCAGTACAAGGGGACAGTTACTAAGGAAATGCGGGACCGTTCGATTTACTCATGCACAATATTGTGCACTTCAATTACTTCAATTGTGAAGATAAATTGCATTTGCAAAGCAGGTGTGCACATAAGGGAGTGAAATTGCTTCAGGACACAATAGGTAGTTTGTATTACAATCAGGCGCTGATTTTTCTCTAAGAGAGCAGATGCGAGGCATTGTACCCAGCCGGCAGTTTCTTGATGAATGGTACACATTGCGAGAAGGAAGTGAATCAGAGCGGCAATTTTTTGTGTGATATACAATATTTTAATCAAATACTCATATTAGATTCACGGAACAATAGCATCATCAAAAGGTGAATTTCCCTGATTGGCTATTGATACGGGAAACAAAAAATACCGAGTGCTAGACTTTAGGCAGGACCCGCGGCTTACAAAGTGTACCCGCGCATCAAAATATGTTATGGATGATATGTTAAACAGGCATTGGTAAGCCCAATCGTTTTAACACTTGAATGTTGAAAAGCCATTCGGCAAGGTTGAGTAGTACAAGTGGTGATTTATTTATTTATTTAATGCGTTTTTATATATCACGAACTTTAGCCGAAGGTGTCACATCGCTTCACAAAAGCACCAGTTACATAACATAAGGACTTCAGAGTATATGAGTTACATAAAAGATACAAACAGAGAAGCTCTAAATTCACATCAGAATGGTAGTAAGTACAAAAGTCTACTACAGATGCTAGAAGTTAGAGTTACATACATAAAAGTTGCAAATTAACACTTGGTAACACGGGGCTAGGAGCATCATATGCTTATATTCAACAACTATGAGGGGGGGGGGAGAGAGAGAGAGAGAGAGAGAGAGAGAGAGAGAGAGAGAGAGAGAGAGAGAGAGAGAGAGAGAGAGAGAGAGAGAGAGAGAGAGAGAGAGAGAGAGAGAGAGAGAGAGAGAGAGAGAGAGAGAGAGAGAGAGAGAGAGAGAGAGAGAGAGAGAGAGAGAGAGAGAGAGAGAGAGAGAGAGAGAGAGAGAGAGAGAGAGAGAGAAAGAGAGAGAGAGAGAGCACCACAGAAGGTTTACTGAAGAAGAGGTTGGCTCATGAAACCTGAGTTACTGTTCTGGAAGACCTAGGAAGGTTAGCTGTGCACTATGCCCAAGTTACTTTCAACTCTTGAAAGAACAATTATTAAACCTCATGATCCAGCTCCCTGAAGTCATCTGTGTGTCATAGAGAGGTAGAGCACAAAAATCACCAAGGGCCATATCAACAACGGCCAGCGATAATTATCGCTGGCCGTCCTTAGTGATAATTTTCTTATCGCTGGCTATCTCTGCTTTTTATCGCCCTGGTAGCGCGTTATCATCAACGCGCTGCTCCAGGGCGATAAAAATTCCAGAGATAGTGATGTTATCGCCGTTTGGCAGGGAGCATCGCTGGTTTCCCAGCGATGTTCCCTGCAAAAGAGCGATAACCTTGCTGATACGACCCAGTGGTCGTATCAGCATAATCCACCCCCAATGTTAGGGGTGACTTAGTCAGGATTTTAGCAGACGTTAGTTTTTGGAGAAAACAGCAGTTTTCTCCAAAAACTAACGTCTGCTAAAATGCAAGGGCATTCTTGCTGATAGCGCAAAGACACGTTATTGCTCTCCTAACATGTAGTGTATGTCAGGAACGCCCACTTTGCATCTCATTAGAGATACAAAGGTAGGCGTAGTGTAAAAGGGTGCTAACATGCGAATATCTCTGCTTTTCTGCCTTTTAAAGCCAGAAAAGCGGAGATAAAGCCCTTGATGATATGCCCCCAACAGATCTTGTGAGGAGACTGCTTTGATGTTGAAATGTTCTCTGGTGTATGGCTGATTCCTCTCACTTCCTCCGATGTGTAACTTTTGAAAGCAAACAGTAATACGCCTGTCCCTTTGTTTTAGGGATTTGCTGCTGGCATAGAAATTCCAGTGAAATGTGGCACTATATAAAGGGGAGGGGGGGATAAGTCTGCAGAGAGTAGAGAGCACGTTCTGCACGAGGTTGCACCATGTGCTGGCATTCCTTTTGCTGACAGAGAATAAAGAGCACAGCCAGTGGCTGCCCATGATCTTCTGTTTGTACCACTTTGTTCGCCATAAGTTGGCAGGGTATGCTCAGACGTGAGTCCCTTGCTCACTTTGCCACTGGATTCAAGCTAGCCTGGCTGAAGACGGCTGAAATGCCAGAAACTGGTCCTAGGAAGCTTGTTTCCGGTCCAGGGAAGGCATGGCTTGGCAGTTCGGGCTGGACTGTTCCCATGAGGCACAGGGTCAGACTGATTTGCATATGGCCATGTCTGAACTGGGGTGGCAGAGTGGGCTAAAGAACGGTGATGGATCAAACCCAGATCTGTTGACTGGCTGTGAGTGTTTGATTGGTTATGATGCTCCGTCCATCACCACCCCCTTTTGTACCGCTTTGTTCACCATAAGTTGGCAGGGTATGCTCAGACGTGAATCCCTTGCTCACTTTGCCACTGGATTCAAGCAAGCCTGGCTGAAGACGGCTGGAATGCCAGAAACCGGTCCTAGGAAGCTTGTTTCCGGTCCAGGGAGGGCATGGCTTGGCAGTTTGGGCTGGACTGTTCCCATGAGGCACAGGGTCAGACTGATTTGCCTATGGCCATGTCTGAACTGGGGTGGCAGAGTGGGCTAAAGAACGGTGATGGATCAAACCCAGATCTGTTGACTGGGTGTGAGTGTTTGATTGGTTCTGATGCTCCGTCCATTACCACCCCCTTTTGTACCGCTTTGTTCACCATAAGTTGGCAGGGTATGCTCAGACGTGAATCCCTTGCTCACTTTGCCACTGGATTCAAGCAAGCCTGGCTGAAGACGGCTGAAATGCCAGAAACCGGTCCTAGGAAGCTTGTTTCCGGTCCAGGGAAGGCATGGCTTGGCAGTTCGGGCTGGACTGTTCCCATGAGGCACAGGGTCAAACTGATTTGCATATGGCCATGTCTGAACTGGGGTGGCAGAGTGGGCTAAAGAACGGTGATGGATCAAACCCAGATCTGTTGACTGGGTGTGAGTGTTTGATTGGTTCTGATGCTCCGTCCATCACCACCCCCTTTTGTACTGCCCATGATCTTCTAACAGACAGAACAGATAGAAAGCACCAAACACAACTTTTCCTCCCATGCACAGAACATGTATCATCTGGGAAGCAGCAATGCAAAATATCACATACAAAACACATACAGCATAGACAGAACAAACACTCAGAGCTTCAAAGTCGTTCCAGGTAATGGGCCAAAAGTGTCAGCACAGACCACATGCATGCTTGTTAGTGTGAAAAAGGCTGATTATTGAAATCTGGTGCACATCACAATAAATCCACCCTGGGCCTTAGCCTTATAAAACTAGAACTCACTATACATTATTTCACCTAACCTCCCCCTACCACAACATTTTCTGCCCCATCACATCCTTATCTTCGCACTGCTCATCCTGTGACATTGAACTGTCAACCATTAAATAGATTAACACATTATCATGTCAATATCTTTGTATCTTAACTCTTATGACTTTGCTTCCTCCAGCTTTAACATTATCACCCCCATCGTCCTTCTTCCCCTATGTTCCCCACCAACATTTTAATGTATAACCATGGCAAGTGAAACTGTCTTCCGCCACTCATAAACAGCCCATCCCCTACCTCTCCTTTTCTGATCCCCCTCCCAAGCACCTCACTCCTCTCTGCTCCCCGAAATTGCTGCTTGAAATGTTTATCTGATCTGGACCAGGTAGTGCTCCATCACATACACTGAGAAATGGAACCCATCTCCCCCGAAAAATTATGGTGCATCAAATCTCAGTTCAGGATGTTTCACTCTGCCAAACCCTTCTGATGCAGATTGGGGTGTACAAAATCTCCTTACTTCCACGGATAGAGTAATTTCACAGTTACACGCACATACACTCACCATACACTAGGGCCCATTTCACTAACATACACTCAAATACTCTACCAGCATTGAACCTGTGGAAAGAAACCTTCTAAAACTCCTAAACCCCACATCTACACCGAGGTCGATAAGACCTAGCTATTGCAATTGTCATAATCTAAACAATCTATACATCAATAATCAAATAGAGTACTCAATAATTGACAAGAAATAATCACCAACACCGTATTTAAAATTATGATTCTTTATCTAAAATTAGTCAAAAGAAATTAATCAGAATAAATCATTTTCTCATAATTACCTATTCTAGCTAAATGTCAGAATGGGTCATCAGGACAAGTCTCTCAGTAGAAATCTCCCAAGTCACCGTCCTCACAGCATCGATCCTCACCAACGCAGGTTTGGGAAGAAAATGGCAAAGTGGCAAAAACCCTCTCTAGGCTAACAATTTTTATAATATTTTAGACAAAAGAAAGCAACAAAAAGTATTCATCGCATCCGCTGAACCTCTGAGCAAAGCGAGAAGGAAAGGATGTAGCATCGCTACATTTGAAAAATCTCCGCTCAGGAAATTCACAAAAATAAAAAGACAGAACAGGAACCAAAAATAAAAATGTATCTCTTCACAGTGCACATTTCCTTAACGATGACACAATGCTCTGAGTTCTTTCTTAACAGTTCCTTTGTCCTCCAAGGCTGTCCAATACAGCTGGAAACCTGCCCAGAACTGCTGCTGTCCTCACGGAAAGTTTTAACCAGGCAAGGACTGTGATCAAATGTGTTCAGCAAGGCCTTCTCATCACAAATTCTCACTCGAGGCCAGGTTGCAAACGGCGGACATTTTTGGTTAGGCCAAAATGGACCATCTTAATTAAAAGAGACAAAAACAACGTTACCACAGCATAGTGATTAAACAGTGTTAACCCCACTAATACCCTTATGTGTATGTAATTATCTAGCTTTAGCGACACAGAAAAGCATTAATTCAAAAGCATTTCGTGCTTAAAATAAACAGCACTCAGCAACGTTTATTTAATAAAACATGCACATTTGTCAATAGCAATACAAAAGCGTTCCCACATGTCGGTTTTCTTCTCATTAGTATGTTGGTAAGTTTAAACACACACTTACACAAAACAAATAATTATTAATTAATGATTATTAATTTTAATCATGACAAATAGACAAACCAGAGCTTCAAAACCCTATAGATTTTCATTAGAAAATCCTGCTCCAGCAATCCCCCCTTTGGTGATTTTATCACCAAATAACCCAAAAAAAAAAAATTAGTGAAAATTTAGTCCCATTTTAGGAGAAATTGGAAATGTCTTTTTCCTCCATACACAACACTACACACCAGACACTCTTTCATCATCCCTCTTTGTTTCTAAGTAGACACTCTCCCTTAATTCTTCTAATTCAATTTCTTGTGGTTCTCTTTTCAACCTTTTATTTCTCTTTTCATTGTTTCTTTTAATTAATTTCTTTTTCCCTCCCCTGTTTTTACAACACAAACACACCAATCTTAGTATTAATAAAGCAACAATTATACAAGTTAAAGGAAACAATATCTTACCTATAATAGTACTACCTAGTTTTGCAATAAAACTCTTAACAGCTATCACCTTATTAGCTATTTTAGTCCAGATACTTTCAGCTTCAAGTGGTACTAATTCTTCATGCAAATCAGTAATATTTTTGATATAGACCTTCAGGTCTTTGCTTTCATCTGGAATGTAGGTGCAACAATGTTGAACTTTCAGCATTCCACAAACTCCACCCTCCTTAGCCAATAGAATATCAAGAGCAAGTCTATTTTGCATAGACATAGCACGCACGGCAATTAGTTCCGTATTCACCAAAAGAAACCCTCCAGCGGTATTTGTCGATAAGCGATCCACCACTGTTGACAGTTTCCGAATCCCATTAGCATTTAAAGAAATTCCCACTGCTGGAATTAAAGCTCCAAAAATGTCACCCACAATTTCAGACCAAGTTTCCCTCTTGAAGCGCATTAGTAAATTAATATGTTCTACATCTTCTATTCTATCTATATGAAAAATCTTTGGAAAAACCAGGCCCACATAACACGTGCCATACCAATGGTCAGGCAACTTGTAATAAGCCTTGTTCCCACAAACATAATACACTCCTGGAAAAATTGTATCTTCTCCACCTCTGAAACCCCATCCTGTTGCAATGAAGTATGTATCATGACATTCACTAGTCCCAACAAAATATGTATCATATTGGGATTTCCCTCTTGTAATGCACAGCTTACCCTTCTGTGGTGCATCTAAAGCTAAAGTTGGACTAGCTCCATTTCTCAATTCTTTTCCCATCTCAATGTCCCAAATTGTCTCACTCACTTTATATTTCCCTGCCTTTTCATGCATACTCAATCTCCTTTCCTCCACCATGTTCAGGAAAGCTTTCTCCTCTTCTTCCAAACTACAAGTTAAATTATTCTTACAAATGTAATCTAATGTTAATTCTTCTTTTTCAATAAAAATCTCACCAAAAATGTTAGCTTCTTTAGCTGGATTCAGCTCTTTGTTCATTGGCAAGTGCCCAAAAATACTATCTTTGTTAGACATCGTATAATCTATTTTCCCTAACAAATAAAAAACACCACTTAATACACTACAAGAAATTCCATACGTAGCTGGTAAATGGTGATAAGTAACACCCTCTGAAACGGATGCAGGTAATTGCATACAAACGTAGCAATCCCTTACTTCCATTGTTTTCACATATTCGTATAACAACTTTGAAAAAACATTACTAGAAAAATCATTAATTGACCTATCTTTATGCATGTAAGTATTACTAATTCTAGGTGGAACTACTTTTTGCAAATTCTTCTCTACATTAGTCTCATTTTCAGTATGTATTTCAAATGTACCTATTGAAACTCTAAATGTAACTAATAAAGCTAAAATACCCCATAGTAGCATTAATAATCCAGTACAGCAGCAGCACATTCTACACCATCTTCTTAGGAAGGCACATCTACTTTGATTATTCTCTATGTTAGCCATTTTATTACTTTGACCTTGTCTTTTGACTTAGCCTCTACTACTCCACTACTGTAATTTCTCAAACTTTGGATTACTTCAGACAGCTGAGTTTCAGACTTTCTCCTTTTCACTTTTTCCAAATGATTTCTTCAGTTCACTCAATTTGGATATTCATCACTTTTCACTCCTTCTTCTTCAGTAACATCAAATTGTATCAGATCATCAACAACATCCTGTGCATCTGACTCTTCTCCAATGTCAGTCAGAATAACTTTTAAGATTCCAACAGATTCTTCCTTTTCCTCAACCACTTTTCTCAAGATCCCCTCCGGATTATCTCGAGTCACTGTTTCTTCTTCTCCTTCTTCAGACAGTGCCACATAAGACCATTCCGGTGATCTGTACTTTTGGTTGGGTCTTCTAATTCTTTTTATTTCCTCAGGTTCTCTTGACTCCTTTTGCTCCTTCCTTTTTACTTCGTTTTGACTCGATACTTCATTCACTTGTTCAGCTTTCGATGTATTTCCTCTTATCAGTCTGTATCTCAGCCTCTTTACTCTGTTGTTAGGCCAAAAATCTCCTCTTACGACCTTTTTCGGTCTTATTTCTGTATTATTTCTTTCTCCAATCCAAGTTCTCTTTCTCAGAACTCGGCCCTCTGATTTTCCACTTTCACTTTCATCCGATTCTGTTTCAAATGCCTCTTGTTCTTCAGCAGTTTTCTTTCGCTCCACAGTCTTTTTCACCACTATTTGAGACTTCCCTACTTTTTTCCCTCCTCGGGTCTCCGACACGCAATCTTCTTGCTGTCTACTTGTCCCTTCACCTAGCTTATTAGAAGTGTTCCCTACACCTCCTCGGGGGTCTTCCGCAATCTGTCCCTCTCTATCTTCTTCTGACCCTACTTCTTCAGATATAATCTCAAGTGGTTCTTCAATCTCCTCCTCTTCTGATTCAGGAGTAATTTCTGTGGAACTGCTCTTTTCTTTTCTTTTTCCTCCACTGCTTTTTGGAACTTCAGGCTTTCTTTCAGAATCAGATCTCTTTTCTGAGATTCTCAATGGTTCTCTTGAACTTGAAGCCTTTTCTGCTTCTTTTCCTGAACTTTGATTCTTTCTCACTGGTTCTGGGTCTTCATCATCACTGGAATCTGACTCTTCAAAATACTCTCTACCAGTCCCATCCTTTGGGTCTGGAACTCTCAGAGTATGACTCGCATGCACCCAGTTTTTCACACCAGCACACTTCACTGCAGTCGTCGTAGTTAGAATGACTTGTCTTGGTCTTCCCCACCTCGGAACCAAGCAATTTCTTTTTCTGTGAACTTTAATCCTCACCCAGTCTCCTGGACTCAGATCATGAGCTTGCTTCTTCTCAAGTGTAGTAGCTTCTTCTCCAATCTGGTGAAACACAGAATGAACTGCGTCAGCCAGGCCTTTACAGTAATCCAAAATCATGTCATCAGTTATTGTCATCAACTTATTGACAGGTACATATGCATGTCGCATTGCACGTCCCATTATTATTTCGTGCGGACTTAAACCAGTAGTTCTATCTGGAGTAGATCTAATAGTCATTAGCACTAGAGGCAAGACATCTGGCCATTTCATGCCAGTGGCTAAGCACATCTTACCAATACTGTTCTTGATTGTGCCATTTATCTGCTCAACCACACCAGAAGCCTCTGGTCTGTATGCACAATGTAGCTTCTGCTGTATGCTTAATGCTTCACAAATCAAACTCATGAGTTCATTATAGAAGTGTCCACCTCTATCAGACTCAATCGTTACCGGAAATCCGTACCTAGGAATCAACTCTCTTAACAGTAACTTTGCCACTGTTACTCCATCATTTCTCCTAGTCGGATAGGCCTCAACCCATCTTGAAAACAAACAGACTACCACTAGTACATATCTCAGTCTGTTCACTTGGGGCATTTCAATGAAATCAATCTGCATTCTTGTAAAAGGACCTCCTTCTCTACCTATTGTTCCCAGACTCACCACTGTCTTCTTCCCAGTGTTAAATTGCTGGCAAATCAAACATCTTTGACAGATACTTTCTGCAATTGTCCTGAACTTTGCATTGTACCAGGTCTGCTTAAAAGACCTAATCATTGAATCCCTTCCCAAATGTCCCTGGCCATGATACATCCTTGCCATTGCTGACAGCATGGAATTCGGCATTACTGGTCTGCCATCTCTATAGACCCAAACATGGTCTGTCTCTCTCGGGGCACAACCTGCCTTAATCCAATCTTTCTTTTCTTCCTCCTCTGCCTCATCCTGCAACTGTTTCACTTCATCCCATGTCTCTAAGACATTAGTAAACATCACAGAACAAAAAGACATTTCACCCTCTCGTTCCCGATTAATAGACTGGTTATTCTTTGCACAATATTGTGCAATGTCGTTAGCATATCTATTGCCAACTGTCACAAAATCATCTCCTTGTCCATGAGCAGCACATTTCACGACTGCTAATTCTTTCGGCAGCTGTATCGCCTCAAGCAATTTCCCAATCACTTCAGCATTCTTTATTGGAGTCCCACTCGACGTCAAGAAACCTCTTTGTAGCCAAAGTTGGCCAAAGTCATGCACAACTCCAAATCCATACTGACTATCAGTCATCACAGTCGTTCTCAAATCTTTCCCAATTTCACAAGCTTTTGTCAATGCAATTAATTCAGCAACTTGCGCAGATTTCACTCCTTTCAATGATGATGCTTCCATTACTTCTGAAACCTTACACACTGCATATGCTGCACATAGCACACCCTCATCATTCCTCAGGCATGATCCATCCACAAACAACACATGATCACTCTCATGTAAGGGAAGATCCCTTATGTCTGGTCTCGGTTTTGTACAGTAATCAAGCACATCCAAACAATTGTGATCATCTTCTGTTTTCACACCCACATTTTCAATATCCGGCAACAATGTCGCTGGATTCACATTCACACATCTCTCAAGAGTCACATTTGATGCTCCCAGAATGACTTTTTCATATTTAGTCAACCGACTATGTGACATGTACTGAGTTCTGCTTCTCGTCAAAAGAATTGCCACATTATGAGGTACGAATACCCTTACAGGATATCCCATTATGATTCCCTCACTCTGTTCTAGGCTTCTGCATGTTGCAGCCACAGATTTCAGACAACCTGGTAAACCCACAGCTACAGGGTCAAGTGTCGATGAGAAGTACGCAATAGGCCTTCTCAGTAATCCATGCTTCTGAATTAACACTGAAAGTGCACATCCATTTCTCTCACTGCAGTACAATTCAAATTCTTTTTCATAATCTGGCATACCCAAAGCAGGGGCTTCACACATTCTGCTTTTTAACTCTTCAAATGCTGCCATTTGTTCCCCATCTAGTTCCAATGGGTCTGTCATCTCACTTTTTGTCAGCTTAATCAGTGGCTTTGCTATCAGCGAAAAATTAATTATCCACTGACGACAATAACCCACCATTCCCAGGAACATTCTCACTTCCCTCTGGGTCTTTGGGGCTTTCATTTCCCTGATAATTTTAATCCTGTCATCAGTCACTTTTCTCAGACCTTTCTCAATATTGTGTCCAAGATAATGCACCTCTTTCTTGCAGAATTGCAATTTAGCTGGAGATACTTTTAACCCTCCATCTGACAGATGATTCAGTAAAGCTATAGTATCTATTTCACAAGCTTCACGTGTCTTTGATGCCACAAGTAGGTCATCAATATATTGCACTAATACTGAACTTTCAGGCATGATCAAACTCTCCAATGACTTTTTCAATAACTGATTGAATATTGAAGGACTCTCTGTATACCCCTGTGGGATACGACACCATGCTAAAATACGCTGGCCAAATCTAAATGCAAAAATCGGCTGGCTGTCATGATGCAATGGAATTGAAAAGAAAGCATGACACAAATCAATCACTGTATACCACTCAGCATCATGTGGAATCTGATACAAAATCACTGATGGATTTGGCACAATAGGACAACATGCCACCACAATTTGATTAACTTTTCTCAAATCCTGTACGATCCTGAATTTCCCATTAGGCTTCTTTAGCCCCATTATCGGTGAATTACACGGACTACTCAGTAGTTCTCTCAGAACTCCCTGCTGAATCATTTTCTCAATTATAGGAGTTATTCCCTCAATTATTTCTGGTGTCATTTTATACTGAGGAATGTTAGGATAAGTAATTCCCTCTTTCACTGAAATTTTCACAGGATCTACATTATTCATCAATCCCACATCCTCTCCAGTAAAATCCCAAACTGTCCTTTTCACTGTGTCTCTCAGCTCTTGAGGCAAATCCTCCGGATCAAACACAGCATATGCACCAATTAACTCACTTTCTCTATTTTCTAGAGTCATTCGGTACAAAACATCCTCATCTGGTGTTTCAAAAGCTATTCCATCTGGTGTACAAAAAATTGTACAGTTCATTTTACAGAGTAGATCCCTACCTAACAGGTTCACTGGACTTGTGTCACAGACGATAAATCTGTGCATGTCTGAAAATTTCCCTATTTGTACTCTTACTGGTTCAGTAAGACGTGTTCTGATTTGTGTATTGGCTACACCAACTACTTGGATTGCTTCATCCGAGAGAGGAAGATTTCTAATATCTGTTGACCTGACAGTTGATCTTGTCGCACCTGTGTCTACTAAAAAAGTAAAACCGTCTTCATTTATTTTTCCATCCATAAATGGTCCTGCCTGGTCTATTTCTAGAGTTGCACCAAGTATGCACTCTTCCTCCTCTCTTCGGCACCGTCAATAATCACCCTCAGACTCACTCCCTTCATTCTTTAACAAGTACTGTTGTACCTGGTTAGAACGCCTTGGTTTGTTTACCTGCTCATCATTGTAGAATCCCGAATCCGAATTATACTTTTGTGCTCCTCTATTCTGCGGCAAGGGCGGTTTTGGCTCTTGACTCTGCTGTCTCACAACTTTCTGCTGTTGCTGCTGTTGATTATTCCCCTCGTTCTGCACCTGTTGATTTAAGGATTTTCCCTCATTATTCACTAATGGTGGATTGGTACATTCTGATCTCCAATGTCCCAGTTGGCCACAGTTTTGACATGGGAACTTCTTTTTAGCTTCCTCAAGATTCCCCTTTCCTTTCCCTGCATACCTAGGTCTATTCCCTGCATTATTTCCTGCATTATTCGCCTGTTCCACCAACTGTGCTTCCTGTCTTTCCGCAACTTTCACTTGTGCCCACATTGCTTTCTCTTTCAGCTTTCTCTGTTTTGCTTCAATCTCATCACTGAAGTATTTTGCATGTCTCAGAATCTCATCTATTTTCTTACTCTGCCAATCCACTGTGTGCTCACGAATTCTTTCACTAATCTCAGGTCTCAGGCCATATACAAATCTGTATACAAAATGACTCAAATCCTTGTCACCCAGGTGTTCATCTCCACTGAATTGTTTAAATGCCAGTATCAGCCTCTCGTAAAAAGCATGAACTGATTCTTTTGCTTCCTGATGTGTTCGATCTATTTTAACCCAGTCTGTTTCTTTTGGAGGTACTTTATTTTTCAGGTATACAATCACCTGCTCATACTTTCTCATTACTTCTGGATCTGGTGCTCCTGTTCTCTGATCTCTTGGATATTCCTCAGTAGGCCAACTCACAACTATTTTACACTCAGCCCACAAGTCTGCTGGAACAATTATATCAAACAGACTATTCAGGTCAATCCACAGCACTTTTGACAATTTCACAAACCTGTCTACCTGCCTATACCACTCGACGGGCTTTTCTCTCAATCGAGGCAAATCATTCGTAAATGATAAAATATCCTGTCTGGTCCATGGAACATGTACATATCCTCCTCCAGGTATTTCTCTCATAGGATAAGTATCCACTGGTTTTTCCTTTTCTCTCACAGGAAATGCTGAATAAGTCCTATCCCCTGATTCTTCTCTCTTTTTGTACCATCTATCCTTCCATTTTTCAACATCACCCCATTTTCGCAATAAAGCGATCATCTCTTTAATCTGTCCTGTTCTACCAGTACCATTCAAATTCTCTATGTCTTTGTCTGTGAAATCCATCCTGTAAGACTTTTGCAAAACTTTCACTTTATCAATGTCAACTCCATAGTCATTTGCTATCGCTCTTAATCTGTCATGTGTATTTCTCGCTCTCCAGGTGATATTCTTATACATAAACAATAATTCACCATCATGATGATTTTTTAGAATTTCTGTTGGAACTGTCCCTGCAACAAGCTCTTCTAATTCTACACGTAACCTAGCAACATCAATTGCTTGTGAATCTTTATCCCTCTTTTGAAGAACTTTCATCCATTCATTCAAATCCTCAGCTGTTATTTCAGTAGATTTTCTCACTGGAACCACTTTCTTCTGCGGTTCTAAAATCGGCATCCCTGAACAACTAGCTTCACCAGCATCCAGTCCTGAATTAGACTCCTCTAATCCTTCATTACAGGTGTCATGTCTGAATTTTCCTGCCCTTTTTCCTGAATCTCCTGAAGGACCAGCCAAACTTGTCAATCTATTTCCAACATATGGAATAACCAAACCATTCTCACCCTTCCTCTGCTTATCAAAAACAGGCATAACCGGACCTATGGTTACGGGTACCGTAACAGCATCTAGATTTTTTGTCAGCTCCTTGATCCTTTCAGTCAGCTCCGATGTAGTTCTGGCTAATTCTCTCGTATTTTCGCCACTGCTTCTATTCTCTCTCTCCCTGAAAGGATTACCATTTCTTAACTCAGGTGTCACATTTTCTGTCTCAATGATACGATGCGTATCTCTTATCGGAGAAACAACTGGTGTACTCTCTTCTGGTTCCGGTCTATATGGAGGTGGTCTTTTGTAAATCATGTCATTTAAAACCTCATCCTCATATTCATTAACTCCATATCTTCTCACTTCTGCCTCAGGAACCCTTTCTGCTCCCTCTTCAACTGTTCTCACAGGATATAATCCTTCTGACATACTAGCATCTCGCCATCTCGTCATTCGATCATGATGAGTTTCACGACCATGTCTCCTCCCGAACATATACCTATAGTTGCCTCCAGACCTCTGTTTCTCTCGCTCATGTACTTCCTCTTCCCATTCCACTAAAGCCTCGAATTGTGTCGGCCTTGGTCTTGGGTCAAGACATAACATCTTTTCCCGTAAATTTTTCAACACGGCCAGATTAAATGAACCATGTTCTGGAAATGCTAAAACTCCATCTTCTTTGGTATACCTAACCCAATTCTCCAACCATATACAGGTATGATACCCATATCTCGCAGCCATGAAGGATGCAGGCGTTTTCGATGGAGGTAACAATTCACCCTCTCTCGTTTTAACATCTTTATCCTTGTCGAACCAATTTTTAATCTTTCTGAACAAAGATTTTTTCTTTTTCTCTTCTTGGTAATACATTTTAACGCTTACCAAAACTTTCTAATCCCTTCCGTAATACAACTACACAATATGATTTTTCAACCAATAACAGCGCGACTCACACTAACGCACCAATCCTGGAACGTTACGTCACTAGAATAGCTCCACCAATCCTTGCGCGGCTCACACCAACGCACCAATCTCAGCGCGAGCACTATCCTGATCTAATATCCAATCAGAGCGCGGTCTGTTTGACGTCAGCAGTCGCTGCAGTCGCTTCTGTCTCCTGTCTCTTGTCACTCGTCTACCCCTCCTTTACAAAATTTCTCAGTAGACTCCGTGTCAAATTTTACAAAATCTATTAGTTACAACATATAAACATCTCCATTGTCTGCTTCGCTAACCAAAGAATAGTAAAGAAAATCTATTTCACAAGAAACCTCTCATTGACACAGTAGCACATCCCTCTACTCTGCCCTTCTAACATACATTCATTAACTGTTTCCTCTAGGACTTGTCCAAAGAGTCTTACAATCAACTAAATATACGAACATTCACGCACATTCATACAAGAAAATATAGTACATACACACAGAATCCTGCTTTTCCCGAGAACAGCGAACAATCTGCTCCACTACAGAATTATAACACACATCAACCAAGCAGCTTACTTCTACCCAGTTTCTCAAACAAGCTCAGAGAATACCTATTACTTCTCCCGCGATAAGCTTTAACGGCGAAACTTACGGATCCCTGGGACTTAAAACCTTCACTACCATACGCACTCCTTATATACCAGAAATATCTCAAATAGTAACATATAACAATGTCACTGATTCCGAACCCAGACAATGTGAATTTTCCTGCATACGTACAGGACCAACAATCCCGTCTTTCCCGAGAGCAGCATATACTTCCCTCTGCCCTACTACGGAACTGCTACTAGCTCCCAAGTTCCAGAAGCACTACCTATAACTCAACATGACGACTCCAACATATAGTATTAGTACATATACCAACATCACCAATAATCAATAATCAATAAGCTAATGTACAAGCAATCTAATCAGATCAAGACAATCATCAATAACCATCATCACTCTGCTACCAGGAACTTGATGCAGATTGGGGTGTACAAAATCTCCTTACTTCCACGGATAGAGTAATTTCACAGTTACACGCACATACACTCACCATACACTAGGGCCCATTTCACTAACATACACTCAAATACTCTACCAGCATTGAACCTGTGGAAAGAAACCTTCTAAAACTCCTAAACCCCACATCTACACCGAGGTCGATAAGACCTAGCTATTGCAATTGTCATAATCTAAACAATCTATACATCAATAATCAAATAGAGTACTCAATAATTGACAAGAAATAATCACCAACACCGTATTTAAAATTATGATTCTTTATCTAAAATTAGTCAAAAGAAATTAATCAGAATAAATCATTTTCTCATAATTACCTATTCTAGCTAAATGTCAGAATGGGTCATCAGGACAAGTCTCTCAGTAGAAATCTCCCAAGTCACCGTCCTCACAGCATCGATCCTCACCAACGCAGGTTTGGGAAGAAAATGGCAAAGTGGCAAAAACCCTCTCTAGGCTAACAATTTTTATAATATTTTAGACAAAAGAAAGCAACAAAAAGTATTCATCGCATCCGCTGAACCTCTGAGCAAAGCGAGAAGGAAAGGATGTAGCATCGCTACATTTGAAAAATCTCCGCTCAGGAAATTCACAAAAATAAAAAGACAGAACAGGAACCAAAAATAAAAATGTATCTATTCACAGTCCACATTTCCTTAACGATGACACAATGCTCTGAGTTCTTTCTTAACAGTTCCTTTGTCCTCCAAGGCTGTCCAATACAGCTGGAAACCTGACCAGAACTGCTGCTGTCCTCACGGAAAGTTTTAACCAGGCAAGGACTGTGATCAAATGTGTTCAGCAAGGCCTTCTCATCACAAATTCTCACTCGAGGCCAGGCTGCAAACGGCGGACATTTTTGGTTAGGCCAAAATGGACCATCTTAATTAAAAGAGACAAAAACAACGTTACCACAGCATAGTGATTAAACAGTGTTAACCCCACTAATACCCTTATGTGTATGTAATTATCTAGCTTTAGCGACACAGAAAAGCATTAATTCAAAAGCATTTCGTGCTTAAAATAAACAGCACTCAGCAACGTTTATTTAATAAAACATGCACATTTGTCAATAGCAATAAAAAAGCGTTCCCACGTGTCGGTTTTCTTCTCATTAGTATGTTGGTAAGTTTAAACACACACTTACACAAAACAAATAATTATTAATTAATGATTATTAATTTTAATCATGACAAATAGACAAATCAGAGCTTCAAAACCCTATAGATTTTCATTAGAAAATCCTGCTCCAACACTTCCTCCCTGCAAAAAACACTCATATCATTGTTGATCTTTCTATGGGCTTTGTCAATGGCGGCAGGCTTAGCCACTCTCCTCAAGTGTTGTCGTAAAACGAGTTCCATCCAAATCACAAATGTGTGTGCCCACTGCCTCTAATCTCCAACATATCCCTCTTCATCTCCTTTAAGAGGGCAAGACCCTCACAAACCACTAAGGGCTATCATGATGTCGGTCAGAGTTTCCTCTTACCGACACCATGGCAGAAACGGGACCGACGACCTTCGGTCGGCAGTCCCAACTGCCTAAATATGATGTGACCGTACATAGTGCGGTCGCATTCCCCCATTTCTCTCTGGGAGCTTGTGTTACAGCCATAAACAAGGTGCAGGGATTAACAGGGGGCAGCAAAAGAGCCCCCTTGGTCCCCAACCAGAGGCCACAAGTGAAAGGGGGCCCTGCTAGCGGTCCCCAAACATGCTTTCTGACAGGGATTCCATGGTGGAAAGGCCAGCATGGAAAACCTGCTGGAAACCATATATCGTAATCCAGACGGTGTAAACTGCTGTCCATATAGCCGAGGGGCTCCTTGAGACCGTCATAAGACATACAGAATGAACGTCTGGTTTCAATTCCGACAGGCTGAATCAAAATCAGTTGGTTGAAATTGTAACCAACGATGTCGGTTGTAAAGCCCCCGACCTAAGGTTGGAGGCTTTACGACGGACATCGGAATTGGTCCCTTAGTCATTTTCCTCTAGATGCAACACAAGAATGTCAGGACATTTACACCTGTGCATAAGTTTGTTCGAACATGGTAACAATTCCTGTAATTCCATACTACCTTTTCCAAGCCACTTTTCTGTAAGTAGCTTGCCAAGGTTGCAGCTGCGGCCCTTCTGTAGCACTTGCTTCTCAGCCCATTTTATAAATAAATGTCCCACGATCCTTATGGACAAATCAATTGCTTCCTACCCAGCTATGGCACCTGTAAAGAACACAAATGTGAGATACCGATCTAACACCATTCATATACCCCTTGATGGTTTCTCATGCACATAGAGCTGTCAGCAATCTGACAACCAGCGACCCAACTGCATTTTACTTTCCCCTTTCCCAGACCCTCTGCGCTGCCTCTGTGGCCACACCAATATGAAAAGAAAATGTCCCAAAATCCCCTGCTTGTTCCCCGATGCTGAAGTAATTTTTTATGATTATGTAAACCATCAACCCTCTAACGACTATAAACACCCCACACCAAATTTGTTTTCTCACAGCAGCAACAAAACACAGATTAACCAGGGAGGAGAACAGTGTCCAGACCCTAGGGGGCAGATTTACAAATGCTGCATGCAACACAGTGCAGCAACCAAACTGTTTGTGTTGCACAAGGGGGGGGGCACAGTGCAGAGCCATATCTATTATGATTTATCTGCTGCCACTACAATCTTCGGAGCTGGCCCAGAAACCGGTAGCCTTGAGTGATGCCCATCACTGCAGAGGTCAATGTCGCTCCTGGTTAGCACATGCTGCAAGGAGCATTTGTTTTACATTTTTTTTGCAAACCGTAGTCTGTCTATTTTAGTAGACAAGGCTATGTGCCAACACCTATGAGTGTTTACGCTGAGTCGCCCGAGTAACATCACAGTAATGCCCCCTTGATGGAAAGTAGAGCAAAGTGCTTTTCGTGCTTAGAAAAGAGCATCTTTCGAGTACAAAATACATTTTGCTCTTGAAAGTAAATTAAATGCTTGGTACTGGCACCGGGCCAGAGCTAATCTGGGCCCAGGTATCCTGAAGACAGAAATTAGCGAAAGTCCTAATAAATTCTAAGGTGTCCATTGCTTTCTAAGGCATTTCACAACCTTCCTTATTCTTTGAGTATATGTAGAGTTTGAATGGAAGGGGCAAGTGCTTATCAATCATGCTAGGCAACTTTGCATTAACAGTAGATTTGGAATGAATTTGAAAGAAAGACAATGCCATGGGTCAACCCTAATCTATCAACACTGATATTTTAATGTACTATTGTATCTGACCTTGTACTAGAATTTCAAGTGACAAGGCATGATTTATTGTTACTGGTCCCTCTGACATCCTTAACCCTCCAGATGATATGGATTTTAGGGGTTGTACATTTTGGGTAAAGGCCTAAAGAATAACTGGATTAAAAAATACCCCAATTTTCAAATATAGATATAGAATACATGAGAACCTACAATCACTGTATAAAATTCTGTCTCTGACTCCTTATCACAGTCAAGTTGTGATGTATTTAGTCACCTGCAAGAAAAAAAATAATGTTGCTACTCAACTGTAATATCTTATTTTGAAAAGTAACCTATCCCTATCCAATAATTATTGAAAATCAAAGACGATTTACAGACAGAGTGAAACACTACCCATGTAAATTTCCAATCTTCTCAGATTCATCCATATCTAGTGGTGCAGACAGTGATGGGGAACAACCTAGAACAAGCACAGGGGTTCAGTCACAGTTGAAGGATTTTCCGGACCCCTATCAAGGTCCTTTTAAGGGACAACAGATGGACACCCTTCAGAGGGAGGGGCCAGGACCGGGACCATATGAGGGAAAGAGGCAGGATACAGAGAACAGGGAGATACTTCCCACAGGAAACCCACAGGGAAATATAGACAAGACAGCAGTGCAACAGATGGTAGTACAAGAATGCCCCTATCTATCTTCTTTGGAAGAACAACATTGCTGTCCAGTCATTAATTTATCCTTGACCCAAGGTGAACTGAGTGTCCAGTGTAAATGTTTGTTCTTTGTTCCCATCACCATACCCAATTTATTTAACATTGAGATCAAACTTCATCAATTGCTCAGGAAAGTCAACTTAGGCACTATTCCAATAAGATGCCCTCTCAATTTAAGAATAATGGTAATAGTCTCAGACCACCCTCTACATTTATACCGTAAGCCCACTGTATGTCCAATAAGATTCTGACATTCAAACAAGTTGTCGTCAGGGATGCCACCAACATTCTTGATAAAAGAGTGTATCTTAAAGATGAATTAAGCAAACTAAAAAACATGACAGACCTCATGAAAAATGCTAAAATCATAATTAAACCAGCAGGCAAGGGACGAGCTATCGTGATTCAGGATGTGGAACAGTATATAGAAGAGATCATATCACAGCTAAACAGACAGTATCATTATGTCAAACTAAAAGAAGATCCCACATGAGATATCTGTAAAAAGACTAAGAAAGTTACTAGCAAAGAGTTGGAGGAAGGTTACCTTTGTGACCATGAGTTTGAGTATTTCAACAAAAAACATCTCAGAATCCCTATCATATACATACTTCCTAAAAATCACAAAAGGTTGACAAAACCACGGGCTGCCCAATTGTGTCTGGCAGTGGCTCCATCTTTGAACCACTTTGCAAGTATATTGATATATTTACTAAGCCACTTTTTCAAACTACTATGGACTTTAAATATGTAATACCAGGGATGTGATCAAACTGATTGAGAGTTACCCGTTTAGAAACAATGATCACTAACTTGTTACCATGGCTATATTCTCCCAGTATAACAACACCCGAACAAGCAGCAGTAAGTATCGTTTGTGAGATACTTGACTCTAGAGACCGACTCACACATGCACCCAATGATTTCATAGTACAACTACAGAATATTGCTTTAAGCAAAAACTCTACTCATTTCAGAAAGAGTATTACTTTCCAACTAAGAGTTTTGCGATTTGGGTTTGGTTTGCACTGAACCTAGCAAATATCTTCACGGACAAGCATGAACACACACAGACATACCCTGATTCCAATCCCTTTAAAGAGAATATCACACTGTGGAAAATGTATGTTGATGATGACCTAATGATATGGACTGGGGAGGTCAATGGGCTCAATGCTTTTTTGGAATGGCTTAACGATAGATCCCCTAAACTTCAGTTTACTATGACATACCGTGCTAGTGTGATTACATTCCTGTATATCACTATTAAGATATCAGATGGTGAGCTATGCACTACCCTTTTCAGAAAGCCTACGGAATGCAATACAATACTGAGATATTCCAGTCAACATGCCAGGAGTCTTCAGGATAATTTACAATTTGTTCAGTTCCTGAGAATCAGGCACAACTGTTTTTGCAGGATAGATTACTTTTCAGAATCAAATGTCCTGATTTCCAGGCCACTAGAACGTGAATACCCTAAAGGTTTGGTAAAAAGGATAGAAAGAGAGCCTTGTATTTTCCTAGAGACACTTCACTTGCACCTAAACCCACTAGTGCCAATAATAGGGACACAATAACATGTCAACAAATTTTGGGGCTGATTATCATGGCGGTCGGAAGAGCGTCTGATGGCCATCCTGTCGGGAAAAGGACCGGGCGACATGGAGTCAGCAGTCCCTACAGGGAAATTATGATCCAACCACCAAGCAGGCTGTCGGAAACATGCCTCCTAGCATTGAGGCTTGTGCGGCAGCCCGAAAAAGGGCTGCAGCACAAGGCTCACAGCTAAGAGGCATGCTTGTGAACATCCCTGCACTGTGTGGAAGGCACCATGCGGTGCCTGCCACACAGTGCAGGGATGTGCTCCCTAGACCCCATACCAGAGGGCCAGGGGGAAAGGGGGCCCACTAGGTACTACCTCAAAGTCACTTTCAGCCTGCCTTTTCATGGGGGGTTAACCTTCATGAAACAGCCAGTGGAAACGGACATTGTGATCCCTACGGTGGTGCCTGAGCAGGCACCAACACTATTGTTAGGATTTCAGTCCATCTGATGGTCCAACGGGCTCCTTGAGCATATTGGATGCGTGGCCGTCGGTCTCTCTGCCAGCCCACCATCTGTCCGCCATCGTAATGAGGCAGGCTGTCCTGCAGGGTCTGTTGGTAGTGGAACCGCCACCGACAGTCTGGTGGGCCTACCGCCATTGTAATCAGTCCAATGTTCCTGCAAAAATGAATTCAAGAAAGTCACCAATAGACATTGGAGTCTGATTCAAGATGAAATTGATAATCCTGTCAAACCGTTATTCACATTCAAAAGTGCAAAAATATATGAGACCAGGGGGCAGATTTACAAGCCCCAGAGCTGCCATTACGTTACTTTTTGTGAAGTACTGGCGGCACATTACAGTGGCCCATATTTACAAGGACAAGAAAATCCACCCTGCCTGGCTTTTCCTGTCCATGAAAATATGTCCCCTATACACGCAGCACTTTGCGTGAAAGAGGCGTTCCATGGGTTTTGCTGTGGGTGTTACCACGCAACACCCAGGGAACAAGACACATTTCCAGATTTACGAGGAATTGTAAATCGGAAATGCGTCTGAATGCTACGCTGCTCCAGCGTGGAGTTTCCTATCCTCCCTTCGTCACAGACCAGATATCATACTAACACTTTCACTGTATACATTCATTGGTGGGGCCCATAACACCAACACACACTCATTTGATCTGCTCTTACTGGAGAGATAGATGTTCCAAACACTGGCGGGAAAAGAATATCTTTTAGTCTAATAAAATTCTATTTACACATACATACACTGAATATCCTCAATTCAGCACATCTTAATTCGGAATCTCTAGATATCCCTTCCACTTTGCCGATGGATCAATTTAGTTGAATTTGGAAAAAGTGATTCTAATCCTTTTCATTTATATTCAGACGACAATAAATAACCCAACACATTTGCTTGTTAATCAATAATATTTTTATCTAATAAATGCAAATTTCTTTAATAAGAATTTTAATCAGTCCACAGAACATCATAGTTACCTAATCTGGCTATTAGTCGTCCTCTTAAGTCAATCGATTCGTCATGCAACACGCTACAGTCCCAAAGATTGATATGGACCATAAACGTGTCCGCATCGATCAATGCCCATCAGTATAAGAGTCCTCAGTTCATCAGGAAAATGGGCAGCAATCTAATCTGTCAAAGATTCGGGAAAACAGCTGTCCTGCAGTGTCACCGTCCTCTCCGTCAGCATAACGTCAGGAAACAGGAAAAGATTGACCAGCGTAACTCACTATTCTACCGTCTTTTATAATGAAATTAATTATAAAAAGTAGCAAAAGTCAGTTTTAGGCACTTCTGATTGGATGGTTAAGATCGTCTGTTTCGGTTTCCCAAAGTCTATGATGTCACACTGTCAGACATGATCCATCCGGTTTATAAAGACTGTCCATTGTTAAAGCTCTTGCCGATAGTCCAGTCACGACCTTGTCAGTGGAACAGGCTGTGTGGGTCATCTTGAGGCCACTTGTTCAGGAGCCTGGAGCATGCGCACTTAGTCGGAAACCTCGTGGAATGGTAGCTGTTTCGTCGTGTCCAAGGATCGGCCATTTTATCATAGGCCAAATTGGTCAACTTAAGCAAAACAAACACAAAAAGTAATTAAAACATGGAAATAATGAATAAAATGTTTAACTCTCATTAATTCCTGTATGTGTGTGTAATTATCTAGCAAATTGGCGACATTTAAAGCGTTTGTACTCACCCAATGATGTCATCTGGTGCAACTTACAATTACATCACAAAAGCAACATATACCACGTAATATTCTATTTTTCTAGTGTTAGTATGCATACGTATATTAGTTTACAAATTATTTTAGCCATGCAAATCCAAATCCCGCATGTAATTCATACATTAGTAGGGTTGATTAGATAGCAAACAAACACATTAATACTTATTATAATCAATAGATTATTCTAATTAGTATGAACATGCAGAATGGGGGGGTATACAAAATGTTGCTTTACCCGCTCCATCAATCCCCCCTTTGGTGATTTTATCACCACACCATTAAAATTTTGTATTCCCTTTTTCAAGGAGTAAAAGTGAATTCTTGCTTTCATTGTTACATTTCAGTCTCCCCAATTTCTTCAATTTTGGCTGTCTTATACATATCTTCTTTTATCTCCTCCAATTCTATTTCTTCAAATTCCCTCTTCTGTCTCTTATTCTGTCTCCTTATATTTTCTCTTTTTAACCTTTTCTGAATTTTCTTCCTTTTATAGCAAAGACATCCTAATCTTAATATTAATACTAAGAAAATCACACATGTTAATGGAACTAAGATTTTACCTATCAAGGTACTACCAGAATTTACTAAGAAATCTTTAATAGAAGTTATTTTCTTAACGATCTTTTCCCAAACACCTTCAACCTCCAGTGGTGCAATTTCGTCATGCAACTCAGTTATATTTTTAATATAAATGTTCAAATCTTTACTTTCCTCAGGTATGTAAGTACAACAATGTTGGACTTTCAACATTCCACAGACTCCAGCCTCTTTTGCCAATAAAATATCAAGGGCAAGTCGATTTTGTATTACCATGGCACGCATGGCAACCATTTCAGTATTTTACAATAAAAATCCTCCAGCGGTGCTTGTTGACAAGCGATCCACTACTGTTGACAGTTTTCGAATTTTATTTGCATTCAGAGATATTCCCACTGCTGGTATCAATGCTCCAAAGATATCACCTACAATTTCTGACCAAGATTCTCTCTTTCTATGTGCTAAATAACTACCTAAAGTATGTACACCATCTTCTCCTCTTTCCATGTGAAAGATCTTTGGGAAAACCAGGCCTTCATAACATGTGCCATACCAATGGTCTGGCAAACGATAATATGCCCTGTTCCCACAGATAAAATATAATCCTGGAAAAACTGGATCATCATCAGGTATGTATCATGGCACTCACTGTTACCTACAAAGTAATTGTCATATGCAGTCTTATTCCTCCTAATACACAAATTTCCTTTCTGAGGCCAATCTAAAGCCATAGTTGGACTAGCTTCTTCCTTCAAGTGTTTTTTCATATCTACATCCCAAACTGTCTCTTCTGTCTTTCCTTCATAGACCTTCCTTTGCATTTTCTGTCTTCTTTCTTCAACCGTATCTAGAAAAGTCCTTTCTTCTTTCTTTAAACTGCAAGTCAAATTATTTCTATATATATTCTAATGTTAATTCTTTAGTTTCTAAGAAAAAATCACCTAATACTTTTGCAGGTCTTACCCTATTTAGTTTGTTAATTGACGGTACTTGTGAAAATATGTTATCTACATCTGAAAAATAATATTCTAACTTCCCTGTTCGATAAAATAAACTAGCTATTACACTACATGTTATTCCACAAGTTACAGGAAGGTGGTGATAAGTCACTCCCTCCGAAACAGATGCAGGTAACTGCATACAGATGTAGCAGTCCCTCACGTCCATTGTCTTTACTTATTCATACAGTAATTTCGAAAATACATTGTTAGAAATATCAGTTATTGACCTGTCCTTGTGCATATAAATTTTATCTATTCTAGTGTGATCTGTCTTTTAAATCTGCTCTATATTAGTCTTGTTTTCACTATGTTCTCCTATTGTGTCAAAGCTAACCTTAAGTGTAATCATCAATGCTAATATACTCCATAGAAGCATTAGTAATCCTGTACAACAACAACACGTTTTACACCATCGTTTCAAAAATATACATTTACTTTTTCTACTAACTGTGTCAGCCATTTTCATGAAATGAACAGTGACTTTTGACTTAGCCTCTTCTACTTCACAATTAGTTTATCTAACCCAAGGCTCTAAGCACCTACTTGGTTCTACCAGTTTTTATCTTTTTCCTTATTTATTGTCTTTCCATCAGCAGCATTCTTGTCTTATTCAGTTTGGCATCTCATCATTCTTCACCTTTCTTTTGTTGTCTAGATATAGGATTTCCTGAACATCCGTCTCTTCTCCAATATCGGATAAGATAACTCAGGACTTCTGATTCTTCGTCTTCCTCAACCACTTCTGGTATAGTCACCTCTGGATTTTCTTGGCTATCTGCCTCTTCTTTAATTTCAGGCAGGGCTACATATGCCCATTCTGGCGACTTATACTTCTGGTTAGGTTTCCTCGTTCTTTTGCTTTCCTCAATTACAACTGTTTCTTCGTCTTTTGATTTTTCTTGACTCGTTATTTCATTCACCTGTTCAGCTCTTGGTGATTTTACTCTTGTCAGTCGGTATCTCAACTTCTTTATCTTATTCTGCCAAACTTCATCTTTTGCTGATCTTTTCAGTTTATTTCCTTTATCATTCCTTTCAGTCCTCCAAGCTCTCTTTCTTAAGACTCTACCTTCTGGTATTTCGTCTTCACTTTCTTCAGACTGTTTCAACTTGCTTTTTCTTTCCAACCTCTTTTCTTTCTTTTGCTTCTTTCGTTTTCCCTACTTCTGTCCTTCCTCGGGTTTCTTGTGCACAATCTTCCTGCTGGCTACTTGTCCCTTTCTCTAACTGGATGTTGAAATTCCCTACACCTCCTCGGGGTCTTCCGCAAGAATCTTTCCCTCTCTCTCTGTATCTGGTACCTGTCCATCTAATTTTGTTACTTCAGGTGGAATTTCTCTCAATTTTTCATCTGGAATTTCTCTATCAACAGTTTCTTTAATTGTATTTTCACTGTCCTTTTCTTTTCTCAAATGTGAAGTTGCTTGTTCAGTCTCTGAGTCTGAGATGGTATCAGAAATTTGCAATCTTCTTTTCAAGGAAACACTTCTCGGGACAATTGTTTGATTTATCTCCAATTCCCCCCTTTCAGGGTTTTCTTTTGTTCTTGTCTCTTCTTCGTCTGATTCAGTACTTGATTCTGTCTCATCAAAATATTCCTTTTCTGTGCTATCCACTGGATTTGGGATTCTCAACATGTCACTTGCATGAATCCAGTTTTTGATTCCAGCACACTTTACAGCTGTAGTTGTAGTCAAAATCACTTGTTGCGGTTTTCCCCACCTTGGAACCAAACAGTTTCTTCTTCTGTGTACTTTGATTCTTACCCAGTCCCCTGGGCTCAGGGCATGAGCTTGCTTCCTTTCAAGGGTGGTGGCATCCACTCCAACCTGATGAAACACAGAATGAACTGCCTCAGCCAGGCTTTTACAGTAATCCAACACCATGTCATTAATAGGCAACAGCTTGTTGACTGGTATGAACACGTGGCGCATGGCTGATAATTTCATCGGGGCTCAGCCCTGTGGTTCTATCTGGAATTGATCTAATTATCATGAGTACCAGAGGCAAGCCATCAGGCCATTTCATACCCATGGCTAAACACATTTTCACTATCCTGTTTTTGATCATTTATTCCACCACACCAGAAGCTTCTGGGCGAAAAGCACAATGTAGTTTTTGCTGTACACCTAATGCTTCACAAATCAGTTTTATGATCTCATTCTGAAAATGTCCTCCTCGATCTGATTCAATTGTTACTGGGAACCCGAATCTGGGAATAAATTCCCTCAAAAGCAATGTTGCCACTGTGATTCCATCATTTCTTCTCATTGGGTAAGCTTCTACCAATCTTGAAAACAAACAGACCATAACTAGAACATACCTCAACCTGTTACAAGGAGGCATTTCAATAAAGTCTACTTGCATTCTGGTAAAAGGTCCTCCTTCTCGACCTATTGTTCCTAGACTCACCACTGTCTTTCTTCCTGGGTTATATTGCTGACATATGAGACATCTCTGACATAGACTTTCTGCTACAAGTCTAATTTTGCATTGCACCAGGTCTGTTTAAACAACTTTATCATAGCATCTCTTCCTATGTGTCCCTGTCCATGATACATCCGTGCCATGGCAGACATCATGCTATCAGGCATAACTGGTCTTCCATCCCGATAGACCCATACATGATCCTTCTCTCTTGGTGCACATCCTGCTTTTACCCACTGTCCTCATCTTCTGCTTCTTCCTGCACTTGTCTCACTAACTCCCAGGTACCCACAATGTTAGTAAACAGTAAGGAGCAAGAAGTCACTTCCTTCTCCTTTCCCCTATTGATTGAATTCTGATTTCGGGCACAGTATTAAGCCATGTCGTTAGAGTATTTATTGCCTACAGCGATGTAATCGCTAGACTGATTATGTGCAGCACACTTCACAACAGCCAATTGCTTAGGCAGCTGTATCGCCTCGAGCAACTTTCCAAGCACTTCAGCATTCTTAATGGGTGTTCCACTTGATGTCAGAAATCCTCTCTGTAGCCATATTTGGTTAAAGTCGTGACCCACACCAAAACCATACTGGCTGTCAGTGATCACAGTCACTCTCACACCTTTCCCAATCTTACATGCTCTAGTCAAAGCAACAAATTCAGCTACTTGGGCTGATTTTACTCCTTTCAGATAGGATGCTTCCATTACTGCTGCAACCGTGCATACTGCATATTCTACACTCAACATTCCGTCATCTGTTCTCAATCAAGAACCATCTACAAACATCACAAAATCACTTTCTGACAATGGTACATCTTTTATATCTGGACGTGGCTTGGTACAGAAATCTAGTACATCCAGACAATCATGATCTGCTTCATCTCTGACTTCCACATTCTCGGCATCAGGCAATAATGTTGAAGGATTCACATTCAAGCACCTTTCGAGGCGTCACATTCGTTACACCTAATAAGACTTTCTCATATTTAGTCAGCCGGCTATGTGTCATGTATTGAGTGCGACTCCTTGTTAAAAGGATTGCCACATCATGAGGTACAAACACTTTCACAGGATATCCCATCACAATCCCTTCACTTTGTTCCAGGCTTCGACAGGTAGCAGCTACTGCTTTCAAACACCCAGGTAAAGCTACAGCTACTGGGTCCAATATTGATGAAAAGTATGCAATTGGCCTTCTTAGTTTTCCATGTTTCTGAATTAATACAGAAAGTGCACATCCATTCCTCTCACTGCAGTACAACTCAAACTCCTTCTCATAGTCCGGCATTCCCAATGCTGGCGCTTCGCACAGTCTATCTCTCAATTGCTTAAAAGCTGCCAATTCTTCTTTGCTCAAATCAATAGGATCTCTTACATCACTTTTTGTCATGCGTACCAATGGTTTTGCGATTAGGGAAAAATTACTTATCCATTGATGACAATATCCAACCATTCCAAGAAACATCCTTACCTCTCTTTGTGTCATAGGGGCTCTCATTCCTTTTATTATCCTTATTCTGTCTATTGTTATTTTCCTCAGACCTTTTTCGAGGTTATGGCCTAAGTAATGTACTTCTTTCTTACAAAATTGTAATTTTGATGGTGACACCTTAAGTCCTTCATCAGCCAGATGATTCAACAATGTTATAGTGTCCGTTACACAGGCCTTGCGAGTCTTCGACGCCACAAGTAGGTCGTCGATATATTGTACTAACACTGAATTCTCGGGCATCTCTAGTCTTTCTAAAGATTTCTTCAGTATCTGATTAAAGATTGAGGGGCTTTCTGTATACCCCTGTGGAATTCGGCACCATGCCAAAATAATCTCGCCAAAACGAAACGCAAAAATCTGCTGGCTGTCATGGTGCAATGGAATGGAAAAGAAAGCATGGCATAAATCAATTACTGTGTACAATTCTGCTTCATGGGGAATCTGATACAGAATCACAGATGGATTCGGTACAATGGGACAACATGGCACAACAATTTTGTTTATTGCAGGATAGATTACTTTTCAGAATCAAATGTCCTGATTTCCAGGCCACTAGAACGTGAATACCCTAAAGGTTTGGTAAAAAGGATAGAAAGAGAGCCTTGTATTTTCCTAGAGACACTTCACTTGCACCTAAACCCACTAGTGCCAATAATAGGGACACAATAACATGTCAACAAATTTTGGGGCTGATTATCATGGCGGTCGGAAGAGCGTCTGATGGCCATCCTGTCGGGAAAAGGACCGGGCGACATGGAGTCAGCAGTCCCTACAGGGAAATTATGATCCAACCACCAAGCAGGCTGTCGGAAACATGCCTCCTAGCATTGAGGCTTGTGCGGCAGCCCGAAAAAGGGCTGCAGCACAAGGCTCACAGCTAAGAGGCATGCTTGTGAACATCCCTGCACTGTGTGGAAGGCACCATGCGGTGCCTGCCACACAGTGCAGGGATGTGCTCCCTAGACCCCATACCAGAGGGCCAGGGGGAAAGGGGGCCCACTAGGTACTACCTCAAAGTCACTTTCAGCCTGCCTTTTCATGGGGGGTTAACCTTCATGAAACAGCCAGTGGAAACGGACATTGTGATCCCTACGGTGGTGCCTGAGCAGGCACCAACACTATTGTTAGGATTTCAGTCCATCTGATGGTCCAACGGGCTCCTTGAGCATATTGGATGCGTGGCCGTCGGTCTCTCTGCCAGCCCACCATCTGTCCGCCATCGTAATGAGGCAGGCTGTCCTGCAGGGTCTGTTGGTAGTGGAACCGCCACCGACAGTCTGGTGGGCCTACCGCCATTGTAATCAGTCCAATGTTCCTGCAAAAATGAATTCAAGAAAGTCACCAATAGACATTGGAGTCTGATTCAAGATGAAATTGATAATCCTGTCAAACCGTTATTCACATTCAAAAGTGCAAAAATATATGAGACCAGGGGGCAGATTTACAAGCCCCAGAGCTGCCATTACGTTACTTTTTGTGAAGTACTGGCGGCACATTACAGTGGCCCATATTTACAAGGACAAGAAAATCCACCCTGCCTGGCTTTTCCTGTCCATGTAAATATGTCCCCTTTACACGCAGCACTTTGCGTGAAAGAGGCGTTCCATGGGTTTTGCTGTGGGTGTTACCACGCAACACCCAGGGAACAAGACACATTTCCAGATTTACGAGGAATTGTAAATCGGAAATGCGTCTGAATGCTACGCTGCTCCAGCGTGGAGTTTCCTATCCTCCCTTCGTCACAGACCAGATATCATACTAACACTTTCACTGTATACATTCATTGGTGGGGCCCATAACACCAACACACACTCATTTGATCTGCTCTTACTGGAGAGATAGATGTTCCAAACACTGGCGGGAAAAGAATATCTTTTAGTCTAATAAAATTCTATTTACACATACATACACTGAATATCCTCAATTCAGCACATCTTAATTCGGAATCTCTAGATATCCCTTCCACTTTGCCGATGGATCAATTTAGTTGAATTTGGAAAAAGTGATTCTAATCCTTTTCATTTATATTCAGACGACAATAAATAACCCAACACATTTGCTTGTTATTCAATAATATTTTTATCTAATAAATGCAAATTTCTTTAATAAGAATTTTAATCAGTCCACAGAACATCATAGTTACCTAATCTGGCTATTAGTCGTCCTCTTAAGTCAATCGATTCGTCATGCAACACGCTACAGTCCCAAAGATTGATATGGACCATAAACGTGTCCGCATCGATCAATGCCCATCAGTATAAGAGTCCTCAGTTCATCAGGAAAATGGGCAGCAATCTAATCTGTCAAAGATTCGGGAAAACAGCTGTCCTGCAGTGTCACCGTCCTCTCCGTCAGCATAACGTCAGGAAACAGGAAAAGATTGACCAGCGTAACTCACTATTCTACCGTCTTTTATAATGAAATTAATTATAAAAAGTAGCAAAAGTCAGTTTTAGGCACTTCTGATTGGATGGTTAAGATCGTCTGTTTCGGTTTCCCAAAGTCTATGATGTCACACTGTCAGACATGATCCATCCGGTTTATAAAGACTGTCCATTGTTAAAGCTCTTGCCGATAGTCCAGTCACGACCTTGTCAGTGGAACAGGCTGTGTGGGTCATCTTGAGGCCACTTGTTCAGGAGCCTGGAGCATGCGCACTTAGTCGGAAACCTCGTGGAATGGTAGCTGTTTCGTCGTGTCCAAGGATCGGCCATTTTATCATAGGCCAAATTGGTCAACTTAAGCAAAACAAACACAAAAAGTAATTAAAACATGGAAATAATGAATAAAATGTTTAACTCTCATTAATTCCTGTATGTGTGTGTAATTATCTAGCAAATTGGCGACATTTAAAGCGTTTGTACTCACCCAATGATATCATCTGGTGCAACTTACAATTACATCACAAAAGCAACATATACCACGTAATATTCTATTTTTCTAGTGTTAGTATGCATACGTATATTAGTTTACAAATTATTTTAGCCATGCAAATCCAAATCCCGCATGTAATTCATACATTAGTAGGGTTGATTAGATAGCAAACAAACACATTAATACTTATTATAATCAATAGATTATTCTAATTAGTATGAACATGCAGAATGGGGGGGTATACAAAATGTTGCTTTACCCGCTCCATCAATCCCCCCTTTGGTGATTTTATCACCACACCATTAAAATTTTGTATTCCCTTTTTCAAGGAGTAAAAGTGAATTCTTGCTTTCATTGTTACATTTCAGTCTCCCCAATTTCTTCAATTTTGGCTGTCTTATACATATCTTCTTTTATCTCCTCCAATTCTATTTCTTCAAATTCCCTCTTCTGTCTCTTATTCTGTCTCCTTATATTTTCTCTTTTTAACCTTTTCTGAATTTTCTTCCTTTTATAGCAAAGACATCCTAATCTTAATATTAATACTAAGAAAATCACACATGTTAATGGAACTAAGATTTTACCTATCAAGGTACTACCAGAATTTACTAAGAAATCTTTAATAGAAGTTATTTTCTTAACGATCTTTTCCCAAACACCTTCAACCTCCAGTGGTGCAATTTCGTCATGCAACTCAGTTATATTTTTAATATAAATGTTCAAATCTTTACTTTCCTCAGGTATGTAAGTACAACAATGTTGGACTTTCAACATTCCACAGACTCCAGCCTCTTTTGCCAATAAAATATCAAGGGCAAGTCGATTTTGTATTACCATGGCACGCATGGCAACCATTTCAGTATTTTACAATAAAAATCCTCCAGCGGTGCTTGTTGACAAGCGATCCACTACTGTTGACAGTTTTCGAATTTTATTTGCATTCAGAGATATTCCCACTGCTGGTATCAATGCTCCAAAGATATCACCTACAATTTCTGACCAAGATTCTCTCTTTCTATGTGCTAAATAACTACCTAAAGTATGTACACCATCTTCTCCTCTTTCCATGTGAAAGATCTTTGGGAAAACCAGGCCTTCATAACATGTGCCATACCAATGGTCTGGCAAACGATAATATGCCCTGTTCCCACAGATAAAATATAATCCTGGAAAAACTGGATCATCATCAGGTATGTATCATGGCACTCACTGTTACCTACAAAGTAATTGTCATATGCAGTCTTATTCCTCCTAATACACAAATTTCCTTTCTGAGGCCAATCTAAAGCCATAGTTGGACTAGCTTCTTCCTTCAAGTGTTTTTTCATATCTACATCCCAAACTGTCTCTTCTGTCTTTCCTTCATAGACCTTCCTTTGCATTTTCTGTCTTCTTTCTTCAACCGTATCTAGAAAAGTCCTTTCTTCTTTCTTTAAACTGCAAGTCAAATTATTTCTATATATATTCTAATGTTAATTCTTTAGTTTCTAAGAAAAAATCACCTAATACTTTTGCAGGTCTTACCCTATTTAGTTTGTTAATTGACGGTACTTGTGAAAATATGTTATCTACATCTGAAAAATAATATTCTAACTTCCCTGTTCGATAAAATAAACTAGCTATTACACTACATGTTATTCCACAAGTTACAGGAAGGTGGTGATAAGTCACTCCCTCCGAAACAGATGCAGGTAACTGCATACAGATGTAGCAGTCCCTCACGTCCATTGTCTTTACTTATTCATACAGTAATTTCGAAAATACATTGTTAGAAATATCAGTTATTGACCTGTCCTTGTGCATATAAATTTTATCTATTCTAGTGTGATCTGTCTTTTAAATCTGCTCTATATTAGTCTTGTTTTCACTATGTTCTCCTATTGTGTCAAAGCTAACCTTAAGTGTAATCATCAATGCTAATATACTCCATAGAAGCATTAGTAATCCTGTACAACAACAACACGTTTTACACCATCGTTTCAAAAATATACATTTACTTTTTCTACTAACTGTGTCAGCCATTTTCATGAAATGAACAGTGACTTTTGACTTAGCCTCTTCTACTTCACAATTAGTTTATCTAACCCAAGGCTCTAAGCACCTACTTGGTTCTACCAGTTTTTATCTTTTTCCTTATTTATTGTCTTTCCATCAGCAGCATTCTTGTCTTATTCAGTTTGGCATCTCATCATTCTTCACCTTTCTTTTGTTGTCTAGATATAGGATTTCCTGAACATCCGTCTCTTCTCCAATATCGGATAAGATAACTCAGGACTTCTGATTCTTCGTCTTCCTCAACCACTTCTGGTATAGTCACCTCTGGATTTTCTTGGCTATCTGCCTCTTCTTTAATTTCAGGCAGGGCTACATATGCCCATTCTGGCGACTTATACTTCTGGTTAGGTTTCCTCGTTCTTTTGCTTTCCTCAATTACAACTGTTTCTTCGTCTTTTGATTTTTCTTGACTCGTTATTTCATTCACCTGTTCAGCTCTTGGTGATTTTACTCTTGTCAGTCGGTATCTCAACTTCTTTATCTTATTCTGCCAAACTTCATCTTTTGCTGATCTTTTCAGTTTATTTCCTTTATCATTCCTTTCAGTCCTCCAAGCTCTCTTTCTTAAGACTCTACCTTCTGGTATTTCGTCTTCACTTTCTTCAGACTGTTTCAACTTGCTTTTTCTTTCCAACCTCTTTTCTTTCTTTTGCTTCTTTCGTTTTCCCTACTTCTGTCCTTCCTCGGGTTTCTTGTGCACAATCTTCCTGCTGGCTACTTGTCCCTTTCTCTAACTGGATGTTGAAATTCCCTACACCTCCTCGGGGTCTTCCGCAAGAATCTTTCCCTCTCTCTCTGTATCTGGTACCTGTCCATCTAATTTTGTTACTTCAGGTGGAATTTCTCTCAATTTTTCATCTGGAATTTCTCTATCAACAGTTTCTTTAATTGTATTTTCACTGTCCTTTTCTTTTCTCAAATGTGAAGTTGCTTGTTCAGTCTCTGAGTCTGAGATGGTATCAGAAATTTGCAATCTTCTTTTCAAGGAAACACTTCTCGGGACAATTGTTTGATTTATCTCCAATTCCCCCCTTTCAGGGTTTTCTTTTGTTCTTGTCTCTTCTTCGTCTGATTCAGTACTTGATTCTGTCTCATCAAAATATTCCTTTTCTGTGCTATCCACTGGATTTGGGATTCTCAACATGTCACTTGCATGAATCCAGTTTTTGATTCCAGCACACTTTACAGCTGTAGTTGTAGTCAAAATCACTTGTTGCGGTTTTCCCCACCTTGGAACCAAACAGTTTCTTCTTCTGTGTACTTTGATTCTTACCCAGTCCCCTGGGCTCAGGGCATGAGCTTGCTTCCTTTCAAGGGTGGTGGCATCCACTCCAACCTGATGAAACACAGAATGAACTGCCTCAGCCAGGCTTTTACAGTAATCCAACACCATGTCATTAATAGGCAACAGCTTGTTGACTGGTATGAACACGTGGCGCATGGCTGATAATTTCATCGGGGCTCAGCCCTGTGGTTCTATCTGGAATTGATCTAATTATCATGAGTACCAGAGGCAAGCCATCAGGCCATTTCATACCCATGGCTAAACACATTTTCACTATCCTGTTTTTGATCATTTATTCCACCACACCAGAAGCTTCTGGGCGAAAAGCACAATGTAGTTTTTGCTGTACACCTAATGCTTCACAAATCAGTTTTATGATCTCATTCTGAAAATGTCCTCCTCGATCTGATTCAATTGTTACTGGGAACCCGAATCTGGGAATAAATTCCCTCAAAAGCAATGTTGCCACTGTGATTCCATCATTTCTTCTCATTGGGTAAGCTTCTACCAATCTTGAAAACAAACAGACCATAACTAGAACATACCTCAACCTGTTACAAGGAGGCATTTCAATAAAGTCTACTTGCATTCTGGTAAAAGGTCCTCCTTCTCGACCTATTGTTCCTAGACTCACCACTGTCTTTCTTCCTGGGTTATATTGCTGACATATGAGACATCTCTGACATAGACTTTCTGCTACAAGTCTAATTTTGCATTGCACCAGGTCTGTTTAAACAACTTTATCATAGCATCTCTTCCTATGTGTCCCTGTCCATGATACATCCGTGCCATGGCAGACATCATGCTATCAGGCATAACTGGTCTTCCATCCCGATAGACCCATACATGATCCTTCTCTCTTGGTGCACATCCTGCTTTTACCCACTGTCCTCATCTTCTGCTTCTTCCTGCACTTGTCTCACTAACTCCCAGGTACCCACAATGTTAGTAAACAGTAAGGAGCAAGAAGTCACTTCCTTCTCCTTTCCCCTATTGATTGAATTCTGATTTCGGGCACAGTATTAAGCCATGTCGTTAGAGTATTTATTGCCTACAGCGATGTAATCGCTAGACTGATTATGTGCAGCACACTTCACAACAGCCAATTGCTTAGGCAGCTGTATCGCCTCGAGCAACTTTCCAAGCACTTCAGCATTCTTAATGGGTGTTCCACTTGATGTCAGAAATCCTCTCTGTAGCCATATTTGGTTAAAGTCGTGACCCACACCAAAACCATACTGGCTGTCAGTGATCACAGTCACTCTCACACCTTTCCCAATCTTACATGCTCTAGTCAAAGCAACAAATTCAGCTACTTGGGCTGATTTTACTCCTTTCAGATAGGATGCTTCCATTACTGCTGCAACCGTGCATACTGCATATTCTACACTCAACATTCCGTCATCTGTTCTCAATCAAGAACCATCTACAAACATCACAAAATCACTTTCTGACAATGGTACATCTTTTATATCTGGACGTGGCTTGGTACAGAAATCTAGTACATCCAGACAATCATGATCTGCTTCATCTCTGACTTCCACATTCTCAGCATCAGGCAATAATGTTGAAGGATTCACATTCAAGCACCTTTCGAGGCGTCACATTCGTTACACCTAATAAGACTTTCTCATATTTAGTCAGCCGGCTATGTGTCATGTATTGAGTGCGACTCCTTGTTAAAAGGATTGCCACATCATGAGGTACAAACACTTTCACAGGATATCCCATCACAATCCCTTCACTTTGTTCCAGGCTTCGACAGGTAGCAGCTACTGCTTTCAAACACCCAGGTAAAGCTACAGCTACTGGGTCCAATATTGATGAAAAGTATGCAATTGGCCTTCTTAGTTTTCCATGTTTCTGAATTAATACAGAAAGTGCACATCCATTCCTCTCACTGCAGTACAACTCAAACTCCTTCTCATAGTCCGGCATTCCCAATGCTGGCGCTTCGCACAGTCTATCTCTCAATTGCTTAAAAGCTGCCAATTCTTCTTTGCTCAAATCAATAGGATCTCTTACATCACTTTTTGTCATGCGTACCAATGGTTTTGCGATTAGGGAAAAATTACTTATCCATTGATGACAATATCCAACCATTCCAAGAAACATCCTTACCTCTCTTTGTGTCATAGGGGCTCTCATTCCTTTTATTATCCTTATTCTGTCTATTGTTATTTTCCTCAGACCTTTTTCGAGGTTATGGCCTAAGTAATGTACTTCTTTCTTACAAAATTGTAATTTTGATGGTGACACCTTAAGTCCTTCATCAGCCAGATGATTCAACAATGTTATAGTGTCCGTTACACAGGCCTTGCGAGTCTTCGATGCCACAAGTAGGTCGTCGATATATTGTACTAACACTGAATTCTCGGGCATCTCTAGTCTTTCTAAAGATTTCTTCAGTATCTGATTAAAGATTGAGGGGCTTTCTGTATACCCCTGTGGAATTCGGCACCATGCCAAAATAATCTCGCCAAAACGAAACGCAAAAATCTGCTGGCTGTCATGGTGCAATGGAATGGAAAAGAAAGCATGGCATAAATCAATTACTGTGTACAATTCTGCTTCATGGGGAATCTGATACAGAATCACAGATGGATTCGGTACAATGGGACAACATGGCACAACAATTTTGTTTATTTTTCTCAAATCCTGTACTATCCTGAACTTTCCATTTGTTTTTTTCAGTTCCATAATTGGGGTATTACATGGACTACTCATTATTTCCCTTAAAATACCTTGTTTTATCATTTTCTCAATTATAGGGATAACTCCTTCAATTATCTCAGGTGTCAATTTATATTGTGGACTATTCGGATAATTTATTCCCTCTTTTACTGTTATTTTTACTGGGTCTACATTTCTCATTAGTCCCACATCTTCTCCCGTGAAGTCCCAAACTTCTGCCTTTACAGTTTGTGTCAATTCTTTTGGTAGGTCATCAGGGTTAAATACAGCATAGGCTTCAGTAACCTCAGTTTCTCTGTTTGCTATGGTCATCTTATACAACACATCTTCATCAGGGGTCTCAAATGCTATACCATCAGGAGTACAGAATATAGTGCAATTCATTTTGCACAATAAATCCCTTTTCAACAAATTTACAGGACTGGTATCACACACAACAAAGCGGTGCATTTCAGAAACTTTCCCTATGCTAACTTTTGCAGGTTATGTCAGATAAGTTTTAATCTGTCTGTTGGATACCCCAACTACTTGGATCGTTACATCCGAGAGATGAAGCATTTTAACATCAGCTGACCTAACAGTTGATCTAGTAGCACCAGTATCTACCAGGAAAGTAACATTTTCAATATTTATCTTTCCATCCACAAATGGGCCAGTCTGGTCTATTTCTAGAGTTGCGCCAAGTACGCACTCTTCTCCCTCCCTTCGGCACCGTCAATAACCTTCTTCCGAATCGCTTGCATTGCGTTGTAGCCAATACTGCGAAACAGCGTTAGCGCGCGGCAGCTTATTTACCTGTTCTTTGTTGTAGAATCCTGTTTCACTACTATATTTCTGGGTGTTTTTGCTCTGTGGAAAAGGCGGTTTTGGCACCTGATTCTGTTGGGGTACAACCTGCTGCTGTCACTGCGGTTGACCACTCACCTCATTCTGCACCTGTGGATTCAATGATGTATTTTCATTGTTAGTACAAGGGGGAAATTTACACTCGGATTTCCAATGCCCTATGGGAATTTCTTTTTGGCTTCCTCTATGTTAAAATTTCCCTTACCTTTCCCAGGAATGAACTTTTTGGGACCTATATTATTTGCTTGTTCCACTAACTGGGCTTCCTGTCTCTCTGCCACTCTTACTGGTGTCCACATTGCTTTTTCTTTTAACTTTCGTTGTTTGGCCTCAATCTCATCACTGAAATATTTTGCATGTCTCAATACTTCATCTATTTTCTTGTTTTGCCAATCTACGGTATGTTGTTTGATCATCTCACTAATTTCTGGATGTAGACCATATACAAATCTATATACAAAATGACTCAAGTCCTTTTCACTCAAATTTTCATCACCTCTAAATTGTTTAAAGGCCAAAATCAACCTCTCATAGTAGGCATGTACCGACTCCTTACTTTTCTGATGAGTTCTGTCAATCTTTACCCAATCTGTTTCTTTAGGAGGTACTTTGTTTTTCAAAAAGACAATGACCTGCTTGTATTTCTTCATTACCTCGGGGTCAGGGGCTCCTGTCTTTGGATCCCTAGGGTATTCTTGTGTAGGCCAATTTATCATAATTTTGCATTCTGTCCATAAATCTGCTTGTACTATTATGTCAAACAGGCTGTTTAGATCAATCCATAATACTTTGGACAATTTTACAAATCTGTCTACCTGTCTATACCACTCGACGGGTTTTTCACATAGTCGAGGGAAATCATTTGTGAATGACAAAATATCTTGTCTAGTCCATGGGACATGTACATATCCTCCTCCTGGAATTTCTCTCATAGGGCATTCTGTTACTACCTTCTCATTTTCTCTAACAGGGAAAGCTGCAAAAGTTTTATCTGAGGCATCATCTCGTTTTCGATTCCATCTCCTTCTCCATTTGTCCACATCTCCCCATTTTCTTAGCAGGATAATTATTTCATTAATCTGACTCATTCGTCCTGTGGTATTCATATTTTCAATGTCCTTTTCAGTGAAATCTATTCGATATGGTTTCTGTAGGGCCTTTACCTTTTCAATGTCTATACCCATTTCATTTGCTACTTCTTCTAATCTTACATGGAGACTTTTTGCTCTCCAAGTTATGCTTTTACACAGAAACAGCAACTCCTCATCCTGGTAAGTTTTTAACTTCTCTGTGGGAATAGTTCCTACTATTAACTCTTCCAATACCAATCGTAGTTTGGCTACATCTATTGATTGTGATTCTTTGTCTTTTCTCTGCAGACTTCTTAACCATTCGCTCAGTTCTTCTGAAGATGGGCCTACTGGTTTCTCTACATTAGTTGGTTCTAAGTCCCTTTGGGTTTCAAATACTGACTCCATCTTCACAGTAGGGCTTTCAGCTACCTTTGGGCCTAGAAATGGGTTATTTGAGGCATTTAGCTCCATCGTACCCATTGTCTGTCTCCATTGATTCTCACTTGTGCTCTGCCTTGATTTTTCAATTTATTTATTACTGTTATAAGGAACCATTAAACAATGTTCGCTATCCTTCTGTTTGTCAAAAATAGGCATTACAGGGCCTATAGTCACTGGAACAGTTACAGCTTCTACATTTTTTGTTAATTCTCTTATCTTTTCAGTTAATTCTAAGGTTGTTTTTGCTAACTGTGCTGAATTTTCACTATTTGTTTTCTCATCTGATTTTCTCTCTATTTCTCCCATCGTTTTACTTTTTCCGAATTCTTGAGGTACTTGTTCTGTCTTAATGACTCGCAAAGTTTCTCTCATCGGGGCACTTGGTGTCAACATTTCAGATTCTGGTTGATATGGAGGTGGATTTTTATAAAACATATCATCAAGCACATCATCCTCTAGTTCGTTCACTCCGTACCCCTTTGGTTCTAAATTATGTCTTTTTTCGGTACATTTTTTCCCTCCAACTCCTTCAACCATTCTTACAGGAAACAACCCATTGGTCATACTCACACTCCACCACCTTCTCCTTTTCTCATCATGAGTATCATGCCCGTATCTGCCAAACATGTATTTATACCTTCCGCCACTCCTCTGTCTTTCTCTGTCATGCATTTCATTTTCCCATTCGGTCAGTGCTTTAAACTGTGTTGGTCTAGGTCTTGGTTCTAGATTCATCATTCTTTCTCTCAAATTTCTCAAAACCGCTAAATTAAACGAACCATGCTCTGGAAATGCTAAAATTCCGTCACTCCTGGTATATTTTACCCAATTGTCTAACCAAATACAAGTGTGATATCCATATTTTGCAACCATAAAGGATGCAGGGGTTTTCGGTGTGGGAAGCAACTGTCCTTCCCCAGTCACAATCGGTTTGTCCTTTTTAAACCACTTCTTGATTTTTCCAAACCAGGACTTTTTCTCTTTTTCAGGTGGATTGTAATACATCATTTTGTCTTTTCGTGTTTCGATAGTCTCTCTTTTGCGACTATTCTGTTATTTTAGCCAATCGTAGCGCGACTCACACTAACGCACCAATCCGGAGCGTCTACGTCACTCTGTAATTCTCCACTCCTAGCACAACTCACACTAACGCACCAATCAAGAGCGTCTACATCTCTAGCTGACTGGCCAATCCCAGCGCGGTCTTTCTGATGTCAGCAGCCGCTGCTCTTACTCCGGCTTCTACTGACCCCTCCTTTACAAAATGTTCTCGGTAAGCTCTTTTCGCTTTTTCTAACATACAAATCTGTTAGTAACAACCTAAAAACGCCACCATTGTCCGCTTCGCTAACCAAGGATAGTTAATGACCTTTCTCGCAAGAATTCTGTCTTTCCAGAGAGCAGCGCTTACCTCTGCCCTACTACGGAATCGTTACTTCCGTTGATAAAGTAGCACATCCCTCTACCTTACCTTCTGACAAGCATTAGCTAACCGTTTCTCCAGAATTAAGACACCTAGTTGGAGACCCAATGCTCCTGAAAAATAAAACCAGAGTTTCACGATTAACCCGAATGCTATTTCATTCACACACTTTCATACAGAAAATGTAGTTCATTCACACAGAATTCTGTCTTTCCCGAGAACAGCGAACAGTCTGTCATACTACAGAATTATGACACTCGTTAATAAAGTAGCACTTCCCTCTACTTCATCCTTCTATCAAGCTTAGGGAGCACCTATTACCTTTCTAGTGATAAGCGTTATCGGAGTGCCATCTGGACCCCTGGGGTACCTAAGACCAAAATTTCAAAGGTGACCTTCGCTACCAAACACTTCTTTCATACAGGAGATATCTCTAATGGCAACACGCAACGATGTCACCGAATCGAACCCAGACAATGCGTCGTGCAACTTCAATTGTCACACGTTTTCCCCATATACCTATAGGGCAACAACACTTCCGTCTTTCACGAGAGCAGCGCTTACCTCTGCCCTACTACGGGAACTGTTACAAACTTCCGACTTCCTACATCCCAGAAGTCGTGCAAACAACATAGAACTCAACGTGACTCAACATAGAGTGTTAATACATAAGCCAATACCTATCCCACAATCAATAATCAATAAGCAATTTACAAGCAATAATCACCAAACCAAAACAATAAAAACCATCATCCTGCTACCAAGAAAAACTGTCACAGACCAGATATCATACTAACGCTTTCACTCTATACATTCATTGGTGGGGCCCATAACACCAACACACACTCATTTGATCTGCTCTTACTGGAGAGATAGATGTTCCAAACGCTGGCGTGAAAAGAATATCTTTTAGTCTAATAAAATTCTATTTACATATACATACACTGAATATCCTCAAATCAGCACATCTTAATTCTGAATCTCTAGATATCCCTTCCACTTTGCCGATGGATCAATTTAGTTGAATTTGGAAAAGTGATTCTAATCCTTCTCATTTATATTCAGACGACAATAAATAACCCAACACATTTTCTTGTTAATCAATAATATTTTTATCTAATAAATGCAAATTTCTTTAGTAAGAATTTTAATCAATCCGCAGAACATCATAGTTACCTAATCTGGCTATTAGTCATCCTCTTAAGTCAATCGATTTGTCATGCAACACGCTACAGTCCCAAAGATTGATATGGACCATAAACGTGTCCGCATCGATCAATGCCCATCAGTATAAGAGTTCTCAGTTCATCAGGAAAATGGGCAGCAATCTAATCTGTCAAAGATTCGGGAAAACAGCTGTCCTGCAGTGTCACCGTCCTCTCCGTCAGCATAACATCAGGAAACAGGAAAAGATCGACCAACGTAGCTCACTATTCTACTGTCTTTTATAATGAAATTAGTGATAAAAAGTAGCAAAAGTCAGTTTTAGGCACTTCTGATTGGATGGTTAAGATCGTCCGTTTCGGTTTCCCAAAGTCTATGATGTCACACTGTCAGCTCTTGGCGGTACTCCAGTCACGACCTTGTCAGTGGAACAGGCTGTGTGGGTCATCTTGAGGCCACTTGTTCAGGAGCCTGGAGCATGCGCACTTAGTCGGAAACTTCGTGGAATGGTAGCTGTTTCGTCGTGTCCAAGGATCGGCCATTTTATCATAGGCCAAATTAGTCAACTTAAGCAAAACAAACACGAAAAGTAATTAAAACATGGAAATAGTGAATAAAATGGTTAACCCTCATTAATTCCCGTATGTGTGTGTAATTATCTAGCATATTGGCGACATTTAAAGCGTTTATACTCACCCAATGATGTCATCTGGTGCAACTTACAATTACATCACAAAAGCAACATATACCACGTAATATTCTATTTTTCTAGTGTTAGTATGCATACGTATATTAGTTTACAAATTATTTTACCCATGCAGTGCAAATCCCGCATGTAATTCATACATTAGTAGGGTTGATTAGATAGCAAACAAACACATTAATACTAATTATAATTCATAGATTATTCTAATTAGTATGAACATGCAGAATGGGGGTGTATACAAAATGTTGTTTTACCCACTCCATCAACGCCACCCTAGGGGTGGCTTAGCGAGGCGCACGAGGAGAAATGTTTTCATTTTTCCTCATTTTTTGAATGCGTGCTGCATTCTACAGCACACATTGAAAGAAGAAAATGCCTGTAGTGATTGTTTTTGTGCAGGAAGGTGTCCCTTCCAGCTCAAAAACAATCCCCCCATGAATCAGGCATCCTTGTACCATGGTGCAAGGGTGCCTGTTCTGGTGCATGGCAGCAGTTTGTGCGCCTGGGCAGGGGAGAGCACAGGAATGCGACATACAATTGTAAATATGTCACATTCCTGTGCTCTGAAAGTGCCGCAGCGTGGCGCAGCCAAAGTGCTTGCAGTTCCCCCTTATCAATGTTATTGTAAATAATATTGTTGCCAAAAGAATACTTTCATACATTGTGCTCTTGTATTCACCTCTCTATTGAATTCTATATGTAGCATATAGTTTATTTAAAGTTGCATGCACTATAAGTGAATCCAACAAAACTCTTTTGTGTGGTATCCTACATGGCCCAGGTCTGAGGAACACAGGGTCACCCCATAGTTGATGACTGACTGGTTGCATTATATGCGCATGACAACAAGACCCATCAAGTTTCGGATTAAAGAACACAAAAGTAGCATCTGCTGTGGCTGGGTGAATACAAAATTGCACACACAAAGAGAAGCTATCCTGAATGAATAATTGATTTCAGAAAAGTGATCAAATTTTGACAAACACTAGGCCCTAATTAGTGGGGTGCTGGGCATCTTAAAAAACGTAAAGCACTGTCCTCACACCACCAGGTGTCATGCTTCACCATTGGCAGTCCTTGCTCTCTAGAAACTGCATTTGTAGAGAGTGGGCCTACACCTGGAGACAGGGAGGCACTACTCAAATCTAAGTGGAGGCCCGTGAGAAAGTGATTGCTTAAAAAACTAAATACATTTATTAAAAAGAATAATAACAATTTGCTAGGCATTTACTTAGAATTAAAAATCAGTGTGGGGAGGCCTGCTCACCCGGCATATCCGCTAGCCTCTATTTCCCTCCCCAAGAAAGCTCTAGGGTATTGTGTGTTGATATTGAATACAAAATTGACCAGCCACTTCTTTCCATTCAAGCACACTCTGAACAACATCAGTTGGGTTGTCATAGAAGCAGCTCAGGACAATACCAAAGAATGTCTACTTGAAGAAGAACTGAGGTGAGTCTTCAAGCTACAAACTCATCTCAAATGACTCGATGATCATACACCCTGGACACTTCTTTTTCAAATAAATGTATAAAGGCTAGAAGATGAGAATCACTCTTGATCGCTCTCTTTTAATCAATGAGGGTTTTGCAAAAGAGCATTCCTTTTAACATTTAAGATGCAATACCTTTACATAATTATTGTGAGCCTATTCCTCTGTTATTTCATAGGCTTTGTCTAAATCTGAAATCTGAAAGAACATCCAGACGTTGAGGGCTTGTACCATTATGTTCATGGATTTCTGTTTCTCAAATTTCCATGATGCGGAATATGTTCCTATGATTTACTTCAACGAATATATCATTACAATCAATTATACTCCATTTCCTCTTTGAAATTTCTTAGTATTTGGGTGATTACCCTGGGTCCAGTATTGAGCCTTCAGCCATTTCAAAACCCTAACATGAACTGCCATCTCACATTCATGTGAATGCATGGACATGTGATTTCTGCACTCCACTCCATGACAAAACCAGTAGGATTGTACAGCAGCACAGTTGAGGCCGCCACAGAGCACCTATGTGGTGATGTGTGCAACGCTTCCACAGTGATTCATGCAACACTTACGTGGTGATGTCAGTAGAACACTTCACTCTATGACTGCATTAATGGGAGCTTAAAATAGCCTCCCCAACTCTGATGTTTATCCACAGAGGTGGGTAGGCAAACAGCGAGGATCTTTCTCAAGACAAGTAAGAGATACAGGTGCCAATTACGATCCGGCAAAAAAATTCCCCGTACGACTCGTATCCGGTCTTTTCACCGTACGAATCGTACAAGTGCCGTACAAACTGGCAATCACGATTCGCATGGTAAAAAGTCCATACGAACCGCAGTCGGAATATTTCCCCACACGTCCTCGGGTCGGAAAATGTGTCCGACACGTCCTCGGACGATTTACCGTACAAATGTGAAAAGTCAAGTCCGACCGAGGAATCACGATCCAACCCGTGCGTCCGATCTCACAACCGTATGGTAAAAACACCGTCCGCACCGAACTCCCATTGCAACCATGGAGACATGTCCCCGCATATGCGCCCAACACTCCCCCCAGCACCCATACGTTCGAGTCGCACTCCCCGTTAATGTACACACACCCCCCTGTATGTACACCCGTGTACGTGTCGAACCCCCACCTGTGCATGTACACCCCAGTACGTTCGCGTCGTACCCCCACCCGTGTACGTGTCGTACCCCCGTGTATGTACACCCCAGTACGTTCGCGTCGTACCCCCACCCCTGTACGTGTCCTACCCCCGTGCATGTACACCCCTGTACGTCCGAGTCATACCCCCACCCCTGTACGTGTCCTACCCCCGTGCATGTACACCCCTGTACATCCGAGTCGTACCCCCCACCCCTGTACGTGTCCTACCCCCGTGCATGTACACCCCTGTACGTCCGAGTCATACCCCCACCCCTGTACGTGTCGTACCACTGTGTATGTACACCCCAGTACGTTCGAGTCGTACCCCCACCCGTGTACGTGTCGTACCCCCGTGTATGTACACCCCAGTACGTTCGCGTCGTACCCCCACCCCTGTACGTGTTCTACCCCCGTGCATGTACACCCCTGTATGTCCGAGTCGTACCCCCACCCCTGTACGTGTCCTACCCCCGTGCATGTACACCCCTGTACGTCCGAGTCGTACCCCCACCCCTGTACGTGTCGTACCACCGTGTATGTACACCCCAGTACGTTCGAGTCGTACCCCCACCCCTGTACGTGTTGTACCACCGTGCATGTACACCCCAGTACGTTCGCGTCATACCCCCACCCATGTACGTGTCGTACCCCCGTGTATGTACACCCCAGTACGTTCGCGTCGTACCCCCACCCCTGTACGTGTCCTACCCCCGTGCATGTACACCCCTGTACGTGCGAGTCGTACCCCCACCCCTGTACGTGTCCTACCCCCGTGCATGTACACCCCAGTACGTTCGAGTCGTACCCCCACCCGTGTACGTGTTGTACCCCCGTGTATGTACACCCCAGTACGTTCGTGTCGTACCCCCACCCGTGTACGTGTCGTACCCCCGTGTATGTACACCCCAGTACGTTCGCGTCGTACCCCCACCCCTGAACGTGTCCAACCCCCGTGCATGTACACCCCTGTATGTCCGAGTCATACCCCCACCCCTGTACGTGTCCTACCCCCGTGCATGTACACCCCTGTACGTCCGAGTCGTACCCCCACCCCTGTACGTTTCCTACCCCCGTGCATGTACACCCCTGTATGTCCGAGTCGTACCCCCACCCCTGTACGTGTCCTACCCCCGTGCATGTACACCCCTGTACGTCCGAGTCGTACCCCCACCCCTGTACGTGTCGTACCACCGTGTATGTACACCCCACTACGTTCGAGTCGTACCCCCACCCCTGTACGTGTCGTACCACCGTGCATGTATACCCCAGTACGTTCGCGTCATACCCCCACCCGTGTACGTGTCATACCCCTGTGTATGTACACCCCAGTACGTTCGCGTCGTACCCCCACCCCTGTACGTGTCCTACCCCCGTGCATGTACACCCCTGTACGTCCGAGTCGTACCCCCACCCCTGTACGTGTCCTACCCCGTGCATGTACACCCCTGTACGTCCGAGTCGTACCCCCACCCCTGTATGTGTCATACCACCGTGTATGTACACCCCAGTACGTTCGAGTCGTACCCCCACCCGTGTACGTGTCGTACCCCCGTGTATGTACACCCCAGTACGTTCGCATCGTACCCCCACCCCTGTACGTGTCCTACCCCCATGCATGTACACCCCTGTACGTCCGAGTCGTACCCCCACCCCTGTACGTGTCCTACCCCCGTGCATGTACACCCCAGTACGTTCGCGTCGTACCCCCACCCCTGTACGTGTCCTACCCCCGTGCATGTACACCCCTGTACGTCCGAGTCATACCCCCACCCCTGTACGTGTCCTACCCCCCTGTATGTACACCCGTGTATGTCAGAGTCGCACCCCCACCACAACCTCCTAAGTACGGAGCGCACCCCAGGCCCCAACATCACAACCGCATGTACGAGTCGTACCAAGCCACACACAAGGACAGCACCGTACAACCAAATGGCCCATGTACACACCGTACACACGCTCAAAACGCACGTACAGAACCAGGACAAAACAAAACAACACAAGAATACACTATTCGAATGGCACAAAGCCACTAAACATGGCCAACAAACACTAAAATAACACATTGACTGACCTGCAACTGCCAAAAACAAACAGAGGCCCAAAACACCACCACTCCTTATAACACACCCACCCAAACTTCAAACACAGCTACACCCACCAATGGACCAATAAAAAGGGCCAACACACAAACCATGAGCCTTTGCAACAGACTCACTGCTGCCAGACACCACAGAACCATACTACAAGCTTCACCACACCTTACACTTGCACACCTTCACACAACCACCTTCACAAACACCCCCTCATCACATTCACACACACACACCTGCACAACCACACCCACACGCCCACAACCATCCACACACCCCCCTACCATCCACACCCACACCCCTCACCATGCCCACTAACAAGAATCCAAAGTTCAGTAACCGAGAGTTGGAGGTCCTTGTTGATGAAATCCTCAGAGTCGAGCCACAGCTCTTTGGAACATTGGTCAGACAGATCAGCATGGCAGCAAAAACAGCCATGTGGAAGACCATCGTCGATGCTGTGAATGCTGTTGCGGACACCAGAAGGACCAGGCAGGAATGCCAAGCCAGGTGGTACGATCAGCGGAGGAGGGTCCGAGCCAAGATGCTGGAGGAACACAACCAGGCCAACGCCACTGGAGGAGGGCCCTCCCGCAGACCCGTACACTACCAGCCCTGGGAGGAGAGGGTGATGGCCATACAGCTGGTGGAGGCAGTCGAAGGATTAGGAGGACTCCGAGACCCGGGTGAGTACACAAACAACGCACCTCACATGGGGGGAACGTCATCCACAACCAAAATCACTAACAGGCACGCAACCACCCCAAGCTATCGCATGACTCAACCACACTCCATGAACACGCACATGCCACTGCCGCCACCATGCCCCATGCACCCAGCTGGACAATGTCAAGTCACAGGCCACAGTAGACACCAACACATGACACGGTAACCCGGATGGCGGGAGGGTGGGCCCCAAAATTCAGATAGTGCAACTCAGAAGCAGACAACAATGCCCTCTGCCCATATGGCCTAGGTCACAGCCATACAAACACTGTGTCCCCACACAGGAAAGACTCGCCAGCAAATGGCGGGCGCCTTGCATCAACACATGGGGGTGAAGGCACTGTTTTGCACATGACAGCAGCTAATGAACAGCCAACATTGTGAAAGAGTGGCAGCACACACCACCACAGCAGCAGCGCAGAGACACACACTACACCCAATGGGTGCCTGGAGATCAGAAACAAACTCACATCAACAAGCCAAGGGCCATTCAAAGATCTGCTAACAGTGTGTGCCCAGGAAGCTGGGCTGAGGTGACAGAGGGTGACACACAGAGGGAGGGAGAGGGGGATAGAGAGGGAGGGAGAGGGGGACAGAGAGGGAGGGAGACACAGGGACACGGACCGAGGGAGGAGGCTGACACACGGAGGGAGGGAGAGGGGGACAGAGAGGGAGGGAGAGGGGGACAGAGAGGGAGGGAGACACAGGGACACGGACAGAGGGAGGAGGCTGACACACGGAGGGAGGGAGAGGGGGACAGAGAGGGAGGGAGACACAGGGAGACGGACAGAGGGAGGAGGCTGACACACGGAGGGAGGGAGGGAGAGGGGGACAGAGAGGGAGGGAGAGGGGGCCAGAGAGGGAGGGAGACACAGGGAGACGGACAGAGGGAGGAGGCTGACACACGGAGGGAGGGAGAGGGGGACAGAGAGGGAGGGAGACCCAGGGACACGGACAGAGGGAGGAGGCTGACACACGGAGGGAGGGAGAGGGGGACAGAGAGGGAGGGTGTGGTGTGTGGGAATGTCTGCTCGTCAGCAGGTAGACTGCGTGCATGTAGCCAAGGGTGGCCAGTGCCAGAACCCCCCCTCTTCTCCATGGCCAAACACAGGACCATCTCACAACCTGTTCACGAGCACAACGACAGCTACCTGCATTATATAAGTGTGTGGATCCACTCCATGTGCACATGTACAGTGCTACACGGAAGGCGCCAATGCATGGCTCGCCACACCTGCCCACTCCACTGCTGACTGCAGTCACACTTGACGCAGCAAGTAAGACTGTGCCACACATAGTTAAAGGGGCCAAAGTGCTGCACAAGGGACACACCCATGCACAAGTGCACTGTGAGTGGAATGCAAGACAGATCCTATAACCAAGAGGAAATGTGCATGGACCAAAATTAACATTGTCTCTCTCACACACAGGTCAACGTCGTGGTTCACCCCCCAACACTGGGGGGGAAGACTCACAGGACCCGGATCTGCGGGAGGCCGATCCCACCGGCAGCGACGACTCTCACCACTCTGTGGACGACCCCGACCAACCTGGCCCCTCTGGTGTCCAACCACCTGCAGCACCTGCGTCAGGTACAACGGGGCCAACCACCACCCCCACTCCTGCCACATCCCAGGAGACACCCAGGATCCCTGCCCCACCACCACAAAGCAGCCAGGCTGGCCAGGAGGGACACGGTGTCCCGGGCACCCAGGAGGAGGCAGGCGACAACGCAAATGCCACCCCTCAGGGGTCCCGGAGACCCGATGTGCCCACAAGGGCAGGCCAGGTGCAAGTGGGCAGGGGTGGTGGGAGTGGAGGACGGCGGAGGCGCCAGCCTGACCAGTTGGCTGCGGAACCGGTGTATTCCCATGTCCGAAACATCCTGGACACATACCGGCAGGACACCACGGGCCTGGCTCAGGTTGAGTCCGTCCTCGAGGGGATCAAGACCCAGCAGGCCCAGCAACATGCGGAGCTACATGCCTGTCTACTGCAACACCAACGGAGGATGGAGGACGGACAGGCTGAGCTCGTGACGGCGTACACGGGAATTCACGATACACTCCGTCGGATGGCCGACAACATGGCCAACCCTCCCTGTGCCAGAAGGCGGAGAACATCACCACCCTCAGGGAGGGATCAGGAGGAGGAGGAGGAAACATCCGATGGAGCATCCCAGACGTCGTCACGGCCTGCTTCTGAGGGTCCCCGCAGGAGGGCGGGTCGTCCACGGAAAAGACCGTGAGGGTCGGCGCAACATCACCATCTCCCAGGACACCTGGCCTGGCACCTGGCCCACTGGAGCAACAGCATCACAGCATCAAGAGACATTCTCTGCCACATGGCCTTGCTGGTCACTGTCTGACCAATGTAGACAAAGACTGTGGCATGGACTCTGAGGACTTCCAATGGCAAGGACACCAACTCCCCTACTGAACTTTGGATTCCAAACTCCCGGAAAGCCCCTCACGTCATACCCCCCCCAAAATAAAAATTCACACCATGAAGAGAAGATGCCTGCTGGTTGCATTATTACCTTACATGTGTCTTGTAAAGTCTAAACATGCCAGAGTTCTCTTTTGACTTCAACCATCCACACCCTGGGGCCTGAGTCTGGCACAGGACACACGGGCCACAGTGTATTAGGGAAGACAGACATGGAGCACCACACACACCCGTGATGGGCCCAACCAGCTGAGGGGGTGGCCGAACAACCGTGCTGACAGACACATTGAGTACAGCAACAGTCATGCGCAGAGGTCAGGGATCCAGTCCAGTGTCCTGGGGGGCACCCATGTATGTGTAGACAGGTGGCAGAACCATGTCCTGCAAGCTTGAGTCCGGTGGATGCAGAGAATGGGGGCCTGGCCAACATTGGATGCATGGGGATGGCACATGTCACTATACCCACACAGTCATGGACATCATGCATAATACACAGTCTCAGCCCACACACACAGCTTGCATCTTGCTACTCAACACATAGACACATAGCCTCTATCAGGGGAAACCATGCCAAACATGCTGGATGCACCGTGGCAACACACCAGCATTGACTGAGAAGAGGCACCTTGGAGGCATAGGGACACCTTTATTGGTCATGTTTTCGGGATTGCAGAGGCAACTTGAAGTACACATGAACACTTCATGTGGAGTAACATGTGGGTCCAACACTGGCACCCCCCTTCTGCAGCACAAATGCGTGATAGCCATGGAACTGGCACACAATTGTCGGCCAACAGCTAAACACCCACAGCTGCTCACGGAGATCCTGCCATACACCATAGATCCGCTGATGTAGAAGTCCCACACCATGTCAAGCCAATGCAAACCGTATGTGACCGAGGGCAGTGTTACACACATTGATGCCATCATCACAATCCACTATCCCATCACTGATGACTGTCAACAAGTCTGACCATCTATTCAGGTGTACCCAGCTGCATGTTATGTGTACCATGGTGATGCTACATGTCTGCAGAGGAACCAAACATCGACAGGGGCAGTGTGCATACATCGTGAACAACTGCCACACCCAATGCACCCCTGATGCATCCCTTACCCTATGGAGACTTCCAAACGTGTCCGTGCCTGTAACGCTGAGTCAGCACACGATGACGTGTCCATGAGGAATAGCAGTGCCACAACAATGCAAGCAGCAGACGGCATGCGCAAGTACCTGGGGAAGAGAGACACACAAGAAGTCAGCCACAAAAAGCACAGCCACTTGCATGTGCATTTACTCGACACATGTATGGATGACAACATGCTAGGTCACAATTATGACTGGGGAAATACAACCATCACTGGCACCATCACTCCAGTGACACACCCACACACACCTCTGACTCACGTGCCATACATGCAGGTGGAGACACACATCACAACACATGCCACACGGGGACCAATGCGTGCACACTAAGCAAAGAAGTCGCGTATGAGCCGAGTCCGGATGTCCTCTTGCGGCTCCACATCCTCCACATCACTAGCCCCATTGCCAAGCCCTTTGTCCTCCACGGGTGGATGGTCCTCGTCATGTTGATCCAGGATGAGTGGCACAGCTTTCTCAACTGCCATGTTGTGCAGCATGCAGCAGACCATGAAGATTTTGCAGACCTTCGCAGGAGCATATGGGAGTGCGCCGCCGGTCTTGTGGAGGCACCGAAATCGGCTCTTCAGCAGGCCAAACGTCCTCTCTATCACTCGCCTTGTCCGGCCATGGGCGGTGTTGTAGCGGAGCTGGGCCGGCGTGATGGGGTTGCGGAGAGGTGTGAGCAGCCATGGCATGTTGGGATAGCCAGCGTCCCCTACATGGGAAGCACATGGACATCGTTAGAAGTGGTGAAGCGGTCGTGCTGGTAGGCTATGCAAAATACAGGACAGACAGACTGTACCCACCAACAACACATGCTCGTTCGTTGCGCAGCTGCATCATCATTTCAGGCATCCTGCTACGCCTCATGATGTAGGCATCGTGTGCTGATCCTGGAAAACGAGCACAGACATGTGAAATCACCATGTTGGACAGACACACCACAAGGGCATTGATGGAGTGGTAGTGCTTCCGATTGCGGTACGCTACCTCCCGTGCGTGTGGTGGTACCAAAGCTACATGTGTCCCATCTATGGACCCAATGACATGGGGCATCCCTCCCAGGGCATAGAATCCACGCTTGACCCCAGTCATCTGTTCAGGGGTTGGGAACTTGATGAAGTCATCCAGGTGAATCAACATGGCCTCTAAGAAATCATGCAGCACACGGCAGAACATGCTCTGGGACATGCCACCAACATGAGCTATGGTATTTTGAAAGGTACCCTTGGCTAGAAAATGTAGGGCTGCCATTACCTTCAGCTTGGGTGTCAGTGCCCTAGGATACCTGTGCAGCGGTTGCAGGTGTGGTGCCAGTCTCGCCGTCAACTCCAGAATCAACCGTCGTGGGAAGCGGTAGCACCGGATCCGATCATTCTCCCGCATGGCAGCCAAGTCCGGCATTGCTCTGGGAAGAGGCGGCGCTCTGCAGTAATTTGGAAGTGACAAGGAAGAGTGAGTGCACCACAACAACAAATCATTTGTACTGAGCACATGTTATTCTGTCTATACACATATGCTACATACAGAGTGAGGTATGTGCCACATGCCCTGGACACGTATGCCTGCCAGGTGACACTCCTACCATGACCCAGCTACACACGGAGATTGAGAACCTCCCCATGCCATGCCATGGGATTAGCTGTGTCCCAGTGCAAGTGAACAGCCAGACGCAAGACAGGAGTGACATACACCCACACATCAGCAGAAGTAGGAGGCCGATTGCAGAGACTGGTAGCCGAACACTAGAGCCACAGGTCACATGACATTACACTAGGACAGCCCACACACCTTGCCATGAAGGTGCACATGTCATGACTCACCACACATTCATTGAGAGGATGCAGACATGTCCTTGTCACGCTACTCCGTGTCCCATGCATACATGCGCACCTCACATCCGAAACCACATGTGGCATGGTGTGCGGAACAGTGTGCAATGTCAATCTACACACAGACACATGTTGGTTGCTGCAACAGCTGCAGCTTTTGAGGGTGCTCCAACATCAACCAAATGGGAAGCCCCCACACATACATGACATAGTCACATCGTGCACCATGGGTAGTGACAAGTCAGGTGTGGTAACCCCTGTAACGGGCATCAGGGGACACTTCCGTGTGTTGGTGTCCGTGCCATGCCAGTGTCGGTCATCCCAAGTGTGCAGTACGACATGCACACATGTCCAAGGAGTCAAGGGCATGCCTGGCACACATTGCACCGTCACACATTACATCTGTACACATCTCATCATACATCTGGTGCCTTCTCGACTCAGGAGTAATGTGCCACATCACAGCCTGTCACACCTGTGCCCCACACATGTAGTAATGCACAGACAATGCCTTGATGTCCATTCATGGACAAGTATGTCCATCCATGGACAAGTATGTCCGCCCTATTCCTTCCTGTGTGCTGCCTGTCACCACTGTGATGTGTGAAAACTGCCGTACTGCTGCTAAGAGGGCCTGTGTACGTTCCCATATCACTATGGGAGTGCTGCCGTATGTGTACCCATCGTGATGGCGAGCGTACAGGCATGTGTACGGTCCGTACCACTACGAGTACGCATACGCAAGAACACCCATAGTGGTACGGGCCGTACACACGCCTGTACTCTCCCTATCACTATGGGTGTCCTCGCGTATGCGTACACGTAGTGATAGTGAGCGTACAAGCGTGTGTACGGCCCGTACAACTACGAGTACGCATACGCAAGAACACCCATAGTGGTACGGGCCGTACACACGCCTGTACTCTCCCTATCACTATGGGTGTCCTCGCGTATGCGTACACGTAGTTGTACGGGCCGTACACACGCCTGTACTCTCCCTATCACTATGGGTGTCCTCGCGTATGCGTACACGTAGTTGTACGGGCCGTACACACGCCTGTACTCTCCCTATCACTATGGGTGTCCTCGCGTATGCGTACACGTAGTTGTACGGGCCGTACACACGCCTGTACTCTCCCTATCACTATGGGTGTCCTCGCGTATGTGTACACGTAGTGATAGTGAGCGTACAGGCGTGTGTACGGCCCGTACCACTACGAGTACGCATATGCGAGGACACCCATAGTGATAGGGAGAGTAAAGGCGTGTGTACGGCCCGTACAACTACGTGTACGCATACGCGAGGACACCCATAGTGATAGTGAACGTAGGCACGCGTGTACGGGCCGTGGCTATGCATTTGGGGTGCCCTAGGGCCCCGGAACGCACCGTACCTATGTGTGAAGCTCCAAATTACATAGGGGACACATGAGGGACAAGTATTAAGGCCTACATGCATGCTGGTTGTCATGGAGACCAAGTTCAAATTTTGATTTTTTTCAGGAAGGTGCACAGCAGAAGTCAGTTGGAATGAATCTACTTTGTTGCAATGTGTTTGTGGGGCTGACATCATGCAGGAAAAAAAACAGATAGAGAACCCACAGACTGCTAGGTTTGAAGGGATTGGAGGAAACATATGATGCATATGTGAGTGACCAATCACTCTGTACTCCTGTGCATGAGATGGGCCAGCAAGGCAGATATAAGGCAGCCAGGTCCCATGAGGGAGCACTTGCCTGCACATCTCTGTATTCCACGACCCAGCTGCTGCTACTGATTCCCTGGAACCATGTCAAGGGCTGTGGAGAGGTCACAGCCATTCACCCTGGAGGAGAACATGGCTTTGGTGGATGTGATCCTCCCACGGTACCCCATGCTGTATGGGCGACCAGGTTATCAGGTGAGTTCAGTGTCCACTGGCACAGACTGTGTCCCTTTTTTGTGACTGTGACTTCTGCCATTGTGTCCAGGTGTGACACACATGCTATGTACTGTATGGGGGGTCCCAGGGGGGGAATGCCTGATGTCTCCCAGCAGTGCCCAGAGACAGGAGGGGTGGGTGCCTATCACTCCCAGCAGTGCCCTGAGACAGGAGGGGTGGGGGCCTATCACTCCCAGCAGTGCCCAGAGACAGGAGGGGTGGGTGCCTATCACTCCCAGCAGTGCCCAGAGACAGGAGGGGTGGGTGCCTATCACTCCCAGCAGTGCCCTGAGACAGGAGGGGTGGGGGCCTAACACTCCCAGCAGTGCCCTGAGACAGGAGGGGTGGGTGCCTAACACTCCCAGCAGTGCCCAGAGACAGGAGGGGATGGGGGCCTATAACTCCCAGAAGTGCCCTGAGACAGGAGGGGTGGGTGAAGAGTCCTCCCAGCAGTGCCCTGAGACAGGAGGGGTGGGTGCCTAACACTCCCAGCAGTGCCCAGAGACAGGAGGGGTGGGTGTGATGCACAGTGTGAGCCTGGATCATTGCTTGTGTAGTTGCCCTCATTCCACCTGTGTCCTTTAAATGGCACATACTGCTTTTGGCCTTCCCCCAGAGGATCATGTCCCTATGACAAAGGTGCAATGCGTTGGATGCATACTATGCCTTGTTGGAAACAGCAAATGTGTTATAATCTGTGTCCCTGTGACATGTGCCAGGTGTATTGAGGTAGTGTCACTTGTCCATCCTCACAGGTAGACGCCTCTGCCAAGGAGAAGATATGGCTGGACGCCGTCAGCGCCGTGAGGAGTGCGGATGGTCGGAAGTGGCGCCTGCCCCAGGTGAGGAAACGCTGGCAGGATATCCGGTGCTGGACGCGGAGGATCCCACGGGTCCTGCTGGGGGACTCACCTGAGAGCCATAAGAACCGCGGGCGCCGCCGTCTCTCCCACATCTAGAAACGTGTGCTGGCGGTGGTCTTTCCTGACTTGGACAGGCGCCTACAGGAGATGCAGCAGCCGGAAGGGGGTAGGTACATGTGTGTGTTTGTTGTGTTTCACCAGCATTTGTAAGTGCACTGTTCCCTGGATACACTTCCAGGGTTTATGGTGCTGTGCAGATCCTGTTACCCACAGTGTTGCAGGCCTCTCCTGCCTCCCTTCCCCACCTTGCAATGTGTTCACTGGTCTCTGTGTAGTCACTCCATCACAAAGTTATGTAGCCTGACACATTCTCCAAGTGTACAATGCCTGCAGCATCATGTGTGGGGGTGGTGTGTAACAGGTTTAGTGACCTTGCCTGTGCCCTGTCCAGTTCTGGACTTGTGGGTTCCATGTAAGTTGGCACTAATGCTGATTGCAGACATGGGAGTTAATCTCTTGAGTGCGAGGCCTTCCAGCAGGCATGTCCCATGTGGTGGCCTGTGACATGATGTGCATGAGTGTGCGTTACGCATAGTGCAGGGATGTTAGCGTGTGTTGCAGTCATTTCCATTCAGGAGCATGGAGTTGTGTGGCCACTACTGTCCCCAGGGGCATCTTTTCCTAGGTATCATGTGTGTAATCCGAGAATGTCGACAATCTCTGTGTCTACAGCATAGGTTGTGCTCTGTGCCATTGTCCCCTGGCACCATGTTTATTGACGTGAGATGTATTACAAGTGTCCACTGTCCAGCCTGACCTGATTTTCCAAGTACATACTCACGGTGGCCATTGCCTGTGTGTCTTGTAGCAATCATCTGATGATGCCCATTTGTACATGATTATTTGGACAGGCGCACCTTGGGTATTTGGTGTGCAATCTTGAATTATTGCATCCCATGTGTATTTCACCCAGACTAAGAGATGTAAGTGCTTCCTGTGTCTCCCCAGATTTGTCTCATGTAGGGGGTGGGTGGTGCGGCCATGGCCTACATGTCAAGACCTGTAATCTCCTTGCTCGGACTGGCCAGTGTGTGATTTTTGTCTGGACATACACTCAAGGTGCAGCGTGCCAGTCAGGGTGGGCATGTTATCAGTATTACCTATGCTGCATGTGCCTCTAGTTCCTGGATATGGTCCCTGCTCATCCCAATTTCCTGCCACGCTGTGTGGTGCAGATGCAGTGCTGTATTGTCCCCAGGGCCTTGCTCCTCAGTCAAAATTCCATGTCATCTCATTTGCTATTGTGTCATGCTCTCCATAGTTTTTCCATGGCATGGTGGGTCACACAACTTTGTCTTGCAAGGCCTACATATGTACCTTGTTTTGTAGTTGTAACTCATCCTTTGTTTCAGGCTATGCACTGTAACCTAAGTAGATTTGACTCATGTGACATATGTATACAGGTGTATGATTAATTTCTGTCTCTTCACCCTGCCCACAGCATCGTCGGGGGACACGGAGGGAGACATGGACACAGACGGCGCGGAGGGACCGAGCACCAGTGCCAGCGGTGACATCGGGGCTGGCACTTCGAGTGGGACTGAGGCGGAGGAGAGTGAACCCGGGGACCTGTCGATTAGCACAACAGAGTATGAAGCTGACGGGTCCGAGGATGATCTCTCCGAGTGGGCGGTGGCTGCACCACCATCTGACAGCAGCCCTACATCTGGCACCGCCCCCTCCATTGGCATCAGCCGCCTCCCACGTGCTCGTGTCCCTTCCCAACGTGCCCGGTCACCACATGTCTCCTTCCTGCCAGGCACCGCACCCCCTGCCCCTGCCTCCACTGCTGCCGCCAATGCTGAGTCTGTGGACATCCAGCGGCAGTTGCAGATTGGTCAGACTGCGATCCTTAATGTCCTCCATGGCCACAGCCAGGTCCTCAACAACATGGAGGCATACTTGGAGGGCATTCATTCATCGCAGGCTGACCAACGCAACTTGCTGAGGTCCATAGACTCCACACTGACTGCAGCAGTGGATCTCCTGCAGCGCTACGACCCACCCCCTACCCCTGCTCCTTCCACACTTCCCACTCCCATGCCTGTCCCACATACACCCAGACGTAAGCATGCACCCACCACAACAGACACAGGCACCACACCAGCAGGGAAGGTCCGCCGCACACCTCCTGACACGCACACACAGGGTGAAGTAGGCACACCCACTGGGTCGGGGGGCAAACGTGTGACACGCAGCCAGAGTGGGAGTCCGCATTCCCTGTCCCTGAGCCCCACAGTGACACCACCCCGCAAGCGGTCAAGGAGGTCTACGGTCAGGGTGCTTGAGTCCCCCCCCTGTCCACACCCTCCCCCAGTGGTGCTGCGACCCATCCCTCTGACCCCCCCCCCTCCTTGGGGCCTGTGGTTCCTTCGGGTGCAGGGAAGTCCCTGGAGGACCTTGCCGAGGTGTGCAGCGCGCTCCTAGAATCCACCTTTGGCCCTGCCCCACCCCCTGTGGTGGAGTCCTCCATCCCTGCACCCACGTCGCCTACCCTTCGCCCTCCTGTCCCTGCGGTGCCTGTTCCTTCCCCCCAACATGATGCCCTGACCGCTGTGGAAGACAACGGCTTGTAACTGTGCAGGCAAGCTAGGGGACACGCATCCCACTGTGTCCCCCATCCAGCTGGGACTCCTGGACTGCCCTATGGGCTTTGTTAATATTAGACTTACTTCATACTAGTTTTTTGCTCATGCTGAATAAAGCTATTTATTTTTTGCCCTTGGAACACTCCTGCTTTGCTGGCATTGCTGTTGGTGGGGCTGCTACATGGTTGTGGGTGTTGGTCATGTGTTGGGTGTGTGGGAAATGTAGTAGTGTGCTGCTCATAGGGGGGACCCTGGGATCTGTGTGCCATCACACGGTGTTAGCTACCTTTCTCCATTCATGTAAGCAGTTGCTGCATGTTGCAATTGTCCCAAGGTGTATTCCTTCCTCTGTGTACCCTGACTTCTTCCCTGCAGGGTGTCCCCTGACTTTAGCACAGAGCTGTGTGTCCATTAGCTGGGTGTGTGACGTAGTCCTTCACCTTTGCACATGCATGCTGAGCGATGTCTCCACCTGCATCATTCGTGGCATCCTTGGTAGTCATTGTACTTGTGTATGTGGCCTATTGACATGACTTCATGTGGACATGTTTTCTTTTTGGCCCTATGCATGCGTATACTCCCAGCCTCGCACACATGTGGTACATGTACTGCAGGGTCTTTGTGCACCTGACTGACATTTGTGGGCATGGTATCTGTGGCTACTCCACCCTTTGCGTTCCATGGGCACTGCTGGGCACCCACCCCTCCTGTCTCTGGGCACTGCTCGGAGGACTCTGCACACACCCCTCCTGTGTCTGGGCACTGCTGGGAGGACTCTGCACACACCCCTCCTGTGTCTGGGCACTGCTGGGAGTGATAGGCACCCACCCCTCCTGTCTCTGGGCACTGCTGGGAGGACTCTGCACACACCCATCCTGTGTCTGGGCACTGCTGGGAGGACTCTGCACACACCCCTCCTGTCTCTGGGCACTGCTGGGAGGACTCTGCACACACCCCTCCTGTCTCAGGGCACTGCTGGGAGTGATAGGCACCCACCCCTCCTGTCTCAGGGCACTGCTGGGAGTGATAGGCACCCACCCCTCCTGTGTCTGGGCACTGCTGGGAGGACTCTGCACACACCCCTCCTGTCTCTGGGCACTGCTGGGAGGACTCTGCACACACCCCTCCTGTCTCAGGGGACTGCTGGGAGTGATAGGCACCCACCCCTCCTGTCTCAGGGCACTGCTGGGAGTGATAGGCACCCACCCCTCCTGTCTCTGGGCACTGCTGGGAGGACTCTGCACACATCCCTCCTGTCTCTGGGCACTGCTGGGAGGACTCTGCACACACCCCTCCTGTCTCAGGGCACTGCTGGGAGTGATAGGCACCCACCCCTCTTGTCTCTGGGCACTGATGGGAGGACTCTGCACACACCCCTCCTGTCTCTGGGCACTGCTGGGAGGACTCTGCACACACCCCTCCTGTCTCTGGGCACTGCTGAGAGTGATAGGCACCCACCCCTCCTGTGTCTTGGCACTGCTGGGAGGACTCTGCACACACCCCTCCTGTCTCAGGGCACTGCTGGGAGTGATAGGCCCCCACCCCTCCTGTCTCTGGGCACTGCTGGGAGTGTTGGGCACCCACCCCTCCTGTGTCTGGGCACTGCTGGGAGGACTCTGCACACACCCTCCTGTCTCTGGGCACTGCTGGGAGTGATAGGCACCCACCCCTCCTGTGTCTGGGCACTGCTGGGAGGACTCTGCACACACCCCTCCTGTCTCAGGGCACTGCTGGGAGTGATAGGCCCCCACCCCTCCTGTCTCTGGGCACTGCTGGGAGTGTTAGGCACCCACCCCTCCTGTCTCAGGGCACTGCTGGGAGGACTCTGCACCCACCCCTCCTGTCTCAGGGCAATGCTGGGAGTGATAGGCCCCCACCCCTCCTGTCTCTGGGCACTGCTGGGTGTGATAGGCACCCACCCCTCCTGTGTCTGGGCACTGCTGGGAGTGATAGGCCCCCACCCCTCCTGTCTCTGGGCACTGCTGGGAGGACTCTGCACACACCCCTCCTATTTCACAATATGTACGCTCATGACATACACGGATGTGGGTACGCTCCATGCATTCGAGGTGGGGGTACGTGTCATACTTACACTGTTGGGGTGGGGGTACGCTCCATACGTACGCGGGTGGGGGTACGGGTCGTACTTACACTGTTGGGGTGGGGGTACGCTCCATGCATTCGAGGTGAGGGTACGGGTCGCACTTACAATGTTGGGGTGGGGGTACGCTCCATGCATTCGAGGTGAGGGTACGGGTCGTACTTACACTGTTGGGGTGGGGGTACGCTCCATACGTACGCGGGTGGGGGTACGTGTCGTACTTACACTGTTGGGGTGGGGGTACGCTCCATACGTACGTGGGTGGGGGTACGGGTCGTACTTACACTGTTGGGGTGGGGGTACGCTCCATACGTACGCGGGTGGGGGTACGGGTCATACTTACACTGTTGGGGTTGGGGGTACGCTCCTTGCATACGCGGGTGGGGGTACGTGTCGTACTTACACTGTTGGCATGGGGGGTATGCTCTTTGCATACGCAGGTGGGGGTACGGGTCGTACTTACACTGTTGGGGTGGGGGGTACGCTCCTTGCATACGCGGGTGAGGGTACGGGTCGTACTTACACTGTTGGGGTGGGGGTACGCTCCATGCATACGGGGTGGGGGTACGGTCCGTACATATCCGTCCCCACGCTATGTGATGCTTGTGCGGCCCGTACCCAGGCCTTTGCCACGTGGGTACAAGCCGTCCCGCCATTGTTGGGGTGACGTGGGGTGGGCGTGGTACGACTCGTACCCACGCTCTTCAGGCGTGGGTACGGGACGTACCTGTCTGGTTGTGTTGCCGGTTCGCGGTGTGAAGGACTTCCGTTGTGGCGGTCGCTGGCTTAGCTGGACACGCCCCCACCCCCTCGTAGTGACCAGGGCCTGGGAGTCAGGTATGTCCAGGGCATGTGTGCTGTGTGACTATGGTGGGGGTTTTGTGGCCTGCCCCTGGTCCTGCCCCCCCCTTTCCCCCCCTTTCCCTCCTCCCTTAGTTGTTCTGACCTTCTGCGGCGTCTGCGTCGTAACCTGTAGAGGAGGTCGACTGCTATGAGGGCCGGGATGACACGTAGGTTCGGGTCCATGTCTGTCCGTCGCGTACGGGTACTCCTTGTTCGCGTCTTCCTGTCTGTCCGTCGCGTACTGGTACTCCTTGTTCGCGTCGTCCTGTATGTCCGTCGCGTACTGGTAGTCCTTGTTCGCGTCGTCCTGATTTCCCGGCAGTTTTTGGCAGCCGGAAAATATTCACCGTGCGGGATGACGTCGGTGCGAATCGTAATTCCTGGTTCGTGAATGGCAGGCTGCGAGCGTCCCGACGTCAGGTCGGCGCTTTCCCGGATCGCATTTGTAGGTTTATTTTGTTCGGTCGGGGTTTTTTACGATTCGTACGGAAATGGTGTTCCCGTGCGAATCGTAATTCCATGTTTGTATATTTTGACGACCGGGTACGCGTCGGACGGAGAATATGCTCCGTCTGACGGTTCGTACCCGGTTTTTACAGGATCGTGATCGGCGCCACGGTCTCTGATTTTGGTTCTGGCATTGCCAGTCTTTTGATATCACTTCATAATGTGAGCACTCCTCCATACAGGTAGCCCATATCATGGTCTGTAGTCTGTGTGTACTGATGGGACATAGCTTGCTTTAATTTCTAGGTGAGACTCCATATTATATGCATGTTATATGTTGTATGCCCTGTTTCTCTTTATCTTTGAATTTTAGGTTTTATAACAGAACTATACAAGTACCCTCAAGAATAGGGGTAACTTAGGGTATCTATTTATATGACTCTAGGTGTGGGTCGACCTTAAGGGCATTTCTTCAGTATCTCCTGGGTTAGGAAGAACTCTGCCTATAGATTAGATATCAGAATATAGGCTCTGAAGAATTGCCACTGATCCATTTAGGAAGTACTATTGGCAAGAAACATGTTGACCCACATGAAATCTTATAGAAAATCATTTTCCCAAGATCTTCACTGTTTTTAATCTTAACAAAGATCCTCAAGAATTACATAGGCTATTTTGGGTGTTACCTTAGTTACTTTTCAACCCATTTGCCCATTTTTTCAACCAACATTCGCTGGATACATCCCAAGTACATGAATTTGGACGTTCTGGCTGATTAAAAAAAGATCTCCAGCAAAGAACCCCCGGGGGGGGGGGGGGCTCGCAGGGCATTGCTGTGTCAGCCCCACACGGAGCATAATCCCAATGATGAAGCAAGCTGCAATTGCTGGTGAGGGCTTTGCTCCTAAATATTAACACTGTGTCAGAACTTTGTTTGGTTCTCTTGTCACATTAGATAACTTGGACCTTTTTGCGCTTTGCACACTAGGAGATTTGTGACAAAACTGGCTACACTGCTCTGAGGATTGAGGCTGGCGCCTCAATGCACTGCATACCGAGCTAACACCTGGCAGCGGAGGTGCTAAAGGATCCAGAGCCTGATAGGACTGTTGCCATTATGCTCCACGCAGCACTTAGAAGCACCGCTAGGTTCAACACCCTCCACAGGCTAACTGTGTAGCCTGCAGTTGCCCCACCTGAACAGGACTGGCTTGAGCTGTGTGCTTGGTCCTGCTTATCACCTGTGACTCCACCCCCTTTTGGGAGGCTCAACGCTGCTCTATGCCCTGAATAAGAAGGAACTGAAAAGTGATTATATGGGCTATTTATCTTCAAGAAGTGACTGCTTACCATAGAGAGGGTAGGAATCTCTACACCTGATCTGGAAGCTATGCAACTAGAAAATCAAACCCATACATTGAAGGGAGAAGGTGGGTGGGTGCCTAGTAGAGATAACACCATGAGGGACTTGGGGACTTACACCAGAAAATTCGGTATCTAATGTCATGTTGTAGTATGTAGCATTGCGTCTTATATCAAATACAGTGCTTGGCTTTTTCAAAAAGAGATACACTAGGCTGGACAATTATCTTATTGAGCTGCTGAGTGTGATATTGAGTGCTTAGTCTATGTGCTGATGAGTGTGAGGTTGAGTGCTTAGTCTATGTCTATGTATGCCTTCCTGCAGTATAGGCAAACTATACCCAGTTCCCATGACTGTGGCCTAGTAGCTCTGGCATGGCCCAGGCCCCCAAAACAGGGTCTGCTAATCCCATCTATATTTTAAAATAGATCCTGCATCCTCAGTTCTGTTCCAGGAAATCACTGTTCTCTCAAAGCATTACCTGACCGAGGGGCACAAAAAATGCTATTTATTTCCCTACATCTAGCTTAGTCAAACAGTGTTGTGCGTGCAAAACACATCCTCTGTTCAGTACATCATAACAAATCTTGCTGTTGCATTGTGTGGGGAAATGTATATAGTATAATTGCATCATTTGTTGGTTCTGGGACTTATTTTGAGTCCTGAAGCCCTGGTAACTAATTGTTTGTATTTAGCAAAGTTGCATGAAAAACACAGTAGTCAACTCGGCATGGGTTATGGGAAACATGCAATAAATATTTATTCTAGTGTTTGATAAAGGACAAACATATGTAAAAGGGCAGAGTAAATGCAAACAAGGCGTGTAAAGTTCACACAGCACAACAAATATGGCACCAGGTATAATCAATAAATTCACAGTAATGCATGAAGAGAAAGACCAGGAAGAACTGGGTAAATGCACAGAAGCTGCAAAAAGGAGGTTGGAACAGAAATCCAGAAAGACAGGCCATTTTAAAGGCATCAGAGCTCCATAAAAGGATATGTAAGAGGAAATAGAGTGTACACCAGTGAAGATTGGGCAAGAAAGGGCGATGCATCAATGTAATTATTGTTTGTGGAATGCAGAGCTGAAACTGCTTCTCATACAACAAAAGAATAATGGCATGGTGAGCTTGAGGAAAGCCTGTAGAGGACACACATTGCACAGTTGTTCCTTTGAACATCTCACAGTTGGTTGGCTACCTCAATGAAACTAAGATGTGCAGCATGCACTCAGTCAAGTAAAACTGTGTAGTAGATGGGCATATTGTAGGAAGCTGGCTCTGTATGTACTATACCAAAGATAGGTATAGTGTGCACAGAGTCCAGTGGATCCCCATAGGTCAGCATAGGTTAAAGTAGATAGAACCTAAGGGCCCGATTCACAGAACTAATCCTAAACTTACTACCATTTTGGTATTCACAGAAGGCACTTACTCATTTTGGTATTCACAGAAGGCACTTACTCATTTCGGTATTCACAGAAGTTAGGAGTCCTAACTTTAGGACTCCTAAATGCCTTCTGTGAATACCGAAAGTCTTAAAATTAGGATTTTTCTCAATTTAGTAGTCCTAAATTTAGGACTCCTAACTTTAGGACTCCTAAATGCCTTCTGTGAATACCGAAAGCCTTAAAATTAGGATTTTTCTCAGTTTATTAGTAGTATAGTTAGGACTCCTAACTTTAGGACTCCTAAATGCCTTCTGTGAATACCGAAAGTCTTAAAATTAGGATTTTTCTCAATTTAGTAGTCCTAAATTTAGACTTAGGACTACTAAATTGAGAAAAATCCTAATTTTAAGACTTTCGGTATTCACAGAAGGCATTTAGGAGTCCTAAAGTTAGGAGTCCTAACTATACTACTACTAAACTGAGAAAAATCCTAATTTTAAGACTTTCGGTATTCACAGAAGGCATTTAGGAGTCCTAAAGTTAGGACTCCTAACTTCTGTGAATACCGAAATGAGTAAGTGCCTTCTGTGAATACCAAAATGAGTAAGTGCCTTCTGTGAATACCAAAATGGTAGTAAGTTTAGGATTTTGTCTTAAGTTCGTTCTGTGAATCGGGCCCTATCTCTCTATTTGTGGAAGTGCGGGTGATCAGAAAGGCCTTATCAGTGTTAAGCATTTATTGTACACACTCAGGCAAGGAAGGGTATCACTAACTCAAAGATTGAACTCAGACCAAGTGATTTGTATAAAAATATTATTTAGTTGTATTTCATTTTCTAGAACCAAACCAGGCCTGGTACAGGTAAGTAGAATAATACTTTGCAAAAATAATGTAGTTGAACACAGTTGATATGCAGTAGAATGCAATGGTTCGGTTATGGAATAATTACTTTGTTCTCGTGAATAGTCGGAGTTACTCTTCAGTTACTTTTCTTACACAGCCAGGTAGCTCTAGATACTAGACTGGTACATTTCCCATGAGAAGGAATGCATTTTGCAATATCAGGACATTTTTGCAGTATTACTCTTGATACACACGTAGTTCTTGGAAAACAGAACTGGGTTTACGGGTCTGTTGGTAGGATTTGGTCAGATAGGCACTCAAGTCGCACTGCCAGCGGCTGGAAGCAGAGTGCAGGGACCACACGTTAGCCAACGTGCTAAGTACGGTCGTGGACATTGGAACTGTGGCGAGCAGGCCTCCAGGTCGGGAAAACAAAAGCTCCTGGAGACGAGGTCAGCACTGTAGGGCCCAATGGTTAACAAGAACTACACAACCAGTGGCACAGAGGCGGCCGGGTATAGGATGCACTCTTGGCTGATGCTGCAGATTCAGTCAAGGATCCTTTGGAGTCGGTTATAGGCTGGTGATACGAATGGGATCTTTGGGAGTTGTGACCGCCAGTGTTTTGACTCTCAGTCAGTCGGATGGTCACGGTTGGTCTTTCAGGACCACTTCGGTTATGGAGTCGGTCAGGGTGTCGCCTTCAATAGCGGTTTAGGAGCTTATAGAGGTTCAGGGTTCACTGGGATCCAGGATCTAGGATTGCCGGGGTGACTTCCTTAGGGTATTATGTCACTCTGGCTCTTGCGCCGGTAGCAAAGTGGTGGAGACTCACGGAATCAGCAGGAGTCAGAGTTAGTTTATTTAGCAAGTTCAGTGCTCATACGGTACAAAGTCTATCTGGTTGTAAAGGCAGTGCAGATTGTCCGGGTTTTGAGGGCTGCTGGCTGCAGAAAACACCGAGGTTCTGCTGGAGGAGTCTGAGGTAGGGACAGGCCGGTAGGGCTGGGGCCAATTCAGTGAGTGTCCTCCTCTTCTTCTCTCAGTGTGGCTGTTCCGGTTCTTCTTCTTCTTGTTTCTTCTTGTCGGCTCTGGTCTGTGGAAGCAAGGCCAGGGTTGCCCCTAAATATTACATTTAGGGGTGTTATTGGTAGGGTCCCTTCATTGGGGTGGGTACACCCCCTATTATGCCATCCTCCAGTGGGAGGGTGACGTTAACCTCCGTTTGGTTGGCTGGGTCCCCCATATGCAAGATGGGTTGTGCTTAACCTCGTTTTCCTCCCTGAGGGCTGGGGTTGGCAATAGTGGCACACCTCTTCTCCTAACTTGGTTTTCTTGCCAATTCTCCCATCCAAAGTGGGGGTCAGAATGGGTGGCGGTCAGTTGCTTTGAGCAGCAAATGTCTGGGGTAGCTCACAAAGGGGGCAAGCCTTTGACGCTTGCCCTTCGTGGACCCTGCCCATCCTGGGGGAAGAGGCTTGGCACTTCGTCCCAGGATGTGCTTTGTTTCAGGACCCTGAGAGTGGCAGGCTCTCGACCCAGGGGTCCAGGAACATGTCTGGTGGTGGCAGCTGGTGAGCAGCCACTCAGGCAGGACACTAGAGTGAGATCGTTTTTCAGGTGCATTTATAATTAAATCCCACACTGGCATCAGTGTGGGCTTAATGTGCTGAGAAAATAGAGAAGAGTTGTCTAACATCAAGCACAGGTACCGGATAAACACTCACATGGTAAAGAGGCAATACTTAATTGGAGGGACAAACTCAAGATTCACAAGCTGGGACAGAAATAATAAGCAGGCAAATGATAGTTACAAAGAACGCTAACAAATAGTAATCAATGGGCTGGCTAAAAACTCTCCTGCGTTCACAGTAAACCACAATATTCAAACTAAGAATTGGCTTGCTTTCGTTTTACAATTTTATTTTTGGGCAATACTTCCCTTTTGATATCCCAACACCCTATATAGTGTCATGCTTTACTTTTGATATGTATCACCCCAGCCACTAAACAGCAAAGTTTACGTGTAGGCTCTGTGGTAAAACCAATTCTGATGTTAGTTTTTATATGCCACTTAAATGCAGACCAACTGTTTGCTTCAATGTTCACTGACAAGGTGCCTTTGAATCAGGACCCACAATTCGATAGGGTGACTTTCATGGTACGCATTGACACTGTGGCTTGAAATCTGGTGCAAGACTTGGCTGTAGACACAGGCCAGTGTCCAATGCTTACTGTCTGGTGGCCATGTGTAATAGTCTCAACTGCAAAAGGATATCAAGCTCCCTTACAGCACGGCACACAACTTAAGTCAGCAAGCCCGTGTACGATGGCAGTTTGATGCAGACTCGGCCAAATACCAGGCCCTACGACCAAACCCTTGCAGTATATGGCCAAAGGCCAGGCACCCAAGGTGTTATATGTACAGAGGGATAGGCTAAGGGCATGGCTGCAAGCAAGGCTCTGTGGCCAGCCTGTGCACAGCGGAGTTGGAGATGCAAGAGGCTGGCTCCATGCTGAATGTGACAAAGACTGCAAGGGAGTTTCTCACAGTGCCTGGCCAAAGGCCAACACAAATAACACAAGTTTCATGATACTCATTTGCACTATTACCATTTGGAGAAGTCACTATTAATAGAATTAATCAACTCTAACTTATGACATGAGCACAACACGTAGTGATTTTCCATTTGGGCCCACTTTGGTTCTCCATCAGTTACACATATTAGTTGTTTTAGGCTGCCTTTGCTTTGCACACACATACTACATTTGTGTTTGTGACAGGATATTAATTATTTTAAGAATACGCTGTACATATTATTTGTTATTCAGTGACTCGTCTTGCATTCAGTGCGAACATTTCATACAAGGTCGAACAACATGGTGTACTGTTTTCTTGTGCCTGGTCAGCAACATCTACTAAAATGCTTAGATTGAACATGGTAGCAAAGCTGCAGTTTTCCAACACAGTAGTTCTTATATATATATACTGTGTCTCACTCCCTTGGGAAACAGAGGAGAATTCCATCAGAGAGGTCGGTCCTGGAATGGAGGCAGCAGCCTGGCGTAAATTGAGTTTACACCTAAAATAAGGAGCATCACATTACACACATCAGGTATGGGATCCAGTGCTAATCCCAGAGAGCACTAATATATCCCTGTGCTCACATGGTGAGGGTAGGCCTAGATAAATATAAGGTGCCATGGTTGGGTTGTTCATTGTATACAGCCTGCTAGTAATGTTGATTATATTTGCTTAGTTGCATTTGTTTACATATCACAGCACACTTGCTTCAAAATAGACTATGATAGTTTCATAAATATATTCCTTTGTGTCTTTGTTTTGTTTACTATGGACATGCATGAGTGACAAACGAACGGTGATGATCTGTTTCTATGGTTCCCTTGGAGACTAGAGGTTCATGTTCTAGGTTTGCCAGCTAGTCGGATTTGGACCTATAGGTACTGATGTGGTAGAGAGGCTCCGTCCCCACATTCTGACGTCCTGTTCTCCCGAGGCACAGTTTTCCTTCCAAGCAGAATCCCTGCAACAAACACTCATTTGCTGAAAACACAAAATATTGTTAGGGTCTCTCCTTTCTTCTTAGTAGAAATACATTTATATCATCAAGTATGAAAGGTTCTATACAGTAGGAATAATAGTGCATACAGGCTGGTGCTCAAATTACCTGATTATGTACAGAGCTGCTTAAAAATAATATTGACAACAAACATTGGTGTAAACAATATATACCTGAATCATGCCAAAGATCTCTTTACGTTTTTCAAACTGAGCAAATCAAAATCATAATCAAAGGTGGCTTGATGCCGTTTCAGCCAATTAATGAATTGGCAGGTTTACCAGGACTATGGTAATCCATCTATACACCTAGTAAAAGAAAGAGGGGCCATTATCTAGTGCACAAGCTCTAATTAAAAGTCATCATCGAATTTAAAGGGAGATATAGAACATTCCTTTGTAATTCGGAAGGTATTAAAGAGCACTGTTACAATCCATTCTGAAACCAATAAAGATTAACGAAAGGATGGATACTTGCTGAGTCATAAAATCATAAGTCAAAGCCACTTTCCCTTCCCAAAAATCCCAACAACAAAAAATGAGTTGCAATTGTTTACTTGTCAATTTAAAGGTGGGTAGCCAACAAATTAACAGGGAGAGCCAATCCAGAGCCGAGCCAAGCCAATCATATGTTACCCATGATATAGCAATCTATAGTAAGTAGAGAACACGAATATATGTAGATGATACAAAACATTTTAGTTTTTTATTAATATTCTGGTTAAAATAGTTTGCGCAGCGATTTAAGTCTTCATACCAATTAGTTAGTTCAAGAGAGACATGATGAACTTTAACAGTCACAGCACAAACCAGCAAAAGGCCATATCATTCAATATGGAATGTTAAATTCACTTTGGATATTGATTCCCCTTTTGACTCTCTCACATTCAAGGTATTTTTGCTTGTTAATCTTTACTTTGCGAATACATTTTCAAAGTCAATGCGGCCATTCTTGGGGTCTGTGAATGCCGGGTTCACTCTGTGTCACAGTGAAGGAGATGCCATAATTAGTGGGATAGCCACTTTGTATCTATGCTTGAAATCTACCTCTGGAGTGGGTCCGCATGAGACGTCCCTTGCACTTAAGAGTGTTATGCTGCTAGCACGTTTTTATTGTAATAGTTTTTAATTTCAGAGAGGAAATAGTTGGATATAATTGCATATTCCTTTGGAGTAAATATCAGCTCCAGTGAGATCTCAACTATGTACTTGCAACTCTATACCAACTAGGGGGTAGATCTACAAGAAAAAGCTACAGCACGGCACCGCAAGCCCTTTGGCTGCGCCACGCTGCAGCACTTTCAGAGCACAGGAATGCGACATATTTACAATGATATGTCGCATTCCTGTGCTCTCCCCTGCGCTGGCGCATGAAAAGATGTCATGCGCCGTCGCAGGCACCCTTGCACCATAGTGCAAGGATGCCTGCGTCATGGGGAGATTGTTTTTGTGCAGGAAGTGGCACCTTCCTGCACAAAAACGACAGGCATTTTCCTCTTTCAATGCGTGCTGTAGAATGCAGCATGCATTGAAAGAGGAAAAAAGCAAGGAGAAATGAAAACATTTCTCCTCGTTGCACCTAGTATTTACAAGTATTTACAAGGACAGGAGGGTTTTCCTGTCCTTGTAAATATGGGGCAGAGAAATGCGCTGCCAGTGCGTCATAAAAAGTGACGTACTGGCAAGGTAAGAGGCTTATAAATCTGCCCCTAGGTTTGTGGGTTCATATTTTTTTGTGCAAAGCGTGTTATGCTTCGAGGGATGTAATTGTGACAGTGTAGCTGCATCTATTGTTGTCAGAGAACACTAATGGATTTTTAGAGCGTGTTTGCTACATTTTTCAGTTCTGACAAAAGGATACATTACCATTTATGATGCATAATGGGGAGAGGATGTAGCCTTACTGCTAGAGCGGTCGACTTTGGAGCTGGGAAAACGGGTTTGAGTCTCTGGCCAAATCACTTAGGGACAGATTTACAAGAAGTGACGCATCACTGCTGCAACGCATTGATCCTTCAAAAATCTTGCGTCACCGCTTGCAACAACGCAATTCGACTTGGATGTGGAAAATCAACAAGGTGACGGACCGCGGTGCAACGCGGTAGACTGCATCAGAAAACTGACGTAGGTGCCGCAAAAGTGCCGCAAGTCAGCCTGTCGCAACTGCCAAGAAAGTCACGTAAGACCGATTTGCGACACGTAACGCTATCCCGACCAGCTTGCGACACTTCATATTGAGTGAAGCGGCAAAAGGCATCCAGGAATCAACACAATTCTACAAAAAGACATTTGTGGACCACAGAGGACCTAGCATTGGATCAGGAAGGTAACCCAAGTATCCAGGACCCTCTGGCAAACAGCCATAGCAGAATCCCAGATGCACAGGCTGAGACTCGGGCAAAGAGGAAACGGAAGAACAATTTCACTTGTGAGGAAAATGAGATACTGGTGACGGAGGTCACCAACTACCAGCACCAGCTATTTGTCAGTTCCAATCTGCCTCTCTCAAAAAAAATAGGCTATATGGTAAAGAATTGTACAAAAGATCAACAGCGTAGGCCAATCCAAGAGGACTGTCATGGACTGCAAAAAACAGTGGCATGACTGTAAGCGCAGGACAAAAGAAAAGCTTACGGCAAACTGTAAGGCAGCCTCACAAACTGGAGGAGGCAGCCCAGCAGACCAGGTGGTCCTGAATGACCTGGAGGAGCGGGTGGCAGCTGTCATCCCAGAGGAAATCATAACTGGAATATCCGGACAGGACAGCGCATCCCGAGAAACTGAAGAGCAGACAACGGGTAAGTCACAATAAGTGCACAGATGTCAGTAATGGGTCATGGTGGTGATTGCAGTTAGAAATGTCCCTGTGCCACAGTGTGATGTGTGCATCTTGTTGTCCTTATACTTGTCCACAATCACAACTATTCTCATTGTAAATTAATCACATATGAAAATCACATATTGAAAATGTCAAAACAGCACTGTCATGTCCATCTCTGATGGAGCAGATATACTGGACCTCATTTATGCTTGGCATTGCACCACCGGTACCTCACTTTTGTGAATGTCCAAAGTGAAGACCCGTTGGCGCATGGACTACATAAACGACGTTCACAAGGTCACACATATGCCTACATGTGTAACTTTGGTAATACGGTGCAACGTGGGTCTACATCTTGCCTGGTCTTTCTTGAGGTGGGCCAGTGTGTTGGGGCAGTTTGAGATCAATTGGTGGAGGACGTGTGCAGCGGGGTCATTGTATGTAAGCGTTGGCAGAGTGGTGGGGCCATTGGACTCAATGATAACTGATTAGATAGCCTGGATCCATTTGTAATGTGGATCAATGATGGTGGTGGGGGTGTCTGGTGGACATGGTGAATTTTTGACATTTACAATTATGGTTGGTCCAGGTGGATCCGGTGGTGTGGATGTAGTTGAATCTATCTTCTGGTGGAGGAGATGTGCTTGACTGTGCCTCCTGCAATGTGGCTTGGTGTGGCGAATAGCTGCTTCAGTCTGATGTCAGCAAGTTCACCCAGGACGTGGTGGTGTTCTGGTCACTGGGGTTGTCCAGGTGGAACTAGAGTTCTCAAAGTAGGAATGTTGTTTGTGGTTGGGAGAGCCTGGTGTGCAATGATGTCTACAATGGCATTGGTAAATGGGTGTCCATAGACCGGGGGGCCTGAAACAGAAGGTGCCAAAGTGGATGTTGTAGTGCTTGGTCCGGGTTTTTAAGTTGTGTTGTTACATGGTCACCGCTGAGTCATTGTAGTGCGTGATTAGCTGGAGTGTTTTTCTTTCTTGTAGGAGATGGCAATACCTCCTCCTCGATGGACGTGGTGGGCCTTGTGGGTAATTAAGTAGCTGTCACTGATGGCGATGGTGATGTCTGGTCCTGAACAGAGGTTGGTACATGTTTTTGTGAAGTAGGTGACATATGAAGAGGTTGCAGCAAGGAGGTGACACATTTCTGTAATGTTTATCTGTAGGGACTGCATGTTGTGGAGGATGCAGTTGAGCTGGTTGTTTGGAGTGTCATTTGGCTGGGTGGCATGAGGCACTGGTGTGTTGATGTGGCAGAAAGTTTGTATGGAGTTTCGACTGGTGCAGGGTGCAAGATAAGCATACGGTCTTGCAAGATGGCAGGTGGTGTTGCGTCCAGTGTAGATGGCGAGGGTGCAGTGTACAAGAGGAATGGTCCTTGCTGCTGAGTGTGGTTCAGGGGCAAATGGACACAGACGGTCTTGTCCATGGCTTGCCTTCGTCATGGGAGACATACATTACAACACAGTTATCACATTGGAATGCCATTTCAAAGTAACTTCAGGCACGCATTTGCCTTCACATTGCATGTCATATCAATGCATTGTGATGCAAGTAATGGAGATTCATTAGTTCCAGGTTAGTTAATGCTTTCTGGTGTCAGATAAAAATGATAAGGGAGTTTCTTTGTGAGCAAATATTAAGTTAAGGGGGCCTTGTGGGGTAAATAATGAAATATAGTGTGATATTTGTTTGGATAATTCAAAATTGGATTTATTTTGGAGGAAAAAATGAACAATACGGAAATAGGGTGTCTTTTGGGCTCAAATAAGGAAACTAGATTGTCTTTTGGGGGCAAAAAGTGAAATTTTTGTGTCTTTTGATGTAAAAAAATTTAATTAGGGTGTCTTTTCAGGTCTAAAAATGAAAATAGGATGTCTTTTGGGGTCAAAAAATGAAATTAGGGTGTCTACTTGGTCTAATGTTTGACATTTAGGTGGTTTTGGGGGTCTGAGATGAATCTCAGGGATCAGGGGTTGTTATGTGTTACAAGTGTTTCTTTTAGGGTTGCACTCACTGTAGTGGGAACAGTAATTTACAATGCTACCCTGTCTAGCTCTTTTTCCACTGTTGCAATAGGAGACCTATTGGTATGCATTGTATTAGAATGCAATGTAATGGTATGTGTTTCAACCAAATATATTCCTTTGGTATACCACTGTGCTGCCTGCTGCGCATGGCTCCACAGCATCTTGCATTGAGAAATGATGTAGGGGGCACTGGACAGCTGGGAGGTGGAAAAAGCCTGAAAAGACACTGGAGGGGGCATGGATGGGGGTGTGTTTGTGAGCGGGGTTTGGCATCACATCACAAAAGGTAAATTGCATCAAGGCTTGGTCCGGCGTATTGTGTGCTCCTGCTCCTCTGAATCTGCTTCAGGGAACAGGAAACAGCCAGCCAGGCTCCCTCACCTAAGTCACTCACAAGGCTGCAATGTGGCGTTGTGATTGCTCATGCATGCATGGACAATGCGTTCAGACAGGGGCTTGAGGGGTGTGCATGTTCTCCATGCAGGCTGTAATGCTGCCTGCATTGCAAACAGGGAAGTGCACATGACTGTCTCGGGTGGACTGAGAGGGCCAAAGAAACAGTCATTGTGCACTTTTGTGGGCATACCACTGAGCCCTAGGCATACTCGTGAGTAGAGCAGCCCCAATCATCCTCCCACCCAGAAAGGAAACATAGCATGAGTGCCTCAAAAATTAACCTTCATTAACCATCATGGTATTTGTTTCACCGTCTTGCACTGCTCAAAATCATTGGCCCAATGCTCCTCCACCCTAGTGGCTTATCTGCCACTGGGGGTCCCTCACCCACAGGTGCTACCCCTGCACCCCACTATACCCTGGGCATCCTCCGGTATGCATCACACCTTCCACTCACTTGGACATTGACACGGTGGTGTTATCCGATGCCCTCTCTCAAAGTCTGTGACTCAGCCAGCATGAGCCTCAGCCTGGTGGGCTTACACAAGCCTGGGTACAGCATTCACTGCCAGCTGGGTAATTACATGATAAAGGTGATGCAACATGCCTCCCTTAGGCGTGTAGTTTCAGTACTTGTGCAACATATGTTTGCATCATCTCAGGGTCCTCACCCTCCACAGCTTATGGCCAGTAACCCATCTTCTGGACTCTGATGCAGATATGCGTTGGCTACCATTGGCAATATCCTTTGTGCAGCCCGGTGTACTGTTGGGGCGTGGTATACAATGTGTACCTCCCTACGTAGTTACTCAGGAGGACAAGTACCATTCACAGCTACAAAGGGGGACCAGGGTGTCTTCTCACACAAGTCAGCAACATGCCTCCATGCGACCTGGCTGACTACACCACCAGGTAAGGGTGATCACCAATGCCTACCACCACAGACCAGCAACTCCACTGCACCAATGATAAGTGATGCACACTCTTCTTTCCCTGGCTATCTGGATGGTCATTATGGCCATTGGGGGGCTTGGTGAAGTTGTTGATCTGTGATGTACTGGGGTCAGGCAAATCCATTCTGCATGATAAATATTTTTAGTATCCTAGTTCTAATCGTAGGTTGACTTATAGGCTTGTTTTCACTGTTGATGCCATAAAAAATAGGGCTGACTAATGTGATTTTCTTTGCCGCTAATGTGCCTTTTGTCAATCATTGCTTTTTAACATCAGAATTACTAACGCATTTACAGCAGTGTTTCTGGCAGTCATCATTGCCGCCAATAGCAAATCTCGTCATGTCACAACGTACTGTAATACCATCACTACTAGTGCGTTCTTTGTAGGTGATAGGCCGGCACACAGAAAACGTCCGCTAATGTTGGTGCTAGTTTGAGGGAGTACCTGTACAAATGGACCATAATGTCTCCAAAATGTGCATGCAAACATATCTTTAGGTTGGCAGTCTGTTGATCTGGAAAGGAGGCCAACACACTGATATCACACACTAATTTACAATTGCCATTGCAATGGTGCCCGAAAAGTGCACCTACCACTAAGCGCAACATTTCCAACGCAGTTTATGTCCACAGGTCAGTAACAATGAATACCAATGACCAGCACCACTACTGTAACAATAAGTGGTGCAATGTCCATGCAAGTGGGTATGAGTCTTGAGCATCAGTCTGCATCAGGACACAGATCACTTGACTGTGACAAAGAGATCAGCTTTGATAACCCACATGTGTTGCCTCTTACTAAACCTCACTACAATTGAACATGCAAACACAACTAACACATTTCCACCTTATTTTTAAGAGGATGCACCTTCCACATCATAACTGGTGGATAACACGAATCTTGTTGTCAAAATGAACGACACCTTGCCCTCAATTGACAGTGACACACTGGAGGACCTCATTACCACCATACGGTCACCTATAGCACCTCCTGAGAGCGACAACAGTGTGTTAGCTGCTCCAGCTGAAACCCAACAAACAACAACAACAGAATCTGCCACAACAAATACAAGCCCTGAGTTGGATAACACACAGGTAGAGTTCCAAAGAACTGCTGTAGCTCTACAACGGGAACTCCTCAGGGAGGTTCATGTGGCTGTGGAGAGTATGGGTGGCATCCTGCAAGCAATACTCCGAAGCCTGAATTCAGAATTGGGGAACATTGGTATAGAACAAGCCAGCAACAACCAAACACCAGGACTTGCACTATCTCTAGCTAACATATCCAACATTATGTGTCAGAGACTATGCAAATGCCACCACATAGTGGCACCAGGATGTTGCTCAACACCTTCAAAGTATCAATGACACAATGAGATGCATGCAGTGAAAGCAAGACATGTACATGGCAACTATGACTGCCTTTCATGGTGAATTGCTGACTGTTGTTAAACATCAGTAAGTAATGTTGAATGCCCTAATGGCAAACTTCATGTCACCAAAATACTTGTTCCCTCACACCTCCTCTGCCACTGCTGGTGGTAGCAGTGCTACAACACACCCTGCAGCTACAGAGCCAACAAAGGCCCAATCTGACAACTCGGAGGAGGAGGACGAGTCAGCAACACAGTTCACGAGGAAGACTGGACACTCAATTGACATGAAGTCATAGGTGTTGTATATCAACAGAAACAGTTTGCCTTTGATGAAAAAGAATGTCCTAAAGAAAATATCATTTAAAAAGCGGTAACACCTGTGCCACATATCATGTTTTTCTCACTCACTGAAGTAGAATACAATGTGACAACAACAATGTAACAAATAACGTCTCTTTGTTTCAATACTCACAAACATGTCAATATGAGGGCTGCTTCACTCCTGTGTCAAGAACAACGTGTCCTTGTTTCATGTTTGTTCCATTTCACAATATCACTGGCTCTTTTGTTTGATGAAAAATTTGGACAAACGTGAGAGTGTGTAATTACTTGATCAATATCTGTTTAGTATGACAATGCAGATGTGAAAATATATGTTCTCATATTGAGAATTAAGGGGCAGATTTCCATGAAACATGCCGCAGCACAACAAGCCCCATGTCTGTGTCACACTGTGGCATTCCTGTGCTCTCCCCTGCGCTGGCGCTGAAACAGCTGCCATGCGCCTGTGTATGCACCCTTGCACCATTGGGCAAGGATGCCTGCGTCATGGTGAGATTATTTGTTGTGCATGAAGGAGCACCTTCCTGCATAAAAACGGTCACAAAAGGCATTTTCCAAAATCAATGAATGCTGTAGAATGCAGTACGCATTGAAGTTGAAAAAACTTGAAGAAATGAAACCCTTGCTCCTCATTGAACATCTCTTTGCCACCCCTAGTGGGGCATAGCATACTGACGCATTGCCAGGTTTATGATTCCTCGTAAAGCTGGAAATGTGTCTGGTTACATGGGTGTTAGGTGTGAACACTTACAGCAACACACATGGAACACCCCTTTCACAACTAAAGCTCTGTATACAGTGACTGTAGTTAAATGGACATGAAAAGCGCTGCCAGCGTGTCACAAAAAGGGACGTACAGGCAGTGTAAGGGGATTATAAATCTGCACATAAAACATTATTGATGTAATGTCAAAATAATGAACTTGTACAGCACATGAAATTATTCATACCAGCAAACAGCAAGTGGTCAAAGTTTGACCAGGGTACTTCATACACCAGCCGTGCCACTCAACTCCGCCTGTATACAGACATTGGATAGTCCAGTCGTATGAATTAGCCACTCGTAACACAATGACTACTTGTCTATTAACATGTAATAGCTATGACAGCACCGAGATAGATAATGTGTGGTGTGTATGTTATGTACATCTGTGTAAGAGACAACCCATCTTTCACTTACATATAGCAACATCATACATAGATGACACAGATTTGTGATAGATACGCATGCAGAGGTTGTCGAAAGACTCATGATTTGAATGAGACCAATATGTATGTGAAGACCCAAGACTGTGTACACCAAAAAATAGAAGCACAGCTGTTGGATTAACATGTACAAATATTCTTACATGGAGCACCAACCTGCTAAAATTAAAAATATAATACACTCAAACAGTAATCTGTGTTCACATTCCATGTGCCCAATTACTCACACATACAACATTCTAAATGCTGACCATCAAAGTATATTGTCAAAGGTTGTTAAATAACATTCATTTAATAACTATAAAATATGAAAGGTATATCAGCAATCATCTAAATCACTCTTACTAAAATATCTTATAAACTAAATTTATATCTAAATACTTATCTATACAACCCTTGCCTAACCTACCTAACTTAACGTAAGTTATCCTAAGCTAAACAAGAATCACGTGAGACCACTAAACATCATCCCCCACCCCACTTAACACATCAATGTACAAAAGACATACACATACTTATCCTATACCTAAACTAAGTAGAAATGTATTAAAACACATAAAGATTTTTTTGTATTTTTTCTTTTTTTAGATTAAAACATGTAAACACGCACTAAAGGACCCACCCTCCCCTAGATATTATAAAAATACTTTAAGAATAACAAAAATAAGTTATTAATAAGAAATACCTAACTAACCTAACTAAACTAACAAAAAGTACCTATATTAACAATGCTAACTCTACAATAAAATGATTCCTAATTATAAAACATGCCACAATATATTACAATATATACAAACAGCCCATAAGATCAGGCTAATAAGATGGTCTACACACTGCTGCATTTTGTCCGACATTGCAGCCATCTGTTTCTCAAGTCCATCAATCTTATTTTAAAAACAATGCTCATTTTGGCTTGACATTCCATGTCCACAACACTGTCCTGACGTAGAGGGGGATGCATTGACAGCTCCTCAGGCTAGGGTCAGTGCTTTAGATGGTCCAGGATGCTGGCCTGACAGCTTGCCATTGCCTTTTTTTCCATTATTGGCTGGGGCGTTGCTAAGCCATGTATTTTTCATACAGGCGAGAGGTCCATCGAAACCCTTTCGCTACCTCACAAATGTGGGAGTATCTGGTCTTACGTATGTGGAAACGCCTTTCATCCTCTGCACTCATGTTATCTGTATGAAAATAAGTACACATGTGTCAGTCAGTCTGTACATGACTGACAAATGTAGTTAGGAAATACATGCTATCATGTGCGATGACTCCAACATTAGGGCGAATCATCCGGTCTCTGTGTGGCCCACCCAACCCAATACAATACCGCTCAGTTGGTTCATCACATACTGTGCAGGCTGCTGAACTTCATGATTCTACGTAAATCATTTTCACACTTAAAAACTAATACATTTATGAAGAGCCAGAGAAATGAGAAACCAGCTAACATACATCATGGCCTTTGATCATTTTACACAAAAAATGACATTATATGACTCCCCATGTAAAAATCAGGTATTCATGTGATCCTTAATCTGCAACAACAGCTGATATCAGACAGTGTCACAGTGTGTCCTGTGCTGCTGGACCGTTCATTTCACACATCCACAGAGTAATGCACTGTAGTAGCAATTTCCATTTTTGGAAACAGATAAGTGGTTGCTGTCTCAACAGCGATGAACCTCAGAATTGATGACACTACTCATATTGAACGGCATGCAGCATGCCATGTAGTACTAGCAGGGTGAACTACAACTCAGCCTATTTATCAAGCATACATGCACCTACCGTCAAAACGTTGACTCTTGGTTTTGTGTACATTGTTCAATCTACGACACACAAAACATAGCTACAGTCTGATTACAGCTACTTAGTCCTCATGATAATGGACCAAGGATTCATTAGAGCATCATGAATTAAGTCTTAACGGAGTCAGGACTGGGAAGGGAATTTTTGAGTACAAGATGTGCCACATTTGTTTGATGACACAATTAAATATTGTTCTTGACACAGCAAAAGGATCACCCCATCCAAATACATAAGTCAGACTGGCATTCCTATAGCTCATTTGCATACAAATGAGTATGGTCTATGGATGTTGTTTGAAAGTGCGCATTGATCAGGTATTCCAAGTACAATACATCAGACATTTGAGGCTTGGGTGACAAATATTAGTCAGATAACTAAACTTGTATACACTTAGAATGTCAAAGTAGTGAAGAGACATATAACAATGATGGACACTGAGTATGGCCAGTTTGTGCTTGGTTGTTCTCTGTGTTATTACATTGACTCTATGTGAGAAAGCATTGCAACCCATGTACTTCCCTAGACCAGCTGACTCTGACTTTGCACCCAAACTGCAACCCAGGAACACCATCCTGTTCAACGATTGGGCACAACACCACTACCCACATGTAGTGAGGAATGTGGTAAGCATGCCTTCCTCTCAAAGCATCATCCATCTGATGCTGCTGTCTCCACTTGGCTTCTGCTACACCGGTCTAACTGGCAATGGGCACTCCATTTTGCATTTTGGATTTAGGGAAGGCTTGTCTGATACTTTCATGGCTTTTAATATGTCTACGCATGTCTCCACGCAGTACAACATTGACAATGTGTTTCATCATGGTCTTTGAACTTTGATAGCGCTCAACAAGTTGAGACTGCAGCTGGATATAGTGATCATACTATAGTTGCCCACATACAGAGTCAAGCTTCCATCCTTGCACATCACCAACATCACAATCAATGATGAATGATATTCCCTGGTAGCATTGGGGTCGTCAAATGTGTCGACCTCCCCCTGTGCAAATGGCTGTGGTCCACCTAAGAAACATGAACAGATGTACAATCATGCTGGAATTCTGGACATATGTACATTCAATGCAAAATAAAAGTAAGAGCGACACATGCAGTTAATTACCAGACAATGTAACTCCTTTAACATTAAGTACAGCAGTATTGTGCCACCTACACCTGGACATTGTAAATGCTGGATCACTTCTACATCACAGTTCACTGAGTGTGAAACAAATATGTGGAGCATCCCTGTGTGTTTGCCTGTGCTTCGAAAGATTCTTCAGACATGCCCTTACGCAAATACAATTGCACAATGATGTAAGGATGTCTGGTCCTAAAAATTGGTTTGTCCAAGCACATGTGTACACAGTTTTTTGATGTGATGACTCACAATAGTTGTTTGACTCTCTACATGCTTGCAGCATGGTAACCTCCATCTTGTTGACTGATTGCACATTGATTGGAACTTGCTTGTGACATTTGCATTGTTTATTGCACATGTCTTGTTGTTCTTTTGGCTGCCCGCTTCCCCCTCCGTTCTTGCTGCTGATGCACCCGCGGTGCCTCGACCCTGACGATTCCAGACTTCCAGCTGCGCATCCATAACCCCTTCCCTATTTGATGGTGTTTGATGGTTGTATGACATAATTTCCACAGACAGAATATCGACCTACAAATATATCGCAACAAAAATATCGATGTCAAGAATATCGACATCCTATCTACAACATGGTAAGTACAAAAATATCGAAAATTAAATATCGATGGCAAAAATATCGTTATTAAAAATATTGTTTTTCTTTTACTTTAAAAATATATGTAAAATAAACCAAATTATACTTAGAAATTAAATAAACATAATTAAATATATTGTATAGTATTTAAAATGTATAATTAATATTTATAATTTAATAAAACTTTAATTAAACATGTACATATAATATATAATATATATACTTACTGAATAATTAATTTTACTAATAATTTCTGTAACGTATAAATTATTAAATGTTTTTTAAAATTACCAATACATCTATACACATAAAATAATAAGATTAATAAATATTTAATAATTACATATAGCAAATAATAATCAATATTTTTAATGTGATTAATTTTTATTATTAATGATATATTACAATAGCAAAAAAAATACAAAACATATGAAATATCAGACACAATAAAACTACTAGTCCAACTCCAACAAAAACAACAATAAGAAAATGTTGGATACCGTAGGGGTAAAAATTACTATTCCAACTCCAAAGAGTGCAACAGTAGGGAAAGCGTTGGATAGCGTAGGGTTAAAATTACTATTCCAACTCCAGAGAGTGCAATAGTAGGGAAAGCGATGGATAGCGTAAAGGTAAAAATTACTATTCCCACTCCAGAGAGTGCAACAGTAGGGAAAACGTTGGATAGCGTAGGGGTAAAAATTACTACTCCAACTCCAAAGAGTGCAACAGTAGGGAAAGCGCTTGATAGCGGAGGGGTAAAAATTACTATTCCAACTCCAGAGAGTGCAACAGTAGGGAAAGCGTTGGATAGCGTAGGGGTACAAATTACTATTCCCACTCCAGTAAGTGAAACAGTAGGGAAAGCGCTGGATAGCGTAGGGGTAAAAATTACTATTCCAACTCCAAAGAGTGCAACAGTAGGAAAAGCGTTGGATAGCGTAGGGGTAAAAATTACTATTCCAACTCCAGAGAGTGCAATAGTAGGGAAAGCGTTGGATAGCGTAAGGGTAAAAATTACTATTCCCACTCCAGAGAGTGCAACAGTAGGGAAAGTGTTGGATAGCGTAGGGAAAAGAATTACTATTCCAACTCCAGAGAGTGCAATAGTAGAGAAAACGTTGGATAGCGTAGGAGTAAAAATTACTATTACCACGCCAGTGAATCCAACAGTAGGGAAAGCGTTGGATAGCGTAGGTGTAAAATTTACTATTCCCACTCCAGAGAGTGCAACAGTATTGAAAACGCTGGATAGCGTAGGGGTACAAATTACCATTCCCACTCCAGTAAGTGAAACAGTAGGAAAAGCGCAGGATAGCGTAGGGGTAAAAATTACTATTCCCACTCCAGTAAGTGAAACAGTAGGGAAAGCGCTGGATAGCGTAGGGGTAAAAATTACTATTCCAACTCCAGAAAGTGCAACAGTAGGAAAAGCGCTGGATAGCGTAGGGGTAAAAATTACTATTCCAACTCCAGCGAGTGCAACAGTAGGGAAAGCGTTGGATAGCATAGGGGTACAAATTACTATTCCCACTCCAGTAAGTGAAACAGTAGCGAAAGCGCTGGATAGCGTAGGGGTAAAAATTACTATTCCAACTCCAAAGAGTGCAACAGTAGGGAAAGCGTTGGATAGCGTAGGGGTAAAATTTACTATTCCAACTCCAGAGAGTGCAATAGTAGGGAAAGCGTTGGATAGCGTAAGGGTAACAATTACTATTCCCACTCCAGTGAGTCCAACAGAAGGGAAAGCGTTGGATAGCGTAGGAGTAAAACTTACTATTCCCACTCCAGAGAGTGCAACAGTAGTGAAAACGCTGGATAGCGTAGGGGTACAAATTACTATTCCCACTCCAGTAAGTGAAACACTAGGGAAAGCGCTGGATAGCGTAGGGTTAAAAATTACTATTCCAACTCCAGATAGTAAAACAGTTGGGAAAGCACTGGATAGCATAGGGATTCTATAAACATAATAACCAATTAAATAATTAGTTATAAAAAAATAGCATATTAATAATTATTTTACACAATATGTATTATTAAATACCAATTATTTAAAATAAATATTTATATAAATAACTTTAAATTACATCCCACACTATTCCCCCTTTAACACACAACACACTACACATACAAAATACACAATACATTTAAATATCAGTTTATCTATTATTTACAATTAATAATACATTCTTTATGATTAATATACTTATTATTTACAAATTTATACATATTAACTACCAAATTACAATTATTCACAAATTAATTATTATTTAACAATACATTAATTAGCAATAACAACAAAGAACATGAAATAATAAAATATTTATATTTACTATATTTAACGTACTAATAACAATTAATTACCAATTAATGATTAATTAACAAATAATTATTATTAATTACAAATAATTAACAATTATCAGTAATTATTTGAATTTAATTACATCCCACCCTATTCCCCTATAAACCCACAACCCACTACACATAAAAATGCACATAATTAATTTAAGCATCAATTAATCACTTAATAAAATTAAATCACCAATTAATTAGTGATTAACAATTAATTAATTAACAATACCAATAAAGAAATATTAATATTAAACTAATTATAACTTATATAATTAACCAATTAATACAATTAATTTACAATTAATAATTAATTAACAATTAATTAATCAATTAATATATTTAATTAACAATTAGTAATTAATTAACAATTAATTAATCATAAATACCAATTAAACAATACATATTAATTAATTAATTATAATTAAATTACTTCCCACCCTATTCCCCTATAAACCCACAACCCACTCTGATACTAAAACGCTAAATTATATTTTAAATAATTATTAATCTCTAAACATTTATTTTTAAATGTATTAAAATACATTACAATAATCTTTCCCATACAAATAAAATACATATTAAAATACATTACACTAATAAAATATCGATATTCTTGACATCGAAATTTTTCATTACGATATTACTTACATCTATATTAATGACTTCGATATTATTAACTTCGATAATACTTACCTTGGGGTCGATATTCTGTCCATCGATATTCTTGACTTCGATATTCTTTACCTACGATATTTACAACTCGATATACTTGTAGGTCGACATTTAAAACTCGATATTTAGACTGCTCACCGTGTTTGATGCATGTCCATACAGCAGGGCTGCACAGTATTTGCTCAACAGCCAAACCCCTCTGCAGCTGTCAACAACCCAAACTTAACCAGCGCCAGAGGTCATGGATCTCTCAAATCCTCAGCTATGACTCTGCAAATGTCCTTGCACTATACCAGTGAAAAATTACACAAATGCAAGCTGTACCCATAGAGCAACAACCATGGGCAGTAATCCTGACTACACTGCCCCCAGACTTTCACCACCGATTGCACACACACAAACTACGTACACAGCAAACTGCAGCAACTCGTGATCACTGAAATGCATCCTCCTCAACTTGTCCTCCCTGCACAGACTAGCCATGGAGATCTGGCTCATCCTCAACACCCTTGCACCAGATGTTGCGTTACTCAAAGTAACAAGGGAAAACGCCACCTTTGCCAACAACATTGGCAACTGCATCACCGAACTATAAAAAAATAAGAGGAAGGGCCTGCAACAACCGCCCTGTATGAGGCCTTTCCATCGCAATTAAGAGCTACCGCCGACTCACGAACTCAAGAATAAACAACAGCCTGCTCAACACCAAACACCTACACTTCCAGATTCAGGCCAGCCCAAGGGCAACCCAGCGAGGGACCCTTGGCTACAGACCATCCAGACAGTGTACACCACCTACATCGCAAACATAATTTCACAACACACCGTCGCATACATGTACTACATACTTATAACATACCTCAACTCACAGCTTGACAACCTCAGTGACAACAAATTTGCCAGACGCATGGACAAACTTGCAAACGTCTGACAGAAACAACTTGTCACCACCCACACCCACAAGCCAGGGCAGAACATCACCACATCCACTACAGCCAGCCCAGTAACCCCCATGGACTGACCAGCATGGCGTACACCTCCACGTCAACAAGCAAATAAAAATCCTAAATGCACTCCACAAAGGAACAAACACAAGATGAACAAAGAACAACTTAAATCAGCCACAACCCAAAATGCCACCAACACCTTGAACACCACAAACTTCGCAGAAAATGGACCCCACAGATGGATCTCAAAATTTGTCGATGAACTTGCACCAGTATGTAACACCAACACACAGCAGCACAGGAAGCCAACATGGTTCAAGGTCAACCCATATCAATCTGACGCACATGCCGACGCCTTGTGGAGAAGCAGAGTAACAGCAAACCCCCTGAACACGGATCCACCTACAAGAACACCATATTTGAATTCCACCCACACATCAGACTTACAAAAAAAACGTAATCCCACAATCGATCTTACAGACATCTACCCCTACCAGGACCACTACAACAAGCTCTGCTCCTACTTCCACACTGATGTCATGTGCCTCTAAGACAACTTAAAAAAACAGACACAGGTCTCTGAAACCACAGAATCTTCAAGCAACTCCAGCTACCCCTCCATCTCATCCCTGACAACAATCAGCAAACAAGACAACGCATCTACCATGAGAGGCATTCATTCATGATCACAAACGAAGCTCTGTCCTACCCCTCTTCCACAAAGCTGCTGCAGCCATCACTCCAGCATTACAAGCTGACAATCAACACCACCGTCAAAAGTGGCACTTTCCACATCAAGTGGAAGTGCGCATAACTTAGACCCAAATTTAATGAGCTTCCAATCAACAGCCTGCGCAAACCCCATCCTGCACATCTTCATTGCAACTGTAAAAACCTGAGTCTTCAACTACACACAGATGCTCCCCCCGTGTGAGTAGCGCAGTTATAATTTCAATGATTGGTTGGTTGGTTGATTGATGCATCATACTTACATAGACATCCTGACTTATGTATACCATGAGATTTACACAGGATAGGGCCAGATTTCCAAGAGAGTGCTGCAGTGAGGCACCACAAGCCCTTTGTCTGCACCACACTGTGTAACTTTCTGAGAACTTGAATACAATGGGGCCAATTTACAAGCCCCCTGTGCCACCAGTATGTCACTTTTGTTGACGTACTGGTGGTGCCTTGGCCTGCTCAATATTTACAAGGACATGAAAATCCACCCTGCGTGACTTTCCATGCCCTTGTGAATATGCTCCCTTTACACGCAGTAGTTTGTGTGGAAGGGATGTTGCATGCATGTTTTTGTGGGTGTTCCCACGCAACACCCATGTCCACTGATGCATTGCCAGATTTACGATAAAGCGTAAATCTGGAAATGCGTCAGAATACTACGCCACCCTAGGGGCGGCGTAGCGGGGTGCAACATGGAGAAATGTATTCATTTCTCCTTGATTTTTTTATCTCTCAATGCGTGCACAATTCTACAGCAGACATTGGAAGAGGAAATCACCTTCCTGCACTAAAACAATCTCCCTACGAGACAAGCATCCTTGCAACTTGGTGCAAGGGTGCCTGCACCGGCACATGGCAGCAGGTTGTGTGCCAGCGCAGGGAGAACCAGAGATGCGGCATATTTTTGTAAATATGTTGCATCCCTGCGCTTCGGTGTGTGCAAATATGCCATTGAAATGTCAATATCAGATAAATTGATTACAAATCATGTGTCTGTGACCGCACATAATGAGGTCAAATGTATTTTCTCAGACACCATTGCAACACCACAGAAACTATCTGAAAACATGGACAGTGCAATGTATGGCATTGCTGTGCACCTCTTACAAAACCGATATGACTCATATTATACATTTGCTTACCAGTTGGCCCTCTGACCTCCAGACAAAGATGGTCCAGCAAGTCTCCCTCTCGGTTGATCACATCCTGCTAGTGGTGTTTGATTTGGTGGGGTGTGCGTTGCATGTCAAAAATCCTTGCAAGGTTTTGCTATACCCTGCCCCACCTCTGCTTGCACTCAGGTGCTGGGTAGCCCTTGCTCACCCGGCCTCCCGTGCTGATCATTCATGGAAGGAAATGATAGATTAGCCGGATGAGGCCACCAAACTGCCTGTTGGACAGGCTCTTGGACCTGCAGGACATGCTGAATTATGAGTAGTTAGTTTAAATGAAACTTAAAAATAGTTAGAAAGAAAACTTATAGAAAAATAAAATACAGAAAAATGAATTCACCCCAACCGTATATTAATCATACACCTAACAGCCCCTATTAAACACACACACCCCAAAATACAACTATTTAGACCACACACAAGACTTACAAGTGACAAAAGACAGACTGACAAATGTTAAAACTACACATAGGACTGACAAAGCACTCCAAAATCCAATCACAATCTTAGCACTCCGCACCAGCCTCCTCCACCAAGCACACTCCTAGAGATGGTAAGAGAAAGTGAAAGTAACTGTGTACTTCCTGGTTTATAACACTCTAGAATCATTGCATCATTTCCTGCTTAGATGCAACATGTTTTGACGTTTTACGTCATATTTCAGACGATGCGTCGTATTTTTGAAGCAATTGCCATTTCATTTCACATCTACATGCGTGATGTTTCTCTGTTTTGCGTGTGTTTCCTGTTTGTTGCATTTGGCCTCATGCGTTAACATGCATTTGTCAACACAAAGTGTGACGTGCAGATGCTACCTGTTTTTGATTATTTATGGCACTTTACGGTCGGATGCGACACGTTTCAGAGGGTCTGAGTGAGTTAAGCCAGATTTGAAGAGGCATCAGGCTTGTAAGTTAGCGACACTTCACGGTCGGAGGCAACACATTACAGGGGGTCTAAGTGAGTCAAGCCAGATTTGAAAATGCATTACGCTTGTGACTTTGTGACACTTTACGTTCGGGTGTGACATGTTTCAGGTGGTCTGAGTGAGTCTAACAAGATTTGAAGATGTTTCACGCTATAGACTTTGCAACACTTTACGGTTAGATGTGACACATTTCAGGTGGTCTGAGTAAGTAAAGTCAGATTTGAAGATGCTTTACTCTTGTGACTTTACATCACTTTATGGACGGATGCGACACGTTACATGGGGTCTGAGTGAGTCAAGCCAGATTTAAAGATGCTTTACGCGTGTGACTTTGCGACACTTTATGGTCGGATGCGACAAGTTTCCGTGGTGACTCAACCCAGATTTGGTAGTGAATAGATGGTTATGTGATGTTGTGCAAGGGATGTGTCACGTAAAGTACATGTGTGTATTCCTTCTCAACATGTTTTATGATATTATGATGAGTTTTCTGTCACCAACATTCACGTACATTCACGTACATCATGGGATATGTGTACATAATATTAGAAAAATTGATTAGTTTGTTTGTGGTACTCTTAAGTTGGACTTGAACAGCAGGTGTATGACATTGCGTCACACATCGTTAGCACTACCCGCAGTACATTTGTTACCATGTCACAGCGAGGAACCATGTGTTTTCTTTTCTGGCCCCTTGCGGCGTTGGTGCACCACTTTTCACGTCACAACACATCAGCGGCACAAGGTGCTTTTGAATTTACCCCTGTGTTTTAGTGAGTGATGGGAGGTGCCACTTTCTGCAGCTATGCATGTCATCCACACCACACAGACATCCTTAGATCATGGTGCAAGGGTGCCAGAACCACCGCATGCCAACTGTTTGTGCGCACTTGCAGGGTAGTACACAACAATGTTACATATCACTGTGATAATTTAGCATTACTGTGCTCCAAAGGTGCCACAGGTTCTCACAGTCAAATTGCTTGCACTGGCATGCAAGGGGCAGTTTCATGTTGATCTGTACATATGTATTTGTATCAATGACCTGTGAAGCAAATTCTGATATTGGTGCATATTGTTACAAAAGTATCTTTGCTACATCATGTGAACAATTGTGTGACAATGTGTGTGCGACGTCGTATCGCTGCTGCAGTGTGGAGTATGTCTCGTCCTTCTGCTTCAGCTTCATTATCGCCATCATCCATTTGTTCAAGGGGCTGTTCCTCTTCATCCCAGGGCACATTTGTCTTGACACCTATGTTATGGAGTATTGCACATGTCATTATCATCTTGCACACAGTTTCTGGAGAATAGAGTAACTTTCCGCCTGATAAATCGGGGCAACGGAACCTGGACTTGAGCATTCGGAAGCTTCTTTCTATGATGTTTCTAGTTCTCCAATGGGCATGTTTGTATGCCTTTTGCGGATCAGTCTGTGGATTTCCAAATGATGTCATCAATATGTAGGCCATAATCTTGATCAGCTGCAAGTAGAAAGTAAGTAAAATGTGTTACTTTTGGGTAACATCAGTATACATGGCATGTGTTGTACGTCATGTTTGAGAAGATTGTAATAGTGAATTACTTTGGTGCCAGCTACATGATGTTTTTAAAGTTGGTGGTCAGATTTACGTGCCCCTTGCACTGACATTACATCACTTTTTGTGACGCACTGGCAGCGCATTACACTGCCCCATATTTACAAGGAGAGGAAAAGCCACCCTTCGTGGCTTTTCCTGTTCTTGTTAATATGGCCCCTTCACACGCAGCACTTTCCGTTAAAGGTGCTTATATGGGTGTTGCTGTGGGCGTTAATGCAACACCCATGGAACGACACACATTTCCAGATGTAAGAGGATTAGTAAATCTGGATATACGTCAGTATGCTACGCCACCCTAGGGGTGGTGCACCAAGGCGCTACGAGGATAAATGTTTTCATTTATCCTTGTTTTTTTCCTCTTTCAATGTGTGCTGCATTCCACAGCACGCATTGAAAGTAGAACATGCTTGTAGTGATAGAGTTCGTGCAGGAAGGTGCTCCTTCCTGCTCAAATGCAATCTCCCTTTGACACAGGCATCCTTGCACCACTGTCAAGGGTGCCTGCGCTGGCACATGTTAGCTGTTTGTGCAACAGCGCAGGTGACAGCCATGGAATGCAACATGTTATTGTACATATGTTGCATTCCTACGGTTTGGGAAAGCCAAAGGGCTTGCAAGTCCACGCAGCGGCACCTCCTCCTGAGTCTGCCCCTGAGTTTCCCATTGTTTGTGACACCTATCACTACACTTGCTGTCTATCAGTTGATGTGCATGACAATGGATGGTGCTTTACAGTGGATGTTTTATTTGACTGAAAGGTGTGTGGTGTTGCGATGTGTGAGTGATACATGTGTAATGTTTTGGTTGGATGCACACTTTCCAACGTTGTGCATTGCACATCTGGCACATTTCAATATGTGGGTATGACAAAAAAAATTCCTGTGCAAAGGAGAGTCAGTTGCATGGCATAGTGGCCCTACACATTTGTGTTAATGTTATGGTTTGATGTCTTTGGCCCTGCATTATCACTCATTCGGTTGACATGCCCCTGAACAGGTACCTTTGTCACATGGTGCACCAATACATGCATCCTGTGTGTAATTGATATGCACACTTATAAACACATACATGCACATTCTATTTGGATGGTTTGCTATTTACATGCATTCCTTACAATACATTGCCCTTTTCAATAGTTAATTTGTGTTAGATGCCATGTGTGCATATGTCGACTTATGTGTGACTTATTGATCTTCACAACTTTATGTAGGATATTTGGATGCATTCCTATCTGGTGTCCCTTGGCACTTTAGGTTATGCTTCTATGTATGTATGCAGTTTTGGAATGTATGTTATGTGGTTATAGTGTATATGTGGTTTTGCATTTTCACATTGACTTCTTGCATCATTTGGACACAAAGGCATGTAATGTGGCAGAGGGCCAGCTATTCTTGCAGAGTATATTTGTATGAAAATGTATTTATGCTTACCTACAAGAAGCCCATTGCCATATTGTCCATTTTAAAACGGTCATTCATGATGCTGTTTCTGAATACATATGAATCATGCACACTCCCAGGATATTTAGCAAGTCCATTGATGTATAGTCCCCGATAGTCCACAATTGCCTGGACATTGAAGGAGTGTGTGTCCTTTCAGTTGCGGTATCGTTGTGAAGTTGCTGCAGGTGGTACCAGCTGAACATGCATGCAGTCCATTGCACCAAGTACATGTGGGAAGCCAGCAATGGCATAAAAGCCTTGTTTAATGTCCATCTGCTGCTGGGGTGTGTTTGGGAAATGGATGTGCTGTGGTGTGAGCTGAATGATGGCATCCAAGACAGAAGGGAGTAAGGCTGAGAAAGATGCCTGTGAGACCCCTGCCACTCGTGCTGCTGTTGCTTGAAAAGATCCAGAGGCCAACATGTGTAAAACTGCCAGCAGCTTTGTCTCCAGTGGGATGTTGCTGACCCTTTCATTTGGAGTCTGTAGCTGTGGTGTGATCTGCTGCAGCAGGGTCACAATAGACGCTTTCCTAATGCGATACGTTTTACTGACTTGTTCATCTCGGAGTCCAATGAGGGTGGTCCTTTAATGGTTGATGGTAGATGCGCTCCCTTCTCCTGCGCTGCCCATGTGGTAATGGTGGAGGGTGAGGTTGCAGGATTTGTTGTGGGGGTGGTTGTCGTCTTCTTTGTGCAACTCCCAGCTGCAGGATTAGGAGGTCCATGTTGCATGCTCTGCTGCAAAACTGCTCTGCTGCACTTCTTTCAATTTATGTGGTACTTACGTCATTTCCTGCACATGGATTTATGAGGCGTAGGCTTGCGAGCACATTTTCACATTTGCGTGACACAGTTTATAGATGCATTGACGTGGGGGATTGTTGTAAATATGACTGAGTCGGAAATGCGTTGGTTTTTGAGTGGGAACGCCTACCTTGCATATCTTAATATGCATGTGACGCAGCCAAATCTCGCGCAGCTCAATTCCGTCGCATCTCAGTTTCCGTGACGCATCTCCATAGATTCGTCACCTTGTAAACTTTGCGTTAAAAAAAAAAACACTGATGCATCGGTGGTGCAATGGGCTTGTAAATCTGCCTGTTAATCTCCCCGCCCTACCAAAAAATGAAGGCGTCCTTGTGTAACGTAACTGGTGCTCATGTAAAGCGCTCCAGTACCTGCGGTTTGAGTTCGCACTATATAAATCTGCAAAAAAAACATAACTCCATTTGAACCTTCTTGACCGACAAAGCAGTCACTCTTGATTCACATCCGAATCGAACTTAGCAATCTGCAGGTACGAGGGAGAGAATCCTTTGCCATTGTTTTCAGTGTTTTTAATTTTTTTAATTTTTCGAACAATGATGCCAACAGCATTTATCTTTTATTTATTACAGCCATACTTTTGTATTAGACCCTCGAAGTGCAGCATGGAAGAGATTTCAAAATTGCTTACTTGTATCAGTAAAACTGGAAAGGAATGTACCAGAAACACAGGTAATAGAAAGATACAACTTATATTAGTGTTTATCTTGTTAATTTAGGAGCGATCCCTGGATAGCACAATGCCAGTGTGGTAGAGTTTCAGACTGACTCATGAAGGGGGGGAGCATAATTGAGCCGCAGTTGCATTTAGAGGAGGACACGCTGTCAGTATCCACCTGCTTGCCTACCTGGTATCTCGGAACCGGAGCAGTCCAAGAGCCCCGTACTTGTGGACGCACCCGCCGCCGTGCTCCTAACATCGCGCGGCCGCGGAGTGGTGCGGACTACAATTCCCAGCCTACCCAGCGACTCCGCCCACTGCCTGTTTCCTGCGCCGGAGGACTTTAAAAGAGGACAGCCTCCACTGGGGAGCGGGAGAGCATAATTGAGCCGTAGTTGCATTTAGAGGAGGACACGCTGTCAGTATCCACCTGCTTGCCTACCTGGTATCTCGGAACCGGAGCAGTCCAAGAGCCCCGTACTTGTGGATGCACCCGCCGCCGTGCTACTAACATCGCACGGCCGCGGAGTGGTGTGGACTACAATTCCCAGCCTACCCAGCGACTCCGCCCACTGCCTGTTTCCCGCGCTGGAGGACTTTAAAAGAGGACAGCCTCCACTGGGGAGCGGGGGAGCATAATTGAGCCATAGTTGCATTTAGAGGAGGACACGCTGTCAGTATCCACCTGCTTGCCTACCTGGTATCTCGAAACCGGAGCAGTCCAAGAGCCCCGTACTTGTGGACGCACCCGCCGCCGTGCTCCTAACATCGCGCGGCCACGGAGTGGTGCGGACTACAATTCCCAGCCTACCCAGCGACTCCGCCCACTGCCTGTTTCCTGCGCCGGAGGACTTTAAAAGAGGACAGCCTCCACTGGGGAGCGGGGGAGCATAATTGAGCCGTAGTTGCATTTAGAGGAGGACACGCTGTCAGTATCCACCTGCTTGCCTACCTGGTATCTCGGAACCGGAGCAGTCCAAGAGCCCCGTACTTGTGGATGCACCCGCCGCCGTGCTCCTAACATCGCGCGGCCGCGGAGTGGTGTGGACTACAATTCCCAGCCTACCCAGCGACTCCGCCCACTGCCTGTTTCCCGCGCTGGAGGACTTTAAAAGAGGACAGCCTCCACTGGGGAGCGGGGGAGCATAATTGAGCCGCAGTTGCATTTAGAGGAGGACACGCTGTCAGTATCCACCTGCTTGCCTACCTGGTATCTCGGAACCGGAGCAGTCCAAGAGCCCCGTACTTGTGGACGCACCCGCCGCCGTGCTCCTAACATCGCGCGGCCGCGGAGTGGTGCGGACTACAATTCCCAGCCTACCCAGCGACTCCGCCCACTGCCTGTTTCCCACGCCGGAGGACTTTAAAAGAGGACATCCTCCACTGGGGAGCGGGGGAGCATAATTGAGCCGCAGTTGCATTTAGAGGAGGACACGCTGTCAGTTTCCACCTGCTTGCCTACCTGGTATCTCGGAACCGGAGCAGTCCAAGAGCCCCGTACTTGTGGACGCACCCGCCGCCGTGCTCCTAACATCGCGCGGCCGCAGAGTGGTGCGGACTACAATTCCCAGCCTACCCAGCGACTCCGCCCACTGCCTGTTTCCCGCGCCGGAGGACTTTAAAAGAAGACAGCCCCCTCCGCCTCGCGGACGCGCGCGGGCGGCGCCGGGCTGAGCCCGGGCAGAGGGCGGGCCGTCTGTGGCCGTCCGAGGCCGATAGAGGCCAGGCTGGGCCATTCCATTTGGTTCGTGAGGCAAGGTGGTCATCTGTCTACAGCCATAAAAGGATTTCTGAGAACTTCAAGATAAGTCGGGGAGGGGCGTGTAGGTTAAACATTGTTGGCCTATTGGTAAACACCAAATTTGGGGGCACAACAAATTGATGTGTTACACGTTACTCTTGTTATTACCTGTGTGTCACCAGCGTTGGGCAACTCTCATTGTAGCGTGTTAGCTAATACATTGTGGATCCTTACATCCGGGTTAGTTTCAGGCGTTATTCTGAGAATACGTATCTCGAGGAACCATACATACGATATTATATGTTCATAGCCCCAGTGGTGATATGGGGAAAACCAAAAAAAAAACAATTAGACCTGGGGCGGGAGTTAGGGGTACATTGGATGCATTTATTACGCGAGCCTAATCCCTGTTGACGCACGAGATACAGTTAACGGAGCGTAGGTTGTCCCTTGATTCTCTATTGGCACATAAACGTTCCTCGTTGGGGACAATAGCTGAATGTGTTACGCCTGGGGTAAGCATACCAGCAGGTCAGGGACTTCCTGTGCAGAGCAAAAATCAGGGCTCTACAAGAGTACAAGTCCACACAAACAGGCGAGTAGGTGGGGATCAAGAGTTACCGACATTGGAGGGGTCTGAGGCAGATATACTGGTTAGTGGTACTGGGGGAGTCCACGAGGGTGTCCACGAGCAGGAAGGTATCACACCCGGGGGCGAGAGGGATCCCAATGCTCCATTAGAGAGGGAAAGGGAAGTAGTGACCCGCTCAAAAAAAGTGTTATTAGTGCCAGACCCATCTCCAGAAATTGTCATCACTGAGATCTCAAAGTCCACAACTATGCCACAAAGTAAGGGGACAAGTAAAACCAAAAAAGACATAAAAGCAAAAAAAGGAGGCTCCAGAAAAGACCCTATAATAGTTGAGGATGAAAGAAATAGGCCACCCTGCAAACAATGCGATTCCTGCTCCCCCGTTAACAGAACGGATTGGTCGCAGGAGTTATTGAAAATACTCGAGTCCAAATTGGAAGCTCTTTTTCTTAAACATTTGGCTCCCTTGGCGGAAGACATAAAGAAAATCGAGGAGAAAGTCAGTAGGTTGCTAGAAGCGGAAAAGGGTGACCATCCAGTGCCCCAACAAACCATGAACCACGACGGGTTAGGGATCGCACCTTGCCCGGGACGGGCAGGGACGAAGCAGAGGGTTGTTCCCACTGTGAGCAATGATAAAGGCATACCTCCTATTTTGGGGTTCATGAGTTCACAACAAGAGGTTAGCACAAAAGGGCCGATAGTAGCCCACAGCCTCCCGAATGTCCAGGTGCAGAGTTCTCCGGGTTTGCAGACGCTGGATTTGCCCCCAGCATCTTGCCCTTACACAATAGTCTTAGCAGGGGTTCCAGCCTACAACGGGGAAAGAGAAGAGACCACAAATTCCTTGATAAATAAGGTCAATCACTGGCTGCACAATAACGTGAAGGAATCCAAGCATCAGAGTATTCATATTCTCATGGCAAGGAGGGTAGCTTGGATTGGTCCCTCGGAGAAGAAGTTTGCAGGAGACTGTGTTATTGTTAATTTCAGACACCCAGAGCTGGTAAAAGAATTGCTTGGTTACAGTTATGTGGTTTTTGACAGCGGGTCGACCATAAAAATGCTCCCCTTGAACTTCTTCTATAGGGACCATGCAAAAGAGTTACGCCAAGTGCCACGTAGAAGAGGGGAAATGCCTATAACAAGGTCGTATAGACTGGGGTCAGTCTCAAATAGGTTCTTCCCACTGTCTGATGCAGCAGTGATGGACGGACTAGATTGACTGTCCCCCGTCGTAAACACGGAAAATGTATCCCCTCCAGCTAATGTCACGCTAAGGGAGAATGTTGGCGTAACAGGAAATATTCTCTCACTTGAAATCCCCCAAAATGAGGTTGCAACTATCGACCTAGCCAATAGTCCAGCATTAGAACTGAGTAGTTTAGTAGGACTGGTGTCTCAAAAACAGTGTACCCCACTGAGGAATGAGATCATCCTCGGGGTCGGGGGAACTTAGGGTGGTATCGTGGAACATTGCTGGAATCTCGACCAAATTAAGAAACAAGGAATGGTTGGATTTCAGCAAAAAGTTTCAAATTATTTGCCTACAAGAAACATGGGAGTTGGATAGTAGTGCCCCGCATTTAGAAGGGTACAAAATGTTTTTTGTGCCCGCCCAAAAATCCTTGATGGGAAGAGCTAAAGGGGGACTAATAACGTACGTGTCTCTGGCATTACAAGGGACTTGGGAGGTTATGGGCTGGAACTCGGACAACATTCAGGGTCTTAGTTACGGTAAAAAGGGGTTAAAATTTGTACTGATAAATTTTTATAATGCGGGCCAATCAATGCAGAGGCTGGTTGAACTGAAGGACAGACTGGCTGACCTGTATTCCAGGGGAAAACGCCCACCAAATGTGATTTTGGTGGGCGATTTTAACTGTCACCCGTGTCCATACCTGAAATGGGGCGGGGGAATATGGAACTCTTGTCCATCCATCACGGATTGGCACCTTGAACACACACTGGAAGGCAGCGAATTGAGTAAGATTCTGGGCACATATGATCTAGCCCCCACAATAGATTTAATCAAGCCCAGGATCGCTAACATTATTAATCCATCTTTTAAAGGCAGGGGAAGGGATACCATCATTGATTTCATTTTTGTTTCACATGGGTTCAAAAGTAGGATCATAGATTTTAATATAGAGATTAGTATTTTTAGTGATCACAACCCCCTGGTGTTGTCATTGTTGGATGCGGATCCACCTGTGCAGTCAAGGCCCAGGATGACAAGGGGAAACTTGGAAGCAATTGACCAGGGCAGGCGAATACGTTGGTCCAATACTGATGGGGAAGCATTTTACAAAAAACTTATTGCATACCCAGAAAGCGGGATATGGTTGTGCTTAAATCAAGAAATTAAAGGTAAAGAATTGATAAGCGCTTTTGAAAGTATGGCAAGGGATATTGACAGGTTATTGAGGAGTAAATCGCCACCTATGTCCAACCTTACACCTAAATGGTTTGATAAAGCATGCTCCAGAGCCCAAAAAGAATTAAAACGGGCACTTAAAAAGGTGCCGAAGGACAGGAGCATGATAGCGGAATGTAGGGCTCAATATAAATTGGCCATAAAGAAGAGGAAAAATACTATTCATTACGAGGCCTGGGCGAATTTAAGGGAGGCAGCCGAGATGAGTGACACGTCACGTTTTTGGAGGGTGATTAATGATCCTAGTTTCCAGCCCCCGAACAACGAGAAGGTCACCTGCAATATCTTGCCACGAGCTTGGGTCTCTCATTTCAAAAAGTTGTATAACCAGGGCAGTACCATGGTTCAACACATCTCAGATGCAGGCACGTTACCAAGTTCATGGGTACAGTTCACATTGGACGAGATCAAAGACGGAATACATGCCCTGACAAGGAACAAGGCCCCAGGCCCAGATGGGATTCCCCCCGATTTATTTTTATCCCAGGGAGATTTGTGGGCTCCCATACTTACAAGAGTTTTTAACACAGCAGTGGAAAGGGGAATGCCCAGGTCTTGGTCAACTGCCACCATCGTCCCCCTATTTAAAAAGGGTAATAAAAGTGATCCTCAATGTTACCGCCCGATTTCATTAATTGACGTGTCAGCAAAGGTTTTAGGGAAGGTAATTCTAAACCGTTTAATGGACTGGGCTGAGGAAAATAGGATCATTACAGATACCCAGTACGGATTTAGAACGGGTCGTTCCACATCAGATCAATGCCTTAATTTATACAACCTGGTGGCAAAGTACACCTTGGCTGATGATGGGACAGTCTATCTTGCTTTTATGGACCTGACGGCAGCCTTTGACCGAGTCAACCGAGAAAAATTATGGAAGATTTTAGAGCTGCTTGGGGTGGACCCTAGTTTGATCTTTATTTTAAAAACTCTACATATGGATACAACAGCTCAGGTCAGATACAGCAATGAGGGGAATCTCACTGATCATTTTGCTTGCACTGAGGGGGTGAGACAGGGTTGTATCTTGGCGCCCTTTTTATTCACGTTATACATAAATGGTTTGGACAAAGCTTTGGGAAAATTGGGGGTCGATTGTCCTAGAGTGGTCAATAGAAGTATACCTGTCCTTTTATATGCGGATGATGCAGTACTCCTCTCACGAACAGGGAGGGGACTGCAGTCTCTTATTGATGGCTTTTGCGGGTTTATGGCACACCTAGATTTATCCCCCAACCTAACAAAATCCTATATTATGGAAGAAGGAAAAAGACCAACGAGGAATTTTAGTTTTAAAATTGGGGGTCACAAACTAGAGAAGGTTGAGGTTTTTAATTATTTAGGGATAATTTTTGATAAACACCTCAAATTTACCACACTAATCTCAGAAAAGTGTAAACAGCACACGAGTATAATGGGCTCAATTATGACCCGTGCCACGAGGTTAGGCCGCTGGTCACCGAATGAAGTATTGAATTTATATAATTCAATCTGTTGTTCCAAAATCATGTATGGGAGCGAGGTTTGGGGTACTAGAAACACCTCCATGATACAACTGGAGGAAAATAAGTTTCTTAGAAGGATTTTGCAAGTACCACAAAGTATCCCGGCCTACATCATCCATGAAGAGTTAGGGCTCCCTTACATCTCTGACAGAATAAGTCTTAAACCAATAATGTGTGGGATTAAAATTTGGACCAATCCAGATGCTAGCCTTAGTAGAGAAATAATCACAGACTGTATTAACCCCTTCCATGCTCATGACGGAACGGTTCCGTCATGAGCATCGGTTGAGCTGTGCTCATGACGGAACCGTTCCGTCATGGCCCCGCCCGCGCTCGAACCCTTCAGTACCGCGGGGGAATCCGCGCAGCGCTGAAGGGGTTAAAAGGGACAAAGGTCATAAAATACCATGGCTCAAATACGTGAAGGACAAGTTGAAGTGGTTGGGCTATGCTAGTTGTTTTGAAGAACCCACATCTCTGACGTCCCAATCAAAAACACTCATAAAAGCAGAATACTTGAGGCGGGTAGCCTGCTCCCGAGAAGACTGTGAAATTCTGAAAGGGTCAGTGCGATCATATATACTCACGAAATCTGTTGCAGGTCTAGAACCTTACCTGGCGCAGAATTATACCCAAAACGATAGATTTTTAATGACCAGATTTAGACTGGATCTTTTACACCATATTTTAGCTGTTCCCGCGGGCTTCACAAAAGACATTGGTTCAAAGGGTCCTTGTGGCTGCGATCTGGGATCTCCACAGGACACCCTCCATTTTGTATTCTTTTGTCCACTGTACGAATTTCCGCGGGCTGTCTTTTTAAAAACCATCCTAAAAGCGAATAAATTCCCCCATGTCAGGGTAGCTCTTTTATACCTAAAACTTTCCTCGGAGCCTCTTACCTTGTTTTGCACTGTGAACTTTTTAAGACTTGCTGCAAAATTAAGGAAGTCGAGACGCGAGACATAAGTTATCTTGTTGGCCGTGTATTGTAGGTGGGGCAAAACGAGTTAAATTCTCTCATGAAATTTGATACAAACGGTGCATATAATAGGAGTTATAGCCGAAGAAGCATGTAAATGAAGAACTGGATGGGTTAGCGCATTGGGGATGTTACAAGGTATTTTAAAATGTTATAGTTCTTTTTATAATACTTTGTTTTAAGTAGTCTATGATCATGTATTTTATTCTGGACGATGGTATTTTGCACTTTATAGTTGTCTGCACCCTGCACTTTAATAATCTATGAATTCACAGCCTTGCCAGTAGTTCCTGTGTAACCCTGCCATTAAGGCCCTGGACAGGCCATTTAGAAACGCCCTATTTTGTCTTTTTTCCTTTTTAAATGATTTTTAATATGTTAAATTTGTTTGCAATATTATACTGTAATATGTGTAATTGTATTTGCTCTTTTCTTGGATGTTTTTATATCCAAATAAAGATATTTTGATGATGATGATGACTCATGAAGGTTTCGTTCCTGACCGAGCACAAACTAATATTTTGAATTCTAAAAAAAGTCCTTAAAATGGTATTCTTTTTTCATAGTGTTTGCATCAGTTCTTCACTTTAGACTCTTAACTCTCTCAAGATGAGGCCTTCTTTGCCAATTCGGTTATATTTTTTAATTAAAACGCATTCAGGCCATCATACAGCCAATTATAGACTAATGTCTGCATATTTTGTGAGTTTGGTGCCCCAGATGTGAGTCCCATCTTGGTCACTTGTTCCCCTTGCCAATTGACCAGATAGCTCTATACATACACTGATTGGGTACCCTAACTTAAAGGGTGGTACTCAAGATTCTTTTGTATGAATCCCCTGGTATACGCTATTCGAGGAGAATGTATTTATTTTTTGTTGTTTCAGTTGTCTCCGTGAAGCAATTACTGTTAATACACATCAATTTAATTGGCATCTACTTGCATTTTGGTAAAGAACAACAATTTTTGTAAGCGATAGGGGTATTGACTTGGTATTGAAATGTTTTCTGTTGAATATATTTGTGCAACAGTGTGTATACACTACTTTTTTATTTTTTGTGCTGACCAGCCAGGAAGAGACTTTGTCTCGGAACACATGTTGACTGTTCTGCTGTTTTGCAGTAATATTATATATCTCAGATTAAAAGACGTTTTTGGAACAAGCATTAGTGTGATGGAAAACATTTTCAGACCAGTTTTGTTTATATAATACGTTTTTACTTACACATGTTGGGTACCAGTGCTCTAAGAATCAGTGCCGAGCAGATTGCTGAGACTCTGTTCTTTTTACTTTCTATCAACAGTTGCAAGGCACTTGTGTGTTGTTTAATTGTGTATTATAGAAAATGTCAATACATTTTGATAAAAGGGAGGCACTAGCCAATAGGATTTTTTTCAGGGCCTACATCAAGTAGTCATAACAAAAATAACAAACCCAAACTTCTTAAAGACTTTTTCACTAAATTGGAAAATAGTGTTTTTAAAAAAGTCTACTATGTGTTGGGACTTTATTACTCAAAGGAAGTAAGGAAGTGCCTTGAAGTCAACCATATACCTAAGGAACTCAGAATTAGTGTTTCTCCCACAGTTGAAAATCTTGATGAGGAGAGAGCTGATAAATGGGAGAGTAAGTTTAACCAAACCTCCAGAGATGTAATGGAGAAAATAATAGAATTATCTAGTGCACAAAGGAAAGTACTACTTAAGTAGATAGAGGAAATTAGAAAACAAATTGAAGGACATAATAGTGTGAAGATCATGGTTAAAAACTTCGTAATTTTTGAAACAATTATGGAAAATGTTTAAGATGAACAGGATAAGAAAAGGGCCAAATTCATGAGGGATGAGAGAGTCTATAGATAGAGCAGAGTATTCACATACACTTAAAAATTTGACAACACTATGCATAAAGACTTCGGTAAAATAGTAGTACCTAGGAGGATGTTACTAGTGTGAGTGATGCTTTTAATGTGATACTTAGCAGCAGTGAATCAGACTTGGAGAACCTATCCTCCTTCAGACAACCCAATGAGTCTAGATCGTCCTCTTTTTTACTGGCACTAAGAAGAAAAAAGTATGCTCCAAATTCAAAGGGAAGGAGAGATCTAGATAGAGAGACTTAAAGAAAAGAACTAGAGGACCAAAGGGTGGAAGAACAAGAAACCAGTGTAGAAAACGAGGACAAAGAAGGAGGAGTCAGGACTAGGGCACAGAAAATTAGAGGCACCAAGAAATAGAGACTATGGTGCCGATCACGATCCGGCAAAAACCGGGTACGAACCGTCGGACGGAGCATATTCTCCGTCCGACGCGTACCCGGTCGTCAAAATATACAAACATGGAATTACGATTCGCACGGGTACACCATTACCGTACGAATCGTAAAAAAGACCGACCGAACAAAAAACACCTACCAATGCGATCCGGGAAAGCGCCGACCTGACGTCGGGACGCACGCAGCCAGCCATTCACGACCCAGGAATCACGATTCGCACCGACGTCACCCCGCACGGTGAATATTTTGCGGCAGCCAAAAACTGCCGGGAAATCAGGACGACGCGAACAAGGACCACCAGTACGCGACGGACAGACGGCGACGCGAACAAGGAGGACCAGTACGTGACGGACACACAGGACGACGCCACCAAGGAGGACCCGTACGCGACAGGACGACGCGATCAAGGAGGACCCGTACGCGACAGGACGACGCGAGCAAGGAGTACCAGTACGCGACGGACAGACATGGACCCGAACCTACGAGTCATCCCTGCCCTCATAGCAGTACACCTCCTCTACAGGTTACGACGCAGACGCCGCAGAAGGTCAGAATAACTAAGGGAGGGGGGAAAGTGGGGTGGGGTGGGGGTGGCACGACCAGGGCAGGCCACAAAACAACCACATGAGTGACACACTACACATGGCCTGGACATACCTGACTCCCATGCCCTGGTCACCACGAGGGGGTGGGGGCGTGTCCTGATAATCCAGCGACCGCCACAACGGAAGTCCGTCACCACGCGAACCGGCAACACAACCAGACAGGTACGTCCCGTACCCACGCCTGAAGAGCGTGGGTACGAGTCGGACCACGCCCACACACGTCACCCCAACAATGGCGGGGCGGATCGCACCCACGTGGCAAAGGCCTGGGTACGGGCCGCACAAACATCACATAGCGTGGGGACGGATATGTACGGACCCTACCCCCACCCCGTATGCAAGGAGCGTACCCCCCAGCCCAACAGTGTAAGTACGACCCGTACCCCCACCCGCGGACGTACGGAGCGTACCCCCAGCCCAACAGTGTAAGTACGACCCGTACCCCCACCCGCGGACGCACGGAGCGTACCCCCAGCCCAACAGTGTAAGTACGACCCGTACCCCCACCCGCGGACGCACGGAGCGTACCCCCAGCCCAACAGTGTAAGTACGACCCGTACCCCCACCCGCGGACGCACGGAGCGTACCCCCAGCCCAACAGTGTAAGTACGACCCGTACCCCCACCCGCGGACGCACGGAGCGTACCCCCAGCCCAACAGTGTAAGTACGACCCGTACCCCCACCCGCGGACGTACGGAGCGTACCCCCAGCCCAACAGTGTAAGTACGACCCGTACCCCCACCCGCGGACGCACGGAGCGTACCCCCAGCCCAACAGTGTAAGTACGACCCGTACCCCCACCCGCGGACGCACGGAGCGTACCCCCAGCCCAACAGTGTAAGTATGACCCGTACCCCCACCCGCGGACGTACGGAGCGTATCCCCAGCCCAACAGTGTAAGTACGACCCGTACCCCCACCCGCGGACGCACGGAGCGTACCCCCAGCCCAACAGTGTAAGTACGACCCGTACCCCCACCCGCGGACGCACGGAGCGTACCCCCAGCCCAACAGTGTAAGTACGACCCGTACCCCCACCCGCGGACGTACGGAGCGTACCCCCACCACACCAGTGTCAGTAGACTCGTACCCTCACCTCTAATGCAGTGTGCGTAACCCCACCGTGCATGTGCCAAGCGCACATATCCAGAAATCGGAGGTGTGTGTGCAGAGTCCACCCAGCAGTGCCCTGAGACAGGAGGGGTGGGTGCCCATCACTCCCAGCAGTGCCCAGAGACAGGAGGGGTGTGTGCAGAGTCCTCCCAGCAGTGCCCTGAGACAGGAGGGGTGGGTGTGGAGTCCTCCCAGCAGTGCCCTGAGACAGGAGGGGTGGGTGTGGAGTCCTCCCAGCAGTGCCCTGAGACAGGAGGGGTGGGTGCAGAGTCCTCCCAGCAGTGCCCTGACACAGGAGGGGTGGGTGCAGAGACCTCCCAGCAGTGCCCTGAGACAGGAGGGGTGGGTGGTGAGTCCTCCCAGCAGTGCCCAGAGACAGGAGGGGTGGGTGCAGAGTCCTCCCAGCAGTGTCCAGACCCAGGAGGGGTGGGTGGTGAGTCCTCCCAGCAGTGCCCAGAGACAGGAGGGGTGGGTGCAGAGTCCTCCCAGCAGTGTCCAGACCCAGGAGGGGTGGGTGGTGAGTCCTCCCAGCAGTGCCCAGAGACAGGAGGGGTGTGTGCAGAGTCCTCCCAGCAGTGTCCAGACCCAGGAGGGGTGTGTGCAGAGTCCTCCCAGCAGTGTCCAGCCCCAGGAGGGGTGGGTGCAGAGTCCTCCCAGCAGTGCCCAGAGACAGGAGGGGTGTGTGCAGAGTCCTCCCAGCAGTGTCCAGACCCAGGAGGGGTGTGTGCAGAGTCCTCCCAGCAGTGTCCAGACCCAGGAGGGGTGGGTGCAGAGTCCTCCCAGCAGTGTCCACACCCAGGAGGGGTGTAACACATGTGTGTGATGCCACAATTACCCACATCCATACTGCCTACAAGGGAACATGTCCCCATGTACTCATGTCAACTGACTCCACACACAAGTACAGTGATCACCAAGGATGCCACGATTGTTGCAGGTGGAGACATGGCCATGCATGCATGGCCAAAGTAGAAGGGCTCCGTCACACACACAGCTCATGTAGACACAGCTCTGCGCTAAACATTGGGAACACCCTGCAGGGAAGAAACTGGGTACACAGAGGAAGGAATACACCCTGGGACAATTGAACCATGCAGTAACTGCTGACATGACCTAAGGAAGTTAGCCAACACCTTGTGATGGCACACAGATCCTAGGGTGGCCCCAAAGAGCAGAACACTACTACAAATCCCACACACCCAAAGCCTTAAACACCACCCAAAACAATGTAGCAGCCCCACCAACACCAATACCACCATAGCAGGAGTGTGATAATGAAAAAAAAAATAAAGCTTTAATCAGCATGAGCACAATGTCCGTGGATCAACGGCAGTTCAAAGTCAACAAAGGCCATAGGGCAGTCAATTATTCCCAGCTGCATGGGGGACACAGTGGGATGTGTGTCCCCTACCTTGCCTGCACAGTCAAATGCCATCGTCTTCCATACTGGTGAGGGCATCAGGGGGGGGGAAGCAACAGGCACCGCAGGGACATCAGGGCAAAGGGGCGGCGTTGTGGGTGCAGGGATGGAGGACTCAACCACAGGGGGTGTGTCATGGCCAAAGGCGGAGGCCAGGATGGCACTACACACCTTAGCAAGGTCCTCCAGGGAGTCCCCTGCACCCGAAGTGACCTCAGGCCCCAAGGAGGGGGGGGGTTCAGAGGGATGGGTTGCAGCGCCACCGGGGGAGGGTGGAGACAGGGGGGGAGACTCAACCACCCTGACCGAGGACTTCCTTGACCGCTTGCGTGGTGGCGTAACTGTGGGGCTCAGGGACAGAGCGGCCATGAAGGAGTCCTTGGGGGAGATGTGGCCAGGAGAGCTGAGGGGAGGGGATTTGGAGGGAGTGGATTGTGTGGAATGCGGACTCCCACTCTGGCTGCGTGTCACACGTTTGCCCCCCGACCCAGTGGGTGTGCCTATCTCACCCTGTGTGTGCGTGTCAGGAGGAGTGCGGTGGACCTTCCCTGCTGGTGTGGTGCCTGTGTCTGTTGTGGTGGGTGCATGCCGACGTCTGGGTGTACGTGGGACAGGCATGGAAGTGGGAAGTGTGGATGGGGCAGGGGTAGGTGGGGGGAGGTCGCGCTGCAGGAGACCCACTGCTGCAGTCAGTGTGGAGTCTAGGGACCTCAGCAAGTTGCGTTGGTCAGCCTGCAAAGAATGAATGCCCTCCAAGAATGCCTCGATGTTGGTGAGGGTTTTCCCGTGGGAATGGAGGACATTCAGGATCGCAGCCTGACCAACCTGCATTTGCCGCTGGATGTCCATGGACTCAGCATTGGCGGCAGCAGTGGAGACAGGGGCAGGGGGTGCGGTGCCTGGCAGGAAGGAGACATGCGGTGACCGGGCACGCTGGGAAGGGACACGAGCAAGTGGGAGGCGGTTGGTGGGAACTGAGGGGGCGGTGGCAGGTGTTGTTCCACTGTCAGCTGCTGGTGCAGCCTCCGCCAACCCTGAGACATCCTCCTCGGACCTGTCAGCTTCGTAGTCTGATGTGCCAGTCGACAGGTCCTCGGCCACACTATCCTCCGCCTCTGTCCCACTCGATGTGCCAGCCCCGATGTCACGGCTGCCACTGGTGCTCGGTCCCTCCGCCTGGTCCGTGTCCATGTCTCCCTCTGTGTCCCCCGACGATGCTGTGGGCAGGGTGGAGAGACAGAAATTAATCAGACACCTGTACACATCTGTCACATGAGTCCAATCTACATAGTCAACATTGCATAGCCTGAAGAGGCAGATCCCTAACATCTGCAAAACAAGGTACCGATGTAGGGCATGAAACACAGTTGGTTGAGCCACCATGCCACTGAAATACCATGGAGAGCATGAGACAATAGCTGATGACAGGAAACGGAGTCTGACATAGCACCCAGGCCCTGGGGACAATCCTGCACTGCCTCTGCACCACACAGCGTTTGTGAAAATACCTATGACCAGGGACAATATCCATGAACTTGAGACACATGCTGCATAGGTAATGCTGCAAACATGCCCAACATAACTCGGTCACTGCACCTTGCGTGTGTGTCCAGTAACATCACACACTGTCCAGACCCAGCAATTAGGAATCAGGATTTGACACATAGGCATTGCCCGCCCCAAGCAACCCCCACACGATGCTAATTGCTGAGACACAGGTGGCACCAACATCTCATAGTCTGGGTGATAAACACAGTGGCAGGCAAAAGGCAAGATTGGACGCAAAACAGCAAAGGTGCGCCTGTACAAATAATGAGGTACCAGTGCCCATCCTCAGATGAGTATAACAAGACACACAGGCACTGGCAACTGTGAGTATGAAGAGGGACAATCAGGTCAGGCTGCACAGTGGACACCTGTACATAATAGCACGTCTATATACATGGTGACAGGGGACAATGGCACAGAGCACAACCTACGCTGTAGACAGTGAGAGTGTCCACGTTGATGATGACACAAACAACACTGAGGATAAGGTGCCCCAGGGGACAGTATTGGGCACGCAACTACATGCTACTGAATGGCTGAATGGGAATGACTGCTACACACGTCACCATCCCTGCACTATGCGTAGCGCACACTCATGCACATCATGTCACAGGCCACTACATAGGACATGCGCGCTGTAAGGCATGACACATGAGAGACCAACTCCCATGTCTGGAGCCAGCATCAGTGCCAACTGACATGGAACCCACATGCAGTGAACTTGACAGTTCACAGGCAAGGTCCCACAACCTGTTACCCACCACCACCACCCATGATGCTACAGTCATTGTTCTCGTGGACAAAGCGCCAGCCTACATTACCTTGTGAAGGAGTGACTACACACAGACCAGGGAACACATTGCAAGGAGGGGAAGGGTGGCAGGGGCGCAGCGCTACACTTGGGCAAACTGGATGGGCACAGCACCTTTAAACCCTGCCAGTGAATTAATGCCACTGTGCCCTTACAAATGCCGGTGACACACAACAAACGCACATGTACCTACCCCCTTCCGCCTGCTGCATCGCCTGTAAGCGCCTCTCCAGGTCTGGAAAGACCACCGGCAGCACACGCCTGTGGAGGTGGGTCAGACGGCGGCGGCCGCGGTTCTTGTGGCTCTCAGGTGAGTCCCCCAGCAGGAGCCGTGCAATCCTCCGCGTCCAGCACCGGATATCCTGCCAGCGTTTCCTCACCTGGGACAGGCTCCGCCTCCGACCATCCACACGCCTCACGGCACTGACGGCGGTCAGCCAGATCTGCTCCTTGGCAGAGGCGCCTACCTGTGAGGAAGTACAAGTGACACCACATCAATACACCAGCCACATGTCACAGAGAGACATATGTGAACATAATAGCTGGTTACTACATGGCATGTAATGCAGCCAACGCATTGCACCTCTGTCATAGGGACATCATCCTCTGGTGAGGGAAAAGGCAGTACGTGCCATAGTGGGTACTCAGGTGGAATGATGGCAATGTCACAATCAATGATCAAGGCTCACACTGTGCATCACACCCACCCCTCCTGTCTCAGGGCACTGCTGGGAGGACTCCACACCCACCCCTCCTGTCTCAGGGCACTGCTGTTAGTGATAGGTCCCCACCCCTCCTGTCTCAGGGCACTGCTGGGAGGACTCCACACCCACCCCTCCTGTCTCAGGGCACTGCTGGAAGGACTCCACACCCACCCCTCCTGTCTCAGGGCACTGCTGGAAGGACTCCACACCCACCCCTCCTGTCTCAGGGCACTGCTGTGAGTTATAGGCCCCCACCCCTCCTGTCTCAGGGCACTGCTGGGAGACATCAGGCACCCCCCCCCTGGTACCCCCCCGACAGTACATGGCATGTGTGTCACACCGGGTCACAATGCCTGAAGACACAGTCACAACATAGGGACAGTCTGTGGCAGTGGCCTATGCACTCACCTGATACCCTGGTCGCCCATACAGCATGGGGTACTGTGGGAGGATCACATCCAGCAGAGCCATGTTCTCCTCCAGGGTGAATGGCTGTGTCCTCTCCACAGCCCTTGACATGGTTCCAGGGAATCAGTAGCAGCAGCTTGGTCGACAAATGCAAAGATGTGCAGGCAAGTAATCCCTCATGGGACCTGGCTGCCTTATATGTGGCCTTCTGCCCAGTCTCATGCACAGGAGTACAGAGTGATTGGTCACTCACATTTGCATCCTATGTTTCCACCAATCCCTTCAAACCTAGCAGTCTGTGGGTTCTCTATCGGTTTCATTCTCCTGCATGATGTCAGCCCCACAAACACATTGCAACAAAGTAGAAGAATTCCAACTGACTTCTGCTGTGCACCTTCCAGAACAAAATCGAAATTTGAACCTGGTCGCCATGACAACCAGCATGCATGTAGGCCTTAATACATGTCCCCTATGTAATTAGGAGAATCACACACAGGTACGGTGCGTTTCCGGGCCCTAGGGCACCCCAAATGCATGGCAACGGCCCGTACATGCATGCCTACGTTCAAAATCACTATGGGTCTGCACGCGTATGCGTACACGTAGTGGTACGGACCGTACACACGCATGTACGCTCACTATCACTATGGGTCTGCACGCGTATGCGTACTCGTTGTGGTACGGACCGTACAAATGCGTGTACGCTCACTATCATTATGGTTCTGCACGCGTATGCGTACTCGTTGTGGTACGGACCGTACAAATGCCTGTACGCTCGCCATCACGATGGGTACACATACGGCAGCACTCCCACAGTGATTGGGGAACATACACAGGCCCTCTTAGCAGCAGTACGCCGGTTTGTACACATCACTGTGGTGATAGTCGACACACAGGTAGGAATAGGGCGGACATACTTGTCCATGGATGGACATACTTGTCCAGGAATGGACATCAAGGCATCGTCTGTGCATTACTACATGTGTGGGGCACAGGTGTGACAGGCGGTGATGTGGAACATGCCTCCTGAGTGGAGGAGGCACCAGATGTATGATGAGATGTGTACAGGTGTACTGTGTGAGGGTGCAATGTGTGCCAGGCATGCCCTTGACTCCTTTGACATGTGTGCATGTCGTACTGCGCACTTGGGGTGAGCGTCACTGGCATGGCACGGACACCAACACACGGAAGTGTCCCATGATGGCCGGTACAGGGGTCATGAAACCTGACTTGTCACTACCCACAGTGCACAATGTGACTATGTCATTTATGTGTCCGGGATTTACATCAGGTTGATGTTGTAGCACCCTCAAAAGCTGCAGCCGTTGCAGCAACCAACATGTGTCTGTGTGTAGATTATCATTGCACACTGTTCCGCACACCATGCCACATGTGGTATCTGATGTGAGGTGCACATGTATGCATGGGACACGGAGTAGCGTGACAAGGCCATGTCAGCATCCTCACAAGGAATGTGTGGTGAGTCATGACATGTGCACCTTCATGGCAAGGTGTGTGGGCAGGCCTGGTGTAATGTCATGTGACCTGTGGCTCCGGTGTTCCGCTACCAGTCTCTACAATCGGCATCCTACTTCTGCTGATGTGTGGGTGTATGTCACTTCTGTCTTGCGTCGGGCTGTTCACTTGCACTGGGACACAGCTATTCCCATGGCGTGGCATGGGGAGGTTCTCAATCACCGTGTGTGGCTGGGTCTTGGAAGGAGTGTCACCTTGCATCCATACGTGTCCTGGTCATGTAGCACATGCCTGACTCCCTATGTGGCATGTGTGTATTGGCAGATTTACATGTGCTCAGTAGACATGCGTTGTTCTCGTAGTGCACTCACTCTTCCTTGTCACTTCCAAATTACTGCAGAGCGCCTCCTGTTGCCCGAAGAATTCCAGACTTGGCCACCATGCAGGAGAATGACAGGATCCGGCTCTACCGCTTCACCCAACCGTTGATTCTGGAGCTGACGGCGAGACTGGCACCACACCTGCAACCGCAGCACAGGTATCCTACGGCACTGACACCCCAGCTGAAGGTAATGGCTGCCCTACATTTCCTTGCCACGGGTACCTTCCAATATACCATAGCTCATGTTGGTGGCATGTCCCAGAGCATGTTCAGCGGTGTGCTGCATGATTTCTTGGAGGCCATGTTGATTCACCTGGATGACTTCATCAAGTTCCCAACCCCTGAACAGATGACTGAGGTCAAACGTGGTTTCTATGCCCTGGGAGGGATGCCCCATGTCATTGGGTCCATAGATGGGACACATGTAGGTTTGGTACCACCACACGCACGGGAGGTGGCGTACCGCAATCGGAAGCACTACCACTCCATCAATGCCCTTGTGGTGTGTCTGTCCAACATGGTGATTTCACATGTCTGTGCTCGTTTTCCAGGATCAGCACACGATGCCTACATCATGAGGCGTAGCGGGATGCCTGATATGATGATGCAGCTGCGCAACGAACGTGCATGTGTTGTTGGTGGGTACAGTCTGTCTGTCCTGTATTCTGTTTGGCCGAGCAGCACTACCGCTTCGCCTGTTCTAACGATATCCATGTGCTTTCCATTTAGGGGACGCTGGCTATCCCAACATGCCTTGGCTGCTGACTCCTCTCCGCAACCCCATCACGCCGGCCCAGCTCCGCTACAACACCGCCCATGGCCGGACAAGGCGAGTGATAGAGAGGACGTTTGGCATGCTGAAGAGCCGATTCCGGTGCCTCCACAAGACCGGCGGCGCACTCCCATATGCCCCGGCGAAGGTCTGCAAGATCTTCATGGTCTGCTGCATGCTGCACAACATGGCAGTTGAAAGAGCTGTGCCCCTCATCCTGGATCAAGATGACGAGGACCATCCACCCGTGGAGGACGAAGGGCTTGGCAATGGGGCTAGTGATGTGGAGGATGTGGAGCCGCAAGAGGACATCCGGACTCGGCTCATACGCGACTTCTTTGCTTAGTGGTGAGTACCAGGGTCTGAGTGTGCACGCATTGGTCCCCGTGTGGCATGCGTTGTGATGTGTGTCTCCACCTGCATGTATGGCACGTGGGTCAGAGGTGTGTGTGGGTGTGTCACTGGAGTGATGGTGGCAGTGATGGTAGTATTTCCCCAGACATAATTGTGACCTAGCATGTTGTCATACATACATGTGTCGAGTACATGCACATGCAAGTGGCTGTGCTTCTTGTGGCTGACTTCTTGTGTGTCTCTCTTCCCCAGGTACCTGCGCATGCCGTTTGCTGGTTGCATTGTTGTGGCACTGCTATTCCTCATGGACATGGCATCGTGGGCTGACTCAGCGTTACAGGCACGGACACGTTTGGAAGTCTCCATGGGGTAAGGGATGCATCTGGGGTGTATTGGGTGTGGCAGTTGTTCACGATGTGTGCACACTGCCCCGGTCGGGGTTTGGGTCCTCTGCAGACATGTGGCATCCCCATGGGACACGACATGCAGCTGGGTACACCTGAATAGATGGGCTGCCTGGTTGTCAGTCATCAGTGATGGGATGGTGGATTGTGATGAAGGCATCAATGTGTGTGACACTGCCCTCGGACACATACGGTTAACATTGTCTTGACATGGCGTGGGACTTCCACATCAGCGGATGTATGGTGTATGGCAGGCTCTCCGTGAGCAGCTGTGGGTATTTAGCTATTATCCGACACTTGTGTGCCAGTTCCATGGCTATCACGCATTTGTGCTGCAGAAGGGGGGTGCCAGTGTTGGAGCCACATGTTACTCCACATGATGTGTTCATGTGTACTTCAAGTTGCCTCTGCAATCCCAAACACATGACTATTAAAGGTGTCCCTATGCCTCCAAGGTGCCTCTTCTCAGTCAATGCTGGTGTGTTGGCACGGTGCATCCTGCATGTCTGGCATGGTATTCCCTGATTGTGGCTATGTGTCAATGTGTCGAGTGGCAAGATGCAAGCTGTGTGTGTGTGCTGAGACTGTGTAATGGGCATGATGTCCATGACTGTGTGGGTATTGTGACATGTGCCATCCCCATGCATCCAACGTTGTCCATGACCCCATTCTCTGCATCCACCGGACTCAAGCTTGCAGGACATGGTTCTGCCACCTGTCTACACGTACCTGGGTGCCCCCCAGGACACGGGCCAGGATCCCTGACCTCTGCGCATGACTGTTGCTGTACTCAATGTGTCTGTCAGCACGGTTGTTCGGCCACCCCCTCAGCTGGTTCTGACCATCACGGGTGTGTATGGTGCTCCATGTCTGTCTTGCCTAGTAAACTGTGACCCATGTGTCCTGTGCCAGACTCAGGCCCCAGGGTGTGGATGGTTGAAGTGAACAGATGACTCAGGCATGTTTAGACTGTACAAGACACATGTTAGGTAATAATGCTACCAGCAGGCATCTACTCTTAATAGTGTGATTTATTATTGGGGGGGGGGGCAAGTGAGGGCCTTTCCGGGATTAGGGAATCCAAAGTTCAGTAGGGGAGTTGGTGTCCTTGCCATTGGAAATCCTCAGAGTCCATGCCACAGTCTTTGTCAACATTGGTCAGCCAGTGACCAGCAGGGCCATGTGGCAGAGAATGTCTCTTGATGCTGTGATGCTGTTGCTCCAGTGGGCCAGGTGCCAGGCCAGGTGTCCTGGGAGATGGTGATGTAGCAGCCACCCTCACGGTCCTTTCCGTGGACGACCCGGCTTCCTGCGGGGAACCTCAGCAGCAGGCCGTGACGACGTCTGGGATGCTCCGTCGGATGTTTCCTCCTCCTCCTCATGATCCCTCCCTGTGGGTGGTGATGTTCTCCGCCTTCTGGCACAGGGAGGGTCGGCCATGGTGTCGGCCATCCGACGGAGTTCAGCGTGAATCCCCTGGGACGCCGTCACTTGCTCAGCCTGTCTGTCCTCCATCCTCCGTTGGTGTAGCTGTAGACAGGCTATTAGCTCCGCATGTTGCTGGGCCTGCTGGACCTTGATCCCCTCGAGGACGGACACAACCTGGGCCATGCCCGTGGTGTCCTGCCGGTATGAGTCCAGGATGTTACGGACATGGGAAAATACCGGATCCCCAGCCAACTGGTCAGGCTCGCGCCTCCGCCGCTCTCCACTCCCACCACCCCTGCCCACTTGCGCCTGGCCTGCACTTGTGGGCACATGGGGTCTCCGGGACCCCTGAGGGGTGGCATTGGCGTTGTCGCCTGCCTCCTCCTGGGTGCCCGGGACACCGTGTCCCTCCTGGCGAGCCTGGCTGCATTGTGGTGTTGGGGCAGGGATCCTGGGTGTCTCCTGGGATGTGGCAGGAGTGGGGGTGGTGGTTGGCACGGTTGTACCTGACGCAGGTGCTGCAGGTGGTTGGACACCAGAGGGGCCAGGTCGGTCGGGGTCGTCCGCAGAGTGGTGAGAGTGGTCGCTGCCGGTGGGATCAGTCTCCTGCAGATCCGGGTCCTGTGAGTGTTCCCCCCCAGTGTTGGGGGGTGCAGCACGACGTTGACCTGTGTGTGAGAGAGACAATGTTACTTTTGATCCATGCAACATCCATGTTGCATCCGTTACAAAGTTGGCACATTTCCTCTTGGAATTAGGATCTGTCTTGCATTCCACTCACAGTGCACTTGTGCATGTGTGTGTCCCTTGGGCACCAATTTGGCCCCTTTAACTATGTGTGGCACAGTCTTACTTGCTGCGTCAAGTGTGACTGCAGTCAGCAGTGGAGTGTGCATGTGTGCCGAGCTATGCGTTTGCGCCTTCCTTGTAGCACTGTACATGTGCACATGGAGTGGATCCACACACTCATATGATGCAGGTGGCTGTCCTTGTGCTCGTGTACAGGTTGTAACATGGCCCTGCGTTTTGCCATGATGAAGAGGGGGGGTTCTGGCACTGGGCACCCTTGTCTACATGCACGCAGTCCACCTGCTGACGAGCAGACATTCCCACACACCAAAGGACTGATTTGCTCTCCCTGTGTCTCCCTCCTTCTCTGTCCCCCTCTCCCTCCCTCTCTGTCCCCCTCTCCCTCCCTCTGTGTCCCCCTCTCCCTCCCTCTGTGTCCCCCTCTCCCTCCCTCTGTGTGTCAGCCTCCTCCCTCTGTCCATCTTCCTGTGTCTCCCTCCCTCTCAGTCCCCCTCTCCCTCCCTCTGTGTCCCCCTCTCCCTCCCTCCGTGTGTCACCCTCTGTCACCTTGGCCCAGCTTCCTGGGCACACACTGTTAGCAGATCTTTGAGTGGCCCTTGGCCTGTTGATGTGAGTTTGTTTCTGATCTCCAGGCACCCATTTTGTCTGCTGTGTGTCTGTGCGCTGCTGCTGTGGTGGTGTGTGCTGCCACTCTTTCACACTGTTGGCTGTTCATTAGCTGCTGGCATGTGCAAAACAGTGCCTTCACCCCCATGTGTTGATGCAAGGCATCCGCCATTTGCTGGCAAGTCATTCCTGTGTTGGGACACAGTGTTTGTCTGGCTGTGACCTAGGCCATATGGGCAGAGGGCATTGTTGTCTGCTTTGGAGTCGCACTATGTGATTCTTGGTGCCCACACTCCCGCCATCCGGGTTACCGTGTCATGTGTTGTTGTCTTCTGTGGCCTGTGACTTGACATTGTCCAGCTGGGTGCATGGGGCATGGTGGCAGCAGTGGCATGTGCGTGCTCATGGAGTGTGGTTGAGTAATGCGATGGCTTGTGGTGGTTGCGTGCCTGTTAGTAATTTTGTTTGTGGTTGCAGTTCCCCCCATGTGAGGTGCGTTGTTTGTGTACTCACCCGGGTCTCGGAGTCCTTCTACTCCTTCAACTGCCTCCACCGGCAGTATGGCCATCACCCTCTCCTCCCAGGGATGGTACTGTACGGGTCTGCGGGAGGGCCCTCCTCCGGTGGCGTTGGCCTGGTCGTGTTCCTCCTGTCTCTTGGCTCTGACCCTCCTCCGCAGATCGTACCACCTGTTCTGGCAATCCTGCTTGGTCCTCCTGGTGTCCGCAACAGCATTCACAGCATCGACGATGGTCTGCCACATGGCTGTTTTGGCTGCCTGGCTGGTGCTTCTGACCAATGTTCCAAAGATCTGTGGCTCGACTCTGAGGATTTGATCAACAAGGACCTCCAACTCTCGGTGACTGAACTTTGGATTCTTGGTAGTGGGCATGGTGAGGGGTGTGGGTGGGGATGGTGTGGGTGTGGGGGGTGTGTGGATGTTGGGGGGGGTGTGGATGGTTGTGTGTGTGTGTGAATGTGATGAGAGGGTGTTTGTGAGGGTGGTCGTGTGAAGGTGTGCAAGTGTAAGATGTGGTGTCGCTTGTAGTCTGGTTCTGTGGTGTCTGGCAGCAGTGGGTCTGTTGCAAAGGCTCATGGTTTGTGTGTGTGGGCCCTTTTTATTGGTCCATGGGTGGGTGTGGCAGTGTTTGAATTTTGGGTGGGTGTGTTATAAGGAGTGGTGGTGTATTGGGCCTCTGTTTGTTTTTGACAGTTGCAGGTCAGTGATTGTGTTATTTTAGTGGTTGTTGGCCATGTTTAGTGGCTGTGTGCCTTTCGAATGGTGTATTGTTGAGTTGTTTTGTTTTGTCCTTGTTGTGTACGTGCGTTTTGAGCGTGTGTACGGTGTGTACATGGGCCATTTGGTTGTACGGTGCTGTCCTTGTGTGTGGCTTTGTACGACTCGTACATGCGGTTGTGATGTTGGGGCATGGGGTGCGCTCCGTACTTAGGAGGTTGTGTTGGGGGTGCGCCAGGAACGTACTGGGGTGGGGGTACGACTGGAACGTACTGGGGTGTACATGGACGGTGGTACGACACGTACAGGGGTGGGGGGGTGTACATTGACGGTGGTACGACACGTACAGGGGTGGGGGGGTGTACATAGACGGTGGTACGACACGTACAGGGGTGGGGGGGTTTACATTGACGGTGGTACGACACGTACAGGGGTGGGGGGGTGTACATTGACGGTGGTACGACACGTACAGGGGTGGGGGGGTGTACATTGACGGTGGTACGACACGTACTGGGGTGGGGGTACGACTGGAACGTACTGGGGTGTAGGTAGACGGGGCTATGACACGTACTGGGGTGGGGGTGGGGCTCGAACGTACTGGGGTGTAGGTACACGGGGGGTACGACACGTACTGGGGTGGGGGTACGACTGGAACGTACTGGGGTGTAGGTACACGGGGGGTACGACACGTACTGGGGTGGGGGTACGACTGGAACGTACTGGGGTGTAGGTAGACGGGGCTATGACACGTACTGGGGTGGGGGTGGGGCTCGAACGTACTGGGGTGTAGGTACACGGGGGGTACGACACGTACTGGGGTGGGGGTACGACTGGAACGTACTGGGGTGTAGGTACACGGGGGGTACGACACGTACTGGGGTGGGGGTACGACTGGAACGTACTGGGGTGTAGGTAGACGGGGCTATGACACGTACTGGGGTGGGGGTACGACTGGAACGTACTGGGGTGTAGGTACACGGGGGTATGACACGTACTGGGGTGGGGGTACGACTGGAATGTACTGGGGTGTACATAGACGGTGGTACGACACGTACAGGGGTGGGGGGGTTTACATTGACGGTGGTACGACACGTACAGGGGTGGGGGGGTGTACATTGACGGTGGTACGACACGTACAGGGGTGGGGGTACGACTGGAACGTACTGGGGTGTAGGTACACGGGGGTATGACACGTACTGGGGTGGGGGTACGACTGGAATGTACTGGGGTGTACATAGACGGTGGTACGACACGTACAGGGGTGGGGGGGTTTACATTGACGGTGGTACGACACGTACAGGGGTGGGGGGGTGTACATTGACGGTGGTACGACACGTACAGGGGTGGGGGTACGACTGGAACGTACTGGGGTGTAGGTAGACGGGGCTATGACACGTACTGGGGTGGGGGTACGACTGGAACGTACTGGGGTGTAGGTACACGGGGGTATGACACGTACTGGGGTGGGGGTACGACTGGAATGTACTGGGGTGTACATAGACGGTGGTACGACACGTACAGGGGTGGGGGGGTTTACATTGACGGTGGTACGACACGTACAGGTGTGGGGGGGTGTACATTGACGGTGGTACGACACGTACAGGGGTGGGGGGGTGTACATTGACGGTGGTACGACACGTACTGGGGTGGGGGTGTGGCTCGAACGTACTGGGGTGTAGGTACACGGGGGGTACGACACGTACTGGGGTGGGGGTGCGACTGGAACGTACTGGGGTGTACATAGACGGTGGTACGACACGTACAGGGGTGGGGGGGTTTACATTGACGGTGGTACGACACGTACTGGGGTGGGGGTACGACTGGAACGTACTGGGGTGTACATAGACGGGTGGGGGTATACATATACGGGGGGTACGTGTCGGACGTACGGGGGCTGGGGGGAGTGTTGGGCGCGTATGCGGGCACATGTCTCCATGGTTGCTATTGGTGTTCGGTGCGGACGGTGTTTTTTCCATACGGTTGTAGGCTCGGACGCACGGGATGGATCGTGATTCCTCGGTCGGACTTGGATTTTTACGTTTGTAAGGTAAATCGTCCGAGGACGTGTCGGACACATTTTCCGACCCGAGGACGTGTGGGGAATGATTCCCGGTGCGGGTCGTATGGACTTTTTACCATGCGAATCGTGATTGCCAGTTTGTACGGCATTTGTACGATTCGTACGGTAAAAAGACCCGATACGAGTCGCACGGGGGAATTTTTTACCGGATCGTGATCGGCACCTAAATGTGTAAATGTCTCAGAAAGAATAATGACTGAAATTTCTGTTCTAAATCAGGGGCTAAGTTTTTCTCCAACTAACAAATGTAATATTCGTTTGTCTAAGGTTTATTTGGTAAAATGTGTTTGACAAGTTAAGTTAAAAACATTTTTCCTGGAAAAACCAAGCAAAAAGTACCTGTTGTAAAGGATGTCAGTCATATTTCCATTAACCAATTGTTTGATATTGCATTGGTTTTGAGTTTAGAAGATAAATGAGACTGTTAATATACAGCTAAATAGTGTACGAGCAAGGATGCACCTTTGCCGTATCCCTCTACTCACTGGGAAGGGTTCCATCAGTTCTCCTTAGCAGACACATCCCACTTGGCATAGCTATCAGAGTGTAACCTCACTAAGATGTCTAACAAGTGGACCGGGACCCCATATCAGAGAGGACCTTCAAAAGGGTCTTTACGGGAACTAAATTAAAGGTCGAACGGAGATCTACGAAAAAAAAACATATAATTAGCCTTTGCCCAAGGTGATGACTTTCCAATACAACATTTGAATTCGAAAATGTCGACCAATAGTGCTGATGGATTCCCTAAACTCCGTTTACAAAGAGATTAAAACCACATTAGTGGACATCCATTCCTGCAATCTGCCCTGGATTACTTTAATAAAATGTTTTTGAGCACTATCAATAAGGCTTATAGGCCTATAGTTAAGTGGGGAGTCCTGGTAGCCTTTTTTATAATTAGGGATAATTTCAGCCCCTATCCACGTAGAAGGGATTGGGGCCACTGTCATGATGGCAGTGAAAACTACTGAAAAGTAAACAATCCAAACACCTGGCTCATTCAAGAACAGGTTACCAGGAATGTTATCAAGGCCTGGGGCTTTGTTTGGGATGATTTCTCCTATAGCTTTTAGCGGTTCTGGGGCTTGGATCGTAGGGTGATCACTGCCTCACAATTATTCAGTAGTCAATCTAAGACCAGACACAAAGTTTCTATCTTCTTCTCTACTGGCGCTACAGGGCATTTTTAAATACCCTAGTACTGCCGTGCAAGATAAAGGGGACTACCTGCCCTTACTTTCTGAGTAATGACTAGAAAAATTAGCAACCCAGTCACTGGCTGCAATATTGCTTTCCATAGAAAATGACCCTTCCCAGTTTCCAATTGTCACCAAATTCCAAAAGGATCAGTGATCATTGGATCTTGCGGCCTCAAGAAAGCCCTCCCATTTTTTCCGTTCCCCTGCTTTTTTGGCATCCAGGAGAACTTTTTTATGGCAGTATCTGGCAGCCAAAATCTCGGGTCTGTCTTGCGCCTTCACTGCCATAAACAGTTTAGAGCTGGCTTCTTTACACAATGAATTGTACCATGAGCGGGGGTCTTCCACATTTAGCTCACCCATCCTCTTTATCGAGAAAACTGTTCCTTAAATTTGCAAACAGCTGGCTATTTGCTGCCCCTACAGTCTTTAAAACCTCCCTTATGCCCCCAACTAAATCTAGTGCTGACATCTCTTCCAGGTAGTCAGCAACCCAGTGGCGGCTCCTCCACTAAGTGGGAGTTGCATCGCCCCACTGCTTTCTGAAGTGTAAAAAAAGGAGCAATAAAATGAAAAGAACTTGACCTTATTATCATTGTATTTGTTCCTGCTGCAGCATGTTGGCGGGGCAGGGCAGAACTGCTCTGCTCTCAGAGTAGGTGGTAGGAGTGGTGGGCTCTCTGTGAGTGCGCAATGCCTGATTGGCCAGCACCCTCGGGCTGGCCAAACAGTCATGCATACTTTGCATGTTCTCCACCCAGGCTGCATTACAGCCTGGGTGGAGAACACGCCTAGGCTCCCATTCCCTGGCTGAGCACCGAACTACGGTGCTCAGACCAACCACATCGCTGCCTTGCAGCATTGAGATTGGCTATGGGGATCCTGGCAGCCCGGGTGCTTCCAGCTTCCTGTTTGCACAAAAGAAGCCAGGAAAAGGAAGATGGAGAGGCAGCGGTTGGCAGGAAAGGGAATTATTTTTACCCCCCCCTTCCGAGCCCCACTGCTGCTTCCCAGGAGCAGTTTCCACTGCAGCAACCAGGTTATAAATCCTACTGACCGACTCCTGCAAGTTTGGCACCCTGCTCCACTTAACCCTGTGTCTATAGCTAGCAATCAGCAGCCTTCTATCGGCATTCACATCTAAAGCTTTGTTTTTTTTTTAGTAGATATGCTCAGTTTTAGAGACAGAAGTAATCCAAACTGGAGCATTTCATAGTGCTCCAAACTGTCGCACTGCGGATGTGGGATAACAATCCCTCCAATATGACAATTCATCCAGGTAATCCATACTCGACACACGATACCAAATATTTAACACTTGTTTCTTCAAGACTTGTGATCGCTTCTTATAATCACTGCGGAGACAGCAAGATTGCGCTCAAACACTTTATTCAAATCTTTTCATGCGCTGTATGCCCATCCAGGCTTCACACACCAACACGTTCAGGTTGAGGTCAATCATTTCATGGAATAGACATGTATATTCATATCCAGTGCATTTCGAGCCAGTGTGGCTCTTCGTCAGGGATCTATACGATAAAGTAAAAGAAACCACTCAGCAAACAGATCATGGGACAACCACTGTATGATACACAATCCTGTAAAACACCTAATTATCCCCCCTTATACCACACAAATAATCAACAATGAACCAAATGAAACCAATGAAAGTGAATCCTTGTCCCACCCCGGCGTAAGCATACTCTTATGACAGAAACAGCTAAACTATACAATGAAACTAAAAACTCCCAACGTGTCAAAAATTCGTTTCACTTTCATAGGTTTCATTTGGTTCATTGTTGATTATTTATGTGCCTAGCAAAGGAATAAAAGTTGTAAATAGTTATAGGAGGCTCTTTCGGCTGACTGACAATGATACAAAACGCATTTTAGCCAAAAGATTACAGACGGAAAGAGCCCCACCCCTATTGTACAACAAAGATTGAGCCGAGTCCAATGTTAAAAGTTGTAAAGGAAAAGTAAAAAAAAAGAAGAAAAAAATGGTAAGACTGTTCTCTTAAAAAGATTCAGCACAAAGGCTCAAAATCCAAAGTCCCCATGTGTGGCAACAACTAAGACAATCAGTCTCATTCTGATCTTATTATCACAGCATGGCAATAGGTTGGCGGCAGGAGGGAATGCATGTCAGATACTTGATTAGTACTGAGCAACCTGAGCATCAAGAGGAGTTTATAAGAAGTCACCTACGGCAATGAATGAGTAGATGTAATCGGGATGACCCAGCCGGGCCTTGTCTGGCCAAAGACGGGTGCAGATGGGCCCGGACTTGGCCCAGGCATGTCCTGCACCACGGGAAATCCTTGAGGTGCTTCATAGTGCCTCGACACGGGAGGCAGCAGAGTTCTGGTCCCTCCTCCTCAGGCCAGACGCAAGTGGGATTTGCAGCCCCATGAGGTACAAAACACCCAGCACACAGTGTCCCCACGACTGACTGTATAATGTATGTATGTATCTATGTATGTGGTACTTTTATAGCACAAACCTAGCCGGAAGGCAGCAGGGTGATGTACAGGATCCAAGGCACAGGTACAGTCAGCATATGATACGAGGAGTAGTTGGGCTTCATTACAAAAGCACATTTACAATACTACTGCAATATAATGTAGTGTTCCCTGCAAAGGTGTGTCTTTAGCTTATTCCTAAACTGAATCAGTTAACATTAACCAATTGAGCAATATTTGGGTTGTATGACATAATTTCGACAGACAGAATATCGACCTACAAATATATCGCAACAAAAATATCGATGTCAAGAATATCGACATCCTATCTACAACATGGTAAGTACAAAAATATCGAAAATTAAATATCGATGTCAAAAATATCGTTATTAAAAATATCGTTTTTCTTTTACTTTAAAAATATATGTAAAATAAACCAAATTATACTTAGAAATTAAATAAACATAATTAAATATATTGTATAATATTATTAATATATATAATTTAATAAAACTTTAATTAAAAATGTACATATAATATATAATATATATACTTACTGAAGAATTAATTTTACTAATAATTTCTGTAACGTATAAATTATTAAATGTTTTTAAAAATTACCAATACATCTATACACATAAAATAATAACATTAATAAGTATTTAATAATTACATATAGCAAATAATAATCAATATTTTTAATGTGATTAATTTGTATTATTAATGGTATATTACAATAGCAAAAAAAATACAAAACATATGAAATATCAGACACAATAAAACTACTAGTCCAACTCCAACAAAAACAACAATAAGGAAAATGTTGGATACCGTAGGGGTAAAAATTACTATTCCAACTCCAAAGAGTGCAACAGTAGGGAAAGCGTTGGATAGCGTAGGGTTAAAATTACTATTCCAACTCCAGAGAGTGCAATAGTAGGGAAAGCGTTGGATAGCGTAAAGGTAAAAATTACTATTCCCACTTCAGAGAGTGCAACAGTAGGGAAAACGTTGGATAGCGTAGGGGTAAAAATTACTACTCCAACTCCAAAGAGTGCAACAGTAGGGAAAGCGCTGGATAGCGTAGGGGTAAAAATTACTATTCCAACTCCAGAGAGTGCAACAGTAGGGAAAGCGTTGGATAGCGTAGGGGTACAAATTACTATTCCCACTCTAGTAAATGAAACAGTAGGGAAAGCGCTGGATAGCGTAGGGGTAAAAATTACTATTCCAACTCCAAAGAGTGCAACAGTAGGGAAAGCGTTGGATAGCGTAGGGGTAAAAATTACTATTCCAACTCCAGAGAGTGCAATAGTAGAGAAAGCGTTGGATAGCGTAAGGGTAAAAATTACTATTCCCACTCCAGAGAGTGCAACAGTAGGGATAGTGTTGGATAGCGTAGGGAAAAGAATTACTATTCCAACTCCAGAGAGTGCATTAGTAGAGAAAACGTTGGATAGCGTAGGAGTAAAAATTACTATTACCACTCCAGTGAATCCAACAGTATGGAAAGCGTTGGATAGCGTAGGGGTAAAAATTACTATTCCCACTCCAGAGAGTGCAACAGTAGTGAAAACGCTGGATAGCGTAGGAGTACAAATTACTATTCCCACTCCAGTAAGTGAAACACTAGGGAAAGCGCTGGATAGCGTAGGGTTAAAAATTACTATTCCAACTCCAGATAGTAAAACAGTTGGGAAAGCACTGGATAGCATAGGGATTCTATAAACATAATAACCAATTAAATAATTAGTTATAAAAAAATAGCATATTAATAACTAATTTACAAAATATGTATTATTAAATACCAATTATTTAAAATAAATATTTATATTAATAACTTTAAATTACATCCCACACTATTCCCCCTTTAACACACAACACACTACACATACAAAATACACAATACATTTAAATATCAGTTTATCTATTATTTACAATTAATAATACATTCTTTATAATTAATATACTTATTATTTACAAATTTATACATATTAACTACCAAATTACAATTATTCACAAATTAATTATTATTTAACAATACATTAATTAGCAATAACAACAAAGAACATGAAATAATAAATTATTTATGTTTACTATATTTAACGTACTAATAACAATTAATTACCAATTAATAATTAATTAACAAATAATTATTATTAATTACAAATAATTAAAAATTATCAGTAATTTTTTGAATTTAATTACATCCCACCCTATTCCCCTATAAACCCACAACCCACTACACATAAAAATTCACATAATTAATTTAAGCATCAATTAATCACTTAATAAAATTAAATCACCAATTAATAAGTAATTAACAATTAATTAATTAACAATACCAATAAAGAAATATTAATAATAAACTAATTATAACTTATATAATTAAACAATTAATACAATTAATTTTACAATTAATAATTAATTAACAATTAATTAATCAATTAATATATTTAATTAACAATTAGTAATAATTAACAATTAATTAATCATAAATACCAATTAAACAATACATATTAATTAATTAATTAATTATAATTAAATTACTTCCCACCCTATTCCCCTATAAACCCACAACCCGCTCTGATACTAAAACGCTAAATTATATTTTAAATAATTATTAATCTCTAAACATGTATTTTTAAATGTATTAAAATACATTACAATAATCTTTCACATACAAATAAAATACATATTAAAATACATTACACTAATAAAATATCGATATTCTTGACATCGAAATTTTTGATTACGATATTACTTACATCTATATTAATGACTTCGATATTATAAACTTCGATAATACTTACCTTGGGGTCGATATTCTGTCCATCGATATTCTTGACTTCGATATTCTTTACCTACGATATTTACAACTCGATATACTTGTAGGTCGACATTTAAAACTCGATATTTAGACTGCTCACCCAATATTTGATTATAATACATCTTGTAAATTCTTCTTAAACATCATAGCAAATTATGTGTAAGAAGGCAATTGATATTGATTCCCTCGCCATGCCGAGCTCAAACATTAGTTTAATTTAATTGTAAAGCCACAGAGATCAACACATTATAATAAAATGGTTTCCTTCTCTTCTTCATGAGTACTTGGAATATCTTTTGGATCTAGAGAGTCCTCGTGCCATCTGCTTGAATGCATAGCAATCTAGACACTGTTAAACACAAGATTTTCTTCTACTTTCCATGGCAGTTTGAGAGTTGTCGATTTCCAGATCCATGACATAGGCAACTAATAGTGCTCGATAAAACTGTTTTCATCTACTTGAAGCATTGTGTATTAGATAGCCCAGTTGCGCAAAGTGTAGTAATATATGCACTATGTGTCTTTGGGCTCTGACTGTTTCAGTGGTGAAGGAACAGTAAGATTCATAAATTATTCCCACATCTTTAATATCCTCGAAATTTCTCCACACATCTTGTACATCTGTGCGTGCAAGTAATTGAGGCCATATACTGAGAGAGAAGTTACACTTAAGGCAAATATAGTGCTTGACTACTCGGGCTCTTCCACATCTCACTAACAAGTAGAAAAGATATTGATTTCACTTTTGTCCTAGGCTATTTCTGGTCGACTTTGGTATTAGGGAGTCTCCAAATTACAGGCCTCTGGATCTAATTTTGACATTAGCATTGCAAACAATTATCTGTCCAATGAGGCCAACAAGTGCATCTGCTCAAGCATAATGTACTTCATCAGGGCCCCCTTTGTGCCTTCTTCTGCATCTTTCCAGAGATATGCTTGATTGAAACAAGAAGTGTTTGTCTAAATAGCAGATGTGGTCAAACCAGTTATGTCCAGGCAGGAGGTTGCCATGTGCTCTGAACATTGCTATGTTAGCCACAATCCTAGAGTGACGAAATGAGGTAAAGAGGCAAAAAGTTGGGTTTCTCTATTTTGTGCAAAATATAGATTACAGATTGTGTTCTTTCACTTCTAAATTAATTGATTAATACATGGAGGAAAATCAAGGTACAAAAGATCAATACAAATATTGTATGGATTTTTATGTCAACATCTTTCTGGATTTTACCTTCAAAACATTGTAGTAACTGAGAGAATTGTCCCAGCTGGTTCAACAGTCCTTGCTTTCCAGATCTAAAGAAATAATAGTTCAGAATTCCAATTTAATTTGCTGAAATAATATAACGAATTTCTAAGGTAAAGGAGGCTCAAGAGAGAAATTCATATAATAGAGATTTTCTTCTCTTTATTACAAACATTTCTTTTAATCTCATATGAATCGATATCTTTATTTCTTTGTCTACTCCTTTCCTTCATGCTTAAGCTGAAGATCGAAGGGATAAGGTCTTAAGGGTCACTGTCAGCAATTTGCATCATTTTAATGCATTGCATTGCATTTAGTGTGAAAGTGGTATGAGAGTGTTTGCAGCAAAGATCTACAGGCATGAGACTCACTGAAAGTTTCAGGATTAAGCAAGGCGTGGGTTGAGTGCTAACAATGACAGCAAAAACTCAAATTAAGGACCTATGAAAAATATGTTTTCCCTTATTAATCTTTTTGCATGCCCAGGCAAAATATAAAGATAAGTAGGAAATCATAGCATTGACAATATAAAATTGAAAATCAGCTTGATTATTGTCAGGTGTTTAAGAAACGTTCATAAATACACTAAAGTATTAACATATGGCAAAACAATGAAGGGCCTGATTATGACTACGCTGGTCCGATAGACTGCTGTAGCCACGGTGGTGGTGCGGGCACCGACGTTCCGACTGCCCTATTATGAGTTAGGAGGTCGGACCACCAAAGGACCGCTGCAACCAGCCGGGATCCGTCATCCCTCGGCAGTGTTGCAGCGGGGTGAGGCCGCAATATGCTGGTGGTGCGGGTGTGGTACTGCTAGCGTATTAGGAGTTTCCGCACATCCACCTTTTTGATGGCGGTGAGCCCGCCATGAAAAGTGTGGTGGTGAGGAAACAAAGGGGGCTTTACAGGCCCCCCTGTTGCCTTAAGGCCTGGGGATGCATGCAGGGGGCACATTGTGTACCCCCCTGTGTGCTTGCACCCCCTGTTATTGAGCGGAAGGGACATCACAGTCCATGCTGTGCAGGAATTAGCTTTGGCACTCCCATTGTGGTGCCTTTCTAATAAGCACCGCTGTGGAACCACCAAAGGACTGTCTGCCAGACCAAGAGAAAACTCCTAATATGGTGGGTGGCTGGCAGTCGAGTTTGGCAATGTAGGTTACGAGAGCAAGCGTGGTGGCCTACTCCCACACTGCCAAACTCGTAATCAGGCCCTAAATCAGGCTTACTTTATAAAGACTCAACCAACAGGGAAAGACATTATTGACATTGAAAAAATGTAAGTGCTCAAGGATGTGCATCGGTCAAGGACCACTTGTTGTCAAAAGCATATCCAGTCATTACTGATATTGAAAAGGGAACCCTGCCCTTTCTGATCCTAGTTCTGTTCTACGTGATGCTAGTTCTGCACAAACAATTGACCATTTTTTCAGCATGCAAATGAGAGACCTCTTAATAAAATTCTTCGAGATAGAATCCTTCAAATTATGTGAAAAACATGTACTATTCCAAGTTATTATATTCAAGACTTAGAGAGTTCTTTAGATCCTGACAGACCCCAGAAGCCAATTGAATGGGAAGAGGAAGCCCTGACTTTTCCCCATTCAGATCAACATTTCCTAAGGTGGTTTCTATCTTATTGGGGGGGTGCTTCTGTAAATAATGAGCGAATGCCAGTCCATCATGTGGCAATGGTAACTCTTTTCAATGATTAACTCTTAAAGAGTGGGGTTTTTATTTTAAAAAAACATAAGTATCCGTGACTCAATGAGAATGATCTCACATTGCGAGGTAGATACATTTGCGTTTTTACTAAACTGCCATAGTGTACATGGTTATCAAGGACAGGAGAAAAACATCAAACATAGCGGCCTAGTTAGAGTTTGGAAATTGCAGACAAATCTGCCAAAAATGGTCAAATATCCCAATCTTCCTATTGAGCCGACTTACACCTGCACGCACTAAATTACGTGGACTGGGAATCTGAACATTTTTGGTGGATGGCCTTTCTCCAGAAATCTCTAAATAAATAAGGTGTTGTAGGGCCTGTTGACAGCTGTTTAGCTGGTGGTTCCCAGAAAGTGATAGTTTTCCCACTGGCAATACCAGTAGAGCCTCTGCTGTAAGGAAAACCAACCTCATGCATCCTCTCAACAATGAAATGTATAGTGGTGTGTGTCTGTACTGTCAGTCATAAATTAATCTGCAGTTTGGCTGGTGATATTACAATATTTTATTGTTTGACTTTGCATGACATGCAGCATCAAATACCTAATATCCGCCCATCTCAAATAGGAGACTAAAATATTTCAAAAATGATGTTTTTACAAACTGTCACAAAAATGATGCAAAATTGAGCATATTAAACTGAATTAACTTTTCCTGTTTTTTGGGAGTGAATTACGTGTTAAATTATTACCAATGACTGTAGGGAGACTGGTTTGAGGAGAAACATCTCACAGCTGCATTTTCATTGTTCCAGCATGAAGTCTTCTACTCCAAATAGTCTCTGAAATGAAGCAAAGTTGAATGTCAGAGGAATCACAAGAAATTTTGCAAGCTGTGCATAACCCTAAATTCCCACTGCAAGATAGCACCCACATAATAAAATCTCAGCCGTGAATAATCTTAGGGTCATTATGAAATATTTATAGAATGTGAGCTGTAGAAGATGTCTGTAGCACTAATGTTAATTCAGAATATCCAGAAGTTGAGGGAGTGACCAAGTAGTAAAAGGGAGGAACAGTTCATATTATTTTATTATATAAATATGGGGCATATCTACAAGGCGGCGATATAAAATTATCGCCGATTTTGCTGCCATTTTCGGCCAAAAAGCAGAGATAATTTTATCGCTATATTAGCAAGGTCACGCTATCGCTTGAAACCTTGCCTTAGCGCCTGAATTCCTAACGCCCATCTTTGCATATCTAATGAGATGCAAAGTGGGCGTTCATCCCCAGGATAACAGGAGAAATGTCGCTAAACGACATTTCTCCTATTATCAAGCCTCACGCAAAGAAGCATAGCGACAAAAAAGTAGCGATAACCTCTGTTATCGCTACTTTCCTTACGCCTGCTTTGAAACTGACTTAGCCATGATATCCTATCCTATCGGCTCGACTGAAGAGATCCCACTACTTCTATGGGGATCGAAAAGTCGTTGACTCACATCTCTAAACTCTTAACTATACGTTGTATTTTGTATTCGAGTATGAGATGTTAACTGATTGTGACTTCCTATATCTTCTATTCTGCAAACGCTCAAAGTCACATTTTAAAGTCACTTGCCTGCGGTAAGGAAATCGGCTGATTTCCTTTTAACCTATTCACGGGTTGCTCACTTATTCTATCACTTATTACTAGTTTTTCGCCGTATTGTTATTAAAATCACATTTATTTCTCGATTTAAGAACGTGTAAATTCCAATTTTTGACTGGAAAATTGTGATACTATACCGATTCGAATTGAATGGGACCTTGTTTCTTTTGAGAAGCTTACCTACCCTTGGTCCCATCTGACCCATAGGGTTTCCTTGTTTCTATTCACACACTTTCAACATTAGTTTGTCATTTGTCAATGCGCATTAAAGCCCACTTTCAAAGTATACAAACACAGTTTGTTTCTAACAGAAGGACTAGACTCAGAAAATACATTTAACAAATTACTATAAAGAAAGTTGGGTTAGGCACCAACTTTCTTTTTAGTTATTGTTACATTTATCATGTAAAACTTACAATTACAAGTGCAACCTGCCCTATATGCTACTTACGGCCTAACCTATGTGTAATAAAAGGGGAGTGTAAGGCTTGGCAAGGGAGTTATATAATCTAATTCAGGCTGCAATGGGATATGTTTTAAGGGGCTACTAAAGTGGGTACTACAATAAGTGCTGCAGGCCCACTAGTAATATTTCATTTCCAGGACTTCGGTATGTGTTAAATATGTCAATCACTTACAAGACAATTTTACCACGTTTAAAGATGAGAGCACAGCCACTTTAGCACTGGTTAGCAGTGGTAAATTGTGCAGAATCCTAAGGCCAACAAAACCCCAATTCAGCAAAAATAGGGCGGGTGAAGGCAAAACGTTTGGGGGTGAAACTGCAGAAAGTGTAAAATTTAATAAGCCCAAACCAGCAACCTGTGGGGTCAACAGGATCCCTGGAATGTGCCTGACTATCCAGCAGGGGCATTTGGCCATGCCAGGAATTATGGGACTTGTAGTGGTAAATATCAGAGGCATGGCTTGAGAGTAATGCGAGTTTGAACAAGGAGGCCGGAAAGCAGTAGTTTACATTTGTCAACATGTTCCTCTTACATAAGCTTTGGTACAATGCGAATATTAATAGCAGTGGTGGTTTAACATCTGGGAATGTATGATTACATAAAATGTGACAGAGGAGCCTCCTGTGTATTGAAAGCAGATACTGTATGTAAATCACCTCCGTGTTTTGCACTCTAGTTCAGACTTCAGCAAGTAATTATAGCAGCCTTGCAATAAAGCTTTTTTCTCCCAGAGAGTAATGGTCATAATGTTGGCTCACTATGAATACAAATACTGCAACTACACATACAATAATTTGTGCCCACCTAAAAAACTCATTAAAGAAACTTTCCAAATTGTTTGGATTTTTAAACCAAGAAACCTATTGAACTCTGAGTGATTAGCTAATAAATCATTTGTGCTTTGAGATCTGAATGCTGTTAGACGACTTATTAGCTGCATTTAAATAGAGGTGCAATGATGTGTTATTATGTTAGTCAATTAACTGAGCTATCATTTTCAAGTATAGACGAAAAGTGGTAGAAACATTAAATAATTGTATTTTTCTAATTATTCAAATGCCTTGCTACGAAGATATCGAATCACCCACAGCTTGGGTTTTTAGCTAGCTTGCTTGCTTTTTTAAGAACAGATTTGATATTAGATAGAACATGTTCTGACTGTTGTTTCTTTGTGTTCTATTCCTACCACATATGGTGCTAAATAAAAATGTATTTTCTGGAAATGCGCATTTCTCTAGTGCATATTCGACCTTTTCTTCATAACATGAAAGGTTGCTTATTTCACATTATAAAATATATATATATCAATAAAAATCCCCAGAAGAAAGGGGCACTTACAGGGGGGTCATTATGGAGGATGGTAATACGACATCCACCCTATACAGGAAGGCGACAGCTGAGAACTGCCTGCTCTATCCCAACACCCACCAGGGTGGGAAAGGCACAGAAAATAGGCCCTCGCACAAAAAATAAAACTGGGTCCAATTAGTCAATTAGATAAACAAGTGGCCCATATTGGCAAATTGGAGCAGTTTCGAAACTTGTAAAGGCGTGCTATACAAGTGTTTTGCGAGGTATAGGAAGACGGCATGCATTTGAGCTTGCTGCAGGCAATGTTTGTTTTAAAATCAGTGAAATTAACTGAAAAACCGGACAAGAAGTCAACAAACAGGCCCAGAAACAGCATTAAAACCGGCCCACACACAGACCTGTCAGACTTGCCCATCGGTCACTACCTAATTACCCTATAGGTTAGTTCGACCCTGATAGGCACCGCCCTAGAAATCAAGGGGCATATCATCAAGGCCCCGCGATAAAATTATCGCCGCTTTAGCGTCCGTTTTCGGGCGAAAACCGCCGATAATTTAATCACCCTACCAGCAAAGATACAATAGCGCAAGTTTCAATGCCTTTGCGCCAGTTTCCTCAACGCCCATCTTTGCATCGCTAATGAGATGCAAAGTCGGCGTTCCTCCACAAAAGAACTTGAGAAATGTCGCTAACAGACATTTCTCCTATCAGCAAGCTGCACGCTAACCTGCGTAGCGATAAGAAAAGTAGCGCTAACCACGGTTATCGCTACTTTCCTTACGCCTGCTTTCAGTCTGACTTAGCCATTATATCCAATGGAAGGTGGATATAATGGCTAAGTCTGCCCTATCATCAAGCTATCACCAAACGTTGTGTGATTATCGCTGGATTTCCAGCGATAATCGCACATTTGGGAGCCTGCGCTTGGAATTTTATCGCTTTGGAGATAAGCGTCGCTGATAGTGCACTATCTCCCCGATAAAATCCAGCGATAGCCGGTCATAATTATCCTCGCGCTAAGCGCGCTTAGCGATAATTATCGCCGGCCGCTGCTGATATGCCCCCAAGTAAGCAGAACAGAATAGGATGAATTATTAGGCGCCAAATAGAATTGCAGTGATGATGGGCACATCAAAGAGAAAAGAACATCATGCATTGATTTTACGTTAGGGGTTATCCTGGAAATACATTGGACATAGCCACCGAAAGAGAAGATGACAAATCTGGAACTCAACCATTCCTCACAGTTGATGAAAATAAAAGTTTAGATTAACAGGTTACCAGGTTTGTAATCACACATAACCAAGATGTCAATAGAAAAGTGTTATTAATTGATGTTTATGTTTTGTAAAGTGCATGGCTACCTGAAGGCTTCCCTGCATTGGTGAGTACTGTGCTGAGAGTAGAGCCTCTGGTACATTAGGGGGAAACAGCCATGTCTTAAGTTTCTTCCAATTGATAATATCATTGGCAACAAACTCAACAATAGACCTCTGACCACTTAAAGATTGCCTATTTCCCTAAAGAATACGTTTTACATAGTTACTGTGGCAAACAAACTGAAATCAATGGGTTAAGACAGCCACAGGGTTTCAACAGACGTGTAAAGGGTGTTATCCACAGTTAGGAGCACATTTCTATAAAATATTAGCTTTCAAACCAATGGCAAACATTCAATAAGAAAGCTGAGTGATCTATAAATATCTTCTGAACTGTAGTTTGGAATTTACTATCTTGTGATGAATATGTTCCTGTGTGAAGCGTTACATAGGGAGCACCATACACCCCGCCAAAAAGAATGTACATATGCAAGCAATTGTAAATAAGGATTAAAGCTATCCTGTAGTTCATCATTTTGAATCAGAGAATAACAGTAATCAAGACCCTCTTAGTTTTTTTCTGTATAGATCAAGTGCAGAAAAACGAAAGAAGAGGGCATACGTGAAAAGGCTGCATACTCTTTAGTCCAAATATATAACAGAGCTACAAACCAAGGTCCCTAAATGATTAAATAACAAAGAAGAACTATGGGTACAGGTAGGATAACATGATTTAAACTATGACAGACAGTACAGCCTCCTTCCCGTAAAACCAAATCCCTAATTGGTTGTATCTATTTCTAATTTTGCTTCTGTTATTTTGAAGGTGAATTTTCTTCCTAGGTATTCCATGTGGCACTAACATAATTATTATAAGGGGATAGAGGAGAACGCCCTAAAAGTATAGTAAACATTTTAGCAAGGGCACTGGCTAATTAAGGGCAATAGTAACATGACCAATAGGCTGGGATAAGACTAGCCCATTCAGAGCAGAATATTAACTAAAATAAGTAAATGAAGGGGGGGACATATATGGGATGAATGCTCACATGAGCAGGTCTAATCGACAGGATGATGTTAGTAAGATTTAGGGGGGACAGATACACATCCCTGAATTATGAAGTACATGTAATAATTGTCTTATGATACATTTTAATAATGTAATGATCAACTTTGTATACTTCCTTCTTCTCCCCTGTACCTCTCTAACATCGTCTTGATGCTGAGTTAATATGAAATTTGGGACATTAAGTGAGATCTCAGATAGAGATTGATATATAACAGCATAGCACCAAGATGGTCACCAAATTTGCATTTTATTGTATGGTTTGAAGTGCCTTCATTTATTTTGATGCAAATTCCCGTGAGTGGAATGTATTTCTGTGTGATTTACATGCAAGATGGCGTCTGAACACGCTGACATTGAAAAAAGCGTCATACCAAAACGCGTCTGTCAGTGCTGCAATATGGCTTGCTAATAAATATTGAAATCTGATTGCTCCTGTGAGGGCACTTATTGTTTGGCAATGGAACAGTGATTGGATATATATATATATTCACTGAAAAAACCATAGGTTTCACACATGTTATAGTTAGCTGTACATTTCACTCGTAAAAAACCAATGAAATTCCCCCGTTATAGTTAGTGCAGGCAACTATAACTCACGCGACCGCAATCCTCTGCTGATGCTAATACTGTATTTAGACACTTATTTGCCCATGTCTTCTTCCATTAAATTTTAGCTATACATATATTACAAATTTTTTTTTTTCATAAAGACACATATGTCATCAGCAGAAGATTGCGGTCGCGTGAGTTATAGTTGCCTGCACTAACTATAACGGGGGAATTTCATTGGTTTTTTACGAGTGAAATGTACAGCTAACTATAACATGTGTGAAACCTATGGTTTTTTCAGTGAATTTGCAAGGTTTTTTAAATGCTAATTCCTAACTATAACGTGTGTGAAACCTATGGTTTTTTCAGTGAATTTGTACGGTTTTTTTAAATGCTAAGTTACTTTACGCCATTCGTGGCGTGCGCGCCCAGTTAACGCAGTTCGTTCCGTGCGCGCATTCGGGCACCATTTGCACACGGGGTGGGGATACTGTGGTTAATTTTTTTTTTTTATAAATTTTTACCGTACGCGTACGGTAAGCATATTCGGCAATTTTCCGAAAAAAAAACATTTTTTTGGGGGGCTTGGGGGATGTTTGGGGACCCCTATATAAATGCTGGGTGGTTAGGATCTCAAGAAAATGCCTCTTTAGACATTTTTTGGCTTCGTTTTTGCTGCCCAACTCAGAGAGCGAGAGAGAAAATGGCGGCCGCCGCTTCCTGGTTTCGACCGATTCGAATGTTTACTAAGATCTAAGAGCCAATCAAAATCGCGCTCGCGCACGCCACCGTACGCGTACGGTAAGCTTACGGTAAGCGCACCGTAAGCGCACCGTAAGCTGCCACAGATATATATATTGATTTAAAGGCTATTTTCTCAGAATCTACTGAACAGATTGACACCAAACCTACAAAAGGCACTTCCTTGACCTGAGGACTAGCTCTCTGCCAAATTTCAAGTAATTCTGTTCAGCCGTTCGGGCTGTAGCTGTGTCTAAAGGTCCTATGGAAAAATGCATGGGAAAAACGCGTTTTGGGACCCCCCTTTTATCTCAGCCCCCGCTTGACGAATCCCCCCGAGACTTTCAGGGTAGGAGCGGAGCGTAGCGCCCCACCTATTTTGAAAAATTCGCGAGGATTCGACGACCGGCGCCAAAGTTATTCAAAATAGAATGTTACGGATTTCCTATGGAAACGTGGTCCTAACTATAACTACCTACTGGCGACCGCCAGTAGGTAATATATATATATATATATATATATATATATATATATATATAGATACATATTATCCACTGGCGGTCGCCAGTAGATAGTTATAGTTAGGACCATGTTTCCATAGGAAATCTCAAAATTCTATTTTGAATAACTTTCGCGGCGGTTGATGAATCCTCGTGAAATTTTCAAAACTAATGGGGCGCTCCGCTCAGCTCCTACCCTGAAAGTCTCGGGGTGATTCGTCAGGCGGGGGCCGAGAAAAATGGGGGGTCCCAAAACGCGTTTTCTCCATGCATTTTCCCGTAGGACCTTTAGTCGAAGGTACAGCCCGAACGGCTGAACAGAATTACTTGAAATTTGACAGAGAGGTAGTCCTCAGGTCAGGGAAGTGCCTTTTACAGGTCTGGTGTCAATCTGTTCAGTATTTCCTGAGAAAATAGCATTTAAAAGCATATAAATATCTATAAGCGCGTACCGTGCGCGCACCATAAGCGCACGGTGCGCGCACCCTAACGTGCGCAAGCGAAATTCTGATTGGTTGTTACATGTCTGTAAACATTCGAATCGGTCGAAATCAGGAAGTGTCAGCCGCCATTTTGTCTGTCACACTGAAAAGGAAAGGTGGAGAACGTGAACAGGGGGCAGGGTAGGGAGTTCCTGACCCCCTAGCCTTTGTCAGGGGGTCACAGTGGGACCCCGAAGGGCCAAAAAAAAGATTTTAATTTTTTTTTTTAATTCGTGGGGTGCGCGCACCGTGCGCGCACGGAATAAAAAAAAAAAAAAAAGATTTAAAAAAGAAGATTAAGTGTTTAGATATTAGGTGGCTCGAAAAAGACCCGTTGTGTTTATTGAGTGTTTTTTGGTACCTACAAGTAAGTACCGATGCAGAGTCTAAAGTTCAAGAGGAAGACTCTGTTCCCTTCATCATTGAAATGTACACCGTCCACTCTATAAATGTCTTGCATGTTGTAACGCAAGTTGTTGTGGTATATAGAACCCATACCATAGTCTCTGAGGAAAGCAGAAACAGACTTATTGATGTGCTTTCTTGCTTTGTCAATCTGCGGACAATGTTGGTTGGACCAGTTCCACTTTTGCCTTTGGCATATATTAGAATATACAAAGGCAGTTTGTGGAAAAAGTGACATCAATTGCACAAAGGTGTCCTTAATAAGCATTTCCAGACCTACCCCAGTTAAAGTGCCTAGGTCATTTCCACCACAGTGCACAATAATAAGGTTAGGCTGTGGGAGATGTAGAAAGGTTTTCACCAAAGGCATTAATTGGTGCCACTTTAACCCTCTCTGACCAATCTATTTAATGTCTACATTTGGCAAAGCAAGGCCTTTCACAGTACCTCTTTTTTCTGCTAACTTTTCACTCCAGAAGACATAGCTGTGACCTATAATCCACACTGTGAACATCTTCCAAGGAGATCTGGATGCACTCAGAAGGTGTCTTTCAGTAGAATGGCAATATGAAATGAAAGATAGTTGTAAAATGGAGGCTTACATACTTTTGTTTAAATAAAAAGAGCTCATTGGCTATTTCAGATCATTCTACACAAAAAACTAGGCTGTATGTTTACATTTATAAAAGCATGTTTGTTATTGGTTGTGAAAAAGGTGTTCTAACAGAACATTAGTTTGGATTTGCTGTTAGGTTTGAAAAGTCAAGCACTCTTGCTCTTTGGAATAGAAACATTGTGTGCTGAACTTCTGACCTCTCTGCTCACACCAGTGTTCCATGACCTGTTGCTGTGGTAGCAGGCAGAAGTAATGTTGGGGGTAGGGATCATTTGGAAAGGGTTGAAATTTGCAACCAATAGAAATGTGTGTTTCCATTTGAAAAAATGTGGGAAACACTGTGATTTGAAGTTAACATGTATATATGTGAAAAAAGAGAGGGAAACATTGCCATTTACTGGTTCTGCTGAGAGGTGTACAGTTCAGAGATTCTGGCTCTGATAATCTGCTGTGTGAGTGCCACATTTATTTCTCAACTAACTACTTTTAAAGGTGAGTTAGGAATTTGAGAGGGGATGTATGTGGTGTAGTTTGATATAAATAATAGAAATGTGTTTCTTCTTTTAAAGTTGTGTTTTACATTTTATGTTTTGGAAGATATTTAACTGCCTTGAACATGTCAGATATTATGGAGTATGTCTTCACCATAAATTAAGGTGTTCTGGTATCACCCAGCAATACTGTTTTGTGCCTAGAATCACACCATGAGTCTGTCTGCACACAGGAATTTTTCTCAGAGATTTAATTTGTGTTGCTCTTGCTCTGTTAGACTTGCACTTGCAGGAAAGGGGCAGCTTGTTTTCTTGAACTGTGATGGTTAGCATTCAGCAGAAATCACTTTCTCACAAATGAGAGGAAAATGCTAACACATTTGAAATTAGCATGGTACATTTTCCTTCCACTTTTAAACTTGTGTTTTACATTTTATGTTAAGGAAGATATTTAACAGCCTTGAACATGTCAGATATTATGGAGTATGTCTTCACCATAAGTTAAGGTGTTCTGGTATCACCCAGAAATACTGTTTTGTGCCTAGAATCACACCATGAGTCTGTCTGCACACAGGAATTCTTCTCAGAGATTTAATTTGTGTTGCTCTTGCTCTGTTAGACTTGCACTCACAGGAAAGGGGCAGCTTGTTTTCTTGAACTGAGATGGTTAGCATTCAGCAGAAATCACTATCTCACAAATGAGAGGAAAATGCTAACACATTTAAAATTAGCATGGTGCATTTTCCTTATACTTTTAAAGTTGTGTTTTTTTATGTTAAGGAAGATATTTAACTGCCTTGAACTTGTCAGATATTATGGAGTATGTCTTCACCATAAGTTAAGGTGTTCTGGTATCACCCAGCAATAATGTTTTGTGCCTAGAATCACACCATGAGTCTGTCTGCACACAGGAATTCTTCTCAGAGATTTAATTCGTGTTGCTCTTGCTCTGTTAGACTTGCACTCGCAGGAAAGGGGCAGCTTGTTTTCTTGAACTGTGATGGTTGGCATTCAGCAGAAATCACTATCTCACAAATGAGAGGCAAATGCTAACACATTTGAAATTAGCATGGTACATTTTCCTTCCACTTTTAAAGTTGTGTTTTACATTTTATGTTAAGGAAGATATTTAACTGCCTTGAACATGTCAGATATTATGGAGTATGTCTTCACCATAAGTTAAGGTGTTCTGGTATCACCCAGCAATACTATTTTGTGCCTAGAATCACACCATGAGTCTGTCTGCACACAGCACTTCTTCTCAGAGATTTAATTCGTGTTGCTCTTGCTCTGTTAGACTTGCAGTCGCAGGAAAGAGGCAGCTTGTTTTCTTGAACTGTGATGGTTAGCATTCAGCAGAAATCACTATCTCACAAATGAGAGGCAAATGCTAACACATTTGAAATTAGCATGGTACATTTTCCTTATACTTTTAAAGTTGTGTTTTACATTTTATGTTAAGGAAGATATTTAACTGCCTTGAACATGTCAGATATTATGGAGTATGTCTTCACCATAAGTTACGGTGTTCTGGTATCACCCAGCAATACTGTTTTGTGCCTAGAATCACACCATGAGTCTGTCTGCATACAGGAATTCTTCTCAGAGATTTAATTTGTGTTGCTCTTGCTCTGTTAGACTTGCACTCGCAGGAAAGGGGCAGCTTGTTTTCTTGAACTGTGATGGTTAGCATTCAGCAGAAATCTCTATCTCACAAATGAGAGGCAAATGCTAACACATTTGAAATTAGCATGGTACATTTTCCTTCCACTTTTAAAGTTGTGTTTTACATTTTATGTTAAGGAAGATATTTAACTGCCTTGAACTTGTCAGATATTATGGAGTATGTCTTCACCATAAATTAAGGTGTTCTGGTATCACCCAGCAATACTGTTTTGTGCCTAGAATCACACCATGAGTCTGTCTGCACACAGGAATTCTTCTCAGAGATTTAATTTGTGTTGCTCTTGCTCTGTTAGACTTGCAATAGCAGGAAAGGGGCAGCTTGTTTTCTTGAACTGTGATGGTTAGCATTCAGCAGAAATCACTATCTCACAAATGAGAGGCAAATGCTAACACATTTGAAATCAACATGGTAGATTTTCCTTCCACTCCCGCAATGGGTGAGGTAGTTCCTACATGTTCAAAAGCCCAATTAACCCTTACCACATGTGCTCTTACATACATCTTTACAGTCTTCATGCAGTTGTGCAAGCGTCCATGCAGATCTCTCTTGCACCTGACAATACACAGTCTCCAGAAGCACGCTCTTAGCACACATACAGGTGCTTCTCCTGCACTCCCATGCTTACTATTCGGCACTGTGTGGTATTTTAGATAGCAGTGTGTAACGCTAAAACATTCAACGTCACCAAGGCTCATTTCCTTTGCTCTACTCTAATCACTCATCCTGTAACACATGCTGATGGTCTCAAGTAGCTGTTAGGACATGTGCTCTTTTCTGCCTCTCTAAAATATAAGGAAAATGTGTCAGGCTGCTATAGTAATTTTCACTTACTCTACCACAGTAGTAAATGTGCTTTGAAATTGCCAAACAAAAATCGTTTTGTGCCTAGAATCACACCATAAGTCTGTATGCACACAGGAATTGATGTTAGAGATTTAATACGTGTTGGTATTGTTCTGTCAGACTTGCAGTTGTAGGAATGGGACAGCTCCTATGATAGGATTTGAAAAGCTCAAATAAAAAATCGTAATGTATTAAAATTACATAAAGGTATTTTTGTTTTCAGTTTCTTTCAGGTATTGCTGAACAACAGTGAAATTAATTAAAGATGCCTATAAAGTCAAGAAAGAGAAAAGAACAGCAACAACATCTATATTTGAAGACAACTGGACAAAAAAAATTAGTTGAAGAACCTCATGTTGGAAAAAAGAAAAAGTCTTCTGGTAAGCAGACTAAGGATTTTTTTAAAAATATCTTCAAACAAAGAAAAAATGTTAAAAATATATCCACTGCAAATAGTGTTTCAAGTACAAAACAACAACAGAGTCGACAGAAAATACTAAAAGCTAATGTAGAATCAGAAGTAAGAAAGAGTGACTTAACATGAAAAATAGATTTTAAAACATTCGACGAAAAATGTTTCAGAGAATAGTGATGTTAAATTTGCTAAAGGATGTGAAAAAATATAAGAAGAAAACCAAATTTTATTAAAAAAAGAAATATATTGAAACAATTGTTGCAAAGGCTTTGGAAATAAAAAGAAAACTATTCATTTTAATTTTGAACAGGATGCGTAGATTAGAAAAATTAGTCAAAGCAATGAAGTCACAAAGCAAAAGGAAAAGAGTAGTGAAAAAAAATAACTTTTGTAAAGTGTTTTTAGGAGAATGGAAGCATAGTTCAAGTACTGAACCATTTTTTAATGAAGAGAGTTATCTTCAAAGTAATAGTTTGTTGCATGCAGTTGACACCAATGGTCGAGCTTATGAAGTTAAAGATGGTTGTGTAATGGAAAGGAGAAAATGGTTCCAAGAAATGAGGAAGAAGTGTTAGCTGATGAGGTTATGGGGAGACGTCCTAAAGCCCCAGTGTACACTTGGAATTGTAGTAGTATTTGTACTGTGCGACAGGAATCTATTGATAAATTACGTGACTTTCTAAGAGAATATAGTAAAAATTGTGTTAAACAGAAGATTAAGGTGCTTCAAAGACTAGATCCATGCAGAGTGAGAGAGAATACTGGTTTGCAAGGACATTCTCTGGCTTGTCTATCTAGGAAAGATTGCCAACGTGTTTTTCACCATTTTAGGATGCTGGCTGTCCATCATACTGAAATGAGAAAGTTTGTGAGAACATTGTATTGTGCTAAAAGTCCAGCACTAAAGTTAAATGAGTTGAATAATGCTCTGTTCCGTGGATCTGTATCAGATGTAGTGAAGGTTACTGATGATATTCAGTTTTGTTACTTTGGTCCAGAGCAAGAAAGTGCAGGAAATGACACAGTTATTGAGGAAAATGTGGAAGAGAATGTAGAACTCACTGTTAGTAAAAATTTTGAAGATGAAATGATAAAATTTACTATCATCTCTAATGAAAGACCAAATATTACTTGTATTTGTTGCCGGAGAAGCCGTTATAAAATACAAACAAGGAATGTTGATCTCTATAAAAAAAGTGAAAATGAAGATAGTTATAAGTGGAAGGAGTTTGCAACATATATATTTCTGGAAAATTGTTTTGATTTGGGTGAAGATCAGCGTATTTGTAAATACTGTTATAACAAGTTAGAAGAAAATAGAATGCCAGCTAGAGCTGTACATAATAATTTAGAATTGGTTGATATTCCTGCAGAACTTTCTGATTTAAATACGTAGGAGTCTATACTCATTCAATGTGTCCATCCGTTTCAGACCATAGTGCGTATGGAGCCCAAAACAGGTAAATTACCTCCTTCGGATTTACAAAGAGGTTTAAAAGGAAGAGTTGTCTATTTGCCATTGGATTTGAAAAAAAATATGGAAACAATTGATGCAGATAGTTTTGAAACTGAACCATTAGTTATTCTGGTTAATGGTGTACCTACAAAGAATAAGAAAATTTGGCAGGAGCTGGTAGATGTACGAAAAGTACAAAGAGCAAATTTATATTTGAAAAGAAATAATAAATGGTATGAAACAATTTATATGGATGAAGATGAAGAAGAATTACTAGCAGACACAGGATACCAACTGGGCAAATTGAAAAAGTGGATAAGTCAAAAGAAGAAGAAATTTATGAACATTTCAGCATATATCCTCTTCATTCTAAAGAAGTTATGGGAAACACTATTGATCTGTTTCAGATGAAAAAAGCACAAGGAACTCCCGTGAGTGTATGGGAGGAGAGCTTGGAAGCTCGTTGTTTTCCCCAGCTGTTTCCTACAGGAAAAGGTGGACGATATGATAAACGTCCTGTACAGATTCCTGCTTCTGAGTATCGGACTACAAGATTATATGCAGAAGATCCAAGATTTCGTCAAAGTATTCCTTATTTGTTCCATCTTTTATTTGAAAGTGACTTGTCTGCACTATCTTATGCAGTAAATCACATTTTGAAAACTGGAGTACATCTACATAATGTGTCTGCAAAGGATTTTATGAACAAAGTGCAACAGCGAGATGATCATTTGGAATCTCAATTGATTAATCTCATGGCTTGTCAGCATGGGACTAATGAATATTGGTACCGACGCCATGGAGAATTGAAATGCATGTTACGGAATTTAGGAACTCCTACATGGTTCCTTACCCTAAGCTGTGCAGAGTACTCTTGGGATGATTTACTGGATTTTCTTCGAGAGGCAAATTTAAATATTGAAAACATCCAATACAAGACAGCAGGAGAATTGTGCTCATTGGATCCGGTTAATGTTTGCAGATATTTCAATCATAGATTTGAGGCTATGATGTCCTTCATCTGCAATAAAAAAAAATCCACCTCTTGGAGAAGTTGTGGATTTATTTTGGAGAAAAGAGTACCAAGCAAGAGGTGCTCCACATATTCATATGCTGTTGTGGATCAAGGATGCACCCAAATTTGGAACAGATGCTGATGAAGCAGTTTTATCATTCATTGAAGAATATGCAACATGTGCTATACCAAAAAGCACATAAGAAAAAAACTTAAAGAGCAAGTTTTACGTTTCCAAAGTCATCGGTGTGGAAAATACTGTCGACGAAAGTACAAAAGTAAAGATAAATTCTACACAAAATGTCGATTTGGATTTCCACGACCTGTTCTTTCAAAAGGAAGAGTAAACAGTTTTATGTCACCTGTGCGACATACTATTACAAGAAAATCGCTGAAAAATACCTACAACCTAAGAAGAAAAGAAGAATCGAAATACATAAATGACTACAACCCAGTCATTTTATCCATGTGGAAGGCTAACATGGATATTCAATATGTAGCTGACAATTCTATTGCTGTTGCTCAGTATGTCACATCTTACATCACAAAATCTGAGAAAACGGAATTGAAAGAAATGTGGGAAGAGATTTCTCACGAGAAGACTGTCAGTAAAAAGCTATACAGTTTCAGTTTAAAGATGTTATCGCATCGAGAAATTGGATCCTACGAGTGCTCAGATAGGTTATCATCTGCAAGTCTATACTCCAAATCCAGAAGAATAATTTGGGTAAGTTTAGGCCTTGCAGGAATGCGAAATCGGGTACTGAAATCTATTCGAGAAATTGAATATTTAGCTGAGTACGAACCAGAAAGTACAGACATTTTAAGAAAAAAAATGTTGGACACATATTACCCACAAAGAAGTCATCATCTTGAGAACATGTGTCTCTATGAAGTACTGCAGAACTACATTTTTAAACGGAATGCCACAGAAGACATCAACAATGGAAAATATAAAGTCACTGGTGAGGAAGGATGTTTGGTGAAGCAAACAAAAGGAATTTTGATTAATCACCGGAAGCTGAGTTGCGACACTACTGACAAAAAGGAATTTTACTACTTGGCACTTTTACAGCTGTTTAAACCATGACGTTCAGAGGACGAACTACTTGGAGATTTTCAGAGCTATGAAGATTCCTTTAATGCTTGCAAAGATAGCATAGAATGCAGTACTTTCACAACTTATGTTCAAATGTTAAATGAAGAAATTGAACAAGAAGCAACAATTGCAGCTGAAGTAGCTAGGGACAGTTCTCAAGACAGTCAAAGTTCTGGGACGTTCAGTCAAGATCCTCTAGGACAACCAATCGTAGAAAATGAAGCTGCAATAGCCATGACTGAAGTGGAAACAGCTATGAATCAAGCTCAGGAAGATTTAATAAACTTACCAAATATGGAACAACAACTGAATGATGAACAACAACAAATTTATGAGGAATTCAGTAAAAAAATTGATCACGGATTACTACATGAAAATAAAGAGTGCTCATGCACATCTTTTAAACCAATCAGAATGTATGTGAGTGGACAAGCAGGAACTGGAAAAAGTTTCTTAATTAAAGTAATTAGAAGCTACCTACAGAACAAAACGGATTCAACTTTGTCTTGTGTTGTTACTGCTCCAACTGGGTTAGCAGCGTATAACATAAAAGGAGTTACCTTACATCGTTTGCTAATGTTACCAGTAGAGCATGAGAACAAAATACAATACCACAAGCTAACAGGAGAAGCATGTTTTGAAGTTTCAAGAGTATTGAAGAAAATGAAAGTACTCATTATTGATGAGGTAAACATGGTATCAAACTTAATGCTTGCCTTTGTGCATTTATGAATGCAGCAAATTCTAAAGACAGACTATGACGTCTTATTTGGAGGAAAACACGTCATAGTTTTTTGGGGATCTTTTGCAGCTCACTCCAGTTAAAGGACAACCAGTATTCCATACACTTACACATGAAGACACGAAAAAGTTGTTAGGAAGTATAGGTAATGTCAATATTTGGACATACTTTGAGTATAAAGAACTCATTACCAATATGAGGCAAGCCAATGATGAGGATTATGCAAGTATTCTCAAAGATATCAGAATTGGACTACTCACAGAACATGGCAGAAAAGCTTTACAGAGTCGATTGCTGTGTAATGTGTTTCCAACAGAACAAATAGTTCCAGAGAAAATATACAAGAAAATTGCTGAAAAAAATACTGTAATCTGCTTAATGCCAACACTACATGAATGCTCTATATTCAATCAAGAACTTTTGAAATTGGAAAATGAAGAGATTATAAAACTGGAAGCTGTGGATAAAATACAGCATGAAGGAATAACTATTATATTGACAAGCAAATTGACAACTAAATTGGATTCTCTAGAGAAAAACATATCGAAAACAGCTGGTTTGGAAAAGAATCTTTATGTATGTATGAACTGTCGAGTAATTTTAAGACGTAATTTGGATGTAGAAAAAGGTTTAGTAAACGGAGCTATGGGTAAAGTTGTGGGTTTTGTTAATTACCAGAAAAAAGTTGGAATTAAATTTTTAAAAATAAAATTTGATCAGATTGAAGAGGTTAAAGACATTTGTCATTGTTCAGTTCGTTTCTTGCTTGTGAAAGACTTATATGTACGTAGGAAGCAGTTTCCGTTTTCTGTAGCATATGCTGTAACTATTCACAAATCTCAAGGATTAACTGTAGATAGTGCATTTGTAAACATTGGATCTACTGTGTTTAAAGAAGGTATGGCATATGTTGCTTTGTCACGCGTGAAAAAAATATCTGGTTTATTCATGATAGACTTTGATGACTCAAAAGTTAGTGCTGATGCAAACTGGGTAAAGGAGTATAATAGATTAAGAAGAAGCTATCCTCCTCCTTTAGGTCAGTATCCTGTGTTTGAAAAACGTGTTGTTTGTCGGAAAAGGAGATTTGAGAATATCTGTAATGAGGATGTACAGAAGAAAAAACAAAAAGAGAGTGATGTGACTGCAAGCAAAAAGAAAAAGGACAGTGTTGAAGAGGTTGTTGGTTGTCATTTTGAAAATAGCTCTGGTGTCAACTGCTACGCAAATGTAGTGCTGAATGTTGTATTTTATCTTCAAATTTTGCAAGAGCAGATAATACTAAATCATGGAAAAAGATTCTGTTCTCTGCTGAGTCTCTTTTATGAGGAGCTGAGTAATGATAAAACTAAAATAGAAAGTGCTTCTGATGTTAGAAATCTATTAAATGAATGTTCTGGATGTACACAGTTTACACAAGATGTCCAGCAAGATGCACAGGAATTTTTAATGCATATGCTTATGGTACTGGAAGATGAAGGGGTAGAAAAAGAAAATATATTTGGTGTCTAATTTAAATGGGAACATTGTTGTGAAAACTGTATGAACACATGCAGCAGTAATGTTGATTCTGAAAGGTTCATATATTTAACATTACCAGAGAGTAAATCAGTGACTTTTAGTAAATTAGTTAAAGATGCTAATCACAACATGGAATGTTCTCAATGTAAATCTGACATGTTATCAACGTTATTTTTAAATAAATATGGACAGTATGTAATTTTAATGATGCAACGTTGTAAAGCAGATGGAACTAAATTGGAAACTTTTCTAAAGAAGTTTGTAGGAAATCAATTATCAATATCAGGTAAAACTTTTGTTGCAGTTGCAATAATTTTTCATGATGGACCTTCTATAACTTCTGGTCATTACACAGTTTATCTTAAATGTGAAAAAGGATGGACACTGTGTAATGATTCTCAATTGATTTTCATGCAACGTTTGCCTTATGATTTACCAAATTGTTACTTAATTTTTCTAAAACCAAAATTTTAGATACAAATTCCAGCATCTGAAGAAACCATTATTTCAATTTTATAGGATTAACATTGGATATTTCACTTAAAAAGGATTTTAAAATTACCATTTGGCCTCATGGAAAGGTAAAGGTAACAATTGTGGACTTTTTTGACAGATATTATTTTTGTGTACGTGCCTAAGCAGCAAGAATTACAGACGTTATTTATTGCAAATAATTATTGTTCTTAGAAGGTATTTTTACTATATTTGTGACATTTCTATCAAGGTCTGTTTTAGTGAGGATACATTCTGGGCTTCTTTTAACAATCTTTTCGATTGTTTATTTTTTTGCCCGCTGTTAAATGATGAATACAATTGATATCACTATTTTCAGTGAAATTCAATACATTCTGAAAATAGCAAAAAAAGGGCAAAAAATGCTTTGTTAAATATGAAAAAATATGTACTGATAAAGAAAATGTATTGTTGAATATTAATACTTTTTTTCTTTTTTCAGATCTTGAAAGAAAATTTAGGAAGTGTAATCCATTTTACTTGCAATTAAAAAAAAACATTTAAAAATGGGTTTCAATTTAAAACAAAGGTGGAGAACATGGAAAGGGGGCAGGGTAGGGACTTCCTGACCCCCTAGTCTTTGTCAGGGAGTCCCTGAAGGATCACAAAGGGTGAAAAAAACGATTAATTAAAAAAAAAAAACGTGCGCGCACGGTAAAAAAAAATCAAAAAATAGATTTTAAAAACAAGTTTTTGTGTTTAGATTTTAGGTGGCTCTAAAAAGAGCCCTTGTGTTAGTGTAGGGACAGAGGAACAGAAAAACGAAAACATGTAAAAAACTATGGCCTGGTGCATGAGTGCTGCTCTATCTTCCTCTCAATGAGATCAATACTGGTTTCACCAATAGAAATAAGAGCATGACAGTCAATGCACCGTGTATACAGCCTCCGAAAAGCAGGGCGTATATCCAGAGGTAAAGAAGTAGGTGAAGGCGCCACCGCAGATGAAGTGCTCGGCTGAGCTGCTGCGGATGGGCTCGGCTGAGCTGCTGCGGATGTGCTCGGCTGAGCTGCTGGAGAGTTTTCACTAGCAGCTCGAGCAAAAGCCACAGGATGTACCCCTTCAACGTGCCTTAACATCGTGTGAATACTAAAAGAGTATTTCTTATTAGCATTTCCACGTGATAAGGTCCGCTGACAAATAATGCAGGTGACTTTGGGAGCATTTACCTTCTTCTGCCCCGCAGGAAAAGTGAAAAACTGCCATATGAAAGAGTCTTTCTGCTTCCTCTGCCACTGTGGCACAAGATTCTCCTGATCACTACTAGAAGATGGCTGCTGCTCTGCCATTGTATCTCAAAAACAGATCAGCTCCTTCTCCCAGAGAATCAGAAGTAATAATAAGGGGAGTGGGTGTGGTATTGGAAGAATCTGGAACTGAAACTAATATGAACCAATGAAAAGAGTTGTTTCCTAATCACATGACTTGCCTGGGTGTGGTGTTGGAAGAATCTGGAAGTGAAAGTACTATGAACCAATGAAAAGTGATCTTTATTAATCACACGACTTGCCTGGGTGTGGTGTTGGAAGAATCTGGAAGTGAAAGTACTATGAAGCAATGAAAAGTGTTCTTTCTTAATCACATGACTTACCGTGCGCGCTCCGTGCGCGCAAGGCGCATGCGCGGAGCATGCGCACAGGCGCGAACGTACCACGCGCGCATGAGCGAACGTACCGTGCATGCGCGAACTTAGCGCGCGTAGCACGCACGACGTACGCATGCGTACGTGGAGAACGTACGCATGCGCACACAAAGAACGTACGCATGCGTACGTAGTGCGCGCACTGAGCGCGTACGAAGCACGCGTGCATGTGCGAACGTAGCGCGCGGAGTACGCATGCGTACGTGGAGAACGTACGTACGCGCACAGCACCGAGCGCGTACGATGACTTAGCAATCACCGTGCGCGCACCGAGCGCGCACGGTAAAAACCCTTTAAAAAAGAAAAAAAAGAAAGAATTAAAGTGTTTATAAGTTAATAGAAGATATTAACTATGCTGTTCAACTTTATCAAAAAAATTTTTTATTTAAACTGAGCCATTCCAAATTAAAGGATAGAGGTAATCTATAACTATATACATAGGTAACTTTTTGTAAAAGAAATTTATAAAAAATATAATAAAAAATACATAAATTAGCATTAAAAAAACATTTCAAATTCACTGAAAAAACCATAGGTTTCACAAACGTTATAGTTAGGAATTAGCATTTAAAAAACCTTGCAAATTCATTGAATAAACCATAGGTTTCACACACATTATAGTTAGCTGGAAATTTCACTCGTACAAAACCATTGAAATTCCACCGTTATAGTTAGTTCAGCTAACTATAACTTGCGCGCCCGCAATCCACTGCTGATGACGTCACATATTACATCACTCATGACATGGTCAGTGACATCACTGATGACATCTCTGATGACATCTCAAATGACATCACTGATGACATTACTGATGACGTCATCCATGTGATAAATTAGTGCATCTTCTCACACCCTAATATAACCTTTGATACACCCCCTCAAAATTTCAGACGGCCATTTTGAAAACCATAGATACTACAATACCAATAACTACATACCCACTCATTGACTCTTAGGTCTACATACATCTCCACTCACTCACCTGTACAGTCACTCATACTTATAGTCACTCCGTACAGGACTATCATATGCATTTATACACCTATATAGACACTCACACACCGCCAATCATCCATTGAGGTACTAACACACCTAGTCAGTCATGCAATTAATTAAACACAGTCCAATTTACTCACCTATACAGTTAAACACACTCAAGTTCACTTACTCATAAAATTACTAACAAATTCTGACGCTCTTATTCAATTACTAATACAAGTACACACTCATCCATACAGCCACCCCCGCAATCACACACTCTCACATATAGATAGTTATATACTCTTACACACATATACACTGCGTTTCACATATGTAGTTACTGACACATGTACAACTGAGATATACATTCAATCACTAACACACCCATACATACACTCACCCAACCATAAAGTCCATCACAATTGCACTCTTAAAACCATGCACCCACTGAATCATCCTCTCACACATCTATGCACAGAGTCACACACACCCTACCCACACAAACACTCAGGCACCCATACAGATACTCAGACAACCAATCAGTAACCCATATAGACACTCATATAGCTATTCACAAAACCATGCAGCCACTGATACACCAACACACAGACACATACAGACATTCACACAGTTTAGTCACTAGTCTGCAGTAAGATACTTTTAATGACTCACTTATAGAGTCAGTTACGCACCTAGAAAATCACCCATTCACACACTTATACACCCACTCATTCTTCAACAGCCCTTTTCCTATATATATTAAATATATTAAAACTGTACAGAAACACATACTCACTGGATGATGTCATCAGTGATGTCATCAGTGATGTCATTTGAGATGTCATCAGTGATGTCATCAGTGATGTCACTGACCATGTCATGAGTGATGTAATATGTGACGTCATCAGCAGTGGATTGCGGGCGCACGAGTTATAGTTAGCTGAACTAACTATAACGGTGGAATTTCAATGGTTTTGTACGAGTGAAATTTCCAGCTAACTATAACGTGTGTTAAACCTATGGTTTTTTCAGTGAATTTGCAAGGTTTTTTAAATGCTAATTCCTAACTATAACGTTTGTGAAAACTATGGTTTTTTCAGTGAATATATATATATATATATATATATATATATATATATATATATATATATATATATATATATATATATATAAATTCACTGAAAAAACCATAGGTTTCACACATGTTATAGTTAGCTGGACATTTCACTCGTAAAAAAACATTGAAATTCCCCCGTTATAGTTAGTTCAGCTAACTATAACTCGCACGACCGCAATCCACTGCTGATGACGTCGCATATTACATCACTGTATTCACTAAGATACTGTTAATAAGTCAGTTATACAATTAATTTTACAAAAAAAACATCCATTTAGACACTAATTTACCCATTTATTCTTCCATTAACCTTTAGATATACATATATAAAAAATGTTTTTTTTTCAGAAAGACACATATTCACTGGATGATGTCATCAGTGATGTCATCAGTGATGTAATTTGAGATGTCATCAGTGATGTCATGAGTGATGTTACTGACCATGTCATGAGTGATGTAATATGCGATGTCATCAGCAGTGGATTGTGGTCGTGCGAGATATAGTTAGCTGAACTAACTATAACGGGGGAATTTCAATGGTTTTTTACGAGTGAAATGTCCAGCTAACTATAACATGTGTGAAACCTATGGTTTTTTCAGTGAATTTGCAAGGTTTTTTAAATGTATGTATTATTATATTTTTTATATATTTATTTTACAATAAACTACCTATGTATATAGTTATAGTTTGACTGTATCCTTTAATATGGAATGGCTCAGCTCTTTTATTTTGAATTTGGATAAAGTTGAACAGCATAGTTAATATCTTCTATAAACTTATAAACAGTTTAAAATGTTTTTTGTTTTTTTAAAGGTTTTCACCGTGCGCGCATCGTGCGTGCACCCCGCCATTTTTTGAAAAAAAATAAAATGTTTTTTTCACCCTTCGGGGTCCTTCAGGGACCCCCTGACAAAGGCTAGGGGGTCAGGAACTCTCTACCCTGCCCCCTTTTCACGTTCTCCACCTTTCTTTTTCACTGCCACACACAAAATGGCGTCCGACACTTCCTGATTTCGACCGATTCGAATGTTGACTGACATCTAACCACCAATCAGAATTACGCTCGCTCACGGCATCGTGCACGCACGGTGCGCGCATATAGATATTTATGTACTTTTAACTGCAATTTTCTCAGGAACTACTGAACAGATTGACACCATATATGCAAAAGGCACATGCCTGACCTGAGGACTACCTCTTTGCCAAATTTCAAGTAATTCTGTTCAGCCGTTCGGGCTGTACCTTCGACTAAAGGTCCTATGGGAAAATGCATGGGGAAAACGTGTTTTGGGACCCCCCTTTTTTCTCAGCCCCCTCTTGACGAATCACCCCAAGACTTTCAGGGTAGGAGCTGAGCAGAGCGCCCCATTAGTTTTGAAAATTTCACGAGGATTCGTCAACTGGCACCAAAGTTATTCCTATGGGAACTCGATCCTAACTATAACTATCTACTGGCGACCGCCAGTAGATAATATATATATATATTCCAAGGAGACAAGCGGCACAAATTAGGACACAAGTAAGACCTGACTCCATGCTCCTTCATTTTCAAGAAATGTAATCAGCAACGTGTTTCAACCCTTCAGGGTCTTCATCATAGTCATACAATATACAATGTGCACAATCACCTATAAAGAGATGATTATTGAAAAATGGAAAAATGCTTCACACCAACTGTGGTCATGATGTTTATCAAAGCTCCTGAGCATTACATTTTCTTTTGCGACTTCATGTGTAATTACAAGTTTAAAAAAACAGCTGTATGTTTAGTTTCAATTTATCATAAAACAAATGAAACAAAAGAGAATGATCCTCTAGCTCTCCATAGCTACGTCAAATGTAAAACTCCCAAAGTAGCCTTTCATGATCTCTCACGGTGCCTATAGTAACTGAAAAACCACTTTTGAAGTGACCAGTTTCATAAAACTACCAAAGTGGGCAACCATATTTGGCGCATAAGCTAATTGTGCAGGCGCATGTTATATCACAAGAAGCAATGTGCATAATACATAGAAATTCATGCAAATTATATTTACATTGTGCAAACTGTCAATTTTATTGATGCAAATAAACATGTGATTTCACCAGTGAAACAGCTATGGAGCAGCCCCGTGGCCTAGTCAGAAAAGTAAATTTACCTGGGCTGTGCTAACATCTCGGAACCAGAATGGGCATATTTTTTAACCACCTACATTGAAGAAGCCAAGGAGGGAGTCAGGCTCGCAGATAACAGGGTAAAAATGGCACTTCCAACTGGAACGGGATCCCTGTGTCAAGACCAGGCCCACACTATTAAGACTCTCTATTAGGAGGAAGACACATGCATGGATAGTACTGCAAGAATCACATCTACAACAGATGATGAAGTTACTTCTCATTATTGGGATCAACAACATCATGACTAAATTGATCAGACTTTCTCTGCATCTTGAATAGCGCGTGCCATAATAAAAGGAAGATCCGACGGTGCATCCTAGCACAATGGCAAACAAGACATCTCGTTCTGGGCAGAACAGTTAAAAACGAAATTTGACTACTGCCAGATGACCTCACAAATACCCCTCTCATGGCTAGGCCTGGGTGGAGTTCCAAAGTGACCAAAAACTCAGCGGAGTTCCACAAGTGACGGAGTGCAGCGCGAAATGCCCTTTGCGATGATCTTCTTGCTGCTCAAGTAAAAATTCGACCTGAGCTGCAGCTCGTGCTTGCCAACTTATCATTGGCGAGTGCGAGCAGGGGAAAAAAACTCCTCTGCACTACGTGGAGTGGAGTTTTCTGTACTCTGTGAGCCACGCGGAGTGCAGAAAACTCTCCAAACTCCGCAAACGGAGGAGAGTTCACTGCCCAGGCCTACTAATGGCGAGGCACCATAATCCTTCCGATCAACAAAGGTAGCGCAAGATCTGATTAAAAAAACTACAGGCTGATAGCCCTCCTGGATAATGATGACAAACACTACACCAGCTTGTTGCGTGGAACAAAATCGGTTAATCCACTTTAATCATACAGGGTTTGCGGCTAAATCTGGGACATTATCCAACCTCTTGGAAATATCAGTCTTGAAGGACAAAGCAACAGCTTCAAAATCCTCAATTCTTTGTTGCTTTGTCGACTTTAAAGCTGCATTTGATTGAATGCCCAGTGGTTTACTGTGGGATAAGTTACAGAGATGAGGGATGCCCTGGCCCCTTCTGGAGACCATAATCCAGCTTCACTCAGATACTTTGATTCGTATAAAACTGGATGATGGAGCTCACATTTCTAGGAAAACTAAAACATCACGAGGAGTGAAGCAGTAGTGCGTGTTGGCCCCACTGCTTTTTCATTTATTTATTGCAGACTTACCACAGTACTTGTATGTCATCAAAAGCCATTCACCAAGAATAGGTGTTACTCGGATCAGTAATCTGCTGTATGTTGAAGACCTCGCCCTCTTTAGCTACACAAGGGTTTTCCTTCATGGCTTCTTGACCAACAAACTAGAGGTGAATCTATCTAAAACGAAGGTTGTAACCTGCGGCAAGAAAAAATATTAAGGATGAGTATGGTCTTATAGTGGTAGATCAGTCTTATAAATACCTAGGGGTCCACATCGACACTAGATGTTCTTTTGTGAAACAACGACCACAGGTCGTTGCAAAAGTTACTGGGCCCAAGCCTGTCTCCATTAGTAACAGTTATGAGGGCCATAATTCTTCCCTCCTTAATATATGGCATGGGATGCATGTTGGGAAATGATTATCACCTGTTAAACAAACTCATTTCCAAGCAAGTGATTCAACTGCAGCAACATTCATCTCCTGCTCAGGTCAGACTTGAATCTGGCCTTGTTGAGCAACAGGGGGCAGGGGTCAGTGCCAACCTTAACCTGTGCAAAAAGCTATTAAGGGCCAGGACATGCAGTCTGGAGTACCAAAATGAGTTGCAGCCAACCAGGTCAAGTACATCATCAGTACCTAGAAGACTACCTGCGGCTACTGAAAGTAAAAGGTCTATGGGACAGTAATCCAACCAAACAACATTTCAAAATGAGTATAAAAAAGCGCATTCGCCTTCGGTCATATGACTCAGACAGGGCACAACTCGCCAAACGTCGACATGGCTCGGCAATCATCGCCAGGTATAAGCCAGCCATCACTATATCTTACTTCTCCCACATGTACGCCATTCACTAGAAAACAGGATGTATGGCCCTTAGGTTAGGGGAATGGCCTTTTCTTAAACATCTAGCCAGCTGGTGTCGTCAAAGAGAGAATTCAACATGCAGGGGCTGTGGTACCAGCGAAGAATCATTTGAACATATAGTTTGCTTCTGTTCAGTCTTGCTCAATGAACGCCGGGCTAGTCTCTGAAGTAAATAAAACAAACTGTGAGTTCAGATCGTCGGGCAGGCCATCATTGCTTCTCTAAACCCCGACAACACAGTTTTGAATATCTTGCTGATCAAGTTTGTGATCACAGCAGCCAAACTGTTCACTCGACCGGTGGTTTAAAATGCAGCTAGTAGCAATGCTGGCCCAGGGCATTCACAGTTTGTAATTTCTATAGCAGATTAATAGTCAAAATTCACTGTTTTAGCATTTGCACTTTAGTGAACCCGAGGCTACTTTAACGTAGGATAACATGCTCCTTACAAATCCAGTTATTTTTTAGCATTTGTACTTTATTGACCTTTTAGGATGTTATTACCTAGGACAAACTTGCTGCTTTTAAGCATAAATTATTGCACTGCCATTTTAATCACTCTCTGTACTCTGAAGGATATTTCTAGCTAATATCAACAAAATTAGTTGTTTACAATATTTGCATTGAATTTTGGGCTATTGCAGATATGGTTTGATCAGCTGCTCCATTCAAAAATTAATTAAAGCAGCAACAATATTGATCAAGTGCAATTACAGCTTGTCTTTTTTATAGAAGACATATGTAAAATATTTGTTTTGAAGAATTACCACTGTATTGAAAGTTTGTGCTGCTGTTTTATTTAATTGAATAATGAACTAAATCAGACTTATTGTACTACTGTATACCAAAATGCTATTGTTAAGACTCTTAATTCTACTCAATGCCACCAGTCAGAATTCCGTCAAGTCTACCTATGTCTGTGGTTTTACACATTGCAAGGGTTTTAAATAACTGTAAACAATAAAGAATATTATTATCATTATTGGTAAAGTAAACCTTATGTTATAAACTCATTATAATACAGCCAAGTGGCCCATTGTGGAAAAGAGTATCCACGTAATTGTTTCCTATAATCTTCTCCTCCTTGCGGAAGATGAGAAGAAATGCCCACATGCATCTAGACCATCGCTTTGACTATTATGTGAAAATAAATAAATAAAATTACAAAAGAACAAAACTTTCTATGTCTGCTGTTTATTCACAGCACATGTCATGAATAATTGTGCAGTTTCAGAGGGCTGACCCAAAAAGGTAAAAAAATGTGTCCAATATTCGCTACAGTACCATGTGTTGTGGATGTATCCAGTCAAACCAAGAACAACAAAACAAAAGATAATAAAACAACACAGGACAAAGCAAAACAGGAAATGGGGGATGAAATCCCAGTCAGCGACATTCAATTCCAATGTCAAATTGGCCTTACCAAAAAGACAACACAAACTGCTTGGTTCAAGAAGATACAGGAAAAGAATATATATATATATATACGAAGATAAACAGATACAAAACTATCACATCAGCCGATGTGCTCAAACAGTTCTTCGTCTTCATTAAGGCCCCCTGGAGACTTGCTTCCCAGCAGAATAATGCACTCTGATTCAAGAAGTCTTCATTTCTTTTCTCTGTCGCCACCATGAACATTCTTCATAATCCTGTCAATCTCCAAAAACGTCAAAAGGTCAGCATTCTGGTTATGTTCCCTCACCCAGTCTCTAACATCAGGGTTACTGGTATCAATATTTGTTATCGCTCTGCAGTGTTTCAAAATCCTTTTCTTTAAGGGGCAGATGGTGCTGCCAACATACCAATGTCAACATGTAAACACAATAGTCCCTCCAACATGTGATGAATTTATTAATGTGTCATGTTTTCCCAGTAGTTAGTCCATATGTTTTTTTATTAGAACTACCTTTGCAGGTTTTGCACCTGCCACACTTAAAGAAGCCAACTTGGTCCTGTAACCAACCTCCTTTCTAGGTCTGTGTACTCATGTGGCTATGCACCAGAATGTTCCTTAGTGATATGGATTTAAGATAGGTAATGATTGGGTTTGCAGTCACCTTGTTCCCCCTATCATAGGGTCTGAAAAATCAGGTGCCAATGTTTTGTCTGGCTGCCTGTGGGTCTTGTGAACCCCCTTGTCTTCTGAGTGAATAAGCTTTCTCTAGTCATGTGGACAACTTTGTATTGGCTGCTCTAAGTGCCTTCAAGGGTATCCCCTCAGCCCTGAATCTGTTGAGCATTTTTCTCTTGTCTGCCTCGTACGCCTCTACTGTACTACATTCATGCTTGGCTCTGAGGAGTTCCCATAGAGGGGGTACTCCATTTCAGCTTTAGAAGGTTGTAACTGAGGGCATGAAGAATGCTGTTCCCTGCAGTGCTCTTCTGATGGAGGCTCGTCTGCACTCCTCCATTGACTATCCTGATAGGGACATCAAGGATGTCCATTTCTGTGTCATGGTTCTGGTGAGTAAAGGCCAAATTAAGTTTGGTGCTTGCAATGTGTGTTAGTAGATCATGTACATCTTGTTTATTAATAATAAAAAGATCATCAATATAACATGTCCAAAAAACGATATGCTTGGTCCACCCTTCATTCTTCTCCAGCCACGGATCACATTCCTCCCACCAATCCATTAAAATTCCAGCGTAACGTTCAGCAAAACAACTGACCATCACAATCCAAGTCAGTTGACTTTACCACACGTCATTAAACAAAAAAAAATTATTCTCCAGGCAAAACATAGGCATATCCAGTAACATCATGTTCAAAATGAGGTGTGTCTTGGAAAAAGTGTCTACAGGTCTGGATCCCCAGGTTGTGTTTAATGCATGTATATAAAGACACCACTTTCATCGTAAGAAGAGTGTAATCCGGTTGCCAAGGTATACCTCTCAGTTTAGAGAAAGATCTGTACTATCTCTACAATAAAAAAGATCAAGCAAGGATGTAGGGTGGAAGAAAGAAATCAAGATAAATGGATGTCTGCTCTAGAGGACTGTTGTTGGCTGAAATAATAGGTCTCCCTTGTGGCTCTTCTCTGCTCTTGAGCACCTTTGGCAGCATATGGAAACATAGTGCTACTGGTTTCTTCACTATGAGGAATTGATTCTCGTATGTTCTGAGTAAACCCCTCTGTCCAATCCCCTAGTGTAACTACCCATTGTGTCTAGCTTTTTGTGAGTCCCCTTAAAGTATATTACTGCATCCCATAGGGCCACATTTCCTACTTAACTGAGGGCTTAATGATGACCTCACGGTCCCTCTCTAGAGTATCTCGGGCCTTTGTCTGTTGTCTAGTCAGATTTAAAGGATAGCTGTTTTTTTAGACTTTCCATATTTTCAAGAGGTCGTGAATAGTCACCTCATAGAAAGTATCTATCATATCATGTGGTGTGGTTGGGTTGCATTTAGATTTTGGCTTAAAATCGTTTGAGCTAGTCCCATCTACATCTAAATTCAAAAACGTCAATAAATCCCTTTCTGTTACCAAATTGGCTTCTCCCCCCTCCAGATCCACAAGGTCAGTTAGGCCGTCAATGTCTCCCAGACATAAATCATCAGAGGTTATGTTGCAAGCCGAGGTTATTGCAGAAAATGGTTTTGTGCTACATCTTTTGCTCTGTTGTAAGAAAACTTTCTTATGTTTCAGTTTTCATACAAAAAAGAAATAGTTTTGGACAAGAAGAAAGGCCGATTTCTAACAAAGATTGTTTCTCTTTTGTGAAAATGTGTGATGAGAGATTGATTGCTGTCAATTGGTTCTCACCGGTCTTCGTTTCCATGTCTGCCTTGTTGACTTCAACACAGCATGCTGTCTTTTAAAGTTTCCATTGTCTCTTCTTGCTTTCTCCTCTTCCTCTTTGTGGTCTGCCTTTTGGTGCCTGAGTCATCTGTAAAAAACAATATTCATCTAGTGATGTGAATGGGAGCGTATATGTGTTGGATGTTTATGGCTGCACTTCAAAATCCGAAGACTAGTTATCAGAAACACACTCTGAAATAACCAGTTTGTGATATCTCAGGGCCCCCACTTGTTTAAATTGCCTGATTGCATTGTCAAACTTTTTTCCAAAAGTAAGTATACACCCATTGGCATAATCATGTTTTTTGCTCTGGAATTTGCCTTTCTTTTTAAGTTTAATTTCTTCCTAATACTTCTCTTACATTCTCTCCATGGTAGGAAGGAAGTTGTGAATTTCTTCCTGCTCCGGGGGTAATTCTTTTATTTTTGCAATCTCTACAGTTACTTGTTACAATTCCATATTGGCATATTTGGCAAGAAATCTCATCAATGTCTTGCATGTGGTGGCCATCAATTGAGATTAATAATTTAGGATCAGGGTTCTGGCAACCCATCCTCCAGGGCCAAACCCAATAAAAGAGGGGAGGGTGCTGCATTGCCCCCATCCCTGAGTCTTATTAGGCCCGAGCCCCCCATCCCCTGGGACCAAATAAAATATAAAGGAGGAGGGGGTGTGCAGACCCCTACCTGTGCCTTAACAGGTCTGGGGACCCCATCCCCAGGGCCAAACCAAAGAAAAAATTGAGAAGGGCATTGCCCCATGCCTTATTAGTCCCCAGGGACCTCATGCCCCAGGGCCAAATATAATAGAAGAGGGGAGATGGTTGCGCATTCCGCTCCCAAACTCTTCCCAGGCCCCTGGGACCATATCCTCCAGGGCTACAAAAATAAATAGGTGGGAGCCCTGGTGCTCACCCAGGAGACCCACAAGCACATGTTGGGGACTGTGCTCCTACCAGGTGAGAGCAGCTATTTATGCTGCTCCCTCTGGGTGGGATGACTATGTGTACTGTGTCCCTGCCTGCATCAGTGCAGGCAGGGAAATAGAACACAAGTCTGCTCTTAGTTGATGGGAGCATTTTAAAATCTCCTGCCAGCTGGATGCACACTTAGGGGCTAATTATGAGTCTGGCAGTCCATGGACCTCGAGACTAGTGGGGGGCGCATCAGCTTTGTTGTTCTGACCATCCTATTAAAACTAGGGCAGTCAGGCCGCCCTGGGACCTCCCCAACTGCATTCTATCAGAGATCCCTGGTGGTGGCGTGGCGGATTTGAAGCCACAATATGCTTGGCGGGACTGCCATGGTCCTGCCAAGAAAAACCCAAGTTTCCTCTCCAACTGGCAGAGAGGCAACAACTACACAGCCCCTTGTTGCCTCTGGGCCATGGGGTGCATGCAGGGAGGCACATGTTGTGATCCTCTGTGTGCAGGCACCCCAGTACCTGCACAACATGGACTGCATAAGTCTAAGCCGTGCAGGTACTGATTTTGATGTTCCCATTGCAGTGCCTATTTCATAAGCACCACTGTGGGAATGTCAAAGAACCATGCACCAGACAAGGAGCAAACTCCCAAAATTGACGAGCAGTTCAACCACGGTTTTGGTGGTGCGGGAGTGGGTGGTCACCGCAATAGAATGCCCACATTCCCACAAGGGGTTGTTTGAATCACCCCATGCAGAGTAAACAAATGAGGGTGCATGGCTGTATGGGTGGGTGAAGGGTTGTAAAAGGGGGTCTATGGGTGGGATAGTGGATGTGCGAGTGGCTGAATCAGTGAGTGAGTGGCTGTATGGGTAGATGTTAAAAATGGGTTTTCTGGTTGACATGGCATGCACCTAAGCCAGGCAGAATCCAACAATCTAATCAGGATAAGGGGATTACACGTCCGAATTAACCCCTGTCACCCCATTGGTAGCTTGGCATGAACAGTCAGGCTTATCCCAGAGGCAGTGTGTAAAACATGTGCACCTAACCAGCAGTGATACAGTGAAAACACTACAAAATGACACCACAACAGTTTCAGAAAAATATCCAATATTTGTCTGTGCAAAACAAGGCCAAAACAATAAAAAACCAACATACAGTTATCAAAATACAAGGAAATCCAAAATAGACTTTATGTACAGTTCCTTGAAGTCGATAGCTCCATCTGGGGCTATCACAGTGTCATGAACAAACAAGTCCAACAGTTCTGGCAAGTCGCAGGGTCGCAGGCCAGTTACGGTATTGGGGAAACCCGTAAAACAGTACCTTTGGAGATGCAGGGCGCTAGACCTTGTGGTGAGCCCTGGAGATGCTGCACCAACAGGCATCGGTTCTGGACATCGGAGTAAGAGATGTTGGTCTCTTGAAGTCACACGTATTGCAGGTCCAACTCCATGAAATTGAAGTCAGGAGAGGCTGCGTCGGCAGGCGTTTGGGCCATGATATGAAGTGGAGCGGTGCCCTCAGCTCGCGGTGCAGGCAGCGGCTCAGTGACAGTTATCCAGCGGAATTGATGAGACTAGGGCCGTGGTGCAAAGTGGAGTGTGCGCGTTGCGGTGCTGACAGGTCATGGTACAAGCAGCAACATCGTCATTGCTGAAGCATGTCGTCAGTAGACCCAAGGCTGCAGTGTGAGATGGGGAAATGCGTTGTGCGGGGCCCACTGGTCACGGTGCAAGCAGCGGCATCAGTTGATGATCTGGAGTCAATGGTGTTCACCTTGGTGGGCCAAGACTGTGGTGTGGGATGGGACGGTGCGTCAAGTAACCTATGAGTGGTATCCCAAATCACGGTGCAGTCAGCGGCTTCAATGTCAGCTTGGAGTGGCATAGCCGGTGAGACCAGGGCTGCAGTGGTAAGTGGGATGGTGCTCTGTGTTCTCCACGAGGTGTGTCCACAGGTCATTGTGCAGGCTGTGGCATCGTTGACGGCATCGCGTCATCGATACCAGGGCAGCAGTGTGAAGTGAGGCAGTGCGAAGTGTGGTTTCCACAGGTCACAGTGCAAGCAGTGGCTTGGTGGTGGCATCGAACGGCATCGTCGGTGGGACCAGGGTTGTTGTGCGAGGTGCAGCAGTGCCCTCTGCAGTGCCTTCAGGCCATGGAGCCAGCAGCAGTGTCGTCGATGGCATTGGGTTACCTTTTCCTCTCTGTGGCAGCTGAAACATCCATTTCCAGAAGCTGGTACTGACAGAATTCCAAAAGGAGGCAAGCTCTACATCAAGCCCTTGGATATACTTAGGATGCAGAAAGCACAGTCCAGTGCTTTTCCTGCCCAAGACAAAAGCAGCATCTGCAGGCCAACTCAGCAAAGCACACAGGAAATTGGTAGTGTCTCCTCACAGCTCTTCCAGCTCTTCTTCCTGGCAGGCTCCCTAGTCCAGCAGTAATCTGAAGTTCTAGGGTCAGGGCCCAAATATTGATGCCCCTTTTCCCCATGAAGTTGGTACAAACAAAGTTTCTCTGGCATACATAAACCAGTTCAGCCTGATTCAGGCCAGGTACACCATAGGAGGTGGAGACAGCTTTGTGAGAGGCAGGCACAGTCCATTCTGGTGCAAGCGACAACTCCTCCCACTACTCTAAGTGCAGCCAGGTCTGTTCAGCTTGGCTATGAGTCACCCAGGACAGGCAGGACACACCTCAAACCCCCCTTGTATCTGTCTAGTGTGAATACACATCCCCTGCTCCTGTCACTCTAAACCCAGACAGGGAATACACAAAAGGATGAGGCACACAGGATGGTTAAGCACAAAATGCCCACTTTCTAAAAGTGGCATTTCCAAACACATAATGTAAAAATCACCTTTACTAAAAAAATATTTTTAAATATTGAGTTCATGAAGCCTAACTCCATTTCTCTATCTTGTCCAAATGGAACGTTATGCTTGTAAAATGTTGCAAAGCAACTCCTATGTTAGACTTTCGTACAGATAGCCTTGCAATAGTGCAAAATGAAAAACACAGTCTTTCACTATCAGAACATGTAAAACACACCAGTACATATCCAACCTTTCACATACACTGCACCCTGCCCACGGGGGTACCTTGAGGCTACCTGAGAAATACCATACATGTAGGAAAAGAGAAGGTTGGGGCCTGGCAAGTGGGTGCACTTGGCAGGTCGACATGGCAGTAATAGCTGCGCACAGACACTGCAGTGGCAGGTCTGAGATACCTTTGAAAGGCTACTTGTGTGGGTGGCACAACAAGTGCTGCAGGCCCACTAGTAGCATTTGATTTACAGGCCCTGTGCACATATAGTGCACTGTACTAGGGACTTACTAGTAAATCAAATAAGCCAATTATGGAAACACCAATCTATAATCACAATTTACATGGAGTGCATATGCACTTTAGCACAGAATAGCAGTGGTAAAGGGCCCAGAGTCCTAAAACCAATTAAAACAAGGTAAAAAACAAGAGGCCAAAAAGTAAAAAAGTTGGAGGTAAACGCGCTGAAAAAGCCAAGTCTAACAGTGGGTGAGTGGGTGTTTTAGTAACTATATGGTTTGGTGAGTTGCAGTATGAGTGGTTGTATAGGTGAGTGTTTAGCTGTTTGAGAGGGATTTGTTTAAGTAAGTTGGTGTGCGAGTGGCTGTATTCGAGAGTCAGTATCTGAGTGAGTGTTTGTATGGGGAGGGTGTGGGTGTGTAAGTGGTTGTATGCATGTGTGAATGAGTATGTAAGTAGTTGTGTGGTTGTGTGAATGGTTGTATGAGTAGTTGCATGGGTGAGTGTATGGCTTTGTTCAGGGGTTGTAATGGTGAGTGAATGGCTGTGTGAGTGATTGTATAGTTGAAGAAGTGGATGGGTGAATAGCTGAATGGGTGAGTGTATGGCTATGTGAGTTGCTATATGGGTTAGTGAGTGGATTTGTCGGTGGTTGTGTGGCTCTGTCAATGGGTATGTGAGTGGTAGTGTGGGTATGTGAGTAGGTATATAAGAGTTGTATGGAGGTGTGAGCAGGAGTAAGTGTGGGTCTGTGAATGAGATGTCATCAGTGATATCATCAGTGATGTCACTGACCTTGTCATGAGTGATGTAATATGTGAGGTAATTAGCAGTGCATTCAGGGGGTGTAAGTTATAGTTAGCTCAGGTAACTATAACTGCTGCATTTCAATGGTTTTGTATGAGTGAAATGTGAGCCTAACTGTAACGTCCCTGTAACGTTGGTTTTTTCAGTGAATTTCTAAGGTCTTCTTTTATTCTATTCCCTAACTATAACATCCCTGTAACTGTTGCTTTTTTCAGTGAATTTCTGAGGCTTTTTAATATTATTTCCTAACTATAACCTACCTGTAACCTTTGTTTTTTTAGTGAATTTCAAAGGTTTTTCAAATGTATTCTCTAGCCTTTATTAACTATTTTTCTTTTAGTTTTTGCTAAAAAACTCAAGCCTTTCTAAGTTAATTTCTTTTAACAATGATTTTTCTTTTTATTGGAATTTTTAATGTTTATGTCTACATTTTAAGAATATTTTATAATATGTTTACATATTTTTCTTTTTTTATGAATGTGTCTATTTTTAAAATTTTGTTTATTTAAAATTGTTTTTTAAAATGTTTTGTTGTTTTTGTTTTTATTTTATTCTTTCCCACAATTTTTGATTTCCGTGGTTCCTCCGTATTACTGAAATGAAGACTGGACTGTAAGATCTTTATTGTTTCCTATTTCGATTACATGATCACAATGTATCAGCGGATTCACAAAAAATGTAAAACATTTAAATCTTCACATATATTTTTCACTATTTTAGTGTTTGAAATTAGTGTAGACATAGTTTAAGTTCAACAATTTTAGAATATATATTTTATTTTACAATTACTCACTCAATATATGTTTTTTGCGGCCTTGCAAATCTGCCGAAGGGCACCATGAATTTGCTTCATTACACAGTGAAACCTGCTCTGGCCACAGAGGGAGCACACCTTTTATTGAATAATACCTCACCCAACACCTGTTATTTCTACTTGGACAGTGAGGGAGCAGGACATTGATATTAATATCTGGTATTTTGCAACTTTATACATCATGAGAATTGCTGATTAGTATCAATGGCTGCAGCAACAGCATTTACACATGAAGAAGATTCTGTTCTTCTGGAGAAGGTGGAAGAGCATGATGAACCACCACCCAAAAAGAAGAATAAAGTATGAAGTCGCCTCACAATACCATTAGCTCAAAGGTAATTCACTGCAAAGGTAGTGAATTGCACTATCTGTGGGAAGGGTCTGTCCTGAGGTACAAGTAAATAAAATAGCCACAGAAAATTATCAATGTGGAAATATCTCAAAACCATGCATGAGAAATCATACTAGAGAATGGTCAGTCAAAAAGAAGCTCGTGCTCGTCCCTCTGTATCTTCAGTGACTCTGCCAGCACCTTCCACCTCAGCAACAATAACAGTGTCATCTGTGTGTCCAAATTTGGGGCACATGACAACCAAGTGTTTTCACTGCTACATGCCAGTTTACTTAAACACTACGTTTGCTGAATATTTGGATGCAGTCAACAATCATCCCTGTAAAAAAATGTTTTGGGTTACAGCATCAACATTTGTTTTTTTTTTTTCAGTTTGAAAACATATTCATTTTCATTCAAGTAGTTTTACAAGATTCCTGTACAATGTTTTATGGAATGCATTATTTTTAAAAACTAAAATAGTTAAAAATGGTTCTTTATAGAACCACACCAAGTAATCAAAAAAGAGCTGTGTTTCTCCTTTTATTCCTTTAATCTGTATATAGTGTATAAGTGTGTGAGTGGATGTGTCAGTGTATGCATCAATGTATGTCTGGGTGTGTCAGTGAATATATATAGGTATCCCTGGATGTATCACTATTTGAATAGGTGTGTGCATGGGTGTGTCAGTGTTTGCATAGGTTTGTTCCAGGGTATCTCAGAATATGAAAGAGTGTGCCTGGGTATGTCAGTGTATGTATGAGTGTCACCCTGGGTGTCTAAGTGTGTGGCTGGGTGTATCAGTGTATGCATGAGTGGGTCCCTAGGTATCTTACTGTATGAATAAGTGTGTATGGGGGTATGTCAGTATATGCATGACTGTGTTTCTGGGTGTCTCAGTGTCTGAATAAGTGTGTCCTAAGTATGTCAATCTATGCATAAATGTGTACCAGGATGATTCAGCATCTGCATCACTATATTTAGGGGTGTCTCAGTGTATGTATCAGTATGTGCTTGGGTGCTTCAATGTATCTATAAGTGTGTCCCTGAGTGTTTCAGTGTATGTATAAATGTATCAGTGGGTGTCTCAGTTTATGTATTCAAGTGTGCCTAGGTGTGTCAGTGTAAGCATCAGCATGTTTGTTGGTGTGTTAGTGTATGTGTGCCCCTCAGTTTTTCAGTTAATGCATTAGTATGTGCTTGGGTGTTCATGTATGTGTGTATCCTTGGGAGTCTCAGTATATGTATAACTGTGAGCTTGGGTATATCAGTGTTTGCAAAAGTGTGCCAGTGTGTGTCACCAAATAAATATGTGTGTGGCTGGGCATGTCAACGTATGCATAAGTGTGTGTCAATGTGTATTATTATATGAATCACTCCCTTTGTGGATGTCTCAGTATATGTATCAGAGTGTGCTTTAGTGTGTCACTGTATGCATCAGTGAGTTTGTCAGTGTGTTAGTGTATGTATTAGTGTGCTCCTTGGTGTGCCAGTGTATATATTAGTGTCTGCTTGGGTATGGTAGTACATGTATGTGTTTGTCCCTGGGTGTCTCTGTATATGCATAACTGTGTACATGTGTGTGTTACTGTTTGCAAAAGTGTGTTCCAGGGTGTTTTACTGTATGAATGAGTGTATGCCTTGGTATGTCAAAGTATGCATAAGTGTGCCCGAGCATATGTATGACTCTGTCAGTGGATGTCTCAGTGTATCAATCAAAGTGTGCTTGGGTGTGCTAGTGTGTATATGAGTGTATCTCTGGGTGTGTCAGTTTATGATGAGTGTGTGCTTTAGTGTGTCAGTGTATGCATCAGTGTGTGCCTCAGTGTGTAAGTGTATGTATAACTGTGTGCATGGGTGTGTCACTATTTGAAAAAGTGTGTTCTAGAGTGTCTCAGTGTATAAATCAGTGTGTGCCTGGGTATGTCAATGTATGCATTAGTGTGTGTCAGCGTGTGTTAGTGTATGTATCACTCTGTTCATGGGTGTCTCAGTGTATGCATTTGTGTGCCATTGTATGTGTGGGTGAGTGCCTGAATTTGTCAGTGAATGCATCAGTGTGTGCCTGGGTATCTCAATGTATGCATTAATGTGTGTCAGCGCATGCTAGTGTATGTATCACTCTGTCCATGGGTGTCTCAGTGTATGCATTGGTGTTCCATTGTATGAATGAGTGTGTCCCTGGATGTGTCAGTTTATGTATGAGTGAGTGCCTGAATTTGTCAGAGAAGGCATTAGTGTGTGCCTGGGTGTGACAGTGTATATATGAGTGTGTTCTGGGTAGTTAACTATATGAAGACATGTATGAGTGGGTGTCTCAGTGTATGCATAAGTATGTTCCAGGTTGTATCAGTGTATGGTTGAGGGTGTGGCTGGGTATGTCAATGTATACATAAGTGTGCACAAGGGTGTGTCAGTATCTGTTTCACTGTGTTAATGGGTGTCTCAGTGAATGTAACAAAGTGTCCCTGGGTGTGTCGGTGCATGTATGAGTTAGTGCCTGAGTGTGTAAGTGTATGGATGAGTATGTGCTTCAGTGCATCAGTGTAGGGATCAATGTGTGCCTGGGTGTGTCAGTGTATGTATGAGTGTGTCCTGGGTAGATAACTGTATTGATAAGATGTGCATGGGGAGTTTTGGTGTATGAATAAGTGTGTTCCAGGTTGTCTCAGTGTATGGATGAGTGTGTAGCTGGGTATGTCAATGTGTACATAAGTCTGTACCAGGGTGTGTCAGTATCTGTTTCACTGTTCATGGGTGTCTCAGTTTTTGTAGCAAAGTGTGATTGGGTGTGTAAATGTATGCATGAATGTGTCCCTGGGTATCTCAGTGAATGTATGAGTGACTGCCTGAATGTGTCAGTAAATATATCAGTATGTGTCTGGGTGTGTCAGTGTATGCATGGGAATGTCCTCTGCGGTTAACTGTATGAATAAGTGCGTGCATAGGTGTCTCAGTGTATACATAAGTCTGTGCTAGGGTATGTCAGTGTCTGTTTCACTGTGGATATGGTTCTCTCAATGCATGTATCTGAGTGTGTTTGAGTGTGTCAGTGTATGCATCAGTGTGTTTGTAGGTTTGCAAGTGTATTTATGAGTGTGTCCCAATGTGTCTTATTTGATGTATTACAAAGCTTAAAGAAAAAATATTCACCTACATAACTCTGAAAAATGGTTCCATTGATAAATGTAAAAAGAGAGAAAAGAAAAATAGAATTTATTGTTGCATGGTGTAAAGTTGCAAAGTAAAGTTTAAATTTCTGCAAAACAAAGTTTTATGTTAATATTAAAGCATTACAGTGTTGTAACACTGTAAAGGACAAATACATTTATTTTTAACATTTCCATTTTCCTTGTTTAGTGTGCTCAGCTTTTATACTTGTATTTCATGAATAAAATACTGTATAAAGCTGTGTCCTTGAACAGGGAGCAAAAAACAATCACATAGATTGTAGAAAAAAGGAACTGCACAATATGCCACTATAAATAAGTGACACTATTCATTGCACTTACTACAAATATGTAACTAATTCTTTTATATTTAGTTACTAAGCGTTTGTAAAACAAATATCATATTACAAGTGGTCCAATACTTCTAATAGAGTCCCTTTTGAAAACATCACCCCTGGTTGGCCGAATGATGTCTTAAACACTGATGATCCATGAAGAACAAACACTGTATACCACTTTTCAATAACTTAGAAATTTGATTGAAGAAACAAAAGGTATGCATTTAGAAGTTTGAAAGGCAGTATTTGTTTCAATGTCAATGTAAGCTTGCTGTCAATGCATTCCATCCATCCAGTTACACTTCTTAAGTAGACAGTATAGTGTCCTGTATTTATTTATTTATTTATTTATGGAAGATGATAGCCACTGTAGTGTACGTTCCTTCAGAAACTGAAATTTGCCCAGCTTTGAAGTTTGTAATTTCAGTTTCCAAATTAGATGCACCTGCTATGCATCATTGTAGCATTAATATCATTTATTTCCCACATCTTGGTAAGTGCAGTGTAGACATAACATCTGATCTACAATTTGGGAAGTTCATATTTTAGTTAGCCTTTTTGATCTATTAGTCAAAAGGCACATTTTGAAATCCACTAATGTTAAGTACACAATTCACTCAGAATTGATTGTGTGGTAGGTGTAAATGAGCAAAGCTTCACATTTATGATTCTATGTGTAACTTAGTCCAAATAAGTAATCAATATTTACTTTTTCTTCTTCTAAAATTCAAAGGATGACTATAATAAATTCCTTTGTGTCTTGTTGAGTGTTAAGAGTAAATACTGCAGATCCACTTCATATGTCTTGTAGATGTTGAATGCCTGAAGCACAATATACTACAGTCCTATCACTATGTAAACTTTGGAGCAAACGGCACAATGCAGAACACCATCGGTTCTCTGCTTTTTTTGTAATTGCATTAATAAGATGTGGTAAATGGAAGAGTACATTGAAAACAATATTAGCTTAGCAGGTGACACCATTAGTATTTTCCAACAGGTAACCTACAATATCTCCCTCATTTTCCACTTTTTTCCTCTTAACAACTTCTTCCCTGTTCTGCTTTGCCTTCTTTTGAGGAACATATGTTAATTCTTTTGTAAGCTTCCTCTTAGGACAGATTAACTATTTTTCATAAATAGAATACAGTCCTAAATGAGGAGCGTATACACTTCTAAGTTGATTGTACTCTCTGACAAAACTTGGCATTGACACTAACTTTCTTATCATCAAGATCAATCAAAAACAAACCAGACATTGCAATAAGTCACAGCAATGCTACGTATGTCATACCTTCTTTAAATACACTACTTACAATATTAATAAAAGCTGCATCTACATTTAAATCATGTGATTTATGCATAGTTACAGCATGTGCTAGAGTGAGTGGGAACTGCTGTTGCCAACATTTAAGTCTTTCATAAGCAAAAAATGTACAGCATATGAACCAATATGCTTCACACCATCAATCTGATCACATTTTGTGGCAAAAAATTAAACCTCGTCCCTATTTGGAAAAATATTAGAGTCAATGGGTCCGATTTACAAAGGTAAACTCTAAATTTAGACCAAATGTCTACGTTTATGGCTTTGGGAATTCACAAAAGACATTTATGAGTACTATATTTACATCTGCACTCGTGGCAGATAACTAAGTCTAGACCAAACGTCTAAGTTTACTTTTGTTAATTGGGCCCACATAACTTCACCCATTACATCATTTACTAATACTTCCTTAACATTAAATGTATGCCATAAAATCCTGCAGTCCTGGATACAAATTTCTCTAATGAATCCAATGTTGCTTGTAGTTTTCAACTTAGCAGTGCTATTACACCCTGGTGTTCAATTTCATCAATAACTGCAATTTTTAAAATATGTTCTTTCTCTAGTTTTAGTAATTCTTCATTTAAATTGAAACACTCTTGAAGTGTTGACATTAAACAGACTGTGGATTTCCTTTATTTAATGAAATTAAACATAAGCTATGCTGCTGTATTCTTATAGGAAAATAGTTTATTGATAAGTCGACTTTCTAACATACATTTCCACTTCTTTAAATATTTCCATATCCATGTCAGATGCTTGAGGCATATTCTTCAGTAGTTCCTTGAAGTTTAGCCAAATGTGTATATTACCAATACTTCCCAAAGAATGCCAATATTCATCATGCAGAAGTGTCTTGAAAAAGGCGGTCCTTTGATGGGGGTAAGTTGCAGTAAGTCAAAATGTAGAACCCACTTTGGGCAGTTTAGCAATTCAAATCTCATACAAACAAGCCCTAAACTACCAATATTACCAAAACACAAATATAAATGAAAACATTTATAAATATATACACAGTGCCAGTCAGTTTTTCCCAGAAAATGTAATATGTATTCATTAAAATCACAATACATAAAAGTTCATTATTAAAATAAACATTTCGAACATTTTTTTTTAAAAAGAGCATAACAAATCTTTCTCTACATGAACATTTTAGATAAACACAGAAAAAAGACAAATATAATATCATTACTAAACCCTCATTAGACAGAAAACATAGCGGGGGAATACATTACACAATTCATCATGCCAGAAGTTGAAGGTAGACGTTGCTGTGTATAGTACCCTTTGTTGCACTCCACAATGACCTACAAACAAGGGCATATATTTTATATAAATTAAATTGGAATAGCCGTAATGCCATATAACCCAATCCGCCCATAGATAGTAATGAGTCCTAATGGTTTTAATGGTGGTTACCTGAGTTATTATCGCAAGTAACTTCTGTCAAAAAGATATTCAAAGAAGGATACACCTCCTATAGAAAAAAAGGGGGGCCAGAATTCTCATTAGTTAGCCATCTGGTATCCTAGTGTAATAGTGTAATAGTGTAACATAAATGTCCTCCATATTGAATATTTCAAAGGTTCTGCATAGGTAATGATTCTGCTGGATTTGTCCGCAGCCTTTGACACGGTCGACCATGATATTCTGGTCGACCGTGTCACAGCCCTGGGGATAAACGGTATGGCTAGAAATCTCATTTCATCTTTTCTTGCCTACCGTACCCAGACAGTGAAGTTGGGTAACTTCTATTCTCCTGTCTCTGCACTCCCCTGTGGAGTCCCACAGGGCTCCTCGCTAAGTCCAACGCTATTTAATATCTATGTAGCAGACTTAGCGAGGGTAATAAAGGCCCATGGGCTGCGACTTACATCCTACGCAGATGACACCCAACTGGTTCTGGCAATACACAAGGACGGCCCAGCGGTGGCAGCTAATTTCCAAAGCGCCATGCTTGCTGTCAGTACCTGGATGTCCTCCAACTGTCTGAGGCTTAACTCGGACAAAACCGAGGTCATGACCTTTGGTAATCTCTCCCCGGTTTGGTCTTCTGCCTGGTGGCCTGACCAGCTGGGCTCTCCTCCTGTCCCAGTTGATAAGGCCAGAAACCTGGGAGTCATTTTTGACAGCAAGCTGTCATTCAACCTTCATGTCAACAAGGTTGTGTCATCTGCGTTCTTTATTTTAAAGAAAATTAGGAAAATACTGCCTTACCTTCCCACCTCAGCTGGGAAGACCCTGGTCTCTACCCTAGTGTTTTCTAAAATCGATTATGGGAATGCCCTCTTCCTTAATACTCAGAAACTCGTTCTATCTAAGTTGCAGTCCATACAAAATGCTGCTGCAAGAATTCTTCTTGACATCCCCTGCCGCCAGCCAACTACTCCAGCCATTCGTCACCTGCATTGGCTAAGAGTAGAGGGCCGCATTAAATTCAAGGCCCTCTGCATTGCCTATAAGGCAGTGCATGGCGTCGGTCCAAAGTTTCTGATTGAAGCATTCCAGTTGTATAGCCCCAAGAGACAGCTGAGATCCGCCAACTCCTGCCTGCTTCCGTTACCTCGCACCAGAACGGCAACCTGGGGAGACAGGCGCTTCCTGGTTGCCACACCTAAACTCTGGAACCTTTTGCCACTCACCATAAAAACTGCGCCCAATTTGATAAGCTTTCGTAGGCTCTTAAAGACATGGCTGTTCAATCAGTAATCCTGCGGCTTGGTCTCTCGTTTTTGTCACATGCGCCGAGACACCTTCGGGTATTTGTTTGCGCAATAAAAATCGCGAAATAAATAAATAAAATGAAAAAGGGGGAAGTACTCCTCCACTCGTCTTGGGTGTGTATGGATACACCACCTAAGGATCAATATGCCACGGTTGCCTAAAAAATAGGAGCAATAATATGTAGTATTAACCTAAATAAAAGTATCCAGTCCTACCTACTTAGCTAGAGAATCCTCATCTAATACATATAGAATGCCAATGATGTACACATGTACCTATTTTAATTAGGACATGCATCCTGTCGATTCTCATTGTGTGTCATCTGTCTCTATCGATATTTATAAAGACATAGGCTACCTCTATTGCTTTAAAACCTAAAAGTTCTACTCTCACTAGCATTGGGATGGTTCTTAATGGATAACTGGTTTGCACCGGAGACTTTGGCCAGATAGTTGGGATCCTCAGGGACATGCAACAGCAGCAGGCTGCACATTATGCTAAAATGTACTCACACATGTCCAAAATGGAGTCACACATCGCAAAAATAGATGATCCGACCGTGGTGCACAGGGACATACTCACCTGCCTCTGCCAGATTGCCAACAACATGACAGCACCTCCCTGTGGTCCCACTACATCTGGTGCTTCTATATCTGCAAGGGAGGGATGTGGATTTTGGCGGAGAGTCCCCTGTCCTGCCGCAGCCTGCACCTGAGGGTCCCCCAGAAAAACATAAGAGGGGCCCGAAGAAGGATACATGAGAGACAGATGGCTACACATCAACGCCAGGAAGTGACAACCTGCTCCTGATATCCCCCATTGTGTGCCATGCAATCACGTTGTTGACTGACACTGAACTGCCCCACATTGGATGGAGAGTCCAAGTTGGCCCAAGGACTCAAATGACTGTGGACTTGCCTCTGAAAAATTCATCTACAGGCACTACCAACTCTTCTCTGAACTTTGTCCATCATATTGTGTACAGCACTAACTCATGCACTGAAATAAATACCTTTTCACAGAATATTTTCTTATGTCATGACTGCAACACAATTGTACAAATTGAAATGAGGCACAAAAATGCAAACAATGGAATGTCAACGACATGGGCTGAGAAACAACTTCAGGAATTCACCTACTGGCTTGTGAGTAAATGTAACCTGACACAGAATGAGAGATACACACAACCAGGTCATCACCAGCCCCTTAGTACATGATATTTGATCCTCATTGACTCTACTATTGTAAAATAAAACACCATTTCAATGCACAAACAACAATCATTGTCAGATAAACAGATCATCAGGGCATACATACAGTATATAAATGAACGTTGGATGTGTGTAAACAGACAAGGCACACCTCAAGGTGGAGCACAGGTTTATTCCACAGGCACAACCTGGTGCCCTCACATAAAATGAGATCACATCACACTGTGACAAAACGCTCAAATGAACAAACTTTGAGCATCAGTTCTGAAGTGAGTGTGTGGCACGCAATCCAGATCCAAATTGAACTTGCAATGTGTGACTGCATCATGGGTCTGTGAGTTCACAAGTCTCCAGACAACAGGAAAAGGGCCCTGGAAAGGAGATAAATAGAACAGTAAGGAACTCATGAATCCTTTGCCCACATCTTCAAGAGTATTATTAGAATCACAAGTTTGTCACTGTGAACACTAGCTAGGATTCTTGTTAGCACTGTACCTGTGACTCTACAAACACAATAGACCCTAAAAAAAACTAAGATGATCATGTTTAGTAGCATACACTCACACGCATACAACATATCATACACCAGACACACATAATGCTACAAAAGTGCTTTGTCCACTCCTCATTGCATACTTACACTCATGTGAAGAAGTTGGTGATGAGCTGTCTCTGAAAATCCTCTTCCTCCTCTTCCTCCTCATCACTGGCAACATGTCCCAGTCCAGGATCCTCCCTTGGTGGCCGCTGCTGGTCTCCGTCATCTTGTATGATTGGTATCTCATTCCTCACTGCCGGGTTGTGGAGCATGCAACACGCAGTGATGATCTTACACATCTTCAATGGTGCATATTGTAGGTCTCCTCCTGTACGGTCTAGGCAGCGTAATCTTGTTTTCAGAAGTCCGAATGTCCGCTCAACCCCTCACCTGGTTCAACCATGTGCCTAATTGAAACGTACTTCAGCAGGGGTGACAGGATTCCGGAGTGGTGTCAGCAACAGGGTGGGGTATCTAGAGTCTCCTACACTGAACAAAGAAAAGACTTCAGTTGTCTGAAAACAGGGTACACACTGACATACAAGCAGCCCACAACATAGACACAAAACATGACCTAACAACAAGCCAGGCACGCTCATGTCGCAGCTGAGACATTAAATGGGGGATGTCACTATTTCTCATTATGTAGGCGTTGTGTGCTGATTCTGGGAAACGTGTACAGACATGGGGGATCATCATTTCAGCCAGACATACAACCAGGACATTTATGGAGTTGTAATGCTTCCGATTCCTGTAGGTTTGTTCATTGGCTTGTGGTGGGATCAAAGCCACATGTGTTCCATCAATGGAGCCAATGACATGTAGCATATGCCCCAATGCATAAAATCCCCCTTGATGTCTGTCAACTGTCCTGGTGTTGGGAACTTGATGTAGAGGTCAAGAAAATGTAACAATGCCTTCAACACATACCAAAACACAAAGCTGAACATTTCCTGGGACATCCCACAGTATACTGGAAGGACCCTGTGGCAAAGAAATATAGGGCCGCCTTCATCTAGGGGGTCAGCGCAAAGGGATATGGGCATTCAGGCAGCAAATGTGGGGTGAACCGGTCTGCCAACCCCACAATGAGTGACCTAGTGAAGCGGTATTGTCTGATCCAATCCCCTTCTTCTATGGTCTGGAGGTCATGGAAGGGCCTGTGGACTGCCAGTCTCATGCGGTACCTACGATACAAGAGCAAACACAGTTGAGGTCACTATTCCAATGTGCAAAGCAACATCCAATTCCACTCCGCTGATGGGAGTTTGCAGAATTTTGCATACTCCGCGTTCCGTGGAGAACGCAAACTTCTGACTCTGCAGCCGAGCTGAGTTCAGCCCTGGACCCTCCCGCCTCCCAACCCCCCGCAATAAATGTTTTTTTTATATAATTTACAATTAAAGTAAAATAAAAGCACACTTACCTTATCGCTGCGTCCTGGGCTGCCCTCCTCCTCCTCGCCGTAATCCCCTACATCAGACATACGTCATGGTAGGGCTGCGCATGCACAGTACTACCATGACGTACGGGATTACGTCGAAGAGGAGGAGGGTAGGCTGGGACACTGCGGTAAGGTAAGTGTGCTTCTATTTTACTTTAATTGTAAATTTTATTTAAAAAATATTTATTGGGGAGGTGTGAGGTGCGGAGTGGAGCAGAGCTCCGTGGAGTTTTTGGCCAACTCCGTACAGTTCTGCGTAGAGCAACTCTGCCTGCTACGCCCAGGGTTAGTCACCATGCAAACCATGCCCACCACTGTCACACAGTGGACACTGTCATGAATCATGCCTGACAAACATGTACAATCACATTCACAGAACATTGACAATTTGAGGCAAGCATTTATTTGGTAAGCATCCACGTATGCCTCTGACACACAGACACAACAACTGCTCACATGACAAACACAAGCTGATGTGGCAGCTAAATATCATGGTACCAAAGTTATAAAGTGTCAGCGTTGTATAAGACTCAGAGGGCCCGATTCACAGAACTAACTTAAGACAAAATCCTAAACTTACTACCATTTTGGTATTCACAGAAGGCACTCGCTCATTTTGGTATTCACAGAAGGCACTTACTCATTTCGGTATTCACAGAAGTTAGGAGTCCTAACTTTAGGACTCCTAAATGCCTTCTGTGAATACCGAAAGTCTTAAAATTAGGATTTTTCTCAATTTAGTAGTCCTAAGTTTAGACTTAGGACTACTAAATTGAGAAAAATCCTAATTTTAAGACCTTTGGTATTCACAAAAGGCATTTAGGAGTCCTAAAGTTAGGAGTCCTAACTATACTACTACTAAACTGAGAAAAATCCTAATTTTAAGACTTTCGGTATTCACAGAAGGCATTTAGGAGTCCTAAAGTTAGGACTCCTAACTTCTGTGAATACTGAAATGAGTAAGTGCCTTCTGTGAATACCAAAATGAGTAAGTGCCTTCTGTGAATACCAAAATGGTAGTAAGTTTAGGATTTTGTCTTAAGTTAGTTCTGTGAATCGGGCCCTCTCTCAGTAGATTTGCAGACAAAAATACTTACACAATGTACATTCTGACACACAGTCATGCAAAGCAGTGTATATGTGTGGACATAACATGTCTTCCCCAATGATTCCCTGGGACTGTGTTCAAGCTCAGGAGTGTGACCTGTGAAGTGTAGTCTCAATGTTGTGATGGCCCTGACAAACAGTGTGTTGTGCGCCCCTCAAGCTTGGCTCCTCATGGGAGTGTGAGCTATCAAGCCCAATGTCCAATATGTCATGTTAATTACTGTCCCCACATATGTAATGCACCAGAGCATAAAGTTTTTCACTACTGTCTGCCCTGCTGACCAATTAGTGGAAGGACATGGTACTCGCATGCGAACTGAGCCGGACGTCACCTTTGGGTGTTGCTTGAAATTAAAGGGAAATTGCGAAAATTCAACATTTTCGCGTTCCGCACGGAACGTGAAAATGTCGAAACTTTTGCGATCCACGGCGGAACGGAAATATTCAGGGAAGGATTCATTCTGGCATGATGCTCCTGTCATTAAACCTCAACAGAAAGCACTTACAGATATAAATAAAGCAGGTGCCCGAGTTGAAGGTCAAAGTCAGTAATGCATTAATCAGCACAAAAGATTCATGAGCACGGTGTAAGCAGGTGTGCTTTCTCCCCATATCTACCGTCAGCAATTTGCTGTAATCATTGATGGAGGTCTGTGCATCCATGGGTTTCTCGAGCGCAATCCCCGTGTAGTTCCTGACAACAGGAGGTTATGTCTCCTCATCCGCTGCTCTGGTCGTCTCTGACCCTTTATAAACAAGAGGCATGTGAACTGCATAGAAGCCCCGCCCCACACACTGGCGGTGTGCAACGTCTTCCCGCCCGTTCCCCACTATGATGGACAGCTCACACGAGGGACCCCGACGCTTATCGGCGAGGTGGCAAAGTTACAGACACACATGGTCGCTGGAGACAACTCTTCTGGCCCTTTACGCAGCTGTAGTGTAGGAAAAGCTCTATACGTTTACCCGAGGTAGCACTTACTGATTAGTGATTAGCCAGTAGAAAGTACTCCAGTTGAGTAGAGGTATTGCACAAAACTGTGGCATCTTCTTGGATAAATATGCAGGGCAGGATTCATTTTGGCACGATGCTCCTGTCACAAAAATTAAACCTCAACAGGAAGCACTTACAGATATAAATAAAGCAGGTGCCCGAGATGAAGGTCAAATTCAGTAACGCATTAATCAGCACAAAATGTCCACGATCACGCGAAATTTCGCGTGATCGCAGAGATTTTTTGCAGTTTCGCAATATTTTGCGAAAGGCACTTTCACAAATTCCGCCCAACCTTACTTGTAATGGTGAACGACGTGGGTGAGTATTCAAAGGACGCGTTAGCCACATTCGAACCGAGCCGGACGCACACATTGGCTGTTGCTTGTAATGGTGAACGATGCGGTGAGTATTCAAAGGATGCGTTAGCTGCATACGAACCAAGCCGGACGCACCCATTGGCTGTTGGTCATCATGGTGACAGACGCGTGTTTAATTTTGTGTACAAATCGTATGCAATACGACTCGGTAACCTTCTATCACCAATGTATCCAACTCATTAGGCGGCCGATGCAAATATTTTTAATGTCGCAGTAGGTGTGTCGGATGCTAGCAATGTAATGGATTGGACCAATTCGCATAAAGCGAACGGCTCGGACCTATCGCTTTGGATGCATGTAACTGAGTGCGCTTCTTCTGCAGAGATATGTCTGTCGGTTGCCTAGAGATTTAACTTGTCTGCACTACCTGCATCTATCATGCACCTCCCCATCTCTCTGCTGCTGTCTCTACATCTTCTGGGAGCTACCATGGCACCTACTGTAGAGAGGGCCCTCTCATTCACTGAAGAGGAGAACCAGGCCCTCCTGTACAGCCTCCTTCCACAGTACAGCCAACTGTAAGGCAAACCGGGGGAGCAGGTGAGTGGTGATTACACTTCCTTTTCATTGGCCATGTGTAAAACAATGCACTACTAGTGTTGGGATTCTTAAGGGCAAGCATGCAAAAAGAGTTCATGTAAGTTTTACAGTGTGTAGATTTGGTTTCTTGCCAGGTACAGGGTTGTAGAAGTGTATGCACTGGGGTTGACTTCTCAGCACTGTTCCTATGGTTTTGAGGGATAATTGCACACAGGACAACTGCCCATGATGCCACTTGCCTACCCCTTAAACATCCTTGCCATTCTGACCATGACCTATGTGTACAAGTGTGTGATGTAGAAACATGTGTTTTGAACACACTCGTCCTTTAAATTGACAGTAAGAGCAAAAGGAGATGAATATAGCTTCAGAATCACTTCTATATGTATCCTGTCCAGCCAGACAGGATCGATTTAATATTTCAAATGTTCACAGAGAATAAAGTGGGGACACAATCCTGCATCCAACTAATTATACACAAAACATAAACAGAATCAAAACAAAGATCCCAGGCAGAACAAATGCTTGTATGTGAGACATACAATAAAACACGCATAAATGTGTGGAGACACTGTTACACATGAGTAATGACAGGTAAAATAGTGTTTATGGTGTACAGAGATTTGATGTTTCGATCCCTTGTGAACAATTGTGGGATCATCATCAGGACATTGTATTACATGCCTGAGTAAAATTGCCAACAGTCCTGTGGAGCTGTGCCATAGAATCAGAATTGGCAATTAAAGGACCGAAACAGCATGTCCAAGGTAAGGCACCTGAGCAGGATGGTGTGATAGACTCTTGAGTGTGCCGGGCGCATCAATGAAGGCATCTTGTGGTGGCGTGGGGGAGCGGGGAACCTCCAAGGGGAGGTATCTCCTTGCAGTTGAAGTGCAAGCAAGCAATGGAGGGTGATTGGCCCTGACCCCCTCCAGGACTCTACAAAAATGGACTGGCCTGTGGCCTTTTGTTGGTTTGGAAATATTGATATGTCAATCATTGAGACTAAAGCATGTGAAGTTCTTTTCACTGTTGCTTTCTATGACGCCGAACTTGGTCATAAGTCAACTGTCATTAATGTGCAAATCTTGTTGTGGGAATACGATGATGTTGTGATCTCATGGACTGCATATGGTCCATGGACTGTGTGACCTATTACAGTATGTATCAGAGTTCTTATTGTCTATATTTGCAGGGTGTTATCATCATCATCATTTTTGGCCATGAGGGTGACATGAATTTGCCACACTAGCATGTTTTACTTACACTTTTGCACATAGGTCGTGGTGACATTTGTAGACATTATGCAAGTCTTTCACAGTGCAACCGTCTCGGATGGCCATGCTGTATTGGGCTGTGATGTGCAACAAGTCATCTGTCTCATCATTACAACCGGGTACACATGAAGTTTGACTACATGGTGGTCATTTTTACACAACAATGTTCACAGGCGGATGGTACTAAAGTAATATGTGACTTGGAAGTGTCGGAGCCATGTCTGAGTGTCCTTTTGACATGGTAGACCCCTGCCAAGAACAAGCTTGCCACAGGTGGCCTTCCAGTGTAGGAAATTCCCATCATGGCAGTGTGTTCATCTGTGACATTTCCTGAGCCCATGGTGTTTGTGAGGTGAGCAGGAATCTCAAGCTTCAGACTCAATTGCCTCCAAAGACTCAAGTCCCTGCATAGGTTCCTGTTTGGCAAGGTTACTGTGGTCTGACTAGTCCAGTGCTTTGTCGACCTATTGTGAGTTGTGCCAACCAGATTTTGTCTGGCTACATCATGTTGATTAAGGGTTTTGTCTGTCTGTGCTTTAACTTCATGTATTCACCCACACCCCTCATGTAATTAGGCATAGGTATCTTTTGTGTGTTGTGGTTTATGCTTGCCCAATAATGTAGTTCTTTTCAGCTAGAGGTGCAGTGATGTATGTTTTTGTCGCTGTGCTACATGTGTTGAGCAGAGTGGAGTGTGGGTGACCAGGTGTAAAGTGTGTCCATCTGTCATGCATACGCCACTGGAGCCTGTGTGACATCCATGCTCTTCATTGGCAAACAGGGGAGTAATAGTACATTTGTTTGTGCAGCATAGCTGCAGGTGTGTTTATCAAGGTTGATGTTGCATGTGCAGACCTGGCACACACAAGCTGTGGAGGTGATGTAGACTGGTGTATCATATGTATGCATGGAGTGTAGACTCCTATGTGATGGCAGCACAACCATTTGAGATGGTGTCAGGAGGTGTGGGGTATGACTAAAGTTCATTGTCAGTTCTTGTGTAGGGGTCATGGAGCGTCCATATTATCCCTATGTGAGTGCTTGTCATACGGGTGTGTGATTCAGAGTATGTGAGCTTGATTTAGTGCTGACACTCTGCACAAGGTGTGGTAGAAATGTGGGTATGTGATAGGGGGATATCCCGGCGGACAAGGTTAATTAATTAATTCTAATTTATTGTTTGATTAATAAAAACCTTACAATATATACGCAAAAATTCATAAGAATAAAATAATTATAAAATCAAGTATAAAAATATTTAAACTTCAAGTTTGTTACATTATTAACATATTATGTACTTCCATCATTACATTCTTTCAATTTTTGATATTCTAACTTGATTCTCAGTCTCATTAAAATTTTTACAAAGGCCTAGTTTAAAATTATATCATCAGTATGGAGGCATCTTATTAATGCTTGTCTGCAACTCCTTTTTCCACGAACTTTAAAATGTCTCTTAAGAATAGATATTCTTTCCACTTTCAGTTCTGGACAAACACAAAGTAGATGCATGATGTTTTCTTCTCCAAGTTTGCATAAACTGCAAATCGTTGGACCCATTGTACTCAACCATGGCATTAGATGACATGTGCCTGGAAATGCTCCAAAACGGGATTTTACAAAAATTTGTTTACATTTCTCAGACCAAGGAGTTTCAAGGTAAGGTTGCACTTTAACCTTGGTATAGCCATTCAGGAGCGGCCATGCATGTTTTCTTTTTGAGAGGGTGTCTTTATCCACAAGTAATGATAAATGCTTTGTTGAACTATTAATTACTTTTTTAAAAGAGATCAAAGTAATTGGCATTTCCCAGACCGAGTTTGCTGAATATTCCTCTAATGATGTAAATAGGTATTTCCATGCCTCGGCTTTCCGATTTAAATTTATTTCCTGCCACAATAGTTTGGACAATTGATTAACAGTATCCGTTTGTATCCTTTTCCACACTTTAACAAATTGACCGTTTCGTGCAAGAACCTAATTGGTCATCCCAAATTCCATTCGTATCTGCGCAGGTGATGCATTATGTGGAATTAAAAAGAGAGCTTTATAGATTGTATTCTGGCATGTGATGAGAGCTGTGGGTGGAGGCACTATTGTGTGTTTTTACTGTACAGTTCAGTTCTGGATGAGTGTTGTATGGCGATACTGTGCTTGAGTCCACGGGGATATTGGTAATGGGAATCATTTGTAGATGTGATAGGGCAACATTGAGACAAGGTCTGACTAGTCATATGGGACAGAGTGGATTTGTGAATGTGAAGGTATGTACATCAGTGATGTGATCACGTGTGCTGGATGTTGAAATATGAGGTGTTGTAGAGTTGTAGTATGAGGTATTTTAATGTGTGGATGCATATTTTCTTGAGTGACTATCCTTTGTATATGTGCTGTTTTGTGTGATTATGCAGTGATATGCAAATGACTGAGTACAAAGCCATTGTACTATGTATGTGTCTTGTTGCGAGATGTGGTGATGTGTTGAGTTTGCATGTCTGGGTGTGCCGTGATGCTGCATGTTGTGGCATGGGTGCAGTCCAAGGTATCACTAAGTGTACGGCTGGTGATGTGAGTGGTCCATCTGACATGTTACATTTGTCATCTGCTGAAGAGGGAATGTGTTCTGTACATTGTGTGCATATCATGTATCTGAGAGGTGTTGAGTACATGGCGACGGAAAGTGGTGCTGCAAGTGTAGGTGTGGACATGATGAGGGCCATACCTATGTGGTTTTGTATATCTTGTGTTGTAATGGTATGTGTGTTGGACTCGAGCTCATGGTGCAGACATGCTTCTCCGTCTAGATGCACCAGAGGGGGCTTATGACATGCTTGTGTGTTTGTGAGTCACAGAATGAGCCCCCCCTGGCGCTGTCACCAGTGCGGGCAGATTATTTTACACATTTGGCTGTGCATTTGTTCCTCAAAACCCTGTTGTATCCTCCATCTAGTGACTCATGTGTCTTCCAACTCTTCTGCTGTACACACTCTGCATTGTCAAAATGGCATTAGTCATTAGCTGCACATACTGCAGTTTTTTTTAGCTAGATGCAGAGTTGCTGTGAAAGACATGCAACCAAGTTGACAATGTACATGTTCTGATCTTGAGTTGTGTGCAATGCCCCCAGACCAAACATGCTGACTGTCTACTACATTGTTGTTGGATCCTTGTTTTTCTCCATAGCAGGTAGGAATGTGGTCTAGACATGTGGCGCTGACAGCTGTGACACAAACACTTCTGGTTTTGTTTTAGTGGGAGGTTCATGCTTCTATTTTGTGTGTCTGTGTACTTGTGTGTTGTTGGGGGCAGTCTCTTCTGTGCTTCAGTGTACACTGACTCATCACAATATCATCCTCCTGTGACTCTGTGTAGTTCTGTTGCCCTGCAGGGTTTGAGTATGTGTTGTGGTTGACAGATCTTGCGACTTTGTGATGCATACATGTGTGTGTCTGGCACCTCCTGTTCCACCATCAAATGTGTGTTTGTACTAGTATGTGGCATGCTGGGTGTACCTACCTGATGGTGCGATTCCCCCTTTGGTCATACACAACAGTTCATGGACACATGGTTGTATTGGTATCACAATGATAGGTGGTCAATAATGGATTCATCATCAGACATCCAGGGATCCACGCTGCGAGGTGGTACTGCAATGTCACCTGTCAAGTGAGGTTTTGATGAGGCACAATGCTGCTGATCAAGGGGAGTTGTGTTTAGACTGGCCAAATGTGAGTTGGCCACAGGCAAGGCCCCTACCTTCAATGTGGCCTCCCTGCACCAGCTATGCCCTGGGAGTCATGTTTGGGTATGTGAGATCACAGTGCTTCTTGCAAGGCACGTGACACCGTGCGCAAAAGTGAGTTTGCTCCAAAATCTGGCACCCATCCACACTAGGCATCACAGCAGATCAGCAGACAGGATACAGGCACCCCATTGCTGCATCCTGGAGGGAACTTTGGAAGTGAGTCAGTCTCCTGATGTGGGTGGAAGTGAGTCAGTCTCCAGATGTGGGTTTTGGTGGTCGCCAATGCTTGGCCCACATGTGAGTCTTATGCACCCGCTCATCAACCAATGCCTGATTGACCACATTGCCTAACCAAAACCTATATGGAATACTTCCTGATTGGACTCAACAAACATATGGCTCAGTGGAGTTCAGGACCCCGTCTTGTGTGTCGGCCAAGGCTAAGCCAACTTCCACACTCACACACATGTTGTGTTTGTTCTGCACAGGGTGGGTGGTCGTTAGTCTTTGTGCATCTTCCCCCGTGTATTTCAGCTGTCTTTGAAGGGCATTGAGTGGATGGTGTGTTTTGTTTCTTTCTATACTGCCCTGGGCCTCCTACATCTCCACTCTGCACATTCCTTAGGTTTGGCAGTTTACGTTGCTGCCACAGTGTGGGACTGCATATCATCAAATACGAACTTTGGGATTGACTTCTTAGTATTTTCTGCTGCTCGTAGCCCCAAATGTGTGTGTTGGTACATTTTTGATGGTCACATATCAAATTGTCCAATTACACATTGCTAGGAGTGTTATCCAACCAAAACACCGATTGGCTGCACATGGCTGAGGGTATGTAACTCCATCATAATTTTTTGCATCAACAGTGCTACATGTGTTTGGCCCTTATCCACCAATTTGTCACAACAGTGCTGGGGGGCTTAGCCCACCAACCCCTGAATTGCTGGACCATGCTGGGGGGTTGAGCCCAACAACCCACAATTTGACATTAAAGTGCTGGTGGGGTTAACCCCCATGCCACATTTTATGTAACCAATGCTGGGGGTTTGCACACGAAACACAATTTTCCCATGACAATGCTAGTAGTTGTTATGCATCCACCCCCCTCAAGGGTAGACAATGGTGGAAGTGATAGGCATCCACGCCCTATGGGGAGGACAATGGTGGGAGTGATAGACATCCACCCCTATGGGCATTAGATTGCTGGTAGTGTTAGGCATCCACCCCCTGTAGGTTGGGCAATGCAATGGTGATAGTGATAGACATCCACCCCCATGGGCATTAGATTTCTGGCAGTGTTAGGCATTCACCCCCCTGTAGGGTTGACAACAGTGGGAGTGATAGGCATCCACCCCCTAAGGAGTAGACAATAGTGGGACTGATAGGCATCCATTCCCCATGGGCATTATATTGCTGGTAGTGTTAGGCATCCACCCCCTAGGGGGTGGACAATGGAGGGAATAATAGGCATCCACCCCGCTATGTGGTGAACAATGGTGGGAATGATAGACTTCAACCCTCCTATGGGGTGAACAATGGTGGTAGTGATATGCATCCACCCCCTATGGGCATTAGATTGATGGTAGTGTGAGGCATCCACCCCCCTGTAGGGTGGGCAATGGTGAGAGTGATAGGCACCCACCCCCCTATGGGGTGGACATTGATGGGAGTGATAGGCATCCACCCCCCTATGGGGTGGACAATGGTGGGAGTGATAGGCATCCACCCCATGGGCATTAGACTGCTGGCAGTGTTAGGCTTCCACCCCCCTGTAGGGTGGGCAATGGTGGGAGTGATAGGCACCTACCCCCCATGGGGTGGACATTGATGGGAGTGATAGGCATCCACCCCCCTATGGGGTGGACAATGGTGGGACTGATAGGCATCCACCCCCCATGGGCATTAGATTGCTGGTGGTGTTAGGCACCCACCCCCCTGTAGGGTGGACAATGGTGGGAGTGATAGGCATAAACCCCCCTAAGGGTTGGACAATAGTGGGAGTGATAGGCATCCACCCCCCCATGGGCATTAGATTGAGGCAGTGTTAGGCCTCCACGCCCCTGTAGGGTGGTCAATGGTGGGAGTGATAGGCATCCACCCCTCTATGGGCATTAGATTTCTGGTAGTGTTAGGCATCCACCCCCCTGCAGGGTGGACAATGGTGGGAGTGATAGGCATCACCCCCCATGGGCATTAGATTGCTGGTAGTGTTAGGCTTCTACCCCCTTTAGGGTGGACAATAGTGGGAGTGATAGGCACCCACCCCCATGGGGTGGACGATGGTGGGTGTGATAGGCAGCTACCCCGATGGGTATTAGATTGCTGGTAGTGTAAGGCATCCCCCCCTATGGGGGGGACAATGGTGGGTGTGATGGCATCCACCCCCCTATGGGGTGCACAACGCTGGTAGTGATGGGCATACACCCCCTATGGGGTGAAAGCGCTGGTAGTGTTAGGCACCCACCACCCCCCTTGCCTCTACATTGCTGCAAGAATTCTCCCATTCCAATATTGACTGTTGTTTCTCAGATGCTGTGTATTATGTTGCCTTTCGCGGGGTGGTAGCGTTTTTGCGTGTGGTAGGTGCCTAACTTACTGTCTGTGACAAACGCGTTGGTTGGGGTTGTAGTGTCAGCCGTAGGTGTAGAGTCTGGATATGACATGCTGCGATAGGATACATGGCTGCACCATCTCGTTCACAGGAATTGCGTTGTTGAATGAATTGGAGCTGAAATAATGTTTTTCTGGATGCTCTGACCTCTGGGTAGTGGCGACGAATTCAGCGCATGAGAAGTACGCATCATACTTTTCGGTTGGAATCTGACTGGGAAATGCCTCCGTACGAGTCCATTCAACGTTCATGGAGGCTTCTCGTTGAGAAAATGGAGCTGGAATTGGAGCGTACGTGTTGTGCGGATATTGAAGGGTTTTGCACATTTTACTTTGTCGTTTGGAAGGACCGGCTCTCGGGACGAGTCGGTTGGAAGGTAAGGCTACAGATGGCTCTGGGAGGGTCTTCCTGATGGGATCATATTTGTGCCCTAAGTGTTTTTCTATTTTTTTTAGGCAACTGCTATTTTGTTTCTATTGTAGTACACTTTCACATACAGAGTTTTGCCTCGTGACTTTCAGCTCGTATCACACCCACAGCATTGTCAGAGCATTAACATTTGAATGAGTACCTTTGCAGTCTACCTAGCACACAGTATTGGAGGGAGAAAGTTTAAATGGTTAACTGAGATTTCATCACATACAATGACTGCTGCTCAGGCCCTAACTCAAATAATGGAGGAGAGCTCTTAAGCAGGTTCTAATACTGAGACTACATCAGTGGGAGAGAATCATGGATCGGAATCTGGAAGTGATTTTCATTTGGTGGAGTTTCATCTGACAAAAAATTATCTTCCAGAGATTATGAAGAACATGGTCTTGGCAGTCATAATGTCCTTTTGCAAGCACAACCTTTACAACTGACAGACAGTGACAATGCAATCCAATCTAGAGAGCAGACTTGTTCTGCGAGGATCACAGGGCGAGTTCTCACTTGTCAACCCCTAATAGATTTGAGCTTCAAGTTCCCTCCTTTATTGCAGAGGTTGAATATAAAGTCAATACTGCAATTTGTTGTAGATTGACTGCGTCCCTTTTTTTGTGGATGATGTGTTCCTTGAGTAAATTGTGGACCATTCTAATTTATGTGCCGAACAGTTTCTGTAGGAACATGGGGGCACTCTAGCGCCTCATTCTAGAGCTCACCCACGGACACCCATTTCTCTAGGGGAGTTGGAAAAAATTAGGGTCCTTACACTCCTCATGGGAATAGTGCTCAATCCAACAGTACAAATGTACTGGGTTACTTGTATGGTTTGGGCAACACTCAGCTTCCAGTTGGTCCTGAACAGAGATCTTTGTTTGATTCTAAGGCATTTTCTGCATTTCAATGACAATTATACAGTATTCTTCTGCTATCATTCATACTACTGACTGGGGGAGAATGTCTGCATTGTCAGCATGCCGTCCATCAATTGTTTGTTGTAACGCTTTTCGCCCTAAGTGGGATGGGTATTCCCAGACGTGGGACCCGTGCTCACTACGCCACTGGAGTCAAGCTATCCTGGCTGATGACGGCTGATAGCCAGAAACCGGTCCTAGGATGCTTGATTCCTGTCCAGGGAAGACATGGCTTGGCAGTTCGGGCTGGACTGTTCCCATGAGGCACAGGGTCAAGACTGATTTGCATATGGCCATGTCTAAACTGGGGTGGCGTAGTGGGCAAAAGAATGATGGATTTAACCCAGATCTTTTGACTGGGGGAGAATGTCTGCATTGTCAGCATTCCGTCCATCAATTGTTTGTTGTAACGCTTTTCGCCCTAAGTGGGATGGGTATTCCCAGACGTGGGACCCGTGCTCACTACGCCACTGGAGTCAAGCTATCCTGGCTGATGACGGCTGATAGCCAGAAACCAGTCCTAGGATGCTTTATTCCGGTCCAGGGAAGACATGGATTGGCAGTTCGGACTGGACTGTTCCCATGAGGCACAGGGTCAAGACTGATTTGCATATGGCCATGTCTAAACTGGGGTGGCGTAGTGGGCAAAAGAATGATGGATTTAACCCAGATCTTTTGACTGGGGGAGAATGTCTGCATTGTCAGCATTCCGTCCATCAATTGTTTGTTGTAACGCTTTTCGCCCTAAGTGGGATGGGTATTCCCAGACGTGGGACCCGTGCTCACTACGCCACTGGAGTCAAGCTATCCTGGCTGATGACGGCTGATAGCCAGAAACCAGTCCTAGGATGCTTGATTCCGGTCCAGGGAAGACATGGCTTGGCAGTTCGGGCTGGACTGTTCCCATGAGGCACAGGGTCAAGACTGATTTGCATATGGCCATGTCTAAACTGGGGTGGCGTAGTGGGCAAAAGAATGATGGATTTAACCCAGATCTTTTGACTGGGGGAGAATGTCTGCATTGTCAGCATTCCGTCCATCAATTGTTTGTTGTAACGCTTTTCGCCCTAAGTGGGATGGGTATTCCCAGACGTGGGACCCGTGCTCACTACGCCACTGGAGTCAAGCTATCCTGGCTGATGACGGCTGATAGCCAGAAACCGGTCCTAGGATGCTTGATTCCGGTCCAGGGAAGACATGGCTTGGCAGTTCGGGCTGGACTGTTCCCATGAGGCACAGGGTCAAGACTGATTTGCATATGGCCATGTCTAAACTGGGGTGGCGTAGTGGGCAAAAGAATGATGGATTTAACCCAGATCTTTTGACTGGGGGAGAATGTCTGCATTGTCAGCATTCCGTCCATCAATTGTTTGTTGTAACATCATTCATACTATGACAGGTATCCAGAATTCTGCCTGTTAAGAAGGTTTGATTGCCAAGTTTGCAGAGATTTAAAATGCTGGTAAGAATATAGTGGCCAATGAGTTGCCCAAGTAGTTCAAATGAGCTTGTTATAGCATTAAACTGTACATGCTGCTAGAGAGCTCCACTGGGTATGTATACAGCCTGAGAGTATATATTGGGATGACTGTAGTAGTATAAATCCTGCAGGTTGTACTTAAACACTAACATTTTGTAAAAATAGTGTATGGAGCTTTCTCAATCAGTCTTGTAAAAAGTTAAAACCTTTGTGTGGACAATTTTTGTAAGAAGTCCAACTGTTCAGCAAGCTGTACAACACTGTCGCTGTGGCTTGTAGTACTTTAACGTAACTACAAAGGATTCCACCAGGGGCTTGTTTCTTAGAAGCTCCAAATAGGCCACAGCACTGTGTTGCATTGCAGCGAACAACTGGCTGTGAAATTCTCATGTAGGCGGCAAGTATATTTGCTTACAGTAATTCATGTTGAGAGTACTTCTACTGTCATAGTTTGGGTGAGTTGACAAAAGTACACAAGCCCAACTGTAAAGATAATTACAACATATAAATAGAGGGAGAGGATGAAAATGACTTGCCAATTCAACCATATAATGTTAATAGGAAAATTACACATAGAATAAGCATATGGCTATGCACCTGATCCAGTTTGTAACATACAATGCATATATTGTCTATCGTCTGACTATTATGGGAAGAACTGATGTCCTCCATGGACTTTCATTTCATGGATATTGATACTTTTACTGGAAGTAGTAACTTCTACCTAATTTGTTGTGTAACATATAGCAAGACTTCAAAATCTGCAGATTGGAAGTATGGGAATGCTGGTAGGTAAGAATTCTGAGATTCTCTGGAGATTCCAGAGCATTCCCTCACAGAAATATAAGAAAATGTTGTGATTTTAACCAAAGTCTGAAATTTGCAGTACATTGTGGGTAAGAACATGTATTGAGATTGATCAAGTCACACCATCCTGGTCTTGGCTGGTTGTCTATTTTCCAAAGATGTTTTTGTTTATTAGGTTTCCCTAGGTGTCAGCCAAGTCCATTCTCAAATACTGCAGCTGCTCCCATTGCCAAAATGGGTCAATTTGTTTGTATTAAAGGCAACTGAGATAGGGTAGCTGGAAAGTAGCCCAGACTAAAATGAGAAACCCTCACAGTACCATACAATCATAGTGGCTGTATGGCACATATTTCAAACTGTGTTATCTACGGACTCAGGCCCAGTTTGTACATGATTGTTACCACTCAACACTGTATTAGCCACATGTGGCAGTCACGACTGATAATGCACACCCTACACCTCTAACAGTTTTACACTATCAGAAAAAACTGTCAAACCCATCACAGACTATCATAACACACTACAGACAGTAATCAGACACACACTAACAGTAACACAATACTAGCAGCACTCTCACACCTCTCACAGAGTTGCAGTCTCACATTACTGATAGCCCTCTCATGCGCCTCACACACTAAGAGCTTGATACTACCAACAACATTCTCACTCCCCTCATACACTAGCAGAATCCCTCTCACACCCTGCACAAACCAGCAGTCACACACTACTGACAGCACTCTCACACTCTATGCAGACTAGGAGACTGACATTACCAGTTGCTCTCTTAAACCACTCATAAAAGTAGAAGCACACTGCCGGAAGTGCCCTTACACACATCACAGAGCATCAAAGTTGCACAACCAACAATACTCCCAGGGCCATCAGAGTAGCAGTCATACACAAAAGCACTCTGAACCTCCTCATAAACTAGAAGTCTTACATTACCAACAGAACACTCAAACACCTCACCGACCAGTGTTTCACACTACAGGAGGCACTTTTACTCCACTCAGAGGCAGGTAGTCACACTCTTGTGACAGTGCTCTCACATTCATCACAGTGTAGCAGTCTCACTCTGCAGGTTGGACTCTCATACCCCTTACAGGCTAAAACTCATACAGATGGAGGCTCTCCCATTATGGATTAGCAGCACATCAAATAGATCTGACTTGTAACTGAAAAACCTCTTATGACTGGTAAGTTTGTGTGTGAGATTGTGCATGGTCGAGTGGGTGAATGCAAGAATGAGTCTGTGGTTGGATGAGTAGATGCATGAGTGTAAGGGTCATCGCATGGATGATTAATGATTGAGTAGATGGATAAGTGTGTGGCTGACTGCCTGGATGTAAGCATCCCAACATTTTTAGTTGCATGACACAACTATTGGCTTTACTCATGCTTGCTAATGTTTTAAGTGGTACTTAAGCAGCTCTAAATGTACACTCTAGGTTTTAAAAGACTCACAAGGCAATGGGCAAGAAGAGACAAAATGTATTGAATATTGTTTCTCTTCAAATGAAGACTAATGGTATTCATAAAGTATTACTGAATCTTGGAATAAATACACTGCATTGATCTTACTTTACACAAAGTAGTGCCCAATAAGAAGTTAATACTTTCCTCTCTGATGAAAATGGAGTTTCAGGTGAAGGATTCCCCCCTACATTCTCCCCAAATGTATAACTGTGTGTGAGAAAACGATGTTAGTGAATGTAAAATTACCAAACATACACACAAGGGTGAGGGAACGGAGAAGCCCTCACGAACCTGTGCCAGTCTCATCCCATCCACAAAAATGCTGATCATCATTGTGAGAGTGAGAAATATGCATGCAGCTGTGATGGGCCAGCTACTATGCAGAGTGGACACACAAGTGTGTTGTGTCGGATTCTGTGAGATTTGCTGGCTTGCCGCACAGCAATATTGCTTACACTGTCTGGTGCCCAGGAGGGCAATGTTGTGGCTTGTCTGTTCTATGAATGATGTCCCTGACAGCCAGAAATCACAAACTTCTTCTGGGGCGTCTCCCTGTCTTGGGTTCAGACAGTCCTCTTGGGTTCTTCTTACGCCAGCATAGGTTTACAAGTTGCCAATTTCCGGCAGCGGCTGCAGTTGTTTGAAACTAAACTTAGCTTAGTTGAATACGATTCATCTAACTAAGATTTGATGTATATGTTACTTTAAAAATGTTAATAAACACATCTAATGAAATCAAGTGAACGTTCCGCAAATCTATTCTCATTATCTTCCTTTTCCCCTCATTTTGATTTCCCTTCCTTTCGTGGCTTTCCTTCAGCCTTCAATTTCTCTCCTTCACAATTTTAGGGCCTGATTCACAAAGGTAAACTTACACTTTTATAGAAGTTTGTTTATTTTGGAATTCACAAAACTGCATTTTAAAAGTACGTTTAGTAGTGCAGAGACTCTTCACTTGGGGCGGAGAAATCCTCACATAAAAAGACAGGGATTTTATATCTTGTTAAGTGTGGAGTTCTCTGCCCTCCTAAACATACTATTAAAATGCATTTTTGTATAGGCTTACCTTGTGAATCAAGCCCTTATCTATTTTTCTCACTGCACACATTCTCCACTGTTTTTCCCCTATCCTCTGCTCTCCTCTCCCCCTCCTTTCCTTCTACTACTCCCTGTTTTCTCTCCCTTTACACTCTCTCGCTCTCTCTTTTTGCTCTCTCTCTCCTCATTTCCAAGATTACACTCAGTGCTGTTTTTGGCTTGATCACTGGAAAAGATTTTCATTGCTGTCCCATAAAATGGGATGTCTCGGTTAACCAGAGTCGGAATATGCATCAGCAAAATCACGTCTGCGATGACGAATTAAGCCCATGAAAAATGTAAATTATGCTTGCACAATTGGAGAGATTTAAATTACTTGAAATCTGACAAATTACGTGTAATTTACATTTCTCCTGTTTTACGATTTACTATATTTTTTTGTTTGCTAGAGACTAATCTGAGCAGAACATGTTTTGCTGAAAGTTTTTTTCTGCTTGAATATTTTTATGATGGGTGTGCCTTCATGTGAAAATTTCATCTAAAATATTGGCAAACCAAATTTCAAAACATATTAATAATATTGCATACTTTTTGTGAAACTTTGCCAAATATTAATATGTGATTTTCTAAACCCCTTAGTGTTATGTGTAGCCCTTTTCAAGTAAAGGTTTAACATTTTACATTGTTTTGAACGACACATGTTCAAAAGTAATAATTTATTTAGTTGTTAAGATACATATTATGCCACCTGTTCGGTATTTTTTCTTACGATGTTTCATTACTTGATTGCAGTAGTTGCTTTGCTTTAAGCTTTCATAAAAAATTGAATAAAAGGGTCTTAAGTTGACTGTAAGAAAGTGCTTTGTTATTAGTGGTGGGCAGTGGCCCACCTGATAGAATAACACTAACTTGTCAGGGTTATCCTCAAAAGTTAATACGTTAACCTGAGCTCAACTCCCTGGTAACTATCATACAGAGCAGAGAGGATTAACTCAGAGCCCTGTTGTAATGTATTTATGCGGTATCAAAAGAGTAATAAAGTCAAAACACCAAAATATACAAATACCACTCCAGTTTAGAAAACAGAGTCAAATTTAACACACCAAAGGACTTTGCCTTCACACTTGGGGGCAGATTTACAAGCCCCTTGCGCCTCATTTATGCCGCCGTTGCGTCACTTTTGTGACGCAGCGGCGGCGCAAATCCTGCGCCATGGTGCGGGGTACTTACAACGTGACGCATCTGGGAGATGCGTCACGTTGTAAAGCCCTGCACCAGAAGTAGGCGTTCCTGTGCAGGGGGGGGGGCGTTCTGTCGCAGGAACGCCTCCTAAAAGTGGCTGAGTAAAATCTACAAGATTTCACTCAGTCACTTTTAGGCCCATGCTGCGTCAAAACCCTGCGCCTGCCTGCAGCAGGCGTAAGGATTGACGCAGCATTCACAAGATAGGGCCCCCCAGAGCATTGCTGGAGCTGCGTCGCGCTTGCGACGCATCTCCAGCAATGCGCCACCCTTATGCCCTCAGATGCGTCACGCATCTGTTTATCCTTGCGCCATGATGCGCTGCATTGTAAATGCGGCACATCTGTGGTGGCGCAAGGGTAAACTTGCGTGACGCATCTTTCCTGGCGCAACCCTGCTGATTTGCAGGGATGCACCAGGAAACATAAATCTGCCCCTTGGTCTGCAAAATGTGGTCTGCAAAATGGAGGAAAAAGTCTTCCAGAGTGGCCAGAAAGAAGTATGTATATAGCAAAGTCTTTACAAAGTGAGATAGCTGTTGGCCAAGGTCCCACAAAACCTGTTGGTTTAGGTGGGCAAAACTCTGAGGGGGTTACATTTGTATTACCCGCTTGCCGGGATCCAGCCATCGACTGGGTACTTTTGGCACCTTTTATCCTGTTAAGATTTTCTCATTGGGACATTGTCTCTGAGATGGAGGCCGCCTTCTTCCAGTGGGGCAAGGCAGCCGGCTGTATCTGATGAGGGCTGCTTGAGCTCATAGTCTTTCTTGCTAAGGATCCACTGAAATGGAGTTTCAGCTGTATAGATGCTCCAAGCAGGATAAACTGTTTCTTTAGCCAGGTAAAGTTTGCCAATCCGTCTGGTGAATGGTCTCAGTCCTCCAGAGACTGGAAGTCAGACTTTTTTTTAAGACCCGAACCTTTGAAGGTGTATGTCCCATTTTCCTTAGTTCAACTAAGGCTCCCAGACTACAGGGGAGACTCTTAGAACTCTAAGGGCTTCAAGGCCTGATCCAGCAAATAACTTGATCAGAGTCCAGTGCAGATGTAAGCAACAGTAATCAAGGATGAAGTGATTTATTTTATCTTTTTGTGTGCCTGTAGCCTCATGGGAGGTCAGCCCACTTACTATTTTAGTCTACTTCCTTGCCCCAGTACACAATGAAGCAGAGAGATCTGATCCAGTCCTTCAGTCCTCCTCTCAGGTTATAGCAACCAGGATCAAGCCCTCTTTTGATCTTCCTCAGGCCCAAAAAGTGTTCTGAGGAGGGTTGTTTGGGTTGTATGACAGATGCGAGCATGGCTAAACCACGCAAGCCTCTACAATGCAGTCCCAACAATGAAGGCGTCTAAACAATGCATTTGTTTACTACGCATGCCTTTACCATGCAATTTTGTGGTAAAGGCATGACTGGTAAAGTGATGTGTGGTAAAGATCACACCCCAATCCCACCACCCTTTGCCCTAGACACTACCCTACCCCTGAGCCGTAAACACTACGCTGACCCCCCTGAGCCCTAAACACTAATCCTACCCCCCTGAGTCCTAAACACTACCCTGACTTACCCTGACCCCTAAAAACTAGCCTGAACCCCCCTGAGCCCTAAAAGCTACCTCAACAACCACAAGCCCTAAACAATACCCTGACCCACCCGACCCTAAGCACTACCCTGACCCCGAGCCCTAAACAATGCCTGACAACCTCTGAGCCCTAAACACTACCCTGACCCCTCCTCAGCCCTAATAACTACCCCAAACCCCATTAGCCCTGATAATGACCCCCCAAAACCCAGCCCCAGCCCCACTCACCTCATAGCGCCCTTAACTGATCCTTTCTGTTCCTAAGCCTGTCCATCCCAGCATCTAGACCGCGCACTGACTTAACCACACAAATGCGTGGTTAAGGCGTATGCGGGGTTAAGGCATGCATGGTTGTGCTTGCGGGGATTGGCAGGTGTGGGTCTGCCCGCAATGCAAAGGCTGTTTCCCAGTTCTTTGAGGTGCCACCTTTGTGGGTTGTACTAGCCAATGGATGTGGGTTTCTGCTGACTCCTCTTTAATAAATGGGGTAAAGGTTCCCAGAGATACCACTACTCGCATTTCAAGCAGATCCTTTTTGCCCTATTCCAAGAAATCATACAGTGTACCTTACTCCTAAAAGTCAAGATGGTACAACCCTTCCTCTTTGTGCATAGCCTTTGTATCCACTCAGAGATATGACCATGGAAATGAACAGTTTCCTCCCCTGTTGCTATGTTTCATATAGGTACTTGTAGTAATCAGGCCCACATCCAGGAGGTAGTTTCAGGTGAATTTATTGAAGTTTGTTACAAGATGTAGGTTAGTTGTAAATAAGCCCCACCAGGAGCAGCTAGCCAGGCGCTCAGGCCTTCTCCAACTGTAAGTTCCCACTCCCAACATTCCATCTTGCATCATTCAGGCAGCATTCCACTGGCACATCATTAACCATAACAAACCAGGATACTACATATCCTCCTTTGTTCCCAAAAAAACCAGAAGGAACACCAAAATTTAGAATAACAAAAGAGAAAGAGAACAGAAGCTAGACGCAAGCTAAAGGAACGAGAAGAACAAATAGCACGAGAGAGTAGGGGTAAAAAATAATGTAAGAAGAAGAGAGAGAATAACACAAACCAAACTCATCTTCCCTTCCAAGGAATAGGAACATAACAAAAACACCAACAGGCAAAGAATAGAAGAAGAAAAATCCATTAATGACTGTCCTCTGCATACCCACTGGCCAGGTATAAATACTAGAAGGCAGCTCACATAAGGAGGAAACAAGACAACAGAAAAGAAGAGGAATGCAAATACTCATTCTTCTCTGTCAGAAACATGAAGAAAGAAATTACAAATAGAAAATACAACTGGGCTACAGCGTGGAAAACAAAACTAGAACAATTAAAACGCCCAGAGTAACGTAACCCATGCACTATGGCGACTTAAACCAAACACCCGCTAAGGGTAAAGACATTTGCTTATGCATGGGCAACCTCGAGTGGAGGTATGAATATGTGCACTGTTGAAAAAAATATGACCAACACTAGACACCTTAGGAAAGGTAAAACGTGCACTGCAGTGAAGGCAATAGACATATAGGGGCCGATTCCGATCCTGGAGAAATATTCCCCGTACGAATCGTATCTGGATTTTTTACCGTACAAATCGTACAAGTCCCGTATAAACTGGCAAGTACGATTCGTATGTGAAAAAGTCCATACGAATCGCATTGGGTAAATTCCCCGACACGTCCTCGGGTCGGAAAAGGTGTCCGACACGTCCCCGGACATTTTTACGTATGAATCTGAAAACTGAAGTCCGAGCGCGCAAGTACAATTCGTACCGTCAGTCTGATTGTACAACCGTATGATAAAAAGACCGTCCGGAGCGAACTCCTATAGCAACCATGGCGATGTCCAAACAGGTGCCCGGTACGCGCCGCACCCCCCCCCAGCCCCCCGTATGTACGCGCCGTCCCCCCCAGCCCCGCGGATGTACGCGCCGTCCCCCCCAGCCCTGCGGATGTACGCGCCGTCCCCCCAGCCCCATGGATGTACGCGCCGTCCCCCCCAGCCCCGCGGATTACGCGCCATCCCTCCCCCAGCCCCGTGGATGTACGCGCCGTACCCCCACCCTGGTGTGTACGTGGTGGGGGTCCGCGCTGAACATACACGGGTGGGGGTCCGCGCCGTACATACACGGGTGGGGGTCCGCGCCATACATACACGGGTGGGGGTCCGCGCCGTACATACACGGGTGGGGGTCCACACCGTACCTATGGGGGTGGGGGTCCGCACCATACCTACGGGGGTGGGGGTCCGTGCCGTACATACACGGGTGGGGGTCCGTGCCGTACATACACAGGTGGGGGTCCGCACCGTACCTACGGGTGTTGGGGTCTGCACCGTACCTATGGGTGTGGGGGTCTGTGCTGTACATACACGGGTGGGGGTCTGCGCCGTACATACCCGGGTGGGGGTCCGCACCGTACCTTCGGGGGTGGGGGTCCGCACCGTACCTACGGGGGGTGGGGGTCCACACTGTACACACCGGGGTGGGGGTCCGCACCGTACACACCGGGCTGGGGGTACGGCGCGTACATCCGCGGGGGCTGGGGGTACGGTGCGTACATCCGCGGGGGGGTGGAGGTACGGCGCGTACATCCGTGGGGGGGCTGGGGGTACGGCGCGTACATCCGCGGGGCTGGGGGGGGACGGCGCGTACATATGGGGGGCTGGGGGGGACGGCGTGTACATACGGGGGCTGGGGGGGGGACGGCACGTACCGGGCCCCCTATTCCGCTCGCATCGCAGCGTACTTCGCTTTTCTGGCACTTTTTGGTTGCCGTAAAAATATTGCCATCCGGACTGCTGTCGGTACGAATCGTACTTGCTGGGATGTAAAAACATGCCTAACTCCGTCCGGACGTCACGTCCGTGGTGTCCCGGATCACATTTGTATGTATTTTGCTGTCGGTCGGTGATTTTTCCGACTCGTACGGAAATGGTGTTTCCGTACGAATCGTACTTGCAAGTTTGTATGGTGTTTTTACCGGGTACGAGTCGGACGGAGAAAATGCTCCGACCGACGGTTCGTACCCGGTTTTTCCAGGATCGGAATCGGCCCCATAATGTGATGTCCACCTACGGACGCACCTCGACTGGAGGTAAAAATGCTATGCACAGGATAATGGGGAAAGACCCCACAACACACCTCCAGAGAGGTCAAGAGATTATGCATAGAAAATGCGGGACAAACGTCCGCACGCGTGGGTTCATATCCCATCCTCATCGCCAATAAAATTGTAGTAATCAGGCCCACATCCAAGAGGTAGTTTCAGGCCCAGGTAACATCATACCTACATTACCTCCCCTACACTATACTGTAACAAGCCTTTTAGGATTGAACCTTTACCTAGTTCTAGGCCTGGGTGCAGAAGGATATTTTCTCCTAAACAATCGAGTTCTATAACTCCATTAATAAACTCACATAGTATGAATGAATATTCATAAGGGTTCTTAGAAACCAGGCTGGAGCTACACCACCTTCCTCCCCATATCTGCGTACACCGTTCATCCCATACATCATCCTCATATCCAACAATGGCTAATACAAACAACAAGGGACAAAGGAGCCCTAGATACTTTCTGTATAAATACAGCACCTCTTGCTAGTGTTAGTTAGAGGGAACCAAGACTTCCAGGCCGACACACTGACCAGAGATGCTGAGGCTCCTGCATGCAAACTCTCCAGCTGCCAGTGGTCTGAACATCCCTCGCGGGGCGGGGTGTCCAACTCGAGACCAAGAAGGGCTCATGCATTCTCATACATCAGGTAATGGGGTTCGACTAAATCCTAGAGGGATTCTTTGCTTTACTCCTACTCACATGCTAGGTACATTTAGGTACATCTAGATAGGCATCGTAGCAGTACGCACACTTTTATCCTGCATTTTATATTCATGTATTTATTCATGCTTATTGCAAGATGGTAGAACTGTACTATCCTTTTATATTCACAGTAGTGCTAATCATATATCTCTGCTACTGTCTAATGGTTGTTACAGCTCATATATTTTACACGAGAATAACAACTGTTCAATAAATCCTTATTGAAATGCCTAGACTGTTTATTCTGTGTATCACTGCGATACACTAAGTGAGCACGAGTGACTGAGCAAAAAGTAGGACATTGTTTCCACAATCCTAAGGGATCAGGGTTGTCATGTTCTAAGGTTGCCAGAAACTTTTCTGTCCCCGATAAGAGGAGACACTAGTGGCATAGTGAGCAAGCTAAATGTAAACAGGCTTACATTTCTCTGTGGGGGTGCACGGAACCAGTCTGCCACCAATCCCATAGTTTATGTTATCCAAACGCGCAGGTCCTGCAGGGGTACTATAGGAACTACACGACACTGTGTCAACCCCAAAGTATTGTTTTGCTTCAGATGTTGCTTCAAATCTGCTTGTGAAAGGACAACCCTCACCTTGGCCTCTTTCCAGTTAGTGAAGGTCCTGGACCCACCACAACTTCCCTTCCTGCCACGGGAAGAAAAACAACACCCACCTCAAGAATATTGTCTCTGCTGTTGGGCTTGTTTTAACCCCTCATTTTCAGGGAGGCACTGGCTTCACCAGCTGACCCTGGCTAATACTAATTAGGTCAACTGGGGCTCATGAAGGAAAAGTGAAAATTCCAAAAGTTACCATTGCCACAAATTTATTAAAAATCTGACTTTACCAAAAAATACAGATTTTATTAAATATGAAAAATAGACTTTGTATGACCATTCTAGCAATTTCCCACCAAAAGGTATAGATGAAAAGTTTATAATCTGTACTTTGACATTTTCCAGGACAGAGCTACAGCTCAAACAGAGAAAATAGTTGTTGGGGGCTATTCACTGTGGGAACATGCTAATCGTATACTCGAACAAGTTCCACTTTTAAATAGCAAGCCTCCATTCTCGGAGGCCGCAAGCCATACTTAGCAGTGACTTAACAATGTTTAAAAGCAGAGGGTTCCACCTGTCAGAAAACATTATTGTGGGACAGGTTTTTAGGGTGCTGCAGTCAGGCAATATATGGTAGGCCTGAAGCCATGTTTTACTTGCCAACTCTGTGGATGACACAATGAGTGCGACAGCCCCCCGGATGGCATTTTACTTTAAAGCCCTTGGTGGACTTTCTGCATCAAATACTAGGGACTCGGTGGCAAGTTAAATATAGCAATCAGGAGTAAGCCAATTTAACCATGTTTAACGAGGGGCACAGTCACTTTACTCCTGTTTAGTAGGATCAAAGTACAGCAAATCAGAAAGGGCAAATATTAAAGATCCCACCCAAGATGGCAAGTTCCTATATGAGGTCCCCCAGCAGAAGACAGGGAGAAATATCCATCTCTCTGGGGAATTGTCATAGCTACGGTAGAAAAACCTAGAAAGACCATCAGCATTAACGTGGTCAGTCCCAGGTCTTGGTTCAACCGTAAATGTCATATCCTGTAGAAAGATGGACCACTTCAGCAGTTTGAGATTCTCTCCCCTCATTTGCATTTGCCACTTATGATGTCTGAGGTCTGTTCAAAATGAATACCAAACAGGTATGGTCTAAATTTCATGGCTAATGAGGGGTGATACCCCAAAATGGTCCCAGAATGTTTGTGTCCAGCCCAGGGAGGACTTAAATAATAATAATAATACAGCATTTTGTAAAGCGCGAACAGCTACCTCACGAGGAGGTGTCCCGGCGCTGGCACTTGGCCTGGCAGTTTGGGCTTGCTTGTTCCCATGGGGAGTAGGGTCAAGACTGATTTGCATATGGCTGGGTCCAAACTGGGTGGCACTGTAAGCAAAAAAAGATGGATTTAACAAGGCCTGGCCAGAGCTTGCAGAGTTTCACTCCGTGGAATTCCACGGGGTTACAGAAAAACTTCGTGAAATTCCATGGAGTTCCGTGCGGGCAGAGTATTACTTGGATGGCCACTCCAACTTTACACTAACAGTAACCACAAGGACTTTCCATGATCTCAGGGAGGAAAACTAAAAAGACCAAAATTAGGCTCTACTCCCCGGACAATGGAACTACTGATCACCTCTGCAAAGCTAAGTTACTCTGTTCATATTCTCCGCCACCTTCTTCCAGTCCAGCTGAAAAGTGACCTACTCGGTAGCCTCATCATCAAACTCCTCTGTTTCCGAGTCCACCATGTTGCCGTTTCATGTATACCCAAGTCCTTGCTCTATCACCTCTGAACCTTGGTGTCATTTCCCCCTACTAAACTGTCCTGCCTTCAGAGCTGCAGTGATGCTAGTACAAAAAGAAGAACAGGGGAGAACGGGCAAAAACGATAGAACAGAAACGACAGCCAAAATGCCAAGCATACTTCCAGTTACCACACTCATCTTCCCAAAGGCGAGGTTAAAAAACCTTTTTAAGATAAAATTGTTTAAAAATGTAGGATTTAATCTTTTTGTGTGTCATTCATAAAGTGATCCATTTTTATGATCAGTGTTGGACTTGGTCCTTTTTGCAGGGTCATCCCAGAACTTTTTGCCTTCCTCCTTTATTTTTTCTGACCTGTTGTTGGCTGTTTTATGACTCTGGGCACTTTACCACTGCCGACCAGTGCTAAAGTGCATATGCTCTCCTTATTGTAAATTATTGTACGAATTAGTGATTCCATGATTGGTTGATTTGGTTTACCTGTCAGACCCTAGTACAGTGCACCAGGAGTGCCAAGGGCTAGTAAATCCAAATGCTGCTGGTGGGCTTGCAGCACTGATTGTGCCACCCACAGAAGCAGCCTGTAAAAGTATGTCTAAGGCCTGCCATTGCAGAGCCTGCGTGCAGTCTGGTACTGCCATGCTGACTGGGCAAGTGCACCCACTTGACAGTCCCTAAAACCTTCCCTTTTCTTCATATCAGACACCCCTATGGTAGGCCCAAGGGCAGGGTGCATTGTAAGGATAAGGTAGAACATGCCCTGGTGTGTGTGGCATGTTCTAATAGTGAATTACAGCCATTTTTTGTTTTTCACTATTGCAAGGCTAACTGTTCTCCATAGGCCAGAATGGGCAGTTTGGTTATTACATTTTATAATCCTAACTGACGCAGGGAACTCAGAATGATAAAATACATCTTTTAGTGAAGTTGGTTTTAAGATTCTGTGTTTGCAAATACCACTTTTAGAAAGTAGGCATTTTCTTGTCTAACCATTCAAACCTGCCTCTGCTAGGCTGTGTGTATTCCTTTGTCTTGAGTTTGAGTGACAGGGCTGGGGAATTCCAGGAGACAGGGTGAGGTGCCCCAGTGGTGAATAGATAGATCTGCATCTAGATGGGTGGGAGGAGTTTCACCTGCGACCTGAATAGGGCTGTGCCTGCCTTCCACAATGCTGGCTCCACCCCCTGGGGAGCGGCTGATGTCTCTGCCCTGCACAGTGAATGAAGAGAAGGAATCCTGTCAACAAAGTGCTCCAGGGCTGTACTTGCCTTCCACAATGCTGGCTCCACCTCCTGTGGGGCGTCTAATATTTCTACCCTGCACTGTGAAAGGAAAGGAGAAGTCTGGTAAACAGAGTGCTCAGGAACTGGTTTGGACTGGGCAAAGGCCCCTCTGCCTTCAGAGGACAAAGGATTTCTGGGTATAAGTATTGGGACCCTGATCCCAAGAATTTAGATCACTTTGGGAAAACAAGAAGAACCTCTGCTGAGGGAGGAACCAGAAGAAGCTGAGGAGGAAACTATCCCTGAAACTGGAGGATTGGCCTGCAGTGGTTGCCTTACTGCCAAATAGAGGAGAAAGGAACTTTGTGTGTACTTTTGCTCAAATTGTGAAGGATCTCCAAGGGCTTGGAAAAGAGCTTGCCTCCTGCTGAAGTCTCAGGAACAACAGACTTCACCCCCAGCTCCCCAGAGTTCGTAGGAAGTGCCTGCTGCTGTTGTTGGGCCTTCTGAGGGACTGCGTGTCGCAAGGAGCTGGAAGCGCGACTCAAGAAGGAGAAGCGTGCCGCCGTCGGAGCTGTTGTCATCGCATCTCGTAAAGTGTGTCGCCGCTGCAGCATCGCATCGTGCGGAAGCGTCTTGCATCATCCAGGAAGTGTCTCGCATCGAGGAAGAAGTGTGTCGCCATCTCAGCCATCGTAGTTGTCGCATTGCACCGCATCAAGAAAAGCGCCTCGCATCCACGGAGAAGCGTGCCGCCGTCAGAGCAGCTGTCATCGCATCGCGTAAAGGGGTGTCGCCGCTGCAACATCGCATCGAGCGGAAGCGTCTCGCAAATGTCAGCGAAGAGTGTCGCTGCCAAGGCCACTGCCATCGCATCGCGTAAAGTGTGTCGCCGCTGCAGCTGAAGCATCAAGTCTTCTCGCAACATCGGAGAAGCGTGCCGCATCTGGAAGATCTTCACGTCTTTATTTCTTTGCACCAAAAACTTCATCGCATCAACATCGTTGCAACACTTTCATTGCCCTGCGTGTCACATCTAAAAGGTACATTGACTTAAAGTGTCGCATTTAAGAACTTAAGAGAACTAAGCAAAATCTTACCATCCAAAGTAACAGTATTGTGTGTTTTTGTCGTTTAATGGTCTTGTGGTAAATCTATATAAAGAATACCTATTTTTGATATAAAACCTGTGTGGCGTCCATTTGTAGTGTTGTCACTTGGTTACTGTATGTGTTCACAAATGCTTTACACACTGCCTCTGAGATAAGCAGATAAGACTATCTGCTCGTGCCAAGCTACCAAGGGGGTGAGCAGGGGTTATTTTAGGAGTGTACCCCCCTACCCTGACTAGAGGAGGAGGTCCCTATTTGTCACAAGTGCATACCTATGCCAATTAGAGACCCCCAAGTCTAACAATCAGTGTATAGTTTCAGCTTTCCTAAACTGTTATCAACTAATTGCAGCTGTGAAACTTCCAGCATGCAGCCAGCTATTTTCTAAAAAATATTTATTAAATATAAATAGTTTGGTTTCTACCACTCATTTACAGCCCTAAACTGAACCTACTACAGTCCAAAATTTCCACTAAGGTAAGAATATAATATAAATTGTTTTTGGTGAAAACCATGCTGCAAACTGTATACAAATGAGAATAATAAAATATTCACAAAACCCACAGAGCAGCCTGTTTGGATTTATTATCAAATTTATATTCCTGTCTGTGTTGCACACTAACTGCCAGTAGATGGCACATCCACTATACGAGCTCTGATGTCACTTTGAAGTTGCCTTCACGAAACATTACATTTCCGTTATAGCAAATTGAATCTCCTGGCTTCTTTGTAGTGTGTGTTAGTGGGGAGACCAAAGTCAACCAGCAATCCCCGATAAACACTTGACGGATGATTTAGACGGTGTCCAGAGCCTCCCTAAACAGAAGAGTCTTGAGACGCTTCCTAAAAGGGAGGAGTGTGGATTCCTTACGAAGGTTCTCAGGCAGTTGATTCCAAAGTTGAGGAATTAAGACAGAGAAAGCTCTGCCACCTTTGGATGCGATTTTGACCCGTGAGTAGGCAAAGAGCCCTGCCTCGGACGACCGATGTGGACTTCCCGGCGCATAGTTCCCTAGGTTCTTCTTGATATAGACTGGAGCCTAGCCATGTATGGCTTTGTGAGCAATGCAAAGGCCCTTGAACTTTGCTCTCTTTGTGATAGGGAGCCAGTGCAACTTACACAGCAAAGGGGTAGCATGAGCCCTTCTAGGGTGCCTGAAGATCTGTAAAGGATACTGTACTGTGAAGGATGTGAGTACACATCCTTCACAGTAGTCCCTTTTTGTGTTACGTATTGCTCACAACACAACTCTTATTAACACAATTGTTTTCGTTTTTTTAAAAAAGAATGCTCAAAATCGTACACAAGTGTTTTGAAAATTTTAGCAGGCAAAAACAACAAAGCACAGACTTAAAAGAATTTACAACCTTCAAAGACCTTCACTTAGATAGAACAAACTGTCGTGGTGAGGTAAACACACACACACAGCGATTTCTACATATAGATATGAAGTACAAAACTGCAGAACAGCCAACTGATATATTTAAAAAATATAAATCATTAAGGGGTGTATTAACAAGGCGGCGATAAAAAATGATTGCCGCTTTTACAGCCGTTTTCGCCCGAAAAGCGGCGATAATTTTATCGCCTTATCAGCAAAGACAAGCTATTGCGTGTTTTGCTGATTTATCGCCCCTTACAATAACGCCCAGCTTTGCATCTCTAATGAGATGCAAGGTGGGCGTACCGTGCCAGAATAACTGGAGAAATGTCGCTAACCGACATTTCTCCAATTTTCAAGCTGCACGCAAACAAGAAGAGCGATAAGAAAAGTAGCGCTAACCACAGTTATCGCTACTTTCCTTACTCCTGCTTGTGATCTGACTTAGCCATGTAATCCAATGGAAGGTGGAGTACATGGCTAAGACCACCCTGCCCGAGCAGCAAGGTATCGCTGGTCGCAGTGTGATTATCACTGGAATTCCAGCGATAATCACACTGGGGCATGTTAACAAGGGCTTTATCTCTGCTTTTTTTTTCGCTTTAAAAGCCAAAGAAGCAGAGATAAAAATATCGCCCTATCAACAACAGGGTGCTAACATGCAAAATCACATGTTAGCACCCTTTTCCACTACGCTTCCCTTTGCATTTCTAATGAGATGCAAAGTGGGTGTTCCAGAGCAAAATAATAGGAGAAATGTTGCTAAGCGACATTTCTCCTATTATCAAGTTTCACGCTAACCCTGTTAGAGACACAAAAAGCAGCACTAACCACGGTTAACGCTGCTTTTTTACATCTGCTAATTTTCAGATTTAGCCATGTAATCCAAAGGGAGGTGGATTACATGGCTAAATCCACCATGGGCTATCAACAAGGATATCCCTATCCTTGTAGTTTTATCGCTGCATTACCAGCGATAACCTCCCAAAATGCCGCTATCGCTGGATTTTTTATCGCCTAGGCGGTTAGCTTCGCGATAGAATCCAGCGTTAGCCTGCGATAATTATCCTCGCGATAAAAGCGCTGAGTGATAATTATCGCAGGCCCTTGCTGATATGCCCCTAAATACTTCCCAAAAACATCACGTTCAATGTTCATGTTTTTAATCTTTCTTCAAACAGTCGCTGTAGGTCCCTGTATTTTTTCGTCTTACATATTCGCTCCTCAGAACTAGCCGTGCAAAATAAAATGCTTTAGACCAATGTGGGCATTTTGGAATTGTATTATCATCAGCGGTTATTTCTAAATCCACTATACATTTCATTTTCAGATGCAGCTGAAAATAGGGCCCTCCAGATTTGCCAGACGTCTGCACATTTATGATTTCTCAAAAAATGTTTCACTGAGCAGATAATCAGGGAAAAACCGCCCTCCTTGATGAGGTGCTTTGACAGCTCTAAGTACAGTTTAAGCTTGGTATTCTGCCATAATACTTTTTGTTCAGTAGGCGAGTTGAGATTCCGCGCGTGTTGCCATCACTTCAAATATTAGCAGATAGTAAAGAAGAGACGGGCTGGAAGGGAGGCTGGAACACTCTTTACAGTAATGAACAAATCCATCACAGCATTTTACTGTAACCGATAACAAGAAATCTGAATATTTCATATATAAATCTTTAATCGCTTTTGTTACATTTTAATGTGCTGTAAGTTATACAAATGTGTGAGATGTAGTTGAACCTGCACTGTTAAATCGCTTTCAATTATGCTATGCAGTCTTAATATATCACTTTACACGTTTTCTCAAGTTAACAGGTATTTTTTCGGTATCTGGTAAAAGCGTCCTTCAAGGTTAAATTCTCACGTGTTTCTGTTCCAACAAAATGCACCGATTTAGAGAGATGTTTTGCGGCCAGAGAACAAAAATATTTTTTTTTTTTTTTTTTGCTCGCAGCATTCTGACCTATTAGCAAAATCTGTCTGTAAAATTTGATTTTCGCGGAGGAACAACGCTAAGTGGTTGATGTTTCCAATGGCATTTAAAAAATCGCAAAAATTAAAATCTGCCAAAATATTTTACTGCAAAGAAATGGAAAAACCGCAACAGAAGAAAACTATTTTATTTGATCTGGGCAATATCGCTGATAAAATCTAATGCCACTGGCACAAAGCTGCTTCCATCGTTATGGTTAATAGCTACATTATATAACTGCCCTTGTAGTTTTAATTTGTATGAGTGATTCTTTATATATAAAGCGGCAGATTTATGTTCCCTGGCGCATCCCTAGATGCGTCACGTTGTAAATCTGTCACAGCATGACGCTAGCTTTGCGCCGCCGCTGTGTTTCAAAAGGGACGCGGCGGCGGCTCAAAAGTGGCGCACGGAGCTTGTAAATCTGCCCCTTAATTTATTTCAGATATTTTTGGCACTTTTTGCGGTTTCAGCAGCAAACGTAATAATGTTCATATTATGTCCAGTACTTCATCTGTGCCATGTTGCAGGTGGTGATGGGTACTGGTATTATTTTTTGGGGAAGTACATTTATTTTTCACCAGCTGACTTTGACCCAGAACAAGAAAGAGAAAGAGAAACTAGGTAAACAATGACAAAGGGAACAAGCATTTGTAATGCAATAGGTCTCGCATTTGCGATAATTTGAGCTACTGGCATTGTAAATGACAAACCTTTTATCTATGTGTTGGTTTTAAAAACAGATAAATAAAAGGCATTGTCATTTACAATGCCAATAGCTTAAATATTCGCAAATGCGAGACCTATTGTATTGCAAATGCTTGTTACACTCGGGGTGAAAACAAAAAAACTCAACTCTGCAAAAATACAACCCGTCACTGCCTTTGATAGAACTTTAAAGAGACACATTTTTAATTGTATCTAGCGCAAACTTAGAGCGCTTTACATGAGCACTAGTTACATTTCACAAGGCGGGGTGTATTTATTTTTGAATCACAGGATGTTGAGCCGTGAGGCTCGAACGGGTTTTCTCAGCTTGAAGGTCAGCTCCTCTAATCTTACCACAACCTCGCCCACAAGAGCCAGTCGCATTTGCAATATTATATACAGCAAAGTCATAGTTTCTGCTTATTTATTTTATGCAACTTACGACCATTGACAAAGCCAATAGTCCTGGCTTGTTGTAGGTATGATGTTACTTGTGTGATATATCTGGATCAATGGACAGATGGAACAAAATACCAGTTGGTTGGCACACTATGCTAAGCACAGATTTTTAGTTTGTGTTTTAAGCCACACCCTTAATTACAGTGGCCATGCCCCTATGAGAGACACCCCCCCCGTTTAATCTCTTATTATGAGTGCTGCGTGTGAGCTCTTCCCCCGCTGGGCCACCCCCTCCAGGGTGGCTCCTGCTGCCCCCCGCCCCCTTCATCCTGGTGTCTGAGACCTGAGCTGTGGTTAGCCCGCCCACCCCCTGCAGTGACTTTACACCCCGGGCCTTTGAAAGGGGTGTAGGTAGGGATGGAGCACCCCACAGGAGGTGGATGGGATTTACTTGGCGCTATCCTGGCTACAGAGCGCTGTATGCTGAAGTGGTGGAGTGAGGGAGGGGGAGGAGTCACGTCAGCTGGAACCCTCAGCCAGAGGTTTACACGTGGGTGAAGTGTCAGGGGGGACTTACAGTAATCCCTGGGATCCAGAGTAGGGAAGTCTACCTGGAGCCTAGCTATCAAGGGTGCAACGGCACCGGGTCCCACAAACCCCTCTATACTGCTGCATTTTAGTATCCAGACAGCAGTCAGGAGTTCATTCCTTGCTTGCACCGGGGCTCTTGTCTCATTTGCCCCTTAGCTGCACGTTTCCAGAGCAGGGTGTGCCCCCCTTTCTCCTCTGGGTAGTGAGAGTAAAGAGAACTAATGCAATCACTTCAGAGTGACTCGCTGGTGAAAGGATGTACTGCCTCATGTTAGGTGCCTGCTGAACATCACACTGGGCATCAGGAAGTAGCCGGGACCCCAGGCACATCTCCTGTCCCACGTGAAGGTAGGAGCTGAGCATGAATGTCGTTATTCTGGTGGAAGTGGATAGCAAACGGCTCGAGTGGCTCCTATGGAAGATCTGCTCAGGATCACACTATGTGTCAAAGATGAGCCTGGATCAGACTGGGGTCAGAGGCTGCATCTCCAGGGCAGTTTGAAATATGAAGAATGAAAGCACCTTATTGTGAGCGGTGGTAGCAGGTTCTAGGTCTCCTTGTGGGTCACTTGATCAATCCCAGACTCTGTCCAGAGTGGGTAGGAGGCGAGTGTGAGCCTTTCCTCTTCTCTGAGCCACTCATGACATGAGGGGGATATGGTCTGAGCCGAGGACACAGATATGGTGCATCTGTAAGGCCTCTTGTGCTTGGATTCACCACCGTCTGATGAGATACATAGTACTATAAGTGCCTCCCACTGACTATATCTCTTCTGCGAAAAACATAGTGCTCACCGATAACGCCGCTTGTAAAAGATCCAGTCCTGATGGGCCGCCCCAAAAGGAGACAGGGCGGTAAGAAGGAGGGACGAACAAGCCTCATTCTCAATAGGAAGCAATCGTTTACCATAGACGATGATGTCAGCCAATGGAAAGAAAGGGCGGGGCCCAGACTTCACTTCTGAAATTGGCTTGATTACAAGAAGGCTCGCAAAGCGAGAAGCGCATGCGTGCTCCAACCCTAGGTGAGACCTAAAAAGCAGGGTAAATAAAACCCAAAGAGTGATACATACAGCTAGATATAGTGGTATTGGAACAATTTTTAAAGTGGGGGTGCTGCCATCAATGTTATATCACAGGTCATATGGACTGTGAAATATAAGTGCCATACAAAGAAACAAGTGTAACAAATGTGGCACACCTATTCAGCAGGCGAGTGCTAAGGGTGTGGTAACAGGTGCTGCATTTTGGAGCACTGGTGAGGTAGTGCACTGTCATTTAAAGAGAATATATTTTCCATTGAAATGGTCACTAAATTTACATAGGCGTGCAGATTTACTGTTAAAACTTTATAATGCAAAAAATGATAATGTGTTGAAATCAGGTTTCCGCAAAGATTTATCATTTGCGCATCACCAAGTAAAGTGTCTAGATTTATTTTGATCCTTCTAAACTCTGTATTTTGATAACACTTCAGAATTGTAAACAGGTGCTTCATTTGTACTTTCCTAACTGATGATATAATTTGAAATATATGTATAGTTAATTTATTGATATGTAAATATGTGTAGGAAACAAAGTGACATACTACACTCTTTCCATTAATTTCCTGTGCACCAGGAGGACTGTCACCCAGATCACATTTACAAAGTCTTCCTACTTTGCAGTCAGAGAAATACACCTACACTGCAGTTTATGAATAAGCAGGAATTTATCAGAAGACATAGCAAGACATTTGAACTTTGTCTTTGAAGATGCATCAAATATGACAAGAAAAACACAAAGGCCTGATTTATGGCATTTCGGCATAGCGCAGTGCATCAAGGTACCTTGTTATGCTGTCCTACGCCAAAGTGAAAGGGCAGGAATGCACCATATTTAGGCAATATGGTGCATTTCTGTCCTTTCTGCCTGTGATGGCTCAGTTTTGGCAGCACACATGGAAAGAGGAAAAAACGAAGATAAATCAGCATCTCAGGAGGCGTACAGATTTGACGCTTCCCCAGGAATACATCACTTTGTTAATCTGGGGCAGCATTACATTCTATGGGTGTTGCATGGGAAAACCCACCCCAATGCCCATGGAACGCCTCCCAGTTGCAGAGCAAGGCAACAAAGCGAATTGCGCTGTGTCACCTTATTCATGATTTGTATGGCATCATACATGTACCACTTTACGTTGTGCAAAAGTGATGCTGGGCTCTCATAAATAGGCCCCAAAATTTCAAGCCATCTTCATTGCTCATCCTTCTCAACTCCAGTATGATGGTTTATGGGGGACAGCACCCCTACTATCAACACCTATGGGTGGATCGTGTAGGATGGAGAATAACATATGCTAGAGGTGGAATTGAAAGAAAGATTTGGTATTCAGCTAACCTGGCATTTGCCAGTACGAGCAGTTGACCCTCAATCACAAATTATTTTCACTGTAAAAAACATATGAACATATAATTTTGCTACCACAAACTTACACTGAATGGCATTAAAAGCAACAGAGCAAATTGACACACATTGGTGGTTATTAATAGATGCCTCGATTTTTGCTATAACAAGAGGTTTCTTGCAGATATGTTTGTGCAGTACTTGTCAGGCAATTTTGCAGTCTATTTTCCATGTGCCAGAATCAGACGCTCATCACAGAATTTGGAAGGAGGAATAACTATGGGTCTGCATATTTTCACATTTATGCTCTGTTTGCAAAGCAAATACTCATTTACTTAATGACAAATTGCCAGGTATCTCTCAAATGACAGAAGAAAAGGGCACCTTACACAAAGTGAGGAAGGAGCTTTACTCTCATACCCATCGCTCTGAAGGAATTTCAAGTATCCTTTAGAATCTGGAAAATATAGTGATGGAAGACACAACTATAGTGGGTACAGTTACCTAGAAAACTCTTCCAGATTTATTAAGTAGGACCTCTGGGCCTGAAGGGAATTGGCAGTGAAAAGATTCTTCTCACAAGGTAGTCAGGTGCCTGGAAATGTCTTTTGTGCTCTCTGATTGTACACTATAATCAGTTTATCACCCATCCTTTTGCTCTAAATACATTTATTGTGTTCTCCCTTTTTTAATCCAGTCCACTGTTCTAGTTCCCTTGCCTTGCTTATTCCACATTTGTCTGTTGATGAACATCTTCCACTGCTTTGTTCTGGTTGCTGGAAACACTTAGGGCCCGATTCACAGAACTAACTTAAGACAAAATCCTAAACTTACTACCATTTTGGTATTCACAGAAGGCACTTACTCATTTTGGTATTCACAGAAGGCACTTACTCATTTCAGTATTCACAGAAGTTAGGAGTCCTAACTTTAGGACTCCTAAATGCCTTCTGTGAATACCGAAAGTCTTAAAATTAGGATTTTTCGCAGTTTAGTAGTAGTATAGTTAAGACTCCTAACTTTAGGACTCCTAAATGCCTTCTGTGAATACCGAAATTCTTAAAATTAGGATTTTTCTCAATTTAGTAGTCCTAAGTTTAGACTTAGGACTAATAAATTGAGAAAAATCCTAATTTTAAGAATTTCGGTATTCACAGAAGGCATTTAGGAGTCCTAAAGTTAGGAGTCCTAACTATACTACTACTAAACTGAGAAAAATCCTAATTTTAAGACTTTCGGTAGCCACAGAAGGCATTTAGGAGTCCTAAAGTTAGGACTCCTAACTTCTGTGAATACCGAAATGAGTAAGTGCCTTCTGTGAATACCAAAATGAGTAAGTGCCTTCTGTGAATACCAAAATGGTAGTAAGTTTAGGATTTTGTCTTAAGTTAGTTCTGTGAATCGGGCCCAGTATCTTTTTTCAGCCTTCTGCTTGATTTCCTGGAACCCTGCTCCTTGTTTCCATTCACAAATGGAGCTCATCACAGCCTCTCTTTGTTGAAAAATTACTAAGCTCATTACTGTAATTCACATGACATATATGCTCATTGCACATTCACATACTGTACAATGAATTCATACTTGTTGTTTTCTCCTCCAAAGAGCACCGAATATTGGTTCAGTGAAGTTCCAAGCCAATCTCCAGTGCCCAATGTCTCTGGTGTCTCTTCATTTCTCCGTTTTCCCCATGGATCCTGAGTGAGATTTTGTCCTTCTATTATCTAATTTTGAATGCGTAGTTGAATGGGATTTTTAGTGGGGCTGGTTAAATCCCTGAACAAACCCAACATTTTGCCAGGCCATCAATTATCTTCTCCAATATGGATCCTGCCAAAACTCTGTTAAAGATAATTGGTCAGGCCAATACTAAGATTCAAGCTGATTTTGAAATTGTATGCCAAGATAGGCCATTTCTGCTCATTAGACTCAACCAATTAACTGCTAACCCCTGCTCAAATGAAGGTAGCATATTACACAAAGGAGAAGCTAGCTCTTCTTCTAAGACCTTCACAGGACAAAGGAGTTCTTACATTAATGTAGCTGCAGTTTCATGAGCAACAGTTAGTATGCTTAATGCTGGGGCTCCACCTGGTGTGAGAAATGCCTCATTTTGCATGGTGAACCACATTGTTTGCTGAATTCTATCACTGTTTTTCAAACTCTGTACACTGGAGCACTGTTGTTCAGGATCAGGTTTATGTGCTCTGACCACTAAAATATGTAGAAATTGGATAATCTTTGTTTGGCACGTTTAACTTTTATATAAGTCCATAGTGAATGGTGTGGCAACTACACACACAGCATAGGAAGTTAACTATCAACTGTGAACTGCAGCACTTATTACGCAGTCCACTAGTGTGAAAGCAAAAACATGGCTTCAGGCATATCATTGCCTTTCAATTCAATAGTAAAGTTGATATTTTTTATACAGCAGATTTTGGAAAAGTAACTTTCAGAAAGTAATCTTTACCCATCAGGGTGCTTCTGGAGGCTAACATCGTATTCACTCTCCTGCAGCTGAACTGCCAGGACTTGACCTTAATTAGTTGTCAAAACAGCTCCTAGAGCAGGAAGAATGACCTGGGTGTGGAGAAATGTTCAAGAAAATCAAGGCGTTGGGGGGCGTGGCTAGGCGCCCGAAGAGGATGGGGGGCGTGGCTAGGCGCCCGAAGAGGATAGGGGGCGTGGCTAGGCACCCGAAGAGGATGGCGGCGCCGGAGTAGGAGCTCCGTCCGTATCGGAGTGTGCAGGCGGTTCGCGCTCCTTCCGAGAGCTTTTAACGGAGGACTTCATCGTGGGATGTTGCCAGGCATGCCTTGAGCGCTTCTCTGCCACCGGGGCGGCTTCGCTTTGAATCTGGTTGCTCACTTGGTTCCCGGTCACGGCACGGATTCGGCCGCGGCCGCCATTTTGTTTTGTTCGCGTTCGAACTCTCCCCAGCAGCGTGTTTCATCACGCAATGGACCCCCGGCTGATATGCTGATATTGTAATACTCCCAGCACCCCCAGCGACATAGTTGCTATGCACCAGCTTCTACAGGTGACTTTTCGTTTATTATAATGACTTTTTCTATGACCTCAAAGGACTTCCTTTGTTCTCCTCATATCAGGCAGCCATTTTAGATCCCCAATCCGTGTCCCCTGGCTATTATTACCTGTTTTGCTTCCAGTTTGCACGTGTGCTCTCAGTATTCCTGCATTTTACAGACGTGTCGATGGCTGACTGTTCTGGCAAAGTCTGCAAGCGCAATTACATTAAAAATTCCAAGCTTTTTACGGAACTAGCCCATTTAGAAGCCTCTCAGTCTCTCCCTTTCAGTGAGATGTCGTCGAACATGGAATCCTCCTAACAATCTTCAGCGAAGACGACGCCGAAGAGGTTAAAAAAAGATCCGCCTTCGCCTCCCAAATCCTCCTCGGTCATTTCGATGGAGTTAATCCTTGAAGAGATACGGGCCTTGCGCCCTTTTATGGAAGAAACCAACGCTAAGTTGCAAGTCCTTACTGACAACTGGGCTTCAATGGATGAAAGAGTGTCATTGGTAGAGCGTGATGTCTCGTCTCTTCAGGACTCTGCGGCCAAGGTCACCCACATGCATACGCAGATTTCGTATCTCCAGAAGCAGGTGGAGGACTTGGAAAACCGTAACAGGCGCAACAATCTTCGCCTTTATGGCCTGGTGGAGGGCTGCGAGGGGAATGATCCTGTCAATTTTTTCAAGTCTTTTCTTCCCAAGATTTTACACTTACCCGAGGACACATCTCTAAACATCCAACGCGCCCACAGACTTGGACGAGCTACCTCCTCTTTAGCCTCATCAGCGAAACCCAGAGGAGTAATAATGTATTTTTTGGAATACACAGATCTGCTGAAAGTCCTTTCTGCTGCCAGAGCTTCTCCTCGTCTCACATGGTCGGGCTCCACTTTGTTCTTTGCGCAGGATTATGCCAGAGCCACTGCGAATCGCCGTAAGACCTTTTTGGACATGAGACCGGACCTCCGCTCCATTGGTGCCAGATATGGTCTCTTTCATCCTTGCTTATTCAAAGTCACCTACAACAACAAGACTACGACCTATGAGGAACCTACGCGCCTTCGAAGTTTCCTGAATTCCTGTGGCCAAGCTGACATGGAGCTTTCTGGACCTTCCTCTTCTCTCCCAACGTGACTTATTTCCGAAGTTGTATTATGATGCCCTTGTTCTTATGTTCGCTGGTTTTTCTCATTCAATGGACTTTATAACTTGCATGTTTCTCTTGTTGGGTTTCGCTCTTCATTGAAATGTTTGTTATTTATGTTGTGGTTTCTTGTTATGTTCCACTCATTACCTGTCCCATGACCTTGTCACCTGTTGTCGTCTAACCTTGTTACCCTTCTTCCTTCACAGATCAATGTTCTGCGTTCCGCCTGTTCCTACGGTTTGACGTCTCACTGACCCCGAGTGCCTGCCTTCTCCAGTTGGCCCTACCTCCCTCCCCCCGTCTTCACGTACGTCCTTGCTTGTCTTTGTTCCTGATTGTACCCTCCCTAAGTTACCCCTTGTAAGTATTCTTCATACTCCTTTTGACGAGTCGGTTCTTGTTCTGTTTCTTTTGACTATGTTTATTCCTCTTATGCCTTCAGATTTAATGGTGTCTGTACCTTTTTTGCGACCTTTTTCTTCTTCTTTTTCTCTCTCATTCTTTCTTCTCATTGCTTATTGGTTCCCGTGGACATGCATCTTTCTCTTTATGCATTCTATTCCCCTGTCACTTCACTTCTCCTTTGACCTATACTTGCGTTCCTCTTCTCATGATCGTCTTCTCTCGTATCTTACTTGTCTATCGCTTTTTCTGCGCATGCTTTTCTTCCTCTCTCACTGGACCGTATTCATCAACATTTATGGACCTTACTTATTCATTTTACTGACTTCAGCAACACTCTGGCTTTCCTCTATTTCTCTGACATCTCTTAGTTTTCTCTTATTTTCCTGTCTTTGTCCATTCCATTTCCTCTCTATTCTCTTTTTTTTCTTTCTTTTTCCTTTGTTCCCATTTCTCACGAGGCTCTTTCTCATTGTTTTAAATCTCCTTTGCATTATTTCTTTAATTATTTTTAATGTCAGTGCGTATTGTATCTTGGAACGTAAAAGGTCTTCATTCTCCTATTAAGAGGCAAAAAATGATTTCTCATTTAGCCAAGTTGAATGTAGATATTGCCTTTTTGCAAGAAACCCATTTGTCAGATATCGAAGCCGCTAAGCTCAAGAGGGATTGGGTAGGTGATGTTTTCTCTGCTCCTGGGGATGGTAAAAGAAATGGTGTGGCTGTCTTAATTCGCAAATCTCTCTCTCATTCGCTCTTGACTTCTGTGACAGACCCTGAGGGTAGATGGTTGTATGTCAAACTTTCCTTGAAGGGTATTCCCATTTCCCTTTTCAACATATATGCACCTACAGGTGGTGACCCCGTCTTTTGGGGCATAATGGCTTCCCGCATTTCTACTTATGTTGATGATAATTTTATTATGGCAGGAGACTGCAATATACCCCTCGATCCCTTTTTAGATAGGCATTCCAAAGCATCCTATATCCCTAACAAGTCTCATAAATTGTTTGTGCAAGCAATATCCCAGCACAAACTCATTGATGCTTGGCGTTTATGCAATCCCACCACCAAGGAGTTCACCTTTTATTTCCCATCCCATCAATCACAGTCCCGCATTGATTACATTTTTATTTCCCATCATATCTCTCAGTCCCTTACTCGTGCTGATATTGGCCCCATCTTGTTCTCGGATCACGCCCCTGTACTGATTAACATTGATGTGTTATCCAAGTCCACCGGGCCAAAGAGGTGGCGCTTTAATAATACCCTCCTTCTAGATCCCAAATTCACCACCTCCTTTGCCGACTTTACTACAGAATTTTTTCTTATCAATGATACACCCAATGTACCCAAGCATACCATTTGGGACGCTTATAAGGCTGCAGCTAGGGGTTTCATCATTGATCATGTGGCTAGGAAACGTAAATCCGCTCGTAAACGTACAAGTGATCTTCTCCTCACGATTAAAAAATTGGAGCACTCTTTTTATACCTCCCATTCACAGGAAAGTGTGACTACTCTTATTGAAGCTAAGATGCAATTTAACAAACAGTCTACTGAAGATGCTTCATTGTATTTGCTGAAATCTAGCTCAAAATTTTATGGGGGTAAGAATAAAGCGGGAAAGGTCTTAGCCAATTACTTAAAAGTCAGGCAACACAAATTGAACATTGAATCTGTTTATGATGTTAACTCTGTTTTAAGACGTACAGATGTTGATATTTTAGAGCAATTTTCCCGTTTTTACTCCACAATTTACTCATCTGAAACTCACCCTTCTGCCCAATCCCTTGCTACCTTTTTCTCAAACATTCGGGCTCCCCCGAATTTCCCTGTTGACCTATCCATTCTTGAAACGCCTATCTCTAGTACCGAATTACACAATGCACTTCATTCACTTAAGAAGGACAAAGCTCCAGGACCATATGGATTTACAGTTGAATTTTACTTGCAATTTTCTCAATTACTATTACCCAGATTACACTCCCTTATTGATTCTTTTATTCTTAATGGCACCTCCTCTGGCACTTTTTCAGACGCACATATATGTATTATACCCAAGGAAGGGAAAGAAACTCAACATTGCAAGAATTACAGACCAATCTCCTTAGTTAACATCGATTACAAGATACATGCCAAATCCCTTGCCATAAGAATAGACCCCTTTCTTCCAGAATTGTTGGGTCCGGAACAATCTGGATTTGTTAAAGGCCGTTTCATCACAGACAATACTAGACTCTTGTTCAATGTCCTGTCCAAATCCTCACGATTTCATGATTCTTTAGCGGCAATTGCTTTGGACGCAGAGAAAGCGTTTGATAGAGTAGAGTGGACTTTCCTTTTTTCTGCCCTCAGATGGTTTGGGTTTGGTCCTAATTTTATTTCCTTTATTTCATTCTTATATTCCAGTCCCAGAGCAGCGGTCTGCGCCAATGGCCTAGTTTCTCCCTTCTTCAACTTAGGTAGAGGAGTTCGTCAGGGTTGCCCCCTTTCTCCTTTCCTTTTTAATCTAGCCCTAGAGCCCTTTCTCTGAAAACTCCGCCAAAATCCTAATCTACATGGTTTCCAAATCTCTCAAACTAATATCAAACTTGCTGCTTATGCTGAAGATATCCTACTCTTTATGTCCAATCCCGCCACTTCCATTCCTGCATTTTTAACTGAAGTTCATGAATATTCCCAAATTTCTGGTTATAAGTTGAATAATGATAAATGTGAAATTTTACCCCTTACCAAATTTACCTTAAAACATGATTTTGCTTCGTCCAATTTTACTTGGAGCCCCTCGCATATTAAATATCTTGGTTTACACATCACACCCTCCCTTCCTGATACTGTTTCGCTATGCCTTAACAAGTGTTCCCAGAAATTATCTGACCTTACTTCTAGATGGCACCCACTTTACCTCTCCTGGTGGGGCTGCCTTGACACAATTAAAATGATGTTATCCCCAATCGTACTTTACACTATCTCTAATATTCCAATTCCTATTCCAACTAAATTTTTTAGGAAAATCAACACTATTCTCTCTTCTTTCCTCTGGTCTGGCAAAAAAGCGCGTATGTCCCTGCTCAGACTACGATCTCCCAAATCAGAGGGTGGGGTTAATTTCCCGGATTTTCCCACTTACCATAAAGCATTTCTTCTGCGACAAGCCTCCCTTTGGTTGCGAGATCCTGCTGAATCATCCCCCCTTTGGCTTGTTATCGAAGGTCTCTCTTTATCCCCCTTCACTTTCGCTGAGTACCTCTCATTCTCCCGTAAACCCCAGCTTACTTCCACTCCCATTAACAAATTCACTACCAAACTTCTTCTTTCCAATTCCCCGAAACCGCCTTCCTCTGTAGCCGAATTTCTTAACACCACCATTTGGTATAATAATAGCATCCTTATTAATCGCAAACCCTTTTATTGGAAATCTTGGAGACAAAAAGGTTTGATGTGGGTATCTCATCTCTTTTCTGACTCTGTTTTCTTACCCTTTTCTGCTCTCCGTCAAAATTTTAATCTCCCTCAATCTTTTGCTCGTAAATACCTCATGCTTAAAGATGCAGTTATGTCCACCTATGCCCAACTTTCCAGCTCTCCCACCCAATCCGATCCTTCCAATCCTACTCTGCACCTCCATTCCTTACTGCATACTCGCCCCACAGCCTCCTCAATCTACCAGTCATTTCATAAGACTCTCACACCCAGATCGAAATCCATGGTAGAGGAACAGTGGGAGTCTGATCTTGGCATCTCCTGGTCCTCTTCTTTATGGGACAAATTGTGGATTAAAATTTGTAAATCATCCAGGGCTGCTTCCCTTACACAAACCCTTTTTTTATCTTTAACAGGCTTCTTTTCTCACCCCAGATGTTAAACAAGAGGTTTCCTTCAACCCCTGACCTATGTTGGTCTTGCTTGGCACCTAAGGCTACTCTCTTTCACATGCTTTTTTCTTGCACTGTTGTGCACAACTTTTGGAAACAAGTTTGAGCTCAGATTAATACCATTTTTCATACTGCTTTTCCCTTTTCCTTTGTCAATATTTTTTTAGGGAGTCTCTCTCCCTGTTGGGCAGATCTTGATTTTAATGTGCAAATTGTTGACTTGCTGCTAGCTGTTGCATTCCAACAAATTACTGTTAATTGGAAAAACTTTTCTAACATTTCTTTCAGAGCATGGTGGTATAATGTTTGTCATAATCACAGTCTAGATACTGTCTTTGTTTATCCCCTTAGCATGGCTAAAAAACGACATGATCTTTGGCTTCCTGTGACTTTATACCTTGATATTTGTGCTAAGCGTTCATCTCATTTGCCTCCTTCTCAGCAAGAGGTCTCTAAACCTCCTTGATTGACCTTTTTGTTCCTTTGCATTCATTTATAATCCACTGTACTGCATATTATTATTAGCATTATTTTCTATTATATAGCCTCAATTATTTGTTATCTCTTAATCTCACGCTTCTTTTCACAGACACGTCTATTCTGCCTCTCATATTGTTGTTATGTTTTTAGATTTTTCTTATGTACTGACACCTTTATTCTTTAATAAAAATCTTTTGAACTTAAAAAAAAGAAAATCAAGGCGGACCTCAAGAACTTCCGGCCCATCTCCCTGCTCCCGTTCCCGGTGAAGGTCATCGAGAAGACAGTCAACAAACAACTGACCCGCTACCTTGAGGAGAACAGCCTCCTGGACCCTTCCCAGTCTGGGTTCCGCAGCAACCACAGCACTGAAACTGCCCTTATCGCCTAGGGGTCATCCTCAACTCCACCCTCTCCATGACTGAGCAGGTCAACGCCGTCTCTTCCTCCTGCTTCAACACCCTCCGCATGCTTGTCAGGATCTATAAGTGGATCCCCACCGAAACGAGAAGAACGGTCACCCAGGCCCTCATCAGCAGCAGGTTGGACTACGGAAACGCCCTCTATGCAGAAGCCTCGGCCAAACTCCTGAGACGGCTGCAACTCATTCAGAACGCCTCTGCACACCTGATCCTCGACATACCTCGACGCAGCCACACCACACCCCACCTGAGAGACCTGCACTGGCTCCCTGTCAAAAAGAGGATAACCTTCAAGCTCCTCACCCATGCACACAAGGCACTCCACAACACCGGACCAGCGTACCTCAACAGACGACTCAGCTCCTACACCCCCACCCGCCAGCTCCACCCCGCCAACCTTGCCCTCGCCACAGTCCCCCGCATCAGAAGAGTGACCTCCGGCGGCAGATCGTTCTCCCACCTCACCGCTAAGACCTGGAACACCCTCCCCACCCACCTAAAGCAGACCCAAGACCTGCTGACCTTCAGAAGACTCCTCAAGACCTGGCTTTCGAGCAGCATTCCCCACCCCCCAGCGCCTTGAGACCCTCACGGGTAAGTAGTGAGCTTTACAAATGATATGATTGATTGATTGATTTTCCTTTCCCTTGCAGGAAGTCCAGTTCATGTGGACCCAAGAACTTCAATTATTTTTAAAAGGGCCTTCCATTTCAAAAGTAAATGTAAGTTGAGACCTAGAAAAGGTAACCCTTTGTTCATCCTGCCTGGCTGGTGCCGAACCCAATGGGATGTGAGTTACCCCCAGAACCCGGTTTGAATGACCACAGAGGAGGAGAAGTAGGTTAACGCTGCCTTGAGAATAGGGCGCTGGCCCTGTCACCACGGGAACGTAAAAAAGTGACGTTCCCGTGGCGATAGGGGCTTGAAAATATGCCCCAGTATATTTCCCTTTTTTCTTTACATTTCTCAGGCGCTACCTCTACCGTACCTAATTCTGTGATTTAATAAATACAGTATAAGGATACTTTTTAACAAAACCAAAAGCAAAGTGATGACAATATCAATAAACAAATGCATTCTGAATGCTGTCCTACTCTAATTTCTTGGAGACGCAATCCAGCAAAGAGCAACTAAATATGTTTTGGTGCTGCTGAAGATCCTTTAATGACAATAAAAGTCCTGGAAACGCTATCAAACCAAATAAAAACAGACGACTTTCCCAGAGAAATGCAAGAGCTTTATTTCTAAGAGATCATTATCATGCAACCTGTTCTCTCCTTTCAGACAATTATTTGACTTCAGAGAAATCCCTTATTCCAAGGTGCAAGCACATAAAGGCACGGTTGTATGCTTGCCATTGCACATCAATAAAACATAAACACTCTATGAAGAAGACGAAATAATGAGGCCCCTTTGTGCTCAGCAAAGACGAAAGTTAAGTAGCAACTCAGAAACTGAAGCAGAGCAAAGAAAGCACGTATGCAACTGAAGACAATCAACACTATGCCGGGGCGATATCACGTGCATAGTTAGGTGTTGCCGTGTTCTATTGATCAGTGGCAAATTGCATACTGCTGTATAATAACACGTGTTGCAACATATAACAGGATTTCATTGGTGCAAGTATCAATAACTAGAATTTTGCACAACAAATTAAAATTATGCCAGTAGCTTTTAACATCAGCACATTGAGCTGAAGTTGCCACAGTTCTGTTTATTTTATGAACGCAACAAAATATATCCAGCAAATTCACACTGATGAATGAGGCTCCACTGAAGCGAAGGAACTGTTTTGAATAATCAATTCAAGCAACTCTTTTGATCTGTTTGTACAGCATGCAATGCGGCCATGTTAGTCTGCACAAACGATGAAATTACGATATTAGGGGCATATTATCAAGACAGGCGATACAATTATCACCGCTTTAGCGCCAGAAAACTGCCGCTAAAACGGCGATCATGGGCTTGATAAATTGCTCTATGGAATTCCGATTGAAGCCTATGTTAGATGTGAAGGACGTCTAACCTGAGCTTCAATTGGAATTCCATAGAGCATATTATCAAGCCAATAATCGCCGATTTAGTGGCAGTTTTCTGGCGCTAAAGCGGCGATAATTTTATCGCCTGTCTTGATAATATGCCCCCAAGTTTTTATGAAGTGCAACAATATAATATAAGAAAGTTCAGCCGCATTCCAATCCCCACGAAACCATCTTCACCGCCAACTGCCAAGTAATATTTTGATCTTTTTTAGCCCCCACTCTTGGGAGACCACAGAACAGATATTGATGTCCTAGGCGTGGAATGGGGAGCCCAAGGGGCATAATATCGAGGGGCCGCGATAAAATTATCGCCGCTTTAGCGCCCATTTTCGGGGGAAAAGCGGCAATAATTTTATCTCATTATCATCGAGGACACGCTTGCACGTGATTCCATGCCTCAGCGCCCGTTTTCTAAACGCCCACCACCGCAACGCTAATGATATGCAAAGGAGGCGTGCCTGTTAAAACTACACGGGAGAATATCGGTGACCGGGCTTCGCGATATTTACAATGCCCCGGCCGCCGTAGCGATACACAAAATCGCGCTAACTGTACATTAACGCTGGATTTTAACATCTGCTAAAATCCAGACTTGGGCATACTTTGCATGGGAGGTGGATTCCACAGGGTCCTATCAGCAAGGTTTTCGCTGTTTTTAGGTGTACATCGCTGGATTTCCAGCGATGTTCGCCCTTTTTCCCGTCATGGCTGGAATTCTTATCGCCAATGCGCTGAGCATTGTACATACAACGCAAGGTTGGCGATAAGTTCCAGCGATAGGCGGCGATAAAAAAAAATGCGCTCTCTTGTTAATATGCCCCCAAGTGTTTAGTGGAAATTCAAAATCAGTCCCTGCATTTCTCCTGTCACCGTTGCTCAGCATCATAAACTCATCACAGACAGATGGTGATTAACTGGCAGCACTAAAACAAGAAATGGTGATGCCAATACTGAAAAAACACAAACGGTATTCCTAAGAAGAACAAAAATTACTGGCCATTATCTGAATTTCAGAATCAAAAGACAAATATGTCGCTTAAGAACTTAACCCCTTCAGCGCGGCACGGATTTCCGCGCTGTGCTGAAGGTTCGGTGCGCGGGCGGGGCCATGATGGAGTGGTTCCGTCATGCGCACAGCGCAACCGACGCGCATGACGGAACCGCTCCGTCATGCGCATCGAAAGGTTTAAACATCACCAAAACAAAAAAAAACGAATTCACTTGGTCTTCCATAAATGACATTGCACTTAAACGCCCTTTCCAAACATTGCTCGTGATTCTTTTCAGATGATGGATGATGGATGAACTGTGCCCCTGTTCTAGTTGACAAATTGATATTGTAGATCATCTCTTTCTACCGGGTACTCTATCATGAAGTACAGACATTTGAGAGATATTTGATTGTGCATTATTAAATAGCTGAAGTCAATAACTCCTGTCTCCATTTTACACTTTTCTTGGAGTTCCTTAGGGTTCCATCCTAGCTGCAATTATTTTTAAATGTGTCCAGAACTTACAGTTTTCTTTCATAATATTTGGTCTTCCTATGCCACAGAAAGGGCCTCAATATCAGTCAAGAGCGTGTGTGAGCAGCAAACTGGCTGTCAGTGTATAGCATCTGTGATAGCGGTGCACTGACCTTTAGGGCAGAGAGGCCTTGCATGACGGACTGGTCAGACAGGTCAGTGTGTGGGCCAGTTTTTAGCTGTTTGTGGTCCTGTTTCATAGTCTGCTTGGCCAGTTTTTAGTGGGGGTGGATGGAACTTGCAGCAAAACTCAACCCTGCTCGAACTGATTTTTAGCACTGGCAATTTGTTCTGTGCTGTAAACTTAGCATAAGCGGCACCACACGCCGCTGCTTTTTCTGCTACTTGAGGAGATTTTCCACTCGAGAAGCAGCATTTTCAACATGAACGGTAGTGACCTGCCCCGACTGTCCGCTCACTGTAGGACACATCCTAGTGCTCAATGTTTCTTGCTCGCATTTGGCAACTTAACGTTGGTGAGCACACAAGAGAAATACACTGCCACGTGGGGGTTTGTGAAGTTTTTCTGGAAGTCCGAGCTCCAGCCAGAATGCAGACTGGGCAAAACTCTGCGAGCTCCACTGGTGGAGGGGAGTTTACTGGAGACCCCTATTTTTATTTGTTGTTTTCCCTGACATTAAAACAAGCATTGCCTGCAGCAAGCTCAAAGCTTTTGGTTATGTTGTTTGATTGTATGTCTTTGAAATAAAATGAAAAACGTAACTTTGGTTACATATTCATTTATAGTGGGAAAGCATGTATATCAGGGCCCAAGATTAGTTTCAAAATAATAATTTTGCTGATACCCCGAAACGGGTCCTAGGATGCTTGTTTCCAGTTCAGGGAGGGCTTGGCTTGGCAGTTCAGACTGGACTGTTCCCATGTGGAGAAGGATCAAGACTGATTTGCATATGGCTAGGTTCAAACTAGGGCGGCGTGGTGAGCAAAAAAAAGATGGACTTACGCCCAGATCTCTGTACTGGTGGAGAGTTTTTGACATTGTTCAGCATTGCGTCCATAAATTGTTCCTTTTGTGAGCTACCAAGGATGAGAACAGGACAATTTAGGGTGTGTTGTGATTTACCCTGACTGGGATTGTGGTCTCAGTTTGGACAAGGGTGCATACCTCTGCCAAAAAGATACTCAGGGGCATATTTACAATGTCTGGCGCATCTCTGCAAATCAGCAGGGATTCGCCAGAATAGATTCAACACGCAATTCTCCCCTTGCGCCACCACGGATGTGTCGCATTTACAATGCAGCGCACCGTGGTGCAAGGATAGACAAATGCGTGTTGCATCTTGTGGCGTAAGGGTGGCGAAATGCTGGAGTCTTGTCGCAAGCACGACGCAACTCCAGCAATGCACAGGGGTCGCCCATACTTAACAGGGTGCGTTACTCCTTACACCTGCTTCAAGCAGGCGTAAGGGTTTGGCGCAGCGGCGTCATAAAACCGACTCCTGTAATCTTGTAGATTTCGCTAAGTTTTATGAGGCTTTCCTGCGACGGAATACCCACATGAAACCTGATGCAGGTTTCATGTGGCACAGTGCTTTACCATGTGACGCATCTGCCTAGATGCGTCACGTTGTAAATTAGTCGCAACGTGGCGCTTGGCTTACGCCATTGCTGCGTCACAGAAGTGACGCAACAGCAGGGCAAATGTGTTACAAGGGACTTGTAAATCTTCCCCTTGGTTTCTAACAGATATCCATCAGTTACTTAAAAGAGTCCAATCCAGATCACCAGATGACCCCTGTCTGGCTAGAATCCTTTATTGGTTTGCCATCCTTTTAGCATTTGTAATTCAAGAGTTGGTTAATCCTTCCTATTCTGCTGCTGTGGTTCTGACTGAGTGGAAATGAGCCTGTGTTTTTCCACTGTTAAAGAAAATATCTTGGGATACTTTTATCCTGAATAATTATCATTCCATTTCACTTCATTTTTTTGTCCAAAACACAGAGGAGGTGTGTTAGAATTAGGGGTCTCTAGATGGTATGGTTAGCACCTTTGTCCAAGTTGGGACCCTTCCTTCTAGTCAGGATAAGGGTATACACTCCTAAAATAACCCCTGCTCAACCCCTTGGTAGCTTGGCATGAGCAGTCAGGCTTATCTCAGAGGCAGTGTGTAAAGCATTTGCATATAACCAACAGTAATACAGTAAAAACACTACAAAAGGGCACCGCACCAGTTTAGAAAAATATCCAATAGTTTATGTATTCAAAACAAGCCCAAAGCAATACGAATCCAACATACAGTACTTAAAAATATGAACTATGTAAGAATAACTTCAAAAATACAGTTCCTTGAGGTCGGTAGCTCCGTCCGGTGCTCCTGCAGTGTTGAAAACAACCGAATCCAACAGTTCTGTCCAACCCCTTTAGTCGAGTAGTCAGTAGACTCGTAAACAGTACCTATTCATGCGGCTAATAAAGTTGGTGCAAGTTGGTTGTGGCAACCATCGCGGGTGTGATGTGAAGAGAAGCGTTGCGGCGTGCTGTGCCCTCAAGGCGCGGTGCAGACAGCGACTCGGTGGTGGTCGTCCAGCGGCGACTTACCAGTAAATCAAATAGGCCAATCCTGGAAACACCAATCCATTATACAATTTACAATGGGAGCACTTGCACTTCAACACTGGATAGCAGTGAGAAAATGCGCAAAGGCACTAAACCAGCAAAAACAGATTCAAAACCTGGAGGTGAGAGATCAAAAAGAAAGGGGAAAACACACCAAAAGCTGCCAGGTCTAACAAGGGGGTAAATGCTTAACTGTCATCCTTTTTGGCAACCATGCTGGGGGGTTTTCAATCAGCTCAGGGCACGGACGTCACATGTGTTGTGGTTCAAAATGAAATCTGCATGATCTTGTACCAGGATGAAGCAGCCACCTTGCTCATTCTTATTCCATTTGCATTCTATTCTATTCAAGCTGCATGAGGTAGGTCTACATGTATGAGCTTTGGACTGTGTCACATGCTTTCTTACATGCTGAAGTTAGGAAATTATTTTACCAGTGTACTGCTCTACTCCTGTTTAGCTATCCTATGGGGTTCCTCAAGGCTCTTCTTTAATCCTACCCTTTATAGGATCTGTGTTGCTGCTTTGGCAAAGATTATTAGCTTTTTCAGCTTTTCATCAATTCGATCTGTGGACAGTCCTGATCTCATTCTTAGACTGAATGGAAAAACAGATATGACCTGTCAACAGATTTGAACATGTCTAACAGAGGTGGCAACTTGGATGAACAAGTGCCTCATGTTGAATGCAAACAAGATGGAGGTGTTAGAGCTGGGAAGGTCCTCTTCATACTGGTACCGGCTTGGTCTTCAGGACTATGTCCTACTCTTTCTTCATTGGCAATAAATCTTGGCATCTATTTTCTTGACAAGATTTCTTTCAAAACCCAGATCGTGAGGTTGCCTCAATCTGGTACTTTCACCTCAAAGACTTGAGGTGCTCCTGTTTAGTCCAAGCATTTCCTTTTTAACGTCAGTCATGTCACTGTTGGCTCTTGCCTGCATTATGTTAATGTCCAATTCATCCTCCGCAATTGGCTCAGAATAGTGACAGCAAGATATTTTCTCAAATGTTCCTGCTTTGCTCCTATTTCTACTAATTAAAAGCAGCTTCCTTAGTTTCCTAAATTCAAATGTGCTAAATTTAGAAGCCTCGGTCTGAGCTTTAAAACATTACGTCATCAAAGTCCTCTATTTTTGCTAAGCCTGGGCAAAGCACTACGCTACGCTCGCGTAGTTTGCGAAGTTCGCGCTACTTTGCACTACGCGAACTGCACGTAGCACTACGCGAACACGCGTAGCGTAGTGTTGCGTAGTGCTGCGGTCATTTTTTGCTTGCTCGCGGTCCTCAACGTCAAGTTGGCGACCGCGAGCAAGCAAAATGACATCCCGGCGAGACTTTTTCCTTGTTCGCGATCAGCAACATCAAGTTGGCGATCGCGAGCATGGAAAATAAACCTCCCGGCGAGATTCCCAACGCAAGGAGGTCAGGTTTCTCATTGCGAGGGGTCGCGTATGCTCGCGACCGCTCGCGATGAGAAACTACCAGTTCGCGTTGAGAAAGCTGCCGCTCGAGTAAAAATCTACTCGAGCAGCAGAAAACTACAGTTCGCACTGTGCAAGATGCCGTTTTCAATGATTGCACAGTGCCGGTTGCTTGTCCGCACTGTGCAATCATTGAAAACAACATCTTGCACAGTGCGAACATGTTACTACGCAGTTCGCGAAGTGCTACGCGTAGCTCGCGTAGTGCGAACTTCACTTTGCGTAGCTTCGAGAAGTGCTACTTCGCGAACTACGCCCACCCTTAATTTTTGCTACAAATGCTCACCCGCTATGTCCTTTGTTGCACTATGTGTTCTTTTTAGACTGTCCTGGTTAGCATTCCAAGGATTAAAATCTCGTTAAGGTGGGCGCACCTTTCCCTATAAATTACTAAACTTTGGAACTCTCCCCCTCTGTACCCTTGGGAAATAATATGCTACCTGATGTTTGGGAAAGCACTCAAAAAGTGGATATTCAGCCTATAATTATATGGTTCTTGCTAAGATTTCTGAGAGGTAGGATGCCTTTGGGCATTCGTGTGCTCTACAAATCCAATAACGTAACATTACAATTAAATGTCGATGACTTTGTGGAAACATTAAAAATTGATATCTACTCAACTTGGTCTGTGGGCCTGGATAAATAAAAGAAAAATGCCTTGCCAAACATATTTTATGAGTTTAAAAAATGCACATGCTTCAGAAAAAGAAACTCTTTGTTCCTTGAAAATTATAATTTTTTTCATTATTTCTCTGGACTTTTCAGAGGGTGTGGCTTGAGCGGCCACAAGATAGTTGCGTCCAGCTGAGGCTCTGTGTTTCGTGCGGGACCCTCTTTGATCACCAGAGCTGTTTTTCGCGACTTAAAAGGGCATGGACTGAACGCATTTACTGAGCGGACGTGGGGGCACAGGTAGCTGTTCATTTTTCTTTTTCGAACTTGTTTTTTGCCATGTTTTCCCCCGCGCCACTTTCCCTTCAAGCATCCTTGGTGGCGCCCGCCATTTTGTCTTCGGCGGGACGCGGCTTCTCCTCACGGGCTTCCCGGTGCTGCTCACGGCGCGGTTTTTAAGACGCCGCTGTAGCTCAGCTTTGGGAGCTCTGTGCCTTGATGGCAATATATGACTTTGGCATATTTATATGGTTATGGACTGGCAGCTGGCAACAGAACACCTGTTTACTTCATGGAATAAAGGACTCCTGATATAATGTGCTTCACTGGAAACATGCTCATTGTAAATCTCTCCTGATGACACATAATTAAAATTCAATAGCTCCAGAAGGTGGGCAACATTATAACTCTATGCCCTCTTATATTATATAAATTGGGCTTTGGTTGTTATTGAATATTTTTTATCCCAAAGTAGGAAGTATGCCTTCCTACTTTGGACTGCCATATGGGACTGTTTTTTCTCCACTCAGTTTGGAGCTATTTGTTGAAGCAGTCTGCACAATGCTTTATAGCTAATGTTTATGTTCTTCAAATTGGGATAACTTCCTGGTAGATGGATCGAGATGGATTGAGTCTAGCTCTCATGCTTTTTGTGTGTTCTATATCAGTCAGCTGATACCTTCTATTGAAGGAGGTTGCTACGAAGTCTGGTTAGTGGGCACTAAATTTGTTCTTTGTTTGTGTTCTAGTAGAATCAGACGTCCCGCTCCAGGTGTGGTGAGGCAAGGACCCGAGGAGCTTTTTCACCGCTGCTTTTAGCAGCTTCTTACAGGTGTCATATTCTACTCATAGATACATTGCTTATCTTCTGAATATTTCAATACCCCATTACATCCACCTATATGGATCCCTCTTCCTCCTTTGGTCAGAAATCTACTTCATCAAGTATGTCTTCTCTCCGCAAGGATTCCAATCCTACTGCCCCTCCGAAACATCATAAGAAGGAACCTAACTCGCCTACCAAGTCTCCACTACCCATCACACTGGAAGATCACATGGAAGAGATAAAGCTGATTAAACCTTTTGTGATTGAAACGAAAGCTACCCTTCAGAGGTTGGATGAGAAATGGTCGAACTTAGATTCAAGAGTGTCGGCGGTGGAACAAAAGATCAGTGATACTCAAGATGTGATCCCTCAGGTTGCAGCTATGTCTAAAGAGATTGCTCTCCTCAAGATGCAAACGGAGGATGTTAGACCTGGCACATTGGCGTGAGTCTCCCTTCCATTTTTCGCTGTGCCTCATGTATTTTTTGCTGGTGTTAGTTGCTCAGGGCACTGTGCCACTGCTGTCCAGTGCCACAGTGCAAGTGCTCCCTTTTGTAAATTAATGTATGATTTGTGATTCCATGATTGGTTGGTTTGGTTTACCTGTCAGACCCTAGTACAGTGCACCAGGAGTGCCCAGGGCTTGTAATGCAAATACTGCTGGTGGGCTTGCAGCACTGGTTGTGCCACCCACAGAAGCAGCCTGTAAACATGTGTCTAGGTCTGCCATTGCAGAGCCTGCGTGCAGTCTGGTACTGTCATGCTGACTGGGCAAGTGCACCCACTTGCCAGTCCCTAAACCTTCCCTTTCCTTCATATCAGACACCCCTATGGTAGGCCCAAGGGCAGGGTGCATTGTAAGGATAAGGTAGGACATGCCCTGGTGTGTGTTACATGTTCTAATAGTGAATTACAGTCATGTTCGTTTTTCACTATTGCAAGGCTACCTGTTCTCCATAGGCCAGAATGGGCAGTTTGGTTATTACATCTTATAATCCTAACTGACTCAGAGAACATGGTAGAAATTCGATTTTAGTATGCCTGGACTCAGGATGATAAAATACATCTTTTAGTGAAGTTGGTTTTAACATTCTGTGTTTGAAAATGCCACTTTTAGAAAGTAGGCATTTTCTTGTCTAACCATTCTAACCTGCCTCTGCTCGGCTGTGTGTATTCCTTTGTCTGGAGTTTGAGTGACAGGGCTGGGAAATTCCAGGAGACAGGGTGAGGTGTCCCAGTGGTGAAAAGAGAGATCTGCATCCAGATGGGTGAGAAGAGTTGCACCTGGGATCTGAATAGGGTTGTGCCTGCCTTCCACAATGCTGGCTCCACCTCCTGGGGAGCAGCTGATGTCTCTGCCCTACACAGTGAATGAAGAGAAGAAATCCTGTCAACAAAGTGCTCCAGTGCTGTACTTGCCTTCCACAATGCTGGCTCCACCTCCTGTGGGGCGTCTAATGTTTCTGGACTGCACTGTGAAAGGAAAGGAGAGGTCTGGTAAACAGAGTGCTCGGGAACTGGTTTGTACTGGGCAAAGGCCCCTCTGCCCTCAGAGGACAAAGGATTTTGGGGTATAAATATTGGGACCCTGATCCCAAGAATTTATATCACTTTGGGAAAACAAGAAGAACCTCTGCTGAGGGAGGAACCAGAAGAAGCTGAGGAGGAAACTATCCCTGAAACTGGGGGATTGGCCTGCAGTGGTTGCCTTACTGCCAAAGAGAGGAGAAAGGAACTTTGTGTGTACTTTTGCTCAACTTGTGAAGGATCTCCAAGTGCTTGGAAAAGATCTTGCCTCCTGCTGAAGTCTCAGGAACAACAGACTTCACCCCCCAGCTCCCCAGAGTTCTTTGAAAGTGCCTGCTGCTGTTGTTGGGCCTTCTGAGGGACTGCGTGTCGCATGGAGCTGAAAGCGTGACTCAAGAAGGAGAAGTGTGCCACCGTTTGAGCTGTTGTCGTCGCATCTCATAAAGTGTGTCGCCGCTGCAGCCTCGCATCGAGCGGAAGCGTCTCGCATCATCCAGGAAGTGTCTTGCAGCGCCGAAGAAGCGTGTCGCCATCGCAGCCATTGTAGCTGACGCATTGCACCGCATCAAGAGAAGAGTCTCGCATCGAGGAAGAAGCATGTCGCCATCGCAGCCATCGTAGTTGTCGCATTGCACTGCATCAAGAAAAGCACCTCGCATCCACGGAGAAGCATGCCGCCATCGGAGCTGCTGTCGTCGCATCGCGTAAAGGGGTGTCGCCGCTGCAACATCGCATCGAGCGGAAGCGTCTCGCAAACATCGGAGAAGAGTGTCGCTGCAAAGGCCGCTGTCGTCGCATCGCGTAAAGTGTGTCGCCGCTGCAGCTGAAGCATCGAGTCGAGTCTTCTCGCAACATCAGAGAAGTGTATCGCATCTGGAAGATCTTAACGTCTTTATTTCTTTGCACCAGAACTTTGCCGCATTTCCATCGCTGCAACATTGCTTGTCGTGGAAGCGCAACGCATCTAAAAGGTACATTGACTTAAAGTGTAGCATTTAAGAACTTAAGAGAACTGAGCAAAATTCTACCATCTAAAGTAACAGTATTGTGTGTTTTTGTTGTTTAATGGTCTTGTGGTAAATCTATATAAAGAATACTTATTTTTAATATAAAACCTGTGTGGTGTCCATTTGTAGTGTTGTCACTTGGTTACTGTATGTGTTCACAAATGCTTTACACACTTCCTCTGAGATAAGCCTGTCTGCTCGGGCCAAGCTACCAAGGGGGTGAGCAGGGGTTATTTTAGGAGTGTAATCTGCAGCGTGCTCACCGCATTGGTCCTAAAACTGGAGGTTCATCTTCTTCATCATCAGTTTACCATCCCAGAGGGATAACCGTTTTATTTTTGGAATACACTGAGTTGTTAATGATCCTTTCAGCGGCAAAACACAGAAGACAGATGTTATGGTCCGGTCACAAAGTTTTCTTTTCTCAGGATGTGGCCAGCGCTACTGCAGCCCGTCGCAAGGAATTTCTTTCTCTTCGCCCGGCTCTTCGCTCCATGAATACCAGATATGGCCTAGTACATACTTGCTTCTTTAAAGTTACATATAAAGAGAGGTCCTACACTTTTGATCGTCCTGAAGATCTAAGACAAATTATTTCTTGCCATAAAGGGGACGAGATGGACTTTGGAGGGACCTGATCAACTTTGACGTTTCTGCTTTGTCTTATGTTCTCTGAGTTCATCTTTTCTACTCTAATGTTCTGAAGATATTGGTCTTCTTTCAATGGTGTTGGTTTTGGTTTGTTGTTGTTGTTTTTTCTAGATTATTGTGGCTTGTTTACCATCTTTGATGGCCATTTCATATTACTGTTTCTCTTTGTCTCTCTCCACAGATGTTCTCTCCTCCTGTACAGACCCATTCCCCAGATGTTTCGCTCTTTCTTGCCTTTACAACTTAATCCGCTTCCTTGTTAGCCTCCATTAAACATCTCGAACACGCCTACTTTACTTCTAATAATGAGGATACCCTAAAAAATATAATTCAGGCTAAGTTGTCTTTTAATAAGAAACCGACAGAGGAGGCTTCCGGCACCCTACTTAAAGTTACCTCTAAATTCTATGGGGGTTGCAATAGAGCTGGCAAACTACAGGCAAATTATTTAAAGGTGAAATCCCAACGTTCTAAGGTAGTCAAAATTACTGATAATGGTGGTGTTGATCATTTCAAGGAGGATGAAATATTAAACTGACGCTATATACTCCAAAATCCTCTCCTTCGAAAGAGGCATTGGATTCTTTTTTTGTAGCACTCCCTCCACGTCCCTCTTCGCTTCCTGATTGCTCCGTTTTAGAAAGGAATCTTTCTCTTTCTGAACTTAAGTCCGCCCTAGCCCAATTACCAAAATCCCCTGGCCAGGACAGCTTCACTGCCGAATTTTATTCTTATTTCTCCCAGATTTTACTTCCTGACCTTTTATCTTTATTCCAACATTTTCTGGTTCCTTTCTCGAAGCTATGATCTGTCTAATTCCTAAGAAGGGCAAGGATCCTTCTTCTTGTGCTAATTATCACTCTATTTCTTTAATTAATTAAGACTGTAAGATTTTTGCTAAGGTCCTCGCTCTTCCTATTAATAACGTCATCCCCGATTTGATTGGATATGAGCATACAGGGTTTGTCAAGGGGAGAACGATTGCAGACAATTCTAGAACTTTTTTTTAACATTATACATCTTGCTTCCAAAAGCTCTACCCCAATCGCAGCTATCACCCTAGATGCGGAGAACGTTTTTGACAGCATTCATTGGCTTTTTATGATGCATGCTCTTAAGTGTCATAGATTCGGTCCTGTTATTTTATCCCTTATTAGTTTGTTGTATTTCTCCCCTACCACTTTGGTCTTTTTTAACGGTTTTTAATCCCCTTATTTTACTCTCCAACGAGACACTCGTCAAGGTTGCCCACTGTCTCCTTTGCTTTTCATTCTGTCTCTTGAACCTTTTCTTCACTCCCTTAGGAACTCTCCTGCCTTTCGGGATTTTACTAATAATCTATTGAAGTCAAGTTCACGGCCTATGCCGACGATATTTTGCTATAAATGTCCGATCCTTCTACCTCTTTACCCACTTTTATTGAGCTTTTGCCTTCTTATGCTGCCCAGTCTGGATTCAAGTTAAATTTTTTAAAGTCTGAAATTTGTCCATTAAATAAACACTGCCTTATAAGTATGTTTGAATGGACTGTCTTTACATGGAATACTAATTGCCTTACCTGTCTAGGGATAAAATATTCTTCTTCAATTGCCAAGACAGTCCAACTTAACTCGGATGATGTCTTATCAAAAATTTCTGACATGGCAGGGAAATGGTCCCCTTTATTTCAGTCTTGTTGGGGCAGGTTGGATACCTCCAAGATGATGATTCTTCCGGTAATTAATTTCTACCTTTCCATGTTACCGGTAGGACTTCCTTAAAAAAATGTAAGAATCTTAACAGTATCCTGAGTAAATTTCTCTGGAATAATCGGAAAGCTGGGTATCTCTCTATCTGCTTTGTCTGCCCCTAAAGATAGGGGTGGGGTTAATTTTCCCAATGTTTGCCAATATCATTCCTCCTTCCTAATTCTGCAAGTTTTGCCTTATCTTTCTTCTTCAGATGACCCTCCCATATCAGTATGGTGTACATTGGAGGAATCCGTTATTCATGCATTCCCCTTTTCATGGTTAGCCAACTTTGTTCATCCTCCTCGCTCATTCAAATCCCCTACTGTCCCATATCTTATATCTACTCTCTATCCAATTCTTACTAAATCGCGCTCACCACTTCAGCTATTTCTGGACTCCTCTATCTGGCATAATAAATCCATTAAAATTTCTAATCGAACTATCTTCTGGAAAGATTGGATTATCAAAGGAGTTATACAGGTTAAACACTTAGGGCCTTATTTATGAAGCCTTGTGCCAGTTTTGCGCTTCTGTTGCGTCACTTTTTGTGACGCATTGGCGGTGTAAAACATGCCTCCTGTTGCGCCCTATTTAAAAAAGTGATGCATCTAAGCAGATGCGTCACTTTGTAAACCCCTACGCTACAATATGCTGGGTGGGCGTTCCCACGTAAGTAAGCCTCGTAGAAGTGACACAGTGATAGTTACGAGATTTCACTGCCCCACTTCTAGGGTGCAAATGCGTCAATAACGTATACCTGCCTCACAGCAGGCGTAAGACTGGTGCAGGCCCTTTCACATGGGCCTTGCCCCATGTGAAAGGACACATTGCTGGAGTTGCATCACTTTTGTAACACACTCCAGCAATGCGTCACTTTTGCGCCTACAGATAAGTCAGAAATACCAACGTATCTGTTATTCCTTGCGACATGATGCGTCATACAATAAATATGATGCATCCATCATGTCGCAAGGATGGCACTATGAAAAGTGACGCATCGCTGTTTTCACGCAGCGATGCGTTACTTTTCATAAATGAGGCCCTTAATACATAATAAGCAGCTTTTATCTTTCCAGGAAACCCAATCGTAATATAATTTACCCGTCACGTCTCTTTCTAAGTTTGACTCTCTGAGACTGATTTTAGCCCAACAGCTTTCTCTTCTCTCTGATATTTCCTCCTCTTCACTTAACCCTTCTATACAATCATTACCTACTTCCCCTTCTGTCCGGGCCTCTCATGTTTATAAATACCTCTATTTTTCTCTACCCACTCGTCCCGAAAGCAAGATTAAACTTTTATGGGAAACAGACTTGCAACATACTCTTTCAATACACACATGGAACTCCATTTGGGCTTGGATATACCATACTTCATGCAATGCTAGTACCACTCCAACGCTCTATTATTTTTACCAGAGATTATTTTTAACCCTATTAAGGGGCCGATTCCGATAGCCGGTCAGACAGCTGTCCGTAGCCTTACAGTGCGACCGACATGTACCCAGAGCCGGTCCGTCCTGTAGAGGAAGTACGATGCGCATAACTGCCAAAAACACGAACGACACGTAGGCTGTGAATCAAGCCCCATTCTCCGTCCGAGCCGTAACTCCCAAAGAGGAACCGTGTCGCCCGGAAGCATCCATAGCAGTTTCCGGCATGACAAGTACGATGCGTACTTCCTACGCGCCGGACGGGTCGTCACGTACGGCACGTCACAGCATCTGGAAAACAAGCATATCAGCTACAATTCGCACCACAACTCAATACACGGCTACGAGACGGACCAGCTTGCAGCGGGTATGAGACGGAGAAACAAGCAGCGTGGATGACACAAACACATCATGAATCCCATCGCGCAGGTCATACCAGTACTCTACATCTATGACCGGCTCAGGGACCGGCGCAGACGGAGCAGGCGGTAAGTCAGACACCTACCATATAAACAAATGACATGTACCCGCAAAATGGAACACACACACAGGGGATCCGTATCCTGGCCACTAACAACAGCCCGCCATAGGAGTTGCATTACCAACACCACTAACACCCCACCCATGGGGGGCCTGTTGCCCATCACTACTGCCACCCCCAGCCATAGGGCACATGTTGCCCATCACCCCTGCCACCCCCAGTCATAGGGCTTATGTTGCCCATCACCCCTGCCACCCCCACCTATAGGGCTTATGTTGCCCATCACCCCTGTCACCCCCACTCACAGGGCTTATGTTACCCATCACTACTGCCACCCCCAGCCATAGGGCTAATGTTGCCCATCACTACTGCCACCCCAGCCATAGGGCTAATGTTGCCCATCACTACTGCCACCCCAGCCATAGGGACTATGTTGCCCATCACCCCTGCCACCCACACCCCTAGTGTTTATGTTGCCCATCACCCCTGTCACCCCCACTCACAGGGGACCTGTTGCTCATCACCCCTGCCACCCTCACCCATATGGACTTTGTTGCCCATCACCCCTGCCACCCACACCCCTAGTGCTTATGTTGCCCATCACCCCTGCCACCCCCACTCACAGGTGACCTGTTGCCCATCACCCCTGCCACCCCCACCCATATGGACTATGTTGCCCATCACCCCTGCCACCCTCACCCATATGGACTATGTTGCCCATCACCCCTGCCACCCACACCCCTAGTGCTTATGTTGCCCATCACCCCTGCCACCCCCACTCACAGGGGACCTGTTGCCCATAAGCCCTGCCACCCCCACCAATATGGACTATGTTGCCCATCACCCCTGCCACCCCCACTCACAGGGCTTATGTTGACCATCACCCCTGCCACCCCCACCCACAGGGCTTATGTTGCCCATCACCCCTGCCACCCCCACCCATAGGGACTATGTTGCCCATCACCCCTGCCACCCCCACTCACAGGGGACCTATTGCTCATCACCCCTGCAACCCCCACCCATATAGACTATGTTGCCCATCACCCCTGCCACCCACACCCCTAGTGCTTATGTTACCCATCACCCCTGCCACCCCCACTCACAGGTGACCTGTTGCCCATCACCCCTGCCACCCACACCCATATGGACTATGTTACCCATCACCCCTGCCACCCCCACTCACAGGGCTTATGTTGCCCATCACCCCTGCCACCCCCACTCACAGGACTTATGTTGCCCATCACCCCTGCCACCCCCACCCATAGGGACTATGTTGCCCATCACCCCTGCCACCCCCACTCACAGGGGACATGTTGCTCATCACCCCTGCCACCCCCACTCACAGGGCTTATATTGCCCATCACCCCTGCCACCCCCACTCGCAGGGGACTATGTTGCCCATCACCCCTGCCACCCCCACTCACAGGGGACCTGTTGCTCATCACCCCTGCCACCCCCACCCATATGGACTATGCTGCCCATCACCCCTGCCACCCACACCCCTAGTGCTTATGTTACCCATCACCCCTGCCACCCCCACTCACAGGGGACCTGTTGCCCATCACCCCTGCCACCCCCACCCATATGGACTATGTTGCCCATCACCCCTGCCACCCCCACTCACAGGGCTTATGTTGCCCATCACCCCTGCCACCCCCACCCATAGGGACTATGTTGCCCATCACCCCTGCCACCCCCACTCACAGGGGACCTGTTGCTCATCACCCCTGCCACCCCCACTCACAGGGCTTATGTTGCCCATCACCCCTGCCACCCCCACCCATAGGGACTATGTTGCCCATCACCCCTGCCACCCCCACTCACAGGGAACCTATTGCTCATCACCCCTGCCACCCCCACCCATATGGACTATGTTGCCCATCACCCCTGCCACCCACACCCCTAGTGCTTATGTTACCCATCACCCCTGCCACCCCCACTCACAGGGGACCTGTTGCCCATCACCCCTGCCACCCCCACCCATATGGACTATGTTGCCCATCACCCCTGCCACCCCCACCCATATGGACTATGTTGCCCATCACCCCTGCCACCCTCACCCATATGGACTATGTTGCCCATCACCCCTGCCACCCACACCCCTAGTGCTTATGTTGCCCATCACCCCTGCCACCCCCACTCACAGGGGACCTGTTGCCCATAAGCCCTGCCACCCCCACCAATATGGACTATGTTGCCCATCACCCCTGCCACCCCCACTCACAGGGCTTATGTTGACCATCACCCCTGCCACCCCCACCCACAGGGCTTATGTTGCCCATCACCCCTGCCACCCCCACCCATAGGGACTATGTTGCCCATCAACCCTGCCACCCCCACTCACAGGGGACCTATTGCTCATCACCCCTGCAACCCCCACCCATATAGACTATGTTGCCCATCACCCCTGCCACCCACACCCCTAGTGCTTATGTTACCCATCACCCCTGCCACCCCCACTCACAGGTGACCTGTTGCCCATCACCCCTGCCACCCACACCCATATGGACTATGTTACCCATCACCCCTGCCACCCCCACTCACAGGGCTTATGTTGCCCATCACCCCTGCCACCCCCACTCACAGGGCTTATGTTGCCCATCACCCCTGCCACCCCCACCCATAGGGACTATGTTGCCCATCACCCCTGCCACCCCCACTCACAGGGGACCTGTTGCTCATCACCCCTGCCACCCCCACTCACAGGGCTTATGTTGCCCATCACCCCTGCCACCCCCACCCATAGGGACTATGTTGCCCATCACCCCTGCCACCCCCACTCACAGGGAACCTATTGCTCATCACCCCTGCCACCCCCACACATATGGACTATGTTGCCCATCACCCCTGCCACCCACACCCCTAGTGCTTATGTTACCCATCACCCCTGCCACCCCCACTCACAGGGGACCTGTTGCCCATCACCCCTGCCACCCCCACCCATATGGACTATGTTGCCCATCACCCCTGCCACCCCCACTCACAGGGCTTATGTTGCCCATCACCCCTGCCACCCCCACTCACAGGGCTTATGTTGCCCATCACCCCTGCCACCCCCACCGATAGGGACTATGTTGCCCATCACCCCCGCCACCCCCACTCACAGGGGACCAGTTGCTCATCACCCCTGCCACCCCCACTCACAGGGCTTATGTTGCCCATCACCCCTGCCACCCCCACCCATAGGGACTATGTTGCCCATTACCCCTGCCACCCCCACTCACAGGAGACCTGTTGCTCATCACCCCTGCCACCCCTACCCATATGGACTATGTTGCCCATCACCACTGCCACCCACACCCCTAGTGCTTATGTTACCCATCACCGCTGCCACCCCGCCCATATGGACTATGTTGCCCATCACCCCTGCCACCCCCACTCACAGGGGACCAGTTGCTCATCACCCCTGCCACCCCCACTCACAGGGCTTATGTTGCCCATCACCCCTGCCACCCCCACTCACAGGGGACTATGTTGCCCATCACCCCTGCCACCCCCACTCACAGGGGACCTGTTGCTCATCACCCCTGCCACCCCCACCCATATGGACTATGCTGCCCATCACCCCTGCCACCCACACCCCTAGTGCTTATGTTACCCATCACCCCTGCCACCCCCACTCACAGGCGACCTGTTGCCCATCACCCCTGCCACCCCCACCCATATGGACTATGTTGCCCATCACCACTGCCACCCCCACTCACAGGGGACCTCTTGCCCATCAGTCCTGCCACCCACATCCATAGTATGGGTGATGTGCAACACATCCAGCATACGCAAACATCAGGTATGTCTGCAAAAGACATCCCCCATGACATCATGACAACAGTGTGTAGTCTGTGACAAATGCCAACAACAGTGATTATGGCTACGAGCATACAATGTAAGTAACAGCACATGTGTGACCAACACATGAGTGCGACATACACAAGGCAAGCATCACCATAGCACTGTGCCAATGAAAAAAGAACACCCCCTCACTGTGTAGAACAAAAGTTAAGTGTGGGGTTCCAAACTGCAGTAGATGTTGAGCATTGTGGTGATGGGGTCTAAACCCCCCCTCATCACAGTGACTAAAAGGTAAGTGTCATCATGGTCAAAGCTGCAAATAACAAACAGCATGTATGAACCCTGCTCCCAACACATTAAACACTTCTGGGGTGAAGTAGTGTTTGTGTCCCATTCCCACAGAGATGTGGTGAGGCTAACAGTGCTGTGAAAACATAACACCCTCTCGGCCATGTGCAGACAGGCACCACACATGGGGGCTGAAAATGCATACAGTGTACAATGACACAAGAGCAGAAGTGACCATCACAAACATACACACATCTCGAAAATAGACACATTAACCAAAACAACCTGTGTAGACTGTAGGTGTCAGCTCACAAACTCCCATTCCATGCCAGCAACGGCACCTAACAACCAGGATGAATGTGCACAATGATGTGAGATGACTCACAGGGACAGCAGGCAAAATCACAGAAACGGCATCCAGACAATGGCCCACGACAGCAATACCAATGCACTGATGCAGATGCACAATCACAAACAGGCAACCTCACACTGCACATCTGACACAACATGTGTGTGTGTGTGTGTGTGTGTGTGTCTCAGTATCCCCAGGCAACTACACAACACATGAGGGGGGTTGAACCACAGTGACACAGATGTGGACACAGTGCCATACAAAAGTAAACCATCATTGGGACACCCTCAGTGGGCAATCAGGCATTGGGAGATGAGAGGAAGCACAACAGACACATGTGACACAAGTTGGAATGAACACCAACTAACACAGCAAGAGACTGACACACAACACCACTACCCCCAGGGAACAGACAGTGGGGTGACACAAGCATGCATGACACCTCCACTGTGATGACAAAGGCAGATGTCGTACAAACTGGGAAACCCAGACATGTGTCCTGTGCCACAAATGTACATCACACATGCACAAACACAAATCACTCAGCATGGCCCCTCATCCATGGACAAACAGGAGCTAGGGGACCATCCATGCAAACATTCACATCAGTCCACCATCAACACCACACACCTGAACTGCAACAATGTGTATCTGTGAAGTCCACATGGACAGGTGACATTGCACATGCACCCATGACAAACACAGGAATGTTGCCAGGAACTAAGGTGCACACACACATCACACAAGGACTTTTTACAACTCTGGGGAATGACAGACACACTGCACAGTATGCGGTACATGGCCATGCCCATTGCTGTGTTGATGTGGCAATACAGGGACTCTGGGTTTCTGCATGGCAATGATCTGTGATGCCTGGGAGACATGAGTCCTTATTTGTCACTGGGGTGTTTTTTTTTTTAGCATTGCAGCAGAACATGGGTTGGGTGCCACAGCCAGACGATTAGCTCATTGCACTACATGGCACTCATGTGGACATGTGGAATTGGGATGTGAGGTGGTGGTCTTGTAGGTGACATATGTGTCCATGCCCAACAGCGCACACCTCAGTACATTGTGTAATGTCATGAACTAGCATGTGATAGTGATCGTGGTCATGGCCACATGGGTGGATGTACTGACAATCTTCCTTAGTGCATCTCTGTCCTGCAACCATGCAGGAACGCGACAGCATCAGACGGTACCGCTTCACCAGGCCACTGATTGAGGAGTTGGCGGAGCAGTTGACGCCACATCTGCTACCTGGCCGGACATACCCTACAGCACTGACCCCAGAAGTGAAGGTGATGGCAGCCCTGCACTTCCTTGCTACCGGTATCTTCCAGTACACTGTGGCTACTGCTGGTGGTATGTCGCAAACGATGTTTTGTCGGGTGCTACACGATATCTTGGAGGGGATGTTGCAATTCCTCGACCTGTATATCAAGTTCCCGAGCCAAGATGAACTCTCTGAAATTAAGGATGCCTTTTATACACTGGGGAGGATGCCAAACGTCATTGGATCCATTGACGGGACACATGTTGACCTGATACCACCACAGGCACATGAGCAGGCACACCGGAACAGGAAGCACTACCATTCTATCAATGCTCTGGTGGTCTGTCTTGCTGACATGTTGATCACACGTGTGTGCACGGTTCCCTGGTTCGGCGCACAATGCCTACATTATGAGTAGTCACATTGCAACGCTGATGTCACAGATGCCAGTTCAGCGTGCCTGGCTTGTCGGTGTGTACTGACTGTTTCTCATTGTGTGTGTTTGTCAGTGTTGTATTCCGCACTCCTAAAAAACTCAGCTACTTGTTCATTTTTGTGTGTGTAGGTGACTCTGGATACCCCAACATGCCGTGGTTGCTGACACCCCTCAGGAACCCTGTGACACCAGCCGAGCTGCGCTACAATGAGGCACATGGTGGGAGCAGGAGGGTGATTGAGCGGACATTCGGCCTCCTGAAAAGTCGCTTTCGCTGCCTGGACAAGACCGGATGGGCCCTCCCATATGAGCCTGCAAAGGTGTGCAAAATAATACTGGAAAATAATACTGGTCTGCTGCATGCTACACAACATGGCGGTGCGGAAGGAGGTGCCTCTCATCCAGGATGACGATCACGACGACCAACGTCCGGCACCTGTGGAGGATCCCGGCCTGGGCCAAGATGCCAGTGATGATGAAGATGATGGTGACGTCTGCTCCCAGCTCATCAACAACTTCTTCACCTGAATGTGAGTTTCCAGGGTTGTTATGTCAATGTATGGAGGTAGCCTGGAATGTGTTGAGCCAGTTCTGTTGCTGTCTGAGTGTGTCTGTGTGCCACTTGACTGGATGCGTGCTGTGATGTGTCCATTCAGGTGGTGTGTACTCCACAATAGGATAGTACTGCTAACTAGTGTTTGTGTAGGTGTTTTGCAACATGTTTTGTGCATGAGTATTGCATTTCTCTCCTGTTTGTCTGTGCTTTTGACTGTATCTTGTCTGTCCTTCCCAGGGTCCTTTGCCTGTTGTGTGGTCAACACTGACCGCCAACACCCAGAAGCCAACACCAGTGTGGAAGTGGACAATTCCCATCAACTGATGTACCACACATCCCTGGACTTCCATTCTCCAACACATTGTGAGCATGTGTCCACTGTTACATAGAATTACCGTGCAACTAGTGTGGAATAAACGTGTTGCTGATGTGTTATGAACCTGTGCTACGCTTTGTTATGTGCGTTGTCTGTCTTCCCACATCTGAGTGACATCTGCTTACCTCACCTGTGGACTTGTTACCACTGACTGGGGTTGCTGGTGTGTCTGTGCATGTCAATGTGTTTCAGGTCAACATCATTGTGTGTGATGAGTAACATGGCCATGGTAAGTATGTTTTGTGTTGCCATAGTGGTGTGTCTCCCTCACATGTGTCACATCCCCATGACTCACCTTACGTTGGTCACATTGTTGCAGTATTTGGCATGCACTGTGTTGTGTAGCAGATCGAGTTCGCCCTGAACATGACAAGTTGGAATCACAATAGAGGCAAGTATGGTGTACTGGTGAGTTTTTTTACAAACATGTGTGAGTGAAGTGCACAGGATGGTGGGGGCTGTACAGTGGTTTGGGAATCCAAAGTTCACATTGGAGTTGGAAGTGCTGGTAGATGAAATGTCCAGAGTAAAGTCCACAGTCATCTGCTACATTGGCCCAACATGAACCCTCCATGTAATGTGGGCGAGTTGTGTGCGACTGGACAAGGTGAACAGGTTGCGCACAAAGAACATTGTCCAGAACAGGTTTGGAGGCCCTGGGGGATGTGCTGGGACATCTGCCTCTCACATGTCCTTCTTCGGACGACCCCTCTTCTTCCGGGGGGGGGGGGGGATCCTCATGTGCAGGCCTCTGCGGTGCAGGGGACTCTCCGCCAGAGTCCTCCTCCCTCCCTGTGGCGCTGTTCAGATGGTGTTGCAACAGATGTTGTGGGCACACATGGGGTAGGGACAGGTTGGTGTTGATCTGGCGGAGGTATTGTAGTATGTCCCGATGCACCGCAGTTAGGGCATCCCACTTTGCCTCCATGCGGGCATGGTGGGCGACCTGCTCGTGTTGCATGTCCTTGAGGATCCCCAATACCTGGCCAAATCCTCCGGTGCTATCCTGGAACGCATCTAAGATGCGTGCCAGTTGGGGGTCATCATGCAGTCCAGACCCCTCTGCAAGGCGTGCCCTGTGCCTCCAACCCCTCCCAGCACACCTCTCCACACGGGCAGGACCAGCGGCAGTACGCACAGGTGACACTGAGACCCCTTGGGTGGTGTTGCTGGTGGTGTTGGCGGGGGTGTCCTGTCGGTGTCCAGATGCTGGAAGCCTGGGTACAGGGGGGGCAGATGTTGCTGCTACTGGTGCTCCATGATGGCTCACACCGGAGGGGCCTGGTTGGTCGTCGTCATCCGAAGAGGACAGTGAGAGAGTCAGAGCACAGAGCTCAGTGTCCACCAGAGTCTGGGACTGGGTATCCTCGTCATTTGGCCCAGCACGACCTGTGTTTGGAAGAGACACACAATGTCATTTATGTTTCTAGATGCATCGTTGTTTCACAAACATGACATTTTCTACTTTTCATACAGATGCCTGCCTGTACACTGCTTTTTCCCAGCTTGTCACAGACAGAGTTTGATCTTGTTGTTGGCCATTTGCCAGCATGGCCTTGTGCTCCCCACAACAGAGCCCAGTGTCAGACATCTTGTCAGTCCCTTCCCACTCCCTGTGAGGCGAGTATGGTTCAGGTTGATCTTGCAGGGCCTTGTGGGTGGGTGTAGGTTGTCTGTGACTGCGAGTCCCATCATACTCTTGGCTACACCCCCCTTCCCAGCATGCCCATGCTTCCTCCCACTTGACTCTGCTTCCCTGTGAGGGGGTGTGACATCAATGGCAAGATGGCTGACTGTGAAATCCTGGTGTTTGTTTGGCTACAAGTCCCAAGTTATCCCCTGTGCTTCACACAGCAGCACCCAGTACGGGGTATCTTTTGCTGATATTTCAATGAGGTGTGTGTCAATGCATTGTACCCGGTGAGTTGTGTAGAGTTTGTGTTGGGGGGGGTGTCCCCACGCTGATTAGTATGGTCAGGGCTGTCAGTCCTTCCCATCATGAAATGTGCTTCCATTGTAGGGCGTGCAATTTGTCTTTCAGGATGTCAGTCAGTGGTGTCCTGCTTCTGATTTGCACACAAGCCCGAGCAGGGCCTTGTGCTCCCCACAGCAGGAGCCAGTGTCGGCCATCTTGTCAGTCATTTTCCACTCCCTGTGATGTGGGCATGTTTCAGAGGGGTCTTGATGGGCCAATTAGGAGGAGCAGCATTATCTGTGACTACAGGCCCCATCATGCTTTTGTCTACACTCACTTCACCTGCATCCCCACTATTACTTCCTGACAGTCAGCTGTACTGTGAGGTGGTGTGTTTGTGGTGGCAAACTGTCTGGCTGGGTGTATTTGGCTTAGTGCCACTGGCTTGCTCTATTTGTTTGTAGGTTGGTGCATGTCATGACACAGTCCCCAGTCACTATGAGATGGCAGGTATTGTGTTTGTATGACTGGCATACACATCTTGGGTTGATTATCTATTGGTTAGTGTAGCTTTGCTTGGGGTGCATGGTTTCACTGTCCCCTTGCCACACAATCTTGGGTATGTTGTTTGTGTACTCACCAGTCTCTGGGATGTCTGTTAGGCCATGGACGCTCTCTGGTGGTAGGATGTCCTGCACCTTCTATTCCCAGGTCCTGAAGTAGACTGGTTTGGTAGGAGGTCCACCGCCGGTGCGCTGACTCAAGGCATGATCTTTCTCGATGAGTTTCTTGACCCTCCTGCGCACGTCATACTACTGGTTCTGGATATCGTCCTTTGTGCGCAACGTTGGTGCTTGTGCATTCACCTTGGCCACAATCCTCGCCCACATTTAGGTTTTCTGTGAAATGGGGGTCCTTTGAACCAATGTACCAAACAAATGTGGCTCTACTCTGATGATCTCGTCTACCAGCACTTCTAACTCACTATCTGTGAACTTTAGATTCTTCTTTGGAGGCATGGTGATGAGTGGTGGTGGGGGATGTGTGTGTGAGGGTGCAAGTGATGTTGGGTTGGTGTTGGTTTTGCTGTGTGTATGTGTGTGTGCTTTTGCATGAGGTGCTAATGGTGTGTGAGTTGTGTGATGGGTGAGTTGTGAGTGTGTCTGTGGTTGCTCTGTACTGGTGTTTGCTGCTGGCTGTGTCTCCTGTTTGCAAGGGATGATGGTAGTGATTGTAGTCCTTTATATAGTTGGAGTTGTGTGTGTGTCTTTGTCCAATTAATTTTTTTAGGGTATTTATTGGCTTAGTCATTGCTTGTTTGGTCCATTTTTTGTGTTTTTTCCTTTGTGTTTTGGAGGCATGAAGGAGACGTTCATGTGACGGAAACAGACGCTGCTGTTGTCTCGTGCGGGCTTCTCTGCATCGTTCACGCTGCCTGTCTTCTGTGTTTGGTACGCGGCGGTCTCTATTACTTGTGTGCCGGGTTGTCTGCGCGTGTCGGTCATGCGGCTTGGTCTCCGTGCGAGTCGGTCTAGTTTTACACACATTGCATCGTACTGCGCTAATCGTACATCGCGGGTACGAGTCAGTCGGGTTGATTCCGGGTTTGTGTCAGTCGGTGAAAATCGTGTTGGTTTTCCGGCCAGATCACTATTTTCCCTCCGGCTCGGTCGTACGTCTTGTATTCCATACATGTCGGTTGTAATTCACTCGTGTTGCATTGTACTGCACAGGTCGTACGGCGCTGGTCCGTGTCGGTCGGTATTCGGTCCGGGTCCGTGTCGGTCAGTTCGTTTTGTGGCCGGAATCGGAATAGGCCCCTAAATGTTTCTAAATTCAGCTCTGACCTATCTCCTAATTGTTGGTCCTGTAAGAATACTCATGGCACATATATTAATTCCTTTTTTCTTTGCCCCAACATTTCTACTTTTTGGACAAAAGTATGCAAGTCAATTGCCTCTATTTGCTCCACTAATTTTCCTTTTGATATTCACTCCATATTTTTGGGTAGTAATTCTATACGCTGGTTGGATGCTCATAAACTTGGCTCATTTATATATTTATCAAGTGCTATTGCTTTTCAGGTTATAACTTCTAATTGAAAAGACACGTCCAAAGTCTCCTTTTCTGCCTGGTGGAATCATTTATGTCACCATCACAGGATCGATAGAGCCTATGTAACCTCCTCGCAGCAGCTTATTCGTACAGAGGCATTCTGGTCTCCTCTCACTAATTATATTTCTTCCTCTGCACTGCATGCCAAGGACAGTAACTTTGTTTTTCAGCTGCCGTGAGTGCTGTGCTTATTCCAGTCTTTTTTTCTTTTTATAATGTTCATATTTTATGATTGTATATTGCTAATTGCGATTCTTATTTATCTGTTATTGGAAAGTCTTACTAGATTATATGATAAAATGGCTGATACCTTTTATCTTTTTTCTCCTTTCCTCCTTTCTTTTTCTTTCTTTTTTCTTTCTTCTCTTTTCTTCTGCTTTTTCTTTCCTCCACCTTCTTTCTTTCACCCCTTCTCTGATCTTTAAAACTCAAAAGCAAAAATGCTAATTTTATTATGGTACTCTTTGATGTAATTTTATTTTCAATATTGTTTTTTAATCCCGACAATGTATGATGTCTTAGGTTTTTCACCATTTGTTTTTCATCTTTATTCGTTGTTATCCTTTGGATTTGGATTTCATGCTCTTTATTATAATTCTGTACCATGTTTTCTCTATCTGTTTTAATAAAGCTTTCTAATCTAAAAAAAAATGAGAACTTTGTTTTCCTAGTTCGAAGGAGTATTTTGCTTTAACATTATTCCAGTCTTGATTCTGGTCTAACAGACGTACTAGAGAATCTGCAAAATGGGTCAGTATTATAAAGAGGTACATAAAAATACACTTTTTTTCTACAAGCGAAATATGGAAGACCCTACATTTTGTGAATTGATACCATGATGTTTGCTAAATTTGCATAAAAAAGTGAAATGAAAAAAATAGAGGGAAATTTTATAAATCACCGATAGCACCAGAATGGCACAATCCTGCTATTCATGTGCAAAACTAATCTTGCTATTAAATTTGAAATCGTTTCAATACCCCTAGCACAAAGAAAACAAGATCAACTTATTCGCTGAAATGTAAACCAGATGCAATCCCATCACTGAGCAACTTCGAAATGATCTCAAATTAAGGGCCTGATTTAGATCTTGGTGGAAGGGAATGCTCAGTCACAAATGTAACATATATCCTAACCGCTGTATTACAATTTCATTATATCCTATGGGGGTCGCAATATGGCAGACGGGATATCCGTCACTTTTGTTACAGGGTATTCCCTCCGTTGACTAAATCAGGCCCTTAGTCTTGCTGCTACAGCTGAAGTGTTGCTTCAAGCGTTTGTGTTAGTTTCAGAAAAAATTGTAAAAGGCATTATTGGACCTTTGAGTTGCAAAATTATTGTTAAATGATGATGTTCCCTGATTTTCTAAATATAGAAATGATTTAGGGATGGAGTTAGACAGTATGATTAAAGAAAATGTCTGGGCCAGGTGTCTAGAAAATCTATCTAGACAAATGCTAATCTACAGAAGGTTTAATTCAACAAAGCATCCTGAAAAGAATCTACTGAATAACACTCAAAATGGAATGACCTGCCTAATCGAACCTGTGCAGGCCTCTGCGGTGCAGGGGACTCTCCGCCAGAGTCCTCCTCCCTCCCTGTGGCGCTGTTCAGATGGTGTTGCAACAGATGTTGTGGGCACACATGGGGTAGGGACAGGTTGGTGTTGATCTGGCGGAGGTATTGTAGTATGTCCCGATGCACCGCAGTTAGGGCATCCCACTTTGCCTCCATGCGGGCATGGTGGGCGACCTGCTCGTGTTGCATGTCCTTGAGGATCCCCAATACCTGGCCAAATCCTCCGGTGCTATCCTGGAACGCATCTAAGATGCGTGCCAGTTGGGGGTCATCATGCAGTCCAGACCCCTCTGCAAGGCGTGCCCTGTGCCTCCAACCCCTCCCAGCACACCTCTCCACACGGGCAGGACCAGCGGCAGTACGCACAGGTGACACTGGGACCCCTTGGGTGGTGTTGCTGGTGGTGTTGGCGGGGGTGCCCTGTCGGTGTCCAGATGCTGGAAGCCTGGGTACAGGGGGGGCAGATGTTGCTGCTACTGGTGCTCCATGATGGCTCACACCGGAGGGGCCTGGTTGGTCGTCGTCACCCGAAGAGGACAGTGAGAGAGTCAGAGCACAGAGCTCAGTGCCCACCAGAGTCTGGTACTGGGTATCCTCGTCATTTGGCCCAGCACGACCTGTGTTTGGAAGAGACACACAATGTCATTTATGTTTCTAGATGCATCGTTGGTTCACAAACATGAAATTTTCTACTTTTCATGCAGATGCCTGCCTGTACACTGCTTTTTCCCAGCTTGTCACAGACAGAGTTTGATCTTGTTGTTGGCCATTTGCCAGCATGGCCTTGTGCTCCCCACAACAGAGCCCAGTGTCAGACATCTTGTCAGTCCCTTCCCACTCCCTGTGAGGCGAGTATGGTTCAGGTTGATCTTGCAGGGCCTTGTGGGTGGGTGTAGGTTGTCTGTGACTGCGAGTCCCATCATACTCTTGGCTACACCCCCCTTCCCAGCATGCCCATGCTTCCTCCCACTTGACTCTGCTTCCCTGTGAGGGGGTGTGACATCAATGGCAAGATGGCTGACTGTGAAATCCTGGTGTTTGTTTGGCTACAAGTCCCAAGTTATCCCCTGTGCTTCACACAGCAGCACCCAGTACGGGGTATCTTTTGCTGATATTTCAATGAGGTGTGTGTCAATGCATTGTACCCGGTGAGTTGTGTAGAGTTTGTGTTGGGGGGGGTGTCCCCACGCTGATTAGTATGGTCAGGGCTGTCAGTCCTTCCCATCATGAAACGTGCTTCCATTGTAGGGCGTGCAATTTGTCTTTCAGGATGTCAGTCAGTGGTGTCCTGCTTCTGATTTGCACACAAGCCCGAGCAGGGCCTTGTGCTCCCCACAGCAGGAGCCAGTGTCGGCCATCTTGTCAGTCATTTTCCACTCCCTGTGATGTGGGCATGTTTCAGAGGGGTCTTGATGGGCCAATTAGGAGGAGCAGCATTATCTGTGACTACAGGCCCCATCATGCTTTTGTCTACACTCACTTCACCTGCATCCCCACTATTACTTCCTGACAGTCAGCTGTACTGTGAGGTGGTGTGTTTGTGGTGGCAAACTGTCTGGCTGGGTGTATTTGGCTTAGTGCCACTGGCTTGCTCTATTTGTTTGTAGGTTGGTGCATGTCATGACACAGTCCCCAGTCACTATGAGATGGCAGGTATTGTGTTTGTATGACTGGCATACACATCTTGGGTTGATTATCTATTGGTTAGTGTAGCTTTGCTTGAGGTGCATGGTTTCACTGTCCCCTTGCCACACAATCTTGGGTATGTTGTTTGTGTACTCACCAGTCTCTGGGATGTCTGTTAGGCCATGGACGCTCTCTGGTGGTAGGATGTCCCGCACCTTCTACTCCCAGGTCCTGAAGTAGACTGGTTTGGTAGGAGGGCCACCGCCGGTGCGCTGACTCAAGGCATGATCTTTCTCGATGAGTTTCTTGACCCTCCTGCGCACGTCATACTACCGGTTCTGGATATCGTCCTTTGTGCGCAACGTTGGTGCTTGTGCATTCACCTTGGCCACAATCCTCGCCCACATTTAGGTTTTCTGTGAAATGGGGGTCCTTTGAACCAATGTACCAAACAAATGTGGCTCTACTCTGATGATCTCGTCTACCAGCACTTCTAACTCACTATCTGTGAACTTTAGATTCTTCTTTGGAGGCATGGTGATGAGTGGTGGTGGGGGATGTGTGTGTGAGGGTGCAAGTGATGTTGGGTTGGTGTTGGTTTTGCTGTGTGTATGTGTGTGTGCTTTTGCATGAGGTGCTGATGGTGTGTGAGTTGTGTGATGGGTGAGTTGTGAGTGTGTCTGTGGTTGCTCTGTACTGGTGTTTGCTGCTGGCTGTGTCTTCTGTTTGCAAGGGATGATGGTAGTGATTGTAGTCCTTTATATAGTTGGAGTTGTGTGTGTGTCTTTGTCCAATTAATTTTTTTAGGGTATTTATTGGCTTAGTCATTGCTTGTTTGGTCCATTTTTTGTGTTTTTTCCTTTGTGTTTTGGAGGCATGAAGGAGACGTTCATGTGACGGAAACAGACGCTGCTGTTGTCTTGTGCGGGCTTCTCTGCATCGTTCACGCTGCCTGTCTTCTGTGTTTGGTATGCGGCGGTCTCTATTACTTGTGTGCCGGGTTGTCTGCGCGTGTCGGTCATGCGGCTTGGTCTCCGTGCGAGTCGGTCTAGTTTTACACACATTGCATCGTACTGCGCTAATCGTACATCGCGGGTACGGGTCAGTCGGGTTGTTTCCGGGTTTGTGTCAGTCGGTGAAAATCGTGTCGGTTTTCCGGCCAGATCACTATTTTCCCTCCGGCTCGGTCGTACGTCTTGTATTCCATACGTGTCGGTTGTAATTCACTCGTGTTGCATTGTACTGCACGGGTCGTACGGCGCTGGTCCGTGTCGGTCGGTATTCGGTCCGGGTCCGTGTCGGTCAGTTCGTTTTGTGGCCGGAATCGGAATAGGCCCCTAAATGTTTCTAAATTCAGCTCTGACCTATCTCCTAATTGTTGGTCCTGTAAGAATACTCATGGCACATATATTAATTCCTTTTTTCTTTGCCCCAACATTCCTACTTTTTGGACAAAAGTATGCAAGTCAATTGCCTCTATTTGCTCCACTAATTTTCCTTTTGATATTCACTCCATATTTTTGGGTAGTAATTCTATACGCTGGTTGGATGCTCATAAACTTGGCTCATTTATATATTTATCAAGTGCTATTGCTTTTCAGGTTATAACTTCTAATTGAAAAGACACGTCCAAAGTCTCCTTTTCTGCCTGGTGGAATCATTTATGTCACCATCACAGGATCGATAGAGCCTATGTAACCTCCTCGCAGCAGCTTATTCGTACAGAGGCATTCTGGTCTCCTCTCACTAATTATATTTCTTCCTCTGCACTGCATGCCAAGGACAGTAACTTTGTTTTTCAGCTGCCGTGAGTGCTGTGCTTATTCCATTCTTTTTTCTTTTTATAATGTTCATATTTTATGATTGTATATTGCTAATTGCGATTCTTATTTATCTGTTATTGGAAAGTCTTACTAGATTATATGATAAAATGGCTGATACCTTTTATCTTTTTTCTCCTTTCCTCCTTTCTTTTTCTTTCTTTTTTCTTTCTTCTCTTTTCTTCTGCTTTTTCTTTCCTCCACCTTCTTTCTTTCACCCCTTCTCTGATCTTTAAAACTCAAAAGCAAAAATGCTAATTTTATTATGGTACTCTTTGATGTTATTTTATTTTCAATATTGTTTTTTAATCCCGACAATGTATGATGTCTTAGGTTTTTCACCATTTGTTTTTCATCTTTATTCGTTCTTATCCTTTGGATTTGGATTTCATGCTCTTTATTATAATTCTGTACCATGTTTTCTCTATCTGTTTTAATAAAGCTTTCTAATCTAAAAAAAAATGAGAACTTTGTTTTCCTAGTTCGAAGGAGTATTTTGCTTTAACATTATTCCAGTCTTGATTCTGGTCTAACAGACGTACTAGAGAATCTGCAAAATGGGTCAGTCGTATAAAGAGGTACATAAAAATACACTTTTTTTCTACAAGCGAAATATGGAAGACCCTACATTTTGTGAATTGATACCATGATGTTTGCTAAATTTGCATAAAAAAGTGAAATGAAAAAAATAGAGGGAAATTTTATAAATCACCGATAGCACCAGAATGGCACAATCCTGCTATTCATGTGCAAAACTAATCTTGCTATTAAATTTGAAATCGTTTCAATACCCCTAGCACAAAGAAAACAAGATCAACTTATTCGCTGAAATGTAAACCAGATGCAATCCCATCACTGAGCAACTTCGAAATGATCTCAAATTAAGGGCCTGATTTAGATCTTGGTGGAAGGGAATGCTCAGTCACAAATGTAACATATATCCTAACCGCTGTATTACAATTTCATTATATCCTATGGGTGTCGCAATATGGAAGACGGGATATCCGTCACTTTTGTTACAGGGTATTCCCTCCGTTGACTAAATCAGGCCCTTAGTCTTGCTGCTACAGCTGAAGTGTTGCTTCAAGCGTTTGTGTTAGTTTCAGAAAAAATTGTAAAAGGGATTATTGGACCTTTGAGTTGCAAAATTATTGTTAAATGATAATGTTCCCTGATTTTCTAAATATAGAAATGATTTAGGGATGGAGTTAGACAGTATGATTAAAGAAAATGTCTGGGCCAGGTGTCTAGAAAATCTATCTAGACAAATGCTAATCTACAGAAGGTTTAATTCAACAAAGCATCCTGAAAAGAATCTACTGAATAACACTAAAAATGGAATGACCTGCCTAATCGAACCTAGAAAATGCTGGAGATGCCAATGTCTGCAATCCTTCTTTATTAATAAGTTGGTAAATGCTACAATTCTAACACAATGCATTTTTAAAACCTTTTTATAGCAGTGTAATGATGTTCATTTATCCTTTTCAGGACCACCAGGAAACTTCTGAATGTCCCAATGCAGGGACGAAACATGCATCTGCTGAAATCAAGCTGAAATCTTCCATGACAGAACATTCTCAACACGTTTGTAGCCTTTGTGAAAAACTGTAAGACAGATCTACAAGGAACTGCTGCAGCATGGCACAGCAAGCCCTTCGGTTTCGCCATGCTGCGGCACTTTCGAAACACAGGGATGCGACATATTTACAAGAATATGTTGCATCTCTGTGCTTCCCCCTGCACTGGTGCACAAACTGCAACCATGCGCTGGTGCAGTCACCCTTGCACCTTGGTGCAAGGATGCCTGCGTCGTGGGAAGATTATTTTTGTGCAGGAAGGGGCACCTTCCTGCACAAAAACAATGACTACAAGCATTTTCTTCTTTCATTGTGTGGGATCACTGACAGAATATCAACGGACCGAATATCGACCTACAAGAATATTGAGTACAGAATATCGATGGACAGAATATCGACATCCTATCTCTACAAAGCGAAGTACAAAAATATCTAATCCAAAATATCGTTGTTTAAAATATATTTTTTTTTAAATGTCTTAAAAATAATATAAAATTAACTAAATAAGAAATATAATTAATAAAAACATAGTTAGAATTATTTTAAAAAGTTAAAAATTATAAATAATAAATGTAATATAATAAAATATTACACATACATATTTTAAAAAATATATATTAACTTAATAATATTAATAAATAATTATTTTATTTAATTATAAACTGTTTGAAACATAATACAAATTATAAATACACATATATATAAACGTAATATAAATATAAAAATAAAGTACACATATAAAAAAATAAATTTTAAAATTAATATTTATTTGTCAAAAAATATTTTACACTACATTAACTAGGAAAAAAGTTGGATAGTGTAGGGGATAAAATTACTATTCCCACTCCAGATAGTGTAACAGTAGGGAAAGTGTTGGATAGCAGAGTGGGTAAAAATTAATATTCCCACTCCAGCAAATGCAACAGTAGGGAAAGTGTTGGATAGCGGGTGGGTAAACATTACTATTCCCACTCCAGTGAGTGCAACAGTAGGGAAAGTGTTGGATAGCGGAGAGGTATAAATTAATATTCCCACTCCAACAAGTGTAACAGTAGAGAAAGTGTTGGATAGTGGAGGGGTAAAATGTACTATTCCTACTCCAGTGAGTGCAACAGTAGGGAAAGTGTTGGATAGCGGGTGGGTAAAAATTGCTATTCCGACTCCAGTGAGTGCACCAGTAGGGAAAGTGTTGGATAGCGGGTGGATAAAAATTACTATTCCTACTCCAGCGAGAACAACAGTAGGGAAAGTATTGGATAGCGGGGGATTAAAAATTACTATTCCCACTCCAGTGAGTGCAACAGTAGGGAAAGTATTGAATGGGGGTGGGTAAAAATCACTATTCCAACTCCAACGAGTGCAACAGTAGGGAAAGTGTTGGATAGTGGGTGGGAATAATTTACTATCCCCACTCCACCAAGTGTAACAGTAGGGAAAGTGTTGGATAGCTTAGGGGAATAATTTACTATTCCCATTCCAGCAAATGCAACAGTAGGGAAAGTGTTGGCTAGTGGAGGGGAATAATTTAGTGTTCCCACTCCTGCAAACTAATTAACATTAATTAAGAAATAATGAATTGGTCAAAAATAATTTACCTCCCCCCATATTCCCCTATAAACAACACCATAAACATTGTAAAATAGTACACAATTAACAAAATGTATTAACAATTAATTAATTAATAACAAATAACAAGCAATGTAAAAACCGTAAAAAATAGATTATGTATCACACAATTAACACCCTACTCCCCTACCAACCCACAACCCACTCCTAAAAAAATTACACAATTAACATATTTACAAATTAATTATTAATAATTAGTATCCAATTAATAACTAATTTATACTATTTTTAACACAATTAGCAATATAAAATTTTAATAACATAATTAATAATGATTAAAATCATTAATTAATTCATTATAATTCCCGCATTTAACCTCTCATTAGCGGGAGTAGAAAGACCTGCTGTTGCTGCTGCTATCGCCGCCACCGCTGCCCAGTGCGAAACACCAAGATGAAGGGAGAGGTGCCACCAGGTAACAGCGTCCAATCCGAGACAAATGCAACACCCGAGTCAGGTCCTTCCAGGGTGCAGAGACCAGCCACCAAATCATCCCCGGCGCTTCTCCGTCTGAACGCTTAAAGCATAATCACTCAGCTGCCGAGGCCAAAACACTGTGGGAGGGTATCTCAGAGAGAGCTCTCACGCCAGCTCACTCGGCCGTCTGACCGACCGCCATCTTGCCGTCCACCAGCGGTGGTAGCAGCAGCAACCATTCAGAGTCTAATGTAAATACAGCATTGTGCCAAGGTAAACAAACAGTACCCTCCATTTTTAAAACCCAGTCTATCAAGAGTAAGAAGGTTCCCCAGGGAGCAGAGAACCTGAAAATTAATGTTAAGGCAGCATCTTCAAGTGAGGCTATACCTGTTGCGGTGGCTGTTGCCGTGCCTGATGTTGCCGCGGAGGCCCGATGTCCAGACATAAACCCTGCAGCTAAATCTATAGAACCTATAGATGTTACCACACTTGATATTACAAGGGCACTCGGTGGGCAGCCCAAGGAGAGCCTGGGGGATATAGAGGAGCTTGCCACTTCTAAGACATTTCTAACCCTAGGAGCTGCCTCAGGAGAAGTATCCAGTATCAAAAATAATCCTCTGGCCAGCGGCATTATGGGCAATGTAGTCCCATTGAGGAACAAACACAGAACTCCCAGCCTAATGGTTAAAGAGATACAAGATAAGGTGATTAAGCAAAATGTCCCGCAGGCATCTCACCAAGCTGAAGGTGCTGTTGACAATGATCTAATGGATAATTTCTTTTCATTGTCAGACCCTTCATCCTCATCCGAGGAAGGAGATTTAAGTAAAGACTGGGCTAACTATGACACAGACAGCACCGGCCAAGAAAAGCTGTCTATATCCCAGATAGGAACAGTCCGCCGACCTAAAGCACATGGGGATGCAGGGGGGAGTCATGGGACTGGGGGTACAATGGATTGGGATTACTCGTTTACAACTTCATTAGGAAACCCGTCTTTGGTAGATAAAGGAGATGTGGCATCTGTGCTAAATCCGGCCCAAGACCCTGCGAATGAGACTACCCTTGATATGATCTACCAGACTATTGTTGCCCATCGCGCTGAGACTAGACTTGAGAGTGCCAGGACCCAGGGAGCCTGTCGCAAACTTCAGAACGCCATCAGGAGGATGGCTAAGACTTGCACAGATATTGGTCTTCGGGTAGGGGAAGCGGAGGGTCGAATCTCTATGCTCGAAGACGAACTTGTTGTACAGAAGTGCGTCACAGAGGCATTAAAAATCAGAAAGATGATGTGACATGGAAGCTCTCCGATTTAGAGAATCGGATGAGAAGGAATAACCTTCGGGTATTAGGCATTCCAGAGGGGTCAGAAGGTGAGGACACGCAACAGTTTGTGATAGAGCTTTTCACAGAGCCATTCCCGGAACTGAATCATTGGGATTGGAAGGTCGAGCTGCGGAGAGCCCACTGATTCCCATTTTACCTAAAATCACAATCTGGTCAAGCTAATGTATTACCCCGGGCTATCTTGATCTCTATGAATAATTTTTTAGAGCGGGAAGCTGTTTTTGACCTTGCCAGGCCTAATAGAAAAAGGTCTGCCAGGGGGTTTGATTTTTTTGTGAGGCCAGATTTTTGCCAGGCGACAGTTGAGCGAAGGTGGCAGCTTCGCCAACTAATGTCCTTATTTCTCGCTAAAGGGGCACAGTTATTTCTGCTTAATCCCGCAAAATTAAAAGTGATCCACAAGGGACAAACAAAGTTTTTCACTTCAGAAATACAGGCAAAGGAGTTTTTGCATCTAATGTAAGGGGTTAGAGGTGGGGAACATAATTGAAATGCTCCGTGGGAGGGGCTCACTCTCAGTGGGGGGCGCTCCAGCTCTCCATCGCTAGAGACCCATGGTCCTTTTGCCGCGTAAAGGGGGTAGGGGTGGGGAGGGGTGTTGGGGGTCTGGGGGTTTGGGGTATGGAGGAGGTAGAGGGAGGGATTCTGGGGGTTGGGAGGGCTGGGAGGGAAAAAAGGGGGAAAAAATGTTCCATAGTTTCATGTTTCTATGTAAGATGATTGTTATTGATTTTCAGATCGTAATATTTCAAATGCAAATTCCGAAGATTTATGTATGGCTAACTTAGGCTTACGGATATGCTCTTTCAACGTAGGTGGGCTTAATGGCTATGATAAAAGGAAGAGAGTTCAGTCTGAGCTCAGGGTCATTAACCCAGATATAGTCTTTCAATGCTGCTCCGATGCGGTCCACTCGTGCTTCCGCGACATCCCGCGACATCCCGCCACATCCCGCGACATCCCGCTGCTGGGCTTGTACCCACTCGCATGGCTCAGCGCAGAAACAGATGCCGTATTAGAGAGCGCAACAGGAGCGCAACAAAGAAAGCCCTGGAGAAAGCTGGGGAAGCTCTGAGAAGTTCCACTAGTTGATGCCTTTAACAGCTGTCTAATGTTTTTTTGCCTTTAACAGCTGTCCAATGTTTTTGGTTTACAGCGTCTTTACTGCTTAGAGGCTATTTAGCAAAATGTTACATTGAGACAGTCACAATTCTTTATTTAGGTCCGACTTAGTCTGCAAAGGGAAGGCCTGGTTTCAACCGGGGAAGGTGAACCCTGGGGTCCATTATAGGGCTCCACAGGTAGACGGGGAGCTTGCGCTCTCGGACAAGGGGTAGAGCCCTTCCCTCGGGACTGATACTTGCCTGTATCAGTTCTGCAGAGGCCATGATCTGAGAGCTGAAAATAAGTCCTTGCTTAGGGCATCCAACATCTTTGGAACTTTTTGGAACCAGTAAAGCAAGTCCTGGTAACTGGTTGGTCGAGGCGGCAGCAGCAGGGGTAAGAGTTGGGTTGACTTTTTCTCCTGGGTGTGAGAAGGGATGAGGTATGTGCGGGATTGTAGGTCTTGTATTGTGTAATCTGTTACAGATGCAGTCTGAGGGAAAATGCTGCAGAGCAAAGCGAAAGCAAGAGGTGGCTATAACCAAAGGAGGGGTTGTGGAGGTGTTTCAGTAAAAAGGCACCTGCCCCAGGAGCCCAGTCATAGTCAGTCTGCAGGGAGTATTGCCATCAGTCTATCAGAAGGAAACATGATTATTAGCATACCAGTGGAGGAAGACTACAGTGGCAACCCTGTGAGACCTGCAGAGGAAGCAGGTGTGATGCGTTTGGGACAATCAATAAAGGAGTTTATAGGGAAGGACTTTAAAAGGAAATCAACAACCCATGGCCAGCCTACGTTGTCTCCGAAGTTACTCAATGAAAAAACAGGTGTGAGTGGGGGGAATGCAATAAGTGATTCTATTTTACTGGAATCAATGCCAGACTTTGACCACGCTCTATGGAGACAGTTAGACTAAGAGACAGGGGGCGGCTTTTAGGTTCTCTTCATCACCTCACTTCTCTCCTTTTGTTGTTAAAACTTTTGCTGTGGGCAGTGGGGGTTTATCCCAGGAAGAGACTGTTTTAAAGGAGGATAACAGTGGGAGAGAGGAGATTGGGTAGTTGAATGACATAGGTAGAAGGGCCACCCTTGGTGGAGCTACGCCCTCTTCTCTCCATCACAGACCTCTTGGTGATTGATATTTCAGTAACCCCTTCCTAATCTATATTAGAGGTGATGTTCTTATTGCAGAAAACATTACAAGCAATGTTAGTTGCACTGATGTAAATGATGGGCTGGCTAAATCTCAAAAGAACCAGCCACTGGTGATTGCTGGGTAGATAAAACAAAACAATAATTGTACGCCTACCTAAGTTAGACCTATGGCAGGCAAAAGGGACCAGGAAGTATGCGAATCTGCCAAAGTTGGAGTAGCAGTTTCCACAAATGCAGCCAGCTTCCTATTGGTATACATATCAAAACAACCATTGATGGTAATTAAACGTGGGTGTATCGAGGATTCAAGGGCAATAAACCTTGAGTAAGAAGAATTTGCAGGGAAAAGATGGTAATTGAAAAGAAAGGTGTCAAAAATGGTAAAGGGAGGAAAGAAATGCCCAAGGTCCTAAGGAAGATCCCCAATGGAAGAGTGAATACGGAGGAAGGAAGAGGACTAAAGGTACTTTGAGTGGAGTGAAGGATTTAGGGAAGGAAGTAACCCTGGGCGTAGTTTGCATAGTAGCGCTAAGCTACGCTACGCGAAGTGCACTTTGCACTACGCAAGCTACAAGTAGCTACGCTAGCTGCGTAGTCCCGTAGAGAAAATGCTGTTCGCACTGATTGCACAGTGCAGGATGCTTGTCTGCACTGTGCAATCATTGCAAACGGCATCTTGCACTGTGCAAGCGGTCATTTTCTGCTGCTCGAGTAGATTTGTACTCGAGCGGCAGTTTTCTCAATGCGGACTGGTAGTTTCTCATTGCGAGCGGTCGCGAGCATACGCAACCATTCTCATTGAGAAACCTGACCTCCCCACACTGAGAATCTCGCTGGGAGGTTTATTTTCCACGCTAGCGATCGGCAACTTGATGTTGCTGATTGCGAACAAGGAAAAAGTCTCACTGGAATGTCATTTTACTCGCTCGCGGTCGCCAACTTGACATTGAGGACCGCAAGCAAGCAAAAAATGCCCTCTACGTGTTTTTGCACTGTGCTATGTGCAATTCGCGTAGCGCGTAGTTACGCAAACTACGCAAGCGTAGCGTAGTCCTACGCCCAGGTTTAGAAGGAAGTCAGCCAGTTAGGGCCAAACATGGTGCAACCCCCAAACTCTTCAAGAGACAGGGCAAGGTAACCCTCAGCCAGTGAAAGAGAGAAATGTAGGCTGGAGAGAGTGGCTTCTGGAGCAAGTTGTTGGGGGGAAGCCAGTTTAGGACAACTTGGAAAGAGTGGATATTCTCATTGGCTATGTGAGATGAAAGTGAGGGGTGGTCAAAGGAAGACAGATCAGAAGGTGAAGGAAACAATAAAGGGGACAGGCTATGGATTTGCCTAGAGCCCCAGCAAAGACCTACAGGTAGGAAACAATGGAGGAAACTTTAACCCTTGAATCACTCTCACCTTCTGCAAATATTGGATAAATGTCCAAACTTGAACAAAATTGTGTAAGTGGACATTAAGCAAATAGGGTTTACAACAAACCAGGAGAGAAAAGAGGTTTTGAAGGTTCTTTTCTACTCAGAATGTGTAAAACGGATCTTGGTGAGGGCAGAGGAAGAGCTACGGAAAGAAGGCATAAGATTGGCACATGTGGGCAAGTTAGGGATTGTTGTGGGTTGGGGTGACAGCGCCCTGACAAACCACGCTGGTTTAAGTTAACCCAAGTAAGGATTTGCTAGCAGGGGGTTCAATGTAGCAGAACAGTTACTAACTTAAGGGAAGGTGTCTTGCGAGTGACCATAGCAAAGCACCCATAACATTAGATGGGTTTTGAATGTTTTCTAAAGATGCTAGGCACCTGGGCCCATGGTCGGCCTTCGTTAAGGCTATTTACAATAGTCTCAACAAAAGTACCCAACAAAGTGACTGTGCTAAAGGTTCAAAGTCAATGGATAATTGATTAATTATAAGTTAGACCCAATTTCCAGATGAAGCCTTAGGAACATTTTTAGGGTCTGTAAGGCTGTTTTGTGTAAATGGTCAGGTGGATACTGATTGCCCTGCTGCACAGAACTTTCACGTAGGAAACCAGGCCTGTCCAATTGACTATGCTTTTATCAATAAGTTGCACTTTTCCTCTCTGGAAAGATTTGAAGTGCTGTGTACCAAGGGTAGTGACCACAGGCCCTTGCAGTTAGTGTTTAGTGCAGGACAGTGTGAGAAAAGAGACAAAGTTGTCCCTCTACATGTTGAGTACCCTAGAAGCATAACAACACATATATCAGATAAAAACCTAAAAGTACTCAATAATCTTATGTTAGATCGTATGTTGCCAGATGCATTGGAGGACCAGGGTGACGTTTTAACTGTTTGAGGGTGAGATTTTGCCTGAGAGCCCAGAATGAGGAATGAGAGCACAACACTCAGGGTTAGAGCAATGGCTGGTTTAACAAGGATTGTAGGAGGTTAAAATTAAGGATATGAAAATGGGAGGGATTGTTTAAGAAAAAGCATGATCCGGTACTATGTGGTAAACTCTGCTCTGGCAAAAAGTTAATATAAAAACATGTTGAGAAAAAGGAAAATGGATTTTATAAGTAAGATTTTGCAAACCATGTTTGAGGTGATTGGCACAAATAATATCAGGGAATTTACCAACTGGTACGTGAAGGGGCCGGGTTAGGAAAATGAAATTCCTAGTAGGTGAAGATGATAAGGTTATTCTCCTGAGTAATATATACAGTAGTGAAGATGAAGAGGTGAGTTTGAAGAAACCTTTTGAAGAGGCTGGTGAGATTAAGTCCCATTTCTCACTCATGAGTATAAAAGAAACTATGCAAGCCCTCAAGCTAACTAAGGCAGCGGGACCAGATAACCTCCTGGCAGTAATAATTAGAAACAACATGGGTTGGAGGGCAAGCTTTTATCATGTCATCTTCCAAAAGTAGGAAAGGTGTAAAAGTTAGGACAATCTATAAGAAGGATGATGCCACGTTGCCTAGAATTACCACTTAAGTAGCCTGCTAAATGTGGGGAAGAACATTTTCTACAAAGTATTGTTAGGCCTAATGAAGGCCTAAGTGGAAGAAAATAACATTATTCCTATTGATCAAGGTGAGTTCAAGGAATTTCACTCAACCATCAATCATTCCGTTAGTTTATGGGTGATTGCAAGGAAGTCAATAGATCCAAGGGGGAAGTTGATCTGTTGTTTTGTTGACTTTCGTGCTGCCTTAGTCCTAGTGTGCTGAATCTATGAGGAGCTCCTCTTACTCTCCTGTAAAAGCTACATAGTCAAAACTGGGCACCGTTGACATTAGACACTATACGTACCCTATTGAAGAAAATACAGATTAAGAATGGTCTACAAAAGGGTTGTGTTCTGGCTCTCTTATTAATCTACCTATATTTGGCCGACTTACCAAGCATGTTGAAAGGAGTAGGAGACCTTTGCCCCATGATGAATGGTACCCACATCCCATGCCTACTATATGCAGATGATTTGATGATAAGTAGGGCTACAAAATAAATTGGACATCTTCCAGGATTATTGAACAAGTAAAAGGATCACTGATAATCTAGAAGAGACTAAGATAATGGTGTTAGGGAAAAGAAAGGGAGGGTTTAATTAGTACCTGGGTGAGAACAAAGTCGATGGGGTTGAAAAATATAAATAATTGGGCATGTGGTTTGATACAAAGTTAAATTAGATAGATCATGTTGCATCACTAAAAGCTACCGCACTGACCTTGGTATTGGGCTTAAAACAATTTTGTTGGAAGTATGGTGGGCCCTCCTTACGCCCTATATTGTCTGACTACAATGCAATGGTCCAACCTCAATTCCAGTATGAGGTGGGAGTATTAACCTTAGGTAGGAAACTGGAATGGAACTATAATGAGGGTAAATGTGTTTAAAGACTCCTTGCATTACCACCTTCAGCTATGGTTCAAGCCATAAGGGTAGAGAGCCAGCTTAAAGCTTGGAGTTACATTGAGGTTGGTAGCCACACTAAAGTTTTGGCAGAGATTAGCAAGGGAAGGAACACCTAAAATATCACACCTTTGCAAAGATGAGTTAGAAAACAGTGAGTTGAAAAGGGATATCCAAGTAAGACATATGCTAAATTAAATCTATAATAGTTTTGCAATAGAGCTGGATCAGTGGAAGCAGAAGCTGAAGATCTCCAAACTTGAGCTGTGCAAGCTCACATTTAACCGTGCCAGAGACAAGGACCTGCAGTATTTGATGGGACAACCCTCCAATCAATTTCTGGTTAAATGTTAGAGCGATAACAATAGTTTCCCATACATTGAAGCCTTTCCATTCCACAAGCTCAGTGATGCATTATAAAAATTTAGGGTTGGTATAAATCGATGCTATACAGATAAGAGTATAAAATTAGCAGTCGGAGATGAACAGGGTAAATGCACTTGTGGAATGAAAACAAAATGACATGGGGCACACATTTTATTGGACTTTTCATGGTTTTTAGATGTTCGGAAAGCATTTTTATAACCATATATTATCAGATATAGAATTACAATTCGTGATCAAGCTCTTAGCCTGTTGGTGTACATGATGTGTTTAGATGTCATGTGTGCACTTAGGAGATGTTTAACTACAATCCGTGAGATTTTAAAAGGCATGGTAGAGAACACATAAGGGAATTGGTGGGTTTTTATGAGATCCCCAATCTAGTTTTATTTTCTTTACCTCATTGTATGTATTATTTACTGGATGTATTTTAGCCCTTTTGTTGGATGTATTATCCTAGGATGTATTTATGGTTGTGTTTATGAACTATGGTGTAAATAAACAAAACTTGCTGACTGACTGAATTGGGAATACAGACCTTGATCAAACAAGAGGATTCATTTTTCTTAAATAAGTGCCAAGCTGCTTGACCTACTTTCCTCTTAGAATTTAACAATCTTTTTAATTTCGGAAACTACATTCTTTAATCATCTCATTATATCTTTATGTCACAATTTGTATTCAATATTCTACATATACTTTTTGAAAAAAAAGATCTTAAACTGGAAACAAATTATAGTCTGAAAGTTCAATTTGGAACCAGATTGCGAATTGTACTGCAAATGAATTCTGAACATTGTGAAAGCCAAAAAAGGGAGTGTTTAAGGTCTAGCTAATTAACATTTGGGCTGAGAGTAGCCTCCATTTAGATAAAAGAAACAATTCACCTACTGATATAAAAAAATAAGATTACCTCAGATTGCAGCCACTACTTTTAAATTGCCCTAAAACCAAGAACAAATATGATATTAAGTACAACTTATATTTTCCGAGAAAATAAAGCTGCCATCAACTCAGCATTGAGTTAGGTGTTATGTGTAAAATACCTGGCCAAACAGAACCCATGAAACACATTGGGGCATATTCACAAGCCGATATTGCCATTTTAGCGGCACTTTTTTGCCGATAAAGCGGCGATATTATCGCATGTTTCATAAGCTGCAGAAAACAGTCATTAGCGACATATTTTATGCGTTAGCAACCGATTTCAACATCGCAGAACATATTAGCGATATTTATCGCTAATGCTATGTAATGTAGGCGTTCCCTTGCTAAAAGTTACGCTAACACCACATCGCTCTATTCACAACGATGGTCCTGCCCAGCGATGCTATAAAAAAACTGTCGCTAAGCCACGTTAGCTGCAGGAACATAAGACCAGAAAAAATCAGGTCTTAACATGGGTGAAAATCAGCCGTATATAAGGGAAACTACCCCAGAGCCTCATTTGAATACCCACTGACGTCATGGAGGTACTAATCATGCAGATTGGAGTACCAAGAAGGCCACCACAACCACCGCCACTACCCCCCCCCCTTCCCCGGACCACTGCCGAGGCTGCGCAGAATAAGACAGTGTGTCAATCGCAGACGCATCAGCCACACAGATCTAACGCCATGGGCCCAGGTGCCTAGCCTACTACAGGCTCAAAACCACAGCCATTCTCCGCATCCGGTCATCGATAGCCCACAGGCTGATAGCACCAACTCAGCGGATAACCATCATCGCTCTGCAAACAAAGCTACTGGCTGTGCTGCACCTGTTAGCCTCTGGTACATTCCAACCAACAACTGCCAGAGTCAGAGGAGTCTAACAGCCATCACTATAAAAGTTCCTCACAACTGTATTGGATGGCATCAACAGCCTGATACCACAACCCCTTCACTGCCCCAATACTGTGCAGGAACAGTTGGAGATCAAGCAAGGGTTCTATGCCATAGCTGGCTTCCCGCATCGGTTGGGGCCAATCGAGTACACACATGTCCTACTTGTGGCTCCTGCTGACACTGCACACATATACCGCAACAGAAAGCACACACATTCCATCAATGTGCAGGCAATAGTGGATTACCGGGGCATGTTCACCAATGTTTTTGCCAAGTTCCCAGGCAGTGTGCATGATTCCTACATATTCTGCCAGTCCATAATCAATCAGCGCTTTGAGGATGGCACATATGGAAATGCACTTCTCGTTGCTAAGTACGAACTGAACACACACCTCAACTACACAATCATAGTACACATAACTGTGAGAATGCTCATGTTCAAAACTCACACACAACATGCCAATTAACATGCCCACCTAACAGATATGACAACACAAGTAACTGTGGAAACTGGGGCCAGCCATGTAGCCAAAACATCACCAATGGCATAGCCCCTCTGCCACACATCAGCAAATGTGGGGAGAGGTGGCAACCAAGTATGTGCACTGTAGGCAATCGACCTACAAAGAAATAATGTGCACAAGGCTGAGTGTGGCAGTGGAGTGCTGGAGAGTCTTGATTGTGCAGAGTACAGACATGTCCAAGTGGGAATATATTTTGTTCCCGATGTCCAGCCTGATGGCAAAGACAGCGTTGTTGACTGTCCTACCTGACTTGGGGTGTGAAGCTTGCGAAGGCAGCATAGATGATGCAGAGCCTGTTGAAGCATCTGCAGGCCACTGCGTAGACCTGTTTGTACATGAAGAGGGAGGAGTCAAGTATGATGCCTATGTATCTAGAGTTGTTGTCGGTTTGGCTAGCAAAGACGGTGGCCCATCAGGTGTTGCCACATGCCGATGGTGTGGACAGGAGGCTGAGGACTAATGTTCCCTCTTTGTAGAGCGCCCACCATCTGTTGAAGATCCATGTAGCAACTTGCAGGAATAATCCCTGGGACACCAGTCTGGTGTGTGGGGTGCATTTTTAGAGACAGAGTATGAGCTAGGTGTCCTTGTAGGTGGTGATGTTCAATGTTCACCTTCCTGTAGCTAAAGTTCTACTCCAGGCATCTGCAGATGCAGCTGTCAACTTTGATGTTGTATGTTAACGATGTGGCATTCATAGTGCGCTGTATGTTGGAGTTGCATATTGGGGAAAGTGTGTATGTGCATTAGTCTATAAATGTTACAAAAATCTTGACTGCGGTGTTGGTGTTGCTGTTGATGGTGGAAAGTAACAGATTCTTGTTGACCCAGCTCCTGTAAGTCTGCATGGCATCTGCTGTGTGTTTGTATGTCATGATGTTACATGACGAGGAACTGTACGCTGTGCTGGTCAAAACATGGGTATTCAGTGGTGTTGATGAAGTGAACGCAGTTTCCACATGTGAAGATGTGTCAAAGGTGTGCCCTGCCTTGTGGATCAGTGTCTAGAAGAGTTGTCTCAGTTTGATGTTAGCAAGCATCTGGCAGAGCTAAATGGATTTTGAGTAATTGTGGTATGTGAGGTGGAGTCTATGATCATGGATGAGTACGTAGCCCATGGAGTAGATGACGTGGTGTGCGATGACGTTGATGGTGAATGCTAAGTATCCACACCCTCTGTGTGCCCTGCAGATGAGGGTGCAGCAGACTGTTGCCTTGTGGCATGTCTGTACCTGAAAAAGCATGTTTTGTGCATTGTGGAAGGTATAGTGGCAGCGGCAGCAGCTCAACAGAACGTGAGCCGTGTCTGTTGTGGCCCATTGGCATCTAAATGTTCTCCTGGTGTTGACTGTGAGTAGTGCGGATCTGCGGCAGTGCCAGATGGCATGAGAGCCAGGGAGCCTGCTTGTGCATGTATCAGTCTTGTGGACATGTGCATACAGGCCTGACATTGGTGCACTGTTGGAGTGGCAGTAATGCAGCAGTGCAGCACACACAAGTGAATATGCTCGGGGAGGTAAGAGCATCTGGTAGGCAGGGTAATTTCATTGATGCTGTTCAATTGTCCAGAAGCCACACAGGGCAAAGATTAATCACAAACTAGCAACAATCACACACCACAAAAATATTAACCATGGCCACACAGCATGCATAACTACTAATGGACACATCTCTCCATTACATGTTACAGGTGATCAAGGCTATGCACTCACCCCATGGATGATGACACCCCTCTGAGCCACCAACACCTAGGCCCATAGGCAGCATCATTTGGCCCATGTACGCACCAGGGGCATTGTTGAGCGCACATTTGGTGTGCTAAAGTCACGTTTCCGTTGCCTTCACATCACAGGTGGAAGACTGTTGTACAGCCCAGAAATTGTCTGCAAGATGATCATAGCAGGTTGTGTATTGCACAATATATGTGTAAGTACCAATGCCTCATGGATCCAAGTGCCAGATGCACCGTACGATGCTCCGGATGATGAGGAAGGTGAGTCAGGTGGAGCACACCCCACAGCTACTGCAGCAGGAACAGCCGGAAGGAGTCAAATCATAGACAATTTCTTCACATGAGCACGTCACATCGCGACTGTCCTTCCCAACCATATATCTTCTCAAATTGAACCAAACCACAGTATACATAAATAATAAAATACTAAGCACATACCTTGTGTGCATGTTTATCATCTGCATGAGTACATCCAACATCTCGAATAGAAAATGATGGTGGACCTGTCACCTCTGAACAGATATGCTGATCAGTGTGACAGAATTCTTAAAGTAAACATGTTAGGGTGTCAAATGTATTTTGAAAATCAAAAGTACTAAGCATCACATGCGGATAATAATTACATCTAGGATCTGAATAGTGGTAAACTATGCTTATCAGGGTGTCCTTTTGTGTCAATTCTTAATTTTAGGGTGTCATTGGTGGTATAAAATGAATATTAGGGTGTCATTTGTGGTAAAAAATGAACATTAGGGTGTCATTTGGGGTAAATTATGAATAGTAGGGTGTCATTTGGGGTAAATTATGAATATTAATGTTAGAAATGGGATTTCTGGTTGGCTAGGTCTTGCGCCTAAGCCAGGCAGAAACCACCACTCTAGTCAGGGCAAGGGAGTTAAACACTGAAGATAACCCCTGCTGCTCACTCCCTTGGTAGCTTGGCACGAGCAGTCAGGCTTATCCCAGAGGCAATGTGTAAAGCGTTTGCGCAACACACACAGCAGCAACACACTAGGTACACCACAAAAGGAACTCCACACAAGGTAATATATAAAAATAGCCTTTGTATTATCCACAACACATTAGAATAGTAATCATACAATATACACTGTGCCAACTGGCACTAGGCAATATTTACAGGGGATTATTTACACCTGACAGATTATTGGGCCACTGTCAGAACCATCAGAAAGCACAAATAGTAAATGTCGAACACAACCAGTAATTACTGGCAAAATACTGTACTCAGCATTATATCCTGAAACATAAATTAATATTAGGCAATCAGTATCACATCAGGCATAAAATACATTATGCACCAACCTCATAAGCCTAAACACATTAGGTAATAATATCCTCACCAACATAAACACATTATGCAATAACCTCACAAACATAAACCACAGATTAGAGGCCTAAATCACAGTAGAGAATAACCTCACAAGCATAAAACCACATTATGCAATAACCTCATAAGCATGAACCTCAGATTAGGGAATAACCTCCTAAACATAAACATCAGAGGCATAAATACGGTGCATAAATCACATTTCCTGGGCACCCCATAAATCACATTAGGGCCAGGCACCCTACCAACCTCACACGGGCCCCCTGGCCAACTCGCCTTCTCAGAGGGCTCAAAATGCCCTAAGTCTCAAATGTCAGGGAGTGCTGCCAATGCATCAGAATCCCAAAATGCGCAATTGCATTGGCCTAAACATTGCAGCTGCCACTAATTTCTGTGCAGCTGTGAAGATACTGGGGGCACTGACACTCACTGTGGCCTTTAAACAAATGTGCCCAATCATTGCAGCTGCCCTCTATCAGGCGGGGCAGCTGTGAAAAATGGCCTGAGCTCCAATCTGGGACTTGTAGAAATAAAAAGTGCCCCAACATTGCAGCTGCCCACTGTCAGGCGGGGCAGCTGGAATTATATCTAAGAAAAGGGGTACGGGCAGCCCTGGGACTACGGGGGCCCTAAAAGCACTGTGGCCCATCCAGGACAGACAAGCACCAGCAATGTGCCTCGAAAGGCACCAACAGGACCATCATGAAGCCCCACTTACCTGGGCTCTCACACTCTGGTCCCCTCCAGGCACCACACGCAGGGCTCACATCGCAGCTGCAGGAGCCCTGCCTCCCGGACTCCTCTAAGCTTCTCTCGCAGCTGGTCCCAGGCACCGACACGGTGTCTGGGCCTGCTGCTCTTCCTGGGCCTCTCGGGTCCCCTTGCTTCTGGCTCTACTTCCTCCCGGCCCTCTGCAACAGAGTCCCCGCCCCAAGTCAGGCAAGGCCGCCTGGCTTCCAGGTCGTGCCGAATCGGGTTGCGGTGGTGATCTCCTCTGTAGCACCATAGTGCGGGGTGGGCACACGCCAGTCAATATCATAAGCGGGGTAGACACCTGCCAACACAGCATCAGCAGGGTGGCCATCCGCCGATAATTTAAAAGCATAAGCGGAGTGGGCACCCGTTCAAAAGGCACCATAATGCGGGGTGGGTACCCGCTACATTAAATATTCATAAAGTGGGGTAGGCTCCCGCTCGGCACCACAATGCGGGGTGGGTTCCCGTTAGAAAGCGGCAAATGCGGGGGAATCCCCACATCCTGATTCTCTATAACAGGGCTGCAGCTCCGCGCTGCGAAGCCCACACTGTCCTCCTTCAGGGCAAGTAAAATACAGCGCTCACGAGGCGCTGGATGCAACAAAAGTCCTTATGTCCATGGAGCCTAGCTGGGCCCAGGGAGGCCAGCACACAGGGCCCCCGAGCCGGGAGGCAAGCCCTTGTGGTGGTTCCTCCTGGGCCCCCAGCAGCAGCAAGCCCCCAACAAGTCCAGGAACAGCACAAAATTCATGGGGTCACAGCCCCTATATTTATACTACACATTCCTTTGTCTGCAGTACAGGGCTTGGGGGAACCAGCAAAAACTGGTTCAGGGGGGAAGTGGAACACTCTGTTTACCAGGCTCGTCTTCCCCTTTGTCAGGTGGGGGCTTAGTGATCAGACACACCACAGGGGACGGAGCCAGCATTGTACAGAGCAGGCACAATCCTATTCAGGGTCAGGGGACTACTCCTCCTACTACTCCAAATGTAGATGTCCTATTCAGCCTAGTGCTGACTCACTCTGTCCCTCCTGGAGCCACACACACCTCCCAGTCCCTGTCTCTCAAAAGCCAGACATGCAATTCACATCAGGCAGTCAGACACATAGCACACAGAAATGCCAACTTCTAAAAGTGGTATTTCTAAAATAGATATAATAAATCTGCGCACACCATTGCGCAGTATTTATTATTACCATTCCAAATATACTCCTCGCTGATGACAGCGGACACCTGTTCCTCCAACGGATCCAGCTCGTCCTGTGGTGCTGGACTCCTGTCTCCAGTCTGCATTGTTGGCCGCAAGTTTCAACTTGGTTTTGCGCTTGACATCATGCCAGTGCTTCTTGCAATTGTCCACTGTTCTCCTCACCTCTCCAACACTATTCACCTTGGACACGATGGACTTCCATATTGCATTTTTGGTTGCTAATGACACAGTGGAGGTCAGAAAAAGTTGCTGTTGGTGTTCGGTCACCTCTGCAATCAGGACCTGGTTTTCCTGCTGACTGAACTGAGTCTTCCTCTTCCTCTTCCTCTTCTCCTTGGACTTTCCCTGGGTCTCTGGCTAGTCCTCCTGGGTGTTTGTGGGGTTGTTGTTGGCTTCTGTGCTTGGTCCAGCTTCCTCCATGGCTTCTCTCAAAACTTCCTGTTTTTTGTGGTGTTTGGGCTGCTTAGCGGGTGTTTTATAGTGATTTTTCCCGCCTACCTTGGGAAATACAAGCCTTGCACTAGACAGCGATCCGTTTCAGATCGCTAATTGGACCATTGCCATTTTTTTCACGTTAGCGTGAGAATATTTATCATCGTAACACTGATCTTATCGCTTGACTTTTGACCCAGTGCAGGAAACTATCACCTGCTAGCAGCGTGTTGTGAATACTCTGCTAACAAGGCGATAATTTCCGGCGTTACACAGCAAAGTCAGGCTAACCGAGCTTAGCGATAATTAGCTCAGTTTGTTGTGAATATCCCCCATTGTGTAGAAAATACCATGTAAATCACAACATGATAAATCACAAAAGTATAAAAGTGTAAAGTACAGGAGACAGACCCTCAACATCTGCTGAAAAATCTTTGTCTTCAAGCAGTGTCAGACTGGAAACCAAAATCCTCCCTGGTAAAGATATTCAGATCAGAACTAGAATGGTGTCCTGGGGGCTTTCATTGTTGGGTGATGGTAACCCAATGAACTTCAAAAGTAGCACCTGCCTGCACCCTACCTGGAAAATCCTAAAGTGCCAGAATGGCCATTCCGACCTTTTAATAAAATCTTTTTAGAAGAAGGACAATCTCATTGCCAGTGTGGTATACTGATTGCAGCTTATTGAATTTCTGGTGCAGAACTTTATGCTGAATTAGAATCAGTGTTGGTATTTTTCTTGTAGCACCAGAAGAATACACAGATTGGTATGCATTATTTTTTAGCGCAACAAATGGTTACCACGCAGTATTGCACTAGGGTGAGAAAGCAGTGCAGAGACATATTTATCAAAATGGCCTATTGCTGATAGCTATTCTTGTTCTGGCACACAAACAGTCTCCCTAAAACCACACACAACCTTTGCACCATGAAGCAGAGGTGCAAAGTTTGTGTGTGAATAGTATAGGATTTGTATTGGAAGTATACTCTTTCATTGCAAAATCCTATGCATGGACACTTTATTAAACATTCCACACACTGCACAGTGCAGCATATTACATTGAGGGGAATGTTTAGAAAAATGAAACCATTTCTCCTTGTTAGTGTTTGCTCCAAGGAGACATTATATGTTGATGCAAAGCCCAGTCTGGTTGTCTTAATAGAGCAGGCATTACATGGATACTATGGGGCAGATTTACAAGCCCCCTGCGCCATCAGTACCTCACTTTTCGTGACGTACTGGTGGCGCAGGCTGCTCCTCCATATTTACAAGGACAATAAAAGCCACAATGCGTGACTTTTCCTCTCCTTGTAAATACTGCCCTTCACACGCAGCACTTTGCGTTGAAGGGGCGTTCCATGGGAGTTGCTGTGGGTGTTCCCAAGCAACACCCATGGAACAAGACACATCTCCAGATTTACGAGAAATTGTAAATCTGGAGATGCGTCTGAATGCTACTTCCCCCTAGAGGTGGCGTAGCCAGGTGCAACGAGGAGAAAGGTTTTCATTTCTCCTAGTTTTTTCCTCTTTCAATGCGTGCTGCATTCTACAGCATGCATTGAAAGAGGAAAATGCCTGTAATTATTGTTTTTGTGCAGGAAGGTGCCCCTTCCGGCACAAAATAATCTCCCCACGAGGCAGACATCCTTGCACCATGGCGCAAGGGTGCCAGCGCATGGCTGCAGTTTGTGCGCCAGCGCAGGGGGAAGCACAGAGATGCGACATATTATTATAAATATGTTGCATCCCTGTGCTTCGGAAGTGCCGCAGCGTGGCGCAGGCAAAGGGCTTGCGGTGCCACGCTGCGGCACTTCCTTGTAGATCTGCCCCTTAGAGTGCTTGTACCTAACCTGTTACATCCATGTTATGGCCCCCTTAATGCAACATTGCTCAAAGCATTATAAAGCAATATGGGGCATATTATCTAGGAAGTGGTGGTGAGAGGCTTTAGCATCCTTGGCTTAACGCCTCTCATCGCCACTTCGAAAGCTCCAGGCTGCACCATATTACCAAGGATATGGTGCAGCCCGGCGTTTCACCCTGCGATGGCGCTAACTTTCATGACTTAATACCAACGCAGGCACCCTTGCACCAGAGTGCAAGGGTGCCTGCGATCAGGGATGTTTGTTTATGTACAGGAAGGTGTCCCTTCCTGTACATAAACAAACCTAAAATTCCATTTTGTAACTTACATGTGTGCTGCTTCATGCAGCACACATGTAGGTTACAAAATGGCACTTTAAAAAAAGGTTTGTTTATGTACAGGAAGGGACACATTGGAAACCTTGGCATTTTGCATTTTGCTTTTTCCATGTGTGCTGCACAAGGCAGCACACATGGAAAAATCAAAAGCGAGGAGAAATGAAGCATTTCTCCTCGTTTTGCCACCTTAAGACCAGGGTTTTCCTGGTCTTAAGTTCGGAGCTGCCACCTATTGTCGCCTCTCTTGATAATAAGTGGCAGCGTCGAAGTGAATGGGTGTTGCGGTGGAACACCCACCTTAACACCCACTGCACGCCCCTTTCCTGTTAATTTTAGCTTGAAAGGGGCCATATTACCAAGGCAGTGTTAAGCCACTTAACAAGGCTTTTAGTCACGTTATGGGGTTTAACGCTGCCTTGGTAATAGGGTGCTGACCCTATCGCCCCCACAACGTCACAAAAAGTGACGTTGTGGTGGCGATAGGGGCTTGGTAATATGCCCCTATTTATGCTAGCAAAACTGTACTTTTACAGCAGAAAATAGATTTTGCACTGGAAAGTAAAACCTCACACGAGTTTGTACCACTTGCATTCAATTTGCATAACTTTGACCTGGCGCAAACTCTTGGTAAATGTGGACAAGTATTTTGCACCCTATCTACAAACCTGAGGTAATGGAAGACAGGGACCGAGGAGTAAAATCAAATTGTAAAGAAGACTTTTATAAAAAAAAAATATCAATTTAGAGGTGTCCAAGAACTGAGAATTTCTGAAGTGTTACAAAACATCGCATACCATCATTAGATTGTTCAGCTCTAAGAGAACTGATAAATAGGGGAATCCATTTTGCATTTAGGGAGGTGAATCACTGCAGAAGTGACACATTTTGCCTTAAGACTTCTGTTAGACCTGACATCCTTGGCGTGGGTTTTTCCCCTATATTTTGCCTCTGCTACCTGGATTTTTGATGCCATGCTGGATTTCGTTTTTGCTGGTTTAGATGCTTTGGACACTCTGCCACTGCTAATCAGTGCCAGAGTGTAAGTGCTCCCTGTGTAAAATATCATATTGATTGGATATACCTGATTGGCATATCTGTATCACCATGAAGTCCCTAGTAAAGTGCACTGTGTGTGCCAGGGCTGGTGATGACAGATGCTACTAGTGGGCCTGCAGCGCTGATTGCGCCACCCACCTGTGTAGCCCTAAAATGGTGTCTCAGGCCTGCCGCCACAGGCCTGCCTGCAGTCCCCGGACTGCCATGTCCTCCTGGCCAGTGTCCACACTGACCGGGCCTAACCCTTCCCTTTTTATACACGTCAGTCATCCCTATGGAAGGCCCAAGGTACCCCCCTGGGCAGGGTGCAGTGTATGTAAAAGGTAGAGCATGTACTAGTGCAGGTAACATGTTCTGGTAGTGAACAACGGCCATTTTGTGTGTTCACTGCTGCAAGGTTATCTTGCTCCATAGGCTAACATGGGGGAGGCTGGTGCCAATGGCCATCCGCCTATCTTCCCATAGGAACAAGATAAGACATGAGTGTTTGATATCCCTGAGCTCAGCATTTAATAACACATCTTTTAGGAGAGGTTGTTTTTAAATCCTGAGTTGGAGAATAGTACTTTTTAGAGAGTAGCTGTTCTCTTGTCTGACCCTTCTGTGTGCCTGGGCATGCTTGTGGATTGACTGTCTGGCTTGAGAGTGACAGGGGCTGGGGATCCCCCAGGAGGTTGGCTGAGTCAGCCCTCTGCTGAATGGCGACATTTGCAAGGAGAGTGGAGGGAGGAGATAGCACCTGGGAGTGAATAGGGCTGTGCCTGCCTGCCACACTGCTGGCTCCACCTCCTGCTGGGCGGCTGACGACTCTGCCCCTCACTCTGAAAAGAAAGCAGAAGCCAGGAAAACAAAGTGCTCCAGCAACACCCAGAACTGGATCAGACCGGGCTCAGGACCCACTTGCACAAAGACTTCAAAGACTTTTAGGGGTATAAGTACAAGACCCCTGACAACAGATTTTTAGATACTACAATCAAGAGGAACCTCTGCCAGAAGAAGGACCGCTGAGGAACTAAAGGAAGATTGCCTTGCTGTGTGCTCTAAGGGCTGACCTGTTCTGCTGTTCAACTGAAGGAGAGAAGAAGGGCTTGCTGTGTGCTGTGCCCCTGCCTGCTTGTACTACCCATACTTTGCTGTGTGCTGTGTCTGAAACTGAATCTCCAAGGGCCTGAGAAGAGCTGGCCTCCTGTCCTGGAACCCAGGGTCAAAAGGTTCCCAAGAAACTGAATTAAGCTATCAAGATTGTGCTGCACCGGCTTGGAGTGGGAAGTTGCCTGCAGCTGCTAAGACCCCTGTTGCCGTGAGGGTTTTGCACTGCCAGAGGGCCGCACATCGCCCCGCAATCTCGCCATACCTTGCCGAGGCTCCCGAAGCGAAGATCGAGCCCGCTGCCCTCTCATTGGTTGAGAGGATCGAGCCCCCTCACTAACGCCGCGCTGGGATTGGTCAGTGACCTCAGGACGTCCCGAGAAGCCGGCAGAGCGGTGCCCGAGTCATCTGCGTGACCCGTCTTCATTGAAGGAGCAGCGAGTGTATCCAGCGTGCCCCCAGCCTGTGAACCCAAGAAGAGAAGGGCCGCGTTGCCTTCCCGCCGCTCGTTGGATTGTCGAGAGCGGGCGGAAGGGCGGACGCGACCGGCCGGGGCTGTCAAGGGAAGATCTGCCCACGCTGAGGCTGCAGCATAACGCGCACGGTGAGACGAGCTGACTGGATATTACAGCCCCGCTGTAATACCCCCTACGATAGCGAGTAGAGACTTGAGACTGTTCTTAACCTAGAAGAAACTTCCTAGTAACCTAGTGCAACCATTAAGTTCGTGTGCAACATATCCTATAAAGTGATCATATTTTCCCCTGCTACACTATATAAAGATATATTTTTGATATATACCTGTGTGGTCTACCTTTGTGGTGTACGAGGGAGGGGTCATTGTGAGGATTGAGTGCAAATACGTAACACATTGCCTTGGGGATAAGCCTGTCTGCTCGAGCCAAGCTACCTAGAGGGTGAGCAGGGGTTATCTACCGTGTGTGTCCCTGTACCCTGACTAGAAGCAAGGGTCCCTATTTGGTCTAAGGTGTATACCTCTGCCAACTAGAGACCCCCAGATCTAACATTGGTGGTCAGCGGTGCGGATCAGAACCAGTATTTGCACTTGACCTACAGTGATTCGTTGTACATCACTAGTCTAGTTAGCAGTTGCATTGCTCAAAGTTTTGAAACCTATTGTTGGAAGGCCTAGGAAGCATCATGTCTCTGAATGGAGTAGGCGAGGAGATGGAATTGCAATTTGAAGTAAAGGAGTTGCTCTCATACAAAAAAGAGCAGCTGAAGCAATTCTGCAAGCAGCTAGGATGCCCAGTGAAGGGCAGCGCTAACAAAGAAGAGCTACAGAAAGCTCTGAGGGCCTGGTGGGAGGCCAAACATGTTGAGCCAGAGGATTTGACTGGAGAGGACGGTGCACAGGAGCATGGATTTGGATCCAGTGATTTGCCAGTGAATAGGCCAGCGTCTAGGGCTGGCAGCACCCCTTCCAGTCAGGGCCTCTCTCCAGAGGAGCTGGAGGAAAATCAGAGGATTAGGGCCCATGAGATTGAACTTTTTAAACTCAAAGCTCAAGCAGAAGAGAGGAAACTGCGCCTTGACAGTGAGAAGAAGGCGGAGGAGAGGAGGAATGCTCTCGCTTTGGAAGAGAGAAAACTCCAGTTGGCTCATGAGTTGAGCATGAGGGAGCTGGACATTAAAGCTAAACAGGTGGAGTCCAGTCCGAATGGTGGCAGCGCACAACCAGTACAGGCGGGTAAAGTATACATACCGAAAGATTTGGTGCAGAATTATCAGAGGGGTGAGGATATCTATGCATGGTTTAGATCCTATGAGCTTGCCTTGAAGATGAATGAAGTGCCTGAGAAGAGTTGGGGAGCAGGTTTGTGGAAGCATTTTGAGGCCTCTGGGAGGGATGTCTTAGCGCCCTTAGAGGCAGCAGGTACCTTAACCTACCCCACTATGAAGGAGGCCTTATGCCTCAGGTATGGGCTTACACCAGAACAGTACCGCCAGAAGTTTAGGAACTTCAAGAAGCTTGATTCAAGTACGTGGGTGGAGTGTGTGAGTGTGTACACGCGTGCACTGGAAGGTTGGATAAAGGGCAGCAAAGTTACTGATTATGTGGGGTTGTGTCACTTGATTAGTTGGGAGCACTTGAGTAGTCTATGTGTTCCAGAGCTGCGCCAGCATCTTTTAGACAGCAAGTTAACTGATCCCAGTGAGCTTGCTAAGGAGGCAGACCGCTGGACTAGCACCAGGGTCAACAAAGGGGTGGTAAGTATGCCAGCCAAGGGTGGACAGGGTCCCCAGCAGAAAGGTGGGGAGGACAAGGGTAACAGTAAGGAGTTCTCTAAAGGGCCCCAAAACAGTTCCCAGGAGAAGGAGTCCCAAGCCCCCAAGCCTAAGCGGTCTTGGCCCCCTAAGGGCAACAGACCACCGCCTACTTGCTATGCTTGTAGGGAAGTGGGGCACATCGCCCCTAAATGTCCCAAGAAACCCCCAGCACCAGCTGCTGCTCCAGTCCCAGGGTTAGCTAGTGTAGCTTTGGGAGGGGATTTGATTTCCAGTGGGGAAGAGGGATTAGCTATGATGACCCTTGTCTCGTTAGGAGACCAAGAGATGGTCCAGGATACCTTGATACCCGCGAACACTAAGAAATACGGGCAAAAGGTGACCATCAATGGGAGGGAGATAGAGGCTCTGAGAGACACTGGGGCGAGTGTGACATCTGTCAGGTGTCAGTGGGTGTCTGAAGAGCAAGTCATTCCCAATGTGCTCCACCCAGTAGTGGCCGCTGACACTTCAGTGCGCCTCTGCAAGATGGCGTGTGTTCCCTTTACATGGGGGGGAGTCTCTGGTACCTTGGAAGTCTGTGTCAGTGATGCCTTGCCAGTAGATTGTCTGTTGGGTAACGACCTGGAGAGTTCTCCATGGAAGGACATAGAGCACAGAACTCACTTGGAGATGTTAGGACTGCCAGCGTGGATCTGTGTATCCACACGTGCCATGACAGCCAGTAGGGGTGGATTAGTAGAACCGGAGCCTGGAACAATGGCCCAGGAACCTGTCAGGAGAGGAAGGGGCAGAGGGCGCGGGAAACCGGCCCCCACTGTTCCCACGGTCCAGGAGGAAGCAGAACCTGAGGGGGATGCCCTGGAACCTACAGGGGAACAGGTGGCCGAACTGGGGGAATTGCCTGAGCTGACCCATTGGCAGCAAGAGGGTGGTCCCTCCAGGGAGGAATTCTGCCAGGCTCAGAAGGAGTGCCCTTCCCTCATTGGTGTGCGGCAGCAGGCTGCAGACCAGGCAGCGGGCCTAGGGTCCAAGGAACATTTGATTTACTGGGAGGATGACTTACTTTATAGTGAGCCTAAGTTCGCTGAGCCCGGTGCAGCCCGTGTGCTGGTGGTACCCGAGCGCTTCAGGAACTTCTTACTGGGTCTGGCTCATGACGTGCCTCTCGCAGGACATCTGGGGCAAGACAAGACCTATCACAGGCTTGTCACCCACTTCTACTGGCCCCAGATGAAGAAGCACGTCAGTACCTTTTGTAGGTCTTGCCAAACATGTCAAGCCAGTGGTAAGAGCGGAGGGAAGTGCGTGGCGCCCCTCCAGCCGTTTCCTGTAGTGAGCACCCCTTTCGAGCGGGTGGGCATTGATATCGTAGGGCCCCTGGATCCCAAGACCGCCTTAGGCAACAGGTTTATCCTGGTCTTGGTGGATCACGCCACTCGGTACCCGGAAGCCGTCCCTCTCAGGACAATCACCGCCCCCGTGGTGGGCCGTGCATTGATGGGGATCTTTTCCCGTGTGGGGTTCCCCAGAGAGGTGGTCTCCGACCGAGGTACCAACTTCATCTCTAGGTACATGAAGTCACTGTGGGAGGAGTGTGGGGTAACGTATAAGTTCACCACTCCTTACCACCCTCAAGGAAACGGGTTGGTTGAAAGGTTCAACCGCACCCTGAAAGGTATGATTATGGGCCTAGCGGAGCCCATGAGACGGAAGGGGGACGTCTTGTTACCATGCCTGTTGTTTGCCTACAGGGAGGTGCCTCAGAAGTCCTTAGGGTTCAGCCCCTTTGAACTGCCGTATGGCCACCCTGTTAGAGGACCTCTCACACTGGTGAAGGAGGGGTGGGAAAAGTCCTGTGGAAAAACCCCCCAGGATGTGTTCAGCTATGTGCTGGCCATCCGCAACCAAACGCAGCGCTTCAGGAAGCTCGCTCAGGAGAACCTAGAAGCCAGCCAGGAGGAGATGAAAAGATGGTACGACCAGAATACCACTCTGGTTGAATTTCATCCTGGGCAGAAAGTGTGGGTAATGGCGCCGGTGGAGCCTGGTGCGCTCCGTGACAAGTGGACCGGGCCATATGAGGTGGTAGAGCGCAAGAGTGAGGAGACCTACCTGATCAACATGAAGACTCCTTGGCAGCCCCTTAGAGTCTTGCATGTGAACCGCCTCAAACCCCACTTCGAGAGGTCTGAAGTGACAATGCTCATGGCTACAGATGACGGTGGGGAGGAGGATAGTGATCCTCTCCCTGACCTCCTGGCAACCAAGGAGCAAGACGGGTCAGTGGATGGTGTGGTACTCTCGCCCACCCTGATCCCAGAACAGCAGAGAGACTGTCGCCAGGTGTTGGGTCAGTTTGCCTCCCTGTTCTCCCTAACCCCAGGTGTCACCAATTGGTGCGTCCATGATGTGGACACTGGAGATAGTCTACCGGTGAAACAGAAGTTTTACAGAGTAGCTGACAAGGTCAGGGCCAGCATCAAGGAAGAAGTTTCCAAGATGTTGGCGTTAGGGGTAATTGAGCCCTCTAGCAGTCCCTGGGCTAGCCCAGTGGTCCTCGTTCCCAAGAAATCTGCTACACCCGGTGGCCCGTCAGAACTTCGGTTTTGCGTGGACTACCGTGGGCTCAATGCGGTCACCAAGACTGACGCGCACCCCATCCCCAGAGCTGATGAGCTCGTGGATCGGTTGGGAGCTGCCAGGTATCTCAGCACCTTTGATTTGACTTTGGGGTACTGTCAGATTGCCTTAACTGAGGGGGCTAAGGAGAGGTCGGCATTTTCAACACCAGAGGGGCACTTCCAGTTTCGCGTCATGCCCTTTGGGTTGAAAAATGCCCCTGCCACCTTCCAGAGACTGGTCAACCGGGTACTGACCGGGCTGGAGCAATTCAGCGCCGCATACTTGGATGACATTGCTGTGTTCAGCTCCAGTTGGGAGGAACACTTGCAACACCTCTGTGAAGTGTTGAGGGCACTGCAGAAGGCAGGCCTCACTATCAAGGCCAGTAAGTGCCAGATAGGGCAGGGATCAGTGGTGTATTTGGGACACCAGGTGGGGAGCGGCCAGGTGGCGCCCCTACAGGCGAAGATTGATACCATTCTGGCTTGGGAACCCCCCAAGACGCAGACAGAGGTGAGAGCCTTTTTAGGACTCACCGGGTATTACAGACGGTTCATCAAGGGATACGGCACCATTGTTGCCCCCTTGACAGAACTAACCTCTAGAAATCAGCCCAGGAAAGTGAATTGGACCGAGGCCTGTCAAACTGCTTTCGATGCCCTGAAAACTGCAATGTGCACAGCACCGGTGCTTAAGGCGCCTGACTTTTCGAGTGAGTTCGTAGTGCAGACAGACGCTTCAGAGCAAGGCGTGGGAGCAGTACTCTCACAGATGGACGACGAGGGCGGGGACCAACCCGTAGCTTTCATTAGTAGAAGGCTACTTCCCAGGGAACAGAGGTGGAGCGCTATTGAAAGGGAAGCATTTGCTGTGGTCTGGGCCCTGAAGAAGCTGAGGCCCTACCTGTTTGGGACTCACTTCCGTGTTCAGGCCGACCACAGGCCCCTCAGATGGTTAATGCAGATGAGGGGTGAGAATCCAAAACTGTTGAGGTGGTCTATCTCCCTACAGGGAATGGACTTTACGGTGGAACACCGTCCCGGAACAGAACACGCCAATGCTGATGGTCTGTCCAGGTTTTTCCGCCTTAGTGATGAGAACTCCCAAGAGGGTGGGTAGTTCTCCCCACTTTCAGCTGGAGGGGACACGTGTTAGACCTGACATCCTTGGCGTGGGTTTTTCCCCTATCTTTTGCCTCTGCTACCTGGATTTTTGATGCCATGCTGGATTTCGTTTTTGCTGGTTTAGATGCTTTGGACACTCTGCCACTGCTAATCAGTGCCAGAGTGTAAGTGCTCCCTGTGTAAAATATCATATTGATTGGATATACCTGATTGGCATATCTGTATCACCATGAAGTCCCTAGTAAAGTGCACTGTGTGTGCCAGGGCTGGTGATGACAGATGCTACTAGTGGGTCTGTGTTGGACCCGGCCTCATAGAATGGCCCTCCGTGCACCCGCACCACCGAAACCTGGTACCTGCAGCCCAAACACCCGGCCTAGCCGGTCCTTCCTACCAGAACACCCGCACCCGGCCCGGACATCCTCGTCCATGGCCTCTCTCCTTTCGGCCACCTCGGGCCCGCATGCCCACTCCATGCGTCAAGATGGCCGCCCGGCCCCAGCGCGACCCTGACCTAGAGGCGCCACTCCGGCTGGAGGACATCACACTTCCAGGGGATGGGAGAGGGAGGAGCAGTTTCTATCGCACCTCTGAACTCCCCGGGAACGATGGGTTTCGATCGTCCCTCCGGCCTCCCTGCGGGCTGGCTCCGTGCCTGCTGGGTGTCTGGGACTCCTCCCGCCCCGGCCCTGAATGAGATCAAAAGACAATAGCAGGAAACCCCGACAAGCGACCCCCAGGTGACAAGACCCCTGCCTACACCGACTCCGGACATCAAAGAGGGGTCGACCTATAACAAGGGGTGCTCTGGGTCGGTCCGGCAGATTCGACGCTGGAACAACGAAAGCCTGCTGAGTGACTCGCGGCTCCTGGAAGATCGTAACACCTTCGAACTTGTGCCTAAGCCTGCTGAGTGACTCGCGGCTCCTGGAAGATCGTAACACCTTCGAACTTGTGCCTAAGCCTGCTGAGTGACTCGCGGCTCCTGGAAGATCGTAACACCTCCGAACTTGTGCCTAAGCCTGCTGAGTGACTCGCGGCTCCTGGAAGATCGTAACACCTCCGAACTTGTGCCTAAGCCTGCTGAGTGACTCGCGGCTCCTGGAAGATCGTAACACCTCCGAACTTGTACCTGAGCCTGCTGAGTGACTCGCGGCTCCTGGAAGATCGCACACCTCCGAACTTGTACCTGAGCCCGCTGAGTGACTCGCGGCTCCCCCAGACTCTCACGGTCCCGCCGGACCCCGACTACGACCACGTATCCCCCAGCTCGAGGATTGTGAGCTGTGCGCCGGATACGTCCCTGCTTGAACTTTTGCCAAAGACTGTCCCGCTACCCCCTACCTTTCCGAGACTCTTGAGCCCGCGCTCACATTGTACATATTTGCCGTGATAACCTACTTGATAAAGATTGTTTTCTGAGAATACCCAGTGTGGTTACTCTGTGTCGTGTGGTGCCAGAAGTACGATCCTAGCTGCGAGATTCCTCCCCCTGGGGAATCTCCCGCCAGTGCCCGGCTACGATACTACGAGGGTGGGTCTCAGGGTAGTCAGGACCCCCTTCCGGGCTCCTCTGAGGTCGCCGTCTAACATTGGTGGCAGCGACGGGATTCGGGCCCATCACCTAGAGATCGTACCGTGAACAACGGACGCACTACCGACAAAGATGGCAGAAGGAAGCGCCATGAGCCCCGCAGAAACCAACGTCAACAGGGTGTTCCAGGTGGAGCATCTAGAAGAATATACACACAAGGAGCTGAAGCGATTTTGCAAAGAACTTAAAATCGCTACCACTGGTCTCAACACGAAGGAAGATTTGCAGAAAGCACTGAAAACTTGGGTGGAGACCGGGGCCTCCCGCCCGGAAGGCACGGGGGAGCGCCCCGACGAAACCGAACCTCCCCAAAGTGGAAGCGGCAGCAATCAGGTGCGAGGCAGCGTACCAGACGGGGGCTTATCTCCCGAAGAACTTGCGGACAGAGAGAGAAGCCGCAATCATGAACTAGAGCTGGCCAAACTCAAAATGGAGGGCGAATTGAAGTTAGCGGAAAAAAAGCTAGCCGTAGAACAAATGCGTGTACAAGGCGAACTGGAGGAGAAAAAGCTCCAACGGGAGCACGAAGGAAGGAAGCTCCAACTGGAGCACGAACGCAGCTTAAAGGAACTCGAGCTCAAGGCCCGAAACGAAGACGGGAGGCCCCCAGGAAACCGAGAGACGGCCTCCCCAGCGGAACAGAAGGTCCACATCCCGAAGGATGTGGTCAAGGAATATTATAAAAACGATGACATACAGCAATGGTTTCGGGCCTACGAGGTCGCCATGACCTCCCATCGGATCCCGCAGAAGGACTGGGGGGCGGGGTTGTGGGGGCGGTTTCTGAGCGAAGGAAGGGACACCCTGCTCGACCTACCCCTCTCCCTGCAGACCTCCTACAGCCACATGAAAGAGGCTCTACTCACAAGATACGGCCTCACCCCAGAAATGTACCGTCAACGGTTCCGGGACTGCAGGAAGATCCCGGGCACCACATGGGTGGAATATGTAAACTTTTTCAGTCGGGCCTTCGATGGGTGGATCAAGGGCAGCAAAGTCACCACCCTTGCCGAACTCACTGATCTCATGTTGTGGGAACATCTAGCTGCGAACTGCTTCGTAGAACTACGTCAGCATCTGTTGGACAGCAAGCTCACAGATCCCCGGAAGCTGGCTGTAGAGGCCGACCGCTGGACCAACACCCGGGTCTCCCGGGGCATGGTAGGAGAGTACCCCCGAACCAGTCAGGGACCACCCCGCCAGAGAGGAGGAGGGAACCAGGGAGGGCCGAGAGAGTCCCAGCCTAGCCCCCCGAAGACACCACCTCCACCTTTCCCGGCGCCCCCTCCACCAGTGACCGGGCCCCCTGGGAAACGGGGATACCGGGTGACCGTCACATGTTTCCGCTGCCAGAAACCCGGGCACTACGCCAATGACCCAGAGTGCCCCATGGCCACCCAAGTCCCCCCGACGAGACAGATAGCCAACGTGGCCCTGGGGGAGGGGGTGGAGGAAGCCGAAGAGTGGGAACCCGCAGCGATGGCCCTAGCATCCCTGGGAGATAGGGAGATGATCCCTGGTAGCCTCCTCCCCTCCAACACCCAGAAATATGGGCAGCTTGTCAAAATCAACGGCCACCAGGTAGAGGCCCTGCGAGACACCGGGGCCAGTATCACCGGTGTCCTCAGGCACCTAGTCCCCGAAGAGCAGATCCTCCCCAACGTCTTTTGCCCCGTAATATCCGCAGACAATAGAGAGAGTATGTGCCAGGTAGCCCTGGTGCCATTTGAGTGGGGAGGGGTGATAGGCAAACTCAAGGTGGCCGTAAGAACCTCCCAGCCGGTCGACTGCCTTCTAGGAAACGACCTAGAGAGTTCCCCATGGAAGCACGTAGAGCGTAGGGCCCACCTGGGAATGATGGGACTCCCCGAGTGGGTGTGCGCCACCACCCGATCTATGTCCGCCCGACTCACTCCCCAGAGGGAAGTCGAGAGCACCCCGATCGAAGAGACCAGAACAGTCCCCGCCGAGGGTCCTTCCGTCCCCCCATCAGAAGGGTCCGTCGCTAGCGATGGACCCGCACCATCCGACCCCGCCCCGGTCCCTGAGTTAGGGGATCTACCCGAGTTGGCCCAATGGCGCCACGAGGGCGGACCCACCCGGGAAGAGTTTTGCAGGGAGCAAGCCACTTGTCCTTCCCTGGTCGGGCTGCGGCGCCAAGCCGAGAGCCAAGCCGCAGGTGACCAGACCGGGACGCACCGCATCTATTGGGAGAATAGCATCCTGTACAGTGAGCAGAAGTCGGTGGAGCTGGGATCCGGACGGGTACTGGTGGTACCCCTCCGCTTCCGAGATTTCCTCCTGGGTTTAGCCCACGACGTCCCCCTCGCCGGCCACCTGGGACAGGACAAGACCTACAACCGTCTTGTGACCCATTTTTATTGGCCTAAAATGAGAGCAGCAGTAGAGGCCCATTGCAAGTCCTGCCCCACGTGCCAGGCTAGTGGAAAGAGTGGAGGGAAACTCAAGGCTCCCCTCCAGCTCTTCCCGGTCGTCAGTACCCCCTTCGAACGAGTCGGGATCGACATCGTGGGACCACTGGACCCCCCCACCTCCCAGGGCCACCGGTTTATCTTGGTCCTAGTGGACCACGCCACCCGCTATCCGGAGGCTATCCCCCTGCGCACCATTACGGCCCCTGTGGTGGGCCGGGCCCTGATGGGGATCTTTTCCAGGGTGGGGTTTCCCCGCGAGGTCGTGAGCGATCGCGGCACTAATTTTATCTCAAGGTATATGACGTCCCTGTGGCAACAATGTGGGGTGTCCTATAAGTTCACCACCCCGTACCATCCCCAAGGAAACGGCCTAGTAGAAAGGTTTAATAGGACTTTGAAAGGGATGATCGCTGGCCTAGAAGAACCCCTCCGGCGTAAGTGGGACGTCCTGCTCCCCTGCCTATTGTTCGCGTATCGAGAGGTCCCCCAGAAGTCCCTAGGATTCAGCCCGTTTGAGTTACTCTATGGGCACCCCGTCCGAGGTCCCCTCAGTTTGGTTAAGGAAGAGTGGGAGGCGGCACCCCAGACCACCCCCCGAGAGGTGTTCCAATACGTCCTGGCCCTCCGGAACCAGACCAGGAAGTTCCGAGAACTGGCCGAGGCCAACCTGGAGGCGAGTCAAGAAGAGATGAAACGCTGGTACGACCAGAATGCCACTCTGGTTGAGTTCCAGCCGGGCCAGCAGGTGTGGGTCATGGCCCCCGTGAAGCCTGGCGCCCTCCAGGACCGATGGACTGGGCCTTACAAGGTGGTTGAGCGGAAGAGTCCAGTTACATACTTGGTGGACGTCCAGTCGCCTCGGGACCCCCTCCGGGTCCTGCATGTGAACCGCCTCAAGCCTCACTTCGTGCGGACAGAACTGAGCCTCCTGCTAGCCACCGATGACGGGGCCGAAGATGAGTCGGATCCCCTCCCGGACCTCCTGTGTGTCAAGGAGCAGGATGGCTCCGTGGAGGGAGTGAACCTCTCCCCAGCCCTCACTGCCCAGCAACAAGCGGACTGCCGCCAGCTCCTAAGACAATTTGCCGACCTCTTCTCTCTGACCCCCCGGGTCACCAACTGGTGTGTTCATGACGTGGACACCGGGGACAGCCCGCCGGTGAGACACCGAGCCTACCGGGTTCCTGACCGGGTCCGGTCCTGCATTCAAGATGAAGTCTCGAAGATGCTGACCCTGGGGGTGATTGAGCCCTCTGACAGTCCCTGGGCCAGCCCCGTGGTCCTGGTCCCGAAGGCAGCGGCCCCCGGTGTCGCCCCCGAGCTCCGATTCTGCGTGGATTACCGGGGGCTCAATGACGTTACCCGAGCCGATGCCCACCCCATTCCACGAGCCGACGAACTCATTGACCGACTAGGGGCAGCCCGGTTCCTCAGCACATTCAACCTCACCTGCGGATACTGGCAGATTGCGCTCACCGAAGGGGCCAAGGAGCGGTCCGCTTTCTCCACCCCCGACGGGCACTACTGCTTCCGCGTAATGCCCTTCGGGATGAAAAATGCCCCGGCCACTTTCCAGCGACTGGTGAATAGGGTCCTGGCCGGGTTGGAACAGTTCAGCGCGGCATATCTAGACGATATCGCCGTCTTCAGTTCAGAGTGGAGTGAGCACCTCCAGCACCTCCGGAGGGTGCTAACCGCCCTGCGCCAGGCAGGCCTCACAGTAAAAGCCAGCAAGTGCCAGATTGGGCAAGGATCAGTAATCTACCTGGGGCACCAGGTCGGGAGCGGCCAGGTCGCCCCTCTACAGCCAAAGATCGACGCCATCCTGGCCTGGGAACCACCCATCACCCAGACGGAGGTCCGAGCCTTCCTGGGACTCACAGGCTACTACCGACGATTCATTCGGGGGTATGGCAGCCTGGTCGGCCCTCTCACCGAACTCACATCTAAAAAAACAGCCAAAGAAGGTGCAGTGGACGGCTGCCTGCCAGGAGGCTTTCGATGCTCTAAAAAAGGCCATGTGCACTGCTCCCGTCCTCCAGGCTCCCGACTATGCCAAGGAGTTCATAGTCCAGACCGATGCCTCCGAACATGGCATTGGGGCCGTCCTGTCCCAAGTGAATGACCAAGGCCTAGACCTGCCCGTCGCCTTCCTCCGTCGGCGGCTGCTGCCCCGAGAGCAGAGGTGGAGCACCATAGAGCGCGAAGCCTTTGCCGTGGTCTGGGCACTCAAAAAGCTACGACCCTACCTATTCGGCACGCATTTCAGAGTCCAAACTGACCATCGGCCCTTGCGATGGCTCATGCAGATGCGAGGAGAAAACCCCAAGCTACTGCGGTGGTCAATCTCCCTCCAGGGGATGGATTTCACCGTAGAACACCGCCCTGGTACGGACCACGCCAACGCTGACGGCCTCTCCCGGTTCTTCCGCCTCAGCGAAGAGAACCCCCCAAGATGATGGGCAGTTCTCTCCGGCTTTCAGCTGGGGGGGACGCGTGTTGGACCCGGCCTCATAGAATGGCCCTCCGTGCACCCGCACCACCGAAACCTGGTACCTGCAGCCCAAACACCCGGCCTAGCCGGTCCTTCCTACCAGAACACCCGCACCCGGCCCGGACATCCTCGTCCATGGCCTCTCTCCTTTCGGCCACCTCGGGCCCGCATGCCCACTCCATGCGTCAAGACGGCCGCCCGGCCCCAGCGCGACCCTGACCTAGAGGCGCCACTCCGGCTGGAGGACATCACACTTCCAGGGGATGAGAGAGGGAGGAGCAGTTTCTATCGCACCTCTGAACTCCCCGGGAACGATGGGTTTCGATCGGCCCTCCGGCCTCCCTGCGGGCTGGCTCCGTGCCTGCTGGGTGTCTGGGACTCCTCCCGCCCCGGCCCTGAATGAGATCAAAAGACAATAGCAGGAAACCCCGACAAGCGACCCCCAGGTGACAAGACCCCTGCCTACACCGACTCCGGACATCAAAGAGGGGTCGACCTATAACAAGGGGTGCTCTGGGTCGGTCCGGCAGATTCGACGCTGGAACAACGAAAGCCTGCTGAGTGACTCCCGGCTCCTGGAAGATCGTAACACCTTCGAACTTGTGCCTAAGCCTGCTGAGTGACTCGCGGCTCCTGGAAGATCGTAACACCTTCGAACTTGTGCCTAAGCCTGCTGAGTGACTCGCGGCTCCTGGAAGATCGTAACACCTCCGAACTTGTGCCTAAGCCTGCTGAGTGACTCGCGGCTCCTGGAAGATCGTAACACCTCCGAACTTGTGCCTAAGCCTGCTGAGTGACTCGCGGCTCCTGGAAGATCGTAACACCTCCGAACTTGTACCTGAGCCTGCTGAGTGACTCGCGGCTCCTGGAAGATCGCACACCTCCGAACTTGTACCTGAGCCCGCTGAGTGACTCGCGGCTCCCCCAGACTCTCACGGTCCCGCCGGACCCCGACTACGACCACGTATCCCCCAGCTAGAGGATTGTGAGCTGTGCGCCGGATACGTCCCTGCTTGAACTTTTGCCAAAGCCTGTCCCGCTACCCCCTACCTTTCCGAGACTCTTGAGCCCGCGCTCACATTGTACATATTTGCCGTGATAACCTACTTGATAAAGATTGTTTTCTGAGAATACCCAGTGTGGTTACTCTGTGTCGTGTGGTGCCAGAAGTACGATCCTAGCTGCGAGATTCCTCTCCCTGGGGAATCTCCCGCCAGTGCCCGGCTACGATACTACGAGGGTGGGTCTCAGGGTAGTCAGGACCCCCTTCCGGGCTCCTCTGAGGTCGCCGTCTAACAGTCTGCAGCGCTGATTGCGCCACCCACCTGTGTAGCCCTAAATTGGTGTCTCAGGCCTGCCACCGCAGGCCTGCCTGCAGTCCCCGGACTGCCATGTCCTCCTGGCCAGTGTCCACACTGACCGGGCCTAACCCTTCCCTTTTTATACACGTCAGTCATCCCTATGGAAGGCCCAAGGTACCCCCCTGGGCAGGGTGCAGTGTATGTAAAAGGTAGAGCATGTACTAGTGCAGGTAACATGTTCTGGTAGTGAACAACGGCCATTTTGTGTGTTCACTGCTGCAAGGTTATCTTGCTCCATAGGCTAACATGGGGGAGGCTGGTGCCAATGGCCATCCGCCTATCTTCCCATAGGAACAAGATAAGACATGAGTGTTTGATATCCCTGAGCTCAGCATTTAATAACACATCTTTTAGGAGAGGTTGTTTTTAAATCCTGAGTTGGAGAATAGTACTTTTTAGAGAGTAGCTGTTCTCTTGTCTGACCCTTCTGTGTGCCTGGGCATGCTTGTGGATTCACTGTCTGGCTTGAGAGTGACAGGGGCTGGGGATCCCCCAGGAGGTTGGCTGAGTCAGCCCTCTGCTGAATGGCGACATTTGCAAGGAGAGTGGAGGGAGGAGATAGCACCTGGGAGTGAATAGGGCTGTGCCTGCCTGCCACACTGCTGGCTCCACCTCCTGCTGGGCGGCTGACGACTCTGCCCCTCACTCTGAAAAGAAAGCAGAAGCCAGGAAAACAAAGTGCTCCAGCAACACCCAGAACTGGATCAGACCGGGCTCAGGACCCACTTGCACAAAGACTTCAAAGACTTTTAGGGGTATAAGTACAAGACCCCTGACAACAGATTTTTAGATTCTACAATCAAGAGGAACCTCTGCCAGAAGAAGGACCGCTGAGGAACTAAAGGAAGATTGCCTTGCGGTGTGCTCTAAGGGCTGACCTGTTCTGCTGTTCAACTGAAGGAGAGAAGAAGGGCTTGCTGTGTGCTGTGCCCCTGCCTGCTTGTACTACCCAGACTTTGCTGTGTGCTGTGTCTGAAACTGAATCTCCAAGGGCCTGAGAAGAGCTGGCCTCCTGTCCTGGAACCCAGGGTCAAAAGGTTCCCAAGAAACTGAATTAAGCTATCAAGATTGTGCTGCACCGGCTTGGAGTGGGAAGTTGCCTGCAGCTGCTAAGACCCCTGTTGCCGTGAGGGTTTTGCACTGCCAGAGGGCCGCACATCGCCCCGCAATCTCGCCATACCTTGCCGAGGCTCCCGAAGCGAAGATCGAGCCCGCTGCCCTCTCATTGGTTGAGAGGATCGAGCCCCCTCACTAACGCCGCGCTGGGATTGGTCAGTGACCTCAGGACGTCCCGAGAAGCCGGCAGAGCGGTGCCCGAGTCATCTGCGTGACCCGTCTTCATTGAAGGAGCAGCGAGTGTATCCAGCGTGCCCCCAGCCTGTGAACCCAAGAAGAGAAGGGCCGCGTTGCCTTCCCGCCGCTCGTTGGATTGTCGAGAGCGGGCGGAAGGGCGGACGCGACCGGCCGGGGCTGTCAAGGGAAGATCTGCCCACACTGAGGCTGCAGCATAACGCGCACGGTGAGACGAGCTGACTGGATATTACAGCCCCGCTGTCATACCCCCTACGATAGCGAGTAGAGACTTGAGACTGTTCTTAGCCTAGAAGAAACTTCCTAGTAACCTAGTGCAACCATTAAGTTCGTGTGCAACATATCCTATAAAGTGATCATATTTTCCCCTGCTACACTATATAAAGATATATTTTTGATATATACCTGTGTGGTCTACCTTTGTGGTGTACGAGGGAGGGGTCATTGTGAGGATTGAGTGCAAATACGTAACACATTGCCTTGGGGATAAGCCTGTCTGCTCGAGCCAAGCTACCTAGAGGGTGAGCAGGGGTTATCTACCGTGTGTGTCCCTGTACCCTGACTAGAAGCAAGGGTCCCTATTTGGTCTAAGGTGTATACCTCTGCCAACTAGAGACCCCCAGATCTAACAATTTCCTTGAGTGAATGGGTCTGGGGTACAGTCCAATTTCTTAGCTATCACTGGGGTCATCCCCTACATACCACAGTTTTACCTCGGTATCCATCCTGCAAATTTGCAGAATGCTGAGATGAACAAAGTCCAGAGCAGTAACAACCTGACAGCAAGACCTCTCTTCACCAATACACCCTCAGAAGCACCATAGCTATGTTAAAAGACTTTTAATATGACCTCCCCTATTCAAGGTTAAAAATTCAACACTCCATCCAATCGTTGAGGTAGAAGGATACTGCTTATATAAGGATTCTGTGCTCCTCTCAATAACAAGGCAGCCTCTCCCTAGGCTGCCAATATAATGTCACCCGCAAAGCGGACATTGATGAGTTTCAAGACTCCTGGGCTGAGTTGGTAGGGCCCCAGTCTGCTCTAGTGCTTGGGTTGCAGTGGTGATTTATGTGAGCCCTTTAGTATGCCCTGTGCTGAGTAAGTAGGTCACAAACTTTTGGGAGTGGCAGAATGGCCATCTGGGCTCTGAGGTAACAGGGCCATAATCAGAGGTGTTATCAATGGTGCTACCGTGCCTTACAGTCCACATGTGTATCGTCATGGAACAGTCACTTGTCCTGAGGCAAAGGAGCAATAGTTCAGCAGTTTGGAGTGGGTTATTTCAAGACACCATAGCATTCTCTCAACCTGTACACAACCAAGAACAGTGCCTGGGAGGTTTTACCTGGGACTGGGCACCCACTAGCAATACCAGGAGCAGCCAGGAGCCCACTCCTTTGCTCAACAGAGGAAAAGTACATGTTTGCATGTGTGTGCCAGCACTATGCCAGAGGTTTGTGGCCCAAGAAGACAGTGAAAAGGGACAATATCGGGGAAATCAGACATCAGGGCCCACAGAGTGAACTTTGAAAGGCCTCTGCCTGAGGAAAAATATAACACACTGAAAATAAGGCACTATTCCATACATGTTTATTATCAACTTTATAATGTAATCAAACCATACATTCTCTATGGTTGAAAGACCCTGGTGCAATTACCTTGCATATTCCTGCTCTTCTTTTCAGTATACTGATGAGCCTGGTTTATTTTTCAGAGCAGAAGGCCCATGTCATGAGTTCCTTGAGAGATGTTCTACAGTTTAATTTAGTTATTGCTGTTTGACCTAGTCCTAGATTCCATTGGATGTAGATATCCACCAACAATGCCAATATCCTTTCATTGTAATGAACCAGAATCCTTTTGACCAGACCATGGCATGACTAATGGTTGATTTCATCTGATCTATAATGGTGATACAGCTTGCTACCCAGAGGACCCTCTGATTTTCAAGAAGTGTGTTTGAGGGAGGGCTTAAACACCTGAGGATAGGGTAGCAGAGTTTTCGGGTTTCCCTGTATGTATGGAGCTTCAAGATAGTGGGAAACTTTTAGGTTTAGTGTCAGCCAGATGCTTTCTACCTCCTATTTCCTGTCTGACACAGTTTTGCTGTTCTCTCTCCCTCCCTGCAGTAGCCATTATAGACCAGGTGTATGTGGCTGATATCAGATTCATAGCCTCTTTAATGAAGCAGAAAGTTTTCTTTGTGCCCACCTTGCTTCGATTAAATTTGTACTGGCAGTTCTACATTTTGGCTGTCGAAGGAGACACGTAAACACAAGACTTTGACTAAGGGGATCTCTACTGCAACGCACCTTCACAGAGCTGATGGGCTGCCTTCTTTTCTCCCACATGATGTACCTTTTTTTGCCCAAGACAGAAGAGCCTTGCAAAGCTTCTAATTTGTTGGAGCGGATTTAATACACTCCGTAGTGGAAATTATGGAAATCCTTGCCACCTACAAAGAAAGCAAAACAACAGTATATTTTTTGGTAGATGGTTTTGTAGTGTAGTTCCTATTTTCCTTATAGGCTCCGCGCATTGGAATAATATACACTATAGTTGTGGCATAGGACTGAGGTCTGTATGCCCCTATCGAGTACATTAAACTTAATTACTTGTGTGTGCCAGCTAACTCAGAGGTCAATAGAAACTTCTCGAATGAACAAGAAGGGATTAGTTTCTGACAACCGCATAAACATGACAACATTGTTTCCCTTAGAATCGGAGCGTGTCTCAGAATCGTGGAAACAATAGATAACAGTTTCACTCAGTCAATCGTGCTTGCTTAGTTTCTTCAGAGTTACACAGAAATAGATAGACGGGCGTTTTAATAAAAGGATTTATTGAACAGTTGTGTTTCTCGTGTAAGAGATATGAGCTGTTACAATCGTTAGACAGTAAGCAAGATATAATACGCACAGCGTAAGCAGTAAGAAGAAATAATACTGCAATAGCATTGTCTTTTAGTTATGACATATAATCATATATACATACATAAATAACACAGGCTAAAAAGTGAATACTTGTCTGATCCTTCTAAATAGTTCTACCCCAGTGTACCTAACCTAAGTGTAGTATGAGGTAAGAGGTAGGTGCTGTTTTCTATAGTATGGTACATACTAAGTTCAGTATGCCAAGAGTCCCTCTAGGTTCTTGTCAGCGCCATACTTTTAGAATGAGAGAGGTGGGAATCTCTTTTCAGGTCTCAAACTCAAACACCCCGCAAAGGGAGTCAGAACACTGGAAGCTGGATTCTCTGCAAGCAGGGATGACAGGGTGTGGTCAGTGCGTCAGGCCGGGATATGGTCTCTTCCGAACTTGCCGTGGCGAACCGTGCAGTCAAGTCGTGCTGAGTCGTGACCTGGTTTGCCATGGTAAGGGAAGGTATATTTATCAGGCCTGGGCGTAGTGGGCGTAGTAGGGCTACGTGGAGCAGCGCGTAGTGTAGCAAAATCTACGCACACTCGCGCGCTCCGCGTAGCCCCACTACGCGCCGCCCGCCTCCCGCCCGCCCTAATTTAAAAATAATTTAAAAAGGTTAAAAGTAAATATAAACCTCCTTACCTTCAGCGTGGAATCCCGGGGCTCCCTCCTCTTTCTGACGGTAACTTCTTCACGCAAATGCGCATGCGCGGACGCCCGCGCATGCGCATTTCTTGTGAAAAATGCGCATGCGCGGGCGTCCACGCATGCACATTTGCATGAAGAAGTTACCGTCAGCAAGAAGAGGGAGCCCCGGGACGCCGCGCTGAAGGTAAGGAGGTTTATTTACCTTTAACCTTCTTTAAATTATTTTAAAATTAGGGCGGGCGGGAGGCGGGTGGCGGGCAGCTCTGCTTCGCTACGGTGTGTGCGTAGCGCTGCCTGCTACGCCTACTTCGTAAACGGCGAAGCAGGCAGCGCTACGTGCGCTCCGTGGGCGAAGCAGAGCACGACGCCCAGGGTTAATATTTATACCTGGAGGGTGCTTAGGAATGCTAGCATTGACGTAAAGTCAGGCAGAGGAAGACGTCATGGATGAACCCCTAAGGAATAGTAGTTCATGCATAATAGATGAGTTCTTGGAGAAATCAATAATCCTAGCTAGGGAAAGTCCCCTTCGGTTTAAGGGTCTAGTTTCTAAGAACTGGTTGTGACGTGGGATGGACGGATGTAGGTGACCATGCCTGTATTTGGTTAGCATGGCTAATGCCTAAATAAGGACTGGGATTCTATGCCTAAATAAGGGCAAAGCAAGTTGTGCCTATATAAGGACATGATTCAGGGAAACCTATATACGGATATCTAAATCAAAACACAACACCCACTCCATTGACGAATGATCGATATTACTAAATGCTAAACATGCTAAACACATAAAATTGAGTGTCACATGTTCACTAAAAACATTTGATAAAGCATACTAAAAGAAGTCGTCGTTAAAAGTTTGCTACACATGAAATGCTGTACATATTAAAGCAATGTTTCATTCTAAGCATATATTTACAGTGAATGCTAAGTGAATGAACCGAAATATATACACATATGTAATGAAATGGTCTCGTTTTACAGAAAGGAAAAAGTTTCAGAGCCATTTCACAACATGATTACATAAATGTGGAAAAGGGTGACAATGTGTCCCTGGAAGTGTTTCAAAGAAGTATGTTCTCTATGAATAGTTCAGTGGAAAAAAACAAGGACCCCCTGAACAGCAAATAGTTGTATTCCTAGGACAGGGTAATATTCATGTAGAAAAATAAATTCCTAGGCAATCTCCAATTTCATAAGTAAACATCCATCGTATTTAAATTATAAGAAAACAAGAGAAAAAGCTAAAACATGCATTTAGTACAGGTCTTATAGATTTTATTTTTTTATGTTACTCACATGGTCAATCAAAAATATTTGACATACAATATAAATTTAAAAATAATGAATTTTGATGCGAGATATAATAGAGAATCTTTGGTGTCCCTTAGGGATCGGAGAGAAAATGATGATCCAATCAAACCTTGGTCTGCGTGATAGCCTAATTTAAATGTTTTAATGAAATCGGTTGAAGTAGAGTATCATGGTTAAAATTGTCTTTCAGTTAAACGATGTTGTTGTGATATCTCTACAATTTTAAAGGGATTCCACGAATGGTATTTCTGGAACCTTATATCGTTCTAGTCGGGCAGAAAATGGCCTCCGGCATATCGCGCAGCACAGAAGAAAACGGGACACCAAAGATTCTCTATTATATCTCGCATCAAAATAGGATCGCTCTCCAGATGATCTCTCTTATCCTTTGATTTGTGAAACGAATACTTATAGCGGATAGACTGCACCCCAAATACGGAATTCTTCCAAATGACTGATCTGTTATTTTTTAAATACCTAAGTGGCTACTCCTGATGAAGGCGTTGTGTACGCCGAAACGCGCGTCGATTGCCAATATTCATTACTAGCTGCCACCTATTTTATATTGTATTGTATATGCATTTTTACTATTGTTGATTCATTATTTTTAAATTTATATTGTATGTCAAATATTTTTGATTGACCATGTGAGTAACATAAAAAAATAAAATCTATAAGACCTGTACTAAATGCATGTTTTAGCTTTTTCTCTTGTTTTCTTATAATTTAAATACGATGGATGTTTACTTATGAAATTGGAGATTGCCTAGGAATTTATTTTTCTACACTCTATGAATAGTTCTACTGTAAGCAGAGCTTTTAGCCATAAAAGAAAAAAGTCAATATTCACAAAAGTGCGATCTTAGGAAAGTTCTAAATTTAGTATTTTCATTTTGAAAAATGAAGGATAAATTCATAGATTATATGGTACACTGTGAGCCAAATCAAAAGTTATTTGAAGATGCTGGGGAAAACATGAAATCCTCTAATCCTGTTGACAAAAAGTTGTCTATTGTTGTCGGTGATATGTCGATTAACTTGTTTAGAAGACTAACTGCACATAGATGTGATGCATCGTCAGTAGCAGTGTTCGTTGCCGATGTTACCTGTGTGCCTGTTGATCCATCTCGTACCTCAGCAGTAGCATGTTGTGTCTGTGAGATCTCAATGAATGCCGTCATCAGGATCGGTAGCCTCTGGGGACAACACAGAGCATGGGCCGTTATCGGGTCCAGCAGAGTATCGATATCCATTGGCACGACTGATGGGAGTGTTAGACAAATGTCTAGCACGCAGTCTTCACCACAAAGCAGGCAGCTTAGAACTGGTAAAATGAAATCTTGCCAGATTGGTTTGAACGACAGAAACCATGTGGTATTTAGTTCTCGTAGACGAGGTAAACCCAATAGTTGCACTATGCGCTCACAACACTTCCTTTCCAGGAGAGCATTCTCCAAGGTGCTGGGAGTGACGCTGGTGGATTAGCTTGCCATAGCGTAGCAGTATGAATAAAAATAGGATTCCTGAGACGATTGCTAGAATTAGCGGCAGACCACCAAACACCGAGTGCATGAAGTTTGGAATTATTCCAAGGACTGCTTGAAAAGGTGTTAACAGTCCTGAACATACGGTCTTAAATACATGCAAAATACCGCTCGTATCAGACATGTTTAAGATACGTCCCAACATTTCTGTGAAATGTGTAGGGCAATTTGTCCTTAACAGAGCCTGTATCTCAGGCAAAGTCCTTGCGACTTGTAGATCATAGGTTTCTTTGGCCGAGGTCAAAGGCACGGTTTGTTGTAAAAGAATGGCTTTTATTCTACTTAAAGTATCAATTCGTATAGAAGTGATGTTCAGTGAAGGCCATAAAGGCAACTCCCTGACTGTGTCTATTTGGGGGAACAAGACTTGCATACAGCAAGTGACCCTGGAAGTAACCGTTACTAGATATGGGATACCTGGCAACGTGCCACAACAGCTCTGATCATTCAACATGAGGTAACTCCCATTTGAAAGTTGTCCAAACGTTGGATTAATCACTGAGGCTGGTGAACCTTGAAGGTGGCAGGATAAATTTGCAGTGGAACCACTTCAAGCCCCGTGTAAACTAATATACCGACAAATTAGTGAACCGCTCAGTGCATTTTCACAGTGTGTACCGCCAATAAACACTTCATGCCCCCCACTCCAACATCTGTGTGTGTAAGGTAAATCCCAGGATGTCCTGATGTATTCTTTACCCTACCTTACATATTTGCCTACTGGCATGTGTTTAAGGCAATACTGAAAATGGAAAGTTGTAACAGGAGAGTTATTTTGCCATGTATGATCCATTCTGTAGCTGGTTTTTCTGCTACAGTAAATGGCAATTTTTCCAGTTTTTCAATGCTCAGCACTGTATACTTCGCTCCCCTTTGTGCCAGCTTGATCTGTTTATCAGTGAGATTGTAATCAGAAAACAGAGAAGACGTGTTGATGAAACGCCAAGGCACATAGCCTGCACGCAAGTTTTGTAGCGTCCAGCCTAATGACAGATTAGAACGTAATTGAGACTGGCCATGATGCAGCAGGACTAAATCTTGTTCCACAATGTCTATAGCAGAGGATACAATGTTGCCCAATGAATATATCCTGGATGAAAGAGTCGTTAACTCATTGTCGACCACAGCAAGAGATTTCTCTCAATTAATACGATCAATTTCTCGTATTCTTTCTGCAGCGTCTGCTTGGGTAACCTTCCATATTTCATTATAAGCAGCATAGATGCCGGCATATATGAAATGTTTTTGACGCGGTTTTCTTGGACCTAGCAAGAATTCCCTAAGGTTTGCGTCTTCTTTAAGTAAAGATAAGTGTTGTTTCACATCCTCTGGTGTAGATGTCTGTAGCCAATCAAGGCATAGTTTTGCTGCACTGTATGTTGTTACTACCCCTTGATGCTGTCTTTGAACATAGCGTGGGTCTGACCTATTGATTGTTAGACCTTGTGTCTTGTTCAGGAATCTTTCTTGACAGATGTTTGTGTCTGTGGGCCAGAGCAACCATTTTTTCCATTCAGAATCTGATCTGTTTTGTAAGATAGTATGTATGTCGACCTCCCCCTGTGTAGTGCTATTACTTGCAGTTGTAGGTATGGACGGTGTGTTCATGTCTTTGATCTTGGCTAACCCAAGGCGAGACGTTTGTTGGACAGTGTCATTCAAAAACATTATTTGCTGTGGGATGATACAGGGTCTAAACAAAGCTTCTATCCCTTGCACTTGCCAATCTTTTGTACCCCAGACAGATTTTGTGTCAATTGTGTCTTTCCAAAAGTTTAAACCCTGTATAGACAGTTGGGCAATAAAGGCTGCAGAATACATCTGTTTCGTATGGGTTAACATATTTTTCGTTCCTGTTTTGTTCACATTTTTAAAGTAAAATAGTTTCTGGATTGGATATATTGTACCCTGAAAAATATGGAAACTTCATTTTAAATGTTTTTGAACTCCCCCCTTGGTGGTGTAGGACAATGTTCCCATTGGTTATACATAAATACATTTCTAGGTGTTGCAGATTTATGCAAGAAATGATGACCACAGTGTTTGTAACAAAAACGCTGTTCATAATCTGTTGAACCCTCTAAGTGTTCGTGGTTAGAGAAAGCAGTAGATCTTTCTAGATCAGACATCATGTTATTAACAGTCTCAAAGTCCCAATCACCAGAATAGGTACCAGAAGTAATAAACTCACTTAATGAAATCTTAAATAAGTGTGGAATCTTCAAAAGTTCAGACGGACTGAATATATCATAATCCGTTTTGTCCTTAACTATACCATCTTATATAGGAACGGCTGTGATGTTCACTGCTGGCAATTCTCTTGCTTCACGATGGGATGATTTGTGTGGTTTCAAAAGTAAGTTCACATTTTTACTTCCTGTGTCCAAATGAATATATCTTCCATCTATCAACATGCTCAGAGTTATTACTAAAGCTAGCCAAAGCACAAAGAATAATATTCCAGAAATAATCCATAGTTCAATCCATGGTGAAACCTGATAAGTCTTTTTCGCGTGTTGAAAAAAGTCTTGTGCTTGTTCTTTGAAAGTTCTTTTCACTGGCGTCGTTTCAGGCTCGCTGGGATCCTCAGAAAACATATCAAAGTTAATGAAATAGCCAGAAGCAGTTCTGTCAATGGTTGGAATTGCATCCAGATTCTTTGAAATCGCTGGAACCAGTGGATCACTTGTTACGTTGGTGTAGATAGGTGTATCAGGACAACTGTTATTTGGGTTTCAAGAGGAATGAGTTCCATAGCATTTTCTGCTTAGTCCTTCATTTCTTACTGATGGATTCTCAATGGTGATGAGTCTATCCGTTTGAACCTCTCGGACAGTAGCAAGAGGAGTGCGTCTGCTACTTGGTCAGAGTCCACATGGCCTACTGCTTAGTATGGGCCACAGTTTGATGAGGTCGATGGACACAAATCTTTTCTCCATTTTACCAGCAAGGAGCGGCAGAAGTACTGTTCTTGATCCGTGGATTGCTAGGACAGGTACTGGTTGTCTGTAAGAAGGCCCAAATTCCTTCTTGTCCGCAAACATCTCTCTGACTAGATCCCCGAGCTTTGGGATCCTGACAGGCCTTGCTGGGATGGCTGGATCACCCCCAGTGGTGGTTGGCTTCAGGAACACATTGCTTTGTTTCGATCTTAGTTCATTTAAGTCCTGTAAAACAGCCAAACGATCTTTGATATCAAATGGTTTATTTTCCACCACTGTGCCTTTACATTCGAGATCAGGAACCCACATTCTTGTCCCAAATAGGACCTCATATGGAGTGACCATCCCCCTAGAGAACTTCTTGGCAAATTGTTTAATGAGTGTTGGACCCCATAAAGAGGTTTGACAAACCCATCACCCGAACCTAATACCCTAGCTGTTATAGACCGCTTTATGTCCCGGTTTTTCCTTTTCACAACCGAATTTCCCTCAGGATGGAATGGCGAGGAGTACTGCAATGCAAAGCCCAAACTGGCCATGGCTTCTATGTAAGCCAGAGAGCTAAACGCAGCGCCCTGGTCAGAATGTAGTGTCCCTATTGCGTATGTGCCGATAAAGGCTCACAAATCTTTTATAACAGTTCGAGCGTCAGCCGAGCGCTGAGGCAACATCCATAGGAACCTTGAGCAGGAATCCACTGCGACCATGATATATTTATAGTCACCATCCCTTTTCAAGGGACCGCAATGATCCAGGTAAACACAAGCTAATGGTTTGTCTTGAAATTAACAGGGGTGTCTGTGCAGGGCATTTCACTGTAGAGACTTTCATCTTCCTCATATTTCACACTCCAAAACATAGTTTTTGGTCTGTTTCCTAATACCGGGCCACCAATATCTCTGTTTTAATAACAATACTGTGGCAGAAACACCTGCATGAGCAGAGGCTATCCCTTCATGTGCTACTAGGATTAGTCCTAATCTACGTTCCATGTTTGGAATTACCCTATCCCCCACTCCAGGGATTCGAGCAAACGCAACGTTGTTCGCATCAATTATATACGAGTATTTGAGTGGAAATTGTTTAGGTAACGCTGCACCACTGCCTTTGCTTGAAGCATTGACGGCCAACAATATCTCACTGTCTATTTTTGTTTTTGAATGAGTGATTGCAGCTACGTAAGCCGTTTGTACAGCCCCCTTCGCGGCTTCGGCAGCCAATGAATTCCCTGCAACGTGAACGCCATCACGTTGATGACTCAGCGTGTGTATCACGTGAGTGTTTTATAGTCCGTTTCGCAACTGAACTACTTGTTCCCAAAACGTTTTATGCTTGATTGTGCCACCTTTTGCATCTTTGAAACCATTTTGAAGCCAATTCTGTAAACATTCATTGTACGATTGTATACAGTAAAAAGAATCGCACACTATAAGTGTGGGGAATTCGTGATCCGTATTTTCAAGTGCCAATTTGAATGCTTGAAGTTCAGCTCGCTGAGCTGTACAATCTCCTAGAGATTGTGTTTTAGTGACCATCGGTCGGAATTTACCATTACGTATACGACCTTTAACGATCGCGCAGGCTGCACTGTAAGCTTGCTTACTTTCCTGTAGCGGGTTGTGCTGATCCGTCAGTATAATTTATGATTTCATACTGGTCAAGAGGGAGAATCTCAATAGGCAGAGGACATTCGTGTTCGTATTGCAGGAATGCTTGTGTTTTTAAATTAGGATCAAAAACATATTCAACATCTGTTGCAGCAAGAGAATCAACCCATTGTATCCATCTTGGATGTATAGCTTTTGCATTTAGAATGCTCGCTTTTTTTACCGCCTCTAAGGCTGGTACCGGAGTCACGACAATAGTGCGTTTATCCTGAGCTAGAGCTCTTTCTTTTATTACAACGGTTTGAACTGCTGTCAGAATTTTTTCTGTCGAAGTCAATCGCATTTCCACTTGTGTGTACAAATGTGATTTGTATGCAATTGGTACTTTTTCACCTTCATTAAAAGTTAAGTAGGTGAATCCGCATTGACCTGAAATTATTCGGATTACTAAATTGCGTGTATTTCCGCGTGTTTGTAAGTGATTTGTTGCTAACAAGTCAGCTTGTAGTGAACGCAGGATTTCTGTGTGTTCTTGTGTCCAATCTTTGATTTTGAAATCAGGTTTGATTAGTTAGTAGCGAGGTTTAACCCTTTCTGCGTAATTTAGAATGTAAGCTCTTCCAAAATTCAGGAAACCTAGAATTGACTAAGTTTTTCAGCGTTTTTGGAGGTTGGAGCAGCGCACACTTTTCTAAAAAGTTTGCTGCCAGGCTTTTTCCTTCACTTGAAAGTTCATATGCTAGGAAAAAGACATTGAGATGGGCAATTCTTGATTTCTTAAAGTTGAATTTATAGCCCTCAGAGGCAAAGCCCAGTATAATGGTGTTCACCCTGTTCAAGTGCCTATCCAGGTCATCGTCTGTCAGATAGATATCATCGACATATGACAATGCCTCGTCATCATAAATTTGTAGTAACTCTGTTACTCGTGCTGAGAATAACCCCGGGCTGTTCTTGAACCCTTGTGGGAGATGACAAAAGTGACGCTGGGTCCCCATTATTGAGAAAGCTGTCAAGTACCTACTATCAGGTGCTATGTTTTGACAAAAGAAACCATTTGAAATATCCAATGTGGTTTTATATTTTTTACGCACAATGTTATTCATTAATTCTGTACTGTGTGCATTTTGCACTGCAAAAGTTTTAGAACAAGTGTTCCGGTGTCTGTAGTCCAAAACAAGACGATGTGTGTTGTCTGGTTTGGAAACAGGAAACAAAGGATTGTTCATTGATGAGGTGCATGTTTCAATCACCCCTTGGTATTCAAGTTGATCTAAGATCTCCCTGACCTGTTTTGTAGCTTCTTGCTTAATTGGGTACTGTCTTTGTGCAGTAGGTTGACATTTTGATTGGATTTTGTGGTGAGGTGAGTCCTCATCCCATTCTACATGATTTTTGTATAATGCTGGGGCCTGGGCTACTGCCCATTTAATGGCATAAGTATATTTTAAATGTGTAGGAACATGGTTGGAGAAGGCTGGCATAATGATGTATTCGCCATGTGGGCACTCCCTGACAAATTCTGGTGGCCAGTCTTTTTCTGCTAGAAGTATGTCATAACCCCTTGAAAGCTTCTCCCAAAAGAGTGCTTTCACTTCCCACCTGGTGTCTACAGATTCAACTGTTATGTACTCATTCAAGTCCACTGTCTCCAGAAGTTCCTTCCGGTTCTTGCGAGCTATTGTTACTTCTGCTGCACTGTCCAGCATTGTCTGAGCCCATTCTCCATTCTTGAGTTGTGTCCTCAGGATTTTCGGCATTTCAGATCTTCAGACCTGCTACCTTTTTCTTGTTGAATTGAGGTTTTGGTTTGTTTTTCTAAACATGTTGTTCGTCTCTGGACTTCACACGTTCTTCTTTGTGATCTGACTGTCCTCTTCTTTCGGATGTCTGTGAAGATGTCTGAAAGGTACGAGAGGAACGTGTATCAGTATCTTGATACCTGTCAGTTTTTTTCAAATTATCCCTATTCCTGAGGTTATACCTCCTATCAGAGTGCTCCTTTTGAAGAGACCTACCTCGGGATTGAGAATGTTTCTCTTTTGAATGTTGTTTTTTGGTTTCCCACTTCTTTTTAGAAGATGTAGGATTGTGTTTAATAGAGTCTTTTTCAGGACCCTCAGACAGTTGTGGTTTAACTGGTTTTCCACCTAAACTGTCTCTGCCTAATTCTTCCTAGGATTTTTCTATTATTCTGGGTAGTTCATGTTGATGTTCTGTTACATCAAATTCCCTTAATTTCTGGCGGATCACCACTGATGCTGCCTCCCCTTTAATATTAGATAATATTATTGTTGAGACCTGGTCGAAGTTTTTCGGTAATTTCATACCTAAGTTTAGAGCAGGATCTGCCCTGTATTAGTTTTGAATTTGTTTCAGGACATCAGGTATTACCGCAATAGACAGAACACCATGTGTTTTAGTATAGATGGCAGCAAAGACTGTGCCCCAAGTGGTGTAGTCTTCCAGATGTGGTGTAATCCCCATTGTTATACAGATTGTTAGGATTGTGTGTTTCTCATAAGGGCTAGTATTAGGAAATACTGCTTCGATTTGAGTAATGTTTTGAGCTATCCAGAATGGAATTTGTTCATGTTTTGTGGGCATTTTACCCTTGATTGCGTGTAACGTCTGTGGAGTAATTTTTAGTGTATTCTCCTGGTGAGGGGTTTGATTTGGAATTGTTATTGGTGGTTGGACTGTTAAAGTCCGCATGACATATTGTACTAAATGTCTGTAAATTTTTATTAACTCTTTGAGTTGAGTGAGTAATTCATCGTCTAACATTCCTTTAATGTCAGGATGAGGTGTGTAGCCGGCTAAAATAGGCCATGTTGCTCCTAGTGGACCGAGCCTCGTAATGTGATTGTAATGTTTTAGGGCGCCTTTAAACCAGAGCTGATGCTCCTGGTATGTGAGTGGAATTTCAACATCCTCGAAGGGAATGAATTCTTCAGGTGGTTCATCTTCTTTGAAGAAGTGAAACATTTTGGTTACTGGATTTGATTCTGGGAATGTAATCCATTAATAGAATACCTCTGTCTGAAAAGACTCATGTGCCTCTGTCACAAAAACTGCTCTACCACCTCTTGGTATCAGGCCATGTTTTATAAGTTTTAGAGTGATGGCTCGCCTTTAATTTGGATGGATGTTTATAACACCCTCATCGGTTTCATTTAAACCTGTAGTATTAAAACCTGTTGAGACTTGGTCAGCCGGATCCTCTATCTCAGACATTTTTGTTTAATGAAAAATGTAGAACAAGTTTCAAGGGAACAAAGATAAGGTGCACAATATTTTGGAACACTGTATCCTTCAACGTTGAACAAACCAAACAGCTAATACATGGGATTTTTGGCCTACTCAGCTAGGACGGATATTATCCCTTCCCACTCCAGACGTATTATGGAGTATTATGAGTAGGGGTCTCTGAGAAAAGCACGACTGAGTTACTTAAGTATCTAGCGTTAAATTAGTGCCTTACCAAACCATTGGGCGCCATGTAGTGTAGTTCCTATTTCCCTTATAGGCTCTGCGCATTGGAATAATATACACTATAGTTGTGGCATAGGACTGAGGTCAGTGTGCCCCTATCGGGTACATTAAACTTAATTACTTGTGTGTGCCAGCTAACTCAGAGGTCACTAGAAACTTCTTGAATGAACAAGACGGGATTAGTTTCTGACAACCGCATAAACATGACAACTTTGTTTCCCTTAGAATCGGAACACGTTTCAGAATCGTGGAAACAATAGATAACAGTTTCACTCATTCAATCGTGCAAGCTTAGTTTCTTCAGAGTTACACAAAAATAAATAGATCGGCGTTTCAATAAAAGTATTTATTGAACAGTCTTGTTTCTCGTGTAAGAGATATGAACTGTTATAATCGCTAGTAAGCAAGATATAATACGCACAGCGGAAGCAGTAAGAAGAAATAATACTGCAATAGCATTGTCTTTTAGCTATGACATATAATCATATATACATGCATAAATAACACAGGCTAAAAAGTGAATACTCGTCTGATGCTTCTAAATAGTTCTACCCCACTCTACCTAACCTAAGTGTAGTACGAGGTAAGAAGTAGGTGCTGTTTTCTATAGTATAGTATATTCTAAGTTTAGTATGCCAAGAGTCTCTCTAGGTTCTTGTCAGCTCCATACCTTTAGAATAAGAGAGGTGGCAATCTCTTTCCGGGTCTCAAACTCTAACATCCTGCGAAGGGAGTCAGAACACTGGAAGTTGGATTCTCTGCGAGCAGGGATGACAGCGTCTGGTCAGTGGGTCAGGCCGGGATATGGTCTCTTCCGAACTTGCAGTGGGGAACCGTGCAGTCAAGTCGTACTGAGTCGTGCCGTGGTTTGCCATGGTAAGGGAAGGTATATTTATGCCTGGAGGGTGCTTAGGAATGCTAGCATTGACATAAAGTCGGGCAGAGGAAGATGTCATGGATGAACCCCTAAGGAATAGTCGTTCATGCATAATAGATGAGTTCTTGGAGAAGTCAATAATCCTAGCTAGGGAAAGTCCAGTTCGTCTTAAGGGTCTGGTTTCTAAGAACTTGTTGAGATGTGGGATGGAAGGATGTAGGTGACCATGCCTGTATTTGGTTAGCATGGCTAATGCCTAAATAAGCACTGGGATTCTATGCCTAAATAAGGGCAAAGAGTGTTCTCAGGTCTTTGTGTCATTTGCCCATATGATTTATATATCATTAGCATACTGAAGTTTGTTGATGTTTCTTTTTCAAATTTTGAATATACCAAACTACTATTGTATCAGAATATAAGTTTGTAATATGAGCCAGATCAAAGTTCACTCTTGTGCTTGAAGAGATTCTGCACACCAACATAGACAGGGATTGGATGGGCCAGATTCATTATACTAGGCTGTTTTCCCTATAGCAGGGGGGAATGTACCCCAGGAATGAGAAACGTATCTGCTGGTTCTGTAAACCGAAAGCAGAATGTGATAAACTGACTGTTAACCTACCTTAATTGATGCCAAGAGCTCATGAACCAGCATCTTTGTTTACTGCCTTGAAGCCTTTTGAGTCGCCAAGTATGCTAAAACCAGAGACCCGCTGCAGCTGCCCAGAATAATCCCAAATTGATTATACAAGAGCTATGCTTTTCTTGCATCACTACATGTTCCAGTGAGAATGAACTACCCAAGCTTGACTTCTGTGAGCCCCATTCACAGAACTAACTTCAGACAGAATCCTAAACTTACTACCATTTTGATATTCACAGAAGGCAATTACTCATTTTGGTATTCACAGACGGCACTTACTCATTGATGAGTAAGTGCCTTCTGTGAATACCAAAATGAGTAAGTGCACCTACTCATTTTGGTATTCACAGAAGGCACTTAATCATTGATGAGTAAGTGCCTTCTGTGAACACCAAAATGAGTAAGTGCACCTACTCATTTTGGTATTCACAGAAGGCACTTAATCATCGATGAGTAAGTGCCTTCTGTGAATACCAAAATGAGTAAGCGCCTTATGTGAATACCAAAATGAGTAAATGGTAGTAAGTTTAGTATTTTGTCTTAAGTTAGTTCTGTGAATCTGGCCCAATGTTTTTTTAAGACAACGGAAAATTCAGGATGACATTGAGTGAAAATACGCAGGGGAAGCCATTTGCCAGTGGTCTATTTCCCTGTTTCTTCTCTAATAAACTTCCCTACATTATGGTGTGCCTAGGAATGTGGCATGAGCCTTGAATCTACCTGATGGCATTGGATTGTTCTAGTCACAATTTGTCAATATCTCAGTCCTGCCCTAAGTTGATACACCACATTGCCCCCTCTTGTGGGAGCTGTAGATGGATCAACTCACTGGTGTGAGATTCAGGGGCTTCTGGCCCTGCTCCTGGCCCCAAGGGCTCTGACAGAAACTCTTGTAACTCTTTAGGTGGCCTCAGCTCCTTCACTGCAGTAGCAATAGATTGCCTTTGCATGCAAAGGACCTGAGCACCAGAGTTTAGAAATCCTGGTTTTATTCTGAAAATTAAACCAGAGTAAGACTGCTGTGTGAATTGTTGTTCCCACATCAGACACTGAGTTAAGGCAATGCCTATCAAAGGTCAGTACCTGTATACTACATGATTAGACTGGGAGCACACATAAGTGTATTTGAAAACAACTAGTTAAATACTAAACTGGTAGCATTTCATCAAAATATCTTCCAATATGTTGTTCAAGAAGTGGGGTTTTAGGGAAGGCTGGAATGCATGTTTTGAGGTTCTACGAAGCATCTTCCATCTGTACAAGAGAGAAGTTTTTGAAGCTGCTCTCTGAATGACTACAATTAACAATAGATTCTGAAATTATTTTGAATACTAAGGGGCATATGTACAAGCCCCTATCGCCATGGGAACGTCACTTTTTGTGCTGTTTCCCCTGGCGATAGGGGCCTTGCCTTATATACAAGGCAGCGTTAAGCCACTTAACGTGGCTTAATGCTGCCTTGTTCATAAGGCACCCTTTCACGCTATGTTTAGCATGAATGGGGCGTGCAGTGGGTGTTGTGGTGGGCGTTCCACCGCAACACCCATTGTATTTGACGCTGCCCCCTATGTACAAGGGTGGGATACATAGGAGGCAGCGCCAAAATTAAGACCAGGAAAATCCTGGTCTTAAGTTGGCGAAACGAGGAGAAATGCATTATTTCTCCTCGTTTTTGCTTTTTCCATGGTGCTGTCTTGCGCAGTACACATAGAAAAAGCAAAAAGCCATGGTTTGTTTATGTATATTAGGGTTTCTTTTTCTGTCCATAAACAAACCCTTAAAAAAATGCTATTTTGTAACTTTCATGTGTGCTGCATTAAGAAGCACACATGAAAGTTATAAAATGGCATTTTAGGATTGTTTATGTACAGGAAGGGACACCTTCCTACACATCACCAATCCTCCCCTGCTGCCTGCGTTTGCGCTAAGTTGTTAAACTTAGCGCCATCACAGGGGGAAACACAAGGCTGCACCACATTCTTGTAAATATGGTGCAGCCTTGTGTTTCAAAAGTGGTGGAGCATGTTGTTAAGCCCAGGAGGCTAACGACATGCTCCGCCACTTCATTGTACATACCCCCTAATTTTTAATATAAAGTTTCTTTATTTGTGTTCAAGCAAATATCAAAGCACAGATGTACACATGGTAATATCCAATTGCAATCAAATTGCAGGTAGTCAGTAAATTATTGCTAATTGCGAACAGCACACTAAATTACACTGAGGTTTTGATTGACTTACAAGAATACCATGCTGATTAGTCAAAGACCAATGGTGTAGCTCAGAAGTGCTGTTACGGCTATCATTATCTTAAAGCGCTATTATCTTTAGAAACAAATATATTAAATTGAAAGAATCGCGGAAGCCTCCTACAAAAATATATTAAATACTTAGGAGGATATTCTCAAGAACGTGTGATAACTACCACAAAATCAGCTTAACGCAACTCTTCATATCGCAGTCTATTGCGGGAAAATAACTCTGTGTCAACGTGGTATTCTCAACCCGGCGGCACCATGCGATAGTCCCACGATAATGAGTCAAAAGACCGCGATAAAGTCAACGCGACGCCGCAAAAATGCGAAACACGAATGCAAAAAAAGCTGCAATGAGGCCAATCGTGATACAAAAATCTGCAAAAACCAGCCACAGGCCTGCAATTCCCACATGTCATGCGGGAAAATGCACCATAAAGGTCTAAAAAAAAACCCAGACAAAAGTCAAACAACAGCGAAGCCCAATGGAGGTAGCAGGAGCAAGTGCAGAGGACAACCAGAACCCCACAAGCATCCCGGTGGACCAGCCTGGGACTTCGGGGTCAGGGAAGGGCAAGGACAAGAAGAGTAGGAAGAAAAGGTTCAGTCCGCAGGAAAACAGGATCCTGATAACGGAGTTGATAGAACACCATCAACTACTGTTCGTCACCTCCACAGTGTCACTGGAAACCAAAAATGGAATATGGCAGACCATCGTGGACAAGGTGAATGCAGTCAGAGTGCTGAAGAGGACAATGGAAGAGGTCAAGAGGCGCTGGACTGATGTCAAGCGCAAAACCAAGCAGAAACTCGCAAACAACCGGAAGGCAGCAATGCAGACTAGAGGTGGGAGTCCAGCGCCACAGGAGGAGCTGGACGAAATGGAGGAAATGGTGTCCACAGTCATCAGTGAGGAGAAGGTGGCAGGAGTTTGGGGCACGGACACTGCTCAACATGACCGGACACAACAGCAACAGGATGAGTGACAACCAGGGACTGGGGGGACGGGGGAGATGGGCACAATGGCACACCTGCACAAGTAAGCATAGCACATCTGCGGACAAACCATGCCCCAGACCCCCAACTCCCACCAAGAGACCAATGCACCCAAGTATGCAACATCTCAGCACTGTATAAGCACAGAAGTCAGAGGCACACCGCATGTAGGGGATAAGGGGCAGCCAAATCCAAGCTGCAGGGGTGACTCCGCCAAAATGTGGCACACACACATCACATGCAGAGTACATCAGCATTGACAACAATGAGGCACAATCCGCAACCTCTCTCCTCTGATGACGAAGAGGACCACCACACCTTCGGCTCCGACGCCCTCCAACAGCTCGTGGACAGCCTCCGCAGCCCACTTCCAGGAGCAGGGCAACCCAGCTGCTACGAGGAGAACCCACCCTGTGCACAGAATACACAGCAGGCAGCACCCACCACCATGGCTGCCTCCCAGAACCCCCACGACGAACACATGGCCTTCAAACGTCGTGTGTTGGGGTGGTAGGAGAAGCTGGCTGAACAGGTGCAGGTGGGGTTCGCCGCATGGCAGAGAAACTAGATGCCATACGTGGGTATTTAAGTCCCATCAAGGACCACTCACAGGCCCTAACGGACACCGACAGTCTGCTTCATGCCCTCCAATGAACCATGGCTGACATCACCAGAGTCCTGACTCTGAGACAAGAATGACTGTCTAGTCAGAGTGGCTCCTCGAGCTCGCACTCGAGTTGGGACTCATGCGGAGGCTCATGGAGAACATGGAACGGATGCGTGCAGAAAGAGTGGCTGCCACGGCTGCACACCAGCGAGAGGTAGCTGGGTCCCTCAATGCCATAAAGACCCTCCTCATGGCATTGCTGCCACAAGGCCTGGTGCTGATGCATGCTGCTGCTACCTCTCCATCCACATCTCCGGCCCCTGATGTGTCAATGCCACACAGTGTGGCACACATTCCACCTCCAGCCCCTAATATGACAGTCCCACACAGTGCAGCACACATTCCACATCCGACCCCTGAGGTGTCACTGCCACACAGTGCTGGAGACAGAACACCACCACCAACACATGAGGCACATGAAACAGCAGAGGATGAAGATGCGGATGAATCTGCCTTGGTGGTGAGAAGGAAGCGGTAGCATTCATCTCCACCCTATGGCCTGTTTCTGCTTGGTTCTGCACTCTGCATCATCCCCTTCCACTGTCCCCCGATGCGCTCTGCGACACTCACCTTGGACCTCGACATGGACTGCCATATTCTGTTTGGTTACCAATGACACAGCTATCAGACTACGGACTGAACTCCTCCTCTTCTGATGTACCTGTCATTCCCTGAAGAACTCTGGCTGGCCCTCCACGGGCAAACAATGTGAAGTGGGGTTTGTATGGCCCTGTACTGCTCTGGCTTCAAAACTTCACAGATTGTGCAATAAACATTTGTGGTCACATCGATGTGTCATGCCTATGATCTTTCAAGCGTGGAAATATGGATGAATGTAGGGTCAGTGATTCCCCCTTACGTTCATGTTGCTCATGTTGTGGGACTTGGGTCACGGGTGACACATTGCCGATTGCGGCACGGGTGGCGCCGACACTACAACGGGGACACACACATTAGTTACTTCCTTGTCCAGCCCAGAATGAACCACGCCCAGTGCCCCGTGGTCATTGTTCACACCCTAACGCTGGACTGGCTTACGCTCACAGGGGGGGCGACAACGCTATATGTCCTAGGTCTTCCCTGTATGGATCTTCTGCTCACAGGTCTAGTTGTCAGCATGCCACAGCCACTTCCTCATGGCTGGTTTACACCCACACCATACCCATCCAGCACAGCTTTCACAGGACATATGCCCCTGCATATATAAAGGGCCTGGCACACATGCTGGACGCCATTTCCACTCTATAACTGGGTGTCTCTGTGTGGTTCTCATTTATGCATGAGGTCCTAGGGCCCTGCCACAGCACATTGCCGGGGGTGACATGATGGTGTCCGCACCATGAGACTCAATCATAAAGGGTCCATGGCTGTGGTGCACTGACTTGGTGGCACCGGATACACTGCTGCAGGCACAGGCACACTGCCACAGGATGGTGTCTTGCGGTGCAGTGAGATAGGGGCACCTGAACTGCTGAGCGGGGGTGCAGCCTGCGATGATGCGCTGCCCTGGCGGTCCGGACTGGTGGGGATTAGTGTGCGCCCTGCTGGACCGCTGTGTAGGCCTGAGCCAGCGGGCAGTGCAGGCCTCCCGCCACATGGCGTTGCCTCGCGGTTCACAGAGTTAGTGGCACCTATAGGGCTGAGTGGGTGTGCAGCCTGCGATGATGCCCTGTGCACTGATATGGTCTCTGCCATTGCGTAATCAAGACCCAGAATCAAGTGAGTGACCTGGTGGCCCGCAATACGTGGCTGCATGATCTGGAGGGTGCCATGGTCGTGGGCCCTGGGCTTGGTGCTCCCACCAGCACGAGGTGTGCCCTCTTGGAGACATGACGGTGTCAGAAGGTGAGCAGTGAGGCCTGGTTGAGCAGGGGTGGGCAATCACTGCTGGGCGGCAGGAGGGGCTGGGGTATGGTAGCCTGTGTGCGCAGGGCGGGCAAGCGATGATGGTGTGTGCAACTGTATTGACTCTGCCATTCATGTCTCTGTGTACTGTTTCAGATAAGGGACCTGGGGGACTGCTGTGTATACCGGCACGTGGTTGGAGACACCTCGGTGGGAGCAGGTGAGCAGTGAGGCCTGGGTCTCAGTGTCGGGTCTCTCTCTCCCTCTCATTCTCTCCCTCTCTTTCTCTGCCTCTCTTTCTCTCTCCCTCTACCTCTCTTTTTCTCTCCCTCTCTCTCTCCCTCTCCTTCTCTCTCCCTCTCTCTCCCTCTCTTTCTCTCCCCCTCTCTCTCTCTCTCTCTCTCTTTCACTCTCTTTCTCTCTCCCTCCCTCCCTCCCTCTCCCTCTCTTTCTCTCGCTCTCTTGCCCTCTCTTTCTCTCCCTCTCTTTCTCTCCCTCTCTTTCTCTCTCCCTCTCTCTCCATATCTTTCTTTCTCTCTCCCTCTCTTTTGCTCCCCCTCTCTCTCTCTTTTGCTCTCTTTCTCTCTCGCTCCCTCTCTCTCCCTCTCTTTCTCTCTCCCTCTCTTTCTATCTCCCTCTATCCGCCCCCTCTCTCTCTCTCTCTTTCGCTCTTTCTCTCTGTACTTTGATGGGCTCATGACACACCTTCTTATCTGTATTTCTGTCTTGACTTACAGAATGCCCAGAGAAGACCCGCCGTGCCTCTTCAGAATTGTTTTTTTGTTTGGTTTGTAATAAACGTTTTATTGGATTATATGATATGAATGTTTGATTTCCCTTTTTCTGGTCACACCTGTATGTTAGGTGTTGTGATTGTGCCACTTCAGACGATTTGTGGTTCATGGTTTCGTGGAGTTGATGTGCATTCTCTTTGTCCAAATGGGTCCTGGGTGGGTGGTAAGTCCTGGGAGTGGTGGCGGTGGGTGTTGTTGCCCTATTGGGGCTCCGGGCTGCACGTTCAGTAGATCGGTGCATCTGTTGTTCTTCATGTTTGGCAATGGGCTTTGCTCCCTTGTCTGCTGCAGGTTGTCGTCCGACTTTACATCAGGTCAGCGCATGGGTTAGTTTCCTGCTGCTAACGCGCCTTATCGCATGCTTTGTGATCTTATTGCCAATCTGGCTGGTCGTTGAGAATGTTGTAGAGTGGTGTTGTTGCGGCTTTTTGCTCTGGAACGCCTACTCTGCATCTCATTAGGGTTAGCTGCCCGGGTCAACTGTGGCGATGTTTTTTGCGACTGCTATCACAGGTAAACTGGTGATATGGGTTGTTAGCACCAGCTTGTGAATGGGGCGTTAAATTTATCGCAACTTTGGCTATGCTAAAGTGCCAATAACTCAGCGATAGATCCTTGAGAATATGCCCCTTATGTTTTATGAGTTATGCATTGAAAAATGTAGTCTTTGAAAAACTGCTATGCAAAAAAACAGCCAAACATATGATATCCAATACGCTACCTCCTTTCTCACCCCCTCATCCCACTGAGCCCACTATGCATGCCCTTCAAATGCGTTATAAAAAAGTATAAAAGTCCTGGCTGGTGGATTGAGCGATATTTGGGTCCTGGGCCTGCTGTGCACATCAATGCCTACGCTGAGTTTGTTCTGGTGGCACAAGGTATTTCCACACTCATGGCCAATTGCCATGCCCTACACCTAGAGGCTACAGTACGTGGCTGAAGATTATCCACAGCTTATTGTGTTATGCAGTATTCATTGTACATCATTAAAAAGTCTACAAAACTGGGTTTTTTTTAATCTAAAGGAAAGCTATTATGATGATGATGATAGCACTTGTAATAGGAAACAATTAATTTTGCCTGAAAACTTAATTAGAACAGTTGTTTTTATTACACTGAGAACCCCAAACACTAAAACGTTGGGGTTGCAGTGAGCAACTCACCAAATGCCACCCCAATGCACTACCTATAACTTCAAGCTCAGAGTGACAGATTACATCACTTAATAACATCATTAATGTCATCAGAGGCCACATCTTATTTAACTATAAATCTCAGGCCACCATAATGATTGTATTATTCTTTATCATATTCATTTCGAGAGAATAAGTAACATTCAAATCATCACATAGAAACAAGAGCACAGTTTTAACAATGAACTTAAGAACCACATAAAAATACATTCAACAAATGAAGGTGTGTTTCTTATAACGAAGAACACTGATTGTAGGAGAGTCCGCTAGCCCTCTCAAGGCTAATTTTTATTTTAAGTGTTTGTTTGTTAATAACGTCAATGGCATTTTGACCCAGAAAGGTGGCCAGGTGAGGTGGCAATGTCGATGCGGCTTCGCCTGGTTCAGCTCAAAATTTTGCATCGGGTGTATTTTGATGCAAAGTTGTTGCATAAATTGGGAAGACGTCGTGACGCACTTTGTTTACGACACTGTCACCAAATAGGGACATTTCTACACATCCTATGGGCATGCCCCCACATCCAGCAGTACTGGATAGAGGTTACCCGACAAATGGCGAGGGCCATAGACAAACACGTCGCTCCTTCTCCCCAGCTCTGCCTCCTTAATGTGTGGGAAGCGACGGACCTCAACCAGATGGAGCAGGAGTGGGCGGCCCTGGGGTGGGCCATTGCCAAAATAAATATTGCACAGAAATGGGGGATAGATACAGTGCCGATGCTGCGCGCTTGGGCCTCGGATATGGAACTGGCCATGGTGGCTGAGAAAACGGTTTATAAACACCGAGGCTGCCCGCGAAAGTGGGACCATAAGTGGGGACGATGGAACAAATACCGGGGGGACATTTGTATTTCTCCTACAGTTGAGCTTAGGAGGGAGAGGCGGGCTTTACTAGAGACATAGGGAAACGCACATTGACTCGAAGATGGAAGACCGTTGCCTATACTCTACCTGGGGGACGTTCCGAGGCCCAGGGTGGGGAGCTGCCCCTTTTTTAGGCTGCTTTATTAAGAGAGGGGGGCTTTTGCTGATTGTCATAATATCGTATTGTTGTCTCCAATTCCAGTATAATTATTTTGCCAGTAGAGATGTCAATCTAAATGTCAAGTCTGCTGCACTGCTGTGAAATTGGTTTTCAATAAAAAGTTATATTAAAAAAAAAAAGAAAGGTGGTCAGGTCTCATCTGGATTTAAACAATGGGGGAGCATATGAATAAAACCCAAAGGTATACAGTAATATTATAGAGAGAAATGGAGTGGTCTTAAGAAGAGGCAATGTGAAGGAGTGATAAATGTAGGAGAGTAGGATCTGCTTCACATGGGTACCCCCACTTTTTGCTGGTGATTCACTGCTTTTCGACATTAGTCTGGCTGTGGCCCTGCTAATCAGGACCACAGCCTAGCTGCTTCCTCTCTAAAATGGTTTCCATGTACATTAGGTACATATCTAATTGGATTCTGGAGTTCCTTATAATCCCCTAGTATATGGTATACTATGTACCTAGGGCATAGGTACCTCAGAGGCCTACCAGGGGTTGCAGCATATATTATGCCACCACTGGGAAGCACTCCAAAATGGCACCACAGGCCTACTACTGCAGCCTGGGTAAGGATGTGCTTGCGCCCCTTACAGTGGTATAGGCTACCTATATACACACCTATATACAGACACATATAAACCTATAAGCCACTCCTATGGCAGGCTTTGACAATCCTGAAGGCAGAGTGCCTGGTTTTATGTGAAAGGGTGCCCAAGCATAAGCTGAGCCCCTCTGCAGCTTTCGGAAATACTTCCTTATGGCTGTTCTGTGATACAGCCATACCATATACTCTTAAGTGCATTATAACCTTGCGGTAAATGCTAACTTTGGAATGGCTGCATCAAGACATGTCGTGTTTCGTGTCAAACACTTTGGAATACTACCCCCCCCACCAGTTCTGGCGGCGGGGGTAGCATTCCACCCTTCTAGAGGGATAGACATGTTCACACAGGCTAAACCTGGTAGGACTTTCCTGAGCATTTGGCATCACAAAATGGATGCCTCTGCCACAGACACAGGTCTGGCCTCCTGCTGCTGACCGAAACTCTGGCAGGGGAGGCCTGTACAATAGGTTTCCTGTCGAAGGGAGGTGTGACCACCTCCCCAGACAGGCAGATGTGTATTGGGGCTGGGAGGGAGCACTCTCTGGTGCTTTGAAGTCCTGCACTGGGGGCACGGTTGCTGTCCCTGTGCATAGCCCAGTTCAAACCGGTTGCAGGGGCTACCTGTCCCTGCTCTGGTGCGAAACTGGACAAAGGAAATGGGTGTAACCACCCCTCTTTCCAGACCCACCCATAGGTGGGGCCTTAGAGTTAGTCCATCCCCTAAACTTACTATAAGTATAGGAATCCAGTCCCTAGGGCTTTAAATTACCCTGGACGAAACTATGCATCATATATCCTGGACCTTCGACTTTCTATCACGACTAGAAGACGTAAGAAATCTCCCTTGGGATCAAGGAGTGACTCCACTGCTTGGCAGGCACCAAAGAAGCAACTGACCGGTCTGCATCGCTGAAGCTCCCGCCGGACGCCGAAGTCTTTGCATCACCAGAGGTGGATTTCCAGACTTCCCCGAGGCTACCTGTCCACAGCAAAGCTGAGGCCCGTGGCTATCGTGGGTGACGTGGAACCGTGACCCCTGGACACCGTGAACTTTTGCAGCAACACTATCTTCCTGGCCCTCCTTGAAGTTGTGCTTTGGGCTCCAAGTAGCCCCAGCCTTGAGCACCTCCTGCTCTGAAGATTGTTGGCCTCCACTCCACGAGTGACCCGTGGGCCAGCTTCAAGTGCGACTGCTTGAAGCTCCTTTGCAATCACTAGCCGTTGGCTAGCAGGTCCCCACGAAGGCAACTCCTTTTCTACTTGGGCTTTCCTGGTTGCTCTAGATGTGCCCTGACTTACCCTTGCTGGGTGAGTCCCTCAGACCTTGCTGGGTGGCACCGCAGTCCTTTCTCTGAATTCCAGTGACTTGCCGTTGCCAAGGCTTGTTTGGTCCATTCTGGTTGCCAACACCGCAGCACTCGACAGACTTTGTGGGACAGCTCAAATCCGGCTCGTGGGCTTCGTCGACGCCTTTTGGACCTCGTGGCTGAAGAGTCAAGACACCCATCAACTCACCTGAAGCACCCGACTTCTGTGGCATTGGTCCATCCTGCCCCAGGTCACTGGCAAGTGACCCAGACTCTGTCCCCTCTGCTTTCAGGTTCCTTCCATCCCAGATCCAGGCTTGGATCACTGCAGACATTTCTCCTCTTCACGGCAGCAGCAGTTCTTTGCAGGCTCCCATTGAAATCAACGACACAACCCGACACCCGGCTTCCATGAGTGAGGTAACTCGAGTACTCCGGTGCTCTCGTGGGTGCTAGCCCTAGAACTTCTTAAGTTCAAAAGGGTTTGGTCCTGACTCGATTAGAAGTGTCCCTAATCTTTACATTTCTAACCGTAACATTGCCCATAGAAGATAACGGGAACCCGCGGTTGTGTTTACACACTGCATACAGTCCCCTTGGGTCCCCTGTGTCACTACCTTGGGTGGTTCCTTGGGGTCCCAGTGATTCTAGAGGCTATAGGCCTAGTGTCTATTCCAATTGTGGTTCTTATACCACTTTTTTGGTATATGGTTTGGTACGCCCCTAGGGCCCAAACGTGTATTTGTGCTATTACTGATAATTGCTGACTTGTAAACTAAGTACTTCGAACTCCAGTCTCATAAAGAGACTAGAGGGGTGTGTTTTATACTAAATACATATATTTTAAATATATACCTGGTGTGGTTGTCTTTTCATTTGATCATTCAAGAGATTATAGACTGGTAAAACAAGCTGCTTTACATTCCTTCAAGACTTAGCCTGAAGGCTGCTCTCCATAGCTACCACTAGGATAGCTTTCAATAAAGGTTGTCTTTAATCTATCACCTTAAGGGTTTTTTGGAAAGATACAAGATGCCCACTAGAACTAGTGGACAGCATATATCAGGCCACCTTCTCACAATAAACACTACCTTGCACCTAAGAAATCAATTTCCGCCTTCCATAGGATAAGATAGAAAAGAGCATGTGACAACAGCCAATGGATTAACGGGTGTCAGCATGTGAGGAACTCCGATTTTCGATCACAATCGAATCGACCCGCCATTTTGTGGCCCGCCGCCATTTTGTGTTGCCATCACTCAAGCAGCAAGGCGAACAAAGTCTATTCTGCTTTTTCTGTAGCCTGGTGTCGAAATACGCCCTCGGCCTATATTTGCAAAGCTGGTGTTAGAACTAGCCGAGTACACTAATCCCTGTCTGGCTTTTCTAATTCCTGTCTCAACTATCTGTTGGCTCACACTATTGTTTTCTGACCTTATCTTATCGACTGGCCTTCACTGTCTCCTGCTAGCATTCTCTTGTTTCACGACTGTCCTCCAATACACACAAACGTATCTCGCCACCTGCAAGTTAGTTATGAATCTGTTAATAAATTAGTTTGAGGGTGGGATGACAAACACAGTTGGAGGAGAGGTCTCTTCGAGTCATCTGATATTTCTGTTTTCAAATCTTTTCTATTGGTTCCGCCTTGTTTTCCAACTTACCTTATTGGCTCTTTCTTGTATGCTCTGGGAGTGTATTTCGTCAATAATTGTATCATTGTATAGTATTTAACCTGATGCACCACAGAGTGAAGTGGCAGTCTCCTGAGAGCCTACTTTGTGTACTTCTAGGATAACTGTACTAGCTGCAGCTAAATAAATCCAATCTTCTAACGCCGACAGAGTGTCCCGTGTCTCTGTGTAGCGAAGCAGGAGAACTCCGGAGACTTTGGGCGTACCCGGCGCCGCCTGGTCCAAAAGGTTCTGGTTCTGGTTCTTCACATGGAATATAATAATGGTAACTTACTCAGGGGTAGAGAATGGTACCTGGGAAGGCTATCACAATAGTATCAGATTGTGCATCAATATCAATGGTATACAAATCGAAACAAAGATTGTATATGGGCCCGCTTACCCCTGGTGTCCCATTCAGGAAACAGAAATCAGCATGAAAAGGAGTGCGTCTAGTGGCGTGGAGCTGCATGGTGTGCAGGAAGCCAATGTCAATTGTATACACTTGTTTGGGGCCACTTACCCCTGGTGCCCCATTCAGGAGACTGAAATCAGCCTCAAACTGAGACACTCCAATGGATGCACTCTGCGGCACTGAGGGAGATATTCACAACAAACTGCGATAATTATCGCTAAGCTCGGTTAGCGTGACTTTTATTATCGCTGTGTAACGCCGGAAATTATCGCCTTGTTAGCGGCGTATTCACAACACGCCGCTAGCAGGCGATAGTTTCCTGTACCGGGTCAAATGTCAAGCAATAAGATTAGCTTTACGGCGATAAATATTCTCACGCTGACGTGAAAAAAGTGGCGATGGGCCAATTAGCGATCCGAAACGGATCGCTAACCAGCGCCAGGCTTGCATTTTCCAAGGTAGGCGGGAAAAATCAGTATAAAACGCCCGCTAAGCAGCCCAAACACCCAAAAAATAAAAATAAAAGCAGGAAGTTTGAGAGAAGCCATGGAGGAAGCTGCCGGACCAAGCACAGAGGCCAACAACAATCCCACAAACACCAATGAGGACCAGCCATAGACCCAGGGGAAGAGGAAGAGGAAGACGTGGTTCAGTCAGCAGGAAAACCAGGTCCTGATTGTGGAGGTGACCGAACATCAACAACAAATTTTTGTCACCTCCACTGTGTCATTGGCAACCAAAAATGCAATATGGCAGTCCATCGTGTCCAAGGTGAACGCTGTCGGAGAGGTGAGGAGGACAGTGGACACTTGCAAGAAGCACTGGCATGATGTCAAGTGCAAAACCAAGTTGAAACTTGCAGCCAACCCGAAAGCAGCAATGCAGACTGGAGGTGGGAGTCCAGCACCACAGGAGGAACTGGATCGGTTGGAGGAACAGGTGCCCGCTGTCATCAGCTAGGAGACAGTGGTTTGAGTTCCGGGACATGATACTGCTGAACAGGAGCAGTCACAACAGCAACAGGGTGAGTACCAACCCGAGACTGGGGGTCGGGGCATATGGGCCCAATGGCACCCATGCACAATTAAATCTCTCTACTGGCTACCACATTGCTGCGCTTGCGCTTGCATTAGCGCTGTGTTTTTTAGCATTTCCTTGTTTTGTATTTGTGTTTGAGATTGTGTTGAACTTACCCCTGTTTTTAAGTTCTCGCTTGCAGCTCGCGCTCCTATTTCCCTCACTGCATTTAAAAGAAGGCATTTTTGCCAGAAGCACCACCACTTTGGTGGGTCCGGGTCCCGGGGGCGAACTTTGGTGGGCGCCATTTTGGATTGGGGCACTTGATCCGGCGGCCGCCGCCATCTTGGAGCGGACTCGCGCGCTAAGGGCTTATTGGAGCGCCTATTTAAGGCGGTCCTCTGTGCGGCGGCTGTCTCTACTGGCTACCACACTGCTGCGCTTGCGCTTGCATTAGCGCTGTGTTTTTTAGCATTTCCTTGTTTTGTATTTGTGTTTGAGATTGTGTTGAACTTACCCCTGTTTTTAAGTTCTCGCTTGCAGCTCGCGCTCCTATTTCCCTCACTGCATTTAAAAGAAGGCATTTTTGCCAGAAGCACCACCACTTTGGTGGGTCCGGGTCCCGGGGGCGAACTTTGGTGGCCGCCATTTTGGATTGGGGCACTTGATCCGGCGGCGGCCGCCATCTTGGAGCGGACTCGCGCGCTAAGGGCTTATTGGAGCGCCTATTTAAAGTCGCTTGTTCCCACGCAGCGGGACGCGCAAGTGGACGCCTTCGCTTAGCCTGAGTCGTGCCGGAGTCCTGCCCTCTGCGCTCCGGAAGCGCTGGGGCGGCGGTGGACTGCGGCCCGGTAAGCCTCGGACGAGGATGATCTGTTACACCTCAGCGACGCTGCGCGCCCTGCAGACTGTTTCTTGTTCTTGTCGCTCTGTTTTCCCGGGCCGTGTCAAGGGTAAACGGCGTTGCCCGGGCTGTGGCTGGTCGCCTGTGTGGACTCCTGTCACCGTCCACCGACCAGCAGTGGCTCGTGTTAAACATCTGTGCCTGCTGCTCAATACGAGGTCAGTAGGTAGCCATGCCCTGTACATTTATGTTCTCCTTGTCAGGGAAAATCCATTATGTCTTCTACTGACTGAAACCTGGTTGGGCGAGGCATCCAATCCGGACATTTTCTCAGCCATTCCTCCGGCGTATAATATCTTCCGGCAGGACAGAGCGAAGGAAAGGGGTGGCGGGGTTGCTTTGGTGGTGAAGAAGAGCGTGTCCTGCTCAGTTCTCCCCCTGAATTCCATTGGGGGTTCCGAGTCCCTTGCCTTTACGCTCAGACTGTCCCCGTGCCAGGCTCTGAAGGGGCTGCTGGTATACAGGCCGCCTGGCCCTGTGGGTTCCTTTTTGGATGACCTGCAGATGGCCATTTCCGAACTGGCGCTGTCCACACAGCATTGTGTGGTGGCGGGCGACTTTAATTTCCATCTGGACGTGGGGGACGATTCGGACTCAACTAAATTGCTGGATATTACATCCCCGCTGGGCCTTGTACCTTTTGTGATGGGTCCTACACATGAGAAAGGGCATACCCTGGACCAAGTGTTTTCGTCGGTCCCGACTGTTGATATTGAAACCCTGCCCGTGCTCTGGACGGATCACAGGCTGATTAGGTTCTCCGTGTTGGAGAACGGGCGAACGAACAGCAGCGCCCCCATACTGCCCAGACCAGCTGTGAGAGCGTTGCATAGAGTGACGCCCGATATGCTGGAGCAGGCGCTTGTGGATCATCCATGCCCCTTCTCGGGCGATTTGGAACGGGACACTGAGGCTCTGCAGCTGTGGCTGACTGTAAGGTTGAATGATCTTGCCCCAAGGGCGGCCCCCCGGTCCACGGCAATACGGCGATCTGCGCCGTGGTTTACGGAGGCGCTGCGCGTGGCTCGCAGCCAATGTAAGTTTGCTGAGCGGGCCTGGCGCCTTCAGTATGACGGGAAGGCCAAACTCGCCTATAGGTCGGCTGTGAAGGCTTATCACCGGGACATCCTGTGTGCAAAGAAGGAATATCTTGCTAGGAGGATCGAGGCGTCGGTGAACTCCTGTAAGGAGATCTTCACTGTGGTGAAGGAGTTCACGACCCCCAGCTCCAACTTGCCCCTTCCAGTTTCACCTGACTCGTGGGCGTGTGATCTTGCCAGCTTCTTTACAGATAATATCAAGGCGATTCAGGCCTCCTTCTTGGAGAGGTCGGAGGAGGGGTGTCGCGGCTCCGGGGCGGGACGCGTTCCATCGTCCACGCCTGTTGCTGTGCTGTCGGACTTTCCATCTGTTTCTAGCGATGCGTCCCTGTTGCTGCTGGCCAGCCTTAAATCAGGCTCGCCGCTAGACCCCTGCCCTGCCAAATTTTTGGCCAGGATGGCGGCGATGGTGAACCCACTGGTCAACCCCCTTCTCAATGCCTCCTTGAGGGAGGGGAGTGTCCCACGCACCTGGAAAAGGGCGATGGTGATCTCTCTCCTGAAAAAGCCCGGTTTGGATGCCGAGGTCCTGGCCAACTACAGGCCAATTTCTCTTCTTCCGGCTCTGGCGAAGATCACAGAGAAACATGTGCATGGCATCTTGTCTGGTTTCTTAGAAACAAACAATCTACTTCATCCATCCCAATCCGGATTCCGTCCTAATTTAAGTACGGAAACGGCTCTGCTGGAGGTCTCGGAGGTCATTTGCGAGACTTTGGATGTTGGAGGCAAGGCCATGCTTGTCATGTTAGATCTGTCGGCGGCCTTTGACACCGTCCCCCATGTGGCGCTCCTCGCCAGACTCCATGACATCGGCCTTAGGGGGACGGTGCTCAAATGGTTTACATCTTTTCTTGAGGGCCGCCGCCAGACGATCTGGGTTTCCCAGAGCTCCGCTGAGATGCCGCCATTGGGAGACGGAGTTCCACAGGGTTCTGTGTTGAGCCCGACGTTGTTTAACATCTTCATGTCCCCTCTGGCGCCCTTGGTGGAGACTTATGGGGCCCAGATCGTGTCATACGCAGATGACACGCAACTCCTCTTCACCTGCGGAAAAGATCAGGCATTTGATGGAGAGAGTATTCGGGGGTGCTTGGGAATGGTCTTCGACTGGTTCCAGCGGAATAGCCTGAAGGCCAATTCCAGCAAGTCGGAGGTTTTATTCTTTGGCTGTGCTACTGACCCGGAGTGGCAGGAATGGTGGCCGTTGGATATGTGTCCTCCTGCACAGTCATCGCTGGTTGCCAAAAACCTGGGAGTCAAGCTGGACAATAAGCTTATGTTGAGAGCGCATGTTCTTGGTCTGGCTGGCACCTGCTTTGGCATTTTGAAGATGCTCCGCAAGTTTCTACCATTGCTCTCTGTGGAGCACAGGCGGATCACTGTGCAAGCTCTTATTGGATCCAGGCTGGATTACGCGAACGCCCTCTTCCTTGGCCTCCCGGATTATTTGGTCCAGCGCCTGCAGGTGGCGCAGAACTCTGCCGCTCGTGCCATTTTTGGCCTTCACAGGCGAGCACAAGTATCTGGGCTGCTGCAGACGCTTCACTGGTTGCCCATCCGGAAGCGGATTATGTTTAAATCCTTGACGCTGATGCATAAAGCACTTTTTGGCTCTGGCGCGAGGTATTTGCAATGGAGGCTGTCTTTTTACCGTCCAGCCCGTTCACTGCGGTCAGAATCTCTTTTCATGGCCGTGGTTCCGCGTGTGAGGAAGGCCCGCACTGGGGGGCGCTCTTTTAGCCTCAAGGCCCCTCAGCTTTGGAATTTGCTTCCACTGGTTTTACGCAGCACTTCTAATTTGCTTCAGTTTAGGAAGAGCCTGAAGACTTGGCTTTTTAACCTTTAGGTTTTCTTTTCTCCTTTTTTTTGTGCCTAGTGGTCTGTTATTGGTCTGTTGTGTTATTTTACACTGAGCTGCATGTGGAAAGCGCCGGGACACTCTTTCTGAGTAGCCGTGCGCTATATAAACACAATATAACATAACATAACATAACATAACATAAATATATTGCAGTGAACACCCACAATGAATGCGGAACTTGTCACAGATATCCTTGGCCAAGATGGCATAGACACATAAAACACTACTCAACCAATAAATTGCAAGACACATATTGGTGGGCTCACAAACCTGGAAATGTGCCCTGAAAAGTCAAACAAATATAGTCCAAGTATCATTTCACACCACACAATAAGGCCTACGTGAAAGAGCAAAGGCACACATTGATTGGAGATGCTGCAGGCTGTCAAAAAGGCCCTCTCACCTCAACAAAATGCATATGCATGTGCCTGTATGTTGGAGTTGTGTGCAAGATTGTGCATGTGCATCAAGGTTGACACAACTACACATACACAATCTTGCACACAACCCAGACACACGTGCACAATGCTGCATGACTGCTGACATTGGTGGTGGCATGCCAGCTCATGCACATGATCAGTCAGACACACACACACTGCATCCTCATGTTTAGTATCAGAGAGATGTGGCCCTGTGCAGACAATATGTATATGTGTGCTGATGAGGCAAGAGGGGCATGTAGACATCCTGCCACATCTCAAGTAAATGTGCCTGCCTGCTAGTCCATGAGATGCAGTCCTGTGCACACAATGACGGCTCGCAGTGGGACTGCTGCGGGGCAGTGGTGCTGGGTGGTGGTGCAGGGCGGGCTTGTGTTAGGTAAGTCCATAAATAAATGTAACTAATTACCTTGTGCTTGCTGCATTGCCAACTCGGCGATGCAGCAAGTGCAAGGTAACTAGTTAAAATCACTTATTCACTAACCTAACTCCAGCCCTCGTATGTCCAAATCCACTACACCCCATCCTGCCACTCTCTCTACCTGCACCACTGCAACGCACCAACTCCTCGCAGCACTCCCATGTGAGCCGTCACTGTGTGTACACCACGTGAGAAACCATCTATTGACTATGCATACCAGAAACACATGCAATGTCACGATATTATGAGTAAGCAACCTACTAGCTCAAAGGTGCATATCCCACAATGCACACAAACAACAGACTATACACAAAACACAATGTAATACAACTAGCAGGGCGGCAATGCCTACAACACCACAGTGCAGGGACAATGCCTATCAGGAATGTGTCAACAAAATATGTACTGCGTGACTTGTCTGTGTGCCTGACTCACAGAACTACAATGTCCCTGTAAAGAAGTATGACAACCAATGTATGACAACAAGCAGGGACAGCAAAGCTGTAACCAATAATGACAACTAGCCAAATGGCACACTCACCCTTTAGGCCTATTAGCACACCTACCCTCTGAAGTGTACACATATACCATACAGAAAACACCATTCAACATCAGTCCTGGGGTGAGTTGCACATCACAACTTATATGCATATAATCTGTTTGTTAAGTCAATGGTGTCAGTGAACAAACATGCAGTCATGGTTGTTATCACCCACACGCAAAGCCATGCATTGAATAATCTGAGCCAGGACAGCATGTATCATCCATGTGAACAGCTGCGTGGCACACACACGAACACACATCACCCTGTTATTTGCAACTGTTGGTAGGCTGGTGGTTACAATGTCTGAGCACCACAAATACACAATTTGAAATCCACATCCACAAATCCAGGCTCACTTACACACTGCACATAGTGTCACCGTTGAGAGTAATGTGTGTTGACACTGTCTGTCCATCCAGCAACAACAATAGAAACTCATGCAGCACCATACTCACAATGGGTAAGCCAACAGGAGTGCAGTAAGCAATGCATGCAAGACAAATCACAATAGACAAAGTGACCTGGATGCACATGTGTGCAACATAGTGCAGCACACGTTTAAACAGAAAATATACCATGGTAGCTAATGCGCATAAACGGGGCCCTCCTCGCCCATAACTAATCTCGCTACTCACACATGCACATGTGCACTACCCAGCAAAGGTGCGGGTCTGTGAGCCACACTCACAAAGCAAGTGACAGTGCATGATGTATAGCATGCCCATCCCCCAAACGTCTCATCATGGTGCAGGCCACGTCACTGAGGTGGCTGAGTTTGGACCATATCCTTAAAGGAGCAGGTCATACTCTGACACATCCTCGTGTACATACAACCCCTGATGTAAACAAGACATCTGCTGACAATAAATGCACAAGTGTCGCAACTCTGTCGAAGACACATATATACCCCAGGTTGCTACATCTCAGCATTGTAAATGCACAGAAGTGAAGGCTCACTGCCTGAAAGGGATAAGAGGTATTAAAAATTCATCTGAATGTGCGAGTATCCCACAATGTAGCGCACACACATCTGTGTGCAGGTGGGATTGTTCCTTCTGTGGGGGTAGTAGTAGGGGGATGGGACACAGACGGTACAGGCTGGGATCCACCCCTGGCGCCAGAGGGGCTTGGGTTGGGATGTGTGCCACTGGGTTGGCCATGTATTGAGACCCCAGACAACTCTTTCCATGTACCAGCCGCCCGTTACTCCTGGTACCTACGCGCCATGTTGCAATACCCTTGGCTGACTTTCTTAATGTGTTGTTACCACTCCATCCTCACCTGGAAGGTGTGTAACTCCGCTGGCATCATGTTGTCTGTAAAATATAAGCAATGTGAAATTGTAAGTCATTCATACCATGTCAATGTTCTCCATTCAAATACATAATACAAGATCACTTCAACATGGGTGCCTATACTCTAAAGTAACTATGTGAAGTCAGAGAGTGAGCATGACAACTAAAAGTGGGATCCTGGATCACTGACTACATGCTGGGGAGACTGACATAACAGTGCATGGCATGGGACATGTCCTGCCACAACCAATTTAGACTGACAGGGGGATATTCACTAGGAAGTGGCAGAGAGAGGCGTTAGGCTTCTTGGTAAGGGTGGGCGTAGTGGGCGTAGTGGGGCTACGTGAAGCAGCACGTAGTGTGCCCAAATCTACGCACACTACGCGCTTCGCGTAGCCCCACTACGCGCCACCCGCCACCCACCCACCCTACTTTTAAAAGATAAAATGAATTTGTAATAAAGCAAATTAAAGGCACTTACCTGACGCGCGGCGTCTCCCGGGGCTCCCTCTTCCTGTTTTTCAATTTTCCTGACAAATGCGCATGCGCGGACGCCCGCGCATGCGCATTTCTTGCGAGAAATGCGCATGAGCGGGCGTCCGCGCATGCGCATTTGTCAGGAAAATTGAAAAACAGGAAGAGGGAGCCCCGGGAGACGCCGCGCGTCAGGTAAGTGCCTAATTTGCTTTATTACAAATTTATTTTACCTTTTAAAAGTACGGCGGGCGGGAGGCGGGTGGTGGGCGGCAGGCAGCTACGCTTCGCCCACGTAGTGTACGTAGGCGCTGCCTGCTTCGCCTACTTCGAAAACTGCGAAGCAGGCAGCGCTACGTACACTACGTGAACGAAGCGTAGTGTCGCGCCCAGGATTACTTCTTGGCTCAACGCCTCTCTAGGCCACTTTGTAAGCACAAGGCTGCACCATATTCACAAGGATATGTTGAAGCCTTGTGTTTCCCCCTGCTATAGTGCTAAGTTTCACAACTTTGCGACAATGCAGGCACCCTTGCACCAGAGTGCAAGGGTGTCTGCAAGCAGGGATGTATGTGCATGCACAGGCAGGAGTCTCTTCCTGCACATGTACAAACAGAAAATATCAGTTTGGGACTTACATGTGTGCTTCTTCATGCAGCAGACATGTAAACACGTTGGGTGGCTGAACACTAACTTGTCCATGAGGTGCTGTAACTCTCTCCACCACTAATACACAATAGGTGACGCACTGATGTTTGAAAGTGTGAAACATTCTGTACTCTAAATTGTCACTCATGCATGTCCTCAATCTGCTAATATCACAACGTATTAAATCAAAATACTCAGGCACTTACAAAACAAACTGTTACAATGCAATCACCATAGTGACGGCACCCTGGAGTCATGATGGTTATAGTGTTGTTATGTGTAATGTTTTCTCACAGATAGCTTTCAAGAGGCATACATTTTGAAAGTATTATGGCACTGCAATAATCGCAGCGCTAAAGCATGCCTCAGAAATACATGTGAAGTAATGTCAAAACTTGGGACAGATGTGCTTGTACACATGATCCAGAGTCTGACATGGAATGACCTCAAGGAGATAGCTTGACAACACCATTGCAGTGGCCAAACATGGCAATGAGATTCAGACGTCCTTCTTAGCTAGGTGTTTGGTGAACATGCCATTGATATGCTTGGCTCTAAGAAATGCACTGCCACTTATGTGAAGCTGTTATCCATCATACCTACTAAATCACAGTGCAGACCTGTGTCTGAGCATGCACGGACTGAAAACCACTGCCTACTTGTGCATGATCGTGCCCACTTGCACTGTCATCTCACTTAAGGATGTACACGCATTCCATGTCTGATGATACTCATCTGCAACACCACTTACATGTCTCCTCTCCTATCAGTGCACTCTGTAATCCACATGCATGTGCTGTTTAGGGGTGAGCGGAATTTGCGTAGTCGCCCTACGCAAAGCTCCACGAAACGGTAAAAAATCTCCGTGAGCACGCAAAAGTTCCGCAAACAAACTGAATTGCTTGTTCCGCCCGTTCGCAATGCTTTTTTCCTGTTCGCAAACGATGTATGCGTGCTCGGAGAGAAATATCTCACAAACATTTTGAAAGCGCGAACAAGCAAAGAATTCCACAAAGCCGAGGATCGTGAAATTTTGGGAAATTCTGCGTTCTCGGCAGAACGCAAAATTACCCAAATTCCACAAACCCGCGAGTGGAATGGAATTTACCGCCCAGGCCTAGTGCTGTTGTAACCGAAACCATAGACCTATTCATCATGTGTATCACCGACTGAGCATGTGCAAAGTTACAACTGGGAGACAAATGCATAGCTCCACCTTCACTTACAGATAGTACACACTTCTGTCTTCCACAATACATCATAACATGTGTATTTGTAAAGCGCACATTCACACCAAAGAGGTATCTTGGCAATGAACAACAGATGTTTATTGTTACCCAACTCAGGGGCATATTAACAAGGGCCATATCGCTGCTTTTCTGGCTTTTAAAGCCAGAAAAGCGGCGATATGTCCCTTGTCATCGCCCTATCAACAAAGCGGTGCTAACATGCATTAGCGCATGTTAGCAGCCATTCTCCACACACGTAGCCTCGCATCTCTAATGAGATGCCAAGAAGGAGTTCCCAAAGAAAACAACAGGGAAAAAGTCGGTAACTGAACATCGCTGTATTTACAAGTCGTGCCCTGACACCTATAGAGTTATTAAAAGCTGCACTAACCGCGGTTATCGCCGGTATCTAACGTCTGATAAATTTCAGACTTGTCTATCTGTTTAATGGGAGGTGGATTGAATGGCTGACTCCACATTTCCCTATTAACAACATTTCCTTTAGCGCCGTCCTGTTGTCGCTGGTTTTCGCACGGTAATGTGGAATATCGCCGTCAATCGCTGGATTTCACATCGCCTGTTAGGCAAGCGTTGTTACTACACCGCTAACACGGCGATGTGAACCGGCAATAGATGGCGATAATGACATATGCGATAAACGCGTTCAGCGATTATTATCGCCTTTTGTTGTTGATATGCCCCTCAATGCTTCTTATTTTATCAACCACAGATGGATGAAAGGCTGAGGGACCTGTCAGGAATTTAACCTGTGACCATGAGTTCGAACATAGGCCCCTGCAGTGAATTTGTTTGTCCACTGAGCCACCAGACACGGCACTGTAGTCATGGTACATGTGATACACACCCATACTGCAAACTACAACGTTGGTCATTCGACCCAGACAGTCATCACACAGCACTGTGAAAATATATGACGTACAAAGTCACCAGTGGCGTGTGGGTCCTTGAATCTGTCTATGTCCCCCGTGTGATGATCGGTCATCCAGCTGTGAGACAACAAAGGTAAAAGGTGTTGGTATCAGACGTTAAATCACACATTCATCATACAAGTCATCACCATAACATAAAAAGCTACATTACTGTAGGGTTGTACTTCATGTTGGCTATATGATTGTATCTACTTTGCATGCCATTCGCACAAGACCTGTGAATGCTGAGTCGGGCCAAACAAGACACTAATCTTAGTAAACCTGCACAAACTAGTTGTGTGACACATTCACAAGGCCCCATTTCTACACACAACATGATGTAATACATGCTCTGTGTACAAATGCATGGGTGTGGATCGCATACAGCAGTTTCACAGATGTTGGAGGTGTTGACACTGGCGATATCTGATTTACTTAGAGCATTTGTTCTTATCTCAAACATTGTCACACAGAGACTATGTTCAAGGGCAGTGTAGGTAACACACCACAGTTAATGATGACATCAATTTTTACACTTCCCCTAGGCTAGCACACAGGTCACAGTAACAATGTCTTTGGATTGATCATGTACAGTCACCCTTCCTGTACACAGACAATATTAATCCCGCATGTGTTTTTAAACATGGTCAACAGTGTGTCCCACACTGCATATAAGTTTATTTCTTACAGTATTCATGAATAAATGTATACTTTTAATTTACCAAACTGTAGGCCACCTATGATTCCCACGTAGTCCAACAGGTCACCATCCCGGGCCATGCTTTCCTGCCAGCGGTGCTTCCACTGGCACAAAGTGCGGTCTACTCCATACACGCGCTTCATCTGCACATGCACACGCTCCCAACTCTGCTTGCGCACACTGATGGGGTATCCGACCAGGATACGTCCTCCCCTCTCCACCATCAATGGCAGGAAAAACTTGATCATCCAGAGGAAGCCACCCAAAGCCCCCTCGGACATCCTACCTTCCCTGCTCACACCAACCATCTCCCTGCACACACCTAACTCCACTTGAAAAAATGTAAATAACCCTAGTTTATATCCCCTAAAACTACAAATAAAGTTAGCTACCCCAAAACAAACACCCGACATGTTTGAGAACAAAAGACAATAAATACAGGGACACAACACTTCACAAGGACACAATCAACATTCTACAACTCTCAGAACTCCAGCACACACCACCAAACACCTCCAACACTCTCCACAATCACCAGCAATGTGCTCAAAAGTGAAACAGAAAGTGCACAGCACTCCTCTATGAGACAGGAAGCATGCTAACATCACTTCCTGTGTATTTGCGGCCCGTTTTTGACTTAGCGATTAAATTCTTCACACAAATAGGGTTTTGGGTGACATTCCGTATGGACCAATGTGTTTTACGATGTATTTTCCATCGATCGCATGACAAAAATGATCGCATTGTCGCAAAAGCGTGCAGTTTTTCATGCTAATTGCACCTTCTTACACAGATGAATCTTATTTAATGAAATCTCATTGATAATTACAAATTCTAACATGTTAATTATAATTTGAGCACACATGACACCCTAATATTCATGATTAACCCCAAATTACACCCTAATGTTCATATTTTACCTTAAATGACACCCTAATATTCATAATTTACCCAAAATGACACCCTCATATTCACGATTAACCCAAAATGACACCCTAATGTACATATTTTACCCCAAATGACACCCTAATATTCATGATTAACCCCAAATGATACCCTAATGTTTATAATTTACCCCAAATGACAACATAATATTCACAATTTACCCCAAATGACAACCTAATGTTCATATTTTACCCCAAATGACACCCTAGTATTCATAATTTATCCCAAATGACACCCTAATACTCATAATGTAACCCAAATGACACCCTAATATTCATATTTATACCACTAATAACACCCTAAAATTCAGAATTGACACTAAAGGACACCCTGATAATCAAAGTTTACCACAATTCAGATCATAGATGTAAATATTATCCACATGTGACACTTAGTACATTCTATTTTCAAAATACATTTGACACCCTAACATGTTTAGTTTATGACTTCCGTCACACTGATCAGCAAATCTGTTCAGAGGTGACAGGTCCACCATCATTTTCTATTTGAGATGTTGGATGTACTCATGCAGATGATGAACACGAACAAAGGGTATGTGTGTATGATTTTATGATTTATATATACTGTGCTTTGGTTCAATTTGAGGAGATATATGATTGGTAAGGACAGTCATGATGTGACGTGCTCATGTGAAGAAATTGTCTATGATTCGTCTCCTTCGGGCTATTCCTGCTGCAGTAGCTGCGGGGTGTGCTCCACCTGCCTCATCTTGCTCATCATCACCTGGAGCATCGTACGGTGCACCTGGAACCTGGATCCATGGGGCATTGGTGCTTACACATATATTGTGCAATACACAACATGCTATGATCATCTTGCAGTCAATTTCTGGGCTGTACAACAGTATTCCACCTGTTATGTCAAGGCAACGGAAATGTGACTTTAGCACCCCAAATGTACGCTCCACAATGCCCCTGGTGCATGGGCCAAATTATACTGCCTCTGGGCCTGGGTGTTGGTGGCTCGGAGGGGTGTCATCATCCTTGGGGTGAGTGCATATCCTTGATCACCTGTAACATGTAATGGAGAGATGGGTCCATTAGTAGTTATGCATGCTGTGTGGCCACGGTTAATATTTTTGTGGTGTGTGATTGTTGCTAGTTTGTGATTAATCTTTGCCCAGTGTGGCTTCTAGACAATTGAACAGCATCAATGCAAATTACATTGCCTACCGGATGCTCTTACCTCCCCCTAAGCATATTCACTTGCTTGTGCTGCACTGTTGCATTACTGCCACTCCAACAGTGCACCAATGTCAGGCTTGTCTGCAAATTGTCCACAAGACTGACACATGCACAAGCAGGCTCCCTGGATCTCATACCATCTGGCGCAGCCACACATCCGCACTACTCACAGTCAACACCAGGAGAAAGTTTAGATGCCAATGGGCCACAACAAACACGGCTCTCGTTCTGTTGAGCTGCTGCCGCTGCCACTATACATTCCATGGGGCTAGAAAGCAAAAGACACACAAGTGATGGACGGAATGCAGAACAAATCAAAGCATTCACCCCCAGTCAAGAGATCTAGGTTAAATCCAACATTCTTTTGCTCACTATGCCACCCCAGTTTATATGCAAATCAGTCTTGACCCTGTGCCTCATGGGAACAGTCCAGCCCAAACTGCCATGCCAGGTCCTCCTTGGACCGGAAACAAACATCCTAGGATCGGTTTTGGGGTTTAACCCCCTTCAGCCAGGATAGCTTGATTCCAGTGGCACAGTGAGCCCAGGACCCACATCTGGGCATACCTGGCGCACTTAGGGCGAGAAAGCAAAAGACACACAATTGATGGACGGAATGCAGAACAAATCAAAACATTCACCCTCAATCAAGAGATCTCTGTTTAATCCATCATTATTTTGCTCACTATGCCACCCCAGTTTAGACCTGGCCATATGCAAATCAGTTTTGACCCTGTGCCTCATGGGAACAGTCCAGCCCGAACTGCCAGGCCAGGTCCTCCCTGGACCGGAAACAAGCATCCTAGGACCGGTTTCAGGGTTTCACCCCTCTTCAGCCAGGATAGCTTGATTCCAGAGGCACAGTGAGCCCAGGACCCACGTCTGGGCATACCTGGTGCATTTAGAGCGAGAAAGCAAAAGACAAACAATTGATGGATGGAATGCAGAACAAATCAAAACATTCCCCCCAGTCAAGAGATCTTGGTTAAATCCATCATTCTTTTGCTCACCATGCCACCCAGTTTAGACTTGGCCATATGCAAATCAGTCTTGACCCTGTGCCTCATGGGAACAGTCCAGCCCAAACTGTCAAGCCAGGTCCTCCCTGGACCGGAAACAAGCATCCTAGGACCGGTTTCAGGGTTTCACCCCTCTTCAGCCAGGATAGCTTGATTCCAGAGGCACAGTGAGCCCAGGACCCACGTCTGGGCATACCTGGTGCATTTAGAGCGAGAAAGCAAAAGACAAACAATTGATGGACGGAATGCAGAACAAATCAAAACATTCCCCCCAGTCAAGAGATCTTGGTTAAATCCATCATTCTTTTGCTCACCATGCCACCCAGTTTAGACTTGGCCATATGCAAATCAGTCTTGACCCTGTGCCTCATGGGAACAGTCCAGCCCAAACTGTCAAGCCAGGTCCTCCCTGGACCGGAAACAAGCATCCTAGGACCGGTTTCAGGGTTTCACCCCTCTTCAGCCAGGATAGCTTGATTCCAGAGGCACAGTGAGCCCAGGACCCACGTCTGGGCATACCTGGTGCATTTAGAGCGAGAAAGCAAAAGACAAACAATTGATGGACGGAATGCAGAACAAATCAAAACATTCACCCCCAGTCAAGAGATCTGGGTTAAATGCATCGTTCTTTTGCTGACCATGCCACTCCAGTTTAGACCTGGCCATAGGCACATCAGTCTTGACCCTGTGCCTCATGGAAACAGTCCAGACCGAACTGCCAAGCCAGGTCCTTCCTGCACTGGAAACAAGCATCCTGCAACCAGTTCCGGTGTTTCACCCCTCTTCAGCCAGAATGGCTTGATTCCAGTGGCATAGTGAACCCAAGACCCACGTCTGGGCATACCTGGTGCACTTAGAGCGAGAAAGCAAAAGACACACAATTGATGGACGGAATGCAGAACAAATCAAAACATTCACCCCCAGTCAAGAGATCTGGGTTATATGACGGCTTATTAGGATGCCAGGGTCCCAGGATGCTTGTTTACGGTCTAGGGAAGACATGGCTTGGTAGTTTGGGCTGGACTATTCCCCTGAGGCACAGCGTCAGACTGATTTGCATATGGCCATGTCTGAACTGGGGTGGCGGAGTGGGCTAAAGAATGATGATGGATTAAACCCAGATCAGTTGACTGGGGGTGAGTGCTTGCTTTGTTCAACACTCCATCCATCATCCCCTTTGGTTTTGCTTTGTTTCCCTAAGTTGGCAGGGTATGCCCAGACATGGGTTCCTTGCTCACTTTGCCACTGGATTCAAGCTAGCCTGGCTGATGACGGCTGATTAGCCAGAAACCGGTCCCAGGATGCTTATTTCCAGTCCAGGGAAGACATGGCTTGGCAGTTCGGGCTGGACTGTTCCCATGAGGCACAGGGTCAGACTGATTTGCATATGGCCATATCTGAACTGGGGTGGTGGAGTGAGCTAAAGAATGATGATGGATTAAACCCAGATCAGTTGACTGGGGGTGAGTGCTTGCATTGTTCTACACTCCGTCCATCATTCCCTTTGGTTTTGCTTTGTTCGCCCTAAGTTGGCAGGGTATGCCCAGACATGGGTCCCTTGCTCACTTTTGCCACTGGATTCAAGCTAGCCTGGCTGATGACAGCTGATTAGCCAGAAACCGGTCCCAGGATGCTTGTTTCCAGTCCAGGGAAGACATTGCTTAGCAGTTCGGGCTCGACTGTTCTCATGAGGCACATGGTCAGACTGATTTGCATATGGCCATGTCTGAACTGGGGTGGTGGAGTAAGCTAAAGAATTATGATGGATTAAACCCAGATCAGTTGACTCGGGGTGAGTGCTTGCATTGTTCAACACTCCGTCCATCATCCCCTTTGGCTTTACTATACATTCCATAATGCACAATACATGCTTTTTCAGGTACAGACATGCCACAAGGCAGCAGTCTGCCACACCCTCATCTGTAGGGCACACAGAGGGAACACATTCACCATCAATATCATCACACACCATTTTATCTACTCCATGGGCTACGTACTCATCCATGATCATAGACTCCACCTCACATACCACAAGTACTCAAAATCCATTTACCTCTGCCAGATGCTTGCTAACATCGTACTGAGACATCTCTTCACGACACTGATCCACAAGGCAGGGAACACCTTTGACACCATCTTCACATGTGGAAACTGCGTCCACTTCATCAACACCACTCAAAGCCCATGCTGTGACCAGCACAGCGCACAGTTCCTCGTCATGTACCACCATGGCACACAAACACACGGCAGGTGCCATGCAGACTTACAGGAGCTGAGTCAATAAGGATCTGTTTCTTTCCACCATCGACAGCAACATCCACATCGCTGCAGGCAACACCAACAGTGCAGTCAAGATTTGTGTAACATGTATAGACTAATGCACATACACACTTGTCCCAATATGCAACTCCAACATACAGCATGGTATGAATGCCACATCGTTAACATACAACATCAACGTTGACAGATGCATCTGCAGACACCTGGAGTAGAACTTTAGCTACAGGAAGGTGAAAATTGGACATCACCACCTACAAGGACACCTAGCTCATACTCTCCCTCAAAAAGGCACCCCCACACATCAAACTGGTGTTGCAGGGATTATTGCTGCAAGTTGCTACATAGACCTTCAACAGATGGTGGGCGCTCTAAAAAGAGGGGACATTAGTCCTCATCTTCCTGTCAACATGATCAGCCTGTGGCAACACCTGGTGGGCCACCGCCTTTTCCAGCCAAACCCACAACAAATCTAGATACATAGGCATCATGCTTAACTCCTCCCTCTTCATGTACAAACAGGTCTACGCAGTGGCCTACAGATGCTTCAACAGGCTCTGTATTATCCATGCTGCCTTCACATGCTTCACACCCCACGTCAGGTAGGACAGTCAACAACGCTGTCTTTGCCATCAGGCTGGACAACGGGAACAGAATATATTCCCACTTGGACATATCTGTACTCTGCCCAATCAAGACTATCCAGCACTCCACTGCCACACATTATTTCTTTGTAGGTCGATTGCCTACATTGCACATACTTGGTTGCCACCTCTCACCACATTTGCTGATGTGTGGCAGAGGAGCTATGCCTTTGGTGATGGTTTGCCTACATGGCTGGCCCCAGTTTCCACAGTTACTTGTGTTGTCATGTCTGTTACGTGGGCATGTTAATTGGCATGCTGTTTGCGAGTTTTGAACGTGTGCAGTCTCACAGATATGTGTACTATGATTGTGTAGTTGAGGTGTGTGTTTAGTTAGTACTGACCAACGAGAAGTGCATTTCCATATGTGTCATCCTCAAAGTGCTGATTGAGTATGGACTGGCGGAATATGTAGGAATCATGCACACTGCCTGGGAACTTGGCTACAACATTGGTGAACATGCCTCGGTGATCCACTATTGCCTGCACATTGATGGAATGTGTGTGCTTTCTGTTGCAGTATATGTGTGCAATGTCAACAGGAGGCACAAGTAGGACACGTGTGCAGTCAATTGCCCCCAACACATGCAGGAAGCCAGCTATGGCGTAGAACCCTTGCTTGATCTCCAACTGTTCCTGCGCAGTATTGGGGAAGTGAAGGTGTTGTGGTATGAGGCTGTTGATGCCATCCAATACAATTGTCAGTAACTTTGATAGGGATGGCTGTGAGACTCCTCTGACTCTGACAGTTGTTGGTTGAAATGTACCAGAGGCCAACAGGTGCAGCACAGCCAGCAGTTTGCGGAGGGATGTTGGTTAGCCGCCCGTGTTGGTGCCGTCAGCCTGTGGGCTAACGGTGTCAGGATGCAGAGGATGGCTGTCTTTTTGAGCCTTTAATGGGCTATGACATCCTCTGCCGTTAAATCTGTAAGACTGATGCGTCTGCGATTGACACGCTGTCTTATTAAGCGCAGCCTCTGCAGTGGTCCGGGGGGGTGGCAGTGGCGATGCTTATATTGGCCTTCTTGGTACTCCAATCTGCATGATTAGTACCTCCATGGCATCAGTTGGTGTTCAAATGAGGCTCTGGGAAAGTTTCCCTTATATACAGGTAATTTTCACCCATTTTAAAACCTGATTTTTTCTGGTCTTAAGTTCCTGCAGCTAACGTGCCTTAGCAAAAGTTTTTTTATTACATCGCCAGGCAGGACCATCATTGTGAATAGGGCGATGTGGTGACTTTTAGCAAGGGAACGCCTACATTGCATATCAGTAGCGATAAATATCGGTAACATCTTCTGTGATATTGAAATGGGTTTCTAACTTGAAAAATATGTTGCTATTGGCTGTTTTCGGCAGCTTGTGAATTCTGCGATGATACTATTGCCGCTTTAGCGGGAGAAATGTGCCACTAACTTGGCAATATCGGCTTGTGAATAAGCCCCTGAGTTTCATACAGAACAGCGCTGCATGCTGTCTTAATCGTGCATGAAAATCTCATGAAAGCGAGGCTTGGAGTTAGCCTTGCATTCCAGCCGTCACAAAGATTTGTCGAGCAGAGAAGGACCAAGGGGCTGTATGGAGGTCCGAGACAGAAACACCAAGATATAAAATTATCGCCGCCTTTGTGTCCATTCTCGGACGAAAAGCGGCGATAATTGTATCGCATAATCAGCAAGGTCATGCTATCGTGTGAATCTTTGCATTATCGCTCCTTCCCCCAATGCCCATCTTTGTATCTCTAATGAGATGCAAAGTGGGCGTTCCTGCCCTGACATAACTGGAGAAATGTCGCTAAGCGACATTTCTCCAATTATCAATGGGCACGCTAACCTGCAGAGCGACAAGCAAATTAGCGATAACAGAGGTTATCGCTACTTTCCTTACGCCTGCTTCAAAACTGACTTAGCCATGATATCCTATGTAAAGTGGATATCATGGCTAAGTCTGCCCTACCCTATCAACAAGCTATCGCCAAACTTTGTGAGATTATCGCTGGATTTCCAGCGATAATCTCACATTTGGCAGTTAGCGCTTGGAATTTTATCGCTTTTGATATAAGCGTTGCTAATTGCACTCTATCTCAGCGATAAAATTCCACGTTACCCAGCGATAATTATCCTAGCGCTAGGTGCGCTTAGCGATAATTATCGACGGTCCTTGATGATATGCCCCCAAATTATTTGGAAGGGGGTCTTGAGTAAACCCCAAAAAAAGAAATATACATCTAGCCAACAGGAAATGAAAAAAGAAAACCCACATATGACATCTACAAAAGAGATTGTATCTATAAATTTAGAGCAATTCTATTAAAAAGAAATTACATCAATCATATGAAACACAATCTGCCAACATTATAATGTATGTAGCAATGACCAAGTTCAGTCTTGAAACAGGGACGCAAGTCCACAACATTCTTAATTAGAATTGAACCCACTGTCAATTGAGTCACTTCTCATAATCCATCTGCATTCCAGTTCCTTTAGGATGAGGGAAAAAATCCCTTCCCTGTGATGCTTGCATGACTTCCAGTAGATGTCATTTAATGTAATTTGGTGAATAGTCATCCTCAATGAAATGTGGTGTCAATGGTGCGGAGGTGACTCAACTCCGAATCCTGCTCCTTTGTTGGCCAATCCGTACCTTAATCTTCTGTGTGGTCTGGCCAATATAAATTAGTGGGCATGGGCATCATATGCAATATACAACATTGGTGGTATTACAGTTCAAGAAATATTTCAGTTCCCCATTAATGTCACCATGTACAAAAGTCTTAGTGTTATTTTTAAAATGGTGTGCCACATAGTTTCCACAGTTATTGTGTTCCAGGCTCACTGTACCACTGAATTCAAGCTAGACTGGCTGTTGAGGGGTGATATCCCGAACCGGTCCCAGGATGCTTGTTTCTGGTCCAGGGAGGACCCGGCTTGGTAGTTTGGGCTGGACTGTTCCCATGAGGAGCAGGGTCAAGACTGATTTGTACATGACTGGGTCTAAACTGGGGTGGCATTGTCAGCAAAATAAGGATAATTCTTTAACCCAGATCTCTTGACTGGGGGTGAATGTTTGATTTGTTCCGCATTCCGTCTATCATTTGTGTGTCTTTTGCTTTATCGCCCTAAGTGGGCCAGATATGCCCAGATGTGGATACCGAGGTCACTGTGCCACTGAATTCAGCCTGGCTGATGAGGAGTGATACCCCTAAACCAAACCCAGGATAGTTGTTTATGGTCCAGGAAGGACCTGGCCTGGCAGTTCGGGCTGGGCTGTTCTCATGAGTAGCAGGGTCAAGACTGATGTGCATATGGCTGGGCCTAAACTGGGGTGGCGTGGTGAGCAAAATAATGATGGAGTTACACTAGATCTCTTGACTGGGGGGTGAATGTTTAATTTGTTCTGCATTCTGTCCATCATTTGTGTGTCTTTTGCTTTCATTATTAATGAGGCAGCTTGAGTGGTCAGATCACTAGATGGCTCTTGATGTCATTTTTCTCTTTCTTTTTTATATATACATAGAAACGGACCCTCGCTACCACACCTGACTAAAATGGAAAACGCATCCATAGGGCATTACGTTTTAGCCACAGGCCTCCCGCTAATGTCTGACAAACCTGCACCTTGGTCAGTCCACTGAAATCAATAAATAGGGACTTTGGGGCATATTCACAAGGACTTATCTCCGAATTATACCCAATTGGTCGCACACTGCTACACCTACCAGTCGTGTTCCCCCAATGAAAATGGTCCCTGAAGGTCAGTGTCGGCGGATACACCTATGCTCGAGTGTGAATGCAAGTATGCGTGGCGTGTGCCATCCCTGGACACGTGTTTCGAGGTAGTTGCCTCTCGTCAGCAGGGAGTAGGAAAATGAGTGTGGGGTTGCTGTGTAAGCTGCTAAAATCGTTATCAGGTCTAGTACCTCTCGTAGCGCGCAGGTGCGTAACCAGAGTCCGTCGACTCCACCGGCTCAAGGGAGCCTGAATATAAAGTTAAACCCAATTGGTCGCACACTGCTACACCTACCAGTCGTGTTCCCCCAATGAAAATGGTCCCTGAAGGTCAGCGTCGGCGGATACACCTATGCTCGAGTGTGAATGCAAGTATGCGTGGCGTGTGCCATCCCTGGACACGTGTTTCGAGGTAGTTGCCTCTCGTCAGCAGGGAGTAGGAAAATGAGTGTGGGGTTGCTGTGTAAGCTGCTAAAATCGTTATCAGGTCTAGTACCTCTCGTAGCGCGCAGGTGCGTAACCAGAGTCCGTCGACTCCACCGGCTCAAGGGAGCCTGAATATAAAGTTAAACCCAATTGGTCGCACACTGCTACACCTACCAGTCGTGTTCCCCCAATGAAAATGGTCCCTGAAGGTCAGCGTCGGCGGATACACCTATGCTCGAGTGTGAATGCAAGTATGCGTGGCGTGTGCCATCCCTGGACACGTGTTTCGAGGTAGTTGCCTCTCGTCAGCAGGGAGTAGGAAAATGAGTGTGGGGTTGCTGTGTAAGCTGCTAAAATCGTTATCAGGTCTAGTACCTCTCGTAGCGCGCAGGTGCGTAACCAGAGTCCGTCGACTCCACCGGCTCAAGGGAGCCTGAATATAAAGTTAAACCCAATTGGTCGCACACTGCTACACCTACCAGTCGTGTTCCCCCAATGAAAATGGTCCCTGAAGGTCAGCGTCGGCGGATACACCTATGCTCGAGTGTGAATGCAAGTATGCGTGGCGTGTGCCATCCCTGGACACGTGTTTCGAGGTAGTTGCCTCTCGTCAGCAGGGAGTAGGAAAATGAGTGTGGGGTTGCTGTGTAAGCTGCTAAAATCGTTATCCGGTCTAGTACCTCTCGTAGCGCGCAGGTGCGTAACCAGAGTCCGTCGACTCCACCGGCTCAAGGGAGCCTGAATATAAAGTTAAACCCAATTGGTCGCACACTGCTACACCTACCAGTCGTGTTCCCCCAATGAAAATGGTCCCTGAAGGTCAGCGTCGGCGGATACACCTATGCTCGAGTGTGAATGCAAGTATGCGTGGCGTTTGCCATCCCTGGACACGTGTTTCGAGGTAGTTGCCTCTCGTCAGCAGGGAGTAGGAAAATGAGTGTGGGGTTGCTGTGTAAGCTGCTAAAATCGTTATCAGGTCTAGTACCTCTCGTAGCGCGCAGGTGCGTAACCAGAGTCCGTCGACTCCACCGGCTCAAGGGAGCCTGAATATAAAGTTAAACCCAATTGGTCGCACACTGCTACACCTACCAGTCGTGTTCCCCCAATGAAAATGGTCCCTGAAGGTCAGCGTCGGCGGATACACCTATGCTCGAGTGTGAATGCAAGTATGCGTGGCGTGTGCCATCCCTGGACACGTGTTTCGAGGTAGTTGCCTCTCGTCAGCAGGGAGTAGGAAAATGAGTGTGGGGTTGCTGTGTAAGCTGCTAAAATCGTTATCAGGTCTAGTACCTCTCGTAGCGCGCAGGTGCGTAACCAGAGTCCGTCGACTCCACCGGCTCAAGGGAGCCTGAATATAAAGTTAAACCCAATTGGTTGCACACTGCTACACCTACCAGTCGTGTTCCCCCAATGAAAATGGTCCCTGAAGGTCAGCGTCGGCGGATACACCTATGCTCGAGTGTGAATGCAAGTATGCGTGGCGTGTGCCATCCCTGGACATGTGTTTCGAGGTAGTTGCCTCTCGTCAGCAGGGAGTAGGAAAATGAGTGTGGGGTTGCTGTGTAAGCTGGTAAAATCGTTATCAGGTCTAGTACCTCTCGTAGCGCGCAGGTGCGTAACCAGAGTCCGTCGACTCCACCGGCTCAAGGGAGCCTGAATATAAAGTTAAACCCAATTGGTCGCACACTGCTACACCTACCAGTCGTGTTCCCCAAATGAAAATGGTCCCTGAAGGTCAGCGTCGGCGGATACACCTATGCTCGAGTGTGAATGCAAGTATGCGTGGCGTGTGCCATCCCTGGACACGTGTTTCGAGGTAGTTGCCTCTCGTCAGCAGGGAGTAGGAAAATGAGTGTGGGGTTGCTGTGTAAGCTGCTAAAATCGTTATCAGGTCTAGTACCTCTCGTAGCGCGCAGGTGCGTAACCAGAGTCCGTCGACTCCACCGGCTCAAGGGAGCCTGAATATAAAGTTAAACCCAATTGGTCGCACACTGCTACACCTACCAGTCGTGTTCCCCCAATGAAAATGGTCCCTGAAGGTCAGCGTCGGCGGATACACCTATGCTCGAGTGTGAATGCAAGTATGCGTGGCGTGTGCCATCCCTGGACACGTGTTTCGAGGTAGTTGCCTCTCGTCAGCAGGGAGTAGGAAAATGAGTGTGGGGTTGCTGTGTAAGCTGCTAAAATCGTTATCAGGTCTAGTACCTCTCGTAGCGCGCAGGTGCATAACCAGAGTCCGTCGACTCCACCGGCTCAAGGGAGCCTGAATATAAAGTTAAACCCAATTGGTCGCACACTGCTACACCTACCAGTCGTGTTCCCCCAATGAAAATGGTCCCTGAAGGTCAGCGTCGGCGGATACACCTATGCTCGAGTGTGAATGCAAGTATGCGTGGCGTGTGCCATCCCTGGACACGTGTTTCGAGGTAGTTGCCTCTCGTCAGCAGGGAGTAGGAAAATGAGTGTGGGGTTGCTGTGTAAGCTGCTAAAATCGTTATCAGGTCTAGTACCTCTCGTAGCGCGCAGGTGCGTAACCAGAGTCCGTCGACTCCACCGGCTCAAGGGAGCCTGAATATAAAGTTAAACCCAATTGGTCGCACACTGCTACACCTACCAGTCGTGTTCCCCCAATGAAAATGGTCCCTGAAGGTCAGCGTCGGCGGATACACCTATGCTCGAGTGTGAATGCAAGTATGCGTGGCGTGTGCCATCCCTGGACACGTGTTTCGAGGTAGTTGCCTCTCGTCAGCAGGGAGTAGGAAAATGAGTGTGGGGTTGCTGTGTAAGCTGCTAAAATCGTTATCAGGTCTAGTACCTCTCGTAGCGCGCAGGTGCGTAACCAGAGTCCGTCGACTCCACCGGCTCAAGGGAGCCTGAATATAAAGTTAAACCCAATTGGTCGCACACTGCTACACCTACCAGTCGTGTTCCCCCAATGAAAATGGTCCCTGAAGGTCAGCGTCGGCGGATACACCTATGCTCGAGTGTGAATGCAAGTATGCGTGGCGTGTGCCATCCCTGGACACGTGTTTCGAGGTAGTTGCCTCTCGTCAGCAGGGAGTAGGAAAATGAGTGTGGGGTTGCTGTGTAAGCTGCTAAAATCGTTATCAGGTCTAGTACCTCTCGTAGCGCGCAGGTGCGTAACCAGAGTCCGTCGACTCCACCGGCTCAAGGGAGCCTGAATATAAAGTTAAACCCAATTGGTCGCACACTGCTACACCTACCAGTCGTGTTCCCCCAATGAAAATGGTCCCTGAAGGTCAGCATCGGCGGATACACCTATGCTCGAGTGTGAATGCAAGTATGCGTGGCGTGTGCCATCCCTGGACACGTGTTTCGAGGTAGTTGCCTCTCGTCAGCAGGGAGTAGGAAAATGAGTGTGGGGTTGCTGTGTAAGCTGCTAAAATCGTTATCAGGTCTAGTACCTCTCGTAGCGCGCAGGTGCGTAACCAGAGTCCGTCGACTCCACCGGCTCAAGGGAGCCTGAATATAAAGTTAAACCCAATTGGTCGCACACTGCTACACCTACCAGTCGTGTTCCCCCAATGAAAATGGTCCCTGAAGGTCAGCGTCGGCGGATACACCTATGCTCGAGTGTGAATGCAAGTATGCGTGGCGTGTGCCATCCCTGGACACGTGTTTCGAGGTAGTTGCCTCTCGTCAGCAGGGAGTAGGAAAATGAGTGTGGGGTTGCTGTGTAAGCTGCTAAAATCGTTATCAGGTCTAGTACCTCTTGTAGCGCGCAGGTGCGTAACCAGAGTCCGTCGACTCCACCGGCTCAAGGGAGCCTGAATATAAAGTTAAACCCAATTGGTCGCACACTGCTACACCTACCAGTCGTGTTGCCCCAATGAAAATGAAATTTTGGCAGTCCACGCGGCACCCCTTTACACTGACCTGCTCCCTGCTGACGAGAGGCAACTACCTCGAAACACGTGTCCAGGGATGGCTAACGCAACACATACTGTTCTTTATACATTGTGGCATAGGCGTACCTGCCGTCGCCACTACATCTACCACAGTCCCTTGGGGCAACTTGCTGGTGTGACGAGCAGTGTGCGACCAACCTTTGCATAATTTATTACGGCTCCCTTGAGCCAACGGGCTGACGAGCCTTGGATCTGCACCTGCGCGCCATGAGAGGTACTTGACCTGTTTTAATTACATTTTGGCAGTCCACGCGGCACCCCTTTACACTGACCTGCTCCCTGCTGACGAGAGGCAACTACCTCGAAACACGTGTCCAGGGATGGCTAACGCAACACATACTGTTCTTTATACATTGTGGCATAGGCGTACCTGCCGTCGCCACTACATCTACCACAGTCCCTTGGGGCAACTTGCTGGCGTGACGAGCAGTGTGCGACCAACCTTTGCATAATTTATTACGGCTCCCTTGAGCCAACGGGCTGACGAGCCTTGGATCTGCACCTGCGCGCCATGAGAGGTACTTGACCTGTTTTAATTACATTTTGGCAGTCCACGCGGCACCCCTTTACACTGACCTGCTCCCTGCTGACGAGAGGCAACTACCTCGAAACACGTGTCCAGGGATGGCTAACGCAACACATACTGTTCTTTATACATTGTGGCATAGGCGTACCTGCCGTCGCCACTACATCTACCACAGTCCCTTGGGGCAACTTGCTGGTGTGACGAGCAGTGTGCGACCAACCTTTGCATAATTTATTACGGCTCCCTTGAGCCAACGGGCTGACGAGCCTTGGATCTGCACCTGCGCGCCATGAGAGGTACTTGACCTGTTTTAATTACATTTTGGCAGTCCACGCGGCACCCCTTTACACTGACCTGCTCCCTGCTGACGAGAGGCAACTACCTCGAAACACGTGTCCAGGGATGGCTAACGCAACACATACTGTTCTTTATACATTGTGGCATAGGCGTACCTGCCGTCGCCACTACATCTACCACAGTCCCTTGGGGCAACTTGCTGGTGTGACGAGCAGTGTGCGACCAACCTTTGCATAATTTATTACGGCTCCCTTGAGCCAACGGGCTGACGAGCCTTGGATCTGCACCTGCGCGCCATGAGAGGTACTTGACCTGTTTTAATTACATTTTGGCAGTCCACGCGGCACCCCTTTACACTGACCTGCTCCCTGCTGACGAGAGGCAACTACCTCGAAACACGTGTCCAGGGATGGCTAACGCAACACATACTGTTCTTTATACATTGTGGCATAGGCGTACCTGCCGTCGCCACTACATCTACCACAGTCCCTTGGGGCAACTTGCTGGTGTGACGAGCAGTGTGCGACCAACCTTTGCATAATTTATTACGGCTCCCTTGAGCCAACGGGCTGACGAGCCTTGGATCTGCACCTGCGCGCCATGAGAGGTACTTGACCTGTTTTAATTACATTTTGGCAGTCCACGCGGCACCCCTTTACACTGACCTGCTCCCTGCTGACGAGAGGCAACTACCTCGAAACACGTGTCCAGGGATGGCTAACGCAACACATACTGTTCTTTATACATTGTGGCATAGGCGTACCTGCCGTCGCCACTACATCTACCACAGTCCCTTGGGGCAACTTGCTGGTGTGACGAGCAGTGTGCGACCAACCTTTGCATAATTTATCTCCGAATTATCTCCACCTTAACGCATCAAAAGTGGAGATAAATCTAAAACCCCATTCACAAGCTGGTGCAAGCTGCAGACATCGCCAGTATTCCCACGATAAATGCCCCAAAAGTTATCCCCACGGTGGACCTCACAAACTAACCCTAATGAGATGCAGAGTAGGCGTTCCTGTGCAAAAACACACCAAAAACCTACAACACCACTTTCACAACTAAATGTCAGATCCGCGATGCGAGTCAAAACCACGCGATAAGCTGTGTATTTAACACCTGCCTTTTGCAGGTGTTAAGCAGTACGACTACCTGCAGCACAAAAGGGAGCCCTGCCAAGAGCCACACCGGAAGACCCACAGATGTCATGGAGACATTTATCATGCAGCACCGATATCCATGAGGGCCACAACACCCACCACAACCACCCCAGGCCTGCCACCACCCCCAGGACCCGTCCCGCACCCCCCCGGGAACACCACAGAGGCAGCGTACACAAGTGTGGGGGCTCGTGGAAGGGAGGAGCAGCTGTGAGGCAAAGTAACACACAGTGAGGCCGCTCATGTACCCCGTGCTGGGCATATCATCCATGATTTCCAAGGTCGCAGACATCCCACCACACCCACGACATGCCTCTGTTCATCTCCTGTATGCATGCAGATGGTGAAGTCACTGTTGGGATGATAGGTCCATTGTCTGAACTATCAGGCGGTAGCACATCTGCAGCTCTGAGCAGGAACTTTCATGTGGCCAGCACCCCCTGACAGATACAATAGCATTTGCTTGCAACTCCCACACTACACACTGCCCGACGTGCGCCCAACGTGTACACATCCCACACACAGACGTAATTGGTCATAGTTAGCATGCATGAAATGGCCTTCACACATACTCCCACCACACCCAAGGCCTGCACCCGTTGCACAGAGATGCTGCTCATTGCACCGAGCTGTGCTATTTCATCCACAGGAGTTGCGCTGGGCAAGCCAATGCTGCTCAAGCAGAGCCACTGATGCAATGGCAGACCATCCCGGACACATGCTCGACTCCAGTCACGTGGACCTGTACCATGCACATCTGCTGCATGTACTGGGGGCACTGCCGTAGGCAGTGCTGCGGATCAGTTACTGGCTGAGCTTCCGCCTTGCCAACATCACCTGGGTTCAGCCTGTGTTGCATTGTCACACGTGCACATTCATGGTCCATGGATGTCTGCCTCTCCACCGTAACGGTGGCTGACCTGGATTATGATGTCTGTGTGCACCCCCTGTTGGCCCACTACCAGGAGTGTCACCGTGATGCCCGTCTATGGCATGCATGGATGTTCGGCATGCAGGCTGGAGTCTGGACCTGGGAGATTGCACGAGTCATCATGTGCAGTGAGCACATTGAGCCACTACCCGACTGGGCTTTGGTGCCGATTGGGTCCAGTGGTTGGAGTCAGCACATCTGTCTGGTTCAGCTGATGGATTACATCGATGACATGTCAGATGTGGTGGACAACGATCACTCATTGGAGATGTTGGCCTACCCAGCTGTTCATGGATGAGTGACAAGGTACCTGCAGCCACAACCGGATGTGACCCATTGCACGTCTCCCGAAGCCTGGTTGCATGTTGGAAATCTGGTCACATGTCCCAAGACGACAGTGGATATGGCTGCATTGGCCTGGACTCATGATCCAGGCGCGGACAACCAACGTGGGTTAGCACTGTCTTGTGTTGGAGATGGACTCCCCCGAGGTGGACATGTCCACTTTCTTATGTTCCTCATGCAGACATGCTGCAGTATTAATCTTCATATTGTGGCACTTCTCTTGGCCATACTGACACGCACTTGTTGATAAAGTTTCCGCACTTCCACTTGTCTCTAACTGTGTTGTGTCTTTATTTGTATGCCAATGTGTGTGTCACAGACTTTCTGGATCTCTGCCATACGTGCATTGCCACACCATCCGGACTGTGGGTTTGTACTTGTGCATTATCATGTCCCTGTTTCGTGCTTAGCCAGATGCATATGGCCGTTTACCGGCCACAGGCGGGTGCACTTGTGTCCTGTGTTAGGTTGTGCAGATGTTGGTGTTTGTACAACATTGTGTTCACTGTAAGGGTGCTCTACTTCCAATGTGTGTGTGCTGCATTGTGTGTGAGCTGTCCTTTCAGCTCTGATTTGGCTCACCCTTCTCCCTTTCAGGCAGTGTGGTTTTCACTTCCGTGCTTGTTCTGTGGTGTGATTTTGCCGGGTTGTGTGACTTGTGCTCCTGGTTGGTGTTGTCACCTTTGGGCATGGTTTGTCTGCAGTTGTGCTGTGCTTGATTGTGCATGTGTGCCATTGTGCTCATCTCCCCCCCCGTCCCCCCTGTCCCTGCTTGTTCCTCTCCCTGTTGCCGTTGTGTCTATTGTTTTGTACAGTTTGCGGTCCCTGAGTCCTGCCACCACCTCCACAGTGATGTGGTGGACACCATTTCCTCCATGTCATCCAGCTCCTGGTGTGGCACTGGACTCCCACCTCCGGTGTGCATTGCTACCTTCTTGTTGTTGGCGTGTTTCTGCTTGTTTGAGCGTTTCACATCATTCCGGTGGTTCTGATTTTCTTCAATTATCCTCCTTCGCTCTCCGGCTGCCTTCACCTTGTCCAAGATGGCCTGCTATGTACAATGTTTTGTTGCCAATGGGGCTTGTGGGGTTGTCTGATAGCTCGGGTTGCCTCCATTGTGCTTGGCTGTTTTCAGTTTGGTTTGTCTTTTTATTCAGGCTTTCGTTGTGCTTATTTCCGCCTTCCGTGTTTGTCGCGGGCCTGGCGGTGCTTATCCCTGCTTTCCTCATCACGAAAGGGCTCATCACATGTTTTTTCGCATTGTGGTTTGTGTTTTTATCTCCGTCGAGGTGCTTGTATCGCGGTCATCGTCCGTGTTGTCGGCAGACTATCGCATGGTACCGCTTTGTTGTGAATTCCACGTTGACACAGGATTATTTTCCCGCGATAGGCTGCGATGTGTGAAGTTGCGTTGACAGTTTTTTGGTGATGTTTATCACACGTTCTTCTGAATATACCCCTTTGAATTATTGCTAGCTGGACTCAGTGGGGAATGTGATGCTCTACAAATCAGTCCAATATAATGATCAATAATTGTGATTTTAAAAATCTGCTGTTTTCTCCAAAGTCGTTCAGATGAATATAAACGTCTTGCAATTTTTCATATGCTTTAAAAGTCAAACAATGGATGCGGCTGCGTGAAACCAATTTAAAAGTCCACTGCTGTGTAACTCATTATTATCCATTTTTATCTAACCATTTTTGGACGACAGTGAATAAATTAGTTTTAATTTGTTTGTGTTGGGTGCCCAAACCATCCACGTATAGCGCAGTATTTTTCCCTATTGTTTATTTATTTTTCCGCACAACAGGTATTTTAACTGCATATGTATTATTCATATGTTATTTACTGTGCTTTCGTATGTGCTGAGCTGAACATTATAGCATATTTTGAAGTAGTTCTTAAACATCGTATAGAAAGACACCATGGAAAATGTATTCTTCAGTATGTGCTATGCAGTGAAATTGGAATTTTTTAAATATCACTGTCAGAGAAAGAAGTCTTGCACATACAGGGAAGACGACCTTTTGAGGTGAACGACCGTGAGTTCTAAAATTGAAGGCATGACTTGTGTGATACTTATCTTTTGATTTCAGCATGTATAGTCAGCACTTGTTAATTGCAGTGTTCCATCAAAACCCAATATATTCTTGCAAAAATATTTCAATATTACAATTCCAAAGTGCACTCTCCCTGGGGGTACACTGTACGTCAGTTTAATGGCTATTTTAACTGACAGAATAGTCCATTCATGAGCTAAAAGCTATCAATAAATTGAAATAATTGTATTTGGCATTTTATCTCTGCTGTTTGATCCTGAAAAATGTCTCAGAGCTTACATTTAGACACTTGAAACACTGTATAATTGCAAAAGGTCTAACTCCATAGTTTGTACATGTCAACCAGTCAGCGGGCCTGCTATGGTGCAAGGATGCCTGCGTGATTGGGAGATTGTTTTTGTGCAGGAAGGGGGCACCTTCCTGCACAAAAACAATCACTACAAGCATTACAGGCATTTTCCTCTGTCAATACGTGCTGTAGAATGCAGCACGCATTGAAAGAGGAAACAACAAGGAGAAATGAAAACATTTTTCCTCGTCGCGCCTCCCTACACCTCCCCTGGGAAGGTGTAGCATTCACACGTAGTTCCAGAATTCCTTGTAAATCAGGAAATGTGTCTTGCTCCATGGGTGTTGCGTGGGAACACCCACAGCAACACCCATGGAACTCCCCTTTCACGCAAAGTGCTGCGTGTAAAGGGGCCATATTTACAAGGACAGGAAAAGCCACGCAGGATGGCTTTTCCTGTCCTTGTAAATATGAGGCAGAGAAATACGCCACCCGTATGTCACAAAAAGTGATGTACTGGTGGCGCAGGGGGCTTGTAAATCAGCCCTTGAGTTGTTATGAATGTATTGATGTTTTACAAACATAGGGGCATATTAGCAAGGAAGTGGCAGAGAGGTGTTAACCCCACTCTCCCCCACTTCGGAAACACAAGGCTGCACCATATTTACAAGAATGTGGTGCAGCCTGGCGTTTCCCCCTGCGATGGTGCTAAGTTTTACAACTTAGCACCAACGCAGGCACCCTTGCACCAGAGTGCAAGGGTGTCTGTGAGCAGGGAGGTTTGTTTATGTACAGGAAGGTGTCCCTTCCTGCACATAAACAAACCTGAATTGCCAGTTTGTAACTTTCGTGTGTGCTGCTTCATACAGCACACATGTAAGTTACAAAATGGCATTTTAAAAAAAAGGTTTGTTTATGTACAGGAAGGGACACCTTCCTGTACATAAACAAACCATTGCAGTTTACTTTTTCCATGTGTGCTGCACAAGGCAGCACTCATGGAAAAAGCAAAAAAGAGAAGAAATAAAGCATTTCTGCTCTTTTCGCCATCTTAAGATCAGAGGTCATATTATCAAGGGCAATATCGCAGCTTTTGCGGCACTTTTTGCCAAAAAAGCGGCGATATTTTTATCGCCCTATTAGCAATGCTGCGCTAACATGTGTTAGTGGTGCAGATCGGAGCTTCTGAATCCCCTCTACTTCCACGGACGGAGTGATTTCTCAGTCACACGCACACACACACATCACACGCTGGTGGGGCCCATAACACCAACATTCATCCTACCACTCTATCCGTATCACGTATAAGGGAAACACTTTTCAATACCCAACCAATCTGCATGTACCCTGAGGTCAATGAGATCAACTAGTTGCTATAGATTTGGTGATACAACTTAACACTCTATATATATTCAATAAACATGACAATAAAATAACCACCCGACACAGTAATTCAAACAGAATATTGTTTATCTAAATCAAATTGTAAGAAAAGCCAATTAAATGCAAAATCATTTTTCTCCATATTTACCTATTCTGGCTAAAAGTCGTTTTCTAAGTCAGAACTGGTCCTCAGCAAAAAGTTAAAGATTTCTAGCCGTCATGTAGAGTCACCGTCCTCTTCGTCAGTGTCGGGACCTCTGATCATTGGTTCGAGAAGAAGTGGCGCTAGACCTCTCTAGTCTAACTAATATTTATACCAAAATTTACATTCCAAATGTTGCAAACATAACTTTCAAAACAGTCAATTTGGCGGAAAATATGTCGTCTTGGTACATTAAGCTACACCATTACATTTTCTCATGTATTGTTATTTTCAAGTTCTGAATAGAAATTAGAAGTCCATAGCTAATTCGTTACTTCTACGGATGTCTCTTTAGGATAAAATGTATCTCATTCATGGGACCATTATAAGTTCATCAGGTCGGATTTTGGGTTGCAACATTTTCTTCACGTTTCAGGGGCATCTGGCAACACTCCCAGATCTGTCGTCATGTTCATGGCTTTTCAGTTCAATCAGAGGACAGGGTCGCAGTCAGCGCAAAGCCTCTTTTCATATTTTCATCTACTCGAATGCAGGCTGCGGGTGGTGGCCATTTTACAGCAGGCCACACTGGTCAACTTGAGCGAAGAAAACACAAAATCATAATTACTACATGGAAATGATTATACAGTGTTATTCCCCTGCTAATACCCTTATGTGTATGTAGTTATCTAGCCATTTGCGACATAAAAAGCCATTAATGCATATTTATTATAAGCGCAAAACACAAAAACATCACATAAGCAACATCTCTGACTGTCAATTTGCTCACCAACTTAGTTCACTTATTATTTTAGCCATGCAATTGCATTCCCACGTGTAATTCTTCTGTTAATAAGGTTGGTTAGACAAGACTCGACAAATCGTTAGTATTTACTAATTAATCAGTAGTACTTTTAATAATGACATATGAAAATGAAACAGGTATTTGGTTTTAAATTAAAAACCCTGCTCCAGCAATCCCCCCTTTGGTGATATATTATCACCACAAAAATCAAAACCCAAAATCAATTTAATTCCCCTTTTTGAAGAAATTCAAAATGTCTTCTTGTTCATTTTTAAACTCTTGTTTCTTTATCATCTTCTCTTTTTGTTTCTATATACATACTTTCCCTCAATTCTTCTAATTCTATTTCTTGTGGATCTCTTTCTGGTTTCTTTTGTCTCTTTTTAACATTTTCTCGTGTTATTTTCTTTTTATTTCTTCTGAATCTACAACACATACACCCTAATCTAAGAATTAATAATGCAACAATTACACAGGTTAATGGAAATAATACCTTACCAAATATAGTACTACCTATTTTAGCTATAAAATTCTTAATAGCAATCATCTTATTAGCCATTTTAGTCCAGATACTTTCAGCTTCCAGTGGTACTAATTCTTCATGCAAATCAGTAATATTTTTGATATAGACCTTTAGATCTTTGCTTTCGTCAGGAATGTAAGTGCAACAATGTTGAACTTTCTGAATTCCACAGACTCCACACTCTTTTGCCAATAGAATGTCAAGGGCAAGTCGATTTTGCATTGCCAGAGCGCGCAAAGCAACCATTTCAGTATTTACCAAAAGAAAGCCTCCAGCGGTGCTAGTTGACAAGCGATCCACCACTGTTGACAGCTTCCGAATGCCAAATGCATTCAATGAAATTCCCACTGCTAGTATTAAAGCTCCAAAAATATCTCCTACAATTTCTGTCCATGTTTCTCTTCTATAGCGTGTTAATGGATTAGTTTGTTCAGCATTTTCTACTCTATCCATGTGAAAATCTTTGGAAAGACCAGGACAACATAACATGTGCCATACCAATGGTCAGGCAACCTGTAATAAGCCTTGTTCCCACAAATATAATACACTCCCGGAAAGACTGGATCTTCTCCACCTCTAAATCCCCATCCGGTTGCAATAAAGTATGTATCATGGCACTCACTAGTCCCTATGAAATAATAATCATACTGGGATTTCTTCCTGGTAATGCATAGTTTGCCTTTCTGTGGTGCATCTATAGCCATAGTTGGACTGGCTCCATTTTTCATCTCTTTTTCTTTCTCAATGTCCCACACTGTTTCACTCATCTTATGTCCTTCTGCTTTCTTATGCATGTTCAACCTTCTTCTCTCAACCATGTCTAGGAAAGTCTTCTCTTCTTCCTTCAAACTGCAAGTTAAATTGTTTCTAAAAACATATTCTAATGTTAATTCTCTAGTTTCTATAAAAATCTCACCTAAAGTGTTAGCTTCTTTAGCAGGATTCAGTTCTTTATTCATAGGCAGTTGCCCAAGAATATTATCTACATTAGACATGTTATAATCTAATTTCCCTAAGTGATAAAATATACTAATCAACACACTACATGAAATTCCATACGTAGCCGGAAGGTGATGATAAGTCACTCCTTCCGAAACAGAGGCAGGTAATTGCATACAGACGTAGCAATCCCTTACATCCATTGTCTTTACATATTCGTACAATAATTTTGAAAACACATTGCTAGAAAAATCATTAATAGACCTATCCTTATGTATATATACATTGCTAGTTCTAGTTGGAACTATCTTCTGTGAACTCTTCCCTATGTTAGTCATGTTCTCAGTATGTCCTTCTAAAGTGTCTATTGTTACTCTAAAAGAGATCAGTAGAGCAAGCACGCTCCACAGTAGCATTAATAATCCTGTACAGCAGCAGCACATCTTGCACCATCTTTTCATGAAGGTACATCTACTTTGATTATTCTCAGTGTTAGCCATCTTGTTAGCTTGACCGTGTCTTTTGACTTAGCATCTTCTACTCCACTACCGAACTTTTAGGGCAGCAAGTACCTAACAGATTATTACAATCTCTTAGTTTTCAATTTACTTCTTCACTTTCTTCTCCAATTGATTTCTTTGGATTTACTCAATTTGGGTTTTCATCACTTTTCACTCCTTCCTCATCATCATCAAACTGAATTAGGTCCTGAACATCCGTTTCTCCTCCAATGTCGGACAAGATAACTCTCAGGATTCCAACTGCTTCTTCTTCTTCAACCACTTTCAGTAAAGCCTCCTCTGGACTTCCTTGACTGTCTGCCTCTTCACCTTGTTCAGGCAGTGCCACATACATCCATTCTGGCGACTTATACTTCTGGTTTGGTTTTCTGATTCTTTTAGTTCCCTCAGATATCTTTGTTTCCTCTCCTTTCGTTTGGTTTTGACTTGACACTTCGTTCACCTGTTCAGCTTTCGAAGAGTTAACTCGTGTCAGTCGATATCTCAGTCTCTTTATCTTGTTGGGCCAAAGATCTCCTTTAGCATTTCTTTTTTGTTTTCCCTCTTTACTGTTTCTTTCTCCAATCCAAGTTCTCTTTCTCAGAACTCGACCTTCAGGTATCTCATTCTCACTTTCATCAGATTCTGTCTCAGTTGCCTCTTGTTCATCAACAATTTTCCCTTCTCCAACAACTTTCTTTTCTCCAACAGTCTCTTTTTCCACCAATTGAGATTTCCCTACTTCTGTCCCTCCTCGGGTCTCCGACACGCAATCTTCTTGCTGTCTACTTGTCCCTTCACCTATCTTGTTGTCGATGTTCCCTACACCTCCTCGGGGTTTTTCCGCAATCTGTCCCTCTCTTTCTTTTTCTGTCCCTTCCTCTTCAAGAATTATCTCAGGTGGAACTTTTCCAATTCTCTCATTTGATTCAGGTGTCACTTCTGTTGGAATGTTCTTTTCTTTTCTTTCTTTCTTTTTGTGTTCGTCACTGTTAGTTGGGATTTCAGGCACTTCTTCAGAATCTGGACTTGTCTCTGATGTTTGCAATGTTTCTTTCAGAATTCCTTCTGGTGGGACAAAAGCTTCTCTTGACTCACTTTCCCCCCGTTCAGGATTCCTTTTTCTTTTTACTGTCTCACTGTCTGCATCATCACTGGAATCTGATTCCTCAGAGTATTCTTTTCCAGTGCCGTCACTTGGATTTGGAACTCTCAGAGTGTGACTTGCATGTATCCAATTTTTCACTCCAGCACACTTCACAGCAGTCGTTGTGGTCAGAACGACTTGCCTTGGCCTTCCCCACCTTGGAACCAGGCAATTTCTTCTTCTGTGGACTTTTATTCTTAGCCAGTCCCCTGGGCTCAGATCATGGGCTGGTTTCTTTTCAAGTGTGGTGGCGTCTTCTCCAACCTGGTGAAACACAGAATGGACTGCGTCAGCCAGGCCTTTACAGTAATCCAAAATCATGTCATCAGTTATAGTCATCAGCTTGTTGACTGGTACAAACGCATGTCTCATAGCACGTCCCATGATGATTTCATGTGGACTCAAACCTGTTGTTCTGTCTGGAGTAGACCTAATTGTCATCAGGACATCAGGCCATTTCATTCCTGTGGCCAGGCACATTTTGCCAATTCTGTTTTTGATGGTACCATTCATTTGTTCAACCACACCAGAAGCCTTTGGTCGGTAAGCACAATGTAGCTTCTGCTGTACACTTAATGCTTCACAGATCAAACCCATGATTTCATTATAGAAGTGTCCTCCTCTGTCTGATTCAATGGTCACTGGGAACCCATACCTTGGGATGAATTCTCTTAACAGTAGCTTGGCCACTGTTATCCCATCATTTCTTCTTGTTGGAAATGTCTCCACCCACCTGGAGAACAAACAGACTACCACCAGGACATACCTTAATCTATTGACTTGGGGCATTTCGATGAAGTCTATCTGCATTCTGGTGAAGGGTCCTCCCTCTCTGCCTATTGTACCTAGGCTCACCACTGTTTTCTTTCCAGGATTGAATTGCTGACATATCAGGCATCTCTGACAGAGACTCTCTGCTAGCAGTCTGAATTTTGCATTGTGCCAGGTTTGCTTAAAGGCCCTTATCATAGCATCCCTCCCAAAGTGTCCCTGGCCATGATACATCCGTGCCATTGTTGACAACATGCTATTGGGTATGACTGGTCTTCCATCTCTATAGACCCATACGTGGTCTTTTTCCCTTGGTGCACAACCTGCTTTCACCCAATCTTTCATTTCCTCATCTCCTGCCTCATCCTGCAACTGCTTCACCTCCTCCCATGTTCCCACCTCATTAGTAAACATTAAGGAACAAGAAGACATTTCCCTTTCCTTACTCCAGTTAATGGAGTGATTATTCCTTGCACAATACTGTGCTATGTCATTGGCAAATTTGTTCCCAAGGGTGACGAAATCATCACCTTGACTATGAGCAGCACATTTTACAACTGCTAGTTCTTTAGGCAGCTGTATCGCCTCAAGCAATTTTCCAACCACTTCAGCATTCTTTATGGGAGTTCCACTTGAGGTCAGGAAACCTCTTTGTAGCCATAACTGGCCAAAATCATGGACAACTCCGAAGCCATACTGGCTGTCAGTCATCACAGTCACTCTCACATTCCTTCCAATCTTACTAGCTTTCGTTAGTGCCACCAATTCTGCCACTTGAGCGGATTTAACTCCTTTCAAAGGTGATGCTTCCACAACTCCTGAAACTGTACACACAGCATATGCAGCACTCAGCATTCCTTCATCAGTTCTCAGACAAGATCCATCCACAAACAACACATGATCACTCTCAGGCAGTGGCAGATCTCTTATGTCTGGTCTAGGTTTTGTACAGTAATCAAGCACATCCAGGCAATCATGATCCACATCATCTCTTACACCCACACTTTCAGCATCTGGCAACAGCGTTGCTGGATTCACATTCACGCATCTCTCAAGACTCACATTTGATGCACCAAGAATGACTTTTTCATATTTAGTCAGCCGACTATGAGACATAAACTGTGTCCGGCTCCTTGTTAAAAGGATTGCCACATCATGAGGTACGAATACCCGTACAGGATATCCCATTATAATTCCCTCACTTTGTTCCAGACTTCTTCATGTAGCAGCTACTGCTTTCAGGCAACCTGGTAAACCCACAGCTACTGGGTCAAGTGTTGATGAGAAGTACGCAATTGGCCTCCTCAGACGTCCATGTTTCTGGATTAACACTGAAAGTGCACATCCATTCCTCTCACTACAGTACAGCTCAAATTCTTTTTCGTAATCTGGCATTCCTAGGGCAGGAGCTTCACATAGCCTGTTCTTTAATTCTTTGAATGCTGCCATTTCTTCTGGGTTTAATTCCAATGGGTATTTCACTTCACTTTTAGTCAATTTAATCAGTGGCTTGGCAATTAAAGAAAAGTTACTTATCCACTGACGACAAAAACCAACCATTCCCAGGAACATTCTCACTTCTCTTTGTGTCATTGGGGCTCTCATCCCTCTGATTATTTTGATCCTGTCAATGGTCACTTTCCTCAGGCCTTTCTCAATATTATGTCCCAGATACTGGACCTCTCTCTTGCAGAATTGCAATTTGGCTGGAGATACTTTTAATCCTCCATCTGCCAAGTGATTCAGTAAAGCAATGGTGTCTACTTCACAACCAGCAATCTCCGTTACGGAGATTGCTGGCTGCCCGGCCGGTGTCGTACGCAGCTGCAACGGATGCTGCTTGACGCTCTCGACGTGCTCCGGTCCCGCGAACGCTTCGTTCTGTGGCGCTTTCTAGGATTCGTAGCGGGAAGCCGGCTCTTGGTTTATCGAGGGAGAGAGAGCAGGAGCAACGCTCTTCAAGGAGGTGGGAGAATGCCGCAGAAACCACCGAAATCGCAAATGAAAGTCCAGACGCGCAGTGTTAAGGTAAAGCCGTCTGCGAGTGAGAAACTGCCCAAAGTTAAAAATGCTGCAACTGTTTCCCCGCCTATAAATGCATACGAACTTACGGACGGTAATGATGGTGTGGGCGACGTTCTGTCAGATTTGAGTAGCATAAATACATCTATACCTGTACCTCAGTGTTCTTTAAAACAAAATGCTCCACCATTCCATGGCTTTTTCGATAAAAAAACATCAAAGCATACTGCAACAGTATCTTCAACGATTACTATTACGGAGGCTACAGTAATGAACGGAGACAATGTTGCCTTGGGTGGTGGCTCTGCTGATGTTACAGATTCAACAGTGATAAGTTTGAATCCTAGGACCCAGGTTATTCAGAGTCTTATGACAGATGAAAGCCAAGCCGATATGCTGCAGGATAATACGTCTAGTGAGTCCTCTGCTGCCGTAAAAGTTAACTTTGTGTTGGAAAGCTCCAAGACCCAAGAGGCGCTGGAAAACTTTTACTCTCTTTCAGATCATTCATCTGATGAAAGCTTAAGTGAGAGAAGAGATTGGGCGGGGAACATGGAAGAAAATAGTCCCTCGGGTGAAGGAGAAGACGATGACGAAGATGAAGATACTGGCCAATCTTTTTTAATTTCACCCAATGATAGTATGGCTACCCTGAAGAAACGTAAGAAGAACAGCATTCTTAATCTTGCGTCTAATAATTTAAAAAAAGCTGAGAATACTGTTCCTGTTCCTGCTTCTCTTGGTGAAAAGGGTCTGGTCGGTCAGACTGGGGCTGTATGCACAGAGAGGTCCGATTCCATTGCAGATATGAACTCTCTGACGGAAGCACCCCTTGAAATTACACTGTCGACTATCTATGATACTATGATGGCTCATCGGGCGGAGACTAAACTAGAAAATCTTCGCACGCAGGCTTCCTGCATAAAATTAAAAAATACGGTTCGTCGTGCAATCAAACTTTCCTCTGAAACAGCAGATAGAGTGACAGAAGCAGAGGCCCGTATCTTAGTATTAGAAGAAGAGATAAAATCCCAGAAGCAAGAACTTGAACTTGTCAAATGTCTTAAGGACGACCTTTCCTATAAATTATCAGATCTTGGAAACCAGGCTCGTAGGAATAATTTGCGTTTCCTCGGAATTCCAGAAAAGAAAGAGGGAAACGACGCCAGGCAGTTTGTGATTGGACTTCTAAATGAGGCTTTTCCGGATCTAACTGAGTGGGACTGGTCAAAAGAGATCCAAAGAGCTCACCGCTTCCCTTTTTCTATCAGGAAGCCACGGCAGGGTGAAGCGGAGTATCCTCGTGCAATTCTGGTCAGCTTTAACAATTTTTTGGCGAGAGAAGACATCTCAACTCGAGCTAGACCAGATAAAAAAGCAACTGCCAAAGGATGCTCTTTTTTTGTTCGACCGGATTTTTGTCAGGCGACTGTGACTCAGCGGTGGCATTTAAGGCAGCTAATCTCAGATTTTCAGAAAAAAGGAGCCCTTGTCCATTTGCAGAACCCGGCCAAACTAAAGACTGTGTGGAAAGGCCAAACAAAATTTTTTTTTCAGAGATTAAAGCTAAAGAATATTTGGATACTCTCTAATCTTAAGCTCGCTTATCTAGCTGAAGGGCTATTATTTGCTTTACCGTATGAAGACTCAATGTGAACATTTATTCTCTTAGAGAACAGTACTTTTGATGTTTCTCCTTTTTCCCTTTTTTTTCTCCTTATTCTTTTTTGATTGTTCAACTGACGCGGAGCTCGGTGAACGCAGTGCCTCTTCTAGCAGGAACTGAGAGTTCCTGAGTCTCATTTGGTTGGGGGGGGGAGGGGGGGGGGGCGCAGGTCTTGTACCTGGGGGTGGGGGGGGTCCTGGTGGGGGGGTTTGGGGTGTAAAGCAGCAAGAATGGTTGACCTAGATACTAGAAATGCACAAAAAAATAAATTTCATGAGCAGAAATGTACTTATAAATTTTTGTTAAGAACACAAGATGGGGAGAAAGTTAAAAATGTGTTCATTAAATATTAATGGCCTCAATGACTACAGGAAGATCGGGGTCTTACGTTATCTGATTCACCTGTTGAATATTGATATTCTTTGTCTTCAAGAGACACACATTTCTTGGGTTAAGAGGGATCTGTTAAAAAGATTAGGTCTTGAGCTCTTAGTTTGCTCTAAACAAACGGGAACTACAAGAGGAATAGCTATTTTGATAAACCAAGGGGTTGGGAAGTGTAGCAAAACGTTAGGAGACAAATGGGGCAGATGGGGAATTGCACAGATTCTTATAGATAAAGTAAAAATGACAGTCTGCTCATTATATGGTCCTAACTTAGATGATAAAGAAGTTTTTGATTTCATTAATTGTGAATTAGCGAATTGGAATCAACCTTTAATTATATGCGGTGATTTTAATATCAACATCGCAGCAAACTGCAATATAAGAGATATTAGGTGTCACCAAGGACGGAAGGTTCAATCCTACAGGGCCCTTAGGAATTTAGTTTTGGGGAACGGTCTGATTGACGTCTGGAACAAGCTTAGACCAGCAGAACCAGGCTTTACTTATTATTCTGCACCGCATCGTAAATTTGTTCGCTTAGACTATTTTTTTATTTCTCCTAAAGTTTTTGAAGATTTAAGCATAGAGGTCTTACCACAAATTATTTCCGACCATAATCCTATTGTTTTAAAGCTCTCAATCCCTTCCTCTGAGCATTACAATAAGAGACAATGGTCATTTCAGAGAAATCTATTGTTAGATCAGGATTACTTATCCCATATGGATGGGATTATTAAAGAATTTTTCATCAACAATAATGGATCTACATCGATACAGATAGTTTGGGATACCTTTAAATCTTTTATCAGAGGCGAGACTTTGAGTTTTTCGCAACATCGCCTAAAGAAAAAACAAGCTGAGTTTATGGTTGCTTTGGATACAATTACTTCCGCAGAAGTAAACTTAGCTTCTAGTATTAGAAATGGTATTGGTATCCAAGAAGCTCAGAAATTAGTATCTGTGGAACGGTCGACTGTCTATTCTTTTTTGGCTGAACAAGTAGCGATAAAATATAAATTATTTAAGAAAGACTGCTATGAATTAAGTGAACAGACGGGTAGGACCTTAGCTCAAAGGCTGAAACAAAAAGCTGCCATCACGGAAATCCTCAAAATAATAGACCAAGATGGTGTAGCTCAGGAGTCTACTGTTGGCATATTAGGGGCATTCCGGGATTTTTACCAATCCTTATATAATAAATCAAATGATGGTACCAGTATAAGGAACGATGTGTTTAATTATCTCTCAAATCTAGATAGTCCCTCCTCCCTTACTACTGAACAATGTCTAATACTATCTGCCCCTATAACTTGGGAAGAGGTAGAGGAATCGATACTGGGTTTGGCCATTGGTAAAGCAATGGGTCCGGACCATGTCCCTTTAGAATTTTACCGTACTTTTCGTAACACTTTGAAATTTGAATTATTAAAAGTCTTTCAAGAAGCTTTTGCAGGTAGATCTTCTCCTTCATGGTCACTAGCAACTATTGTTGTATTTTTAAAAAAAGGTAAAGATGCTTTGGATCTAGGGTCGTATAGACCAATTTCTCTATTAACCTGCGACAGTAAGATTTTTTCAAAGATATTAGCAAACCGACTGAAAGATTTTATGTCTAATTTAGTCGCAAAAACCCAACATGGTTTTATTAAAAACAGAGATACAACGGACCATGTAAGAAGAATCATTACCCTTTTAGACTGGGCTCAGGCTTTAAGATCCCCGGTCGGCGTGGCGCTATTGGACGCTGAAAAAGCGTTCGATAGGGTCGACTGGGGATTTCTCTGGTCTGTTCTAACCTGGAATGGATTCCCAAGTGGATATATAGTAGCCTTGAAAGCCCTATATACTGACCCTAAGGCAAGCATACGAATTGCGTCGGATATCTCAACAATATTTTCAATAACGAGGGGGACAAGGCAGGGGTGCCCATGCTCCCCCTTGTTATTTGCATTATATATAGAACCATATCTACAAAAAATTCTGCGAGATGACAATATTTCCCCAGTGACGATCCACCAAATTGAGTATAAAATCTTGGCATATGCCGATGATGTCGCGATAGTGACCTCAGACCTTAATCGAGCTTTTCCTAAAATATTGAAATAGCTAGCGAATTTGGATCTTACTCTGGCTATAAATTAAACATCTCAAAAACACAGATGATTCACTCTACTGTTGGCGCGCCAATTGGTTTGCCATTATCTAAGACGGCGCTGTACTTAGGTGTGACTCTGTCACCTAAAGTAGAAGATATTGTTGGGCTTAATCTTGACCCAGTACTCGTCGCTACGAATAGGTACCTCGAGAGGCTAGATAATTTACACCTCTCTCTGTATGGCCGAGCTAATGTTGTTAAGATGCTTTTTTTTCCTAAATTTCTTTTTTTTTTCCGGACAATACCATTACTTTTTCCATCCAGCTTTTTTATCAAATTAGATAGGATAACGTCTAGATTTTTATGGGGATATAAAAGAGCAAGGAAGTCTTTAATTAGTTGTACTCTACCCCCGCTCCGAGGTGGTTGGGGAATCCCTAATTTTCGTCTATATTACATGGCGATATCACTTAGACTTATGAGTAGTTTAATATTTGAGGGGATAGTTTTGGATGATTTTTTATATCCTTCAATCTACACAATGATTCTTGGTAGTCAAGCACAAAGATGTCTGGTCCGCTTTCTAGAACCAAGTTACTATGAGAAAACAAGATTTAAGATAATGGAAACAGTCTTCCAACTATGGAAAATATGCAAACGAAGACTTCACTTAGATAGTAACTTTAAGTTTTTATACGCCCTTAGTTGATAACCCATCGTTGCCAGTAATTTTTTCTGATTATATTATGCAGCGCTGGCAAAATTGTAATATTCGTCTACTTGGGGATCTTTTTCCTAATGAACAATTTATAACATTTTCTCATCTTCAACAACTGTATAATTTACCTAAAGCAGACTTTTTTAAATACCTTCAAATACGTAGTTTCTCAAACTCCAAGAATTTAGTGAATTCTAACAAAATTAAGAAACATGAGGTATTAGAATGTTGCTTGAAACAAAAGAAGATTGGGGTGATATATAAAGCAATGATTAAAGGTCTAGAAGATAATCTTGTATCTTATAATGCAAAATGGCAAAAAGAGATGGATATTGAAAATGTAGACGTATTGGACACCTTAGTACTGTCTGACCAAGTATTAATTAATGGATCGCTAAAGAGCCAGAGCTTTATGAGTACCTTCGATCTATATTATACTCCTGCCAAGTTATTAAAATGAAAAGGGAATGCTGGAGTCAAGTGTAACCGTTGTGGATGCATAGGTGCAAACTCTATCCACATGTTCTTCCTATGTCCTAAATTATCTCAATTTATGTCTGAAGTTCAAGTGTTTCTAAATCAAATAATGAATATTCCCTTAGTACTGTCCGCTGATCTTGTAATACTTGGCATTCAATCTAATCCAGTTCGACCGTACACACGTGCTGAAGAGGGATTCCTATTCATAACAATGTCTATTTTTAGATATTGTATTACCTCGCACTGGCTTGATGTAGATCCCCCTTCTTTTTCTCAATGGCAAATTAAATTGTTAAATATGTATCAATTAGAGAATGCTGTCTATCGCCTAAAGGGGACGAAAAAGAGGAACTTTGGCTTTAAACTTTGGGCTCCAATTTACGAATGGTTACAATGCTAAACTATAATTGTAATTAACCTGATTTTCCTGTTATGCTGTATTTTTATTCTTGTATAATCAAATGGATAATAATGTGCTCGGTCAACTTTTACTTGCTGCTGTGAAAATCAATAAAAAAAAAAAAGGTGTCTACTTCACAAGCTTCACGTGTTTTTGATGCCACAAGTAGGTCATCAATGTACTGGACCAAAACTGAATTTTCAGGCATTGTTAGACTCTCCAGAGATTTCTTCAGCAATTGATTAAATATCGAAGGGCTCTCTGTGGAATTCGGCACCATGCCAAAATTCTCTCTCCGAACCTAAATGCAAAAATCGGCTGGCTGTCATGATGCAACGGGATTGAAAAGAAAGCATGGCACAAATCAATTACTGTGTACCATTCTGCATCATGGGGAATCTGATACAAAATCACTGATGGATTTGGCACAATGGGACAACATGACACAACAATCAATTTGATTTTTCTCAAATCCTGTACTTTTCTGAACTTCCCATTGGGTTTCTTCAGTCCCATTATAGGTGAATTACATGGGCTGCTCAATATTTCCCTTAACACCCCGCTGGATCATTTTCTCAATTATAGGTGTTATTCCTTCAATTATTTCAGGTGTCAGTCTGTATTGTGGGATGTTTGGGTAAACTACTCCATCTTTTACAGAAATTTTTACTGGATCTACATTTCTCATCAGGCCCACATCTTCTCCAGTAAAATCCCAAACTGCTGCTTTTACTGTCTGTTTTAATTCTGGGGGTAATCCGTCCGGATTGAATACAGCATATGTTCCAATAGCCTCACTTTCCCTGTTATCTAGGGTCATTCTGTATAGGACATCCTCATCTGGTGTCTCAAAGGTTTTTCCATCTGGGGTACAGAAAATAGTGCAATTCATCTTGCACAGCAAATCCCTGCCTAACAAGTTCACAGGACTGGTGTCACACACCACGAACCGGTGCATATCTGAGAATTTCCCTATTCTAACCCTTACTGGTTCAGTAAGATGAGTTTTTATCTGTGTATTGGACACACCAGCAACTTGGATTGCTTCATCCGAGAGAGGAATATTCTTTATATCAGCTGACCTGACAGTCGATCTTGTAGCTCCTGTGTCAACTAGAAAAGTAACACTTTCACCATTGATTTTTCCATCTACAAAAGGTCCTGCCTGGTCTATTTCTAGAGTTGCGCCAAGTACGCACTCTTCCTCCTCTCTTCGGCACCATCAGAAGTCTCCCTCAGAATCACTTCCCTCATTCTTTAGCCAATATTGTGACACAGTGCTTGCGCGTTTCGGCTTGTTTACCTGTTCTTCATTGTAGAACCCCGAATCCTGGCTGTACTTCTGGGATCCTCTGTTTTGTGGCAAGGGCGGTTTTGGCACCTGATTCTGCTGCTTAACAGCCTTCTGCTGTTGCTGCTGCTGACCACAGTCCCTCACTCTGCACCTGTAAATTCAATGATGGATTGTCATCGTTAGCAGACGGTGAATTCTTACACTCGGATTTCCAGTGCCCTAATTTTCCACAGTTGTGGCAGGGAAACCTTTTCTATGCTTCCTCAATATTACCTTTCCCTTTTCCTGGGCCAAATCTAGGTTTATTTCCTGGGTTATTTGCTTGTTCAACCAACTGTGCTTCCTGTCTTTCTGCAACTTTCACCTGTGCCCACATTGCTTTTTCTTTCAGTTTTCTTTGCTTTGCCTCAATCTCCTCACTGAAGTATTTTGCATGTCTCAGGATCTCATCAATCTTTTTGCTCTGCCAATCTACGGTATGCTGCCTTATCATTTCACTGATTTCAGGTCGCAAGCCATACACAAACCTATATACAAAATGGCTCAGATCCTTGTCACCCAGATGTTCATCTCCACTGAACTGTTTGAAAGCTAGTATTAGTCTTTCATAGTAAACATGGACTGATTCTTTCACTTCTTGATGTGTTCGATCTATCTTAACCCAGTCTGTTTCCTTGGGAGGTACCTTATTTTTCAGGAAAGCCATCACCTGTTCATACTTTTTCATTACCTCCGGATCTGGAGCTCCTGTCTTGGGATCTCTCGGGTATTCTTTAGTGGGCCAGTCTATGACTATCTTACATTCTGCCCACAAGTCTGCCGGTACAATTATATCAAACAGACTATTCAGGTCAATCCACAGCACTTTTGACAACTTCACAAATCTGTCAACCTGTCTGTACCACTCGACGGGCTTCTCTCTCAGTCGAGAGAAATCATTTGTAAATGACAAAATATCTTGTCTGGTCCATGGGACATGTACATACCCTCCTCCTGGAATCTCCCTCATGGGATAAGCTGTCACTGTTTTCTCCTTTTCTCTCATAGGGAATGTTGAGTAAGTTCTGTCTGCTGCATCTTCTCATTTTTTATACCATCTATCTTTCCATCTCTCCACATCTCCCCATTTTCACAGCAAAGCAATCATCTCCTTAATCAGCCCTGCTCGGCCTGCATTATTCAGATTCTCGATGTCCTTATCTGTAAAATCCACTCGGTAAGGCTTTTGTAAAGTTTTTACCTTGTCCATGTCAATTCCCATTTCACTGGCTATTCCTTTCAACCTGTCATGTATGTTCTTTGCTCTCCATGTGATGCTCTTGCACAAAAATAGTATTTCCCCATCCTGGTACTTTTTCAGCGTTTCTGTAGGAATTGTTCCTACTATTAGCTCCTCCAATTCCATACGTAGTCTAGCTACATCAATTGCCTTGGATTCCTTCTCTTTCCCCTGCAAAACTCTTAACCAATCATTCAAATCTTCAGCAGTTATCCCCATAGATTTTTCTGCACCCACTGGTTCTGTCACTCTTTGTGGTTCTAAGATCGATCCTCCAGTCATTCTGTTCCCTTCCACACAACCGGAATTCAAAACCGAGTTAGTCTGCACATTCAACTCTCCTCCACATATAGTATGTCTCCACTGATTTTCTCCTGATCTCCACTGATTTTCTCCCGATCTTATTTCTGTCTGTTCTGGAGGAACAACCAGTCTGTGGCCTACATATGGAACTGTTAAACCACCTTCACCAGTCCTCTGCTTCTCAAAAATAGGCATAACCGGACCTATTGTTACAGGCACCGTAACTGCTTCAAGATTTTTAGTCAGTTCTCTGATTTTCTCTGTCAATTCAAATGTGGTTCTTGCTAGTTCTCTTGTCTTTTCACCCTCAATTGCATTCTCCCTTTCTCTCTCTCTTTCTCTCTCTCTTTCCGCAAGAGAACTACTGCTTTTCCACTCAGGGGTCATAACCTCTGTCTTTATAATCCGCAGGGTGTCTCTCATTGGGGTAACTGGTGTTCCTACCTCTGGTTCTCGTCTATACGGGGGTGGTCTTTTTTAGAACATGTCATCTAAGACATCGTCTTCAGACTCATTCGCCCCATACCTCCTTGTTTCTACATTATGTTCTTTCTCTGTACACTTTCTCCCTTCTGTCTGTTCTGCAGTCCTTACAGGATATAATCCCTCAGTCATACTGGCATCTCGCCATCTTCTCATCCGATCATGATGAGTTTCACGATCATACTTTCGCCCGAACATATACCGGTAGTTTCCTCCACTCCTCTGCTTTTCTCGCTCATGCATTTCATCTTCCCATTCAGTCAACGCCTCAAACTGCGTCGGCCTAGGCCGAGGCTCTAGATTCATCATCCTCTCCCGTAAGTTTCTCAATATGGCCAGATTAAATGAGCCATGTTCCGGGAAAGCTAAAACTCCATCTTCTTTGGTGTACTTTGCCCAATTGTCTAACCAAATACAGGTATGATACCCATATTTTGCGTCCATGAGGGATGCGGGGGTTCTTATCGGAGGAAGTAACTGTCCTTCCCTAGTCACAATATCCTTATCCTTGTCAAAACAGGTCTTAACCTTACTAAACAAGGATTTATTTTTCTTTTCCTCAGCGTGGTAATACATTTTCTTGTTTTCCGCAACCCTTTAGTCTTTTCTACAACTGTACGATCTCCTGTCCAATTGCAGCGCGACTCACACTAACGCACCAATCCGGAGCGTTTACGTCACTGACTCAGTCCACGAATCCCAGCGCAACTCACACTAACGCACCAATCCTAGAGCGTCTACGTCACCCTGTATGTTTCCCAATCCTTGCGCGGCGTACACCAGCACTCCAATCACCGTGCTTCCACCATTCTAACCCACTGTCCAATCACAGTGCGGTCCTCCTGACGTCAGCAGTCGCTGCAGCAGCTCCTGCTCCTGTCTCCTGTCTCTCGTCTACCCCTCCTTTACAAAACTACTCGGTAGACTTTGTTTCAATTTCTACGAGTCTGTTAGTTACAACATACAAACATCTCCATTGTCTGCTTCGCTAACCACAAAACAGCAAAAGACCTTTCCCACGAGAATTCCGCCTTTCCCGAGAGCAGCGCTTATCTCTACCCTACTAAGGAATCATTACTTCCGTTGATAAAGTAGCACATCCCTCTACTCTACCCTTCTAGCAAGCACCAATTAACTGTTTTCTCCGGAATGCTCCTAAGAATTTCACAATTAACCAGAATGCCTTCTCATTCACTCACTTTCACACCAGAAAATGTAGTACATTCACACAGAATCCTGTCTTTCCCGAGAACAGCGAACAGTCTGTCCTACTACAGAATTATATCACACGTTAACAAAGCAGCGCTTACCTCTGCTCTGTCCTTCTAACAATCTCAGAGAATACCTATTACCTTTCTAGTGATAAGCGTTATCGGAATGCCATAAGGATCCCTGATACCTAAGACCAGAACTTCACAGGTAACCTTCGCTATCATATACACTTCTCTCACACAGAAAATATGTTTCTAATGGCAACACTCGGCGATGCTACCTCATCGAACCCAGACAATGCGACGCGCAACTTCAATTGTCACCCGTTTTCCCCTGTCTACATACAGGGCCAACAATCCCGCCTCTTCCGAGAGCAGCGCTTCCCTCTGCCCTACTATGGAACTGTCACCGACTTCCTTCATCCCAGAAGCCGTACACACTACATAAAACTCAATACGACTTCAACATATAGTGTTAGTACATATATCAATACCAATCAATAATCAATAAGCTTATATACACGCAAATTCACCAGATCAAGACAATAGTTAACCATCATTCTGCTACCAAGAAACTGGTGCAGATCGGAGCTTCCGAATCCCCTCTACTTCCACGGACGGTGTGATTTCTCAGTCACACGCACACACACACACATCACACGCTGGTGGGGCCCATAACACCAACATTCATCCTACCACTCTATCCGTGCCACGTATAAGGGAAACACTTTTCAATATCCAACCAATCTGCATGTACCCTGAGGTCAATGAGATCAACTAGTTGCTATAGATTTGGTGATACAACTTAACACTCTATATATATTCAATAAACATGACAATAAAATAACCACCCGACACAGTAATTCAAACAGAATATTGTTTATCTAAATCAAATTGTAAGAAAAGCCAATTAAATGCAAAATCATTTTTCTCCATTTTTACCTATTCTGGCTAAAAGTCGTTTTCTAAGTCAGAACTGGTCCTCAGCAAAAAGTTAAAGATTTCTAGCCGTCATGTAGAGTCACCGTCCTCTTCGTCAGCGTCGGGACCTCTGATCATTGGTTCGAGAAGAAGTGGCGCTAGACCTCTGTAGTCTACTAATATTTATACCAAAATTTACATTCCAAATGTTGCAAACATAACTTTCAAAACAGTCGATTTGGCGGAAAATATGTTGTCTTGGTACATTAAGCTACACCATTAGATTTGCTCATGTATTGTTAGTTTCAAGTTCTGAATAGAAATTAGAAGTCCATAGCTAATTCGTTACTTCTACGGATGTCTCTTTAGGATAAAATGTATCTCATTCATGGGACCATTATAAGTTCATCAGGTCGGATTTTGGGTTGCAACATTTTCTTCACGTTCAGGGGCATCTGGCAACACTCCCAGATCTGTCGTCATGTTCATGGCTTTTCAGTTCAATCAGAGGACAGGGTCGCAGTCAGCGCAAAGCCTCTTTTCATATTTTCATCTACTCGAATGCAGGCTGCGGGTGGTGGCCATTTTACAGCAGGCCACAATGGTCAACTTAAGCGAAGAAAACACAAAATCATAATTACTACATGGAAATGATTATACAGTGTTATTCCCCTGCTAATACCCTTATGTGTATGTATTTATCTAGCCATTTGCGACATAAAAAGCCAATAATGCATATTTATTATAAGCGCAAAACACAAAACATCACATAAGCAACATCTATTACTGTCAATTTGCTCACCAACTTAGTTCACTTATTATTTTAGCCATGCAATTGCATTCCCACGTGTAATTCTTCTGTTAATAAGGTTGGTTAGACAAGACTCGACAAATCGTTAGTAATAACTAATTAATCAGTAGTACTTTTAATAATGACATACGAAAATGAAACAGGTATTTGGTTTTAAAGTAAAAACCCTGCTCCAGCATTAGCGCCAGCTTTCCTGCGTTAGCTGGGGGTTTTCCAATCGCCTTGCATGCCAGCGATAATTATCACTAATGACATGCAAGGTAGGCGTTCCTTACCAATGGTTCACGTTAAAAGTAGCTAACGTCACATTGCGCTATTATTAAAGAAGTCCCGGACCCGCGAAGCGAGAATAAAAGGTGCGCTAAACCACGTTAGCACTGGAATTTAACACCAGAATAAATCCTGACTAACAATGATGTTACATGGAGGTGTGAAATGGGAGTATCAGGAATTGTGTTAACAGGGGATTTGCAGACACTATTAGCAACCTAGCTGAAATTATATCGCCGACACCACGGCGATGGCAAGGTATCGCCACAATACATATCGCCATCGCTGTGCTGTTAGCGGGAGTTTTCGCGTCCTTTTCCGGACACCATCGCATCTTACCGACGTGTTCATAATACATCGATAAGAATGCGATACGGATCCGGGAAAATAAGTGATAAAAAGGTACGCTAACTTGTCACCATTATTAGATAATATGCCCCCAGGATTTTCTTGGTCTTAAGTTCGGCGTTACCACCTATTATCACCACCCTTGATAATAGATGGCAATGGGTGTTGCGTTGGAAAGGCACCGCCATAGGAGCGCCGCAGCCAGTTCCTGCATGGACATTTCTGTCATTGCAGGAACACGGGGGTGCAAAAATACTGGGGGCCCCTTTGGTTTCCCCACTGCCCCCCTTTTTTATAGTGGGCTCACCACCATAAAAAGGGTTGCAGCGAGAAAACTCGTAATATGCTTGGTGGTGCAGCAGCGGCACTATAAGCATATTACAGCCTCACACTGCTGCAGGATCAGAGATCCCTGGTGGTTGCTGCGGTCCCACAGCTCTAGTTGTAGTACAGCAGGTGGACTGCCAGTCTGGTGGTCCAGGGACTTTCACCACAAGTACGTAATTAGCCGCTAAGTCTAAACGTAGAAATCTTTTGCTGTTAATTTGTCCAGCAGCTCCCCAACTATGATGCTTTCTCCTCAGACACCGCCTGCAGTGTTGCCCCACTGAACTTTACCTTCTCAGAATATTTTCTTAAAAATGTATTCCAAGTCTGAAGGTAAGTGCAGACTGGGCCTAATTCACTCTTTGTATCTCCATCGTGGTTGGCCATATTTTTCAACTTTGATCTGATCTCATGCGACTAAATGTATACAGTTGCCGCTTGATCTTTTAGGCGCTAGTTTTTCCCTTAAACTGTAAAAATTAATAACTCCATTTCTAGTTACTGGATTTTTGTAGTTTTGGTGTCAAATAATTTTAAAAAATGTACTTTCATTTTCTAAATTGGTGTGGAATTTTTCTTGTGCTGTGTTTCCACTTTGATACTGTTTGTGTACTTCATATATACTTTACACATTGCCTTTAAGTTAAGCCTGCCTGCTTTTCTGCCAAGCTACTAGAGGGTCAAGCACAGGTTAATTTAGTAACTTTTGTGGTTCACCCTGACAAGGATTGTGTCTGTTGCTTGAACAAGGGTCACTCCCCATTGAACCACCAACCCAGGGGGATATTCTCAAGACCGTGTGATAACTACCACAAAATCAGCTTAACGCAACTCTTCACATCGCAGTCTATCGTGGGAAAATAACTCTGTGTCAACGTGGTATTCTCAACCCAGCGGCACCATGCGATAGTTCCACGATAACTCATCAAATGACCGTGATAAAGTCAACACGACGCTGCAAAAATGCGAAACACGATCGCAAAAATAGCTGCGATGAGGCCAATCGAGATACAAAAATCAGCGGAAACCAGTCACAGGCCTGTAATTCCCATGCGGGAAAATGCACCATAAAAGTTGAAAAAAAAACACAAACAAAAGCCAAACAACAGCGAAGCCCAATGGAGGTAGCCGGAGCAAGTGAAGAGGACGACCAGAACCCCACAAGCCCCCCGGAGGACCAGCCTGGGACTACGGGGTCAGGGAAGGGCAAGGACAAGAAGAGTAGGAAGAAACGGTTCAGTTCGCAGGAAAACAGGATCCTGATAATGGAGGTGATAGAACACCATCAACTACTGTTCGTCACCTCCACTGTGTCACTAGGAACTAAATATGGAATTTGGCAGACCATCGTGGACAAGGTGAATGCAGTCGGAGTGCTGAAGAGGACAATGAAAGAGGTCAAGAGGCACTGGAATGATGTCAAGCGCAAAACCAAGCAGAAACTTGCAAACAACCAGAAAGCAGCAATGCAGACAGGAGGTGGGAGTCCAGCGCCACAGGAGGAGCTGGACGAGATGGAGGAAATGGTGTCCTCAGTCATCAGTGGAGAGACGGTGGCAGGAGTTGGGGGCCCGGACACTGCTCAACATGACTGGACACAACAGCAACAGGGTGAGTAACGACCAGGGACAGGGGGGACAGGGGGAGATGGGCACAATGGCACACATGCACAAGTAAGCATAGCACATCTGCAGACAAACCATGCCCCAGACCCCCAACTCCCACCAAGAGACCAATGAACCGAATTTTGCAATATTCCAACACTGCAGAAGCACAGAAGGCAGAGGCACACCTCATGTAAGGGCCAAGGGGCAGCCAAATCAGAGCTGCAGGGGGGACTCCCCCAAAATGCGGCGCACACACACATCACATGCAGAGCACATCAACATTGACAACGATGTGGCACAATCCGCAACACGTCCACAACAGAACAGAGAACATAACTGGTGCCGCTTGTGTGCAGAAACTGGCCAATCACATATGGCATCGCAGGGAAATGTGAGTTGACAATGTACAAGTACAAACACACATCCGTGATGTCGTTGAAATGTCCACTGTCCCGCATCATATAGACAGCTCCCCACAAACAGTCACAATGTAAACTGTCATTCAGTGTGAATGTAAACATGTACAATGTGTCAACATACATGTGAACACAATGTTAAACTGCATCTCCCCTTCACATTGCAGAGGGAAATTCAACACCTCCAGCAGAGCAGTCCCAAACTCTCTTCTCTGATGATGAAGAGGACCACCACACCTTCGACTCCGATGCCCTCCAACAGCTTGTGGACAGCCGCCGCAGCCACTTCCAGGACCAGGCAGCCCAGCTGCTATGTGGAGAACCCACCCCTTGCACAGGACATACAGCAGGCAGCACCCACCACCATGGCTGCCTCCCAGGACCCCCACAACGAATACATGGCCTTCCAATGTCGTGTGTTGGGGTGCCAGGAGAAGCTGGCTGAACAGGTGCAGGTGGGGTTCAACCGCATGGAAGACAAACTAGTCACCATACGTGGGTGTCTAAGTCCCATCAGGGACCATTCACAGTCCCTAACGGACACCCAAAGTCCACTCCATGCCCTCCAATGAAACATGGCAGTCCTAACTCTGAGACAGGAACAACTGTCTAGTCAGAGTGGCTCCAGCGAGCTCGCCCAGGAGTTGGGGCTCATGCGGAGGCTCAAGGAGAACATGGAGCGGACGTGTGCGGAAAGAGCGGCTGTCATGGCTGCACACCAGCAAGAGGTAGCAGGGTCCCTCAATGCCATAAAGACCCTCCTCATGGCATTGCTGACACAAGGCCTGGCATTGATGCATGCTGCTGCTACCACTCCGTCCACATCTCCGGCCCTTGATGTGTCAATGCCACCTAGTGCGGCACACATTCCACCTCTGGCCCCTGATGTGACAGTGCCACACTGTGCGGCACACATTCCACCTCTGGCCCCTGAGGTGTCACTGCCACACAGTGCCGGAGACAGAACACCACCACCCACATGTGAGGCACATGAAACAGCAGAGGACGAAGATGCAAATGAATCTGGCTTGGTGGTGAGAAGGAAGCAGTAGCATTCATCTCCACCCTATGGCTTCTGCTTGGTTCTGCCCTCTGCATCATCCCCTTCCACTGTCCCCCGATGCGCTCTGCAACACTCACCTTGGACCTCGACATGAACTGACATATTCTGTTTGGTTACCAATGACACAGCTATCAGACTACGGACTAAACTCCTCCTCTTCTGATGTACCTGTCCTTCCCTGAAGGACTCTGGCTGGCCCTACACTAGCCAACAAAGTAAATTGGGGTTTGCATGGCCCTGTACTGCTCTGGCTTCAAAACTCAACTAATTGTGCAATAAACATTCGTGGTCACACCGATGTGTCATGCCTATGATCTTTCAAGTGTGGAAGTATGGGTGAATGTAGGGTCAGTGATTCCCCCTTACGTCCATGTTGCTCATGTTGTGGGACTTGGGTCATGGGTGACACATTGTCGATTGCGGCACGGGTGGCGCCGACACTACAACTGGGACACATGCATTAGTTACTTCCTTGACCAGCCCAGGACGAAACCACGCCCAGCGCCCCAGGGTCATTGTTCACACCCTTACGCTGGACTGGCATACGCCAGGCCAGCCAACTCAGCTTACGCTCACAGGGGGGGATGACAACACTATATGTCCCAGGTCCACACCACACCCATCCAGCACAGCCGTCACAGGACATGTGACCCAGGCAATATAAAGGGCCTGGCGCACGTGCTGGACGCCATTTCCACTCTGTAACTGGGTGTCTTCGTGTGGGTCTCATTTATGCATGAGGGCCTTGGGCCCTGCCACAGCACATTGCACAGTGCCAGGGCTGACATGATGGCGTCCGCACCATGAGACTCAATCATAAAGGGTCCATGGCTTGCAGTGCACAGACTTGGTGGCACCTGATACACTGTGGCAGGCACAGGCACACCGTCACGGGATGGTGTCTTGGGGTGCAGTGAGATAGGGACACCTGAACTGCTGAGCGGGTGTGCAGCCTGCGATGATGCGCCGTCCTGGCGGTCCGCACTGGTGGGGATTAGTGTGCACCCTGCTGGACCACATTGTGGGCCTAAGCCAGCGGGCAGTGCGGTCCTTCCGCCACGCTAATGGCACCTATAGGGCTGAGCGGGTGTGCAGCCTGCGATGATGCCATGTGCACTGATATGGTCTCTGCCATTGCGTAATCAAGACCAAGAATCAAGTGTGTGACCTGGATGCCCGCGGTGCGGGGCTGCATGATGTGGAGGGTGCCATGGTTGCGGGCCCCGGGCTTGGTGCTCCCACCGGGATGTGGTGGGCCCTCTTGGAGACATGACAGTGTCAGAAGGTGAGCAGTGAGGCCTGGTCCAGCGGGGCGGGCAATCACCACTGGGCGGCGGGAGGGTCTGGGGTGCGGCAGCCTGTGCACGCAGGGGCGGGCAAGCAATGATGGCGTGTGCAACTGTATGGACTCTGCCATTCTTGTCTCTGTGAACTGTTTCAGATGAGGGACCTGGGGGACTGCTGTGTATACCAGCACGTGGTTGGAGACACACTGGTGGCAGCAGGTGAGCAGTGAGGCCTGTGTCTGCAGTGTTGGCACTCTCTCTTCTTCTCTTTCTCTTTCTCTCTCTCCCTCTCTTTCTCTCTCTTTCTCTCTCCCTCTCTCTCCCTCTCTTTCTCTCCCTCTCTTTCTCTCCCTCTCTTTCTCTCCCTCTCTCTCTCTCCCTCTCTTTCTATCCCTCACTTTCTCTCCATCTCTCTTTTGCTCTCTTTCTCTCCCCCTCTCGCTCTCTTTCACTCTCTTTCTCCCTACCTCTGTCTCCCTCTCTTTCTCTCCCCCCTCTCTCGCTCTCTCTCTATCTTTCACTCTCTTACTCTCTCCCTCTCTCTCCCTCTCTTTCTCGCTCCCTCTCTCCCCCTCTCTCTCTCTCTTTCGCTCTCTCTCTCTCTGTACTTTGATGCGCGCATGACACACCTTCTTATCTGTATTTCTGTCTTGCAGGCTGTGACTTACAGAATGCCCAAAAAAGACCAGCCGTGCCTCTACAGAATTGTTGTTTTTTGTGGAATCTGTAATAAACATTTTATTTGGATTATATGATATGAATGTATGATTTCCCTTTATCTGGCCATACTTGTATGTTAGGTGTTGTGATTGTGCGACTTCAGGTGATTTGTTTGGTTCAAGGGTTCGTGAAGTTGATATGCATGCTCTTTGTCCAAAGGGGGGAGTCCTGGGGGTGGTGGCGGTGGGTGTTGTTGCCCTATATGGGCTCCGTGCTGCATGTTCAGTTGCTCGGGTGCATCTGTTGTTCTTCATGTTTGGCTATGGGCTGTGCTCCCTTGGCTGCTGCAGGTTGGCGTCCGACTTTACACCAGGTCAGAGCAGGTGTTAAAATCCTGCTGCTAACGCGTCTTATCGCATGTTTTGTGATCTTATCGCCGATCTGGCTGGTTGTTGACAATGTTGTGGAGTGGTTTTGTCACAGCATTTTGCTCGGGAAGGCCTACTCTGCATCTCATTAGAGTTAGTTGCCTGGGTCATCTGTAGCGATGTTTTTTGCGACTACTATCGCAGGTAAAATGGTGATATGGGCAGTTAGGCCCAGCTTGCGAATGGGGCGTTAAATTTATCGCGACTTTGGCTTCGCTAAAGTGCCAATAACTCAGTGATAAATCCTTCATAATATGCCCCCCAATTTCTTATGTATTTAGGAGGTGGGGCGGGCGGGGCTTGCCATCCTGGCTGCGTAGACTTGCTCTGAGAGAGCTCTGTGTGGCGGCCCAACAAAAAACAATAATCCTTCAAAATACTGGCCCATATGGCAACGATAGCTGGTCTCCTGGAAACTGTGAGACCCCTCACAGCCACTGGAGTGACTGCGATAGCCTGGATCCCTGTGTGCGTGGAATCGAAGCCCTGGTCCTGATGAGGGGCCGACGCCATCTCACAATCGGAGAAGCAGCTGGGCTACGACATTGAGCCCTGGATCCCGTCGGATTCTGCCGGCATGGTACACATATTCTGCGGACTCAGTGGAGGTCAGGGCTTGACTGTGAAGGAGTCAGAGAGTGGGCCGGGACTGACGCGTGCAGCGCAGCACGGCTTTGCATGCTGTGCTGTGCGGCCCTGAGTGGTGAGAGCAGCAGTCCGGAGCGGAGGCGGTTCCGACTTTCCCCATGAGGAAGCGACCACCCAGGGCTGGAGGAGCCCTGAGATGCTGCAGGAGCATTTGTGGCTGGAGGCATCCTCACTGGACAATCAGGGCAAGACTGCCTCATGGTGAGGAATCAGGGCTGCAGGACGACAAAGGAAAGGCCATGCACCCAGCACGGCCAGCTGAGGACCTGCCGGAGCCGATGGTATCACCTGCCTGGCCGGAGGCAGAAGATTTGAAGCATTATAAGATCGAGGGGACTGAGGAGGTGATCCCAAGGGCTCCAGGCCAGCTGAGATTAGAACACGGAAAAATAAGAAGGAGTCCAACCCAGAGGTATGGCCCAGGAGGATACGGTAGGCCCGATCTGCATTGCCTGAAAGGGGAAGGAGGTCTTCCCTGGTGAGAGAGGTGCCTACACCCTGGGGGCTGCAGAACGTTGATTATGACCGCGGCAGGGGCTTCCTACTCAAGGGCGCCCCTGACTGGCTGCGGAAAATTTGTTGGATGCTACCAGAAGCGACTAGAAAAACCGTAGTCAATGCCTTAATTACATCAAGGCTTGACTACGGCAATGTGCTCTATGTGGGATCAAATAAATTGGTAATTCCCAGACTACAGATGGCCCAAAATGCCGCAGTTAGACTTCTATGTGGAGTCCCTAGGACCATCCCCATCTTGACTTATCGACGCAAATTACACTGACTGAAAATCGAGAGTCGAATAAAATTCAAGGCGCTTAACTATATGCACAAAATTAAATCCCGCAATGCTTCCAGCTACCTGCTGGCCCTGGCCAAGCCATACCTTCCTTCTCGCAATCTTCGATCAGCCACCCAAGGAAGGTTTGTTGTCCCGAAATTCAAAGTAGCCCGGATGGGCGGCAAATCCTTCTCACACCTAGGCCCCTCACTTTGGAATTCTCTTCCCACTGCTCTCCGTAATGAGACAATCTATATCAAGTTTTGCAAGTCGCTAAAAACCTGGCTGTTCGATAAATAGAATGCTTTCTGTCTATCACGCCTTGACCTGCTTCTGCGCCGGGAAACCCTTTTTGGGTAGCTGTTGCGCATTATAAATGTATAAACTAAACTAAACTATAAATACATCACACATTCACCCCCAGTCAAGAGATCTGGGTTAAATTAAATCCATCGCTCTTTTGCTCACCATGCCACCCCAGTTTAGACAAAGCCATATGCAAATCAGTCTTGAGCCTGTGTCTCACGGGAACAGTCTAGACCAAACAGCCAAGCCAGGTTCTCAGTGGACAGGAAACATGAATCCTGGTACAGGTTTCTGGGTATTACCCTTCATCAGCCATGCTAACTTGATTCCAGTGGAACAGTGAGCAAGGGACCCACGTCTGGGCATACCCATCCCTCTTAGGGTAAAAAGTGCTATACAAACAAATGATGGATGAAATGCTGAATAAATCATACATTCACCCCAAGTCAAGAGATATGGGTTTAATCCATCATCCCATTGCTCACCATGCCACCCCAGTTTAGAACCAGCCATATGAAAATCAGTCTTGGCCCTGTGCCTCATGGGAACAGTCCAGACCGAACTGCTAAGGCATGTCTTGATTACAAAGGCATACTAAGCAAGAGACCCAAGTCTGGGCATACCCATACCACTTAGGGTGAAAAGTGCTACGTAAACAAATGATGGATGGGATACTGAATAAATCATAAATTCACTTCCAGTCAAGAGATCTGGGTTAATTCCATTGTTCTTTTGCTCACCATGCCACCCCAGTTTAGTCACAGCCATATGCAAATCAGTCTTGACCCTGTTCCTCAAGAGAACAGTCCAGACTGATCTGCCAAGCCAGGTCTTGATTCCAGTGGCACAGTGAGCAAACTACCCACGTCCGTGCATACCCATCCTACTTAGGGTGAAAAGTGGTACACAAATAAATGATGGACGGAATGCTGAATAATTCATAAGTTCACCCCCAGTCAAGAAATCTGGGTTAAATCGATCGTTCTTTTGCTCACCATGCCACCCTAGTTTTGACCCACCTCTATGCAAATCAGTCTTGACCCTGTGCCTCATGTGAACAGTTCCGACCAAACTGCCAAGCCTGGTTTTGATTCCAGTGGCACAGTGAGCAAGGGACCCACGTCTGGGCATACCCATCTCCCTTAGGATGAAAAGTGCTAAGCAAACAAATGATGGGCGGAATGCTGAATAAATCATACACCCACCCCAGTCAAGAGATCTGAGTTAAATCCATCATTCTTTTACCCACCATGCCATCCAATTTTAGACCCAGCCATATTCAAATCAGTCTTGATCCTGTGCCTCATGGGAACAGTCCAGACCAAACTGCCAAGCCAGATCTTGATTCCAGTGGCACAGTGAGCAAGGGACGCACGACTGGGCATACCCTTCCCAGTTAGGGTGAAAAGAGCTACGCAAACAAATGGTGGAAGGAATGCTGAATAAATCATACATTCACCCCCAATCAAGAGATCTGGGTTAAATCCACCGTTCTTTTGCTCACCATACCACCCAAATTTAGACCCAGCCATATGGGAATCAGTCTTGACCCTGTGCCTGATGGGAACAGTCCAGATCGATCAGCCAAGGAAGGTTCTCCCTGGACCGGGAACAAGCATCCTGCTACCGGTTTCTGGGTATTACCCTTAACCAGCCACGATAACTTGATTCTAGTGGCACAGTAAACAAGGGACCCACGTCTGGGCATACCTATTCTGTGAGAAAGTGCCATCTTTCTTGCATGGTATGCCCCCACTTTTTGCTGAATTGCTGAATGTACTTTGATTGAGTGTGCCCAGGGCTCCTGCCAATCAGGTGCCCAGGGCCTATGTTCCTTTCCTAAAAACTATGCTGAAACCTAAAACCCAATTTGGTAAACCCTGGCCACATGTCAGCCCCTGGTAAATGGTACACTAGGTACCCAGGGCCTTGTGACCAGGGAAGGCCCCTAAGGGCTGCAGCACTTTTTGTGCCACCCTTAGAGGCCCTTTACCCTAACACAAACACACTGCCCTTGAAGGCTGAGTGTCTGGATATAGAAGAAAACAGAGAGTCGACATGGCACACATCCCTGTGTGCCATGCCCACAACCTACACTGCCCTGGTAAACATCAGCCACTCCTCTAGCTGGGTGCCCTATGCCAGTGGTGTGGGTACAGGAGCATAAGCCCTGTGCCCCTACAGTACCCAGGACCATTCCTGAGCACTGTAAGTGCAGTGCTGCCATTTAAGAGTATATGATGCTGGGAGATCGTCAACACGAACTCCACAGCACCATGATGGCTTCACTGAAGACAATGCGCGATAGAGGGTGTGAGAAGGTGCCCTGATATATGCTGTCCACTAGTTCTTGTGGGCACCTTGTATCAGTCCAAACAACCCCTTATGGTGATAGGTTAAAGACAACCTTTATTGAAAGCTATCCTAGTGGTAGCTATGGAGAGCAGCCTTCAGGCTAAGTCTTGAAGGAATGTAAAGCAGCTTGTTTTACCAGTCTATAATCTCTTGAATGATCAAATGAAAGGACAACCACACCAGGTATATATTTAAAATATATGTATTTAGGTTAACACACACCCCTCTAGTCTCTTTATGAGACAGGAGTTCGAAGTACTTAATTTACAAGTGAGTAAGCATCAGTAATAGCACAAATACACGTTTGGGCCCTGGGGGCGTACCAAACCATATACCAAAAAAGTGGTATAAGAACCACGACTGGAATAGACACTACGCCTATAGCCTGTAGAATCGCTGGGACCCCAAGGAACCACCCAAGGCAGTGACACAGGGGACCCACGGGGACTGTATGCAGTGTGTAAACACAACCGCGGGTTCCCGTTATCTTCTATAGGCAATGTCGTGGTTGGAAATTTAAAGATTAGGGACACTTCTAATCGAGTCAGGACCAAACCCTTTTGCACCGGAGTACTCGAGTTACCTCACCCAGGGAAGCCGGGTGCATAGGTGTCTTTTGGTGTCGCGTCGCGTCGTCCATTTCAATGGAAGCCTGCAAAGAACTACTGCTGCCGTGAAGAGGAGAAGTGTCCGAGGAGATCCAAGCCCGGATCTAGGAAGGAAGGAACCTGAAAGCAGAGGGGACAGAGTCTGGGTCACTTGCCAGTGACCGAGGGCAGAATGGACCAATGCCCACAGATGTCGGGTGCTTCAGGTGAGTTGATGGGTGTCTTGACTCTTCAGCCATGAAGTCCAGGAGGCATCGGCGAACTCCATGAGCCGGATTCGAGCTGTCCCACAAAGTCTGTCGAGTGCTGCGGTGTCAGTGACCAGATTAGACCCAACAAGCCTTGGCAACGGCAAGTCACTGGAATTCAGAGAAAGGACTGCGGTGCAGACCAGCAAGGTCTGAGGGACTCACCAAGCAAGGGTAAGTCAGGGCATGTCTGGAGCAACCAGAAAAGCCCAAATAGAAGAGGAGTTGCCTTCGTGGGGACCTGCCAGCCAACGGGCTAGTGATCACGAAGGAGCCTCGAGCGGTCACACTTGAAACTGGACCACGGGTCACTCGTGGAGTGGAGGCCAACAATCTTCGGTGTATTAGGTGCTCAAGGCTGGGGCTACTCGAAGCCCAAAGCACAACTTCAAGGAGATCCAGGAAGATAGTGTTGCTGCAAATGTTCACGGTGTACAGGGGTCACGGTTCCACATCACCCACGATAGCCACGGGCCTCAGCTTTGCTGTGGACTCAGGGTAGCCTCGGGGAAGTCTGGAAATCTACCTCTGGTGATGCAAAGACTTCAGCGTCCGGCGGGAGCTTCAGCGATGCAGACCGGTCAGTTGCTTCTTTGGTGCCTGCCAAGCAGGGGAGTCACTCCTTGACCCCAAGGGAGATTTCTTCAGTCTTCTAGTCAGGAGAGAACGTCGAAGGTCCAGGATGTATGTTGCAGAGTTTTGTCCAGGGTAATCTAAAGTCCTAGGGACTGGATTTCTATACTTATAGAAAGTTTAGGGGATGGACTAACTCTAAGGCCCCACCTATGGGTGGGCCTGGAAAGAGGGGTGGGGATGTATGTCGTTACAACGCACACTTTTACAACGCATGCACTTACAACGCATTTTTTACAACGCAACATCCACTACAACGCATTCCATTACAACGCAGGACACTACAACGCATTTTTAAAAACGACCTTTACAACGCATTCCATTACAACGCATACTACCTTTACAACGCATACCATTACAACGCATAATATTACTTTGGATTTAAGGTAAGTATTAGATAGTATAGGGGTAAAAATTACTATTCTTACTCCAGGGGGTGCAACAGTAGGGTAAGTGTTGGATAGTATAGGGGTAAAAATTACTATTCTAACTCCAGGGGGTGCAACAGTAGGGCAAGTGTTGGATAGTATAGGGGTAAAAATTACTATTTCTAACTCCAGGGGGTGCAACAGTAGGGCAAGTGTTGGATAGTATAGGGGTAAAAATTACTATTCTAACTCCAGGGGGTGCAACAGTAGGGTAAGTGTTAGATAGTATAGGGGTAAAAATTACTATTCTAACTCCAGGGGGTGCAACAGTAGGGCAAGTGTTGGATAGTATACGGGTAAAAATTACTATTCTAACTCCAGGGGGTGCAACAGTAGGGCAAGTGTTGGATAGTATAGGGGTAAAAACTACTATTCTAACTCCAGGGGGTGCAACAGAAGGGCAAGTGTTGGATAGTATAGGGGTAAAAATTACTATTCTAACTCCAGGGGGTGCAACAGTAGGGCAAGTGTTGGATAGTATAGGGGTAAAAATTACTATTCTAACTCCAGGGGGTGCAACAGTAGGGCAAGTGTTGGATAGTATAGGGGTAAAAATTACTACTCTAACTCCAGGGGGTGCAACAGTAGGGTAAGTGTTGGATAGTGTAGGGGTTTTAATGTAATATTATGCGTTGTAATGGTATGCGTTGTAAAGGTAGTATGCGTTGTAATGGAATGCGTTGTAAAGGTAGTTTTTAAAAATGCGTTGTAGTGTCCTGCGTTGTAATGGAATGCGTTGTAGTGGATGTTGCGTTGTAAAAAATGCGTTGTAAGTGTAGTGTGTTGTAAAAGTTGCGTTGTAAAGGTTGTATACCGAGGGGTGGTTACACCCATTTCCTTTGTCCAGTTTCACTCCAGATCAAGGGCAGGTAGCTCCTGCAACTGGTTTGAACTGGACTATGCACAGGGACACCAAATGTGCCGCCAGTGCAGGACTTCAAAGCACCAGAGAGTGCTCCCGACCAGCCCGAATACACATCTGCCTTTCTGGGGAGGTGGTTACACCCCCCTTCGACAGGAAACCTATTGTCCAGGCCTCCCCTGCCGGAGTTTCGGTCAGCAGCAGGAGGCATGACCCGTGTCTGTGGCAGAGGCATCCATTTTGTGATGCCAGGACTCAGGAAAGTCCTACCGGGTTTGACCAGTGTGAACATGTCTCTCCCTCTAGAAGAGTGGAATGCTACCCCCGCCACCAGAACTGGTGGGGGGGGGTAGTATTCCAAAGCATTTGACACCAAAGATAACATGGTTTGATGCAGCCATTCCAAAGTCATGCATCTGGACTCTGTTTCAGCTGACGGCTCTGACTCAGATGTGTGACCTGGTAAACTGCAATACATACCGGCACGGGGTTGGAGATACACCGGTGGCAGCAGGTGAGCAGTGTGGCCTGGGTGCACAGGGATGGCACTCTCTCTCTCTCTCTCCCTCTCTTCTTCTCTTTCTCTCTCTCTCCCTCTCTTCTTCTCTCTCTCTCTCTCTCCCTCTCTTCTTCTCTCTCTCCTTCGCTCTCTCTGTCCTTGGATGTGTGCAGGACCCACCTTCTCATCATGTTTTTTGTCTTGCAGGCTGGGACCTATGGATTGTCCTGAGGGGAGCGGCCATGTGTCTTCATTTCATTTCAGTGTTAATTTTAATGAAGTTTCTTATGTTGCTTTGAAAGTGAATGTGTGCCGTTCCTTTCTGTGTCGACACATGCATGTCACCAGTTGTGATTGTGCGGCGTCAGGCGGAATATTTTGTACATGTTTAGGTGTAGCTGATGTGGCATGTCTTTGGTCGGGGGTGCCAGGGAGGGGTGATCCTGGGGGTGGCGGTGGTGGGTGTTGTGGCCCTCTTGGGTGTCCGGGCCGCATGATGGGTGGCTCCATGGCATCTGTTGCCCTTCTGATGTGGCCCTGGGTTGTGCTCCCTTTTGTGGTGCAGGCTGCCGTCCGACTTTACACCAGGTCAGAGCAGGTGTAGATTTCCTGGTGCTAACGCGCCTTATCGGCTGTTTTGTGTTTTTATCGCAGGTCTGGCTGGTCGGTGAAAATGTTGAGGTGTGATGTTGTCGCTGCTTTTGACATGGGAACGCCCACTCTGTATCTCATTAGCAATAGTTGCGAGGGGCCTCTGTGGCGATGTTTTTTGCGGCTGCTATCGCTGGTAAACTGGTTCTGTGGGCTGTTAGCACCAGCTTGTGAATGGGGAAGTAAATTTATCACGACTTTGACTGCGATAAAGTGCCATTAATTTGGCGATAGCTCCTTGTGAATCTGCCCCTGTATTTCTTCTATTTCCCCTACTGAAGGCTGACTGCTCCATCCTTACACTTCCACTACCGGTCAAGGAGAGAGAGAGGCAGTGCCTGGATTTTCGTGTTTTTTTTCTTCCCTTGTTTCCCCCTACCTTCTCCAGGCACCTTTGTCAGCTATCACCTATATATATGTACTCGGGTGGCAGCGACTGTGGTGTGGATAGAGGATTGGGATTATTCTTCACTCCTGCAGTGTTGGGCAGTTATCAGAGTGGAGATCAGAACAGAAAACTAAGCCCACGTAATTGAACACTGCCTGAGCGAAGATGGATCAGGAAGGGGTGAAACCAATGGTAATGGATAATGGGGGTAGGTGAGGGGGTCCCTCTATGCAGGAGTTAATGGCTGCCATTTCTGCCCTTCAGACCAAGGTACAGGATTTGAGGCAGGAAAATCATGGGTTACATCAGGAATTGACTGCCTGTAGAGCTAGAGAACATCCCTGGGGGGCGGGTTGGGTCCTTCTTTGAAGGTACAAGGTCCTATTGTACAACCCACTACCTTTCAGTTAGATCGTACTGCTAGTCAGGGGACTAGTGGAGGTGCACCTGTAGCTATCACAGTTAACACTCCAGTTCCAGTTCCTTTGGTGGCCCCTGAAAGGTTTTCTGGTTATTGTAATAAATTCAGGGTTTTTATGAACCAGTGTCACTTGCACTTTATGTGCCGTCCCACTGCCTTGCTGGATGATTCTGCCAAGGTTGTGTTTATAATTTCCTATTTAGCCGGTAAAGCAGTCATGTGGGCTGTGCCGTTCGGTGGATGGTGATGACCGCGTATTGTATAATTTCCCAGCATTTGTGGAGCAGATGCGTTGTTTGTTTGCGAAGCATTCCTTTATGCAGGCTAGTGGCACTGAATTACTCAAATTGAGACAAGGGAAACAGGACTTGTTAACATACATTTCTGCCTTTAACCGTCGTTTTTCAGAAACACACTGGCCCCTTGCAAAAAGAACTTCATTATTTTATCTGAGGTTGTGTGAAGAGTTAAATGATGTGAGGGCATATTATCAAGGACGGCGTTAAAAATTATTGTTCTGGTGTGAACATGGGCTTCTGTTTCTCCAGAGCATATTATCAAGCCCATTATCTCCGCTTTAGCGGCAGTTTTCTGCCACTAAACCGGCGATAATTTTCACGCCGTCCTCGATAATATGCCCCGTAGTGTTCCAAGTTGTTAATCCTCCAGAAGTCTGTACCTAATTTATTGAGTTGGTAGGGAAATTGAACCATTGGTTGTCTGAAAGAAAGGGTGAGAGGAGTCGTTTTCAGGCATCTTGTGTGGTAGTTGTGAGAGGGGAGGCAAAGGAAAATGTCGAGTCGGGGCAATTACCTGAACCTATGCAGATAGGTGGGGTGAGGGGTCCTTTGACAAGTGAAGAAATGGGAAGACGGCGAGCTCAAAACCTGTGCTTGTATTGTGGGAGGAGTGGACATTATGTTTGCGAATGTCCCGTGAAATCACCTGGGGGCATATTATCAAGACACAGCGTTAAAATTATCGCCGCCTTAGCGGCAGAAAACTGCCGCTAAAGCGGCAATAATGGCCTTGATAATATGCCCTTGAGAGTTCCCATAGAAGCCCATGTTCTGGTGTCAACATGGGCTTATATTGGAATTCTCTGCGGCATATTATCAAGCCCATTATCGCCGCTTTAGCGGCAGTTTTCTGCCGCTGAAGCGGTGATAATTTTAACGCCGTACTTGATAATATGCCCCGTGGTTTGTAGCAATCCGTATGTCATTCTGGGGGCAGTTCAAAGGGTTCCATGTCACTTTACTATCACACTGTGGGGCATATTACCAAGGGCCAGCGATGCAATTATCGCTGCTTTAACGTCCGTTTTTCAGGCGCAAAGCGTCGATAATCATATCGCATTATTTACAAGGACATGCTAGCGCGAGTTTCCTTGACTTAGCTCTTGTTTCACATGCCTCACCTCGCATCGATAATGAGATGCAAAGTAGGCGTAGCTGTGAAAACAACAAGGGGAAAATATCGCGAAGGTGGCTTCGCGATATTAACAACGAGGCGTAGCGATAATTTAAATCGCACTAACTCTGCTTTAACTCAGGAATTTAACATCTGTTAAATTCCTGACTAATGCATACCTAACATGGGAGGTGGATTGTGGGGCTAAGGCCACAGGGCCTATCATCAACCTTATCGCCGTTTTCCATGGAACATCGCTGGAAAACCAGATAATGTTCCATGAAAAACCCCGCTATCGCTAGAATATTTATCGCCATAGCGCTAAGCGTTGATAATACAGCGCTAGCTTGACGATATATTCCAGCGGTAGCCGACGATTATGAAAAGTGCGCTAAGCGCGCTCAGCGATAATTATTGCTGGGGCTTGATAATAATCCCCTGTGTTTGGTGTTGTCTAACAGCAGTAGGTCTATTATGTTGGTGTTTATCAATTCTGGAGCTACTAGGAATTTTATGGACATTCAGGGCCTCATTTATGAAAAGTGACGCATCGCTGCAAGAAAACAGTGATGCGTCACTTTTTATTGCATCCTCCTTGCGACACCAATGATGCGTCATATTTACAGTATGACGCATCATGTCGCAAGGAGTTAAAGATACGTCAGTATTTCTGACGTATCTGTAGGCGTAAAAATGACTCATTTCTGGAGTGTGTAACAAAAGTGATGCAACTCCAGCAATGGGTCATTACACATGGGCAAGTCCCATGTCAAATGTTTTGCGCCAGTCTTACGCCTGCCATGGCAGGCGTAAGATATTGAAGCAATTTGCGTCCTAGAAGTGGCGCAGTGAAATCTTATAGATTTTACTGCGTCACTTCTATGACCATTACTTGCGGCAGGACGCCCCCCCTGCATACATTATACCTGGCGCAGGTATAATGTGGCGCAGGTGTTTACAAAGTGACACATCTACGTGGATGCCTCACTTTATAAATATGGTGCAACAAGGCACATTTTTTAAGCCCCTGGTGCGTCACAAAAATGGACGCACTGGCGGCGTAAAAGGGACGCAAGGGCCAATAAATAAGCCCCGCAGTTGGCTGATAAGCTGAATGTTCCGTGTGTGTTTAAAGAACAACCTGAACCAGTAGGAGCAATTGATGGAACGGGACTATCCTCTGGGTCGATAGTTCGGCAAACAGAACCTCTCATGTTGCTATGTGACAATGGACACTTAGAAACTATGGGGCAGATGTACAACCCCCCTGCGCCACCAGTACGTCACTTTTTGTGAAATACTGGAGGCGCATTTCACTTCTCCATATTTACAAGGAGAGGAAAAGCCACCCTGAGTGACTTTTCCTCTTCTTGTAAATATAGCCCCTTCATACGCAGCACTTTGGTTGGAAGGGGCATTCCATGGGTGTTGCTATGGGTGTTCCCACGCAACACACATGGAACGAGACACATTTCCAGATTTACGAGCAATTGTAAATCTGGAAATGCGTGTCAATGCTACGCCTCCCCAGGGGAGGCGTAGCGAGTCGCAATGAGGAGAAATGTTTTCATTTCTCCTCGTTTTTTCCTCTTTCAATGTGTGCTACATTCTACAGCATGCATGGAAAGAGGAAAATGCCTGTAGTGATTGTTTTTGTGCAGGAAGGCGCCCCTTCCTATCGGTAATAGGGCCCCTTTCATGCTAAAATTAGCGTGAAAGGGGCATGCAGTGGGTGTTGCGGTGGGCGCTCCACCGCAACACCCATTCACTTCGACGCTGCCACCTATTATAAAGCGAGGCGATAAAAGGTTTGCATTAAGTCGTGAGACTTTGCGCCATTGCAGGGGGAAACACCAGGCTGCACCATATCCTTGGTAATATGGTGCAGCCTGGCATTTCCGAAGCGGCGATCAGAGGCGTTAAGCCAAGGAGGCTGACGCCTCTCACCGCCACTTCCTAGATAATATGCCCCAAAGATTCTTATTGATATTTTATTCACCAATGACTTGACCTTAAAGTTCCACCTTTTACTCATGACATTTTTTTAATTGTTCAGAAAGATCATGTCGTAGCAATTTACCCTGCTGGAAACTGTGTTTTATTATATTTGCCATAACAGCTTTATCCATTACAAAAAACTCTGGGGCATATTATCAAGGGCCAGATCGCTGCTTTAGCGGCACTTTCTGCCAATAAAGCGGGGTTTTTTAATCACCCAATTACCAAGCTGTCATTAACAGCAGTTAGCAACAGCTTTCAGGTGATAGCGACCGGTTTGGGGCTTGCTTTGCATGTCAGTGATATTTATCACTAATGACATGCAAAGTGGGCGTACCCAAACTGGTAGCGACTGAAAGCAGTCGCTAACACAGCTATCACCTATTAGCAATACCCGCGGCGCGATAAAAAAGTGCGCGCTAACCGCGATTAGCGCCAGGATTTTACACCTGGTAAAAACCTGACTTAGCCATAATAGTCAATGGGAGGTGGATTCTAAGGCTAAGTCCCCACCTGCCTATTAGCGAGATTTTCCTTAGCAATAGGATTTTTATTGCTGGAAATCTCACGTTAAAGATGGGATTCGCCGCTATCGCTGGATTTTAATCGCCGTAGAGATAAACGTTGGTAATACTGCGTTATGTCCGCGATAGAATCCAGCCATAGGAGGCGATAAAAATAATCGCGCTAAGCGCGGTTTCCGATAATTATCGCAAGTTGTTGCTAATATGCCCCTCTGCTATCTTTCTGAATCTAAGCGATGTCCAGAGTAGGATGCTTATACAAATGATGCATCTGACAGATTGGATCAAGATATCGCAAGGGGGTCACAGTAAGCCAATGTAACTCATTTATGTAGATCTTTACAAAAAGCATCACCACTCATTCAGGAATGAATTACTATAATATTAATATTAGGATAAGACTACATAAAAAGATTTTTAAATATGTGTCGCATCATCTTATCAACATTTGAGGTTTAGCATACCACAGATACTGGTAGCGATCTAGCATATTACTAAAGTACACTGTACCAAAGATCTAATGGCATATTATAAAAGCGCCACAGGTGCATAACAACCGGTTGTGAATAATTTGGGCACTTATGGCCCAATTTGTTGTTAGGGAAGGGGCCACAGAAGTTTGTGTAGGCAGTTCTGTAATATGGATCATGCAGATGCAAACTTTACACCTGAGAGACGCCAGATATGTGCTTCCTTGTTTGAAAGGGGTCAGAGCCTGGTACTATGCAGATGAGGGAAAAGCTTTGCCTCTGCACTCATGCAGTGTTACAAATGTGGGTGAAGCGCCATAGACGTGGTTTAGAGACAGTGAGGGCCTAATTTATGAAAAGTGACGCATCTCTGCGTGAAAACAGCGATGCGTCACTTTTCATTGCGCCCTCCTTGTGACAATCTGGATGCATCATATTTACAGTATAACGCATCATGTCGCAAGAAGTTACAGATACGTCAGTCTTTCTGACGTATCTGTAGGCGCAAAAATGACGCATTGCTGGTGTGTGTCACGAAAGTGACGCAACTCCATCAATGGGTCATTTCAAATGGGCAAGTCCCATTTCAAATGTGCCTGCGTCAGTCTTACGCCTGCTGTGAGGCAGGCATAAGATATTGACGCATTTGCGTCCTAGAAGTATAGATTTCACTGCGTCACTTTTACGAGACTTACTTGCTCCAGAACCCCCACCCTGCATACATCATACCTGGCGCAGGTATAATGTGGCACAGGGGTTTACAAAAGTAACGCATCTACCTAGATGCGTCACTTTGTAAATATGACGCAACATGGCACATGTTTTACCCTGCTGGTGCGTCGGCGGCACAAAAGTGACGCAAGGGCTGATAAATAAGCCCCTGAATGCTTGCCCTGTATCACGTGGTACACAGTCAGCCCATTTCTGGAGGTGCCCATTTGGTGGGAACCCTGGGGGTCACAGTGAACCCCCATATATCCCTGCAAAGACGGACACAGTGACACTGTACCACCTGCAACAGGATCCCTAGTCCCTCTTGAAAAATGTCGCCAGGTTAGCTTGCAGTGAAAGGCAGTGCCACAGTTTCAAACCATGTCCCTGTCTCTCACTAATACACTCTAGCCAGAGCAGGTGCTTATTGGTGGAATGTGTACCTGCACTGGGAAGGGTGTACTTTTTTTCCACAATCTGGTGCAGGCTGGGAAACTACTCACAAAAGCCCCACATTTCTCTGCATAAGCTATATTTTTATTTAGGAATTTATTTTGGGTTCTTGCTGAGCATCAATCTTTTGATGTCTTTCCACTTATCAGTTAGGTTGGCCGATCCAACGGCTGACTGGCCCCTAGAATTGAAATCACTGCACCCAGGATTATGCATGCATGGAGTTTGATGAGGAAAGTGCTTTGAGATTAATCTGTTTTACCTAGATACAGCATCTCTTCAACCTAGCAAAATGGCAGCCTGAACCTATATGACCTATTGAACAAATCATATTTTAATCTTGCAGTTTCCTCCCGATGTCTTGAAATTCCTCTCTCTAGATATGACAGGAGCCTCTGTGGCCCTGCAGTCCCTGGAGTCAGATTGTTGGTAGAGGTAAGTATCTGGCCTATAATTGTTTTTATGCTGTTAAGAAATAATTAGGGAAAATGCACAAGAAAGACATATGTAGGTGCAGTGACAGGTACCATAGAGGCTGGTATGAAAGATTACGTCCTGCAGGTCTCCAGACGGGGAGAAGAATGTATGTAGAATGACCACATCAGCGAAGAATTGAGGGGCATATTAACAAGGAACAGGGAAAATAAAATTAACGCCCGCTATCGCTGGATAATATCGCCTGGTTATCGCGTTATTAACAACGCTAACCGCCTAGGCGATAAAAAATCCAGCGATAGCGGCATTTTGGGAGGTTATCGCTGGTAATGCAGCGATAAAACTACAAGGATAGGGATATCCTTGTTGATAGCCCATGGTGGATTTAGCCATGTAATCCACCTCCCATTGGATTACATGGCTAAGTCTGAAAATCAGCTGATGTAAAAAAGCAGCGTTAACCGTGGCTGCTTTTTTTGTCTCTAACAGGGTTAGCGTGAAGCTTGATAATAGGAGAAATGTCGCTTTGCGACATTTCTCCTGTTGTTTTGCTCTGGAACGCCCCCTTTGCATCTCATTAGAGATGCAAAGGTGCAGTGTAGTGAAAAAGGGTGCTAACTAACATGCGATTTTGCATGTTAGCACCCTGTTGTTGATAGGGCGATATTTTTATCTCCGCTTCTTTGGCTTTTAAAGCCAAAAAAAGGGAGATAAAGCCCTTGCTAATATGCCCCTGAGTGTTGTATTACAGACACACACTCAGAGTCATTCCTCAAAATTCCCTTTAGGACTAGCATTCTGAGTTACAATGCATTTGAAAGGGAATATTTGACAATGTTAGATTGAGGGTGAAGCTGGCAGTCGCATTCGCAATGGAAGCTTCCTATTAGCATAGGGGAACATACTGGCTCGAAAGAGAAAACAGAGCTAGGTCTACACCCTGAAGAGATACCAGTTTCATGGAACATCCCTGTGTGAATTCAGGGTACTCTTCATAATAAAATCTTGGCTCAAAAACAAAGGGGGATATTCACAAGGAGCTAGCGCCAAATTATCCCCACATTAACGCACCAAAATTGGAGATAGAATTAACACCCCATTCACAAACCGGTGAAAACTGCAGACATCGCCAGTATTCACGCGATAACTGCCCCAAAATTTAACACCACAGTGGACACGACCAACTAACACTAATGAGATGCAGAGTAGGTGTTCCCGTGCAAAAACACACGAAAAAACCATGGGGCATATCAACAAGGGCTGGCGATAACATTATCGCCGCTTTAGCATCCGATTTCGGGTGAAAAGCGGCAATTAATTTTATCGCAATCTCATCAAGGAAACGCTAGCGCGTGTTCCCTTGACTTAGCGCCCGTTTTCAGCACGCCTTACTTCGCATCGCTAATGAGATGCAAAGTGAGCGTTACTGAGCGTACCTTTGACGGCCTACCTTGTGAAATGTCACGAAATGTACATCGCGATATTTACAAGGATGGCCACAAATTTTTGCAGACGTTAGTTTTTGGCGAAAACCACTGTTTGACTTAACTATACCTAACAATGGGGGTGGATTATGCTGATACGACCACAGGGTCGTATCAGCAAGGTTATTGCCATTTTCCATGGAACATCGCTGGAAAACCAGCGAAGTTCCATGGAAAACACCGCTATCGCTGGGAAATTATCACCATTGCGCTATGCGTTGTTAATGCAGCGATAGCATGGTGATAATTGCCAGAGATTAAAAAAATCTCGCTAAGAGCAGCAAGTGATAATTATCGCTGCCGCTTGATAATATGCCCCCACAACACCACTTTCACAACGAACTGCCAGATCTGCGATGGGAGTCAAAACCATGCGATAAGCCGCGTTAGCCACAGGTATTTAACACCTGCCTCAAGCAGGTGTAAAGACGGATGACTCCCTGAGTAGGCAACGGAGCCCCGCACACAGCCACACCCGAAGAACAAATGACGCCATGGAGCTACTCATCATGCAGCTCGGAGCCCTAACAGGGCCACAACACCCTCTGCCACCACCCCCAGGACCTCCACCACCCCCTGGACCCGGACTCACCCCCCCGTACCACCACAGAGGCAGCTAAGAGTAAGAAAGCGGACCTACCGAAAATCCACCACTCTCACAGACCTAACGCCCGCGGAAGTCATTACCCACTACAGGCTTAAAAGGGCAACCATCCTCCGCATCCTGACCCAAATTGCCCACAGGCTGACGGTACCAACACAGCGGACAACCAACATCCCTCCGCAGACAAAGCTGCTGGCTGTGCTGAATCTGTTGGCCTCTGGTACATTCCAACCAACAACTGCCAGAGTCAGAGGGGTCTCACAGCCAGCCCTATCAAAGTTCATCACACCTGTCCTGAATGCCATCATCAGCTTCATACCCCAGTACCTTCACTTCCCCAACACTGCGCAGGAACAGCTAAAGACAAAGCAAGGCTTCTAAGTCATAGCCGGATTCCCGGTCGTGTTGGGGGCAATCAACTGCACACATGTCCCACTTGTGCATCCTGCGGATACTGCACACCACTACCCCAACATAAAGCATCAGCATTCCATCAATGTGCAGGCAATAGTGGACCACCGGGGACTCTTCACCAATGTTGTCGCCAACTACCCAGGCAGTGTGCATGATTCCTTCATCTTCCGACAGGCCATCATCAACCAGTGCTTCCAGGATGGCACATATGGAATGGGACTGCTCGTTGGTAAGTGCCAAATCAACACATGACACACTCCAAAGCCACCAACACACAACGCACGGCTGTGGGAATGCACACATGACCAAACCACATAAAACATGTCAAACTACACGACCACCTACCAGACATGACAACACCACTCTATGGTCATCCTGGGCTAACCCTGCACCCAATACAGACATTACATGGCACCACAGCCACTCAACAGCTGAACGTGTGCAGATGCGGAATGCAATAATGTGCGATGATGCATGTGACCCATGAATGGGAATGTACACAATGAGAAGTGAGGCGTGGATGTGCAGCGCAGACATGGCTATGCAAACCACAGACATGTCCATGCAGACCACAACTGCTGGTGACTGGAGAGTAGTGAGCAATGAAAGCAACAATGTCACCTCGACCGTGTAACAGATAGTGGAAGTGTTGCACACTGCGTCCCCCCCTGTGTACGTGAGCGTGGTGGGTTGGCCTTGAGTACACCAGGGCCACGCAGGGGTGTGGTGACAAACCCCGTCCCACAGGGCGTGGTCCACTCCTGGGAAGGCCAACGTCACTGACAGTGTGGCGCCGCGCGGCCTGCAACGAGGCCGACGCCGTAAGCAGTGGGGCCTGCAGCCCTGTGTTCCTGCTGCACCCCAGGACGCTGATGCACAGACCAGGGCTGACCGCCCCAGGGCACCACGATCACACTGCTCAGCTGCCGACAACGTCGTGTGTCGAAGAGGGCCCAACACGTGCCGGTGCAAACTACAGGCCCCAGTCACGCGAGCTCAGCAGCCTCCGCAGTCCATCGCTGGCCCCCCGACACTGGCCCACATCACTCCTTACTTATTGACATGCTCCACCGGTGTCCTCTTCGGACCAGTAGGTCCCACATGTGGAACAGTGTCCTGAGTCCTGAATGGCAGTGACCCCAAGGCCGTGGCAGCGGCCGCAGCACCAGACTCCCTTCGATCAGTGTGGCATAATTTCATTAAGCAGGTCTGCAACACGTGATGCCACTAACCCTGTGTGCCATGTTTGCCCATCATCCGCCGGCAGAACATCGTTGGTGTCTGAGCCTGTGGCATGGGGGTTTTCATCAGCAATGAGCAGGTACGGACTTGGTGTTGGGCCTGGGTCTGTGGCGTTCATATGCGCCATGTTGTCGGACACAGCTGGCATGTGCCCTCTGCATCATGCCCTGGAGGTAGGCCCCCCATTCTCCCCAGTGACACTCTGCGGAAGGCACATATGACACATACGAGACCCTGCTATGCCCTCAAGACCCTACCCCAGTCTCCTGCAGGTCAGCGTCCCGTGTCGGTGGGCCCGTGTCGGCCGCTGTGCATCTGGGGCCACTAACCCTGTGCAACTCGAGTCATTCCCCTTTGTTGTACTGGCATTGCATTACTGAGTGCCTGATGACTGTTAGAGTTGTTGCCAACACCAGCTACTCCCTGAGGGCTGGCTTACACTCACCCCACACACAGCCAGCACCGGCGTCACTGTATTGGTGGGCCAGCCATCACATCCTGCCGAACCAAGTATTGACTCTTTTCTCCCTGCACTGTCACAGGTGATCAAGGATATGCACTCTGCCCTTGAATGATGACACCCCTCCGAGACCCAAACACACCCGCCCAGAGGCAGTACAATGCAGCCCACATACGCACCAGGGACATCGTTGAACGCAATTTTGTCGTGTTGAAGTCACGTTTCAGGTGCCTGGACGTCACAGATGGAAAGCTCCTGTACAGCCCGGACATTGTGTGCAAGATGATCGTTGCATGTTTTGTGTTGCACAACGTCTGTGTTCCCACCAATGCCCCATGGATCCCAGTTCCAGAGGTACCGGACAATGATGGTGACGATGGGGCAGGTGGCCCACATCCCACTGCAGCTGCGGCAGGAATGACCCGTAGGAACTCCATCATTGACACTTGCTTCTCATGAGCAGGTCACATTGTGGCAGTCCATGGCAATCATGGGATAATTGAGGATGTCTAATAGCGCTGCATGTGTGATTAAAACATATTTGCAGGTTACAGGTTGTACTTGTACATTGTCATGTTCCATATTCCTGCGGTTTCAGATGTGATTTGCCATGGTGTGCACATTCGCAGAACCTGTAGTGTCCTGTGTTCTCTTGTGGAGGGGTTGCTGTTTGTACCCGGATGTTGTCAATGTCGAGGTGCACTTCTGCTTATGTGCGTATGCTGCACAGTGGGCAAGTCGCTCCTGCGGTGTGCCTGTCAGTTCTGCTCTTTCACGGTGCTTGGATGTTGTGGTGTACATGTTGTCCTCTGCAGTTGGTCAGGGTGCATCCGTGGTACTCCTCTGTTGATGTTTTTTTTCTGTGGCATTTTCTGTATGTTGTTCTTGTGCTTTTTCCCACATTACGCGTGTGTAGTGCTGCCCTCGCTCAGGTTGTCACTGTTTTCTTTTCGCGCTTTGGCGCATCGCAGGTTTTTTGGTGTTGTTGTTTGTGTTTTTATCTCCGTTGAGGTGGTTGTATTGCGGACATTGTCCACGGTTCTGGCAGACAATCGCATGGTACCGCCTTGTTGTGAATGCCACTTTGACACAGGGTAGTTTTCCTGCGATAGGCTGCGATGTGTAAAGTTGCGTTAACATTTTTTGGTGATGTTAAGCACACGTTCTTGTGAATATACCCCAAATATTTTAATTGAGTACTAGGTTAATGTGTCAATCTGTAGCCAATCCCATAAATCATCACAATCAAAGCGGCAACAATTTCACTGGTAAAAAGATAATAATGGAAAACCAAATGGTAGTGGCTGAAGAAATACCTCTCGGAAATTCATCCATAAGAAACTTCTGGGTGAGCTTCTAGCTCACGAGGCAAAATGTTTCCATAGGAAGAACGTTTTTTGTTTCACTAATAACTTTGGTGCCATGTTAGGAATGTGCATGGAACTTTGCCCCAAAATAAATTCACCCACCACAACTGCCTCATAGAAAGATACCCATTGATCTGTCAGCAGGGGCCAAGAAAAATGGTAATCCAAGAAGTACGTCTCCCTTATAAATTCCCATGTGAAACTTTGATCTAAGATACATAAAAATGACTGAACAGAATTACACCAAATTTTGCAAAATTTTAGAGGCATTTTTTTGTAATTTTGTGTAAATTCATTAATGCATTTTCAAGAAACTATTTTTTAAAGATCGGCTTGGAGGGAGCTTGAAGGGGTTAAAAACTAAGGGGCATATTCACAAGAGAATGGCATAGTGCAGTATTAAGCCAAAATTGCTAACACTGTGCTCCTCAATTTTGATTCCCAACATGCTGGAAGCCATTTGCTTCCAGCGCGTCAGGAAGACAGGAGGTGAGTTTCTCCCCAGGGGACGGGGGTATTTAAACAAAAGAGGCATTGGGGGGAAAGGACAGGGTTTTCCTTTCCCCTGATGCCTCTTTTGTGCATTCCTGCTGCATGATCGTGCGATCGTGCAGCAGGAATGCCCACTAGACACCAGGGAATTTTTTGTTTTTTAAATTTGAAATGGGATTTACTGTTTGGGGGAGTGCCCCTTAGGCAAGGGTCGCTCCTTTTTTGGGGGCAATGTTGTTTTGGCTTTGTATGCCACCTGGCAGGCAGATTTCGCCATTTTTTTTTAAAGTGGCCCACTGGACCACCAGGGATTTGTTTGTGAGGAGTGACCCCTTGGGCAAGGGTTGCTCTCCTTTGGGTGCAATGTTTGTGGCTGTGTCTGCCCCCCAGGGGGGAAGATCTCACCATCTTTTTATAAAGGTGGGCCCACTAGACCATCAGGGATTTGTTTGTGGGGATTTGCCCCTTGGGCAAGGGTCCCTCCCCTTTGGGAGCAATCTTTTTGGCTGTGTCTGTCCCCCAGGGCGGCAGATCTTGCCTTTTTAAAAAAAAAAATAGGGCCCACTAGTCCACCAGGGATTGGTTTGTGGGAAGTGGCCCCTTGAGCAAGGGTTGCTCCCCTTTGGGGAGCATTAATTTGGCCATTTCTGCCCCCCTGGGGGGCAGATCGGCTGATTTTTTTTGCATGGCCACTAGGCTACCAGAGATTATTTTGTGGGGAGTGGCCTGTTGGGCAAGCGTGGCTCTCCTTTGAGGCAATTTTTTTGTCTGTGTCTGCCCACCAGGGGGGCAGATCTACCCTTTAATAAAAAAAAATAGGGCCCACTAGACCACCAGGGATTTGCTTGTGGGGAGTGGCCCCCTGGGCAAGGGTCGCTTCCCTTAGGGGACCATTAATTTGGCAGTTTCTGCCCCCCTGAGGGGCTTATCGGCTGATTTCTTTTTTTGTATGGACACTAGACCACCAGGGTTATTTTTTTTATGTTGAGGAGCGGCCCCTTGGGCAAGGGTCACTCCCCTTTATGGGAGGATGTTTGTGGCCATTTCTGCCCTCTTTGGGTGGCAGATTAGCAGTTTGTTTTTAGGCCCCCACTAGACACCAGGGTTTTTTTTAATTTTTGTGTTGGGGAGTGGCCTCAAGGGCAAAGATTGCTCCCCTTTTATGGGGGTGAATATTTTATTTATACTCTTAGGCCCACCTACCCCTTAGCTTGGCTGGTGGATTGTGTGTGGACTGGTGCATTATTTGCATATGTGATTGTAATGTTTTTTCTCTTTTTTATTCTAGTGTAAAGCTTTTGATTCCTGTTTGTGGTTTCAGCAGTGGTTGTTCTGCAGTTTTGCGTAGGCTCATTTTTTTGGTAAGAAAAACATTTTTGTTGTATTTACTCCAAATGAGTATTATTGGCATGCATGAATGAATTTTTTTTTTAAGTGGTGTCATAATGGCAGCATATTTAGTTAGTGTTTTAAGCATGAAATTCTTTGCGATGTGTTTTGCATTGTCTTATGTGTAATTTTCTTTTCTTTTTCTTTTTTAGGGGCATATTATCAAGGGCCCGCAACAAAATTATCGCCGCTTTAGCATCCGTTTTCGGGCGAAAAACTGTGATAATTTTATCGCATTATCATTATCAGCGCGTGATTCCTTGATTTAGCGCCCGTTTTTCACATGCCTCGCCTCGATAATGAGATGCAAAGGAGGCGTGGCTGTGAAAACAACATGGGATAATATCGCGAAGGCAGCTTCACGATATTATCTACGAGGGGTAGCGATATTTGAAATCGCGTTAAGTATGCCTTAACGCAGGAATTTAACGTCTGTTAAATTCCTGACTAAGGCATACCTAACATGGAGGGTGGATTGTGTGGCTAAGACCACCGGCCCTATCATCAAGGATATCACCGTTTTCCATGGAACATCGCTGGAAAACCAGCGATGTTCCATGGAAAGCACCGCTATTGCTGGAATAATTATTGCCATTGCGCTATGCGTTGTTAATACAGCGCTAGCATGGCGATAATTTCCAGCGATAGCCGGCGATAAAAATCCTCCCGCTAAGAGCTGCCAGCGATAATTATCGCTGCCGCTTGATAATATGCCCCACCGTGGGATACTGTTGATCCTTACTGTGTCTGTGCAGAATAGGTGGTGGTGAGTCAAGCTGCTTCTGGCAAGTGAGTGGTATAGTTTTGGAGTATATAAGTCTTTGTGTCAAAGACGCATTTTGTTTATGATTTATTGTACAAAGTGGTTGTTGTTGTTGACTTGTTTGACAAGTTACCTTTATGAGTAAGGATTATGGCTAGCCGTAGAATTACTGCTCAGCAGGTGGTTGGTATGCTTTTTGAATCTTCATCTGAGCAGTATTATGAGACTTACAGTGCATCTGAGGGAGAGGAGGGAGTGCAAGATTCTGGCAGTGAGTTTTCTGTCCACGAGGAATCATCTGATGATGAAGCTACTCTCAGTGCAGATGAAGCTACTCTGAGGGGCATATTCTCAAGGAGCTATCGCCAAGTTAACGACACTTTATCGCGGCCAAAGTCACGATAAATGTGTCACCCCATTCACAAGCTGGTGCTAACAGCCCATAGCACCAGTTTACCTGTGATAGCAGCCGCAAAAAACATCGCCACAGATGACCCCGGCAACTATCGCTAATGAGATGCAGAGTAGGCGTTCCAGTGCCAAAGCCGCGACAACATCACTCCGCAACATTCTCAATGACCATCCAGATCGGCGATACGAACTCAAAACATGCGATAAGGCACATAAGCAGCAGGAAATTAACACCTGCTCTCACCTGGTGTAAAGTCAGACGGCAGCCTGCACCACAAAAGGGAGCCCAGCCCAGAGCCACACCTGAAGAACAACAGATGCCATGGAGCTACTCATCATGCAGCTCGGAACCCCAACAGGCTCACAACACCCCCTGCCACCACCCCCAGGACCGCCACCCCCCCACCCCTGCCCCAGACCACCACAGAGGCAGCGCAGACACAGACTGCGAATCAGAAAACGCACCGGCCTCACAGACATGACACCAGAGTATGTAATTGCCCACTACAGGCTAAAAAGGTCAACCACCCTCAGCATCCTGAACATCATAGCCCGCAGGCTGATGGTACCAACACAGCAGACAACCAACACCCCTCTGCAGACAAAGCTGCTGGCTGTGCTGCATCTGTTGGCCTCTGCTACCTTCCAAACAACAACCGCCAGAGTCGGAGGAGTCTCACAGCCAGCCCTATCCAAGTTCCTCAAACCTGTCCTGGATGCCTCATCACCTTGGTACCCCAGTACCTATACTTCCCCCACACTGCGCAGGAACAGCTGGAGACCAAGCAAGGCTTCTACGCAATAGCTGCATTCCCACACATGTTGGGGGCAATTGACTGCACACATGTCCTACTTGTGCCCCCTGCTGACACCACACACAATTACAGAAAGCACACGCATTCCATCGATGTGCAGGCAATAGTGGACCACCGGGGACTCTTCACCAATGTCGTCGACAACTACCCAGGCAGTGTGCATGATTCCTACATCTTCTGACAGTCCATCATCAACCATCGCTTCCAGGATGCTCGTTGGTAAGCACCAAATGTACACACCTCAACTCCACAATCATGCAACTCACAACACAGGAAATGCACACCTCACAAGCTCACATACAACATGCACACCCACCAGACACGACAACACAACCCACTGTGGGAACCAGGGCCAGCCATGTACATTAGCCATCAATGGCATGGCACCTCGGCCACACAATAGCAGAATGTCAGAAGAGGTGGGGACCAGGCATGTGCGAAGGAGGTGATATGACTGAAAATGAAACTGCACACATTGCCAAGTGTGGTGTGGTTGTGCTGTAAAGACTGCAGTATGCAGACCGCACACATATCCATGTCGACACACACCGCTGGTGTTTGGAGCGTAGTGGACAGTGGACGCAACCATGTCACCCCAGCCAGTCGGGGAGATCAAGGAAATCTACCTTGTTACGTCCCCCCGTAAGCGTGTGCGGACGGGGCTGGCCCGGCGTATGCCAGGTCAGCGTAGGGGTGTGAATAAAAAGCACAAAGCCCTGGGCCTGGTCCTCTTCCGGAATGCCCAACGTCCCTGCAAGGGTGGCACCTCTTACCCTGCCACGTGGTCTATGCTGTGAGCGGGGTTGCCTGAGAGCATGTGCGCCTGCTGCACCAAGGGACGCTGGTCACCAAACTAGTCCTGCCCACCCCTGCGCACCCAGGCCTCAATGCCCACCATACCTACACCGGCATGTGTCAAAGAGGGCCCACCACGTGCCGGTGCAAGCTCCAAGCCCGAGGCCCCTGACCTTGGCAGACTCCTCGGACCATCATGGCCTCCGCGTCACAGGCCCGTGGAACTCCTTTATCGTTGGCGTACCCCACCGGCATACACAGTGAACAAGTAGGACACACATTTGGAACTGAGTCTTGATTACACCATGGCAGAGTACATGATTTAAGGCTGAATTCATGTCACTATACTCCCTCTGAAGTGGTGCCACCAAGTCTGTGCATAGGTCTCCCACCAAACATGTCTGTGGGCCCCTGCTGACTCCGGCCTTCGGCCTGCACTGCGGTCCTGCAGGCCTCACACCAATCCAATGCAGTCCATTACAGGCAGGACATGGCCTCCTCGCCCGCTGCACACCCGCCCAGCTCTGGTGCCACTACCTATGTCACCCACAAATGTAATACAAATGCCATTCCAACGTCGTGTGTGAGCGATCCAGGAGGAGATGGCTGGACAGCGGTTGGCCCATGCTGACCGCTGCCTCCGGCCGACACAGCGGCCAACTATGTCACACTTTTGGAACTGAGTCTTGATTTCTTCATGGCAGTGTTCATGTCACAGTACGCAAGGAGAGGAGGAAGACGCGCTTCAGTCCAGAGGAGACAAGGCTCACCTCTACAGAGGTGATGGGACACTACCGACAACTGCACTGGTGCCACTGACTCTGTGCAGTGCATGCCTACCACACGTGGCTGTGGACCCCTGCTGACCGCTGCCTCCAGAACACACTGCGGTGGAGTAGGTCACACAATATGAACTGAGTCTTGCTCTCTAAATGGCAGAGTCCCTGTCATTGTACAGGCCTCATCGCAGACTGCATCCCCTTCCAGCTCTGGTGCCACTGAGTGTGTGCCCTGAAATTCATGGGCAATCTCTGTTTGAACGTCGGTGGCATCTGAGCCCATGGTCTGGAGGTTGTCCTCATCTACATGTAGCTGAAACTGACAAGGTGGAAAAGTGGAGTCTGTAGCATTCAACTCCGCCATTAGTCTGTTTCTGCTTGCCTCTGCCCTCTGCATTATGCCCTGGAAGGGTACCTTCCACTGTCCCCCGACAGCCTCCGTTTCATTCCCCTTGGACATCGACGAGTACACGCTTATATCGCGTAGCCCTACCTCAGTGCACCGCAAGTCACCGTCCCGTTGCGGTGTGCCTGTGCCAGCCACTGTGCATCCAGGGCCATGAACTCTGTGCTGCTCAAGTCATGGACCCATGATGTTTGTACCTTATACTGCTGATCGTCTGCTCACTGTTGTGCTTTTGGCAGCATCCAACCAACCCCTGAGTGGTGGCTTACACTACCCAATACCCATCCAGCACAGGCGTCACTGGAGATGTGACCCTGGCAATGAGAGGGGCCGGGCGCACGTGCCCGTAGCCAGTCCCCCAAACTCACTCAGTGTGTCCGTGTGGTTGGTATGTATGCATGAGGGACCGGGGTCATTCCACATAACATTGTGCTGTGTACAGCGTGCGCATCCATGTCACCGCAGGCAGTGGTGTAGACCTGGGACATGAAATGGTGTCATACCTCCCTGTGAGCATAAGCGGGGTGGCCAGGTGTATGATAGTAATGCATAGGGGTGTGGCTACTCCACACGTGGATCTGGGTGTGGTGTGGTGTATGCCTTGCCAAGGATGTGGCAGATGCGTGTGTCTCTGTTGTAGTGTCTGCGCCACCCGCCCCGCAATCGACAATTGTGCTATGTGGCATGCCCCCGGTGTACGTGCTTGGCCAAAGGGGTACATGGGAGGGGGCTCACACATGCCAAATGTTGTGTGTGTCGCTATTGGCGCAGCATGAGCCTAAGATGTACCCTCAACTGAATGTCGAGTTCAGCCAGGCCGGTGCTCTACATCTGTGTCAGCCCGTCCTTGCAATGGGCCTAAACACACGTGGCAGGCCACATTCTGCGCAGCATCATCACTGTGTCATAGTCAGGCTTGAGGACATGCGCACACAGGCATGACAATGGTGTGCCGTAGGGGTGCATGTGATGCTATCTCGCTGCGCACACAGGTGAATGTGCTCGGGGAGGGAGGTGCAGCAGTCAGGCTACGTAATACACAGTGGTGCCGCTCATTTGCAACACGCACTACATGTCATACAGGGATTTCAGATTCACACGTGTCACACACCAAGGAACCAGTGAGACTGCCAAAACATCATGCAGCGTGTTGTCTTGACTCATGTCTCTCTGCACTGTCACAGATGACCAAGGAGTTGTTACGGTGTCCCACTCTTTGAGCGTTTCACATGTGTCTGATTTCATTCCATTTGGGCTGTCATTTGTGGCCTACTAGTGACAACAGGGATTCTTTTGGGCTCTGATATGTGCCGCCATGATGCAGGATGCACCCCGTGACTCAAGTCCCAAGTCCCATGACATGGGCAACATGTACGTAGGGGGAATCACTGCCCCTAAATTGGTCCATGCTTTCAATATTGTTTGTTCATGGACATGGCAACTCGTTGTGCTGGGGGTGTTGTTCGTCCCTCTGCAATGTGAAGAGGTGATGAGGTTTCACCGTGTGTTCCATGTTTGTTTCCGCATTGGCACAGGTTATATACTGAATGCATGTCCATGTACGTTGCGGCTGTTTGTGGGGGAATGCCTATCTGATTTGGACAATGGTTATTTGTTCTGCATCACAGCTGTGGGGCTGTGCTCGTACATTGTCATCTCGACGTTTTGTTTCTCTGCTTTTACGGTGCATTTTCTCGCAGGCCGCGTGGGATTTGCAGGCCTGTAGCTGGTTTTCGCAGCTTTTTGTATCGCGATTGGCCTCATTGCAGTTTTTTTTGTGTTTGTGTTTCGCATTTTTGCGGCATGGCGCTGATTTTCATGCGGTCATTTGATGCATTATATGGTGACTATCGCATGGTACCGCGGTGTTGTGAATACTTAGTTGACGCGGCGTAATTTTCCCGCAATAGACTGCGATGTTGAGAGTTGCGTTAAGTTACTTTTGCGATGGTTATCACACGTTCTTGAGAATATCCCCGAGTGCGGATGAAGTGCCTGTTTTAGAGGAGGACACTGATGTGCCAATGGTGCAGCAAGAGACATCGGTATTGCAGCCTGAGTCTGCAAGGCTTCCTATTGGAAGTGCTGGACTCTGGGTTCATCCAAACATGGTGCAGCCGGTATTGACAACCTTTAGTGGGGGTGTAGGGTGTAGAGTGCATTGTGAAAATTCTTTGCCTATACAGTTTTTTTAGTTGTTTATGGATGATGTGTTTTTGGCTAGGTTCAAACTGGAGTGGCATGGTGAACAAAAAAAAACGATCGATTTAGGCCCAGATCTCTGTACTGGGGTGAATGTATGACATTGTTCTCCATTCTGTCCATCAACTGTTGTTTTTGCATTTGTCACCCCGAGTGGGACGGGTATGCCCAGACGTGGGTACCATGCTCTCCATGCCAGTGGAATCAAGCTATCCTGGCTGAAGAGGGGTGAAACCCCGAAACCGGTCCTAGGATGCTTCTTTCCGGTCCAGGGAGGACCTGGCTTGGCAGTTCAGGCTGGACTGTTCCCATGAGGCACAGGGTCAAGACTGATTTGCATATGGGCAGGTCTAAACTGGGGTGGCATGGTGAGCAAAAGAATGATGGATTTCTACCAGATCTCTCTACTGGGGGTGAATGTTTTGGTGTTTTCTGCATTCCGTCCATCAATTGTGTGTCTTTTGCATTTTGTTGATAATGCTTTGGCGTTGCCACGAGATCACTTTGACTGTGACCGTCTTTTTAAGATTCAGCCTGTCCTTGATCACTTTTCAGATCAATTTTCATAGATCTATACTCCAGGAAAAGAAATAGCTTTTGATGTATCTTTGGTCCTGTTCGAGGGCCATTTGGTTTTTAGGGGCACGTTATGGAATTAAGATGTATATGTTGTCTTAGAGTAGGACAGATGTCTATAATTTCCGAGTGTACACTGGTAGGGATTCCACTATTGACCCCCCTGGTTGTCTGTCCACTTTTGTAGTTTCAGAGAAAATTGTGTAGGATCTTGCTAGAGGACTGTTTAACAGAGGCCACCTTGATAACTTCTACACTGCTGTGCAATTGTTTAAAGAATTGTTCAAAGTGGACACTTTTGCTGGTGGCACACACTGCTCTAACCGTAAAGGTTACCCAAAAAAGCTTGTTTGCAAAAAGCGTCAGAGGGGACAGTGCAATGCCTTGCGCAGTGAGGATCTGCTAGCGGTGAAATTTGTGGACAGGAGGGATGTGTACATGCTGACTACCATTCATGATGAGAGTACTTGACCTGTAACAGTTTGGGGTCAGGTTGCTGAAGTGTGCAAACCTGTGTGTATTGTAGACTACAATAAGCACATGGGTGGTGTTGATAGAGTAGATCAGAGTTTGGAACCTTACACTGCTGTTCGTAAGGCTTACATTCGGTATAAGAGGTTGACCATCCATCTCTTCAATTTAGCAACTTTAAATGCTTTTGTTGTGTTCAAGGAGTGTTCTCCTGCATCAAAGATGACTTTTGTTCAGTTTCAGGAGTCTGTGATAGGCAGCCTTGTTGTTGTGGAACAGGCAAGTGTTCCTAGAGTTGGAGTGGTGGAGGATGTGGATATATTGAAAGATCGGGTGATGAAGGAAAGGAGCACACCCTACGGTAAACTCTATAGGAAAATTAATCAACAAGTTTACTCGTAATGGGTTTTCATTTACCGCTCGCTTGTTTGGCTATCACTTGTCCCCATACAGATTTTTCTTCTTTTTTCAGTGAGCTGCCCATCACACGGGCTCAAGGTGAATTGTATATATGGAGGCATCACCAGTTGTTACCACACGTTTTTGATCTAACAGCGCTGCCACTTCACTTCTGTGAACACGGTAAGCTCTGAAACACATTATGTTTACCATCTCATGATTTTCCATTTCGAAGTTCGAGTTCCTGCTTGCGGACGACTTTTGAATTAGTTTAAATTCGGACAGAAACATTGTGCAAAATTAAGAACTTTAATCCAGGAAGGACTAATTCCTACCTCTTACGCACGAGAGCAGTATATTCATAGTACTGCCTTCCAGTGCTGCATTATTCCTTCGTAGACACCAGAAAGGAATACTTTTATCCAACTAAGACCGGAGAACCAGCATAACCAAATTCGACGAGGAGATGAAATCACCTCTAAATTGAATTCAATGATTCATAAGAGTCCCCCTTTTGAAATTTCCACTGTCCTGAAGATGGTCTGACGGATTGACGCCCTTACAGACCGAAACGTCGACTACATTATCCATTTCCTCAACATCTATGTACAGTTGATTGCTCTCCTAATATGAGATAGATCTCTGTGTTCTTTATTGGATTGGATATTTTGTGTCATGAACTGTGGATAACATTCAATTCTTTCTCTTTTCATGTTACACTGCACATTCAATTGTCTATTTGTGCTCCTTTTTATTGATTGTTTATATATAAAAAAATTGGTGATTTTTTCACTAAAAAGATACCCCGTGTGTGTTGTATATCTTTGATTAATTCAGTTAAACAATATGTGGTTGAGTATCAACTTTGAACTCATCTAAAAATTTTCCATAATTTACAAAATAACTTAAACTTTCTAAATAAAATCCCTTGTTCAAACAGCTGTGACAATTAGAAGAAGTTACAGATAAAAACGTTGGCACAAATGGCTGTTTTTTTCAACTAATTTTCAATTTTCCCTATATTTAACTGTTAGTTTCTATTAAGAAACCTTGAAGAATCTACACAAATGACCCCTCGATGAATTGAGAATGTTGTCTACTTTTCTAAAATGTATAGCTTTCCAGGATCCATTATTGCTTTCATACCCATTTCTACCATTAACTGGAAGAAGGTTGGAAAAACAAAAAATAGAAAAAATAGGCTATATCCCAGTAAAATGCCAAACCTGTGTAGAAAATGTTGGTTTTCTGACAAAAGCTTGTCAGTCCCTAAAAGCTGGGAAAATGTTGATTTCAGCCCCACAAACCCTTTGTTGATACCACTTGCAGGGCAAAAAACAGATGCTTTCAGTTGCAGCACTTTTTTCCATTAAAGTTTTTTTTTTTTAAATGTAGCTTTATTTTGGCTAATTTCTGGGTCACCTCCAGGGAAATCCACAAACCCTGGGTACCTTTAGAATCCCCATGATGTTGGAAGAAAAGGACGCCTATTTGGCGTGGATACCTTATGTGATCAAAACGTTACAGGGACCTAAGCGCAAACTACCCCAAATAGCCAAAAAAAGTATTAGGACAGGGGCGGAAAAGGCCAAGCAGCGAAGGGGTTCACCTCCGCTGCGCACAGCCAAATGGTGAGGAAAACCTCTTTCATCCAGAACAATACATGTATGAGCCAGTTGTAATTTAAATCAATACTCCTCATTGTTTTATAGACAGGTGATGATTTGTGAGTCATCAGCATACATTCGAAATTGTAGCTGGTGTTGGGGGACACTTTTTCCAAATATTTGCTTACATGATGAAGGATATTTCTTCTGTCCTTCTGTAACCACTAAATATGTTTGCTTTTCAGTACCTTGGTCTGAGCAGCTACTGGTGCCTGAGGACTGCTCTTGCCCTCCTAACTTCTTTTTTAAATGGTAAACTGTTCCTATATGTATCTATCACCTAGCTAACACAAGTGAAGGTTCTTGATAGTCAGGTGTGATACTGTGTCCCTAAAGCTTCCATTTCTTTTTTGTATGCTGCATACATTTCTAGTATATGAGATGTACCGGTTTATGTCCATTTGTGTGCCACTTGAAAAATGTACTGGAAAGAAATTCCATACATTCCCTTTTGTTTGTTTTGCATAGGAATATGATTCAGTATCCTCTGTTGATGAAAACAGTACCTAAAAACTTACTGAATCTCAATGTAACATCATTCTGAACTATAACTCCTAGTTTAAAATTTCTCATTAGTAGCAGAAATTCCTAGAACAATGACAACCATTAGTAGACAGCCCATCTAACAGGTAGAGATTGTTACTGATCTTAAACACACAGGCCTCAGTACGGATCATCCTTCTCCTGTGATCCCCAAACTAGCTTTCAATAAACACTGCTACATGGTTAGAACGGTTTGCGTAGCATATACAGCTTTCTAATCTAAAACCCTTGAATACCAATGCCAAAAACTAAGGGGCATATTCACAAGCCCTTATTGCCATGGGAACGTCACTTTTATTGACTTTCCTGTGGCAATAGGGCCAGAACCTTATTCTCAAGGCAGCATTAACTCACTTAACGTGGCTTAGCCACGTTAAGTGGCTTAACGCTGCCTTGATAATAGTGCCCCTTTCATGCTAGCTTTAGCATGCAAGGGGCATGCAGTGGTTGTTGCGATGGACATTCCACCGCAACACCCAGTGAATTTGACACTTCCACCTATTATCAAGGGTGACGATAATAGGTGGCAGTGCCGAACTCAAGACAAGTAAAATCCTGGTCTTACGATGGCGAAAAGAGGAGAAATGCTTTATTTCTCCTCTTTTTTGCTTTTTGCATGTGTGCTGCATGTAGCAGCACACATGGAAAAAGCAAAATGCCATGGTTTGTTTATGTACAGGAAGGTGTCCCTTCCTGTACATAAACAAACCTTTTTTAAAAATGCCATTTTATCACGTACATGTGTGCTGCATGAAGCAGCACACACGTAAGTTACAAACTGGCATTTTAGGTTTGTTTATGTGCAGGAAGGGACACCTTCCTTTACATAAGCCAACCTCTCTGCTCGCAGACACCCTTACGCTCTGGTGCAAGGGTGCCTACATTGGCGTTAAGTTGTAAAACTTAGCGCCATTGCAGGTGGAAACACGAGGCTACACCATATCCTTGATAATATGGTGCAGCCTCGCATTTCCGAAGTGGCGGAGAGAGGCATTAAGCCAAGACGGCTAATGCCTCTCTCCACCACTTCCTTGCTAATATGCCCTCTGCTGTCTTCTAGTGAGTGGATTTTTAAATAAAGTTGTGTATCACCCATGTACATATGAAACTTATGTTAGAGGAGCTGAGAATTTCGGTGAGTGGTTCCATTAATAGATTGAAAAGTGTAGGAGAGAGGAATGAACCTTGTGGCACTCCTAAAGTGACTGGGACAGGTTTGGACAGGGATAGATTAACTTTGAATTGTTGTGATCTGTTTTGCAAGAATGAGGTGAACCAATTTAGAACAGCTCCAGATAGTTCCATTCTGTGTTTTAGTAGGTCTTGCAAGGTGTGATGTTTGACGGTGTCAAAGCGAAGAGAGGTCGAGCAAGATTAGCAAACATGCTTCGTTTTGATCAAGGATTTGTGGTCCATCATCTATGATGTGGGTCATGGCTGTTTCAGTACTGTACCCTGCCCGGAAGCCGGATTGGTATTGGTTGAGCAGGTTGAAATGGTTTATGTCTTTGCCACGCTGACTGTGTACACATTTTTCTAAGAGTTTGTCCAGGGTTGGGATGTTGGATATTGGGTGGTAGATATTCAAGTCCGCGGGGTTAACCGTTGGCTTCTTTAGGATGGGGGGTACCTGTCCAGATTTAAGGCTTTCAGGAAGCTGTTCGCCAATTTGTTTTGCTTTACTATGATAAACTCCCAAACCAGGAGTTTGTTTTACAAAAAAAATACAAATAATTACATCAACACCCTGTAGGGCTGATTTTTTTTTTATTCTTCTGTTCATAAACGCCAGGCTTTCCCTGGTGGCCCTGAACGTAAAAAAATTACCCTGGACAAAGGGTGGAGAGTCTAAGGAGCATAAACTGACTGCCCCATGTCAGTCAGGGTGTGGATCTAAGGTATCTGCTGGCAGATCTGGCTGTGGCACGTCCAGCTGAAACCTGATTGTCTGTCTGATTAATAGAGCAGATTGACTGTCATTTTGGCAGAGTACTCCTCAACATTTGTGGCAGAGTTTCCAGTCTGCCAACCTCTAGATGATGGCCAAAGTCTATCTGGGACTGCCTATTAGGGAAATAACTTAGAGGCATATTATCAAGAATGGCGTTAAAATTATCGCCGCTTTAGCGGCAGGAAACTACAGCTAAAGCGGCAATAATGGGCTTGATAATATGCCCTTGAGAATTCCATTAGAAGCCCATGTTCTGGTGTGAACCTGGGCTTCTATTGGAATTCTCAAGGGCATATTATCAAGCCCATTATTGCCCTTTAGCGGCAGTTTCCTGCCGCTAAAGCGGTGATAATTTTAACGACGTTCTTGATAATATGCCCCTTAGGAGAGTCTACCCTGGGATTCTTACCTCACCTTTCAAATGTAGTTCTGCTCACGCTGTCCAGGGAATGGATCAGCAGGACACTTCTCCCAAGTACAATGAACGTGTTGAAGGCGAAAGAAAGACAATTTCTCCTGAGCCTAAGTAGACTGCTTTGGGAAGGCTCACCTGGTGACCCACACAATATTAGCCAAGACTCTCAATGAGGCGGAAGCATGAAGAAATAAAGAAAGCTTAGCCTAGACTTGTTTTCATGGGGATCTCATGTAGGTTTAATGTAGGGGGTCAGGGTAGGATTGACGCACAGATCACTGGCCTTTTAAATCATAATCAGGGCCGGACTGGCCGTAGCAGGCACCAGGCATTTCCCCGGTGGGCCGGAAGGCTGGGTGCCAATTTTGTGCCCGTGGGTAAGTTTTGTCACTGGGGGCCAGTTTTGCAGCAATTCTGCAATATTAGCCCCCTTTAGCAAAAGCGGGAGCAGTGCTCCTTGCTAAAATGCCCCCCCCCCCCCCCCTACTCCCCTGCAGCAATCTGCCAGGCCTGGTTGCTTTTTCCCGTTCAGCCCTGATCATAACTGTGGAATGCTTGCTTGCTACTATATTCCTATGTCAAAATGTGCTAATACTTCCAGTCATTGATTAAAAGTACGATATGGTCCATGGTACTGAACTGAACATAATGTTCATATGATGCAAACAGAAAACAACAGCAGTATGCAGCCATGCAGAAAGAGTACCATGAATCACCTTCTAATATTCCACAAAGCTCCTCACAAAAGGCTTGTTTTGTCATAACATTCAAATGAGCTCTTCCCTCAATCTGCCCAGGAAGTTGATGCGAAAGTTTTTCCCTTCTTTTTCCAATTTGGCCCCATGAGACCAAAGTCGCGTTCGGCGACCACCCAGGGAATCGTTTGTCTTTCTAGACACAAAGGAGTAATGTTCAGACGCGCATTTGCAAACAAATAGGACACCGGAGTGACAGCCGCTATCTAATGTATTCTGCCACAGAGAAAGATTGATTTAGGCCGAAATCTCCGCAGCTGAACCATAATTGTTTTTGAGGCCGGATTCCTTGTTGCTGCAGATGAACGGGCCCACAATGGCGAACACAAGCTGTGCGCACCTGAACAACTTCAGGCACACGCCGTTCACCGACTGCTATGCAGCCAAAAAGCTTTGAAATATGCGCTAGGGCACTAATGTTTAACGATTGCGAACAACTCAAACTTTTATCTTCTTGTTCTGATGTTCATGCCATGTTTTCATTGTTTTCAAACACAGGAGGCGATCAAACAATCTGCCGACTTGCTATCCGAATTTTCGAAAAACTCCACCAAGATTATGCAAGGGCATAAAGCTCACACATTTCGGGGCTTATTTCCAAGCCCCCTGTGCTGCCAGTTTGTCACTTTTTCCCATATTAAAAGTGACGCACCGGCGGAGCAAGGGGCTTGTAAATATATATGTAAAATTTAGAAGATCTGGTGCATACCTGCATATTAGCAGGGATGCGCCAGTTAATTTGTGTGACCAGAAAATAGCTTTGCGCCACCAAGGATGCGCCGCATTTACAATGCGGCGCACCGTGTCGCAAGGATAGATAGATGTGTTAAGCATTTAATCGGTGTAAGGGCAGCGCATTGCTGGAGTCGCAAGAACAACGCAACGCAACAATGCCTATTCCTAACATGCTGTTTCACTCCTTACGCCTGCTTCAAGCAGGCGCAAGGTTTTGACGCAGTGGCGTCATAAAAGTGACTCAGTGAAATATTATTGCGTCACTTTTACAAGGCTTCCTTGCGACAGATTAGCGTGAAAGGGGCGTGCAGTGGGTGTTGCGGTGGGCGTTCATCGCAACACGCATTCACTTCGACACTGCCACCTATTATCAAGAGAGGCGATAATAGGTGGCAGCGCTGAACTTAAGACCAAGAAAATCCTGGTCTTAAGGTGGCGAAACGAGGAGAAATGCTTCATTTCTCCTTGTTTTTGCTTTTTCCATGTGTACCACCTTGTGCAGCACACATGGAAAAAGCTAAATGCCAAGGTTTGTTTATGTACAGGAAGGTGTCCCTTCCTGTAGATAAAATAAACCTTTTTTTCAAAATGCCATTTTGTAACTTACATGTGTGCTGCATGAAGCAGCACACATGTAAGTTACAAAATGGCATTTTAGGTTTGTTTATGTACAGGAAGGGACACCTTCCTGTACATAAACAAACCTCCCTGCTCGCAGACACCCTTGCACTCCAGTACAAGGGTGCCTGCATTGGCGTTGTTGTGGGACTTAGGGGCATATTATCAAGAACAGCATTAAAATTATCGCCACTTTAGCGGAAGGAAACTGCAGCTAAAGCGGCGATAAAGGGCTTGATAATATGCCCTAGAGAATTCCAATAGAAGCCCATGTTCTGGTGTGAACCAAGGGGCATATTAGCAAGACCGGCGATAAAATTATTGGCGTTTTAGTGGCAGGAAACTGCTGCTAAAACAGCGATAATGGGCTTGCTAATATGCGTTATTGAATTCCAATAGAAGCCCAGGTTAGATGTGCAGGACATCTAACCTGGGCTTCTATTGGAATTCTATAACGCATATTAGAAAGCCCATTATTGCAGTTTCCTGCCACTAAAACGGCGATAATTTTATCGCCAGTCTTGCTAATATGCCCCCTGGGCTTCTTTTGGAATTCTCAAGGGCATATTATCAAGCCCATTATCGCCGCTTTAGCGGCGGTTTTCTGCCGCTAAAGCGGCGAAAATTTTAATGTCGTTTTTGATAATATGCCCCTAAGTGCCATTGCAGGGGGAAACGCAAGGCTGCACCATATCCTTGATAATATGGTGCAGCCTGGTGCTTCCGAAGTGGCGATGAGAGGTGTTAAGCCAAGGAGGCTAACGCCTTTCACCACCACTTCCTAGATAATATGGCCCTATGAATGAAGCCTGTGGTGTAACAAAGATGCTTATTTTATCTCATCAAACTTTTCCAAGGCTCTTGTGAATATTAAAACACAAAACGAATTTCTCTGCATATGTTTTTCAAGTGTAAAATAATTACTTTCGAAATCCCTTTAGGGTTCCTAGAAAAAAGTTAAAATCAAAATGAACCATGGAGCGTCAAATTCATCTGGAAAAAGCTTTTAAAGTTGACTGAGAAAATGGCGTAGGCCTCTTATTCGCTAGGGAAGATTGCCAATGTGTCTAATATGGCATGGTCGCAGGAAAAGTAGGAAACTTCTCAAACAATGGGTGGTGCAGGGGCGTAACACAGGGCCCAGCAGCCCCTGCAGGCCCCTGCCGCTCAGCCAGCAAGCACTACACATCCGTCTGGGATGTGATAGCTTACTTAACTTGTTAGGCTCCCCGTCGTTGCACCTCGCTGTGGCCTCTTTTATAAATTAAATAGTGCGCGGCGCGCAGACGTCTCCGCTGCTGCGTGGTCTTCACTCTCTTAGGGGCAGATTTACAAGTCCCGTACGCCACATTTGCGCCGCCGTCGCGTCAATTTTGTGACGCAGCGGTGGCACAAAGCCAGCGCCATGCCTCGGGGTATTTACAACGTGACGCATCTAGGGAGATGCGTCACGTTGTAAAGCCCTGCGCCACATGTGGGCGTTCCGGTGCGGGGGGCTCGTTCCGGCACAGGAACAAGATTTCACTCAGTCACTTTTACGGCCATGCTGCGTCAAAACTCTGCCCCTGCTTGAAGCAGGCGTATGGATTGACGCAGCATGTTAGGCATAGGGGCACCCCGAGCCTTGCTGGAGCTGTGTCCAGCAATGCGTCACTTTTACGGCAGCAGATGCGTCACGCATCTGTCTATTCTTTTCCCATGGTGCGCCACATTGTAAATGCGGCGCATCCATGGTGGCGCTAGGGGTGTCTGCCGTGTAGCAAAATAACTGGTGCATCCCTGCTGATATGCAAGGATGCGCCAGTTATTGTAAATCTGCCCATTAGGGTGGGGCTGGTAACCATTGTCAAGCGCATCGCAGAAGAATTAAACGTGCACGCGAGGAGCTGAGGAATCCCGGAGATGACTTAGAGGGACTGCGCGGCCACCGGCAATAATTTAATTTTGCCTTGCCCTGTCTCCTGCCGCCCAGTCACACCTGCCACTGAAGCTGCAGGCCAGGCATCAGGTGAGTGTTGGAGTAGCGAGGAGTCTCAGAGGGTGGGGTGGGATGCATAATTTTTTACTCGGACCCTGGGCAAAGCGGACCCTCATTCTAAGGAATTTTCTGCCTGGACCTAATTGCTGTATCCTTCACCTCTGTTCGCCGGACCCACTTCGCGGGTCCCGCTTCACGGGAGCAATCAGCGGAGTACCTGCAGTTTCTACGGCAGCTGGGGAGGTCTGTGGCAGTGCAGCAGGGCTGCGAGCGTTACTGCAGGGACTCCATCTCCCAGGAGTCCCTGCCTGGCCAATAGCTGACACCTGGCCCGCTCTCCCTGCAAGCCACGCCCCCAGCACACCGGCTGCATTCAAGATCACCTTCTCTTCCCTGTGCTGGTGGGACTCTGTGCGCTTTTACTCGGACCCTGGGCAAAGCGGACCCTCATTCTAAGGAATTTTCTGCCTGGACCTAATTGCTGTATCTTTCACCACTGTTCGCCAGGCACGCTTCGCGGGTCCCGCTTCACGGGAGCAATCACCTGGCCCTCTCTCCCTGTAAGCCACGCCCCCAGCGTATACGTACTTAACCACACTCACACCCGCGCACGCGGGACGTGCGAGGGTCAAAGCTCGGAGCGAAGCCCAGGCAAAGGGGGGGCAGTCTGTGGCAGTCCGGGGCTGTCCAGGGCCGGGCTGGGCCACCCCCCTGACAACAACACTTGCATCTTTAGGCATAAAGGGGTTTATTATTATTAATATCTGGTTACCACTATAGCTTGTGCTAATGTCCACCCATTCAGGGAAGAGCCTCAGGGGAGGAGGAGAGGGAGGAGCCAGCTGTATTATATGCACTATGGATCAGTTCATTACACGGGTAGCTGCTGTCATAGAGAAGGAGATTGTAATGACAGAGAGGCGTCTCTCCCAAGAACTTCCTCCGTCGAAACGGTCCTCATTGGGTTCCCTGGCGTTTGTTACCTCGCCTGTATGTAGTTCAGATCCCCTCTTAATTACATCCCCTCCACTAGAGCATTTACGGGTTGCATCTCTGAGGGCCAGTGTAGATAGGTTGGAGAGCTTGGCAGCCATATCTATTCCCCCTCCTGCTGATAGTAGTAGTTTTGACCCACGCTCCAGTGAATTCCTTGTCCCTACACCCTGCCCTATCATTCCTACTATTCAAGTTAATATCCCTCAGTCACCTGTCTTACCATTGACGGTCTCAAAGAATGTAACTCATACTAAAAGGAAAAGGATTGCTAGCCCGCGTAAAGGCAGCTTCCCAAAACTTTATAAGAGACCAAGGAAGCACGGTGCCAGGGGAATAGGAACTAAAGCGGGTGAGGGGTTGGGCACGAAAAACCCCGGGATGGAAAAGGGGGGTGATCATTCAGGTCATATGGTTGAGGAAGCATGTGTAGATCTAACATCAGACTGTCATTTAGCCCCACCCAATGACTCTGTAACAATTATACAAATTGAAGAACTGATGATAACACTACTGTCCCCGATTGTAGAGAGAGTAAAAGGGTTGGGAGAGAGGTTGGATAGATTCGAACAGGCAACCTTGGATAATTTCTTCTCTCTTAAAACCCTTATTAAACAGCACTCTAGAATCAGGGAGGATGGACAGGGAGGGGATAGTGGCACTCGGGTGTTCCCCGCATCCATACAGGCCACACCTACCGCTTCTAATACAGCGAATACTGCAAATATGTTGGCTGTGGCTAACACCCCTGCTGCACAGGTTGTGGATACCCCAGGCAGTACTAGTCAATTAGGCCTAGCACAACCGAGTGTACCTAAGCCTCTTAAAGCCCTGGCAAAGAAGCCTCTCCGGGCTGAGCTGCCGGGTAGGGAGGGACCTGTTAAACCCAAGGGAACCTTGAATGGGATTGCCAAAGGCAATGGTCCCGATCAAGCCCACTCGACCAGAACTTGTACTAATCTCCCCAGAGTAACCCAGCCAGAAGAATCTTCCCCCAAAGTGGCTCCAACTTTTCCACCGGTGAATTTGCCCCCCGAGTGCCACCCGTATGTCGCCATACTTACTAACGTACCCACCTTGAAGGATGATCATTATGAATCCCACCAGGCTTTAAAAAAGAAAACCCTGCACTGGTTAAAGACCAAAAGACCTCTTCCTAGGGGTCTAGATGGGTTGATCCTAGGAGTGAGAAGGGTAGGGTGGGTAGGTTATGGTCGCAAGCACCTAGAAGGAGATTGTGTGGTGGTAAACTTTAAAGACAATAGGGTTGCACAAACTATTTGCAATCCAAAGCATTTAATTGGGGGAGCAAGCATTGGAGTAGTAGATTTAACCTATTTCTACCCCAGGACTTCAGCAAATTATAATGGTTTACATTTTGGTGGGGGTTGGAGCAATAACCCTATTTATCCCGAGAACCCTGTCATCCCTCAATTTTACCAACCGGCAGCCTGGCCCGGATCTTATGGGAGGCCGTCGGGATATTGAACCGACACTTGCCATAGGGTGGCCATCAGGGTCCTAAGCACAGGTGATGTCCCTGGGCTAAACGAGTTGGGTAAAAGCAATGCCATTCTTCCTTCCCAGTTAGACGAAGCCACTAACCTAGCACAGGATATCAACCTGTTTGCAGGAAGACTAAGTGGGGGCAGCAGATTAAGTTCTATAGATCAGACAGAGGGGGCACTAAGCACCGAGCCCCGCAGGGAGCCGGTTGTGGCGGATCCAGACCTTAAGATTGTCAGCTGGAACGTTGCGGGTATCTTGAGGAAGCTGGGACTACCTGACTGGAATGCCCTTGTGGAGGGTTACTCTATTTGCATTTTTCAAGAAACATGGTGCAGGGAGCCCTGTCACAAGGTAGGATATTCAACTTATTTTGTTCCCGCCGAATCATACATCAAGAATAGATTATATTCTTCTTGACATAAGTCTATGGAGCATCCTGAAGGATATGGAGATTATACCGACAACTGAGAGTGACCATAATCTCCTCTCACTTGCCCTCTTTCCCCAGTGGCTAACCGATAAGGGGGGAATATCATCTTATATAGCTCCAAACCCCCACAAACTTTTCCCATCCAATTGTGGTAGACGGCTGAAGTGGGCTAAGCTCATCCTGTCCGAAGAGAAAGTGGCAGATATAGGGGCACTCCTGGCTGCAGCACAGTGCAAACTGGAGTCGCTGACCCGATTGTCTGAGGAGGTCACGCTGACCTTCTGCGACTTAACTAGGGCGCTGAGCAACCTGTTTATTCTCCCTAGCATGGCTCCTCGTGCTAATAACAGGAAGATGCTGCCCAAAGCGCAGGGTTGGTTTACAAAAAAATGCAGAGACAAGAAAAAAGCGCTGGTAGGGGTTGTCAAATCTAAATCTCAGGTTGCACTTAGGCTCGCAAGGAAAGATTACTCCCAGACCTTAAAGGTAGCAAAAAGAGAGTGGGAGGAGAAGTTCTGGGCGGACCTCTTGGCTGCAAGCTTGGGCAGGAATGCTTGGGGATTTTGGAGTTTGGTAAGAAGGGATAGGCCTGTTGGCACATTGCTGACATGTAATATCCCAGCTCAGAACTGGTTTAGCCACTTCCTGTCCCTTTATACCCCTTCCGAGGGGGTCCTTAACGACTCCTTTGCTCTGGTGGTCGAGGCAAGGGACACTGAGGCCGATGCCTTTACTGTCAGAGAAGTGGAGGTCGTAATCAAGTCCCTGGTCCCCCTAAAAGCTGCTGGGCCTGACGGGATACCCGGTGACTTGTTATGTGCCAATCCCAAGAAATGGGGGAAGTTGGTTTCCACTCTACTGAATGCTATTATGGGGGGAGCATCTGTACCTGAATCTTGGAAAGGGGCGGAGGTTGTCCCGATATTCAAGAAGACAACCCCGCTAACTATAGGCCCATAAGCCTTATCGATTCATCCCAAAAGGTGGCAGGGAAGGTGATTCTGGGGAGGATCCTCCAATGGGTGGATGATAACAAGATCCTGTCAGATTTCCAGGCTGGTTTCCGCTCTGGAACCGGGACCATCGAGCAAGCCTTCAGACTGGCGCTCCTGCATTGGAAGGTGGTGGTGCTGGGCAAAGGCAGTCTTTATCTGGCCTTTATTGACCTCAAGACTGCCTTTGACCTGGTACCTAGGGAGGAACTGTGGAGGGTCTTGCAGAGCTTGGGGGTGCCCTCTTATATCCTATCGCTCCTGATAAAACTACACACAGGCAATTACGCGCAGGTGCGGTGGGGTACGAATGGGGAGAAAACCGACAGAATCCCAGTGAGTAGGGGCGTCCGCCAGGGATGTGTGTTAGCTCCCACCCTATTCTCTCTCTATGTGAATGGTGTGGTTGAGTACCTGCTACAAGAACCTGCAGATGCACCCTCCCTGGCGGGCACTCGGATCCCCACACTGCTCTTTGCAGATGATACCCTCCTCATCGCAAAGACCCCCCAGGGCCTCCAAAAACTTCTTAACCGCTTCCAGGAGTTTTGTTCCCTTAGGGGATTGGTGATCAATGTTGAGAAGACCAAATATTTGATCATGAATCCTCCTAGGAAACTGGGGCGCCCCCCGGTCTTGAACTCTGCTCACCTGGAGAGGGTATCAGAGTTTGACTACCTGGGAATCCGCCTTAGCGACTCTCTGAGTTGGACTCCGCACATCCACAAGATGCTCCTTAACCACAAAAGGGTGGGCGGTGTGTTGCTTAGGGAACATCGTTCTTCCACAAAACAATCTATTGCCCCAGCTGTGGAGATTTATAAAGCTAGAGGGGTTAGTGCTGCCTTGTACGGGGCGGAGTTGTGAGGTACACGCAACCTCGATGTACTTGCAAAATCGGAGAGCAAATTCTTGAAAGATCTGATGGCTCTCCCTTTGAGCACACCCACAGTTCCAGTGTTGCTGGATCTAGGCTGCAGATCAATTGCGGACCAAGCACGACTTCGTCCCCTGCTCCTGTGGGCCCGCTTGTGGAGGGTGCCTGAATTAGCCTCCTATGCGGAGGGACTGTCCGAGGTGATGGCAATGGGGGGCTGGTATAGGATTAAATGGTTGAGGGACGTTAAACACCTTCTGGGGGAGTTGGGCCTAGGTGAAGCTTGGGTTACTCGATCTGCCCCACCTAAAACCACTCTAAAGAAATTGTATTGGGATTGGGTTTCTTGCAAACTCACTGTCGATCCACGCCTATGTAAGTCAACTGCAGCTTTTTTGAGGATTAAAGACGTGGTGGCCTACGAACCCTATCTCAACATGATTTCCATTCCATTTGACAGGGCTTTATATTCTAAATTTAGAGTAGGGATTCTACCTGTAGGTGACCTGATATCCCGGTGGAAATCGTCCCCCCAGCCCTCCCCCTTTTGTGCCCTCTGTTCCAAGCGGGTCGAGACGGTGGCACATATTCTTTTTGAATGCCCAGATTTTTGTCTCCCAGGAGGCGCTGGCTCAAACCACTTTGTAGACTGTTGGGAACTCGCTATCACACTGTGGCCCTACGCATTTTATTGTCCGACACATCCACTTTGGTGGTTTGTGGTGTGTCTAAATTTTTAAAGTGGACTTGGTTGATTCGTGCAAAAAGGCTTTCTGTATCAATTTAATTCTGATTTTAACTGCACTAATTGTATCTATCAAGTTACTGTTTTTCATTCTCTTTTTTTTCTGGGAAAGTGTTTTATTTGTTGTACATATTGTGATTATTTTTTTTTTTTCTTTAACTGTTGAACTGCTTTTAAGATATTTTATGTATCGAAATAAAGCCTATCAATCAATCAATCATCATGGGGTCGGGATTCAAACGTAATTTAGGCCCCACAGCAGCCTCCTTGTTCCAGCCTCCAGGGGCCCCATCAGCTCTGTAGCACACACACAGAAAGGAAGCACTGCTTGAGTGCGTGTACTTCGAGGTTTCATTGGGGAACGGACGTTCAATTTAGAAGTAAGTGAGGCGAGTTTCGGTGCTTTATTTATGTCGGTGGTTGCAGCTGCAGGTGGTGGGCATTTGGACTCAGTTTTGAGGACCGGCATTTTCCTCACGTCACAGAGAGAGAGGCCCGGGTCGTCCTGAGGGTATCCTCCAGATTGATTTTGACGTCAGGCATGTCACACGTTGGCTGGCAATATGTGTTTTGTTTTTTCTGTCAGCCAGCTCGGCAACACTAGACATCAGTGTATTGTTGCAGTTGGCGCCTCACATATCCTGTTGGGGCCGGGTCCCTGGAGCGGGAGAGAGGCCAGGCCTGAAGTGATGCTAAGCCGCCCCATTTATATGTCCCTATGTTTTAGTGTGAGTTCCCTGAGTCTTTGTACCCTGTTTCAGCAATAAGTTGTAGTGGCAGTCTGCCCGTGTCTTTATGCCCCCTGTGTCTGTAAATACATGCCTGTTACTGTGTCTGTGTCCCAGTGTCAGTCAATGCATGTCTTTACGCCTTCCTGTCTCTCGATTGGAGTGTGCACAACTGCATCTGTGTCCCAGTGTCAGCCAATCCCTGTCTTTCCGCCTCCTGTCTCTCAGCTTGAGTGTGCACAGAAACACTGCCTACAGGCCTTTCACAGCCTTCAGAAGCCCCCATTAAAACTTCCCTGATGTCCACCTCTAGTCGCAGTGCACTAAAGCCTGCCAGACCTTTCACCCCCTGCAACAGAGGGAAACAGGGGCGTACTGAGGAACAAGTATAGAGTGTCTTGTTGCGCAAATGTTTGTAATTTGCAATATTTATATATTTCCCTCGTCGTCATTGTTTTATTTTGCTTGCGAGAAGGTGTCACTCATACTCGTTGAAATGTCACTCATAATAGCACTGAAATTATGAAAATGTCACACATGGAAATCTGAACCTCTTGTCTAAACCTTTGGAGGAGACTAGTTTACCGGGAGGAAGACGCCTGATTCTAAACCTACCACCATTCCTAGCCGCCTGGGGTGAGAGACAGTGCAATCTGCCTGAAGAACTCGTGGTCTGTGGCTAAAGGGTGCAGCAGGGCTGCGAGCGTTTCAGCAGGGACTCCATCTCCCAGGAGTCCCTGCCAGACCGACTGCCAACACCTTGTCCGCTCTCCCTGTTGCTCCGCCCACGGCCGCCCGAGAGGATTACAGACACCTGCCTGCCCTGCTTCAGTGGGACCTCTTGTCTAAACCTTTGGAGGAGACTAGTTTACCGGGAAGAAGACGCCTGATTCTAAACCTACCACCATTACTAGCCGCCTGGGGTGAGAGACAGTGCAATCTGCCTGAAGGACTCGTGGTCTGTGGCTAAAGGGTGCAGCAGGGCTGCGAGTGTTTCAGCAGGGACTCCATCTCCCAGGAGTCCCTGCCAGACCGACTGCCAACACCTGGTCCGCTCTCCCTGTTGCTCCGCCCACGGCCTGTAACCCCGCCCTACTTCAATGATCTAGATCCCCGCTGCGCGGGAGTGCGCGGGAGTGCCCGGTGCTAAGCCCGGGCAAAGGGCGGGCCCTCTTAGGCCCTCTGAGGCCGAGCGAGGCCGGGCAGGGCTCATTCCCTTTCATCTTTTTTCCTTTCCATTTGTATCTTTTGTTAACATTGTTGCTATGGCCCAGAGTCTGGACAATGTCATTCTAGAAAAGCCGGGGGGGTCGTTAAATGGCACTCTCGACAGTAACTTTACAAGGGTTCCCATCGATCTAGATAGGGAATCAACACTAGAAGAGCGTAGGGCGGAGCGCCGTCGCTCGGTTGAATGTCTGAAAAATAGGGCTCCAATAGATCTCACGCCTCACGCCCTCTCCCTCAGTGGAGGAAGTCTCAGTGGTATTGCCGACCTTACATCTTTAGAGAGTGTTCCACTCCTGCTACGTGATTGCACACCTACACCTTGTCTCTCCATTGAACAGCCCATGAGTTATACTCCCCTTCCCAGTCCCGTCAACATAACTGCCAATTCGATCAACCCGACCACTAGTAGGGGAAAATCTGTCCGAAATAAGATGAATAAATTAATGCCGCATAAGGTCTATGGCCCACCACCAGGCAAAAGAAGACGCAAAGGGGGGGGAACTACAAAAATCCAAGATTAGTCACACCGACTTTGGCAGGCCTTCCAAGCCGGCCATTAGAACAGATCAGGCGTCAGTAGCCCTATTAGTCAACTTGCCTAACTTGGAAGTCCCCCTTAAACCTCCACATATCGATAAGGAAGCTAGTACCATTGTACCTACTGCCATTTCTGCTGAGTCCGTGCTGAAAGCAGCATTCCCCACCGTCCCACCAGATAGCATGGAACAACTAATTAGGTCTTTTATTCTACCAATTATTGAGGGGCTAAAGAGGGTGGAGAAACGACTCGAGGCCATCGAGTCTGTTATTAGCAGTAAGGACGGTGCAACTAGGGCCACAGTGAGTACGGCGGTGCCACCCATAACCCTGGTTGCACAACCAACCAGTTCTCCCTCTAAAGTTTCATTCCAACCCACCAAAGTTACATCACAACTTCCCAATCTAGCAAAATCTAATCAACAAAGGTTATTTCCCCCATTGCAGGCAAACAAACTAGCTGTAACTCCTGCCAGTGAACCCACGAGGGGAATGGAAAAGGTACTTGTAGGAAAAACGCGGGAGGAGGGGGGAATCACCAGACACGTAAGGGCACCAATGAACAAAGGTCCACTAGTTGAACTTCCCCCTGAAGCTGTGCCCTTCGTGGTTGTCTTGACGGGGGTCCCTATACTGACAGACAATAAAAGGGAAGGGTTCGCCCAGTTAAAAAATAAAATCATGCACTGGTTCAGTATATACAGACCAATCACAAAAAACATCAATGGTGAAATAGTGCATGTTCGGCGACTCCCATGGCTGGGTGGTAGAAGCAAAGACCTTGAGGGAGACGTAGTTGTAGTTAATTTCAGAGACCCACGTGTGGTCGATTACATATTAAACTGGCCCACGGGCAATGGCAATAACTGCATCACCCCTCGTGCCCTGACATACTTCTATCCCAGATCACTTGTGTTCCCTCCAACCTATATAAGTGGACAAGCACCTACCTATACAAATTTCTTAGCACCGTACAATGCTGGGCATTTTGTGCAAGCACAATACCCAGTACCTGTTGCTGATCCCTTTGGGTGGAATACCGTACCTCCTAGTTTTAACACAACCACTAACAGGAGAATGGATCATTTGAGACCTTTCACACCCTTGGAGACAGTAAACAGGTTTGATGTGTTCACTGGCATGGAAGGGTGCGATTGAAGATTACAGCCCTTGCGGGGCATGTGGGCCCGCCCGATTGGGGGTGCTACCCACGTGAAGCCACAATTCATTGAACCCTCTAGTACACAAATAGTTCAGTCTGCCCCCCTCACTGACCGCGATTCCATTATTGATCATGGTAATATTTGTAGGGAGGAGGTTTTGATGGTTGGTGAGACTTGCTCTGTAGATGAAAAAGGCCTAACTACAACTTTTAATGTGCCATCGCCTTTTTCAGTTCCAGTTAGGGAAGCTCCAACCGAAGGTGGGGAAGGGGCAGGAAGTCTAGTGTCATGGAACATTGCGGGCTTGCGTCACAAACAGGAGTCCCAAGACTGGGTTGACTTTGTTAATGGTTTTGATATATGTCTATTTCAAGAGACATGGATGTGCGAACCCATGTTCCTTCAGGGCTATTTGAATTACTCTATACCAGCTACTAAGGGCCAAAAGGGTCGACCTATGGGAGGTCTGATGATCTGGGTTCGGCAAAACCTGTGTTTTAACATAAGAGTTATTGGGACAGGGAGTAAGGATATCCAACTTATAAATCTTGATTTGGGACCGTTAGGGCGCCTTGATTTATACAATGTATATGCCAGGGGTAACAAGGGTGGAAAGTCAGAAGTTTTAGTTTCTTTGGTGGCTCTCCTAGAGACCCACTCCCTGGTTAATAATATCATAATTTCTGGCGATTTTAACCGTACATTCGAACCACTAGATATAGGCGATGACTGTATTGGGTCAGGAGAGGATAGGCATTGGGGTGTCCCTCCACTAGATCTAGACCCGATAAAACGATGGTCTGATGATGTTATTTGCCTAAACGCCATCTGTCTAGAGAGAGGCCTTTGTGCGTTGAATGGGAGAACCAAGAGTGACAGGGTGGGGGCTTGCACTTTTGACAATGGTCGGAGTAGGAGTAGGATAGACTATGTCATGTGTAGTTTGGAAATATGGAAGCAGGTTAATGATATGGAGGTTATGCACAGGTTGGAAAGTGACCACGACCCTCTGTGTATTTGTCACAGATGGTGGACATTGCCTAGCGGGAATGTTCAAACAGAGTGGGAAGGTCTCCCCTTACCAGTTTCTTCCAATGATACACGCCGGTTAAAATGGCCTCGTGTACTGGCCAATCAAGATTCTATGGCTAGTATAAATATGGAGGTGGATAGAGCAATTGAGGCCTTGGAGCAGGTTGCCATTGTTACCCAGGGGTCGCAGGAAGCGACAACAATTCACGATATTCTCTTTTTAACTATTAAGACACATTTCCAGAAGGTAGTTAGGAATAATAGTAGGTCCCTAAACAAGACTGTGAAGTGGTACAATGCACAGTGCAGGATGGCAAGGCTAGCTTTGGGCAGTGCTATTAAGACTAGGGATCTGGCGGTAATTTGTGGTGCCAGAAGTAATTATAAAGATTGTATAGTCGCAGCAAAAAAGGAGTGGGATGAGAGGCACTGGAGAGAGCTACTGGAAGCCTGCGGCTCCAAGGATTCCAGGCTTTTCTGGAGTATTGTTAAATGGGGGAGGGGTGGTGAGCCTGACTGCCCTGATAATAATGTCCAGGAGGAGGATTGGGTCAAATATTTTAAACCTTAATATGCCGAATCTAATCCTGGCAGGGAGATGGACGGGTTTAAGGTTGTCTATCCCAAAGAGCCATTTTTTAGTCTCAAAGAGGTCCTGTTGGCGTTAAGTGTAGCATCGTCGGGTAGAGCCCCTGGAATGGATGGAGTCCCGGTAGACCTTTTTACTAATGATAAGGAACGATGGGGTAGATACATCCTTCTCCTCGCTAATGCAGTCGCTCAAGGAGCACCGGTACCGATGAGTTGGAGGGGTGCAATCATTATTCCCATATTTAAGAAGGGCGATAGGGGGTCGCCTGGGAACTACCGGCCAATTAGCTTGATAGCGACCATACAAAAGGTTGTGAGGTGGATGGTGGTAAACAGGATTATGGAATGGGTTGATGAGCATAATGCACTATCACCCTACCAAGCAGGGTTTCGGAGGGCTACCAGCACGATGGACCAGGTGTTTCGATTCACTCTGATACAGTGGCGGACTGTGGTACTTGGCGGTGGGAGCTTGTACGCTGCTTTTGTAGATTTGCGGGCTGCCTTCGACCTGGTGCCTAGGCCCAAGCTGTGGTTTGAATTAAGAAGCCTGGGTCTGCCTGACGATCTACTGACTATGGCTATGCGGTTACATGAGGCAAATTTCGCCAGGATACAGTGGAGTAGGCAGGGTGAGACTACTGCTGATTTTCCGGTAGTATGGGGTGTGCGACAAGGGTGTGCGATGGCCCCGCTGCTCTTTTCACTATTTATTAATGGGGTAGTAGCAAGAATGCTATCCGCGAATGTGGACGCACCCTCGTTGGCGGGCATCAAGATACCGATCTTGATGTTCGCCGATGATACGCCGATCCTGTCAAAGACTCCCAGTGGTCTGCGAAGTGCCCTCTGTATTTTTGATGATTTTTGTAGGAATAATGGTTTGGAAGTCAACGTGGCAAAGACTAAACTCATGTTTTTTAACCCTCACCGCAGTGTCAGATCCAAGTTGTATTTGAGCCAACGCCCCCTAGATGCAGTTAGAGCCTTTACTTATCTGGGCATCTACATAACTGATGATTTAAGATGGGCTCAGCACATTGACTTGGCTGCTCTAAAGCATAGGCAAGTGGCTGGAGTCCTCGGGCTCGAGCATAGGAAATCACAGTCGAAACCTATTGCACCAGCTTTGCAGGTGTATGAAGCAAAAACCCTGGGATCTGCACTGTATGGTGCAGAATTGTGGGGATTTGGTAACCTCAATTCGATGCATTCTGAGAATAAGTTTTTTAGGTCATTAACCGGTCTCCCTAAAAGCACACCTCTGATCCCCCTCAGACATGATTTGGCAAGGAAGGCAGTAGGTGACCTGGCAAGGTTACGCCCGATTTTATATTGGAGGCGGCTCTGGACTACACCAGAACTTAAGCATTATGCCGAGTGCTTTGTAGCAGTGATTAAGGCCGATGTCTTCCATAAGATCCAATGGTTGAGTAAACTTAGAACATTGTTATGTGTGCTTGGGCTAAAGCTGCTATGGGATACCCCATTAGAAGCATTCTTTCCAAGCAAGCAAGCAATCAAGGAGCTGTATTGGGCCCATGTGTCTGAGCAGGCATGGAGAAAATCTGATGCTGGTTCTATGTCTGGTCGTTTCTTGGAGGTTAAGCCCCTCCCTACACTGGAACTATTCTGGGACATTATAACTAACCCAAGGGATAGGAAACTTTTCTTTCAATTGAGGATAGGTGCCCTCCCTTTAAGGTCTTTAACCGGGAGGTGGAGGGGTTCTACCGATACTACCTGTCCTGCCTGTGGAATTACAAAAGAGTCCATTGGGCACTTCTTGTTTTCCTGCAAAGCCTATGCAGCCCCACGACGTATTTGGTTAGCACCGGCCTGTAAAAATTTAGGTGCTCCCAGCAGCTCTGTAGCTATGAGAATTATTTGCACTAGCTCCTGTCTTCAACTCACTGTAGCAACAGCAAAATTTTTGGGGTGGGCATGGTCCATTAGGCAGAGTGTCATTGTTTAGGAGCTATTTAATTAAAAGAACGTAATATTGGTTACTGTGCTAATGCATTGTGTTTATATCTAGCTTTCCGAATTTTGATCGTCTGTACATTTTATGAGGTATGATTTTAACAATGTTTTCTAAAAAATTATCATTGTGTGTACTGCTTTTATGAGAATTTCTCGAATAAAGCCTCTTGATTGATTGAAACCTTGGCAGCAATGCATTTATTTGTCATGCTCAGTGGGAGCAAGAGAGAGTCTGTCAGAAAAGGGAGACAGAAGGAAGAGAATGATAGAAAAACAGTGATAAAAGGAAGATCGCATGAATGAAAACGTCAGGAGTAAGAAAGAGAGGAAGGTTTGGGTAGTAGAAGAAAGGCAACCTTCTGCCGAGTCCAGGGGCGCAGCTACCATCTGTGCAGGAGGTTCAGTGGCACCGGGACTTAGAACTCTGAGGGGCCCATTGAACTATGATAATTGCTGTTTTTGACTACCCAACAGCAGTAAAAGGTGGCATATTCCTTGCTTGCAACAGGGCCCATACTTCCTTGCTAGGCTGCTGGCTGTGTCAGAGGCTGGCTCCTGAAAAAAATACTTTGTGCACTCCAACTTATTATTATTATTATTCTAATATAAATTAAGCAGTGGCAAGTCCGTGGTTGACGAGGATTAATGTGAATCAAGATGTACCCCCTCGCCCCCGGCCAATGAATCCAGGGCTGTAAGCCTGTTGACATATGTGAAGGTTCTCCAAAAGGGGGAGGTCAAAGAAGCAGAACTAAGGAAGCTTTATTATTTAGACTCAGCCTTTGAAAATGTTTGAGAGGAGCAGGGTAAAACAAAATAATGGAAAATAACACTTTCAACACTTTTCTTGTTCAAATTGCAGGCATGGATGACGAAGGCAAATATTTAAAGCAAAAAACCAAAAATAAATCTATGTAATACAGAGGGAATGTATTTTTTAATTTTTATTTCTGTCAATCTATTCTGCTAAGTAGGCCATTTTACATGTGACACCCTCAGACAGTTCTTTTTTTTCAGCAACAAATTACTGCATTCTGGGGATTAGGTTTTCTTTTACGAATATAAGCGAAGGGTTGAAAGTGCCATTATCCCAAACAGTGTTGTACAAAAAACCAGGACTGTCTAAAGATGTCGTAGAAAACATAGGGCCCTTTGCGCCTATGCAGGTGTGTAACCATTCTTCTATGTGAATTGTGCATGTTTGAATGTGTCCCCATGAATGTTTCATGTGTATATCTGTGCCTGTATGTAACACACCATATTAAACACAATCTACTGCCATGATTAGACTCCTTACCCTAAAAACAAATAACTGAAATGCATTAGAAAGCAAGGCTATCATTTTTTATCTTGCAAAGTACCGGTTGTCTTGTCAGTAGATTATCCAGTCCTGATATATATTTTTCTTTGTATTGTAGTACTTGCATTCCCTAATTTATTAATTGAATAGTACTCCAAATCCCAGAATGGAAAGAAAAAATGGAATGGATGAGTTGTTCATGCTTGACACAGAACATCTTCAGGCCTCTTTGAAGTTACACTTTAACCAACCACTGATACTGAACATCAGCTTTTGCCCCCCCTTGGCACAACACCTGCTCTGTAATACACACAGCCATGTGCATGCACCTTGTCTGTACAACACACAGTGCCCTTCTGATGCACAGTACCAAATTGCACATCACATTCCCAACACCCAGTCCTCCAGTGAGACATCACATAGTGTTCCCTTCAGGCATGACATCCAGCGCTTCTCTGAAGCCCATTACTCTGCGCTCCTCCAATACACTTTACCCACAATGCCTCCTGTAAATCACATTGTGCCTCTACCTCATAATTTCATACATTTGCCCCAGCTCGTTCTTGATGTTAAAGATAACATCACAAATAAAATAATTGATGATATCGCAGGTGACATCACATATCACCTCACTGTTGAGAATGCATTTCATGAAAAGGAATATAAAGTAGGGTTGCCAAAAGAAAAATGCCAGCAATGTGTTGGTTAAAGAGCCTGGAAAGACCTTGTGTTGACACTAAATAGGGTTATAAATAAAAGTGTATGTATTAATTTGTAATGTGACTGTTCTGTTTTTGTTTCCTTTACTTATCAGTCATGGATCATTCAGGCAGCCCTAGAACACAATTAAAAGTGCTTTCTATTTATATTTGCTGTTCAAAGTAAGCACAGATAAGTGCTGAAAATCCAGCTTTAGGTGACTGCTCATTTTTGTCCCGTCTGGGACATCAAAATAATGAGCTGGCAACCACTATCATGAGACTGGAAGTTTGTTGCAGGATCAGCACATTATTTATTTCCTACACCCTTAATCCCTATTAATGCCATAATAGCAATCAATAGTTGAACTTAGATCTGAAACCCTACACTGCCATCAATAACATGCTGAGTTACTTCAAGTGTCTGGGAATGCACCCTGTATTCAGACAACTCAATCCATATTCTTGCCATTCACTTTTACGCTCACCCTGTACTCACAGCGATCACAATGCACTCACACTGATCACCATTCACCCGCCCACCCTGCACTCATAATGATCACTCTGCACTCACAATGCACTTGCGCTGTTCACCCTATACCTCACCCTGCAGTCACATGAGCACACTACTCACCCTTCACTCACCCGTCTCCCTCACTGCTCAATCTGCAATCTCACTCAAACAAGCCCATCACTAACCATGCATTCGTTCGTCCCACTTTGCACTTACATCCGCACCCAAATTCATATGGTCATCTCACTCACCCTGCAGTCACTCCTCTTACCCTACTCTCACACTGTCACTTCTGCCACTGTGCACTGACATGGGCACTCCTGCCACCCACAAAGCACGGAGGGTTAATGTGCCTGCTACACAGAACGTGTACCATGCCGATCACAGAACTGAGTGTGAGTAAACTATGAGTAGCGCTATAGAAAAAATGAAATGTTTGTCCGAAAGGTGGTATAGAGAGATGAGGTGCATGGTTGGTGAGTGGTAGTGAGGGAATTCATCGAGAAGGAGGAAATGGGGGAGGGGCACCAGAAAAGACTTGCACCGTGTGCAACCAGTGCTAGGGCCAGCCCTGGCTTGGAGTAGTAGCCCCCCTTGAAGTTCGAATCTAGTTGCGCCCCTGGTATTAATGCCTCAGCCAACTCAGGACTTTTGTTCTCGCTTCTCTGAGTTGTTATCTAAGGCTTAGGTCAGTGATGGCCACTGGGGAAGCAAGGAGCAAAGCCAATCCGTGAATGGGCACAGGTGTGCCACCCCCAGTGCCACACCCATTTGATCTCCATAGTATAGATATGTGTCCATCTCTGGACATTACATGGTACTTCCTGCGTTTTGAACCATGAGTGATAGTTCACGGAGTTGAATAAGCACTTTGATTTTTTTACGCATACTGCTATGCTAATACAGCATTGTCAACCATGTTGAAAATAACAAGTTGCTCGAAAAGTTATATTTTATGTAGACAACAGTGTGTATAATGTGAGGGCACTTAAGTCTTTTACTCCTCCTAGTATTGATGTTAATTATTCACCGAATATGCAATATTCATCTACATTTTTGAAGATCAGGGATTCATTTTCACAATAACCTCTCTGTGGAAAAAAGGATGTGTCCATCACTCTGCATAACCAACCCCTTCATATAGTTTGCTTTACTCCCTTCTAAAATTCTATTGCATTTATCAGCAAAAGAGAAAGGAAGGTGGTTGGAATCTTACTTTTCCCTTTAACAACTAACCACGTTATGATCTCCAACTTTACTCTGAACATCCTAAAAGACTTCAATATAGACTTGTTCAAACAGAGAGCTGTTATATGGGAATGCATAAAATTGGAAAAAACGTGTGCACATATTTTAAAAGCAAGCTTACAACTAGCTGCTATTTGTTTGAAATCATGTGCTGTTTGACCAGATTTGGATGCTTCTTGCTAAAATGTACATGCCTTTGCTTTTCCAAGTTGAGGGGCTGCAAGACATCTTTTCAAATTATTTAGGTGCTTGCGTTTTGGTGCCCCTTTGCCTTCAGGACTGTCTCTGGCCACCCTGTTACTTCCATTTACATGCCCACCATTTCGTGATGGGCTGCTATTTTCCCTCACACATCCTTTCACGCATAGTAAATTCTCAGCTCCTGTTCCATGCCAGGGCCCAGGCCTGATTCCTAGTGCTCTGCCAAATATATGTGCCTTTATGCACACACCAAACGGGGAATTGTTTGACTAACCTGGCTTCATTTTTGCATACTGCTGGACTAGTTTTTATCATGCACTTTGAAAGTATTTTCACCTTGATTTAAGAAAGTTGGATTGTTTTACAAAACATGCTTGATTTTTGTATATTGCTGGACTGGTGATTGCTTTATTATGCACTTGGAAGTATTTTCACATTTGTTTTGCTTTACCAACTACAGTTTGTATAGATTCTGTCATTAGGTACTTGCTGATATGGTTTGTTTTTATTCTACATGCGGTGTTATTTATGGTGTTGCTTGCACTTGTCTGTAACACGTGTGACTTCAATCTTGTATTAAGCATTGTTTACACTATAGAAATGATAAATTCAGATAAACATCTACATCAATGTTCTGGAGCATCCATACAGTTTTCATCCTCAGCCTCGTTTGCCTGCCTGTTTTGTAATGCTTACTAATAAAGACATGATGGTAGAAATTGAAATTGCTTCCTCAGTTCATGTTATCATGCACAACATTTGGCAGTCACTAGTGTTTGGCATGCAGATAATTCACCAGTCTATTTCTCTTGAATTTCACAATATACTGAGTTATATCTTGTGTACTTCTCATGTATATTGTCAGTTGAGTTTTTATGGAACTGCAGGTTTGGGTTTGTCTTTCAAAGTTTCAAGTAATTGTCCATTAATGTAAATTCTAATTCAGACCCTTCATAGTTGTTCTTTGTTCTTCAGCCATAGGCAGTTCCTGAGACAATAGGATCGCTCTTTGGCATTGTTCTGATTGCTGCCTCAGTTAAATAATCTGCTTTCGAAAGCTTATATGTTGAGAGTGTTTCCCACTTTCTCATTAGAACTTTGAGCAAGACAATATAGAGGCATTTCATTAAATGTTGGAGGTTTTAGATCAATATATATCAGATTTTTGGGTGTTGGGGCAAAGTGGTAGGTGGTGGGCCTGGCCGCTGGGGGGGGGGCGCTCCATGTGCTTTGCAGGGGGGCCCCCTCAAGTTTTGTTACGCCACTGGGGTGGTGAGTTAATAATTGGGATTTATATGAGAATTTTCTAGAGTAATAAAATCTTTGCCCACCCCTTGAAGTCATAGACAAAAAGCAGAATCCAAATGGAATTTTAATTAACACGAGAATAATGCTATCAGAAACAATTTGCCATTTTTAAAAACAGAAAATATGTGGGTAGTATTATGTAGTTATCACTATAAAGTTATAGCGGTTATATGTCAGAATGTCATAGACAGGGACATCTTCTGATATTGTCCCATTGGATGATTAATTTCTAGTGTTATGCTATGCAGTTGTAAAGTGCCTGTGCTCTCTCCCTAAAATATTGTATTATTGGCATCTAGCTAGTTGGTATATTTATTTTACTGTTTACCTGTACCCAAGGCCTGTAAATAAAAAGTTACTAGTGGAGGGCAGCACTAATTGTTCCACCCACTTAAGTAGTACTGTAAAACATATCTCACGCCGGACACTGCAGCCTGTGTGTGCAGCTTTAAAATGACATTCTGACTGGGCGAGACAAACCTTCTGCCAACCTAAAATCCCTTTTTAATACTTATACGTCACCCCGGGGGTAGGCCCTTGAGACTCATGGACCAGGGTGCATTGTATTTAAAAAATATAGTACATGTGTAGTTAAGTTTTGCATGTCCTGACAGTGAAAAACTCCTAAAGTTGTGAGATCTATCTCTCTCCTTGACTAACGCTGGCTTACCTTATTACACTTAATAAGTGCTATCTTTAGATTGGCAGCAGATAGAGATGTGTTGTTTACACTTAAATTAATTGTAAATTAAAATTCTCTTTAATGGTGAAGTTTGATTTTAAGTTACGGTTTCGGACATGCCACCTTTAGAAAGTTATGGCATACAAAAGTGATGGATGGAATCCTTGAATTAAACTCAGCCACTGGTGATTACTCGGGCCACATCCCATTCCACCATTATTTTGCACACAATGCTACCCCAGTGTTGACCCAGCCATATGCAAATCAGTCCTGAACCTGCTCCATTGGGAACAGTCCAGACTGAACTGTCAGACCAGGATACAAGCAACCCAGGACCAGTTTCATCCTACTTAGAGCTCATCAACAAGGTATAGCTTAGGTCCAGTAACACAGTAGGCACAGGACACACATCTGGGCATACCCATCTCCTTATGGTGCAACACTAAAGCATACAAAAGTGATGGATGGAATGCTTGAATTAATCTCAGCCACTGGTAATTACTAGGGCTACATCCCAACCTATCGTATTTTTGCACACCATAGCACCTCAGTTTGGACCCACCCATTTGTAAATCAATCCTGACCCTGTGCCAATGGGAACAGTCCAGACCGAACTGCCCAGGCCAAGTCCTCCCTGAATGGAAACACCAGCAACCGAGGAAAGGTGGCATTTTCTTGGTCCAACAACCTGTGCTTTTTGCCAGTGTCTTGTGTCACATGACTGCAAACAGGTCTGCTGTTGGGGTTTGTGTATTTCTTGAAGACAGTAACTCAAAGAAGGCTTAGGTGTGGACAAGGTGGGCAATTCTGCCAGGATGACAGTGAATAATAAGACTTTATTGTTTGATTAATTAAAACCATTACAATTTAAAACACATTCGATCCATTTGTAAAAAAGGCCACTGAATAAAAAATACAGAACTAGTGAATTGGATAAAATCCTCAAAAGAATTGTAGGCAGATAATGCTCAGCTAGGAAGCCAGGTTCTGATCGGCTGTTATTGGCAGTCTAGGGTACTTTTTTGAGCCTGCGGACTGAATGCCGCCCTGCTGGGGTGAGGGAGATTTGGCGACACTGGTGTCTCCCAACAGTTTTGACGCCTTGTTGACAAATTTTGTAAGCCCAATTTTCAGCTTGGTGTTGTCTGGATTTAAGGCAACTATTATGGCCTTGACTCCTAGTAATTGTAAACTGTGATCCAGGTGTTGCCGATACTACTGGCTGGTGTTGTTTTTTGATATTTCCTGCCAAAGTCTGGCCCCCAGGGAGCCCTCCTGGGCACCAGGCTTCCCCTGCCTTTTGTCACCCCAGAAAGTTTGGAGCCTTTGCCAGGGGAAGGGAAGGAACTTTCCAGATCCAGTTGTGGAGAGTAGGACAGGGAGTTCCCGCACACAAAGGCTGGCACCAGGTACAAATAGTGGACCTCCAGAGACACACATCAGGACTCTGATAGATCTGTGGAAGATTCATCAGAAGGACTGTCCTACTGCCAGAGTACTGTCTTGCTGCTTGATGGATTGTCTTGCTGTCTGAAGAACAATGAATGAACTTGTCTGCCTTAATCCCAGGCGACCCATATCAACTCCAAGGCTCAGGTGGCAGACTTTCTGTGTGAGCTACAGAGACACAACAAGCTTCATAGGCATTCCTGTAACTTCCCATCTGACCTGCTGCAGCTGGACCTGCATTTACCTGCAACAGGACTTACCTGAGCATTGCTGTTAGTCTATCCTGGAGTGAGCTCTGATACCGAAGAGGTGCCTCCCAGGTCCTGGACCTTTGACAGGTATCAGTGAAGCCTCTCACTACAGAATAGATGAAAATCTTGAAGTTTGGGCTTCATGCGATTGCGAATGGGCCCACTCCGGACAGCAACGCAGCCCACAAGGATGCCACCCGCAACCACCATCACCTCATCAGGACTGCCAAGAGGACCTCTTTCAAAGACCGCCTCGACAACAACACACACAATAGCAAGGAGCTCTTCAACATCGTGAAGGAACTTTCCAACCCCAGCTCCAAAACCAACGACATACCGCTGTTGCAAGCCCTGTGCGACTCCCTCGCTGCTTTTTTCCACCGCAAGATAGCAGACATCCACGACAGCTTCAACACCCAGACAGCCCAAACAGACATCAACACAACAGACTCTCCGCACACCATCGACCACGACCCCCTGCTAGCCTGGGCCAACGTGAGTCTTGATGACACCATCAAGACCATGAGCACAATCCACTCCGGCTCCCCATCAAATCCTTTCCCGCACCACATCTTCAACAAAGCCAGCAGCTCCATCGCTCCCCATCTGCGCAACGTCATCGATCTCTCCCTCGAGACCGCCACCTTCCCAGAGAGCGGGAAACACGCCGAGATCAACGCCCTACTCAAAAAACCCAAGGCAGACCCAAGAGACCTCAAGAACTTCCGGCCCATCTCCCTGCTTCCGTTCCCGGCCAAGGTCATCGAGAAGAGCGTCAACAGACAGCTAACCCAATACCTTGAAGAAAACAGAATCCTGGACCCTTCCCAGTCAGGATTTCGCAGCAACTACAGCACCGAGACTTCCCTCATCGCTGCCACAGAGGACATCGGGACCCTGCTGGACAACAGTGAGACCGCGGCCCTCATCCTCCTGAGGAACTACGATTTTCGATCACAATCGAATCGACCCTCCATTTTGTGGCTCGCCGCCATTTTGTGTTGCCATCACTCAGGCAGCACGGCGAACAAAGTCTATTCTGCTTTTTCTGCAGCCTGGTGTCAAAATACGCTTTCTGCCTCTATTTACAAAGCTGGTGTTGGAACTAGCCGAGTACACTAATCCCTGTCTGGCTTTTCTAATCCCCGTCTCAACTATCTGTTGGTTCACACTATTCTTTCCTGACCATATCTTATCGACTGGCCTTCACTGTCTTCTGCTAGCATTCTCTCGTTTCACAACTGTCCTCCAACACACACAAACGTATCTCGCCACCCTTGCTATAGAAGAAGATCCCCTAATGTCCCATTTATTAAGGTTGCCTCCGCCCTATGCACACAGTGCTAATGTACCTCAGCCTTTACAGCCTGTTCAGCCGCCAGTGGTACTTCCGCCTGTTCCGGCTCTTCCGCATTTGCCTCCTCCAGTATTATCGCCCTTGCCGGTTTTACCATTAACTTTGACTTCTTTGCCTTCATCTCCCGATCTTAGATCTCCTTTGCCTTCTGCTCCTCCTGCAATTATCAGTTCTTCTCCTGTCAGTTCTCCTAATACTCTGTCTCCAATTCTCATGTCTAATTCTCCGTCTGTGCGTAAGCATCTCACAGACACTGTCACTGATATTCTATCTCCTTTCCTTGAAGCTTTAAATGTGTCTCCGGCTTTTGTTCAAAGACAATCTCGTAGTCAGTTCCCAGATTTTGAGGAACGAGAGAGGTTGGACTCTCTTGCACGTAAATGGATCAAGAAGGGTCCACAATACAGTGTGCTTGATATTATGCCTACCTTTTCGCAATGGAATGCGCCTACGCAAAGATATGTTTTTAATGTAATGTGCGACACTCTCATTAAAGAATGGGAAGATGTGAGTTTGAGTCCGATCCCACTAGATCTGTTAAATGTTCAGACTGATTTTGATAAAGGTCTTATTGTGGGTTCCAAAATTGAGAAAGCTGTAAGGACACTTATCTCTTATAGATCCTTATTGGTTTCTCAGACTTTCCTTGATTCTGATCCGTCGGTTAGACTGACGTTGAAAAATTATCCTATGAGAGAGGTTCCTCCAGTATGGAAGGAAGAGGTTGCGGCAGTAGGTGCTAATGCAGCTATTCCTGCTCATTTCCAACGTATATGGGTACATGTCCCTTGGAAGAGATCTGAAGTTTTGGCCCTTAAGCAGACTCTACCAGATCCTCGTAAAAACCCTGCAGGTTATTATAAAGAATTATCACAGACAGTTGATGCTTGCATCATGAACTTAGCTGATATTGACATGTTAATGGGAAATGTAGTTCCACAGACAATATGGGCTAAGATTCGTAGAGAGGATCACACGCAGGAACTAGGTGCTACTTGGGATGTTATAACTACCACAGATAGGGATCAAGTGGGTGGTGCAAAGCCTGACGCTCTGATCTCGGAACTTCCTGGTAGAATCATTACGTTAATGAAAACTATGATGCCTGCATTGAGAGTTAATTGGGATAAATTAGCAGCATGCAAACAAAAGAAAGATGAAAGTGTTTCTGACTTCTTCACTCGTTTCGAGGAGACATTTATCGATCACAGTGGCCAAGATATGGCTACAGAGGGTGGACAGCGATTGTTTGTGGACAAATTTGTATTCAATTTCCTTCCCGAGCTGTGACACAAATTAAAAGATTCAGAAAGTTCATGGGCTTTTTCTTCTTCTGCCCTGATATTGGCTACTGTGCAATATTATGAGAATAGGGACAAAGAAGAAAAAGAAAAGCAAGAGAAAAAGACGAAAGAATTAAAAACGAAGCTTCTCTTGCAACAAGCCTATCCTCCACGTTATGTCCAGCTTCAATTTCAACAGCGTCCGCAGTTTCAGAGGTTGAATCAAAAACCTGAGCCATACATTCCGCGACCTTTGCTAGATCCTAATCAATGTGCCTATTGTAGAGAGGAAGGTCATTTTAAGAATAGTTGTCCGGTTTTATTGCAACGCAACGGAGTAATATCTGCTCCACGAGGTTGTGCTGGCCTCCAGTCAGCAAACAGAGGTAGAGGTCGGGGTGTGTTGACTCAAGAACAGCGTGCCCTTCCTTCTCCCAATTCCATGAATTACTTTGATCAGCAAAATGTGAGGTCTACTCAGTATTACAATGAAGACCATTATGTTGAAGGCGAGAATGAAAGTCTTCATGCTAACTAGGACAGCCATGGACAAAGTAAGGGAGTTGTGCCAATCCCAGTAGATCAAAATGGTCCTTATGTTAACGTCACTACAATGGGTGTTTCAGAGCGATTTCTTCTAGATACTGGGGCGATGAGAAGTTCTATCATTCATTCTAAACTCCTTGGGGCACCTTTGTCTGGCTTAACGAATGTTTCTGTAGGATTTTCTGGCGCCCCTGTTTGCAACCCAGTTTCTTGCCCTTTGCCTATTTCAGTTGGTCCTTATGATTTGGAAGCTCCTCTTCTGTTGACGAATGGTTGCGGTGAGAATCTGTTGGGTCTAGACCTATTGAAAAGAATGCATGCTACGATATATTGTTCTCTTTCTGGCTTACATCTTACTTTAGGACAGAAATTGGTCTCCCCAATGTATTTGTCTAGAGAACAGTTTCCACCTGAATTACTTTCTCTTCCAGCAGCGCTTTGGGCCACGGGTCCGAACGATGTGGGTTGTCTTGCGATTCCACCTTACGTTGTCACTCTTAAGCCCAATGTTGAATTACCGCGTATCCCTCAGTCTAAAATTTCTACTGAAGGTGAGTAAGCGCTTTTGGGAATCATTCATGACTTGATTCAGAAGGGTGTGGTTGAAGAAACAAGAGGTAACACATGCAATAGTCCTATTCTTCCTGTTCTCAAACGTACTGATCCTTCTCAGCCTCCTGTGTATCGTTTCGTAATTGATTTGCGGGAGGTAAACAAAATCGTTGTCCCACAATTTCCTGTTGTTCCAGATATCACTGCTTTGTTGACGATGATACCTTCCACAGCGACTTGGTTCTCTGTTATTGATCTAAAGAATGTCTTCTTTAGTATTCCCATTGCAGAAGAGAGTAGGGACATTTTTGGCTTCTCCCTTGGAGGCCGAAGCTTCCGGTTTAAGCGCGCACCTCAAGGATATTGTGAATGTCCCTCCATTTACAGCCAAGCTTTAAAATGTCATCTTGATACTTTTCATTTGCTGTCTGGTGCTGCTCTCATCCAGTATATGGATGACTTGTTAGTAGCCGCTGATTCAGAGGATATCTGCAAAGATGTCACTGTTGCATTGTTACGCCATTTGTTCAAACTGAATCACAAGGTTTCACCTTCCAAACAACAATATGTTTGTCGAGAGGTTACCTACTTGGGTCATCTCCTATCAAAGGAGGGACGACGATTGACACCAGAACGAATTCAGGCGATTACGCATATGTCTGTACCATCCACACAAAGGGAAGTATGTGCCTTTCTAGGTATCACTTCTTATTGTAGACAGTGGATCCCTAACTTCTCTCTAATAGCCAAACCTTTGTTGGCACTCACTTTAAAAGATACGCCTCAGCCCCTTCCTTGGACTGATGAGTGCCAAAAGAGTTTCACTGACTTACGTACCGCTCTGTGTTCTGCTCCTGTACTAGGCACCCCAGATTACACTAAGCCTTTTACGCTCTATGTTCATGAGAGAGAAGGTTGTGCATTATCATTTTTGACACAGCAACTTGGAGACAAACAGCGGCCATGTGCCTATTTTTCGGCTACGTTAGACCCTGTAGCTAAAGCATTGCCCAGTTGTCTCAAAGCGACAGCAGCAGCAGCAATTTCTATTCGACAGTCTGCTGGAGTGGTGTTGGATAACACTCTCATTGTCATGGTGCCACATGCAGTGGATACTTTGCTAAACAGAACGAAAACACAGCATCTTACGAGTGCTCGTCTAACTGGATACGAGCTGACACTTTTGTCTAGTCACATACACATCAAACGATGTAATACCCTGAATCCTGCTACTCTGTTGCCCCTTCCAGATGAGGAAAGTGTTGAAGAACCGCATGATTGTTTCTTCCGTACTGAGGAAGAGACAAAAGGAAGAATTGACCTGAAAGACACACCGCTAGAGAATCCGGATGGAACTCTATGGGTAGATGGTTCTTGTTTTAAAATGCCTAATGGGGATACAGTTTCAGCCTATGTTGTAACTACTTTACATACAGTTGTGGAAACTGCACGCATTAGACATAATTCAGCGCAAGCAGCAGAATTAATAGCATTAACGAGAGCTTGTGTATTGTCAAAAGAGAAAAGAGTGAACGTGTACACTGACAGCCAATACGCTTTTGGTGTAGCGTTCAACTTTGGGTGTCTCTGGAAGGAAAGGGGTTTTCTCACTTCACATGGCACCAAAATACAACATGGTCAGTTAGTGACTAATCCTCTCGAATCACTTGCCTTACCTACCCAGATAGCAATCGTGAAGTGTAGTGCACAGAAAAAGATTACGGATGATGTTGGTCGAGGAAATGCATTTTCAGATGAAATAGCGAAAAAGACAGCAAGAGATTCTACAAGTCGAATGTATGTGGCAGGTCCTGCGAATTGGGTCGGAGAGAGAGGAATGTATGAGAATACAGTGGAAAGTATAAAAGCAATTCAGAAAGAGGCTTCAGAAAGGGAGATAAGCAAGTGGAAAGAAAGTACAGGAATGTTAGATGAGATGGGTTGTTGGGTGGAATTATCTGAACATCAACGTTGGCTGTTACCAGATGCCTATGTTCTCCCAGTGGTTACTATGGCACATGGTCCAGCCCACTTATGTGCGAAAGGTATATGCAAGCTTCTGGCTCCAGTATGGCAGAATGAGGGTATCCCAAAATGTGCAGACAATGTAGTGAAGCACTGTATTGTTTGTTTAATGTACAACCCAGGAAAGGGAACCCCAACTCCAGCGGGTCACTTTGCTCCTCCGACATATCCATTTGAGGTGTTGCACATCGATTATATTCACATGGAACGACGCAACAACCTCAAATATGTTCTGGTGGTAGTATGCGCCTTTTCAAGATGGATAGAAGCATACCCTCTAAAAGATAACACAGCCTTATCCACAGCTAAAATCCTTCTAAAAGAATTTTTCCCCAGGTTTGGTTTGCCGCGTATTGTCTGGAGTGACAATGGGAGCAAATTTGTTGGCCAAGTCATGCAAAAAGTTTGTGCAGGTCTTGGTATCAAGCAAAAGTTTCATGCGGCAAATCATCCACAGTCAGTGGGTTTAGTAGAATGTTACAACGGAACCTTGAAGTTGAAATTAGCAAAGGTTCAAGCGAGTACAGGACTCAATTGGCCCGATGCTTTGCCATTAGCCTTGCTATCCACCAGAACTGCAGTACACTCATGTTTGGGACTTAGCCCTTACGAAGTGGTTTTTGGACATCCGGCTAATGTATGGGGAGTCCCTCGCCCTAAGAAATACTCAGACTTGCCATTTCCAATGTTGATTGACTATCTGCATGATCTTACGACTAAATTGCGTGTTCTCCATCAACAGGTTCAGAGTGCTCTGCCGGAGGCTTCCACAGACCCAGGTCATTCCATCCGACCAGGTGACTGGGTCTGCATCAAATATTTTCAGAGGACAAGCAATTTGGAGCCCAGATGGCGAGAGCCCCGGATGGTCTTGCTGACCACGAGAACAGCAGTTAAAGTCAAAGGAAAGAAAAATTGGATTCACGGTGTGCATTGTAAGAAAGTGCCTTTGCCTTTGCCCTACGATCAATGGGTACGCAGGGGTATTGGTGACTGTGAAAGTGAAAAAGTTCCACGATTCGTACCCTTCAGCGATGCACACCTGAATGGGACACTGTCTGAGAAAGAGAACGACGACATTTTACAGGAAGCAATTCCATCACATCGTCGCTTGGATACGACTAACCCGCGAACATTGTTCCAAAACCAGAGTGTTCCGGGGAAGGAACGATACGACTTGAGACCTAGACTAAAGAACACTTAAAAAATTTCTCTCTTGTGTAGTATTCTGTCCCGGTTGAAGGGTCACGGTAGGAGTCTGGATCACGACCTGAGTAGTGGCAATAGGCCTGCAGGACCTACAGTGTCATAAGACGGTAGACAATCGTTATTTAGCGATTGAGGAAGATTGCAGTGAGCATCCATTAGAAAGATGGAAACTTCACTAGGAAAAAGAGAGAGAAAAGAAGAAATGAAGAAAGCATCCTGTAAAATAAAGTACAGTCGTTTCAGCATAACTTTATGTATCATTATATCATTGTGTATTGTTTTGGCATTTATTGGTTGGATTATTTATGCTCTGCAGCCAAAAGTTGTCTCCCCTTCTTCCTTTTTGTCTTCTCCTACTATCTCTCCACATCTCTTTCATACTCTTCCTCCACATGAACTCATTAGAAGAACTGAATATTATAACAATTCCTTTATCCAGTTATTACATCAGCATCAGTTAGTGGTCAATACGTCTGACTGTTGGGTGTGTGGACTTATGCCACACACCGCAGAGAAAGGAATGCCATATTTAGTTCTCCCGTTTTCTTATGAGGGTTCTGCTTGGGCTTACTTCGTCATTTTCTCTAATGCTTATCAAAGCAAATTCAGACGATCCGTTAGTTCAAATGTTAGTGATCCAGATTTTAGTCATAGTTCTATGATTAAGGGAATGGTAGCTATGGCTATAATCATGGAAAATAGTAAAATCTCTATTGATGAAAGAAAAGCATACACTAACTGGAACGTCACCCAATATATGTCTAGTCTTAGTAGTAAAGTTAGAAAAGGAATGTCCTCGCTGATTTGGACTATACCACATCAGGGCAACTTCTGCTTACAGATAAACGATCGCTCTTCTGACACCATACAAAGGAATAACTGCTCCTACACGTACGTTTATTCTTCTCAGAACTCGCCTCCTCTAGTGCCGTCTCAGGGCACCTATTTCATTTGCTATAATAGAGCTTATACTTGGTTACCAACGGGATTCGCTGGTACTTGTTATATAGCCTTTCTTCTTCCCCCTACTTACACCGCTTCCGCAAATCATCATCGAACCCGATACGGCAGAGGGATTATTGATTCAAAGGACACAGCAGGACAAATGGGAGGAGATTTCCTTAAAGGATTTCTTCCCTTCTGGGGTCCAATGGCTAACAGCAGAAATATAAGGCAACTAGTCCGCGTCGTAGAGACTACAATAGACATCACTGTAGGTGCCTTAAGTAACATCACGGCAGAACTACAGGCGGATCGTCTTTTGACATTACAAAATCGAGTTGCCTTAGACTTTGTTCTCGCAGATCGTGGTGGAGTATGCAAATTGATCGGGTCAAGTTGCTGTATTTTCATACCTAATGACGCTCCGACAGTATACCAAGCTATCTCCAAGTTGCACATAATCTCTGAGTCTATTCATCAGGACGAAGGAGATTGGTCTTTTACGGAGTGGTTTTGGGGACTACTGTCCAAATGGGGTTGGAAAGCATTAACATTTCTTGGTATAATTCTGACCATTATTTTCTCCTGTTGCCTTTGTATGCACTGTGGTCCCGCAATCTGTGACCTTTGTGCTACTATGTGCATCCCAAAACCCAAACCACAAGTAACAGAAAACATAAGAATGATGTTGCAGCAACAACTCGATGACCTCATGGCTATCGACATTGACTCAGATTAGCATGAGTCTATCTTGCCTGAGTTCTGGCAAAAGGAGGGTCTGAGGAACTTCGATTTTCGATCACGATCGAATCGACCTGCCATTTTGTGGCTCGCCGCCATTTTGTGTTGCCATCACTCAGGCAGCACGGCGAACAAAGTCTATTCTGCTTTTTCTGCAGCCTGGTGTCAAAATACGCTTTCTGCCTCTATTTGCAAAGCTGGTGTTGGAACTAGCCGAGTACACTAATCCCTGTCTGGCTTTTCTAATCCCCGTCTCAACTATCTGTTGGTTCACACTATTCTTTCCTGGCCTTATCTTATCGACTGGCCTTCACTGTCTTCTGCTAGCATTCTCTCGTTTCACAACTGTCCTCCAACACACACAAACGTATCTCGCCACCTGCAAGTTAGTCATGAGTCTGTTAATAAATTAGATTGAGGGTGGGGTGACAAACATAGTTGGAGGAGAGGTCTCTTCAAGTCATCAGACACTTTTGTTTTCCAATTTCTCCTATTGGTTCTATCCTGTTTTCCAACTCTTCTTATTGGCTCTTTCTTGTATGCTCTGGGAGTGCTTTTGATTAATGAATACGAACATTATATGGTATAAAACCCTGTGCGCTACAGAGTGAAGTGGCAGTCTCCTGAGAACCTACTTTGTGTACTTCTACGATAACTGTACTAGCTGCAGCTAAATAAATCTGATCTTCTAACGCCGACAGAGTGTCCCGTGTCTCTGTGCAGCTAAGCAGGTGAACTCCGGAGACTTGGGCGTTCCCTGCGCCGCCAGGCCCAAAAGGTTCTGGTTCTTCACTCCTGGACCTCTCCGCCGCCTTCGACACCGTCTGCCACCGCACACTACGTACACACCTCCACGCCATATGGATCAGAGACAAGGCTCTGGAATGGACCACCTCCTTCCTCTCCAGCAGAACCCAGAGCTTCTGCCTCCCCCCTTTCCGATCCGTAGCCTCCGAGATCATCTGCGGCGTACCCCAGGGTTCTTCCCTCAGCACAACACTGTTCAACATCTACATGGCCCCGCTCGCACATGTCGCCCAACAGCATGACCTCAACATAATCTCCAACGCCGACGACACCCAACTGATCCTCTCCCTCACCAAGGACCCCATCACTGCCAAATCCAACCTTCACAAAGGAATGAAGGCCGCCGCCCACTGAAGCTGAATACGGACAAGACGGAGGTCCTCATCCTCGGCTCCAACCCTTCAATCTGGGACGACTCCTGGTGGCCGACGGCACTGGGGGCAGCCCCGACACCCACTGATCACGCACGCAGCCTGGGAATCAACCTCGACTCAACGCTCTCCATGACCAAGCAAATCAATGCCATCTCCTCCTCCTGCTCTAACACCCTCCGCATGCTCCGCAAGATCTACAGGTGGATCCCGACAGACACAAGAAGAACAGTCACCCAGGACCTCGTCAGCAGCAGACTCGACTACGGAAACGCCCTCTACGCGGGAGCCCTGACCAAGCTCATCAAACGACTGCAACGTATCCAAAACGCCTCTGCATGACTGATCCTCGACGTACCACACCACAGCCACATCACTCCCCACCTGAGAAACCTGCACTGGCTCCCCGTCAACAAGAGGATATCCTTAAAGCTCCTCATACATGCACACAAGGCACTCCACAAGGCCGGCCCAGCCTACCTCAACAGATGACTTTCCTTCTACATCCCCAACCGTCAGCTCCGCTCCGCTGACCTCACACTCACCACCATCCCTCACATCCGGAGAACAACCACCGGTGGATGATCCTTCTCCCACCTCGTAGCCAAGACCTGGAACACCCTCCCATTGAGCCTATGACAGACCCAAGACCTGCTGATCTTCAGGAGGCTACTCAAGACCTGGCTGTTCGAACAGTAGCGCCCCAACTCCCAGCGCCTTGAGACCCTCGCGGGTATGTAGTGCGCTCTACAAATGATTGATTGATTGATTGATTGATTGATTGATTGATTGATTGATTGATTGATTGATTCACACCAAAACTCTGCTACTTGTGACGACCTCCAACACAAAGCTCCATTGAGGCCTGCTCTTTGCCTCGCCAGCAACTGCAAGAGATGACCAGTAACACAAGAGCTGCATTACATACTACAGTAAAGACAGCCCAATGGTGACCACCAACACGAAACTACAACCACGACTGTCCATGATGAACCCACCGGCTCTTTGTACTACATTGATTATCATAAACTACGCCCAACCTGCTCTTCACGCTACAGTTACGGCTATCTGCGATGCTCGACAAGCTCCTTGCATTCTCTTCAAATGCAAATGCAGCTCTTCTCACTGGAATTGAGAAGATACATTTTCAGCAGGACTAACCTGGCCCTTATATCTGACCTGCCCTCCATCACAGTCAGCTAGAACATATGACTTTTCCCAGATCTTGCGCTACCGATGACCGCAAGTGGCTCCTTTTGTCTTTCAGCCCTATTTGCACTAAAAACTTTAATATGTAATCTCTCTGGTTCCACTGATTGGATCTTTGTTGTTCTGGTATTATTTTATTTATTAAAATGTACTCTATTTTTCTAAATTGGTTTGGGATTTTTCTTTTGTGGTGTTTTCACTTATTACTTTTTATACGCTGCATACATTAATTACACATTGCTTCTAAATAAGCCTGACTGCTTTTGTGCTAGGCTAGCAGAGGTTTAAGCACAGGTTAATTTGGTTACTGCTCTTTGTGATTCACCCTGACAAAGAATGTGTTGTTGCCTGAGTGGGACTCTCCCCCCCTCTTAACTAATAAGCCAGTTTCTTACAGCTATTTTAACTCCAGTAGGATGATATTTTGGTAAATAATATTTACGACATAATATTTATCTAAAATGATATTCTGACTGTGGTATTTCAGCACCATGCCCTCATAACTGGAAAGACAAAAGATTGTGTAAACTAAGTGCTAATAAAGCTACCGATGTTAATCTAATAGAGTCACAAAAAGGCTAGGGCCCAATTCATAGAATATTTAGCAAAGTCACTGCAAAAATGTCTAGAATTTGTGGTAAGATTTCCCAAATCCTGTTTCAGAGAAATTGGATTTTAAATTTTTTACAACAGCGAATTATACTTAAGACAATAAAAAATATGCAAGTATGTGATATTTATCCAGCTGTGAGTTTAGGTAAGGGGAATGGAGAGGTAGGGGCCGCTAAATCGGCGATAATGGGCTTGATAATATGCCCTGGAGAATTCCAATAGAAGCCCAGGTTCACAACAGAACATTATCGCCGCTTTAGCATCAGTTTTCTGCCGCTAAACTGGCGATAATTTTTAACGCTGTCCTTGATAATATGCCCCTTAGAATTCCCACTAAGCTTAGAATTTTTGGAGTATTTCTAAACATTTTGCATGGCAATTCCCACCATGAAAGACACTAACACATCGTAAAAAAGAAGATGTTGTGGGGAGGCAAAGGATATGCAATAGTCCCATAATTCATGATGTTATGATGGAGGAGGGTGATTTTGCAGCATAGACAAATATTCTTAAATGACAAAAAATAAAAGTTAACATGCATTAGCTGCTTAAATGTGGCCACAAATCTGCTTGTTTAAAATCTGACAATTTATGGCGTGGCATAACTAATGGAAAAGTATGAATTTTATAGACTGGCATGAGCAGCTGGTGGGGATTTTGCAATTACAAGTGCAGGGTCAAAAGAGCCTCGTGCGTTAACCTGGTGCAATTCCTCTCTTTTGGTAGATGTCAGAATATTGATGAGTAAAATATCATCTGACAGAAATATCCTAGCCTAAATATAATTTACAAAATACCATTCCATTGAGTATTGTTTTGCTATTATTCAATTAACTGGGGTGCTAGCAAGTCAAGAATGTTTATTGGACATATTGTTCCATAAAAGCCATACATCCCATTCTTATAAAATAAAAATCAATGAAAACTCAGCAATCAAACCATAACATCTGTAAGTGGCATTTCGATAGCTCAAACCTAGCCAAAACACAGCAGTACGCTGTACAGGGTCAAAGAAAGTTTAAAGCCAATGAGTGGTTAGAGAAGTAGCTGGTCTGTGGACTGTTAATGAACGGTAATGTAGTTTTCTTTAAAGAAGAGTGCCTTCAACTCTTTCCTAAATTAGAGCAGTATTGGGACAGGCCTGGTGGAAATGTGTATGCTGTTCTAGATCCTGGGTGCATTTATAGAGAAGTTATTTGTAGGTAACGAAGGCCCAACCTACTCCAGACCTACTTATTCATGCCCTTGTTGTACCTTGATATTCTTTTCTGAGGGAATATCCACACTTGTTGTGGTCAGGGACTACCACCACTCACTGTTAGTTGAATAGAATTTTATGGAGTGTATTATTCCCAATATATTTTAAATAAACTCCTATTGATCCAAAATAAAGTAATACAAATGAGTCTTGCGAAGAGTAAGATGGAGAAGGCAAGATTTTTATTTTCTTTTTCACTTCTTCTTTTTCACTCTCATATCAATGCTCCATAAATACATTATTTTCTTATCCTAATATGTGCCAATAGTTCCAAATACAATATTTGATGGAAATTAATTTTCTAGTATACAGTCACTCCAGATAGGTGAGTAGTGGTAAAGCCAACTCGTGTTTCACCCCCTGTTTGGCACACAAACCTGGGTCTTTGTGAAGGCTGAAAACTAAGGAAGTTAATAGATATTATAAACTTCTTATTTTTTGAAATTTGTAGTTTCTTATTTAAGAGTGACATGCTAAAAAGTGTGGCTCAATGGTTAGAGCGGCAGACCCTGAAGCAGAGTTCTGGCCAAGGACCAGGGTTCGATTCCCGCCTCGGCGGGGCTCGGGCTCAATTTCCTCGGACCTGTCTATTCTCGCCTCGGTGCCTAGTCTAATCATGGGCCCCACGCTGCAACTCTGGGCAATAGCTTGCTTAGCCTCCACACCGGCCCCAACAGCGCTAAGGATGCCTGGCTTCACCCTGGGGGTGCCCAGGAGTGGACAGTTCACAGGGAAAGCCAGGAGGGGTTCCACAGCAGTATGAGTATCAGCGCCAGGAAACCGCAAAGGCGACCCCGCAAGGTGTCCGTCTGGTGACAGTGCGCTCTATAAGTACATTTACATTTACATTTACAAAAGATAAAGAAATGAACTGCACCATTGGGAAGACATACGTGATATACATCTAGTAAAGTGGTGTACCTAATTTATAGGTTTATATATGTGGTTTCTGGGAAGTGAGAAGAAAAAAGAAAAAGAGCTTTAATTTTTTTTTTAAAGGATGAGATATTAGTCCATGCTATTAGTCTATATCATTTAATAAAAGGTAATTAACATGCTTTAAAATGCAGTGTTACCTTTCAAAAGCCTATTGCAATAACCTCTAGTGCGCTCCCCTAATAGCGATGAATTTCAAAAAATCCTTAAGCATTATAGTTAGGTTTGATGATTAGTGTTTGTAGCTCCGGAAAAGGTAATAAATAATAGCATTGATTTTGATACTAATATCTTGTTACCTTTGTTTGTGTTTAAAATTTAAATTTGGTTTGAAACCTAACGTTTCCTTTATTTTTTTAACTCTGGAGCCTGAAGATAACAGGTTTATTGACAGTAAGTAGAGGAGTGTGGGAGCTTATAATCCTAAAAAGCCTTATTAGTTTGTGGGTTGACATTTTTCTGAGTAGAAAGTGCCCAAATTAGGTTCCAAGTGCCAAGTATACTTGATGCAGCATAACCGAACTCCAGGAACCAGCTCACTGCAAAAGGGGAGAATAATGTTGGACCATACCACAATAGGAGTTCTAAGCTAACCTCACGTGAGCCCTGTTCAGCTACGGTGTATTCTCTGTGGTCCATGGAGGTGCACTACTGGTGTTACCCTTGGACGCCATTTTCAAATTCAGCAACATGTGTGGTGTGTACGGGATTGGCGCATGGATTTCTTGTCCTTCATTAGCTTCTGTGTCTACATGTGGACTCGACTCTAGCTGGTCAACAGGCGCCATCTTTAATTGTATAATTTTTGTTTAGCTGTAACTTTTAATGCCAGATAGACAATTGAAAGACGGTATATGGAATAATGTATGTTGGGTAAGTTATATGATGAATCTTGTTGATTAGCAATTTAGGGCCTTATTTAGATCTCGGCAGATGGAATACTTAATCACAAACATGATGGATATCCCGTCCGCGATCTCAATAGGATATAATGGAACTGTTATATGGCAAACGGGATCTCCGTCATGTTTGTGATGGACCATTCTCCCCTGCCAAGATCCAAATTAGGGCATAAGTGTTAGTCCCTTGTGTATAATATAGTTAATTTGCAGTTGTGATTATTATATTTCTAATAACATCATCTTACAATTATATTTTCATGAGTGACAAATCAAGTCAGGAAAGGTAACCTACATAATTCGATAGGTGGTCCAAGACAAGTTATTATGCATCCATGAGCAGTCAAAACTGTCAGCTTCATTTTTAAAATTATGTTCTCATTAAATGTATGCCATTGACAAGCTTTGCAGTCATTTGTGGCTATACCGGATAGTATTAAGGCTGTTCCAAAATTAAATTGTATTAAGAAAAAGGATTAGCTCAGATGTTGGCCCTGCTTAGGTACGTACGCAGTGTCTTGTATTATCTATGGTTTGCCCATAAATCTGTTTAAGGCCTAATCATAGTAAGAGACAGAAAGAAATAAAAAATGAGTCAAGGGAAAATACATATAATAACATTCAAAATTATATTCAACACATTGGGGCATATTCTCAAGCCCCTATCACCACGGGAACGTCAGCGCCCTATTACCAAGGCAGCGTTAACCCACTTAATGTGGCTTAAAGCCACATTAAGTGGTTTAACACTGCGGTGAGAATAGGGCCTCTTCACTCTCAACTTTGTGTGAAAGGGGGTGTCCAGTGGGTGTTGCGGTGGGCGTACCACCGCAACAGCCATTGAATTAGACGCTGCCACCTATTATCAAGGGAGGCGATAATAGGTGGAAGCGCCGAACTTAAGACCAGAAAAATCCATGTCTTAATGTGGCGAAACAAGGAGAAATGCTTAATTTCTCCTTGTTTTTGCTATTTCCATGTGTGCTGCCTTGTGCAGCACACATGGAAATAGCAAAATGCCACGGTTTGTTGATGTACAGGAAGGTGTCCCTTCCTGTACATAAACAAACCTTTTAAAAAATACCGTTTTGTAACTTATATGTGTGCTGCATGAAGCAGCACACATGTAAGTTACCAAACGGCATTTTAGGTTTGTTTATGTGCAGGAAGGCACACCTTCCTGTACATAAACAAACCTCCCTTCTCGCATACACCCTTGAACTCTGGTGCAAGGATGCCTGCATTGGCGTTAAGTCATGAGACCGTCGCAGGAGGAAACGCCAGGCTGCACAACATTCTTGAGAATAGGGTGCATTCTGGCATTTCTGAAGTGGCGGTGAGAGTCTTTAAGCCAAGCAGGCTAACGCCTCTCACCACCACTTCCTCGTGAATATGCCCCATTGTTTGTAATACACATTGTTACAATGTCAAATTCAAAAGACACGTTGCATTCAGTAATACAGATTATTTTGAACAAAATTGGAAATCTGTCCTATTATCTTTTTATCTGACATGATCCAGTTCAATGATCAAAGTAGGACAACAATTAGGAGGAGTGAGAAGTATCTGTAAGGTTTAACCCTCAACTTCCCTTTTAATATACAACAATACTTGAGTATGGTTACCTTATTTTGTTGGATCCTATTACTATCCACAAGACAGAATGTTGCATTGCCACTATCTTACTCAGGTGCAGGATTGTTCACCCAGGTAACTCGATGAAAACCACTGCACCCTTGTAGGATATAGATAGATATTTTATTGGCTGTTCAAATAATTAAATTCATCACAGTAAGAAAATGTTCAAAACATTTTCTCCTACCTCCATCATCATGCCCTCCAATGTCTTAGTACTTGGATAAGCGATAGTCCCCTGGCTTGCATTTGCTAGTACTTAAAGTTAATTGCACTTACTTGTGGAAAGGGAGAATCAAAAGTATGGCATTTGTTAGGAAGAATGGATCCTCCTCGAGTTGGGCCTGTGCTATGCTTCACTGTACTAGGCCTTCCTCGTCCTAATAATTTGTGGGGGACTAATGCTTCCCGACCCAAGTGAAGTGAGGTGAGGAAAACAATGTGGCCCTCACCAACCATCTCATATGCTCCAGAAAAAGATAAACTGTGCAGGATCGTTGGAAGAGTATCAAGTGAAAATAGTGCTGGTTTAAAAAAAGAGAAACTGTGTTTTCCCCTCATGTGGCCAGTTGTGGATTCCATGCCAACTCTCAAAAGGCAGACAGATGGGTGCTAAAAAAATAAAGGACCAGTTAAATTAGTTGAATTGTAGATAAAAGAAGATGGACTCCCTGAAGGTGCTCACCCTTAAAACCTATTGGAGACCCACTCTGCTACCCCCGTTCGGGGAGTAAAGTGCGCTGTGCTAGTGAAAATGTGTGATTGTTAGCCTATCAGGTGAGTAGCCTCAGTTTGTAGTACCTCTTTAATGGCAATCCTGATTTGGTGCATAAACTTCCCCAATCTGGCAAGATTGCTTGCCGTGGATTCAATGAAACACAAGTCTGAAGCCTCCCTGTAAGTCCTGGCTCCCTTTTCATTGAGTATCGGGCGAAGTGGGCACTGAAGCTCCTATTTCAGTTTGGGACAGCACAGGAGGTGGAGTCAAGATTCTTTAAAGTAGGAGCACAGCCTGCACAATGCATTTTCCCCCTTGTGTGCCCAAGCTGGACTAAAATCTGTAATACATAGCATGGTAAGCCTCATGTAGAGTATTTTCCCCGGGACCTCTATTTTCAAAGCATCGCATAATTAGGGTTGAGCCTTTCCCAGGATGTATGTTTTATCCAGTGATTCTGTGATGGAGCTGGGACGGAGGGTTGCAGTGTCTTTTTCAAACAATATTACCAGTACCTGCTCGTTCACTGCTTTTTTCCAAGCTGATAGAAAGATGTCAGGTAGTTGTAGGCTACCTGTGTCGATCTTCAGGGTGTAAATGGCCTGGCTGAGATTGTGGTGCCAGGCGGAGCCTTCCTCCTCAAAAAGAAACCTCCATTATGTTTAAGTGAATCTGCTGGTGCCCTCAGGATCCTGATGTAATGCTGTTTTAGGTCCACCTGGGAAGCCAGGTTCAGCCTCCCAAGGCTGAGCTGAGTCTCAGCCTTGCTTTTCTGGCATGCCTTGGTACAAGCAGCACTGACTTGTAAGTCTTGGCCTGGGTAGAAAACCTATCCAGTGCTCCTGGGAAGGCCAAATGGCCATAACTGATGACCGGTAACAGTTTTGCTTTTAGGACTCTCAGTATTGGCTCAGCGGATGGGCTTAGAAGGTGGTGACTCAATTGTTTCAATGAGTGGATGACGCTGTTGGCCTTGGTACTATAATGTTTTTGGTAGGTGTTTGAGTTGGCCCTTTCTGAGAACCAGACCTCAAGGTAGCTGTAGGCTGTTACTGTTCCAATTTGCAGTGCTCCCAGTTGCTAGTGAGCTTGCCTTTTGTACGATGTTTCCCGAACACAACTATCTTGGTCTAACTCTGATTGACCAGTAGATGGTTATCCTGCTTATAGTGATCCAGCGCATGATGGGCTCTCTGGAGGCCCACCCTAGTGTGGTCCATTAATGCTGTATCATAAGCATATTGCAAGGCAGGGAGTCTCACCCTGCCAAGCCTTGGAGCTGCTAAGCTGGCTCCTTGCCGGCTGGCCCCCAGGTCTGCTGTGTAGTAGCTGAAGAGGAGGGGCGCCAACACACAGGCCTGTTTAAGCCCGCTAATTGTGGGAATTTTAGAGGTCACTGTGTTAGAGCTTGTTTTGACCCGGAACCATGTCCCTTCATAAAAACAATGTTATTGCCTTTAGAAGTTTTGGTGGAATCCCCCAGGTGGTTAGTTTCCGCCATAGTCTGTTGCGATCCACCCTGTAGAAAGTGGTGCTTTAGTCAATAAAGCAAGGAGAGGGGTTAGGCCAATAATCAGTCAGGCTGGCCTTGTATAAACTTGAAAAACAACACAAGTGTCAGTACTGATATAATTCCACAAAATCATTCACAACCATGATCTCACACCACATGTTATGACCATTAAATATTTATTCATTTTTTAATTTTCCTTTTTTCACAACTAAACCTTTTTTGATATGTTCTAGTCAAGAAAACAGCAGAATAATGGTGGGCTCTTCTTCTTGACCTCTTGTGGATAAGGGTGTCAGCGCTATAATATTATTCATGGTTGAGGAGTGTAACCTGAAACCTGATTGATAAAATTGAATAATTAATTTTCCTTTTAAATATGACTCCAAGTCCTTCAAGAGTATTCGGCATAGGCCTTCGCTTCTAGGTCGAGAAAGAGCCTAGAGTTTGATGGCTTGGAGCGGTTGCCTTTCTTGAAGATAGGGAAAAGTATGGAACCCCTCTAGGAGGCCGGCATCCTCATTGCCATAAAGGCATAGTTGAAGAGTAGAGTGAAGACTGTTGTCCAGAAGACCTGTGATGTTTTGAATACTGGTGCTGGTATTCCATTTGGCCCTGGTGCTCCAAAGTTCTTCATTTTCATGATGATCTTGATGACTGCATCGTCTTTTATTGACGTGCCTTGGGGCATGTAGTTCCTGCTTCAGGGATGTTCAATTTGGTGGTTCCTTCGTCCAGAGGATCTATCAAGTACTGTTGTTTACATAGTTTGTCCTGTCTCGTTCAGCTACCCCATTCTCCTTGGTCACTCCTCAATTGCTCAGCTGAATGATGTGCCTCCACAGCCCAGAGTGATTCTTCTCTTTCATCAGAGAGAACACCTTGAGCTATTCCTTTTCGATGTCCTCCCTTTTGTTCGACCATACATTATTTTTGTAGGCTGACATCAAGGATGTAATGGAGTGGTTGCCAGTTGGTTTGCACCCCCTTTTCTTGGCTTTCAGGGCCCTTCGGAGAGCGTGTTTGCACTTGAATATGTCCTTGGAGTAGCAGGGAGCTCCAAGAATCGTTATGGGCTTTTTACTCGAGCACCGGTGTCATGCCTTCCCCAGGTTTAGTTGGAGCTCTCCTATGATGTTCTCCTAGTTATTAATTGGTGAGGCTTGATGTGGTGGATTTGAGCCGAGCTGTCTTTTTTCCATCATGCTAGCAAGTTGTCTCCAATTTTTGCTGACCATTTTATCCTTTGGAGAACCTTGTGCCTCTCTTCTCCTATAATTTCACCTATTGTTTGGAAGATGATTGCTGTATGTACTGTTAGTTGTATCATGGCCCTCAGGGGCCTGAGATCACTTTTGGCCCTGTTATCGATTTCAAAATGTGTCAGCCTAGCTGCAATAGTTTCACTGACTAAGATATAGTCGATTGTAGACAGGTTCCTAAAGGTTGGATTCGGGCACCAGCATAGAGAGCGAGTTTCCTTTAGTGAGTGGGTTGACCTTAACTTGCGGTTTCTAAGAAAAGTAAGAAGGGGTTCGGCCCAACCCCTGCACCTGCGCATGTCATTCATTTTATCTAAATCCCTCAAGTTGAAGTCCTCTGCTATGATTTCTTGATGAGATTCGTATTTAGTGAAAAGGTCATCTAATGTTCTTGTCAGAGAATGCATGAATTCCTTCCTGATTGTCTGAGCAGGGTTGATATAACAGTTTATTTAGCAGGAGGTGTCGCAGTTGAGAGTTAAGATACCGACCTTTAATCAGTAAGGCTTGGGTCTCTAGTTTGTATTTTCTTGGCTTCGAGTCTGCAGGCATGTTTTAGAAAGACGGAGAGTCCTCCAGATGCCTGGCAAAAGATGTTCTGCTTGGTAGCTGCTACATGAAACTCGTAGTACCCTGACAAGGGGGTGCTGTTCATGGACAATGTTTCCTGGAAACACAATATGTCACCCTTAGCTAGATAATCTTGTGTTGGTTTTTCCATGGAGATTTTGGTCATCCTTGCCATGTTCCATGAGATTATGGAGAGGTGTTGATGGGGCGAAGTTTCATCCCTTTCCCCGTTCTTGCCAGACTGACTGTTTCTGTCATTATGGATGATGCCACTTTGTTCTTTGGGCTACTGTGGGAACTAGGGCAGGTTGACTTGAGTGTACAACTCGTTGGTTGTTGCATTATGTGACCCTAATGTTAGAAGGGGCACTTGAGCTAATCTGGCTGTTGTTGCAGGCTACATTGCTATTTGTGCCATTCAGGACTGAGCAGGCCCCCTTCCCCCCGTACTTCTTGGTGAGGACATGCAGGTATTTTGTCTACCGGGGGGGATCAGCATCTATGCCTCACTTAGCTAGCTGTTGCGATTCACCCAATACTGCATGTTGGAATCGCTTTTGCCGAAATCCCACAAGGATCGAGTCGCCATGGCTGTCCCCCTGGAGTTTTAAGAATCTGACCCATTCTAGGTGTCCTGAAAGAGTTTGTGCAAGACAGACTACATGTTTAAATAGGTGAAGGATATTGCTCCTATTCAGAATGTCATGCTGACCCTTGATGTAATATCTAGGAGTAAGCACTACCTCATAGATGTTTGTGGTTGCCTCTGAGGTTACCTCTGAGGTTAGTGCTTCTCCTGTTCCTTGATCCTGATCTTCAGGGCTTACCAGGTAGCTTGGGCTTAGTGGATTTTTCATAGCATTGCCTTGTTGGTGGCCGGTTTCCCTTCCTGATGTACTCAGCCGCTTTTCCTTCCTCTGCATTCCTGGCTGTAGATATATGGTTGGCCCTTCCAGGCTTGTTTGCTCTACGGTCTTTGATGTGATGAGTCCTGTTGCCTGGGTGCTTACGTCCACCTTCGCTGGACATTTCCCCACTGCTTCTTTGGGTCCTGGCTTTATGTTTAATTTGTTGGGGGCCTGGGGGTCTTGTATGTTGTTGTGACTTGATGGAATTGCCTGCCCTTGAATTTTTCCATCTGGTAAAGCCCCTGGCTTGGCACGTGTTTGACTATTAAGATTGGGTAAGGCTGTCTTTCTTTGGCTTCAGTTCGAGGAATGGGTTGATTCATGGTGTTTAGCTGTTGTGGTCTCCTATTGGCTTTGACCTTTTTTTTGCTGGTTTCTCAGCTTTTTATTTGCCTTCCTTGATGGGGGGCTTCTGGAGTGGCTGGGGTACTTGGAACTCCTGAGTCTTGGCTGTTCCTTGGAAGCACTTCCCCTTCATTAATACTGGCCCTTAGTTGGCCAGATGTAGCTTCGATCCCTGGCACAGAGCTCGAGGGCATTTGCACAAGATCGTGTTTTGGTCCCTCCTTAGCTTTTGGGCTTCAGGTGTCTTCTTCATTGCCACTTGGGACCATACGGGAGTTGCATAGTACTGTTGGGCTAGCGGTTGTTCTGAATGCCAGTGTGCCCCCTCGCCCTTTGATATCTCTACCATGTACCCTAGGATCTCCAGGAGAGTAGCCCACCTATCAATAATTGTTGCACAAGAGCATGAGCAGGGTTTTGTATCCAGATTCCTGACAATCCTGTCTTCCATTGACTCCATCCTCCAACTTAAGTTGACCAGTCACTGTGCTATCGATTGCAGAAGGTCTATTTGGACCTCCATTTTTGTGGAATGCCATAGTAGGGCTCCAGTTAAGGAGTTATGTACTTCATTTGTGGGGATCTATTTTGAGTCTTCCTTGTTTTTGGATGATTGGATCTCTAGCTGTTTGCCCCTTGCATTGTCCAATAGCCGAAACTGGTCTGGGGTTAATTTGAGAGTTCCTTATTTTTCTTGCACAGGTTTTGAAGGAAAGAGGCTCTGAAGTCCCCCACCGCTGAGGAGTGCACTGGCAGCCCATGGGTGGGTGTAGCAGGGCTGGAGGAGGTTGATGGTGGCTCTGATTTTTGGACTTCTGGACTGAGATCTTCGTTCCAGTGGATTTGGGCCATGGTATGCAGGTCTCATCCCATTTTGTTAGGGGCTGCCTTAGCACTCCCGGGAGTAATATGACAGACATTTCTTAATAGATTGCCCATTGAGCTGCACAGTTCCAACTCTCCCAGCTCACTGGACACAAGAGTGATCTCCTTTTGAATGGGTGAACACCGGGTCCTGCATAGATTGTGATCGGCAATGAAAATAGCGCCAGAGCCCAACGTTTGTGCGATCCATTTGATGATCTATTCGGCAATCTGGAGTTGATCTGGGGATTTCCGCTTTTTCATAAAAACTGCATGATGTAACCCTGTTGGGAGCAGTTCAATGGGTTCTTATTAGAAGAATGTGGCTGATTTGTGCTCCTTGTAACCCTTTTAGTGGTTAGTAGAGGGGTGTCCCTTTCGCCAGGAACTGTGCTGGAACGTCGGGTGACCCTCTTTTTGGGCCCCATTTCTCTGGGGCCACACATGTGTTTTGAGGCCCGTCTGGGGTTTTTTCGGTGCTGCCGAAAGTGGACGGTTCCCCAAGGCTGGCCCAATGAGGAGGCTCTTGTGTCTTCCTGTCAAACTTGTTTGGCCCCTCCTATGGGGTTATGTTGAAGCATATATGGTCCGTCAGGGCTGCCTTGATCCCGTGCTAGGTTCCCCACTTCTGTTGGTCCTGCTCCTGCTCCAGTGGGCCCATCCTGTGGGGTGTTGTGGTTGGCCCACTCTAAGCACTGGGAGCGCTAGTCAATTTCAATTTCAAATACGCTTTATTCGATTTCCTTGTAGGATACCATAAAAGCATATACATGTAAAAAAAGCTTTTAATATTAACAAGACTTAAAGCAGTATGACAATCATATTTAAAATAAAAAATTCTTGCAGCATCAATCACTGTTTTTAAAAACTATCATAAAATACAGATACATTTACATCACCATAAGATTCTTAATATGATGGTCTTTCTATAGTTAATTACATTCTTTAAAAATCTTGCCATAGACTACATTGTATACTCATTGTATAACGACTGTAAGAATAAAAATGCTGGACGACATTGCCCATACCCCAGTGACCTTAATATCGGTAAAACCCAAATCATTCGCTGTTTTTCATAAAATTTACAAAAGAACACAACATGAATTGTTGTCTGCTGTGACTTTCGTTAACAGGGGCACTTTCATAGGCATTGTGACCAGTTGTTTAACTGAGAAAAGCTTGTTAGGCTGTGGAAAATGCCCAGCCTAAAGCGTGTTAAAACAAATCTGTCCTTAGTCACCTCTAAGAATTATAAATATGGTTGTATATCATAGGTAAACAATATCATTTGATTATTACAAACGCTCAGCTTTAAAAGTTCCGAGGTTAGTCTAAGATTCTCCAGTAATGGGAAACATCTGTTACATCGCGGTCTTCACACCGCAATACCTTTACAACGCGGGCATTACAACGCAAGTCATTACAATGGCTTGCGCTGGATGGCACGCTAAGCTAAGGAATAGTATGATTTACTATTCCAACACCTTCCCTACTGTAACGTAGGCTGGAGTTGGAATAGTAAATCATACTATTCCTAAATCCAGCGCCCTCCAGCGCAAGTCGTTGTAACGACTTGCACTGTAATGCCTGCGTTGTAAAGGTATTGCGGTGTGAAGACCATGATGTAACATCACATATTCTACAGTAACAACATACAATCTATTTAAATATCTTTTCTGCTAATCTGTTTTAGGAATTTTGAGTGACCGCAGAATTCTGGATTACCCAGGTTACTCATGAAGTCTTTAATATTCTTCAGCCAGGGTATACTAAGAACCCGATATAGTTTAAAACAATCCCTTATAATGTCCCTATTAGGGCTACTTTTCTCTGAAAACCAGATCTTATGCCATAAATGAATTGGCTGCATCTTAATTATGTTGGCTGGATAAGATAGACCAAGTACGCATGGCGTACATAGGTGGAACAACTACCCGGTACGGCTAATAGAAGTCTTAAAAAGGCATTCTCGACCAGGTCTGGCAATCAGAAAAACCCCATGCACTAGCTCCATAAATAGTGGTTGATACACACTTTGTATATATTTATTACTTCTACGTTTTTTTCCAAGCTTCCTTGAAAAATTAGACAAAGCTGCTGTAGCTTTCAAAAACAGCAGCTTTCTTGATTTGATTGCCTCACTCCACAAACCATTCTGCTCAAACAAAATACCCAGGTATTAAAATGTTTTAATGTAATCGATTTTACTATTTTCTATGAGGATATCCCTACATTTGGAACTCCTTTTCCCACACTTCATTATGAAGGTCCCGGATTTATTTACTTGCAGCCCTAAGTTCTGCATGTAAGTAGTGAAGCTTATTAAAAAGCATTGAAGCCCCAGCTGAGTGTGTGCTATTAGCACTGTATCATCAGCATAGAGGATGGCAGGTATTAGACAGTGTCCAATTAGTGGTAGATCCTAGCACTGATCAGTCAGTGTATGGCCCAAACTAATAATATATAATGTTAAGAGGAAGGGTACCAAAACGCATCCGTGCCTTACCCCTCTCTCTATGCTGAATGATATGGTGCACTTAGCCCAATATCTGACCCTTGCTCCAATGTCAGTATATAGATGCCTCAGGAAATCTAGCAGCGGTCCATCAATGCCTAAATCGGCCATTATAGCCCACAGTTTATCATGCTCCACACAATCAAAGGCAGACGATAAGTCAACAAATACCAGGAACAGACTACCCTGTTTGGCCAACATATGTTTCCTGATTAATATGTTCAAATTGAGTCCCTGCTCTACTGTACCAAGACCTGCTCCAAAGCTAAATTGCAACTCAGATAAAATGTAATTGGCTTTGGCCCAATTCTGTAGCTTGTTCAAAACGTCCAGCCACCTTGCCCAATGAGTCAAGTAATGAAATTGGCCAGTAACAGGTGGTATTATGACGATTGCCTTTTTTGTAAATTGGAACCAAAAGTGATTCCGACCAGGTATCTATAAAACCTATTGTACAACATGCTACCATGACCTGTGTCAACAGTGGGCCCCAAAGAGCAATATTAACTTTAGAAAGATCAACTCGTATGCCATTGGAACCAGATGCTTTTCCCACTGTACTCCCTTCTAAAGCTAGAATAACTACTTCTCAAGTAATCTGAAGGTTAATCGTCAGTTTAGGGGGGTTGGCAATCGTTGTCATTGGAGTGCTGGAGGTTCTTACATTCTTTATTGATAGTTTGTACATGTGTGAGAAGTGGGTCACCCATTCCTTTTCACTAATCGCGATCTTTATAGTTGGAATGTATTGAGGTCTCAAGAAAGGAGCATTTACTGCGCGCCAAAATGCAGTGTTGTCACTAACTAAACTTGCTTCATGCAGGGCTCTCCATGTCTCCTCTCTCATGCCCTTCCTGCATTCTCTAAGGGCTTGTTTATACTCCAGTCTAGAGCACTAGTCACTGTGGGTTGGTTTGGATATATCTTTAGCTGTGCCCCCATGTTTTTCGCTGCTCTCCTGTAGCTCCTGCTTCAGTCTGCTTCAGTAAGCTGGTTGTGTGGGGGTTCTGATCCCTGCTCTGCACCCTGCTGGTAAGTGAGAGAGTGGGAGGAGTCCCTACATGCCCCGGTTGTAGCTGTGGCCCTTAGAGGCCCTTTGAGGTTGAGAGCACAGCCTTAGTTATGGCAGGGCAGGTTAGTGGGGCAAAGTGGCATTGAGCAGTGCTATCCTGGCTACCACAAGCCTGGACATACACTGTGAAGACCTCGGGCCCTCTCAGACAGCGACTCACTCTGGCTGAAGAACTCTCAGCATGCCCCAGTTGTAGCTGGTTGTGGCTGGTTGTAGATGAATGGGGCTGACGAGGAGCCAGGTGGGGAGTCAAAAGAGCTAGAGGGCAGTCCAGGCAAATCCAGGCACCTCCTTCCCCTACCCAACTAAGTTAATCGGGTCGTAGATCCACTTACCCGCCATAGCCATGGTCGTCGCTGCTCTCTTGGCCCCAGCTTGACTCTCTGGCCCTACTCAGTCTCCTGGCTGTCGTAGGCCTGACTCTCTGCCTTGTTTCCCACACCCCACCTTGTCCCTCTCTCCTATCTGCTCCGAATCACGGGATGCCCCGAATGGACAGGCGGGTGGCAGAGAACACTGAAGGCAGGGGCTGCGAGCAGGGGATGCTGGTGTCTGCTCCCTGCTCCTCGCTGCTGTACGCATCTCTGCTCACATTTCTGTGTCTCGGTGTCCCTCTCCCTTGTGGGATATATTTTAGGATACTCACCCACAGGTACCACCTATGGCTTGCTTAATCATCGTACCCTCATTCCGGAGCAGAATAGGTAAAGACAAGGGTGCTGTCCTTTGAGGAAAGTGTGACTATAATGATTGCCACTCCCCAGATTAACCCTATGAAGTCTTATTGAGTAAATAGGCTAACTTAGACTAATGTAAAAAGGAAAAAGTCCAAAATTCTGGTGTGTATGATATGCTTGCATGCCTTTCTTAAAAACCATTAAAAAAAGACAAATAAACAGGGCGATAAAGGCCAGTTACACTTATAGGGATTAGCGCAAAAATAAAGTCCTGAAGAAAGCCGATGACCCACACCGGCGATTCTAATGGCCGAAACATGTCGACATCAGATGTATAGGGTCACTAATCCACTATGACATCGAACTGTTTTTAATCTTGGACCAACCATAAAAAAAGTACTAGGACCCACAGGCAATTTTAATTTCTTCTCACGATCCCTTAAACCACAAAAGAACTCCAGTTACAAACATGTTGAGCCCATATCCTCACACTAGGCGAGCAGGATGAGGGTCCAATGGTGAAGCAAGCCATAGGTGGTACCTGTGAGTGATGATCCTAAAATATAACCAACGAGGACGCAGCAGTTTTTACATATTTACCTGGTGAAACAATCCTACACCCAAGTGAGATAGTGGCAATGCAACATTCTGTCTTGTGGATAGTGATAGGATCCAACAAAATAAGGCAATAATCAAAGTAGCCATGTCTATAAGTTAACATCCTTACTCAGGCCCATCTTACGGTGTCAGATTTGAGTATTATTGCATTCTCCCTTCTATGCAACATCAGTTCTTGGTTGCCACCTCAACAAAGATTTTTTTTTATTTTTTTATTCCCTGGAACATAAAGGTTCATTGGTGATGATTATAATGTGCAACCTATGGTAGGGCTTTATCTGATTTTTGAATGTGTCTGTAATGTTCTTGAATCCTGTTTTTGAGTAGTCTAATCATATATAAGTTTTATTGCAGGGGTATATGATCTTGTATACAACATCTGTATTCTCACAGCTTATCCAGTCTTTGATAAGGCATCTTGTCCATTAATTATTGATTCAGTTTTTTGTTGTTTCCCAGTTTGTACACATATAAAATCCCATAGGTTTCTTAAGGAATGTGATAGTTTTGTTTCTTGCATCTTTGTTGTATATTGGTTGCTCTTTTGAAACTCATCTGAGGATGCTCCTTGACTCTCATGTATTCCCCCCAGGGAATATTTAAGATTATACCCCATTTGTTATAAGGTAGCTCCTGAATGAATTTCTCAGCCATGACTGCGGAGCATCTGCCCCAACTGTGGATTCTCTTTGTGAATCAGGCCCACTGTAAGTAAATAGTTTGAAAAATATACCCCAAAATAAATGTTATTGCAGTATTGTGAAATTTGTTCTAGTTTACCTTAAACAAGATATGAGATATCGAAGGGAAGTAAGTGATAAGAGGAAAGTTTAAACTTAAGTGTTAAGGCATGTGGGCTTGGTTTAGAGTCTTCTACCCAGGGAGGACAGTGGGTCTGACATTGTTGTGATCATAACTAGTTTGTAGGCACTGACTGCGTTATCTGTAGATCAAGGGATAGAATACTCACCCTAGTCAACTTCCCTTATGGCATGCACAGAACATGCAAAACTTCAAGATTTATGCTTCATGGCAGTCCTGAAAGTCCTAGCTGACTGCACAAATGAATGCATTTATGCAGATATGTCAGAAATGAACAACATACCAAAGGAGTTGGATTATTTATTTTAGTTTTGAAATATGGGAATTAAAATATGTTATTCTTTACTCAAGATCCTTTAACTAATAATTTCAATTACATTTTGTTGGTTGGAGATAAATATTATTCACTTTGGCTAAAGAACCTTGTACCTTGTACCTTGTGATCAAGTTATCCTTGTCTTGCCTCCCTCTGTCTGGAAGGTATGGATGACCCTAACTTCATGCCTTTATTCACCTCTGTTCCATTCCCAGCTTCTCAGCCATCACTTATAGGAGAACAGAATTTAGAGAGGAGACTTTAAGAAGACTTTCCTGACTGTTGTGTTATGTTATGTTATTTACCATTTATTTAGTATACCTCTTTCTTGTCCAGTTGGTTGCAGGTTGGAGTGGGCCTACGTTATCTAATTGGTTGCAGAACGGATATACATATTTTGCCCTATTAATTAGAAGCCAGGGCCTCCATGAGTGGTTGTAAGAATTTGAAATTGATGGGTGGCTGTAGAAATTGGGTAACTGCTTGACTGGGGTGTGAGCCCTGATCAAGCAAGAACCACATTCCTAGTCATGGTAAGGCACAAGCAAACCCCAAATTAACCTGTGCTCCCCCCCTGGTAGCTTGGTACAGAGCAGTCAGTCTTAACTTAGAGTAAATGTGCAAAGTATTTGTGCAACATATCAAACAGTAATAAGGTGAAAACACCACAAACAAAATGCGCATTCCTGCACACAATTCAGAAACACGTGCACAATGTTGCAGGTGTGCTGACATTGGTGGTGGCATGCCTACCCGTGCACATGATCAGTCACATTCCCAGGGCATCCTAATTTTTCCGTCAGAGAGATGTGCCATGTGCAGATGAATTGGACATGCGTGGTGATTAGCAAGTGGGAAAATCTGACATCCTCCCGCATTTCCAGGCACTGTGCCCCCTGCCTGTTCATGAGATGCAGTCCTGTGTACACCAAGTGGGGAAGCATCTAGTGAGTCTGCATACCACACAAACATGCAATGTCACAACAAAGTTACTCTGTAGGTCGCAGGATAAAAGATGCACATCCAAAAATCCACACAAACAGCACACCACTCAAAAGACAATGGAATACAATGAGCAGGGGGGCTATGCCTACACCACAACAGTATGTGGCCAATGCAGATCAGGAATGTGTCGCACAAATATGTACTGCTTGCCTTGTCTGTTTGACATACTCACAGAACCACAATGTGCCGGTAAAGCAATATGACAACTAAAGTATGACAACAAGCAAGGATAGCAAAATTACAACAATTAATGACAAAGGCCTAAATGGCACCCTCAACCCTCATGTCAAATTGCACTTCTCCACCCCCAAGTGTACATCTGTCATACAGAAAACAGCATTCCACATCAGTACTGATGTGAGTTGCCCATCACACCATCATGTGCAATTAAACGTAACTGTTTGGTAAGTCAACTGTGTCAGTGAACAATTATGCAGTCAGTTAGTTATCACCCACACGCTAAGCCAGGCATTAAATACCAGAACCAGGACAGCATGTATCATCCATGTGAGCAGCTGTGTGGCACATACACAAACACACATCACCCTGCCATTTGCATCTCTTGTGTGGGTGGCAGTGACAGGGCCTGAGCACCATAAATAGGCATCATGTAATGCATATACATCAGAAAACTGACCACTTACACACCACTCATGGGGTCACCCTTGAGGGCAATGGGTGTTGACACAGTCTGTTCAAACAGCAACACCAATAGAAACTCATGCTGCACCATACTCACAACAGGTAAGCCAAGAGGAGGGCATACAGCTATGCATGCTAGATAAAACATGAAGGATGACATGCACACAAATCAAATCACAATAGACAAAGCTACATGGATGTTCGTGTGTACCACATAGTGCAGCACATGTTGAAACAGCAAGTAGGATCTCAATGCCAATGTGCCTAAAGGGGGCCCTCCTCACACATAACTCATCATGCACAAAACACATGCACATGTGCAGTACCCTGCAATGCTGCGTGTCCGTGAGCCACATTGACAAGTCAAGTGACAGTGCATGATGAATGGCACGCCTGCAGGTCCAACATGTTAACATGGTGCAGGCCATCTCACTGAGGTGGCTGAGTGTGGATAACATCCTGAAAGGAGCAGGTCACACTCTGACACCTACTCGTGTACATACAACCCCTGACGTAAACAAGATAGTTGATGTCAAATAATGCACAAGTCTATCAACTCTGACCAAGACCCATATTCCTCCCAGTTTGCAACATCTCAGCATTGTAAAAACACAGAAATGAAAGTCTCACTGCTTGAAAGGTATAACGGGCAACAAAACCAAAGCTGCAGGTGCCACCATCACACTATGCAGTGCACACACATACAAATCTGAGCTCATCAACATTGACTAATATGTGGTACAAGCTGCATTACTCACACAAATGAACAGAGGACACAACTGTTGCTGCTCGTGTGTAGAAATTGTACAATCACATTTGTCATTGCTGGAAAGTGTGAGATGGCAATGTACAACAACAACATGACATCCATGAGGTCTTCAAAATTATCACTAGCCTGCAACCAATAGGCATCTCCTCTAAAACAGTCTGAATGTACCATGTCCTGCAGTGTGTTTATAAACTCATCCAATGAATGATTATACCTGAAAAACATTGTTGAACTGTATCTCCCCTATCACATTGCAGCAGGAGAACCATCACCTCCTGGACAGCAGACTGGCCCAACCTTCACTGATGACAAGGATGATTACCCCACCATAGATCATGAGGAACCTCAAAATCAGCTAGACTCCTTCAGCACCCCACCTCCAGAAGCAGGGCAACCCAGCAGCATTGTGGCAACCCCACCCCCTGCACAAACCAACCAGCAGCAAGCACCTCCAACCACAGCTGGCTCCCAAGACATCGAGGACCCACATCTGGCCTTCCAATGCCATGTGCTTGAAGTCCAGTGGGAGATGGCTGAACAGGTGCGGGTGGGGTTTGAGAGGGTGGGGGACAAACTTGAGGCCATACGTGGGTGTCTGAGTCTCATCCAGGACCACATACAGATCACAGACACCCACAGCCCTCTCGATGCTCTCCAACAGTCCATGCCTGACATTGCTGGAGTCATGATTCAGAGACAACAACAACTGTCTGGTCAGAGTGGCTCCAGCAAGGTCAGCCAGGTTTTGGGCAACATCTGTCAGATAATAGAGAGAATGGAGCGGATGCAGGCACAGGATCTGGCTGCCAGGGCTGCACACCAGCGCAATGTAGCTGGAATATATCATACCCTGCACCTGCTCATCACTTCATTGCTTCCCCAAGGTTGGGCACAGATGAATGCCGCTGCTGCTTCTACATCCTCAGCTACGCCACCTGATGTGTCAGTGCCTCACAGTGCTGTACCCACTATACCACCACCCACATGTGAGGCACATGAGAGATCAGAGGCTGGAGAGGAGGATGATAGTGTATTTGTGCTAAGGAGAAAGCGGTAGCATCCATCGGCGCCAAAAGGCCTGTTTCTTCTTGGTTCCGGGCTTAGTATCATGGAAAATCAACTTGCACTGTCTTCCACTGTCCCCCAACAATCACCTTGGACCTTCACATGGACGGCCATATTATTTTCTCTTACCAATGGCACTTCAATCAGCCTGTGGACTGAACTCTTCCTCTTCCCTTGGACCTGTTACCACCAAAGGACTCTGTCTGGCCTTCTAACGGGCATCTATGCAATGTAGGCTTGTATGGCCAAGCACTGGTCCAGTCTTCATCCTTTGAATGTAAATACAAATATTTAACTCACACAGATGTGTGTTGTTTGTGACCCATCAAGTATAGAAGTCTGTAAAAAGTGTATGGACACAGAATTCACCAGAAGAAACACCAAGGGAAATACGAGCAATGTACATGTTTTAGCTGATACAGATAGGCAGTGAGATGGCCGGGTATGTGTGAACTAGCTGTGCCCTCATTGCTACAAAACAACAACCTAGCACCACGTCCATTAACGAAAAATAATGTGTTTCAAAATGTGCAATTCTATTGCAAGCCACAAGTAGTGTCCCCCTTAAAAATTGCAAACAAATATCTCTTGGCATATCTACTCACACACTACGCGGTGGACAAAGCCTGTTGTGATTGTGCGCATTGCATGTCACATCCCAAGATGTTGCACACCCTATTCACAATGATGAAGCCACAGAAGGGCACATGTCTACCCTGCACATATGGAACCGTAATGTCTGCCTCAGTGAAGTAGAGTTGCAAATAGGGACTCACCCCAAATTGCAAGGCGTCAGTCAGCCCCTCCCTGTAGACAAGCTATTCATACAAAAATTTGAGCCCTTTCATGCCATGACCACTGTGAGCGTATCGGACAATGTGTCTATGGATGTGTGGTGCACAGCACTCAGCATATAGTCAGATGCACAGCCAACATTTCAAGGGTGGCATCACTATGAGCCAATAGCAGAAGTAACGGCTGGGACAAGAAGTAACGGCTGGGACAAGTGTCTATGACACTGTCACTACAGGGAGCAATGCAACATTTTCCCCCTTGTGTGCAGCAGAACAGTGTGCCTGCACCAAAACGTTAGCTGGGACACATTCATAACTTGAAAAATGAAGGAAGTCACGAAATGCATTTAGGAGAAGTGAAGTCAGTATACCTAACTGCACTACTCCTAAATGCCATTTGTGAGTACCGTAAAATGTAAAGTCAGACTTTCTCTCAGATTACTTTTGTGAATCTAGAACACTGTTGTTCCATGTGCTGTTCTCAATGGACACAGAAATTTACTAAATCATGCATGGGCCTGAGTTTGAGCGTCTATGTTGTGTTGTAAATGGTCAACAATGTGCTGTCCAACTCCGTGAGTCACACTGAAGATGTAGGACCTCATTTATGAAAAGTGACGCATCGCTGCGTGAAAGCAGCGATGCGCCACTTCTCAGTGTGCCCTCCTTGAGACACCAATGATGCTTCATATTTACAATATTACGCATCGTGTCGCAAGGAATAACAGGTACTTCATGTTGGAAATGGCCCTTTTTGCAGGATTATCCCCAAACGTTTTGCTTCTTCCTCCTTTGTTTTTCCTGACCCAGTGTTGTTGGCTATAGGACTCTGGGCACTTTACCACTGTTGATCAGTGCCAAAGTGCATATGCTCTCTGCAAAATTGTTGTTATGATTGGTTATCCATGATTGGCTGGTTTGATTTACCTGTCAGACCCTAGTACAGTGCACCAGGAGTGCCCAGGGCCGGTAATCCAAAAGCTGCTGGTGGGCCTGCAGCACTAGTTGTGCCACCCACAGAAGCAGCCTGTTAAAGTGTGTCTAAGGCTTGCCATTGCAGAGCCTGTGTGCAGTCTGGTACTGCCATGCTGACTGGGCAAGTGCACCCACTTGCCAGTCCCTAAACCTTCCCTTTTCTTTATATCAGACACGCCTATGGTAGGCCCATGGGCAGGGTGCATTGTAAGTATAAGGTAGGACAAACCCTGATGTGTGTGGCATGTCCTAATAGTGACTGATGAAGGGTAATAGCCAGAAACCTGTCCCAGGATGCTTGTTTCCACTCCAGGGAGGACCTGGCTTGGCAGTTCGGTCTGGACTTTTCCCATGAGGCACAGGGTCAAGACTGATTTGCATATGGCTGGGTCTAAACTGGGGTGGCACGGTGAGCAAAAGAAAGATGGATTTAACCCAGATCTCTTGACTGGGGTAAATGTATGATTTATTCAGCATTCCGTCCATCATTTGTTTACCTAGCACTTTTCACCCTAAGTGGGATGAGTATGCCCAGACGTGGGTCCCTTGCTCACTGTGCTACTGGATTCAAGCTAGTCTGGTGGATGAAGGATAATACCCAGAAATTGGTCCCAGGATGCTTGTTTTTGGTCCAGGGAGTACTTGGCTTGGCAGTTTGGTCTGGATTGTTCCCATGAGGCACAGGGTCAAGACTGATTTGCATATGGTTGGGTCTAAACTGGGGTGGTGCAGTGAGCAAAAGAAAGATGGATTTAACCCAGACCTCTTGATTGGGGTGAATTTATGATTTATTCAGTAGTCCGTCCATCATTTGTTTGTGTAGCACTTCTCTGAAGATGGCATGCAGCATATGTACAAATTCACAATGCCGAACTGTGTCTGCACACTTACGGACTGGAAAGCACTGCCTCCTTGTGCATCATTGAGCCCAAGTCTCGCAACTTAGCGCCCATGCAAGCACCCTTGCACCAGAGTGCAAGGGTGTGTGTGTGTGCAAGGGAGGTTTGTTTCTGTACAGGAAGGTGCCCCTTCATGCATATAATAAATCCAAGAATACCATGTTGTAACTTTCATGTGTGCTTCCTCGTGCAGCACACTGGAAAGATACAATATGGAATATTGAAAAATTTTTGTGTATGTACTAGAAGGGCCACCGTCCTGTACATATACAAACCATGTCATTTTGCTTTTTCAACGTGTGCTGCACAAGCCAGCTCACATGTAAAAAGCAAAATGATGAGAAAAAAGCATTCATTCACATTTAGCCAGATTACGGCCAGGATGTCACTGGTGTTAAATTGTGTGCTGCCATCTATCAACGCCGCACTTGTACATAGGGGGCAGTGTCAAATACAATGGGTGTTGCTGTGGAACGCCAACCGCAACACCCACTTCACGCCCCTTGCAGGCTAAGCCCAGCGTGAAAGGGTGCCTTATTAACAAGGAAGCGTTATTTCACATGAAGTGGATTAACGCTGCATCTGTCATGATGCTAGGCCCCTATTGACAACACAACTTCAACGAAAGTGACGTTGTGTTAGCAATAGGGTCTCGATGATATGCACCGTACTTACAATGTGTATCACTGACTGGGGATGGGCAAAGTTACAACTGTGAGACCAATGCATTGCTCAAACTTCACTTACCGATTTGTGCACACTTCTGACTTCCACAATACATCATCACACTGTAGGCAAAGGACATGTGATACACACCCATACTGCATACTACAACGTTGATCATTTGACCCAGACATCCATTACACCTCACTATGCCAATATATGATGTCCAAACTCACCAGTGGCATGTGGGTCCTCATGCTGTCGATGTCCCCCTGTGTGATTGGTGTCCGACCATCTGTGAGACAAGAAAATAAATATGTGTTGGTATCAGACTTAAAATCATGTGTCATGTTCCTCATACCAATCATTACCATAACAGAAAATGCTACGTAAGTGTAGTGTTGCGTTTCATCTTGGCTACATGATTGGGTCCACTTTGACTGCCATTCACATCAGACCAGTGAATGCTGAGTTGGTATAAACCAGACTGTAATGCTAGATAACATCCACATGATAGTAGTGTGAGACATCCACAAGGCTTAATTACTATATGCATCATGATGTTATACATGCTCTTTTTACGATTGCAGTTCTGCAGATCGCACAAGGCAGTTTCACAGAGGTTGTTGGTTAATGACAATCTGGATATGTCCGATTTACCTTGACCATTTGTCCCTATGAAAAAAAATTGTCACACAGCAACTATGTTCACAGGGCAGCATAGGTAATGACCACGGTTCCGGGCTTAGTATCATGGAAAATCAACTTGCACTGTCTTCCACTGTCCCCCAACAATCACCTTGGACCTTCACATGGACGGCCATATTATTTTCTCTTACCAATGACACTTCAATCAGCCTGTGGACTGAACTCTTCCTCTTCCCTTGGACCTGTTACCACCAAAGGACTCTGTCTGGCCCTCTAACGGGCATCTATGCAATGTAGGCTTGTATGGCCAAGCACTGGTCCAGTCTTCATCCTTTGAATGTAAATACAAATATTTAACTCACACAGATGTGTGTTGTTTGTGACCCATCAAGTATAGAAGTCTGTAAAAAGTGTATGGACACTGAATTCACCAGAAGAAACACCAAGGGAAATACGAGCAATGTACATGTTTTAGCTGATACAGATAGGCAGTGAGATGGCCGGGTATGTGTGAACTAGCTGTGCCCTCATTGCTACAAAACAATAACCTAGCACCACGTCCATTAACGAAAAATAATGTGTTTCAAAATGTGCAATTCTATTGCAAGCCACAAGTAGTGTCCCCCTTAAAAATTGCAAACAAATATCTCTTGGCATATCTACTCACACACTACGCGGTGGACAAAGCCTGTTGTGATTGTGCGCATTGCATGTCACATCCCAAGATGTTGCACACCCTATTCACAATGATGAAGCCACAGAAGGGCACATGTCTACCCTACACATATGGAACCGCAATGTCTGCCTCAGTGAAGTAGAGTTGCAAATAGGGACTCACCCCAAATTGCAAGGTGTCAGTCAGCCCCTCCCTGTAGACAAGCTATTCATACAAAAATTTGAGCCCTTTCATTCCATGACCACTGTGAGCGTATCAGACAATGTGTCTATGGATGTGTGGTGCACTGCACTCAGCATATAGTCAGATGCACAGCCAACATTTCAAGGGTGGCATCACTATGAGCCAATAGCAGAAGTAACGGCTGGGACAAGAAGTAACGGCTGGGACAAGTGTCTATGACACTGTCACTACAGGGAGCAATGCAACATTTCCCCCCTTGTGTGCAGCAGAACAGTGTGCCTGCACCAAAACGTTAGCTGGGACACATTCATAACTTGAAAAATGAAGGAAGTCACGAAATGCATTTAGGAGAAGTGAAGTCAGTATACCTAACTGCACTACTCCTAAATGCCATTTGTGAGTACCGTAAAATGTAAAGTCAGACTTTCTCTCAGATTACTTTTGTGAATCTAGAACACTGTTGTTCCATGTGCTGTTCTCAATGGACACAGAAATGTACTAAATCATGCATGGGCCTGAGTTTGAGCGTCTATGTTGTGTTGTAAATGGTCAACAATGTGCTGTCCAACTCCGTGAGTCACACTGAAGAAGTAGGACCTCATTTATGAAAAGTGACGCATCGCTGCGTGAAAGCAGCGATGCGCCACTTCTCAGTGTGCCCTCCTTGAGACACCAATGATGCTTCATATTTACAATATTACGCATCGTGTCGCAAGGAATAACAGGTACTTCATGTTGGAAATGGACCTTTTTGCAGGATTATCCCCAAACGTTTTGCTTCTTCCTCCTTTGTTTTTCCTGACCCAGTGTTGTTGGCTATAGGACTCTGGGCACTTTACCACTGTTGATCAGTGCCAAAGTGCATATGCTCTCTGCAAAATTGTTGTTATGATTGGTTATCCATGATTGGCTGGTTTGATTTACCTGTCAGACCCTAGTACAGTGCACCAGGAGTGCCCAGGGCCGGTAATCCAAAAGCTGCTGGTGGGCCTGCAGCACTAGTTGTGCCACCCACAGAAGCAGCCTGTTAAAGTGTGTCTAAGGCTTGCCATTGCAGAGCCTGTGTGCAGTCTGGTACTGCCATGCTGACTGGGCAAGTGCACCCACTTGCCAGTCCCTAAACCTTCCCTTTTCTTTATATCAGACACGCCTATGGTAGGCCCATGGGCAGGGTGCATTGTAAGTATAAGGTAGGACAAACCCTGATGTGTGTGGCATGTCCTAATAGTGACTGATGAAGGGTAATAGCCAGAAACCTGTCCCAGGATGCTTGTTTCCACTCCAGGGAGGACCTGGCTTGGCAGTTCGGTCTGGACTTTTCCCATGAGGCACAGGGTCAAGACTGATTTGCATATGGCTGGGTCTAAACTGGGGTGGCACGGTGAGCAAAAGAAAGATGGATTTAACCCAGATCTCTTGACTGGGGTAAATGTATGATTTATTCAGCATTCCGTCCATCATTTGTTTACCTAGCACTTTTCACCCTAAGTGGGATGAGTATGCCCAGACGTGGGTCCCTTGCTCACTGTGCTACTGGATTCAAGCTAGTCTGGTGGATGAAGGATAATACCCAGAAATTGGTACCAGGATGCTTGTTTTTGGTCCAGGGAGTACTTGGCTTGGCAGTTTGGTCTGGATTGTTCCCATGAGGCACAGGGTCAAGACTGATTTGCATATGGTTGGGTCTAAACTGGGGTGGTGCAGTGAGCAAAAGAAAGATGGATTTAACCCAGACCTCTTGATTGGGGTGAATTTATGATTTATTCAGTATTCCGTCCATCATTTGTTTGTGTAGCACTTCTCTCAAGATGGCATGCAGCATATGTACAAATTCACAATGCCGAACTGTGTCTGCACACTTACGGACTGGAAAGCACTGCCTCCTTGTGCATCATTGAGCCCAAGTCTCGCAACTTAGCGCCCATGCAAGCACCCTTGCACCAGAGTGCAAGGGTGTGTGTGTGTGTGCAAGGGAGGTTTGTTTCTGTACAGGAAGGTCCCCCTTCATGCATATAATAAATCCTAGAATACCATGTTGTAACTTTCATGTGTGCTTCCTCGTGCAGCACACTGGAAAGATACAATATGGAATATTGAAAAATGTTTGTGTATGTACTGGAAGGGCCACCGTCCTGTACATATACAAACCATGTCATTTTGCTTTTTCAACGTGTGCTGCACAAGCCAGCTCACATGTAAAAAGCAAAATGATGAGAAAAAAGCATTTATTCACATTTAGCCAGATTACGGCCAGGATGTCACTGGTGTTAAATTGTGTGCTGCCATCTATCAATGCCGCACTTGTACATAGGGGGCAGTGTCAAATACAATGGGTGTTGCTGTGGAACGCCAACCGCAACACCCACTTCACGCCCCTTGCAGGCTAAGCCCAGCGTGAAAGGGTGCCTTATTAACAAGTAAGCGTTATTACACATGAAGTGGATTAACGCTGCATCTGTCATGATGCTAGGCCCCTATTGACAACACAACTTCAACGAAAGTGACGTTGTGTTAGCAATAGGGTCTCGATGATATGCACCGTACTTACAATGTGTATCACTGACTGGGGATGGGCAAAGTTACAACTGTGAGACCAATGCATTGCTCAAACTTCACTTACCGATTTGTGCACACTTCTGACTTCCACAATACATCATCACACTGTAGGCAAAGGACATGTGATACACACCCATACTGCATACTACAACGTTGATCATTTGACCCAGACATCCATTACACCTCACTATGCCAATATATGATGTCCAAACTCACCAGTGGCATGTGGGTCCTCATGCTGTCAATGTCCCCCTGTGTGATTGGTGTCCGACCATCTGTGAGACAAGAAAATAAATATGTGTTGGTATCAGACTTAAAATCATATGTGTCATGTTCCTCATACCAATCATTACCATAACAGAAAATGCTACGTAAGTTTAGTGTTGCGTTTCATCTTGGCTACATGATTGGGTCCACTTTGACTGCCATTCACATCAGACCAGTGAATGCTGAGTTGGTACAAACCAGACTGTAATGCTAGATAACATGCACATGATAGTAGTGTGAGACATCCACAAGGCATAATTACTATATGCATCATGATGTTATACATGCTCTTTTTACGATTGCAGTTCTGCAGATCGCACAAGGCAGTTTCACAGAGGTTGTTGGTTAATGACAATCTGGATATGTCCGATTTACCTTGACCATTTGTCCCTATGAAAAAAAATTGTCACACAGCAACTATGTTCACAGGGCAGCATAGGTAATGTATAACACAAAAGAAATCCTGGGGTCTAAAGGTAAAAGGAAATAGGTGGTATGTAGGGTGAGGAGGGAAAGCCTAATGTACGTAGTGAAACTGGAGGAAGCTCCAATACCAAGGTCATGTAATCACCGAGGGTAAAACCCATCACATGGGATTTTCATCCCAAAGAAAATCTCAAAATCTCCCAGGGCAGGCAGCGCCCTTATGTGAGATGTGAGTCCTTTGTGCTATGATTGATATGCACCAAACAATGGAATAAATCCAAAAGTGAGCCTAAAGTGAGTGGGGATTGCAGTGCTGGTAGTAGTGAAAAAAGTGGGTGTTTTAAAACAAGTGACGGGACGGCCAGAGGACTTCTGTTAGACAATGCCGTCCCGATGTTAGATTAAAAAGAAGTGGGGGCAACACTAATCTGGTCTGATCAATGAAGCAACGTGAAAGAATGTGGTCGACATGTTTCAGCCATAACGCCTGACTAGGCTAGGCTTTCATCAGGACCTAGAAGCTACTGCAGGGAAAAAAAACCGCTTCAAGTCTATATTTATACATTTTTCCTATTAATCATGACTGAGCATATTGGTTCTATTTCCACACTGTCTCCTCTTTATCTGTTATCTAGGTGCTGTATGTTTCGCTGAAGAGACCTGCACTCTACAATCAAGTTGAGGGTGCTTAGCATATCCTTTGTCACGTTGTTTTTTTTCCCTGCAGTAGCTTCTAGGTCCTGATGAAAGCCTAGCCTAGTCAGGCGTTATGGCTGAAACATGTCGACCACATTCTTTCACGTTGCTTCATTGATCAGACCAGATTAGTGTTGCCCCCACTTCTTTTTAATAAGGGCGCTGCCTGCCCTGGGAGATTTTGAGATTTTCTTTGGGATGAAAATCCCATGTGATGGGTTTTACCCTCGGTGATTACATGACCTTGGTATTGGAGCTTCCTCCAGTTTCACTACGTACATTAGGCTTTCCCTCCTCACCCTACATACCACCTATTTCCTTTTACCTTTAGACCCCAGGATTTCTTTTGTGTTATATGTACTTCTATGGGGGAATCAATCCTGTGCGGTCTCTAAACTGGCTCCCTCCGACCCTCTGGTGCCCAACCGTTTCTTATTAGGCAGCATAGGTAATGACCACGATTCATGATGACAGCATTTTAACACTACCTTTTGGTCAGCACACAGCTCACATGAACAATTCCTTGGATAGTTCATGTACAGTCACCCTTGCCGTACACAAACAATATTCTGCATTACGCAGGTGTGACAGCTATGGCACTACAGTGCTAAGTTTTGCTCCAGCACAGTGGTTAACATAGACTAGAACCCTATGCTTGTCAATATGGTGCAGCGTTTAGTCTCGGACGCGGCAATATTATGCGTGAGTGCATTACATCTCCCACCTCATTCAGCAACCTTTTTTCACTGTGACACCAGTGTCACACATGTCTTAATTTTTTTTCTTTAAAGCAATCACGATTATATGTGGAGTTTGTACTTACCACCCTGTAGGCCAGTCATGACTCCCAAGTAGTCCAGGAGGTTCGCTTCACGGGCCAGCAGATTCTGCCAGCGGTGCTTCCACTGGTGCACGGTACGGTTCACTCCAAAGAACCGGAGCATCTAAAGCATTTGTTGTACACACTCAGTCAGCAAATGGTCTCAACCACTCAATACCTGAACTCTAGGCCAATGGTTTTTATATAAAAATATATGTTTGTTTTATTTTAGAACCAACAATAGGTATCAAAATATACTTCCTCATATTGCGAGGCTTTAGTTACATACTTTTGCAATATGCAATTGACTTTGGTAGGTAATTGAAATTGTGTTGCCTATTGCAACAACTTGTAACTAACACAATAATACATTGAGCTCAATGTGAGTTTGAAGTGATTTGCAATAGGTTACTTCCAGGATTCCTTTTCTAAGTCAAGGACTGGATCCTATATTCAGTCCTGTGCAAGGTCTTGGAAACATGTGAGTAAATTTGTTGTAGTTGCTGTTGTGATTTTCAGGCAATATTTTGCTATTTCAAAACTTGACACTTAGAAGAAATTTAACAGAAAAACTGACAATGATTTCCTATGGAAGAAAATTGTGTTATTGGTAAGTACGGTTGTGAGTGCTTTTCAGGGTCAGTGCTGGGCACCAAGATTCAGCAGTGGGATCTCTCCTAATAGCAGGTGAGTATTTCCGTTTTTGTTACTTGTTTGATTTTAGGCAAATATTTTAACTTTTAGAATCTCCACACTTAGAAGAAATTTCTGATGAAACCAATCAATGTTACCCTATGGAATAAAATTGGGTTATAGGCTTTTGGGTAAGTACTCGACTGGCAGAGTTAAGGTTCTGGCCACAGACTCAGGGTTACCCCAGGGTCAGGTTTGTACAGTTGTTACACCCTCTGCTGCACTGTGGCGGACGGGGCAGAGTGAGTTTGGCCCGATGTTATCCTATGGGAGGCAGGGGTTCCTGGTTGGTGGCTGCTGACTAGCAGGCCACGCGGCTGTGGGAGCTGGGCTCCTGGTCACTTGCTCAGGGCAAATGGGGAAGTAGGTAGCAGTAGAATTTACACTGCCAGGGCCACTCGGGCAGGTGGGTGCAGGGTGCCTTTGACCCTTCGTGCGCTCAATCAATGGCAATGGGAAAGCTTCAGGACGAACAAAGGCTGCCAGCTCGGGGTCGAAGATTCTTCATGTGCCCCCACCACTTTGGGAGGTAAATTGGGTAGTTGGTGGGTGGGTATGTACCCAGAAGTCGGACACAGGGGGCCGCAGGGCACCGGGGTGACTTTTGGTCTTGGGAAATCTTACCTTCTGTTGATTGTGGTTGGGGGGTCCCTGGTTCTGAGGCTGCAGGCGTCATCATGAGCGTCGAGGTGAGACCTTGGGGGCCAGATTCGGGGTCACACTCACCAGGGGGGGACGTCATCGGGGTCTTTGTCCACTCCGGCACAGGCCAGGCTTGTCCAGTGCAGAGTGTGCAGGGATTGCGGTTCCGGGATGATGCCAGGGGTTAGAAACTTGCTTTGAGCAGGGCTACTGCTCATGGGACTCCCAGATGATCAGAGTCACAAGGTAGCCAGGTCCTCCGGGGTTTGTGAGGTTGCTGGCCACAAGTGGGTCCGGGCTTTGGCAGGAACAGGTTCAAGGGTCGACAGGCCGGTAGGGCTGGGGCCAAAGCAGTTGGTGTCTTCCTCTTCTTAGCAGCTGCACAGCAGTTTCTTTCTTCTTGCTCTTCCTTGCTTTTTCAGAATCTGGAGAAGGAACGTTCAGGGTGCCTCTAAATACTAGGTTTAGTTGTGTTACAGGTAGGTACAGGGCAGGGACCAAAGGGTCCCTGCCCTGGGGTGGGTACACACATTATCCTGCCACTCACCTGTGGGAGTGGGCCAGTAGCCTAGTCCTGATTGTGCAGGGCCTCACATCTTCAAGATGGAGAGCTCCCGGAGATGGGTTTCACCTCACCTCCCCCACCTGAGGGTTGGGGTGGGCAGGCTGGCATATCCCCTGTCCTTATTTTGTGTTTCCGGCCAGTCTTCCTGCCAGAGTGGGAGTTAGAACCGGGGGGTTGGGGGCAGTTTTCTGGGTACAGCAAGTGGCATGGAGAAGCTCACGGAGTCAGCATGCCTTTGAAGCTTCCCCCTGGCCATCTTGGGGGAGGAGACCTAGCACCTCGCCCAGCATGTGCATTGTTGCAGGCCCAGGAGAGCGGGGGCTCTCCACCTTGGGGTCCAGCAACATGTCTGATGTGTGGCAGCCTAGGCAGCCTCGAAACGAGACGTGGATTGTAGGTTAGTTGTCAGGGGGCATCTCTAAGATGCCCTCAGTAGTGCTTTGTACATTGAATCACACACTGGCATCAGTGCGGGTTTGATGTGCTGAGAAGTTTGATACCAAACTTCTCATTCTTCAGTGTTCCCATTATGGTGCTGTGGAGTTTGTGTTCGACGAGCTCTCTGCACCATATACTCTTAAATGGCAGCACTGCACTTACCGTGCCCAGGAATGGACCTGAGTTCTGTAGGTGCAGAGGGATAATGCTGCTGTGCCCACAGCACTGTCATAGGGCACCCAGCTATAGGGGTGGATGATGTATGGCAGGGCAGTGTAGGTTGTGGGCATGCAACCCAGGGATGTGTGCCATGTCGACTCTTTGTTTTGCCTTGTACCCAGACACTCTGCCTGCAAGGGCAGTGTGTTTGTGTTAGGGTACATGGCCTCTAAGGGTGTCACAATAAGTGCTGCAGCCCTTAGAGGCCTTCCCTTGTCACAAGGCCCTGGGTACCTAAGGTTCCATTTACCAGGGGCTGACATGTGGCCAGGGTTTGCCAATTTTGATTGTTAGTTTTAAGGGAAGGAACATAGGCCCTGGGCACCTGAGTGGCAGGAGTCCAGGGCACACTCAGTCAAAGTCCATTCAGCAGTTCAGCAAAAAGTGGGGGAATACCATGCTTGAAAGATGGTACTTTCTCACACATATGTCATACATGTTGGGAGGTCAGAGTTGGGATATTGCTAGATTGTGCTATCTGATCAATGTTGTCAGTGCTATTTGGCCCATGTAATCTCGTGTGACCCTCTGTGCCCCTTCTTCACTGTCTGACTCCGGTTGTCTCATCTGTGCCATCATCGCAAGTGTTATTTAGTTTGGCCCACTGTGCCCCCTTCTGCCGGGTTTAGTTGTATTGCTCATTTACATTTCTTACCCTGTATTTGGACACATGTTTTTCAAACCGCCTCCGCTCTCCCTTCCCACCACAGTGTCCCCTGCTGAGCCACACAGCAACACGCACATTCGTACCGCCCACATGCCAGGCTGATCCTCCCACCTCCCCTTCCACTAGCGTACGTCCACGCTGGGTCCGCGCAAAGTGCAGGAACATCCTGGGTCCGCAAACGCAACTACACATGTTGCCACTACGATGCTAGCACACCCAACACCCTCAACATAGGACGATCACACACCTGCTTCCTGGCCGGAACAGAACGCACACAAGGACACCTCTCCAGCCGGAAATGCATTGTCACCAGCATCCAATCTGCAAATCCACCCACTGTGTTGGAAGCCAACTACCTCAGATGCATTGTCCCCAACACCCGCCACAGACGCCAACACACAAGTTAACTCTGGGACCTACTCAACTCAACCTCCCCAGACATGGTCTCCATGACAGTGACCTAATTGTAACCCTCCTCGGAACACTACCTCGCCATAGCCATCCTGTGCAGCTACAAGATCAACCACAGGGAATGCATCAACGGAGTAGGACTAGGAATTGCCATCGTCAACAGGAACACTCTCAGAGTCTCAACCAACAACGACAACATCCTCATCAGCGCCGAACACCTGCACTTCCAGATCCACACCAATCCCAACACCACCCTCAGAGTAACCCGCGTCTACATAGCCTCCAGACCCCTAACACAGTTCTGCAACTCCATCACCAACTTTGTCAGTACACACACCCTCATATCCACAGACTACATCCTTCACGTTGAGCTGAACTTCCACCTTGTGTACATTAACGGCATCATATCCACCACCCTGATCGACACCCTGGCCAACCTCGGCCTCATACAACTTATCACAACACCCACCCACCACAACAGCCACACGCTTGACCACATATTCTCCGCAAGCTCCCACGTCTACTCCAACCAGACGACCAACCTCCACTGGAACAACCATCGATGCATCAACTTCGCATTCCATGAAGACACCACTCGCCACCACACCCAACAGATCCACTGGCACTGCTGGAGCAAAGTCACAGAAGCACAGCTAACCAGCAGCCTTGCCTGGAGCACAACCACCGACACTGACTCCACCGCCCAGAACCTCAGACAAGGGATCGGCAACTGCGCCAACACACTCCCCCAGATTAAGACACACTCCAACAGACACACCAGAAAGTAAGCCATCTGGTTCAATGCAGAACACCAGGCCTCAATGCCGACCTGCCATGAGCTAGTGAAGAAATTGCACCGTGAACAGACACTGGACATCTACGCAACCCACAAAGACGCCACATGCAGACACCATCACCTCATCAGATACGCAATTGGGCCTCCTTCAAAGACCGCATTACCAACAACACACACACCAGCTAAGTGCTCTTCAACCTAGTGAAAGAACTCTCCAACACCAGCTCCAACACCAAACCCATCCCACCTTTGCAAGACCTGTGCCACTCCTTTGATACTTTCGTCCATCGCAAGGGTGCAGACATCCACAACAGCTACAACGCCGCGACTGCCACAAATCGAAACAAAAGGGGGTGGTGATGGACGGAGCATCAGAACCAATCAAACACTCACACCCAGTCAACAGATCTGAGTTTGATCCATCACCGTTCTTTAGCCCACTCTGCCACCCCAGTTCAGACATGGCCATATGCAAATCAGTCTGACCCTGTGCCTCATGGGAACAGCCCAGCCCGAACTGCCAAGCCATGCCTTCCCTGGACGGGAAACAAGCTTCCTAGGACCGGTTTCTGGCATTTCAGCCGTCTTCAGCCAGGCTTGCTTGAATCCAGTGGCAAAGTGAGCAAGGGACTCACATCTGAGCATACCCTGCCAACTTATGGCGAACAAAGCGGTACAAAAGGGGGTGGTGATGGACGGAGCATCAGAACCAATCAAACACTCACACCCAGTCAACAGATCTGAGTTTGATCCATCACCGTTCTTTAGCCCACTCTGACACCCCAGTTCAGACATGGCCATATGCAAATCAGTCTGACCCTGTGCCTCATGGGAACAGTCCAGCCCGAACTGCCAAGTCATGCCTTCCCTGGACTGGAAACAAGCTTCCTAGGACCGGTTTCTGGCATTTCAGCCATCTTCAGCCAGGCTTGCTTGAATCCAGTGGCAAAGTGAGCAAGGGACTCACGTCTGAGCATACCCTGCCAACTTATGGTGAACAAAGCGGTACAAAAGGGGGTGGTGATGGACGGAGCATCAGAACCAATCAAACACTCACACCCAGTCAACAGATCTGAGTTTGATCCATCACCGTTCTTTAGCCCACTCTGCCACCCCAGTTCAGACATGGCCATATGCATATCAGTCTGACCCTGTGCCTCATGGGAACAGTCCAGCCCGAACTGCCAAGCCATGCCTTCCCTGGACGGGAAACAAGCTTCCTAGGACCAGTTTATGGCATTCCAGCCGTCTTCAGCCAGGCTTGCTTGAATCCAGTGGCAAAGTGAGCAAGGGACTCACGTCTGAGCATACCCTGCCAACTTATGGCGAACAAAGCGGTACAAAAGGTGGTGGTGATGGACGGAGCATCAGAACCAATCAAACATTCACACTCAGTCAACAGATCTGAGTTTGATCCATCACCGTTCTTTAGCCCACTCTGCCACCCCAGTTCAGACATGGCCATATGCAAATCAGTCTGACCCTGTGCCTCATGGGAACAGTCCAGACTGTGTCCACACCCATTACCCACAGATTTGGTCCCACATGTGGAGTGTGTGTGGCAGTGGTGGGCCGTTTTGTGCATCATACCAGGCGCTGACCTCCTAGACTCTGCATGGGCGCTTTGATTTTAGAACTGGGGACTACATACTCCATGCAGCGATCACAGCGGATATTCGTGCGCATTGTAAAGGGGACCAAGCAGGACCTGAGCTTTCTTTAGGGTGCCAATACATATTGACAGCAGGTGTAAAGTTTAAGGCAGTCACATGCCTGTACATGCGCATGGGTCTCGTGGAGCTGCCCCCTTTGGACATACTTAATTGAAATGGGAGGTAGATGTAGGGAGAGAGATACCGGAAAGGGCTTGTGCTGAGATTGTAGAGTAAGCATGGAGGTGCACCAGGCACACCCGCTTCCAAAGGCTTCTTTTGAATGTTTTACATCGCCTTACCTCACACCGGCAAAAAGTCAATGCATGTTTCTACACTGACTCATAGGAATGCACAAGGGTTCAGGGAGAGGGGGCAAACTTCCCTCACCTGATTTGGGGGTGACCACTTTGGGCTACTTATTGGACCGTAGTGATGACACTATTGAAGGTGTTGACGGACAGGGAGGTGGATCTGTCATAGGGCGCTTGTATCCTACATTGCTTCCCACACACGGCTCAAAGTGGGCTTGCCTCAAGTTTATGGATAGGGGATTATTAGTGGCCATGAGGGGATATTACGATGCACTGGAAGGCAAGTGGGGCCATGAGTTTAGATCAATGGGAGTGCGAGTTCACCTAATGGGCAGAGTGTGATGGGATAGTTAGGCTACTACTGGTCAAGGGTACGGTGAGCAAGGGATCACTTGAGGCAGCTAGGGCATGGGACCAGTTCTTTGGACCATTGGTGGACAAAGACAGCGAGAGCGATGTCAACACTGAGCCAGGTGAGCTGGTACCAGGGTAGGGCCTTTATAGCCCGTAGATGTAACCATTCGACACCATTGTAGACATGCATGATGGGTGAATCTAAAGCGGCAGCCTGTACATTGTTTTGTTAGTGTTTACCTTCTGGATACCACAGATTACGCATTGCTAAAGCTATCAAGGAGTACAGAGTAACATGGGTAGTGACATGCCTTGAGGGAGTGTGAAATAGACTTTCGGATGGATTTGTGATGATGATGTTTGTTTATATGGCCTGTGTTGTAAATTGGTTGTTAATCCCCTTTTCACATGGTTCTTAATATTAAAGGTAGTAGAGGAGACATGTCATAGTAACAAGCCAAGGATCCTATGCTCAGAAAATTGAACATCATAGTGAGGGGAGAGGGACTAGGGGCCATAATATCAAGATCACCGTTAAAATTATCGCTGCTTTAGTGGCAGGTAACTGCCACTAAAGCGGCGGTGATGGGCTTGATGATATGCCCTTGTGAATTCCCATAGAAGTCCATGTTCTGGTGTTAACATGGGCTTCTATGGGAATTCACAAGGGCATATTATCAAGCCCATTGCCGCCACTTTAGTAGCAGTTTCCTGCCGCTAAGGCAGCGATAAGTTTAACGCTGATCTTGATAATCTATCCCTAGGTTGGTGCTGGCCCTGCGTAAAGAACCAAATTTGGCAAAATTCCGTAAAGGATTGAAGACTTACCTTTTCCCTCTGTAGGTTCCTCTTGGTGTCCTGGGGTAGTGGCTTTGTGTATTGTTTAGCGCTGGGACGCTCGGGCAGCCATGCACTTTAGAAATCCTTTTTCATTTCATTTCATTTCATTTCAATTGTTAGATTTGAAGATCTAGCTTTCGCAGACATGAAGAGTTTTTTAATTTGCAAGAGAAAATAGTACATGCCATGCGTTGACGTGGGGCGGGGTAGGGTGGTGGGTATTATGGACAGGGATATGTGTGAATGCAGGTAAGTTGACTTTGGATGACTGAATGGATTTCATGGTGCGCCCTGCATCACATTTTGCAATGGAGGGTACACGACTAAGGGGCATATTCTCAGGGACGGCATTACAAATTATTGGCACTTGAGCAGCAGAAAACTGCTGTGAACATGGGCTTCTATTGGAATTCTCCATGGCATATTATCATGCCCATTATCGCCGCTTTAGTGGCTGTTTTCTGCCACTCAAGCGGCTATTATATTAACGCCGTCCTTGGTAATATGCCCCATAATCCGTATTTTTGGTGTGACATTGCATGTGTTGTCGGTATGCAGAGTCACTCATTACTTTCTCATCTTGCTGTACACAGTGCTGCATAGCATGTACAGGCAAGGGGGCATTTTTGTAGTACAGGCATGAGGTTGTCACAATGTCCCCTTTGCCTCATCACCACACTTATCCAAATCTTCTTCAGAAGGCCGCAACTCCCATGTGCCAAAATGAATATGCAGTGTGAATGAGACTGGTCACGTGCACGAGTAAGCATGCCAGCAACAGGCTCAGCACACCTGCAACATTGCACATGTGTCTGGCTCGTGTGCAAGGTTGTGTGTGGCCCTCCAAGTCACCCTTGCTGGCCACGCACATCCTTGCACAAAAGTCAGCCACATGTGCTATTTTGCAGGTGTTCTGGTCTTGCTGTTGGCATGCTTACTCGTGCACGTGATCAGTCACATTCATACTGCATACTCATTTTGGCACATGTGAGATGCGGCCTTGTGGAGATGATTTGGATATGGGTTGTGATGGGGCAAGGGGTGCATTTTGGCAGCATGCTGCGTCTCTATGTGATGTGGCATTTGGTATGTGATGTGGCACTTATTTTGTGGTCTGATGATGTACCTGGACTGTGTTTTTCTGATGTTTCAGTGCACATTTCAATGTCTGTGTGTCCGTCAAAATGTGTCTAGCAATGTTTAAGTTGCATCACCTGAACCACAGTAATTGTGGGTATGCAATGCTATTTATTGTACATGTGTGCCATTGTGGCCATCCACCTCCGTCCACCCACTCCATAGTTTTTACTCACCCTGTGGTTGTGTCTGTTCACCTGCAGTAGTGTCCTGACCCGGCACTCCAACCACCGTCTCCTCAGTGATGACTTGCACCACCATTTCCTCCTGCTCATCCAGATCCAGCAGGGGCCCAGGGCTACCACCTCCAGTGGCCATGGCTGCCCTCCGGTTGGCGGCCATCTTCTCCTTAGTGTTCTTTTTGCTGTCGTTCCAGTGCTTCTTTACCTCCTCCACGGTCCTCCTCTTCCTCTCTCCCACAGCATTGACCTTTGCTGTGATCTCCTCCCAGATCTGTTTCTTCCTGGACAATGGCACTGTACTCCGGATAAAGAGCTCCTGCTGGTGTTCAGCCACCAGGCCATACAGGACCTGATTCTCCTGGTGGCTGAACCTGGGGTTCCTCCTCCTCTTTGCCTTCCCCTGGCTCTCTCCCTGCTCCTTCTGGCTGGCTGTGGGGTTTGCTGTGGTCTCCGTGCTTGGCCCCACTTCCTCCATGTCTCTGGTCTCTTCTGGGTTCTCCATTTTGTTTTTGTTTTTTATTTTTGCCTGGTTGGGGGCCTTTTATAGTGCATTTTCCCTCTTGCTGCGTGCAAAATGTAGGCCTGTTGGCAATTGTCGAGCTGAATTTGGAGATAATAGGTTTAGCGCGACTTTTCGCGGCTTAGCGTGCGTTTTGTTATCGCCGGCGCTAACATTTTATCGCCACCCATTGGCGCCGGAACTGATTGTTATCGCTGGCTAGCGGCGCCTTGGTAATACATCTCTACTGCGGCGATAAAAAAAGGACTTCGCCGGCGATGACATTTTTTGCGCTAACAGCTCTTGGCGATAATTATCGCTATTTGTTGTTGATATCCCCCATAGTAAGTTGAACTTTAGCATATGGGCTCTCTTCCTGTGCTCTAGGGTTTTCCAGTGTAATTCAAAAAGGTTTATTTTGCCAGGCAGTTTAACACTGCACACACAGGCTGCAATGGCAGGCCTGAGATATGTTAAAAAAGGCTTCTTAAGTGGGTGGCAAAATGAGTGCTGCAGGCCCACCACTTGTAACATTTAATTTACAGGATCTGGGCACAGGTAGTACCACTTTACTAGAGACATTCAAGTAAATTAAATATGCTGATTTGGGGTGAGTCCATTTTACTATATTTAAAGGAAAGAACGCAAGCACTTTAGCACTAGTTAGAAGTGGTTAAGTGTGCAGAGACCTAAGGTTAACAACAACGATATTAGCAAAAATGGAGTAAGGCAAATGTTTGGGTAAAGACCACCCTAAGACAGGTTTAACAGTGTCTATTCATCTATTTAACTTCTCCATTAAATGCATCTCTCTCTTTACCTCACCTCTCTAGCTTTTTCGTTTATCCCTCCTATATCTCACCTCTCAATACTTTTGCCTCACCCCTAAACCACACCAATCTTCATCCACTCATACCTTATGATTTTTTTTCAACTCTCTCCACCCCATCTCTGTCTCTCTCAACCAAGCCTCTTACTTTACTTCATCAATCTCAACTCTCTTAGGGGCATATTAACAAGGAACGGGGAAAATTAACGCTAAGAGTGCTTAGCGTTTATTTTTTTAACGCCCGCTATCGCTGGATAATATCGCCTGGTTATCGCGTTATTAACAACGCTAACCACCTAGGCGATAAAAAATCCAGCGATAGCGGCATTTTGGGAGAATGCAACGATAAAACTACAAGGATAGGGATATCCTTGTTGATAGCCCATGGTGGACTTAGCCATGTAATCCACCTCCCATTGGATTACATGGGTAAATCTGAAAATTAGCAGACGTAAAAAAGCAGCACTAACCGTGGTTAGCGCTGCTTTTTTCTCTAACAGGGTTAGCGTGAAGCTTGATAATAGGAGAAATGTCGCTTAGCGGCATTTCTCCTATTATTTTGCTCTAGAACGCCCACTGTGCATATCATTAGAGATGCAAAGGGAAGCGTAGTGAAAAATTTGATTTTGCATGTTAGCACCCTGTTGTTGATAGGACGATATTTTTATCTCCGCTTCTTTGGCTTTTAAAGCCAAAAAATAGATAAAGCCCTTGTTAATATGCCCCAAAGTAACATACACCATGTTTTTTTCTCAACATTTACTTCTGTTTTCTATCATTACCTCCTTCCTGTCTCATCTCTCAATATACTTCTTTCTCTGTTTCATATTATGCTCTATATCTCACTTCTCTTTGTACCTCGCTTTCTTTATATATCAATCTTCCTGACATCTCTGTCTCTGCTTTGCCACTATCTCTACCTTTGTATCAACTCTCATTCCGCTTGTCCCTCATCTCTCCTCACCTGCCTTTCTATATTCCACTTCTCATTTTGCCCCTCTCTTAAACTCCACACTCTCTCTTTACCTTGTATCACTCTACAAATATCTACACATTTTTCATTTCTACGCATCTGCGTCTGGCAACATCTCTCTAGCTCTATCTGTGTCTATGTTACCTATTTACAATTCTACTGTCTTTATCTCATCCCTCATTTCACACACTTCTCTCTCTTTCTTTTTAAATCTCTAATCCCCTATTTCTATCTTCCTCCAGCTCTCTCTAAAACCTTTCCTATAGTGCTTCCTCTCTTCCTCTATGGAAATATTCCTCTTTCTACTTCTTTGCATTTCCTTTCCAGTTTTGTGTCGGAAGGTAGGATCTTCCTGCATAGTTACCCCCACTTTATGCCTGGGGCTGTGCTGGTTTTTGATTAGTTTGACTGGGATCCTGCTAATCAGGACCCCAGGCTATCTGCTTTCTCCCTAAATTGGTTATGTTATGTACTTAGGTACACTCCAGATTGGATACTGGGGTACAGTTGTCAGTCCCGAGTATATGATACCTATGTACCTAGGGCATGAGTACCCCAGAGGCGTCCCATAATCTGAAGCATGTATTATGCCACCCGGAGCTACAGGCCTACCATTGCAGCCTGTGTAAGTTGGTGCATGCACCACTTACTTAAGATATAGGTTTACTATATTTAAGGGTCACTGCACTTAAAACCTATAAGTCACCCCTCTCGCAGGCCTTTACAATCCTGAGGGCAGGGTGCTTGGTTCTAAGTGAGAGGGTGCTATTGCATGAGCAGAACACCGCTGCAGCCTACAGAGTCCATTCTCCTGGGTTGTCAGTGAGGCAGCCATTTACGAAAAATAGAACGGCATTATGCGACCGCGTGATGACCCACTCTAAAACGGCTGAAAGTAACCCTATCGTGTTTGGTGTCAAACATTTTGGAATCATACTCCCACACCGATAACCGGTGTGGGAGGTATGATTCCACCCCTCAGAAGCGAGCTTTGTGGGGTCCCTGGTGTTCCGGTACCAGCCTTCTAGTCCCGGACAACACTAAATGGTTGCTGCCAACCAGAAACACATTTCTGCCCTCCTGCTGCTGAGCCAAGCTCAAACAGGGGAAGGCAGAACAATAGGCATCCTGTCACAGGGAGGAGTGACCACCTCCCAGACAGGATTTAGTGTATTAGGGCAGGGTGCGTGTGCTTGTCAATGACCGAAAGTCTGCATGAGGGGCACATTTGGTGTTCCTGTGCATAGTCCAATTCAAACCAGTCCTGGGAGCTGTTGGCTTTTGCTTTGGAGCAAAACTGGACAAAGGACATGGGAGTAACCTCCTCACTGTCCAGTCCTTCCCCTAGGAGGGTCCCCTGAATGTGTCCAACCCTCTACCGTGGGTACTTAAGGGCTTACATGGCTGTAGGACCCTAGATTCAATGTGGACAAGATTCTGAACCAGATACCACTAAACTTCAACCGTCTGGGTACTCTGTACTTCGCTGGACTTCGTTTGGGCCTGACTTTGTCTCCCACTCAGTCTGCTGCATCGTCTGTGCCAGTGCCCCATTCATAATCCATGCAGGACCTGTGGAGCATCAAGGACGACTGAAGATATCTCCCTTAGAGTGAAGGAGTCACTCCCCTGCATCCGCAGGCATCACATCATTGCTGTCCAGTCAGCTGACCCTGAGCTTCTATGGACCATAAAGGCTTCAGCAATGCAGGTGGTGGGTTTCTACGTCCCTTGAGGCCCGAGCTGCTCTCTCACCAAGTTTGAGGTCAGAATCCCTCGTGGGGGCTGCAATACCCGAATCCCTGTGCACTGCGTACATTTGCAAGTGCATGTTCTTGCTGGCATTTCACGAACAAGTGCATTGGGCTCTGAGTAGCCCCAACATTTGCCACCATTTTCTACCAAGAACTCTGGCTTCCTTGCACCGAGTGCTCTGTGGGCTGTTGTTTGGTAAAATCGCTCGAGGTCCTCTCGCAACTCCTGTGCCTCTGGCCTGTGAGTCTACTTGAGGGTCAACTCTGCTATTCTTGGGCTCCCCTGGTTGCTCCAGGCCTGCCCTGACTTACCATGCTGTGGGGAGTCTCCTGAACTTTGCTGGTCCGAATCATATCTATCCTTGACCTTCTGCCTGGGTAACCATTGCCAAGGCTTTTTGGTGCTCCAGTCAGACACCGACCCCTCAGCACTCGACATCCTTTGTGGGACAGCTCGTATCCAGCTCCTGGTCATCCCCGACATCTCCTGGTTCCCGTAGCCGCAGAGTCAAGAACTCCATCAATGCACCTGAAGCACCCAACATCAGTGGGCATTCTTCTATCAAGCCCTTGGTCACTACTGAGTGACCCAGCCTCTGTCCCCTCTGCTTTCAGGTTCTTCACAATAAGAATCCACCTTTGGATTCCAATGGTCACTTTCCTGCCTTCCAGCAGCGGCCCTCCTTCAAAGTCCTCCATTGGGTTCGATCGCAGTTTCCGACGCCACTTCAGACCTATGCACCCGTCTTTCCTGGGATATGTGACTTGGGTACCTCGGTATTCACGGGTGGGGTGGCTCTCCAACCTTCTGTGTTTAATGGGGTTTCTTTGAAGTCCACTGGTAAGGGTCCTTAAACTCAAAAACATAAACCGCGGCTTTCCCATAGAATTGTACGGTACACGCAGTAGTGCTCCCACACTGCACCCGTCCTCCGTGGGGTCCCTACTTACTCACCTTGGGTGGTTCCTTGGTGTCCCACCAATTCTACAACCTCTCTCTCAACACTGTCTTGACTCGAGTCGTGGTTCTTAAACCACTATTTTAGTATATGGTTTGTTCCCCCCCCCCGGGGGCCCACTGTGTATTAGTGCTATTTACTGTCATAATCTGTGCTTAAGTATTGTGTGCTTTATGATTATCTGCGTGTAGGAGATACTGTGTCGTACTAGATAGTGTTATATTAATAAATACATATTTTTATAACTACTGTGTGGTTCTCCTTTCATTTAACCAATACTATAATGTTGAATTCTGGTAAAACAAGCTGCTTAACATTCCTTCAAGATTAGGCCCGAAGGCTGCTCGCCACAGCTACCACTTGGATAGCTTTCTAAGGTTATCTTTGTCCTCTTAAATCACCATAAGGGTTGTTTGGACTGGTGCAAGGTGCCTACTTAGTGGACAGCATATACCAGGCCAACTTCTCACACTATGTCACCTTTCTTTCTATACCTCACATCTCGCCCAACCTCTCCTTTCTCTTCACTTCCTCTTTCGACCTTCCTTCTCCCTCTTCTTCACTTCTCTCGCTATATCATTCTCATTCTCTCTCCATTGCCTGTCTTCCACCCTATTCCTCTTATTCGTCATAGTCACAGGCTGCAGTACAATCAGAGAGGAATATATATAAAAAAGGAGCGAAAATACGTTGCAGAAGAAAAGAATAAGGGAGAAAATTATCAGAAATCACCTACTGAACGGCGAAAATATTTACGGCAGTGCTTTACCTTTTACTGCTGCAGCGAGACGGTCAGGAATGAAGGGATATTCATTTGTGATTGTTAATATTCTGCAATTAAAGCTACAATTTCAAGTACAAGTGCATATGCCTTATTTTGATATTTAGCAGTAGTCCTATAAACACCCACAACGCCACCCATAGTGAGTTCTTCCTGCAATGAGAGGAGCAGGCTGGTTATATTCTGAATTCTAAATAAATGTTGCCAAACAAAGGGGCATATCAACAAGGACCTTATCTCCGCTTTTTTGGCTTTAAAAGCAAAAAAAGCGGAGATAAAACTATTGCCCTATTTACAAGTGGGTACTAACATGCATTAGTGCATGTTAACACCCGTTTTCCCGATGCCTCGCTTTGCATCTCTAATGAGATGCAAAGTGGGCGTCACTGGGCATTACTGCTTGTAAATTATCGCTGATGTGCACATCGCGATATTTACGAGGAGGCCCATGCATTTTAGCAGACGTTAGTTGCGGTTTTCGCCAAAAACTAACGTCTGCTAAAATGCTTACTTACCTACACTTTAGATTGGGGTGGATTATGCTGATACGACCACAGGGTCATATCAGCATGGTTATCGCCGTTTTCCATGGAACATCGCTGGAAAACCAGCGATGTTCCATGGAAAACACCGCTATCGCTGGAATAATTATCACCATTGCGCTATGCGTTGTTAATACAGCGCTAGCATGGCGATAATTTCCAGCGATAGCCAGCGATAAAAAATCTCACACTAAGCGCCGCCAGCGATAATTATCGCTGCCGCTTGATAATATGCTCCAAAGAAATCTAAGTATAAGGGAAACAAAAATGACTTATTTAATACTTTTTCAAGCATGTTTCACTTACTTGTAGTTTGGATGGAGCACACCAGTCAGCTTTACCTTTAGACTGCTTTTGTGCGCCTTGTCTCTGAACGTTTCATTTATCATAGAATATCGGGGCATATTAACAAGGCAGCGCTATAAAATTATCGCCGCTTTTGCGGCCATTTTCGGCCGAAAAGCAGCGATAATTTTATCGCTTTATCAGCAAGGTCATGCTATCGCATGAATCCTTGCCTTAGCGCCCTTTCCCATAACGCCCACCTTTGCATCTCTAATGAGATGCAAAGTGGGCATTTCTTCCCAAAATAACTGGAGAAATGTCGCTAACCGACATTTCTCCAATTATCAATGGGCACACTAACAAGCATAGCGATAAGAAAAGTCGCGCTAACCGCGGTTATCACTACTTTCCCTACGCCTGCTTTTAGTTTGACTTAGCCATGATATCCAATGGAAGGTGGATATCAAATATGCCCTGCCCTATCAACAAGCTATCGCCAAACCATTATCTCTGGATTTCCAGCGATAATCGCACGCTTGGCAGCGTGCGCCAGGAATTTTATCGCTTTTGAGATAAGCGTTGCTGATAGCACGCTATCTTAGCGATAAAATTCCGCGATAGCGGGAGATAATTATCCTAGCGCTAAGTGCGCTTAGCAATAATTATCGCCGGTTGTTGCTGATATGCCCCATCGTCTGGCACCAGTACGGTTTGAATTAGCTGAACATGGCTAAAACAAATTCAGAGTTAAACTAAAGAGAGGTACCCAAAATATGCCGCCCACCGCTTGTATTGCGCAGATATTTGCAAAGTGATCGGATTAAACAACAAATTGCATTAATTTAGGGTTGTTTTGTGTTTTTCTCTCATTCCACAACAAGATTTAGTGCCCCTACATAATTTTCTCCATCCCTTGTCTGGCTGTTCTACAGATACTGATTGGGTTAACTATTTTTATATGGTACTTATTGAATCATAAAATGTGTGCCTTGCTGATGATAAATCAAAGGCTACAGGAGTTAAAAAAATAAACCTAGGAAACATGGAATTATGTTCTTGTCTCCATTGTGTTTTGAAATGACGCAGCGACGCAAATAATTCTTAATCAGCTGCAGGCGACGGGTACATTTGATTTTAAAACACGATCTGCAGCTGGTAGCTGTAGTTCGTGGAAAAAATATATTCAAAGCAATTTCATAAAAGTTGCATAAACTAGCCAGCTGCTGTCCAATTTACTCTCAGAATGAGTGTTGTGATTGGAACCTGAATAGTATTACAGTTTTACAGCCAGTGTGGACGTGCTTGTTATGGCTCAGATAGTTTAGGGACTCTGAGGAGTTGTTTGTGTAATGGGGTTTGCTGTTTGGTAGCTGAGCCTGACAAATTTGGCCAGAGTGGATATTCAGCCTCAACAAACAGAATCTTAAGTATGCCACACAGCATGAAAGACTTTGATTTCTTACTGCTGATTCGGAGATGGTCTGCTCTTGAACCTGCCCTGTTTGATATTACTCAAAATGTATCTGCATTGCACATGCGACTGTAATTACAGATAAGCGCAGTGTGGGTCTACCTTATTTCAAACATAAAGCAAATGTAGTGATTACATGACACTAATACCAATATTGATGATAATATAGCAATAATAATAATAATAACAAGACAAAGAAAAAAGTAAAAACCAGAAGAAGACAAAGTAAGAGATGGGAGAAAAAAGACACACAAAAGTCGGCAAAACCAATAGGTCTTGGTATATTAAACACAGTTAATAGGCCTCACATGCTCACATGCTTTCTCAGTTCCACTAATTTCTATAATTCTACTAAGAGCCTGCCAAAGACACCAGATTGAAATAAACAGAAAACACAAAAAACTCACCCTCAAATGTACCATTTGCAGTTTGGGAAATCTACAACCAGAACCTTTCTGATGCAGGCTGCAGTACCTGAGGCTTTTACTAGGGGTCCCAGGAGTCAAACTCAACTCTCCTCTGTGGCAGGCTGTAGTATATTAAGGGCATATCAACAACAACCGGCGAGAATTATCGTTAAGCGCACTTAGCGCTAGGATAATTATCGCCGCCTAGCTTGGATTTTTATCGCTGAGATAGCGTGCTATTAGCAACGCTTATCTCAAAAGCGATAAAAATCCTAGCGCTAACTGCCTAACGTGAGATTATCGCTGGAAACCCAGCGATAATCTCACCAAATGTGGCGTTAGCTTGTTGATAGGGACTCACAAACTTAGCCATGATATCCTCCTTCCATAGGATATCATGGCTAAGTCAGTCCTGAAGCAGGCGTAAGGAAAGTAGCAATAACAGGGGTTATCGCTACTTTTCCTGCCGCTATGCTTCATAGCGTGGGGCTTGATGATAGGAGAAATGTCGCTTAGCGACATTTCTCCTTTCATGGCAGGTCAGGAACGCCCACTTTGCATCTCATTAGAGATGCAAAGCTGGGCGTTAAGATGTCGTACTATAAAGCAAGGTTTCACGCGTTAGCGTGACCTTGCTAATTAGGCGATAAAATTATCCCCGCTTTTCGGCCGAAAACGGCCGCAATAGTGGCGATAATTTTCTATCGCCTCGTTGTTGATATGCCCCTTAGATCTCAACTCATTGCTATAGGACCCTGGACAAAAGCGCAAATCCTTTCTGTAGGAAGCTGAAGGAGCTTAGATCACCACTCAAGGCCCCTTGAGGGAGATGCAGATCTTTTCTGTAGCAGGGTGCAGTACCTTAATCCTAACACATGGTCCCTTGAACCAGACACTAATACTTGCTTTAGCACGCTCAACTACTCTGGGCCATTAATAGAAGTCTCTCAGGCATCCACTACACCCTCTTCCATCTGAGGATACCAAAGAATTGTGAACTGAGTGCATGTCTTTGAATGGCTTCTTATATTGTAATTGGAAAAATATTGCCATAAAACTTTATTGCTCTTTTATTTTCAGCAGACCAGATCATAGAGAGTGTGTGGCTTCAATTCTAATTTGCATAGTCTCTTACATGAGTCTAATGATTTTTGCTTTTTTTGTGTCTTAAATAAATACGCCAATGCTAAGTTATAATTTACGATGATGATCAATTTCAGTGCTATGAAAGCACTGGTTATGACCTACCGTATTGCATCACTCATGACATGGTTAGTGACACCATTGATGACATCACTGATGACATCTCAAATGATATCACTGATGACATTATCAAATGAGTGTATGGGCCTTATTACAAGTATGGGTGTCCTAGGGCCTCCATACTGACAGTGGAGGTCCCACCAGCACCACTACTGCTGGTCTGCCTGCAGTATTTTGAGTGTGGTGGTCAGACTGCTACAGGACCGCTGCCTCTGCCAGAATCCAGGATCCTGTGGCAGTGGTGCAGTGGTAATGGGCAGAAATATGCTGGTGATGCCGCTGTGGCACCTATGAGCATATTCTGAGTTGCTTTTCCACTGCCCATTTCATGGCAGTGAGGCTGCCATAAAAAGGGTGGTGGAGATGCAAGTAAGTGGGCCCTAAAAGGGCCCACTGCCGCTTCTGGACCTGGGGGTACATTCGAATGGTCACACTTTGTGCCCCCCTGGAATTGCACCCCCGTTCCTGCACAGTGTAGCATACATGATGTGGCACATGCCGCACCATGCAGGAACGTGCTGAAGGCACTGTCACTGTGGCAGTCTGCTGTTAAGGCTCTGCTATGAGCCTAGCACAGCTGCCGCCATGGGAACACTGCAGCACTGCCAACACGCCCTGGATTAAACTCTGTTGGGCGGACGCACCACAAGATTGGCAGTCCTCCTGCAATGGCATCAGTGGCAAGGCTGCAGGGGGGGTGCCAAACTAGTTAAAGGGTGTATCAATGGTGAGGGAGTCGCTTTGTGGGTGAGTGAGTGGCTTTGTGAATTGCTGGATGAATGTGTGAGTGGTTGCATGGGTATGTGAGTGGGTGTGGCAGTGGCTGTATGGGTGGATGAGTGGGTATGTGATTGGCTTTATGGGCAGGGGTGGATGTGTGAGAGTCACTGTATGGGTGATAGAGTGGGTGTTTGAATTGCTGTATCAGTGAGTGAGTGGGTATGTAAGTGGGTGTATGGGTAAGTGAGTGGGTATATGAATGGGTGTTTGGTTAAGTGAGTTGGTGTGTGAGTGGCTGTATTAGGGAGTGAGTGTCTGTGTTAATAAAGTTATAGGTGAGTGAGCAGATATGAGAGTGCTTGTATGGACGTGTGAATGAGTATGTAAGTAGTTAAGTGTGTGTGTGAGTGAGTGCTTGTATTGTTGAGTGAGTGGGTTTGTTCAGAGGCTGTATGTGTGAGTGAATGGTTGTGTGAGTGGCTTCTATTTCCTAACTTTAACGTCCCTGTGACCATTGGCATTTTCAGTGAATTTCTAAGGTTTTTTAAAATCTATTTCCACACTATTTCATCCCTGTAACTTTAATTTTTTTAGTGAATTTCAACTTTTTAAATGTTATTTCCTAACTATAACATCCTGTAAACTTTGTTTTTTTAAGTACATTTCTAAGATTTTTAAATGGTATTTCCTAACTGTAACCTGTAACCTTTAGGGTAAGTGTGTGAGTTAATGCATGAGTGTCTGAATTTATTTATTTTATTTATTTATTTCTGACATTTATTAAGCGCGAACAAATACCCGTAGGCGTCTCGGCGCTAGACTGTGGCAGCTGTCTCTCCCCAAGGTATGGATAGCATCTGAGGGTCAAGGGCAATGTTACTGGTTAAACAACCAGGTTTTCAGATTCTTCCGAAACTGAGAAAGTGAAGGGCTGGTTCTAATATGTTGTGGCAGAGTATTCCAAATCTTGGGAGCCGCAACTGAAAATCGGCGGTCACCCCAGGAAACTGTTTTGGAACGTGGAACCACTAATTGGTTAAGAGTTGTGGATCGAAGTTGTCTAGCCGGTCTGTAGAGTATAAGCTGGTCCTTGATCGTGAAGTGCCTTATAGACTATACAGAGGGATTTGAACTTGATCCTGTTTTGGATCGTCAGCCAATGGAATGTCCTGATAGTATCGGAAATGGGTGCAAACTTTGGTGTACTAGACAGCAGGCGAGCTGCTGCGTTCTGTATTGTCTGCAATTTTTTTGTTACTTTGGTTTGGGCATTTAAGAAGAGGGCATTGCAGTAATCCAAGGAAGAAAGTACCAAGGAGCTGACCAGTGTTTTGGCAGCGGCATCCGGGAGGAATGGAATGATTTTCCTTATCATTCTGAGCTTATGATGGGCTGTGGCTGCTAATTTGTTTGCGTGTGCCATGAAGTTGAGATGATCATCAAAAATTACTCCCTGATTCCTGACCTTAGGGGTCGGGCTAGGAGGGGTGCCAAAGGCTGATGGCCACCAGGATAGAGGCCAAGTCGGGGAGAGGGATCCAAAGATAACCACCTCCGTTTTATCGGAGTTAAGCTTCAGGCAGTTACCTGCCATCCACTCTCCGATCGCCCTCATTCCATTTTGGAAGCGCTCTGCCACTTCCAGCCCGTCACCTTTAATGGCCAACACCAGTTGCGTGTCATCAGCATATGAGGTTAAGCTCATCCCGTGTGCTTTGATAACACATGCAAGGTCCGACACATAGATGTTAAATAGTGTCGGACTGAGGGAGGAGCCTTGAGGAACCCCACACGGAAGTGACAGCTTGGCCGATTGATATGTCCCCAGTGTGACCACCTGTGTTCGGTCGGCTAGGAAGGAAGAGAGCAAGTCTCTCGCAGTGTGGTGAATGCCCATCCTTCCGACACGGTCCACCAAGATCTTGTGGTCAACCGTGTTGAAAGCTGCCGAGAGATCTAGCAGTACAAGTAGTGCTGTCCCTCCCTGATCACGGATAATTCTGATGTCGTCAGCTGCCTTGATGAGGGCGGTTTCCGTACCGTGATATTTACGGAAGCCAAACTGTGTATCATCCAATAGCTGATGTTTCTCTATATGCTCTGAAAGCTGCTGGTTCATGGCTTTTTCCGCCACTTTAGCTAGGAAAGGGAGGCTTGCTATGGGCCTGTAATTCTTAAGTTCCTCCTTATCTAAAATAGGTTTCTTCAGCAGGGGTTTAACCAGTGTATTTTTTAAGCAATCTGGATAGTTCCCGGAACTCAATATTGTATTGCAAACATGTGTGATGACCGGCACAGTAGTGTCCATCACCATGGAGAGAACTGAGGAGGGGCAGGGGTCCAGAGCCGATCCCATTTTTATAGATGTAATAATGATTTTTATTTGATCAGTGGTGAGAGCCCTAAAACTGGACAAGATGTTTCCTGAAGAAGTGTGAGAGGGAGAGGCTCTGGTGATGTTAATTTTTGAAGTAAAGGCTTGGTATATGTCATTGACCTTGGAGAAAAAAAATTCAGACAACGCGTCACAAAGTGATTGTGACGGGGGCGGATTTAAGTCTGGTACATTACCTGATAATTTGTTCCGAAAAGAATGTTTTTTTGGCTGCAACAATCATAGTTTTGTAGGGGGCCAGTGATTCTTTATATATGATCTTGCTTTCGGCGTCATAGATTCTGCGCCATAGCCTTTCCCTGGTCCTGCTCAATTGTTTTTGAGTTCTTAGTTCTTCTGTATACCACGGAGCGGTCGGTGTGCTTCTATTCCTAGAATGGTGTTTAGTGGGTACTAAGAGATTCGTGGCAACACCAAGCCATTCATGGAATTGACGAGTGGCGTCATTGGGTTCATTGGATAAAACTGGGCAAGTTTTGTCCAGTAGTGTTTTTAGTTCAATTTGGTCTAGACTCTTCCATACTTTGAAGGAGCCTGGCTTAGTGGATATGACCTTCTTCCTCAGTGATTCCTTAATTGTCAGGCCGCTAAATATGGCAAAGTGATCCGTCCATGGCAAGGGTAGAATGTTTAATATGTGCAGGCCCTCTACGTTGGAAAAAATGCCATCCAGCGTATGTCCTGCCTGGTGGGTGGGGGAGGTAACCAATTGCCTAAGGCCCATAATTTCTAGGTCTGATATGAGGGCGGCGGTATCCCTGTCATTTGCTTGTTCTAAGTGAAAGTTCATGTCACCCAACATAGTCGTAGACTCTTCGGTGGCTATCGATTTGGTAATTGCGCTTAAGTCGGTCAAAAAACCTGCTTTTGTCCCGGGGGGACGGTATAAAAGAACTCCCTTAAAGTTGAATAGGGCTGTGAACTTTATGTTAAATTGCATGGCTCTGTGAGTGGGTGTGAGAGTGTCTGAGTAGGTCCATCAGTGGTTATGTGAGTGGGTCTGGGAGTGGCTGCATAAGTGTCTCACTGGGTGGTTGATTGGGTCTGTGAGTGGGTGCATGAGTGTCTGAGTAGGGTTGTTAGTACCCCCACGAGCATGTGAGTCAGTCGATGAGTGAGTGCATGAGTGTCTGAATGGGTCTGTGAGTGGGTGCATGAGTCTCTCAGTGGGTCTGTGAGTGTCTTTGAGAGTGTCTGAGTGGTTCTGTGAATGGGTACATGAGTGTCTCAGTGGGTTTTTGAGTCGGTGTGAGAGTGTCTGAGTGCATCGTTGAGTGTGTGCATGAGTGTCTAAGGGGGTCTATGAGTGCATGTGAGAGTGTTTGAATAGGTATTTGAGTGGGTGTGTGAGCGGGTTTGTGAGTGGATATGTGAGAGTCTGAGTGGGTCTGTGAGTGGGTGTATTAGTGTCTGAGTGAATCTATCAGTGAGTGTGTGAGCAGGTGTCTAAGTAACTGTATGGGTGTGTCAGTAGCTGTGTGTGTGACATGGCCACAAATAAACCACACCTGCAACTTAATCCAACAAGATTCCACAGTTTTGCACAAACTATCCACCTAAATGCAATACTTTCTTCTATTTTATTACTGAGTCCTACCTCCTTGGGTAAATATCCAGTATGTATTGTACACTACAGCTGCGTAATGAAGCACAAGGAGATGTCACCAGTGAATTTTTATGTGTTTTGATAATGTGATAGTTCCTGGTGCGTCTTTATCTAGAAATATGTCATCACAGAAATCCTCCTATAGAGAAGACAACAAGACTACAAAGCGGTAAGTCTCAACCAAACAAGGGTCTTTCATCTTAACTACATGAAGCAAGTGCTTCTTTGTCTGGTGGATATGTCCTCATATTCCTCAGCATGAACAATGCCACACCAAAATCAGCTGGTAATGCACTGGGGGGCCATTTGTTAAGCTGTCCATCCTCCTGGCAAAAGGCAGAAATATCTTTGCATACTACTAAGGTGGGCAGGGCCAAGTGGTGAAGAGTACAAGTGAATAGTACAGTTGAATACTTGTAGCAATTTAAAGAGAGAACCATGAACTCTGCTGTCACCAGGTAAGGACAAGAAAGAACCCACTCATCACGGTTGCTAGAGATTTAGCTCCAATAGCTGAAAGACACATTCACCTCCAGGAACCATTTCAGATCGGCTTTCAATATGGAATTGCAGAGAAAACACACTTGCTTTGCATTTGCCAACCCTGAATTTGGAATAATTGGTCCTTTACAGATGTGGAGCTTCAGCTGGGAGACCTGCTATGTTTATATTTGTAAGTGCTTCCAGTTGAGGTTTAGTTTCAGTGAAATAAGTATCAGGGTCGGAATTGCCCCAGGGACCCCATCGCCCTGGGCCCGACCACAACTTAATGGGGGAGAGGGGTGCACGCCCGTTCTCCCCAAGCTGATTTTGGCCCCGGAGATCCAATCTCCCGAGGCCTTGCTGAAATTTAATGGGGAATGGAAGCCACAAGGCACCCTTTCCCGGTCTGATTTTGGCCCTGTAAACCACATCTCCTGGGGCCCGGCCACATTTGAATTGGGGAGAGGGGCTGTATGGCTCCCTTCCCTGGGCTCATTTCAGCCCCGGGAACTCCATCCCCTGGGGCCCAGCAACAAATCAATGGTGGCCCTGGTCCCACCCCGGGCACTCAGTTTTCATTTTGGGGACCGCAGGCGGAGCTTCAAGCCCCCCACAGTCCCAGACGGCTCAGTGACTCATGCTGGAGCCAGAATTGCTGTCGCACACAGGGAGCTGCTGGAAATGCAGCTCCCTGAAGGCAAAAAGCAATAGTTTCTCTTTCCCTGCCCGCTAGTCTGCAGGCAGGAAAAGAGATGAAAACTCCGCTTTCATCAAGCAAGAGAGGTTTGACAGCTCCCACTTGCTGGAAGTGGAGTATTTGCTGTAGCTTGGTGGGAGCAGACAGAGCTACTACCAAGCTAAAGCCAGCTCTGGGGGGTGGCAGTCCCCAGAGCCATATATGGCTCTAGGAGGGTAAGCTATAGGGACCCCCTACTTTCTTGTACACAGGCTGGCCCCAGCGAGGTGGTGTTTCCTGGGGCCATATATGGCCAGGGAGGGGGGCACCACAGCCCAACTCCTTCATTTTAAAAATGCATTAGGCCCTGTAAAGGTGGGGGTCCTCGGGCCCAGGGCGTCCAAGAGGCCCCACCATCTATTCTCAAATTTAAAGATCCAGGGAGGTGGTGTTCCCAGGGTATGGAGGGGTCCACGCGCCCCCCACATTGATATAAAAATGAGCCTCTCGGAGGTGGTGGTCCCCGGGGAATAAATAAAGAAGGGGGGCCATATGCCCACTATCCTTAATAATTAAACTACACAAGACCCCAGGGAAATATTAAAAGCAAGCGGGGAAGACCGAGCCTTTTTTCTTTTTAAATTGCCGGTGATATTGATGAATTTCACTGTGAAATAAAAAGAAAATTGCTTTTTGCCCTGCTGGGGTCGCTCTGGGACCCCAGGAACAAGTCTAGGGGTTCAGGGTATTCATACCCTGGCCCCTTTTAATTTTTTTGCAATTTTATTTTTGGGAGTCAACTGAAGCTGAGTCCCAAGATGGCTACCAACACTTCCTAGATTAAGTATTGGCAGCCAATCCGAGCCCTGCAGATTTCTGCACAAGCTCATTATTATTTCAAATGCTTCACGACCCTAGATTTGCCAAGTTGGATTTCCTTTAGTTTCTCACAAACTACTGAACAGATATACAACAAAAAAAAGAAAGCGTAATCTGCTACCTTTCTTGACAATTCAGTTTAATTTCATCCAGTGGGTCAGACTGCAGACATGTCTAAAGAATTAACATGAAAAACACACTTTTTTTGGACCCCCTCTTTTTCTCAGCCCCCACTTGACGAATCGTCCTGAAACTTTCCATGCACAACTAGAATCACCAGAGCCAAGTCCCTGAAAAAAAAAAGGAAAAGGGGCAGTAGAGAAATAATCTGATCCCCTTGGCCTCTTGGGGGGGTTTCCTCAGGACCCCGCCAGGTCAAGAAAGCATTTATTTATTTTTTCGGTGGAAGTCGGGAAGGATCCGTGGCTCCCGCCGCGAGTTTGCAAAAAAAACAAAGCACGGGCTCCCACATTTCGTTAGTAATCGGCACCTGGGTGAGCCAGGTCCCGGGGGCATGATGCTGATAAATGAGGGGGGCATGGGCTCTCCCTCCTGGGCCTTTTTAATGCCCCAGGGAACACCACCTCCCTGGGAATTATTCATTTTAAAACTGGGGCTCCTCAGATCCCCCGGGATCCGGGGAACACCACCTCCATGGGGCCACATGCCAAAATGAAATTGGGGGGGCGATTGGACCCCCTGTTCTCCGGGTCCATCCCCTCCCCAGGGCTAATGCATTATTATGGGGGAGCCTCTCAGACCCCCTGAGGCCCTGAGGACACCACCACCAGACACCATCTCCATTTTAAATAATTAGGAGAGGGACCACCAGCCCCCTCTTGGGCCATTCTTTGCCCCAGGAACCGCCACCTCCCTGGGGCAGGCCCTATACATAAGAAAGAAGGACACACAGCCCCCCTGCTAGAGCCATAGGTGGCCCTGGGGACCCCACCTCCCCAGGGCCAGCTCCTGCTATTTCCCAGGGTGCCTTCCCCTGGGACATAGCTGTTTGCTGTGGCTTGGCAGGAGCTTTACTGCTCCCACCTAGCCACAACAAATGCTTTGCTTCCAGGAAGCAAGAGTATTACAAATGCTCTTGCTTGCTGGAATCAGAGCAGAATTGCTTTAAGACACAGGGAGCTGCCTTTCCAGCAGCTTCCAGTGTCTGAAAGCAATGCTGGCTTTTGCAGGAGGCAGGAGGTTGACAGGGACCGTGAGGTAATGAGGCCCCCCGCAGTCCCAGTGAAGACTGGGTGCAGCAGACATGACCTGGCATTAGGGATCTTGGGCTGAAATTGGCCCATGGAAGGGGGCAGCACGGCCCCCCTCCACCATTTGAGAAAGCTGGGCCCTGGGGGGTGGAGTCCACAGGGCCAAAATCCGCCTGGCAAATGGGGCCATGTGGCCACCCTCCCCTATTAGAAGTAGGCCAGGTTCCGGGGGATGGGATCCCTGGGGCTGAAATCAGACCATGGAATGGGGGCCATGCTTCTCCCTTTCACATTAATACACTTTTTTTTAAAAAGGGCTATTTCCTAACTATGATATCCCAGTAACCTTAGTTGTTTTCACTGCATTGCAAAGGATTTTTTAATGTTAAATAGGATGCCCATCTCAATGCACAGTGTGGGGCGATTGAACACAGGGCCTCACCTTTAATTTTGCTGTCCCTTCCCAAGCTTGCTGCTCCTGCCCCCCTCTTCCATGCCATCCATTGTCCAAGTCTATGACGCTGTCCCCTCACTACAGCCGTATATGGCATTGTTCAGCCACTGCCCTTCCTGCCTGCAGTAAACAGTTAGCTTGCTGCCCAATCTACCTCCTCCCTACCCTCTGTTATCCTAGTCCATGCACCAGTCCCTTCCCTCCTACCCTGCATGGTCTGATGTGCTGCCACTGCCCTTCATTTAGCTTGAGGTCCCTACCCACTCCTCCTGTCCTCCATTGTCCAATTCTCTGCCCCATCTTTGCCCTCCTGCTTAGCCTCCGTGCTTAGCTAGCTGCCCCTACTCTCCTTTCACCTGCCTTTAGATGTTTGTGTGCATGCCTGTAGGAGAGTAGGGTCTGCTATCCTATGGTCACCCCAGGGAGTGACCACCTTGCTAACGCAAGCACCATCCAGCAAATCAACGTCTGCTTTGCCGCCGCCTCCCGCCGGAGCCCGAGCCCAGAGACTGACAAGACCTGGACCTCCAGACCTCTCACCGCCCGATCCACAGTCCCTGAAAAGAAGGAACCCGTGGAGGCACCGAGACACGTGGAGCCAGCCATCTTGAAAAGACCACGACAAGCTGCAAGCGCAACAACCGAGGCTCCCTCCAAGTTGTGCTTTGGGTCCTGAGAAGCCCAACACCCGAGCAGCACTTGCACCAAAGGTGAGCCCTCCAACATCTCCACGATCTGCGTGGGGCCCCTCTGCATTTTGCCACTCGACGTGCCTAACCGGTTGCTGGCCCGTTGGCTAGTGGCCATCTTGGCGACGAACTTCAAGAACTACACCACTGGTCTGGTTGCTCCAGACTGGCCCTTGCTCCCCTCCAAAGGAGCAGTCCCTCTGACCTTGCTGGTCAGAGCCATCAGCTTATTTTGTTTTCCACAACAATTGCTTTTGCCAAGGCTTGCTTGCTTCGATCAAGTCGCCGACACCGCCGACAGCGAGAGCCTGCGTGGGACAGCTCGTGACCTGACTCCTGGACGTCGTCGACCTTCAGGGACCACGTGGCTGCAGAGACAAGCTGTACCTTCCCTCCTGTTTGCACCCGACATCGCCTGGTACCCACCTGGTGCCACGCTGGTCACTGGCTAGTGACTGTGAACACTGTCCCCTCTGCTTACAGGTCTTCTACAACTCCGATCCACCCTTGGATCCACCGCATCTCTTCCGGGCCGACCGCCTGCATCACCTTTGTCTCCAGGCTCCATTGAACATATAGAAGAAACCCGACGCACTTCGAGACCTATGCACCCGCTTCCTGTGGGTGAGGTAAAGCTGGCACTCCGGTGCCCAAGTGTAGAGTATCATCTCTAGTGTTTCCAATCTTGAGTTCATAGTCCATCCGGAAGATCCTTTTTGCAGTAACTTTGTAACTTTTACGCACCCATTGAAAACCTATGGGAGCTCGCGTGTGACTATTTGCTCTGCACACGCAACCCGTGGACCTCCTGGTCACTAACTAAAGTTAGCTCCTTGTAGGCCCAGCGATTCTAGAGGCCCTAGGCCTTTTCCCTTTTCTGTTCGTGGTACTTATACCACTATTTTAGTATATGGTTCGAGTGGCCACCAGGGCCTATCCATATAAAGTGCAACTTCTGTGTATTCTAACGTATTCTTGTTTAACGATTTGTGCTCCTGTGCTCATAAAGAGTCTAGGGGTTACTTGGAGAAATAAATACATATATATTTTGAATATATATCTGTGTGGTGTCCTTTCATTGGTTTAAAAGGGGGTTACATTTGGTAAAACAGCCTGCTTAACACGCTTTAACGAGTTTAGCCTCAAAGACTGCTTAGCCTACGCTACCACTAGGGCAGCTAGTCCGAAAAGGTTGACTTACAACCCCACCATAAGGGTTGCTTGGCATGGTACAAGGTGGTCACTTTAACTAGTGAACATCATATACCAGGCCAACTTCTCACATTGGTGAGCAGCGGTTGGATTTGAGCTTGCTGTGTTTTACCATTGTAATCTCTCGGTTACCAATTGAAAGATCACATAGGTACCTGTAGGTACATATAAAACAAGATAGATATACTTAAGTTCTACTGAACTTAGTTGTTGTAGAGAAAAGGGAGTAGCACACCCTGACTACAACTACTAGATAGGTTTAGTAGGTAAACCCAAGTGTAGGTAGATTGCAACACATCCACCCACACTTAAGAGCAATGGAGGGGGCAGAGGGGTCTAAGGTACCCATCTCTGTCGAGAGTGACCCCCAGAGGGCACCAACTCTCTTTGCTACCCTAAATCAAAATGAGCTCAGGCAGTTGGCAAATATTAGGGGCCCTAAACAGCCCAAGAACCCTACCTCTGCTGAACTCAGGGAGCTTTTACAAGCTGATGAAGATCAGAGAGCTATCAAGAAAGCCTCCCAGCTAGGCCCCTTAGGGACTGGAACAGGAGGCCCCCCTTCTGAAGATGCTACTGAGGTACCCCTTTCCAATAGTCACCCCTTAGATGGGATTCATACTACAGAGGATGAAAGTGAGAAGGGTACTGATACAGAAGGTAGTGAGGATGAAGGGAGAACTAGCCCAGTGCCAAGTGTTATACGTGGCCCAGCTAACCTAAGGCGATTGGGGACTGACAATGGGATCATCCCATTGGATCTCCCCAGTGGACTTAACCAGGGGCTTGGGGGGCAAAGGAATCACTCAGGTGAATCTAATGCTTCTCATGCCTCTAGAGGCTCTCAAGGTCACTCCAGGAGAAGGATGACCACCCCTCAGAGGAGGGAGCATGAGGCCAGAATGCAGGAAGCCCAGCTGAGAATCAGGAAACAGGAGCTAGAAGTAGCCCTGATGGAGGAGAAGCTGAACAAGGCTAGGCAACCTAGAGAGAGTGGGTCTATACCCACTGGTGGCAGCACTGTCCCTAAGGACAAAGATGGGGTCTTTGACAATAGGAACCTGTCCAAGGTTGTGCCCCCCTACAAAAGTGGGGATGACATCCACAAATGGATGACTGCTCTTGAGAGAGCCTGCAAAGTACAGCAGGTTCCTGAAGACCAGTGGGCAGCAATCTTATGGCTCTCCTTTCAAGGAAGAGGCAGAGATAGACTCATCACTGTTAGAGAGGAGGATGTCAGAAATTACAGAGTCCTGAAGAGTGTCCTAGTTGATGGGTTAGGCTTAACCACTGAACAGTACAGGTTAATGTTCAGAGACACCCAGAAGACACAGACTCAGGACTGGTCCGAATACATTGAATGTGCCACTAAGGCTTTGGAGGGTTGGTTGCTGGGAAGTAAGGTATCTGATTATACAGGATTGATCAATTTGATGATGAGAGAACAGATTTTAAATAACTGTCAGAACCAGCAACTGCATCAACACTTGGTTGACTCAGATCTGACCTCTCCCCAAGAATTGGGAAAGAAGGCAGACAAATGGGTCAGAACCAGGGTTAAGCAAAAGAACCAGAACCAGGGCCAAGGGGGTGATCAGAAGAAAACAGACCAAAAGGGTGGAGATCAGAAATCTAAAGACCAGAAGTCTTCAACACAGCCCCAAACTAGTACTAATGGGGGTGGGTCCCAGCCTAAAGGGAAGAAGAAAGAAGGTCAAAAGAAACCCTGGTGCAACTCTTGCAAGAATACAACTCACTGGACTAGTGATTGTAAAAAGGGTGGAGCCCCCAACACTGTTGCCCCTAAGGCACCTGCTCCCAGTACTACTGTTAGCAGTGTTGGTCCCCAAACAAAGGGTGTAGTGGGAATCACTATGGGAACTGAAGGAGATTCTGACTTAGACAGAACCCTGACACAGGCAGTCTTGATCTGTGATGGGGACATGGATTTGTCCCTGACTCTGAGCCCCAGTAACCTGGGCAAGTACAGACAGACTCCTTTAATTAATGAAAAAGTGGCTCAAGCCTACAGGGACACATGTGCCAGTGTCACCATGGTGACACCAGGCTTTGTGGACCCTGGACAGTACATACCAGGTGAGAATTACCTGGTGACCAATGCCAGCAAAGCCACTACTTCACATAGTGTGGCAGTTGTTAACTTCTCATGGGGAGGGGTAACTGGCCTCAAAACGGTTGTGGTTAGTGCAGACCTCCCAGTAGAATGTTTGTTGGGCAATGACCTAGAGAGTTCTCTATGGTCAGAAGTGGAGTACAGGACACATGCAGAGATGTTAGGTATATCACCACATGTCCTTGCTGTGACCAGGTCACAGGCCAAAAAGTGCCTTACTGAACCAGAGGTCTTGGATCCTGGAACAATGGACCAAGCACCTACCAAGAAGAAGAACAGGAGGGTAAAGGCTGTGCCTTCCCGCCTGCCTCAAGGTGATGATCAGCCTTCCCAGGAAGATGATCTAGAGGACCCGGAAGGAACTGTCCCTGAAGAGCTTGAACCTGATCAGGTTGAGTTTCTGGGGACAGGGGGACCTTCCAGGGCTGACTTGGGGCAGGCTCAGTTAACCTGTCCATCTCTTGAACCCCTCAGACAGCTGGCTGCTGCTGAGGCTGCTGGGAATGCTCAAGGTACCCATAAAGTGTATTGGGATGAAGGGCTCCTTTATTCAGAGGCTAGAGACCCAAAACCTGGTGCAACCAGGAGGTTGGTTATACCTCTGCAATTTAGGGGCTTCCTTCTTACCTTGGCCCATGATATTCCTCTAGCAGGACACTTAGGCCAGAACAAGACTTGGGACAGGCTTGTCCCTCACTTTCACTGGCCTCACATGAATGAAGATACAAAGGAGTTTTGTCGCTCCTGTGTGACCTGCCAAGCCAGTGGCAAATCAGGTGGCACAACAAAGGCCCCCCTAATACCACTACCTGTGGTGGGGGTCCCCTTTGAAAGAGTGGGAATAGATATAGTGGGTCCCATGGATCCTCCCACTGCATCTGGGCACAGATTTATACTGGTGGTAGTGGATCATGCCACCAGGTATCCAGAGGCAATTCCCCTTAGGACCACTACAGCTCCTGTTGTGGCCAGGGCCCTGCCGGGAGTATTCTCCAGAGTGGGGTTTCCTAAGGAGGTGGTTTCCGACAGAGGTACCAACTTCATGTCAGGATACTTGACAGCTATGTGGAAGGAATGTGGTGTCAACTACAAGTTCACCACTCCTTATCACCCACAATGCAATGGGCTTGTTGAGAGATTCAACAAGACCCTAAAGGGTATGATCAAAGGATTACCTGAAAAGCTCAGGCGAAGATGGGACGTCCTTCTACCCTGCCTTCTGTTTGCTTACAGAGAGGTCCCACAAAAAGGAGTTGGCTACAGCCCCTTTGAATTGTTGTTTGGGCACCCTGTGAGAGGCCCACTGTGTTTAGTGAAGGAAGGATGGGAGTTACCTCTCAAAAAGCCTAAACAAGACATAGTGGACTATATACTTGGTCTCCGCTCCAGGATGGCTGATTATATGGAGAAGGCATCCAAAAACCTTGAGGCAAGCCAGGCCTTACAGAAAGCTTGGCATGACCAAAAGGCTGTCTTGGTTGAGTTTCAGCCAGGACAGAAGGTATGGGTGTTGGAGCCAGTGGCCCCAGCAGCACTCCAAGACAAATGGTCTGGACCCCATACAATCCTGGAAAAGAAGGGGGAGGTTACCTACTTGGTAGACCTAGGAACTCCCAGGAGTCCCCACAGGGTACTCCATGTTAACAGGTTAAAAGCATATGTTGACAGGGCAGACATGGGCTTGCTCATGGCTACAGATGAGGGACAGGAGGAAGAGAGTGACCCTCTCCCAGACCTGTTGTCTCAGAACCCTGAAGATGGCTCAGTTGAAGGAGTGACCCTTGGAGGCAACCTCACTGATCATCAGCAGAAGGAATGTAGACAGGTTCTACAATCATTTCAACACATGTTTTCCTTGATACCTAGTCAAACTGACTGGTGTACCCATGTGGTGGACACTGGTGACAGTCTGCCTGTAAAGAACAAACTTTACAGACAACCTGACCACGTCAGGGACTGTATAAAGGCTGAGGTACACAAAATGCTGCAACTGGGTGTCATTGAACCCTCAGAGAGCCCCTGGGCTAGCCCAGTGGTTCTGGTCCCCAAACCTCACACCAAAGATGGCAAGAGAGAGATGAGGTTCTGTGTGGATTACAGAGGACTCAATGCTGTCACCAGGACAGATGCACATCCTATTCCAAGGGCAGATGAGCTCATAGACAAACTAGCTTCTGCTAAGTTTTTGAGCACATTTGACTTGACAGCTGGCTATTGGCAAATCAGATTAGCTGAGGAGTCTAAGGCCAAAACAGCATTCTCAACCCCAGGTGGGCATTATCAATTTGTGGTGATGCCCTTTGGTCTGAAGAATGCACCTGCCACCTTCCAAAGGTTGGTGAATCAAGTCCTTACTGGGTTGGATGACTTTTGTGCAGCATATCTTGATGACATTGCTGTCTTTAGCTCCACCTGGGAGGATCACCTGATCCACCTGAAGAAGGCTCTTGAGGCTCTGCAAAAGGCAGGCCTCACTATCAAGGCTACTAAGTGCCAGATAGGGCTGAGTAAGGTTGTGTATTTGGGCCACCTTGTAGGTGGAGGCCAAGTTCAACCACTGGAGAGTAAGATACAATCCATCAAGGACTGGTCTCCTCCAACCACCCAGACTCAAGTTCGAGCTTTCTTGGGCTTGACTGGGTACTACAGGAAGTTTGTTAAGAACTATGGGTCCATTGTGACTCCTCTTAATGATCTGACATCCAAAAAGATGCCCAAAAAGGTTCAGTGGACAGTAAGCTGTCAAAAGGCATTTGAAGACCTGAAGAAGGCCATGTGCTCTGCACCTATCCTGAAAAGTCCTGACTACTCCAAAGAGTTTATTGTCCAAACAGATGCTTCTGAGTTGGGTGTGGGAGCTGTGCTGTCACAACTTAATGTAGATGGTCAAGACCAACCCATTGCTTTTATTAGCAGAAGGTTGACCCCCAGAGAGAAGAATTGGTCAGCTATTGAGAGGGAGGCCTTTGCTGTGGTGTGGGCCCTGAAGAAGCTGAGGCCATACTTGTTTGGCACTCACTTCAAGATTCAGACCGACCATAAGCCCCTCTTTTGGCTAAATCAGATGAAGGGTGAAAACCCCAAACTGCTTAGGTGGTCCATTTCCCTACAGGGTATGGACTTTACAGTGGAGCACCGGCCAGGTACAGACCATGGGAATGCAGATGGTCTCTCCAGGTACTTCCACTTAGGACATGAAGACGAGACTGGTCAAGGCTAGTTTAATGTCCCTGCGTTTGGGGGGGGGTTGTGTAGGAGAGTAGGGTCTGCTATCCTATGGTCACCCCAAATTTTTGCTTTTTGCTTCACTGGTTTTTGACATATTGAGGCTGTGGGCCTGCTAATCAGACCCCCAGCCTGCTGTTCTCTCTAACTAAATTGACACTATGCACCCTAGGTGCATAACCAATTGGAAGTGGATCACCCTGTGAGCCCCTGTACCAGTGTACACTAGGTACCCAGGGCATTGGTGTATCTAAGGCCTGCCAGGGGCTGAAGCATGTATTATGCCACCCCTGGCCTGGCCTAACAAATTTGACACAACTGGCTGATCACTCAGCTGGGGTAAGTTGGTGTAACCACCTCTTACTTAGGTGTAGTATACCTATACCTAACCTTAAATGGGACACCTGGTAACCTATAAGTCACTCCTATGGCAGGCCTTAACAATCCTGAAGGCAGAGTGCTTGGTTCCAGGTGAGATGGTGCTCTGGCATGAGCTGAGCCTGTCTGCAGTGGTCGGAACAACTTCCTTCTACCGTTTCCAGATATCGTCATACCATATACTCTTAAGTGCATTATGAACCTCGCGGTTAAATGCTATCTTTGGTTTGGCTTTATCAAAACATGTCGAGTAAGGTGTCATACGAATTGGAATACTAACCCCTCGCCAATTCTGGCGACGGGGTTAGCATTCCACCCTTCTAGAGGGACACGACATGTACAGTACCTGAAACCCGGGTAAAATCAGACATAGCCTCAGCTCCACAAAATGGATGCTGCCACCACAGACACAAGTCTGCCCTCCTGCTGCTGGGAGTCCATCCAGCTTGGGAGACGTGGACAAAGGGTTTCCTGCCAGGGGAGGTGCGAGCACCACCCCAGACAGGATTTTGTGTATTGGTCAGGTAGGGCTTGAATGGAATGAGACATGCCTGAGGCTCACAAGGAGCCTCGGTGCATATGCCAGTTCAAACCGGTCCTGGGGCACACCAGCCCCGGACCTGGGGCGAGCTGGACAAAGGATTGGGGGTGTAACCACCCCCCTTCCTGGTCCCACCCTTAGGGAGGGACCTAGCAGGTAGTCCGGCCCCTAGAATCCGCTTAACGGTAGGAGCTGTGTCCTAAGACTTCAGACATCCTGGAATCAACTTAGCTACAAGAAGAAGACGGGAACTTCGACGCTCTGCCGCACAGAGGACTGAAGGAAATCTCCCCTGTGGTCAGGGAGTGACCACCTTGCTAACGCAAGCACCATCCAGCGAATCAACGTCTGCTTTGCCGCTGCCTGCCCCCGGAGCCTGAGCGCAGAGACTGACAAGACCTGGACCTCCAGACCTCTCACCACCCGATCCACAGTCCCTGAAAAGAAGGAACCCGTGGAGGCACCGAGACACGTGGAGCCAGCCATCTTGAAAAGACCACGACAAGCTGCAAGCGCGACAACCGAGGCTCCCTCCAAGTTGTGCTTTGGGTCCTGAGAAGCCCAACACCCGAGCAGCACCTGCACCAAAGGTGAGCCCTCCAGCATCTCCATGATCTGCGTGGGGCCCCTCTGCATTTTGCCACTCGACGCGCCGAACCGGTTGTTGGCCCGTTGGCTAGTGGCCATCTTGGCGTCGAACTTCAAGAACTACACTGCTGGTCTGGTTGCTCCAGACTGGCCCTTGCTCCCCTCCAAAGGAGCAGTCCCTCTGACCTTGCTGGTCAGAGCCATCAGCTTATTTCATTTTCCACAACAATTGCTTTTGCCAAGGCTTGTTTGCTTTGATCAAGTCGCCGACAGCGAGAGCCTGCGTGGGACAGCTCGTGACCAGATTCCTGGACGTCGTCGACCTTCAGAGACCACGTGGCTGCAGAGACAAGCTGTACCTTTCCTCCTGTTTGCACCCGACATCGCCTGGTACCCACCTGGTGCCACGCTGGTCACTGGCTAGTGACTGTGAACACTGTCCCCTCTGCTTACAGGTCTTCTACAACTCCGATCCACCCTTGAATCCACCGCATCTCTTCCGGGCCGACCGCCTGCAGCACCTTTGTCTTCAGGCTCCATTGAACATATAGAAGAAACCCGATGCACTTCGAGACCTATGCACCCGCTTCCTGCGGGTGAGGTAAAGCTGGCACTCCGGTGCCCAAGTGTAGAGTATCATCTCTAGTGTCTGTGTTTCCAATCTTGAGTTCATAGTACATCCGGAAGATCCTTTTTGCAGTAACTTTGTAACTTTTACGGACCCATTGAAAACCTATGGGAGCTCGCGTGTGACTATTTGCTCTGCACACGCAACCCGTGGACCTCCTGGTCACTAACTAAAGTTAGCTCCTTGTAGGCTTAGCGATTCTAGAGGCCCTAGGCCTTTTCCCTTTTCTCTTCGTGGTACTTATACCACTATTTTAGTATATGGTTCGAGTGGCCACCAGGGCCTATCCATATAAAGTGCAACTTCTGTGTATTCTAACGTATTCTTGTTTAACGATTTGTGCTCCTGTGCTCATAAAGAGTCTAGGGGTTACTTGGAGAAATAAATACATATATATTTTGAATATATATCTGTGTGGTGTCCTTTCATTGGTATAAAAGGGGGTTACATTTGGTAAAACAGCCTGCTTAACACGCTTTAACGAGTTTAGCCTCAAAGACTGCTTAGCCTACGCTACCACTAGGGCAGCTAGTCCGAAAAGGTTGACTTACAACCCCACCATAAGGGTTGCTTGGCATGGTACAAGGTGGTCACTTTAACTAGTGAACATCATATACCAGGCCAACTTCTCACATTGGTGAGCAGCGGTTGGATTTGAGCTTGCTGTGTTTTACCATTGTAATCTCTCGGTTACCAATTGAAAGATCACATAGGTACCTGTAGGTACATATAAAACAAGATAGATATACTTAAGTTCTACTGAACTTAGTTGTTGTAGAGAAAAGGGAGTAGCACACCCTGACTACAACTACTAGATAGGTTTAGTAGGTAAACCCAAGTGTAGGTAGATTGCAACACATCCACCCACACTTAAGAGCAATGGAGGGGGCAGAGGGGTCTAAGGTACCCATCTCTGTCGAGAGTGACCCCCAGAGGGCACCAACTCTCTTTGCTACCCTAAATCAAAATGAGCTCAGGCAGTTGGCAAATGTCAGGGGCCTTAAACAGCCCAAGAACCCTACTTCTGCTGAACTCAGGGAGCTTTTACAAGCTGATGAAGATCAGAGAACTCTCAAGAAAGCCTCCCAGCTAGGCCCCTTAGGGACTGGAACAGGAGGCCCCCCTTCTGAAGATGCTACTGAGGTACCCCTTTCCAATAGTCACCCCTAAGATGAGATTCATACTACAGAGGATGAAAGTGAGAAGGGTACTGATACAGAAGGTATTGAGGATGAAGGGAGAACTAGCCCAGTGCCAAGTGTTATACGTGGCCCAGCTAACCTAAGGCTATTGGGGACTGACAATGGGATCATCCCATTGGATCTCCCCAGTGGACTTAACCAGGGGCTTGGGAGGCAAAGGAATCACTCAGGTGAATCTAATGCTTCTCATGCCTCTAGAGGCTCTCAGGGTCACTCCAGGAGAAGGATGACCACCCCTCAGAGGAGGGAGCATGAGGCCAGAATGCAGGAAGCCCAGCTGAGAATCAGGAAACAGGAGCTAGAAGTAGCCCTGATGGAGGAGAAACTGAACAAGGCTAGGCAACCTAGAGAGAGTGGGTCTATACCCACTGGTGGCAGCACTGTCCCTAAGGACAAAGATAGGGTCTTTGACAATAGGAACCTGTCCAAGGTTGTGCCCCCCTACAAAAGTGGGGATGACATCCACAAATGGATGACTGCTCTTGAGAGAGCCTGCAAAGTACAGCAGGTTCCTGAAGACCAGTGGGCAGCAATCTTATGGCTCTCCTTTCAAGGAAGAGGCAGAGATAGACTCATCACTGTTAGAGAGGAGGATGTCAGAAATTACAGAGTCTTGAAGAGTGTCCTAGTTGATGGGTTAGGCTTAACCACTGAACAGTACAGGTTAATGTTCAGAGACACCCAGAAGACACAGACTCAGGACTGGTCTGAATAATTGAATGTGCCACTAAGGCTTTGGAGGGTTGGTTGCTGGAAAGTAAGGTATCTGATTATACAGGATTGTACAATTTGATGATGAGAGAACAGATTTTAAATAACTGTCAGAACCAGCAACTGCATCAACACTTGGTTGACTCAGATCTGACCTCTCCCCAAGAATTGGGAAAGAAGGCAGACAAATGGGTCAGAACCAGGGTTAAGCAAAAGAACCAGAACCAGGGCCAAGGGGGTGATCAGAAGAAAACAGACCAAAAGGGTGGAGATCAGAAATCTAAAGACCAGAAGTCTCCAACAGGGCCCCAAACTAGTACTAATGGGGGTGGGTCCCAGCCTAAAGGGAAGAAGAAAGAAGGTCAAAAGAAACCCTGGTGCAACTCTTGCAAGAATACAACTCACTGGACTAGTGATTGTAAAAAGGGTGGAGCCCCCAACACTGTTGCCCCTAAGGCACCTGCTCCCAGTACTACTGTTAGCAGTGTTGGTCCCCAAACAAAGGGTGTAGTGGGAATCACTATGGGAACTGAAGGAGATTCTGACTTAGACAGAACCCTGACACAGGCAGTCTTGATCTGTGATGGGGACATGGATTTGTCCCTGACTCTGAGCCCCAGTAACCTGGGCAAGTACAGATAGACTCCTTTAATTAATGAAAAAGTGGCTCAAGCCTACAGGGACACATGTGCCAGTGTCACCATGGTGACACCAGGCTTTGTGGACCCTGGACAGTACATACCAGGTGAGAATTACCTGGTGACCAATGCCAGCAATGCCACTACTTCACATAGTGGGGCAGTTGTTAACTTCTCATGGGGAGGGGTAACTGGCCTCAAAACGGTTGTGGTTAGTGCAGACCTCCCAGTAGAATGTTTGTTGGGCAATGACCTAGAGAGTTCTCTATGGTCAGAAGTGGAGTACAGGACACATGCAGAGATGTTAGGTATATCACCACATGTCCTTGCTGTGACCAGGTCACAGGCCAAAAAGTGCCTTACTGAACCACAGGTCTTGGATCCTGGAACAATGGACCAAGCACCTACCAAGAAGAAGAACAGGAGGGTAAAGGCTGTGCCTTCCCCCCTGCCTCAAGGTGATGATCAGCCTTCCCAGGAAGATGATCTAGAGGACCCGGAAGGAACTGTCCCTGAAGAGCTTGAACCTGATCAGGTTGAGTTTCTGGGGACAGGGGGACATTCCAGGGCTGACTTGGGGCAGGCTCAGTTAACCTGTCCATCTCTTGAACCCCTCAGACAGCTGGCTGCTGCTGAGGCTGCTGGGAATGCTCAAGGTACCCATAAAGTGTATTGGGATGAAGGGCTCCTTTATTCAGAGGCTAGAGACCCAAAACCTGGTGCAACCAGGAGGTTGGTTATACCTCTGTAATTTAGGGGCTTCCTTCTTACCTTGGCCCATGATATTCCTCTAACAGGACACTTAGGCCAGAACAAGACTTGGGACAGGCTTGTCCCTCACTTTCACTGGCCTCACATGAATGAAGATACAAAGGAGTTTTGTCGCCCCTGTGTGACCTGCCAAGCCAGTGGCAAATCAGGTGGCACAACAAAGGCCCCCCTAATACCACTAACTGTGGTGGGGGTCCCCTTTGAAAGAGTGGGAATAGATATAGTGGGTCCCATGGATCCTCCCACTGCATTTGGGCACAGATTTATACTGGTGGTAGTGGATCATGCCACCAGGTATCCAGAGGCAATTCCCCTTAGGACCACTACAGCTCCTGTTGTGGCCAGGGCCCTGCTGGGAGTATTCTCCAGAGTGGGGTTTCCTAAGGAGGTGGTTTCTGACAGAGGTACCAACTTCATGTCAGGATACTTGACAGCTATGTGGAAGGAATGTGGTGTCAACTACAAGTTCACCACTCCTTATCACCCACAATGCAATGGGCTTGTTGAGAGATTCAACAAGACCCTAAAGGGTATGATCAAAGGATTACCTGAAAAGCTCAGGCGAAGATGGGACGTCCTTCTACCCTGCCTTCTGTTTGCTTACAGAGAGGTCCCACAAAAAGGAGTTGGCTACAGCCCCTTTGAATTGTTGTTTGGGCACCCTGTGAGAGGCCCACTGTGTTTAGTGAAGGAAGGATGGGAGTTACCTCTCAAAAAGCCTAAACAAGACATAGTGGACTATGTACTTGGTCTCCGCTCCAGGATGGCTGAGTATATGGAGAAGGCATCCAAAAACCTTGAGGCAAGCCAGGCCTTACAGAAAGCTTGGCATGACCAAAAGGCTGTCTTGGTTGAGTTTCAGCCAGGACAGAAGGTATGGGTGTTGGAGCCAGTGGCCCCAGCAGCACTCCAAGACAAATGGTCTGGACCCCATACAATCCTGGAAAAGAAGGGGGAGGTTACCTACTTGGTAGACCTAGGAACTCCCAGGAGTCCTCACAGGGTACTCCATGTTAACAGGTTAAAAGCATATGTTGACAGGGCAGACATGGGCTTGCTCATGGCTACAGATGAGGGACAGGAGGAAGAGAGTGACCCTCTCCCAGACCTGTTGTCTCAGAACCCTGAAGATGGCTCAGTTGAAGGAGTGACCCTTGGAGGCAACCTCACTGATCATCAGCAGATGGAATGTAGACAGGTTCTACAATCATTTCAACACATGTTTTCCTTGATACCTAGTCAAACTGACTGGTGTACCCATGTGGTGGACACTGGTGACAGTCTGCCTGTAAAAAACAAATTTTACAGACAACCTGACCACGTCAGGGACTGTATAAAGGCTGAGGTACACAAAATGCTGGAACTGGGTGTCATTGAACCCTCAGAGAGCCCCTGGGCTAGTCCAGTGGTTCTGGTCCCCAAACCTCACACCAAAGATGGCAAGAGAGAGATGAGGTTCTGTGTGGATTACAGAGGACTCAATGCTGTCACCAGGACAGATGCACATCCTATTCCAAGGGCAGATGAGCTCATAGACAAACTAGCTTCTGCTAAGTTTTTGAGCACATTTGACTTGACAGCTGGCTATTGGCAAATCAGATTAGCTGAGGAGTCTAAGGCCAAAACAGCATTCTCAACCCCAGGTGGGCATTATCAATTTGTGGTGATGCCCTTTGGTCTGAAGAATGCACCTGCCACCTTCCAAAGGTTGGTGAATCAAGTCCTTACTGGGTTTGATGACTTTTGTGCAGCATATCTTGATGACATTGCTGTCTTTAGCTCCACCTGGGAGGATCACCTGATCCACCTGAAGAAGGCTCTTGAGGCTCTGCAAAAGGCAAGCCTCACTATCAAGGCTACTAAGTGCCAGATAGGGCAGAGTAAGGTTGTGTATTTGGGCCACCTTGTAGGTGGAGGCCAAGTTCAACCACTGGAGAGTAAGATACAATCCATCAAGGACTGGTCTCCTCCAACCACCCAGACTCAAGTTCGAGCTTTCTTGGGCTTGACTGGGTACTACAGGAAGTTTGTTAAGAACTATGGGTCCATTGTGACTCCTCTTAATGATCTGACATCCTAAAAGATGCCCAAAAAGGTTCAGTGGACAGTAAGCTGTCAAAAGGCATTTGATGACCTGAAGAGGCCATGTGCTCTGCACCTATCCTGAAAAGTCCTGACTACTCCAAAGAGTTTATTGTCCAAACAGATGCTTCTGAGTTGGGTGTGGGAGCTGTGCTGTCACAACTTAATGTAGATGGTCAAGACCAACCCATTGCTTTTATTAGCAGAAGGTTGACCCCCAGAGAGAAGAATTGGTCAGCTATTGAGAGGGAGGCCTTTGCTGTGGTGTGGGCCCTGAAGAAGCTGAGGCCATACTTGTTTGGCACTCACTTCAAGATTCAGACCGACCATAAGCCCCTCTTGTGGCTAAATCAGATGAAGGGTGAAAACCCCAAACTGCTTAGGTGGTCCATTTCCCTACAGGGTATGGACTTTACAGTGGAGCACCGGCCAGGTACAGACCATGGGAATGCAGATGGTCTCTCCAGGTACTTCCACTTAGGACATGAAGACGAGACTGGTCAAGGCTAGTTTAATGTCCCTGTGTTTGGGGGGGGGGTTGTGTAGGAGAGTAGGGTCTGCTATCCTATGGTCACCCCAAATTTTTGCTTTTTGCTTCACTGGTTTTTGACATATTGAGGCTGTGGGCCTGCTAATCAGACCCCCAGCCTGCTGTTCTCTCTAACTAAATTGACACTATGCACCCTAGGTGCATAACCAATTGGAAGTGGATCACCCTGTGAGCCCCTGTACCAGTGTACACTAGGTACCCAGGGCATTGGTGTATCTAAGGCCTGCCAGGGGCTGAAGCATGTATGATGCCACCCCTGGCCTGGCCTAACAAATTTGACACAACTGGCTGATCACTCAGCTGGGGTAAGTTGGTGTAACCACCTCTTACTTAGGTGTAGTATACCTATACCTAACCTTAAATGGGACACCTGGTAACCTATAAGTCACTCCTATGGCAGGCCTTAAAAATCCTGAAGGCAGAGTGCTTGGTTCCAGGTGAGATGGTGCTCTGCCATGAGCTGAGCCTGTCTGCAGTGGTCGGAACAACTTCCTTCTACCGTTTCCAGATATCGTCATACCATATACTCTTAAGTGCATTATGAACCTCGCGGTTAAATGCTATCTTTGGTTTGGCTTTATCAAAACATGTCGAGTAAGGTGTCATACGAATTGGAATACTAACCCCTCGCCAATTCTGGCGACGGGGTTAGCATTCCACCCTTCTAGAGGGACACGACATGTACAGTACCTGAAACCCGGGTAAAATCAGACATAGCCTCAGCTCCACAAAATGGATGCTGCCACCACAGACATAAGTCTGCCCTCCTGCTGGGAGTCCTTCCAGCTTGGGAGACGTGGACAAAGGGTTTCCTGCCAGGGGAGGTGCGAGCACCACCCCAGACAGGATTTTGTGTATTGGTCAGGTAGGGCTTGAATGGAATGAGACATGCCTGAGGATCAACAAGGAGCCTCGGTGCATATGCCAGTTCAAACCGGTCCTGGGGCACACCAGCCCCGGACTTGGGACGAGCTGGACAAAGGATTGGGGGTGTAACCACCCCCCTTCCTGGTCCCACCCTTAGGGAGGGACCTAGCAGGTAGTCCGGCCCCTAGAATCCGCTTAAAGGTAGGAGCTGTGTCCTAAGACTTCAGACATCCTGGAATCAACTTAGCTACAAGAAGAAGACGGGAACTTCGATGCTCTGCCGCACAGAGGACTGAAGGAAATCTCCCCTGTGGTCAGGGAGTGACCACCTTGCTAACGCAAGCACCATCCAGCGAATCAACGTCTGCTTTGCCGCTGCCTCCCGCCGGAGCCCGAGCCCAGAGACTGACAAGACCTGGACCTCCAGACCTCTCACCGCCCGATCCACAGTCCCTGAAAAGAAGGAACCCGTGGAGGCACCGAGACACGTGGAGCCAGCCATCTTGAAAAGACCACGACAAGCTGCAAGCGCGACAACCGAGGCTCCCTCCAAGTTGTGCTTTGGGTCCTGAGAAGCCCAACACCCGAGCAGCACCTGCACCAAAGGTGAACCCTCCAGCATCTCCACGATCTGCGTGGGGCCCCTCTGCATTTTGCCACTCGACGCGTCTAATCGGTTGCTGGCCCGTTGGCTAGTGGCCATCTTGGCAACGAACTTCAAGAACTACACCGCTGGTCTGGTTGCTCCAGACTGGCCCTTGCTCCCCTCCAAAGGAGCAGTTCCTCTGACCGTGCTGGTCAGAGCCATCAGCTTATTTTGTTTTCCACAACAATTGCTTTTGCCAAGGCTTGTTTGCTTCGATCAAGTCGCCGACACCGCCGACAGCGAGAGCCTGCGTAGGACAGCTCGTGACCCGACTCCTGGACGTCGTCGACCTTCAGGGACCACGTGGCTGCAGAGACAAGCTGTACCTTTCCTCCTGTTTTCACCCGACATCGCCTGGTACCCACCTGGTGCCACGCTGGTCACTGGCTAGTGACTGTGAACACTGTCCCCTCTGCTTACAGGTCTTCTACAACTCCGATCCACCCTTGGATCCACCGCATCTCTTCCGGGCCGACCGCCTGCAGCACCTTTGTCTTCAGGCTCCATTGAACATATAGAAGAAACCCGACGCACTTCGAGACCTATGCACCCGCTTCCTGTGGGTGAGGTAAAGCTGGCACTCCGGTGCCCAAGTGTAGAGTATCATCTCTAGTGTCTGTGTTTCCAATCTTGAGTTCATAGTCCATCCGGAAGATCCTTTTTGCAGTAACTTTGTAACTTTTACGCACCCATTGAAAACCTATGGGAGCTCGCGTGTGACTATTTGCTCTGCACACGCAACCCGTGGACCTCCTGGTCACTAACTAAAGTTAGCTCCTTGTAGGCCCAGCGATTCTAGAGGCCCTAGGCCTTTTCCCTTTTCTGTTCGTGGTACTTATACCACTATTTTAGTAAATGGTTCGAGTGGCCACCAGGGCCTATCCATATAAAGTGCAACTTCTGTGTATTCTAACGTATTCTTGTTTAACGATTTGTGCTCCTGTGCTCATAAAGAGTCTAGGGGTTACTTTGAGAAATAAATACATATATATTTTGAATATATATCTGTGTGGTGTCCTTTCATTGGTATAAAAGGGGGTTACATTTGGTAAAACAGCCTGCTTAACACGCTTTAACGAGTTTAGCCTCAAAGACTGCTTAGCCTACGCTACCACTAGGGCAGCTAGTCCGAAAAGGTTGACTTACAACCACACCATAAGGGTTGCTTGGCATGGTACAAGGTGGTCACTTTAACTAGTGAACATCATATACCAGGCCAACTTCTCACAATGCCCCTGCTCCCTCCTTTCTGCCAACCATATTCCATTGACCTGCCACCCTCCTATCTATTCTGTGTCTTCTGTTGAGCTGTCACTCCCCTCCAACCTGCCTATCATGGTCAGATGGCTGAAACCTGACCCTGACACCTCCACACTGCCTGTCTAAGTTTCATGCCTCTGTGCCCTCCCTCCTGTCCTCCATGGTCCATTTTGGTGCCACTCCCTTCTGCCCTCCATGCTCTGTTGTGCTGCTTCTGCTCCTCCTACCTGCCCTGTACAGTCTGTTGTGAAGCCCCTTCTCTTGTTCTCTTTTGTCTGACTTCAGCCCCTACCCCTCCCTTCTGTCCTCCATGGTCCTTTGTGCATGCCTCTGTCCCCTTTCTCTTGCCCACCATGGTGATTGCTGTGCTGCCAATAACCCTCCTGCTTGCCATGACTGGTCTTCTGTGCTTCCAGAACCCCTCCCACCTGCCCAGTGCTGCCAGCTTCCTGCCCCTGACCCCCTCCTACCTTTCCCTCCCTTTTCTGTGTGTATGCCATTATAGACTCACTGATGCCCTCCATGGTGGGCTGTGCTTCCAGTCCCCATCCCACCTGCCTACCATGGTAAACTTGCCGCTCCTGCCCTAACTCCTTCCCCCTGTCCTCCGTTTTCCATGTGCATTCCCCTATCCCCTCCCTCCTGCCTTGCCTGGTCCTTTATCGTGCTCCTGCCCCGCCCTCTTGCCCTTTATGGTCCTTTATGCTGCAATTGTCCTGTTCGGTATGGTCAGCTTGCGACCCTTGCCTCTTTCCACTCTGCTCTCTGTTGTCCCCTCCCTATTGCTTTCCATGGTCCATGTGCTGCAGTGCTGTCCTGCTTGCCCTGTGTGGTGTAATGTGTTGCTGTAACCCCTGAAGCCTACCCTGTAAGGTCAGATTGGTACCCCTGCCCATCTCCCTGCTGCCCTCTCTTATCCGAGTATATGTCCCTACACCGTCTGCCCTCCCTGATCCAATGTATCTTACTTGCCAACATTTTGAACTTGGTAAGAGGGAGATTTGATCTTCCCCATTGACTTACATTGAAAAAGAGGAGATTTTTGGCAGGAGACAAAATAAAAACCCTTTTGGATTAACAATTTTGGGAGACTCCTGCCTGAATCGGTTCTGTTGGCATGTGTGGTTGTACTGCCACTGCCTGCTCCTTCTGCCCTCAATGGTCTTTTATATTGCCACAGCCTCTCTTGCTTGTACTGCCTGGTTGGTTTGTTGCCCCAGCCTCTCTTTCTCCTGCCCTCCATGATCCGCTGTGCTGCCACTGCCCCTCCGACCTGCCCAGTAAAGTCAGCTTATTCCTATGCCCCCTCCTCCGTGAGAGGTTCTTATTTCCATAGAAATTATGGTTATTGGTCTAAACGAACAAAATGAGGACATATCTTCTGAGTTCTCAAATAACGACAAAGTACTTCTAAATAATGTATCTTTATGTTTTTTTGGGGCACATACATCAAGGTAAGCATTTCTGATTCCTTAATAGTAATTTTTATGGAATCGCTATTAAGGAATCGCAATTGCCTATGCATGTAGGTTCCGCTAAAAAAATTGCGATTCCTCCACATTCCCTATTAGCGAATCGCAAATTGTGATTCGTTAATAAGGAATGCTTACCCATACATTTCTATGGTCCTAGAGGCCCAGAGGAATTAGTGGGAAACCATTTGCAATTTGCGATAACCAAATAGGTAATCGCAAATTGCGAATTAAATTTCAAGGGTGCTAGGGGGACAAAAGGCCACCCTGATGCACACCCAAAATTGGCATGACTGCACATGTGCCACACACACATGACCCAAGGGCATGTGTGTGCACCACATGTCACTGAATTTCAAATTACCATCAACTTGAAGTTCATGGTAATTTGCAATTCCTTAATGCAAATTCGCAGTCTGAGATTGCTTCTTGCATTACATTTAGGGAATCGATGGCTTTGGGCTTGATGCATCCCGAATGGCTAAATACCAGTCGCAAAGGAGCCGATTCTGCGAATCAGCCTGTTTGCAACCGGTAATTAGCTTCATGTATGTGCCCCTTTATTCGTTGATCACTTGATTATATGTTACACTTAAAGGGGAGGATACAGCATTATGGCCAGAGCTGCAGACTTTGCAACTGGGGAACCAGGTTTGAGTTTCGGCATCAGTTCAGCATCCTGTCATTCTGGGCAAATCCCTTAATCTCCCCATGCTTAAAACCAAAATGAATGTGTTCTTGTGTAACATAACTGATTCTCATGTAAAGCATTCCAATACCTTCAGGTCTAGTCTGTGCTATAAAAAAACTGCAAAAAAATCAAAAGTGATTTGAACACTTCTGTCATTGGGCTATACTTGGGCTGCATTTGGGTAAAATTTGGGCTTTATTAGCACTCATTTGTCTCTAATGGCCATCTCGGGAGACTTAATAGTTATGAAGCTCCCTAATTTCATCCTTTACTGCAGTATTCTCAGTAGGAAATGCTTCCAGTTTTCGATTTCGATTCCATGAAGATGGCGTTCAAATATGCATCACTTTTGGTATAAATTTACCATGCACAGTGTTGTCACTAATAATAAAATTTCTCTTGTCATAAGTGTCTTATAAATTGTAATACATTCACAATCTGTTACTTGGGTATTATCCAAGGATATATGTAGGTCATGGAGAAGGGGTAAGGTATAGTTAATGTAGTGTGTTGAGTGAGGTGACAAGACTGTGTACCAATGATATTTTTTGAAGGGTGGTTTGTAAGTAGAAATGTGAGTAATAAGTCCGACTTACAGTAATGGAAAAGCGGTGCATACATAAAAATTCAATAGATAAGTGTAAGTTATGAATTTGATATGGTTGTACAACGTAAGGTGTGTTTGGCAGAAATATTTTACAAATCAGTGCATAAGAGATAACTATAACTATAGGATTTCTAATCTTTTTGAAGCTTAATATGTGTTTGTATATCAAACCTAAAGTAATTGTCCTTAACTATAACTCGCATCTAACCTTGTTTTTTTGTTAAATTCAATGGTTTTGCAATGTTAGTAACAATGTTGTAATATTTGTCCACTTCAGTTTAGTGGAGTCGGGTATTATTAAGTGGAATATGGTACAATATTGTTGTATATAGTGTTGTAAAGTGTACTGCAGTACATTATATTGTGGTATAGTGAGGTGAAGTAAAGTTGAATGAGGTATACTGAAGTACTGTATAGTGGAATACCATATAGCTGAATGACCGAGAGTACAGTTGCATACAGTGACGTGGCATAGAGAGTAGTCGGATACAATAGAGTGGCGTTTATTGGAGTGGCATAGAGTGTAGTGTTGTATAGTGCATTGAAATGCAGTGGGACAGCATGAAAGAGATAGTGGAAAAGTGAATGAACATCCAGCAAATATTGTGCAGTGTATTCACATATACTGTAGTAGCATAGGGTGTAGTGCTATACCTTGGAGTGTCGTATAGCTTAGATGCCTATATTGGAATATTGAATACTGAAATAGCATACATAGAGTGGCATACAGAGGAGTGGCATTAACTGAAATAGAATACACTGGAGGGGGAGATACTGGTGTACTTTAGGATGGAATGGGGTAAAGTTTAGTGGTGTACAGTGGGCTTACATAAAGTGGAGTTTGGCACAGTGTAGTGTTGTAAAGTCAAATTGAATACAATGAAGTGATGTATATTGGAGTGCTGTATAGTGCAGTGGTGCATACTGTAGACTACTGTAGGGTAGAGTGTAATACAGTACAGTGCAAAGTTGAGTTTAGTGATGTTAACTGTTTATCTGTAGAGTGGAGTGCTATATAGTTGAGTAGTGTACAGTACAGTGCCGTCCAACTCAATCGGGTTAATTATACAAGCATACAGTGTAGTCATGTACAGTGAAGTGTGGTTTAGGCGATTGGCACAGAATGTACCCTTGCAAAGTAAAATAGCATACAGTTGATTGTGGTACAGAGCAGTGATGAATAGCGTATTTCAGTACAATGCAGTGGTGTAGAGTGTAGTAGCGAAGATTGGAATAGCGTACACTCCAGCATGTAGTGCAATAGCGTAAATTGGAGTAGAGTATAGTGGAATAGCATTGAGTTATGAGCACTACAGTTTAGGGGCATCCAGTAAAGTGGCATACACGAAAGTGTAATAGAATACAGCGGTAAACTGCATAATTGTGTAGAGTACTGTGGTGTTTATTACAATGCTGTGCAGTCCATTTGGGTTGAGTAGAGTTGAATAATGTACAGTGGATTAGCGGAGAATGTAGTAACGTAAACTGTAGTGATGTAAAGTGGAGAAGCATACTGTAAATTCCATACAGTGCAGTGAAGTAAAGTAAACAGTTAGACAGTGGGGTGGTGTAAAGTGGAGTGTGTAAATTACAAGAAGTGTAGCTTTAAAGTGCAAAGATGGAAATTATTTTTCACCAAAATATATTCTATAATATGTACATGTTGTGGGGTCCCAAAAAGTGGTTAAATTCAATGCATGTTACTTGATTTATTTCAATGTGTGTATTGCAAACTTTTTCATTTGGATTTGGTGAAAACTTGTCTTGATTAGATATTATGGAGCGCAGATGCTTATTTTGGGTTGTGCAGGTAAGTAGAGTAACTGTTTTATCACTTATAATTTATTTAAAGGTTGTGATATCACTTTGTGTGGTATGTTTGCAAAATATGAGTGTATTTGGCTATACTACCATTGAATCACTAGCTGATTGGCTAATGATTGCCTATACAAAAGCTGAAGGCAAGCATGTTGTGTTTAGGTACACATTTCCCGTGTTCTGTGTTACACCGTTGGATATAGGTAAGTAATTGGTTTGGTATGTTTGCCACACCTAATAACACTTTACTAAAGTGGTAATAGGTTTTGCAATATGTTTATAAGGTTCTTAATTTTTTGGGATAGATAAGGAGTTGCACGGTTCTACAGCGGCACCACAAAATTATTTTCCGAGGTTACCATTGTTATTTCAAAATTTCTTTATATTTTGGAGAATTGTACAGGTACAGAATTTCATTAATTTATATTATACTCTATACCCTTTTTTCAGCATATTTAAATATGTTCCAATTGAAAATACACTTTAGCACACTATGGCTCATATGTACGAAATTTCCGAATTTCTATTTCCCAAATAGCGAATCCATAGAAATCACGATTTGGGAATCACGAAACGGAATCTATGTAAACTGTAATTTTCTGATACCGATTCCTTTCAATATGCAAAATCCATTCACCCAGATAGGCTAAATTCGCATGTTTGATGTAACTCTGAAAATCCGCCTAATCTCTGCCCGTCTTAATTACGGAGTTTGGAAAATGAACGTTAATCATTTTTCACACCTTTCAATTTCTTTTCATTGACTGGAACTTACTGTAACATGCTGTGACAAAACTATCCATTATCTATGGGATTTTATACTGGATTTGTGCCTTTCCCTAGAAAAAGATTCCACTCTTATTTCCACAGTGTTTTAGCAAAATATTCACGTAGCACGAATGTGTCTTTCTAACTACGTGCCTTGCAGAACCCTTCTACTTGTCTATTGGTGCCAATCCTGGTATAAAGAATACATGGCTTGTTTGTTTATGGGTGGAAGGGCAATTTCACAAAAAAAGTTCAAGGCAATATACCTTTAGGACGTATATAATGTATCAGATTCACCATGAGACCTGGAAAGTAGTTTTGGGAATTGTACAAACCTTACCCCTGAGAGTGGGAGCGCTGCAGGCCAACAGGGCCCTAGGCTGAAAGGGGTAGGTAAGGGTGGCAAGCAGTTCTAATGTAGGCATAAGTCTGGCAATTCCAACAGTGGCTTCAATTCTATGAAAGATAACATAGAACAATGCTCTCCTGCTCATTCAGCTTTCATCCGGACTCAGGGCCTCATTTATGAAAAGTGATGCATCGCTGCGAGAAAACAGCGATGCATCACTCATCATTACGCCGTCCTTGCGACACCAATGATGCGTCATATTTACAGTATGGCGCATCATGTCGCAAGGAGTTACAGATACGTCAGGTGCAAAAATGATGCATTGCTGGAGTGTGTCACAAAAGTGACGCAACTCCAGCAACGGGTCATTACACATGGGCAAGTCCCATGTGAAATGTGCCTGCGTCAGTCTTACACCTGCAGGCGTAAGATATTTGCGTCCTAGAAGTGGTGCAGTGAAATCTTATAGATTTCACTGCGTCACTTCTACGACCCTTTCTTACATAGGAACACCCCCCTGCATACATTAAACCTGGCACAGGTTTAATCTGGTGAAGGGGTTACAAAAATATGGTGCAACAAGAATCATTTGGTGTAAAAAATGCCGTAAATTTACGTGACACATCTAGGGAGATCCGTCACGTTGTAAAGCCCTGCGTGACATTATACCTGCGCCAGGTATAATGTATGCAGGGTAGGCGTTTCCACGCAGGAAAGCCTCGTAAAAGTGACGCAGTGAAATCTACAAGATTTCACTGCATGACTTTTAGGACGCCACTGCGTCAAAACCGTATGCCTGCTTAAAGCAGGGGTAAAGAGTGACGCAGTGTAATGGGATTGGGCCGCAACATGCATTGTTGGCATTGTGTCTAACTTGCGACACAACTTCAGCAATGCGCCAACAGATGCGTCAGAATTTCTGATGCATCTGTCAATCCTTGTGCCATAGTGCGCCGTATTGTAAATATTGCGCATCTATGGTGGTACAAGGGTTTTTCAGGCAGGCGCAGGGAATCTGACGCATCTATACAGATGCGTCAGTTTCTTGTAAATCTGCCCCAATGTTAGTAAGCACTTATTCCACCCCATTGCTTTGCTCACACTCTCAAACTCATTGCTGGCACTGGGCAACGGAACCAAAAACATTTGCCCAATTTTGCATTAAAAGTAGAGGTTAGGCCCAAAATCTCCATTATAGATATCTTAGTGCCCCAGGCTGCCAATGGCTCCTCTCTACAGCTTGCAAGGAAGTACATTGCCAGGAAGAACTTGCTGCCAGGAGGCTGCCTGATCCCTGCACAGAACTGTCTGCACCCTTCACCCCAACCTACCCCAAGCAAACCGTCCCAGCCCTACTCTGATACAGTATCAACTCACTCTGGTCCCTTGAAGATCCACAATTTGTTCCTCGGCCTGTCTAGGACCCCTGAGCTTTCATTCATGATAAGGATTTCTGGGACTCCTGAGCTTTCATTCATAATAAGGATAACAACATATAATTTTGATGTTGAATCTGTAGCAAAATGTTACAAAATCATCTTGCTGGTGTGAATGCTCCTAAAGAGGCGTGAAGTGTTTCTTAAACTAAATCATGACCCGAAATCCTGAAATCCTTATCAAAGACGGAAAATGCAACATGCTTACAGGCAGATCCAAATCTCTTAAACATCTTAAAAGCTACATCATGAACAGTGTTTCTAAAGTGCTTGCCACATCACAGGATTTTTGAAGATGGCTCAATGTTTACACTCTTAGAGATTGCTTACCATTTACCACTAACCGTAACATCTACAACAACACAAATATGCTAATATGTTATGTAATGTTATAATACATTTGTAACGTGCACGGATACTCAGGAGTGTCCAGGCACGGGAGGTCAACGTGAAGACAGAGAATCTGAGATGGATACGCTTAATTAAATAGTAGGGTCTTTAGCTGCTTCTTGAACTGCCTGATATCATCAATGTTCCGTAGTTCCAGAGGGAGGGAATTCCAAGCTTCCGCTGCTTTAACGGATAAAGAGCTTCCCCCCAATCGAGTGCGGCGAAAACGTGGGACCACTGCCAGTCGCTGCCCAGCAGAGTGCAGATGTATGCGAGGGACATAGAGGGCGAATCGTCTCCTAAGGTAGATCGGCCCTGTTCCATGCAGAGCTCCATGCGCCAGAGAGAGGACCTTAAACTGGACTCGTCGGGCCACAGGGAGCCAGTGAAGGTCCTGCAAATGCTGTTTCACACTCGATCTTCCTGGAATTCCCAGCAGAACCTTGGCTGCCGCACTCTATATTGTCTGGAGTTTTTTTAACTAGTATCCAGGCAAGCCAATGTACAAAGCATTGGCATAGTCAATGCGTGACATGATAAGAGTACGGATCACCATTTCCTTGGCTGGCCTGGGTAATAAAGGATGAAACTTTCTAAGTGATTTCAGCTTACCAAAGCACCCCCCGCAAGTTTCTTTATCTGCATAAAGAACCTAAGGTCCTCACCGAACCAAACCCGCAAGTTCTAGGCAGGGTTGCCCACTGAATTGGGTAGGTGGTAGTCAGAGGGCCACAAAGCCTCTCTGAAAAGCAGGGGAAAGGATCCATACAGGAGGACCTCTGACTTGTCCTTGTTGCATTTCAGCTGCGCCAATGCAAGCCATTTGAAGATGGCAGAAAGACAGTTCTTAGCTTTAGTCGGGGACAGGTCGTTTCCCCTCCAGGTGAAGAGGAGCTGGGTATCATCCGCATAAGCAATGATCTTCGCTCCCAACTCCTCTGCTAAGAAAATCAAGGGAGTGATATAAATATTAAAAAGCAGAGGGCTCAAAGTAGTGCCTTGCAGGACTCCCGTGGCCACCCTTCCGGGGGCCGAAGAGAATGGTGGCAACCAAACCTGCTGGGTTAGGTCCTCTAAGAAGGATTTGATCGAATTCCAAGCACGTCCGGCTACGCCAACACTTGAGAGACGAGCAAGTAGATGATGGTGAGGCACCGTATCAAAGGTGGCAGAGAGGTCCAGTAAAACCAGAGCCACTCTGCCGCCTGCATCAATGCAGTCCCTTATTGCCTCCGACATCTCAACAAGAGAAATTTCTGTACTAGAGGACACCCTGAATCCAGGTTGAGCAGGATGGAGGGCGCCAGATGACTCAACAAACGTGGACAGCTGTCTGAAGACTGCTTTCTCGCACACCTTTGCTACGGCTGGGAGAAGAGAGATTGGTCGGTAGCTGGCAAGTATACCAGGGTCTAAGGAAGGCTTTCTCAGAAGCGGTAGTAATTTAGCCTACTTGCATTCCGGTGGAACAGTGGCGGTCAGGAGGGACAGATTAATTATGGTATTCACCTCCAGATTACCTACCTCTGCAGCGGGGAGACTTATGTGGTAGAAACTGGAATGTTCGAGAAGAGGGACTCAGCCCCCCCCCCAGGGGGACTAGACCCTAGGCTGTCCTGGATCACCTGAATTTTTTCTCGATAAAAAAGCACAATAACTTCTCACACCATTCCACAGAAGCAGGTAAAGCAATGCGCTCGGCTCTAGGTGTTAAAATCTCTTGAAGATGGCAAAACTGTCCTTAGAGTTGTTTTTTGACATAGTAATGCGCTCTGCATAAAAGCTGCTTTTAGCCTCCCTAATAGCAGCATAGTAGTCTCTCTGGCCTTCCTTAGTGCTGTTTTAGCCAGGGGGCAATATACCTGTCTCCAGCTATGCTCTAATTTTTTGCAGAACTGTTGTAGTTCCTTAAGCTTGCTTCCTTAAGTACCCGGGTTTAGAAGGGGCGTTTCTTGCTCGTCTGTTGGAAAGGGGTGGGGATAAAGATTCAATTGCCTGAGAAATCTAATTAGTGAGGCTCTCTTATGCACCATCTAGATCAGTAGCAGCGATAGGACGTGTGTCTTACAGAGCCCTACAGAAGGAAAAGGTATCTATTCTTTGCAACGGTCTGCCTGGAGGGGAGCCCTTAGATAAAGAAGGTGTCGCAATGGTCCAGGAGAACTGGATCAAAACATTTTCTGACCAAGACACTTGAAGTGGTTCCCTGGTGGAAAAAGGAAAATTTGAACAAACCGGGTCCAAATGGATATTAAGGATACAAGAAAACCACAAGAAATTGAATACATTAACCTGTTCAAGAATCCCACACTCGCTTAAAGAACTCATCCTTTCCTCATCACCCTCCAACAACCATCTTGCAGCAAGTGACTGTTGCACTGTTTGCGAAACTATCATGGGCTCAGAAGATCATGTATTATTTGTTACCTAGTATATGGTACTTCATCACATTGTAGGGTCTGTGAACAAATCACATATCTGACATGCCGCTCCTTAATGTTTAGACAGTGGATGACCTTCTTTGATGCATTTTGTGTGCCTTTTTAATGTTTGCACCTGGTTACCATCAAATCTGATTCGATGGTAATTACATTTCCTAAATGCCCATTTTGCGACTAGTGGCAATTAGGAGATACTATGTGCATGCAGTTACAGAGTTGCAAATAGGAAATTTCTATTTGCGTTTTCTGATTTTGTGATTTCTAAAATACAATTTCTACAGGGTAGAAACCCCATTTTGCACTACTGCGAATTCATCTCGGACATGGGAAAATTGAATTTTGCATTTCCTAAAAGCCCGAAATAGCGATTCCGACCCTCAAGAAATGCAAAATACCTTCATACATCCGGTCCTATATTTACATACTATAGCGTGCTATAAATGTTTTCATAATTTTAATTCTTTTACATTATTGTATTTTTGGGGTATCTCTTCAGTACCTCAGTGCTCTGTAATTTTTTTCAAAACGTATATAAACTTCTAAATATTTTTTCCTATCTAGTACCACTGTAATAAAGTGGTAATAGATACCAGAACAATATCAAACCTAAGGGCCTATTTATGACCTGGTTTGCTTCGCTCTTGCACCACGCAACATGGTTTAAGAGCAGCGCAAACCTTAAGTCCGATTTTTGAAGTTTTACAAAGCAACTTTGCGTGGCACAGAGTGGCTTAAAACATCTGAAGTAACACAACACAGCAAAACATCGCTGCATTGCATTACTGTGCCCTGGAATTTGTTCCATGGGGATTGCATGAGTGTTCCCATACAACTCCCACGGATGTTGACGCATCACCAGATTTACAAGAACTTGCAAACCTGGGGATGTGCCAAAATCTTAGACCTTCCCAGTGGAGGCATAACTATGAGAAATATCTCTATTTCTTCTCGTTTCTTATTCTTATTCTTTCTATGTGTGCTGCATTCGCAGCACACAGAGGAATATGCCTCTCAGAATTGTTTTTGTGCAGGAAGGTGTCCCTTCTTGCACAAACATAATCCTGCATGCAACGCAGGCACTCTTGCATCATGGTGCAAGGGTGCCTGCATTGGAGCTATGGAGCCCATTGTGCACCAGCTCATGGGAAAGAACAGGAATGTGCCATATTCCCTTAAATAAGGTGCATTCCTGTCCTTTCCCAGTCATGCAGTGCAGCACAGCACAGTGACTTGCTGCCCTGCACTGTGTCACAAAGCTCATAAATGAGCCCCCTAATACTTGTATTGTATTGTATTGTATTGTATGCAGCATTTATAAAGCGCAACAAACACCCAACGGGTATCTCGGCGCTACAGTACAAGATTCGGTATCAGGTGGTAGAAAGAGAAGCGAGAACTTAGTACAGATGGAACAGTTCTGGAGCTAACAGGCTCTAGGAAACAGCCATGTTTTAATCTGTTTCCTGAACTGTAGAAGGTCATTTATTTGTCTGAGCTCCAGAGGAAGACTATTCCATAACTTAGCTGCAGCAAAGCTAAAGGCTTACATACATTACAAGTCGTAACGCAGAACACTGGGAATCTCCAGGTGAAAAAACATGGCTGCCTTTAACTGTTGTAAATATATCAAGAAAACAACGGTTCTTGTGGACAATGTATGAATAATTAATAAACACAGAGCATAATAACATTTAGCATTTAATTACTGGAAAAAGGATTATCTTTTTTCGTTTCTCATTCCTTCAGGCGTCCTATATCTTTAGGCCCTGATGAGACCTCTCATTTTTGTTTCTGTGGTCGAAACGTCGTCGGCTACATTTGAAACAAACCTTTACCGGCCCTTTGTCAAAAAAAATATAGAGGCCAATTTATAGACATTGTTAAAAGGTCGTTTTAATTTAATAAAAAACCTTGGGCCAGATGTATGACAGTTTTTGCATGCGTATGCAAAAACCAATAGGGGTATTTACCATTCCAAAATAGCGAGTCACAATTTATTTGCGACTCGCTATTTTGGAATTGCGAGTCGCTATTAGGAAGAGGCGTTCCCTTCCTAAAAGCGAGCGCAACCCCATGTACAAATGTTTTGCAACCGCAATTGCGGTCGCAAAACACTCACAAATTACCACCCTTGGGTGATAATGGGGGTCACAGAAGGAAAGGGGTCCCAAGGGGACCCCTTTCCCTTTGCAAATGCAGGGGAAAATATTTTTTAAGGGCAGGAAGTGGTCCCAGGGACCACCGCCTGCCCCTAAAAAATGAAGCAAAAACGTTTCATTTTTTAACTTTTTTAAATGCATCCCATTTTCCTTTAAGGAAAACGGGCTGCAATTAAAATACAAAGCTGCTTTATTAAAAAGCAGTACCAGACATGGTGGTCTTCTGAGCTTAACAGGCCACAATCCCTGGGAGTGCTGGCATTTCCAATGGGCTCGCAAATTGCGAGTGGCTCATTAATATTAATGAGCCTCGCAATTTGCGACCCCATTGGGAATCGCAAAACAGTGTAATAACACTTTTGTACATGCATAATAGCGCCTCGCAAATTGCGAGTCGCAAAAGATTCGCAATTTGCGAGGTGCTATTTTGACCATCGTACATCTGGCCTCTAGTTAGTTATCATAATTGGTCAGAAGTTGTCTGTGTCTTCTGTTTAGTCGCTTATGACACGGAGCACTGTTGATATATCACTTGTATTAATACAAGATTATTCTGTGAACACAGTATCTGGCTTCTAGAGTATGCTTTCATACAACATGCTATTTACAGTAATTGAATGCTGTTATGCTCTGCGTTTATTAATTATCCATACATTGTCCGCAAGAACCATTGTTTTCTTGATATATTGCATACCCTGGTTCAGTGTCAGTAGGTGGCCCTTGTTTTCCTGATTTAATTTTTGTGAAGGCAGTCATCAGCTAATGACTTGTCATCCCTGTGGGCCCGATTCACAGAACTAACTTAAGACAAAATCCTAAACTTACTACTTTTGGTATTCACAGAAGGCATTTAGTAGTAGTAAAGTTAGTATTTTGTCTTAAGTCTGTCTTAAGTCTGTCTTAAGTCTGTCTTAAGTCTGTCCTAAGTTTGTCTTAAGTTTGTCTTAAGACTGTCTTAAGTCTGTCTTAAGTCTGTCTTAAGTCTGCCTTAAGTCAAATTTAAGACAAAATCCTAACTTTTCTACTACTAAATGCCTTCTGTGAATACCAAAAGTAGTAAGACAGACTTAAGACAGACTTAAGACAGACTTAAGACAAACTTAAGACAGACTTAAGACAAAATTAAGACAAATTTAGGACAGACTTAAGACAAACTTAAGACAAAATCCTAACTGTACTACTACTAAATGCCTTCTGTGAATACCAAAAGTAGTAAGTTTAGGATTTTGTCTTCAGTTAGTTCTGTGAATCAGCCCTGTGTACTTCAGAAGTTCTACAGTACTACCATGGCCAGAGATAAAGCTAAAAACTGCATAAAGCATATGAAATACTTGCCTTTCTTACCTTCTGTACCCCAAAGAATCCTCTGCGCATCATAATATATAATCCTTCCAAATTTCATCAAAATCCGACTGATGGTTTTCGCTTTATGCGAAATACAAAGGACTATGGAAAAATGCTTTGGGAGCACCCTTTTTTTTGCACCCCTTCATGAAACCCTGCAAAACTTTCAGGACTCTGACAATCAAACGGGGGCAACAGGTCTGCAAAGTTTTACGAACATTCGTCAAATGGTTGCAAAGTTATTAAGGGACAAAAATCACAAAATTTCCTATCTCTGGTCACCCTAACTATAACTAGGCCTGGCGGAACTCATGGAGTTTTGCCCAGCGGAATTCTGCTGGTTACATAAAAACTCTCCAAGATTTCACAGACCTCTGTGAATGGGTGGAAAAATACTCATTCAGCTCTTCGCGCCATTTTTTCATGCCAGTGGCGCATTTTATGCTGAAAATAAATCAGAGCATACAACTCCATTTGGTGCACATGAAATGGGCAATTCGTCTTCCCTGCTTTCTACTGTACTATGCATACTGCTAGGCCTTTCTAAATCTGTCTCAATCTTCTCCCATCTGATCTTTCTAAGGGTGGACAGAGCTTCTGGAGCTTTATTCAGCGTAAATACATAAAAAATCAGTTCGATTCTGCTGAGTTCTGTGAGTGGGTGGAATGTTGCATGTTTCGCAGCTTTCACTGATTTAGCAAGCTCAAATTTAAGCCCTTGGAAATTTTCTGCAAGATGGTGAATGTTTCAATAAAATTCTTTTCTCCTTTCCTTGGCAATAAAGAAACCACTGCAGGCCAACTCCAGCAAACAACACACTGGCAGAGGGGCAGTCAAAAACTCCTGCAGATTCTCTGGTTCTTCCCCTTGGCAAAAGGTCCGTCTTGATTCCCAGAAGTGGTCTGGGCCCCAGTATTTATACCAGTAAATCCTTTGTCCTCTGAAGGCAGAGGGTCCAGTATCTAGCCCAAACCAGTTCTGGGTGCATTCTACCAGTGCACAACTTCTTCCTTTGTCAGTGTGGGCCAGGGTCATCAGACACACCACAGGAGGTGGAGCCAGCATTGAGGAAGTGTCACTGTGTAGGGTTTTAGAATTTCAGGAAGTTTGGTGCTCTATCTAGTAGGTTCAAGGTAAATATGGTGCTGCCAGGTCAGGGGAACTACCGTTAAACCCCTGTGTAAGTGTGGGTGGGAGCCCACACAAATGAGGAGAAGCAAAGTTCTGGTCACACGTTCTGGGGTAATATACTTGGTTTGTACAGTCTCATAACCTGAGGGAATAACCTGTGAGGTCGACACGGGTATATTTCTTTGGTTTCTTTTATTCCTTATTGAAAACACACAACCAGCCCACATGTGTTTCGTCACAAAGGGAACATGTCCCAAGACTTCTTCTTTTTGCCCACAAACTTGGAACAAAGGCGGAACCAGTGTCGAGACCGCTTGCAGCACACACGTTGCAGGTTGATGGTTAGAGTGACTTACCCTCCCTCTACCACGCTCACCGGCACTGGACTCCTGGGGACCACCTGTACTCAGGTTCCTCCCCTACTACTTTGCACATTTATTCACGCTTTTAATAGCATTGGCTTCAGACTAGCCGGGTCGGAATTATCACCGGCAGAGCAATAACACAGATGTTACACATCTTCCATTGCAGCCCTGAAGAAGTCACAGGACACGTTCCCTTTGTGACAAAACACGTGTTGGCTGGTTGTGTGTTTTCAATAAGGAATAAAAGAAACCAAAGAAATATACCTGTGTCGACCTCACAGGTTATTCTCCCAGGTTACGAGACTCTACAAACCAAGTATATTACACCAGAACGTGTGCCCAGGACTTTGCTTCTAAGCATTGTGTAAGGCAGGCACAGACCTATTCAGTAACAGGTGCTACTCCTCCCACCACTCCCAATGCAGATAGGCCTATTCAGCCTTGTGCTGACTCACCCCGTCTCCTGGAGCCCCCTCAGCCCCTGTCACTCACAAACCAGACATGGAATACACAACCTAGCAGAGGCAGGCTGGATGGTTGGGTAAGAAAATACCTACTTTCTAAAAGTGGCATTTTCAAACACAGAATGTTAAAACCAAGTTTACTAAAAGATGTATTTTATCATTCTGAGTTCAGGCATACCAAATCCCTTTTTCTACCATGTTCCCTGGGAAAGTTAGGATTATAAGATGTTATAATCAAACTGCCTATTCTGGCCTATGGGGACAGGTAGCGTTACAATAGTGAAAAACTAAGTTGGCTGTAATTCACTATCAGGACATGCCACACACATCAGGACATGTCCTACCTTGTACTTACAATGCACCCTGCCCTTAGGCCTACCTTAGGGGTGGCTAACATGTAGAAAAGGGAAGGTTTAGGGACTGGTAAGTGGGTGTACTTACCAAGTGGAAATGGAAGTACTAGACTACACACAGGCTCTGCAATGGCAGGCCTGAGACACACTTTACAAGCTGCATCTGTGGGTGGTACAACCAGTGCTGCAAGCTCACCCGCAGCATTTGATTTACAGGCCCTGGGCACACATGGTGCACTGTACTAGGGTCAGACTAGTAAATCAAATAAGCCAATCATGGAGTCACTAATCCATTACATCAATTTAACAGAGAGAGCACTTGCACTGTGGCACTGAATCACAGTGGCGCTGTGCCCAAAGCATCTAACCAGCAAAAACATCTAAAAAACAAAGGAGACAACAGAGAAAAATGGAAGGGAGACTCACGACAATGGTACCAGGTCTAACACTTCCCTAGGAAGACAGAGGGTGTCCCTCGAGTATATGAGGGGATACCAATAGTTGTTTAGCTTCAGAGGTCAGGGTTGAGAGGGTGTCTGTAGTGCACCTGATGCGTTTGAGATTGATTGTGTGCCCTTCGATCCCTTGATCTGCTGCGCAATTATAGTCATGCAGATCAATATTGAGGGTTGTCTCTTGTGGCTGGTGGTCGCTATCCATTGTTTCTGCAAAGCCAAAGGAGGAGTCAGTGTTCAGCAGGGGGAGACTGACAAAAGTGGAATCAATTAAAGATGCCCGAGATTATGTTAAATATAAGAGACCAGGCGGCTTGTCCGGGAGTATGTGTCCATTTAAAGCTAAAAGCCCAAGGTTATCAAGGTTGCCTTGTAATGACTGCCCTATCTTGTTATCTTTGTGCCACCCAGGAGTATCTTGAGGGGGTGTCATTCAGTGGCTGTCTTGAGCCTCTGTGATCTCATTTGTAGGTAGTGCACTCATTAGCCACATATAGAAGTTGTCTGATATAATGAGATCATTACTGGGCCTCTCTGACCTTAAGCCTATTGTGATGTCAATCAGCTTGTCAGAGACCTCTGTCCTTGATTTAGCATTTGGGCAGATGTAAACGTTTACCAAGGTGATTGTATTGGTTTGGCCATTTGGAGGTGTGAGTGATAGTCCTACTTCTTGTAGCCCTGCATCATCGCTGTCTAGCTCCCAGGACTCAATTGCACTAGTGATGTATACGTAAATGGCAAGACCATTCTTGCTGCACCTGTACTTGTGTTGTTTGATTGCAGGGATGAAGTGATTTGTGTAGCCCTCTAAATGGAGAGCCTTCTGTGGCAAATCTGTTGTAGTAGGACAATCTGAAAAGAGCGAAGGTATTGAAGGGTTTTAAAGGTCTCCCAGCTTGTTTGTCAATCCATTGATGTTCCAGGAGCATACCTTAAGCACCCAATATGAGTAATCAGTTCAATTGGTGTTTTGTCAATGTAGATGTCTGGTAGAATTTAAAGCTCCCGACACCCAACCCAAATTATCTGCTGCTTCAGGGCCAGAAGCAGGCTGATCATGGGGCCTTCTGGTTTGCTGAGTTGCGGGGACTGGGATTTTACTTAGGGCATTTCTTAGGACTGAGTACACTGGTCTAGGTTGAATCAGTGTGGTGACCTCTTTCCTCATCTCTCCAGAATGTGCGGATGTCCAGGTTTCCTTTACGGAGAATTTATAATCCCCCACTGCTTGAAGGTCTCAGTGATTTCCAGGACCTTCTTGGCAAGCTCGGTGAATCTACAGGTTACTTATGTTGTTTCATTACTTTGGCCAGGGCCTGGATTCATGCATTCAATAGAGGGGATGTCTTGCGATGTGATGTCTCCAAACATGCACATTGATCGAACAAGCTTGAGGAAATTGCCCTGGACATGTATTCCGGGGAGAATAACTTGCAGGCTGTTGCAGATGAAGCTTGCAAATTGTCTTGGAGGCCTACATATGGCTCTGAAAGTGGTTGGTCACCCCAGTCCAGAAAGGCGAGTACTGCAAGATCTCTTGCATTGGGGGGTGGTAGAGAATGTCAATTGTGGGACTCCCCTTCAAGTCCAAGGAACATGATGTTGCCCCATTCTTATTGCTGTGCACATTATTAAGAGACACAAAAGGTCCCCCAGCACTGGTGTTTGAGTCTGAAGTTGACCTGCCCAGGTCAGCTGTTGGTGAAACAGTTGTATGGGGATCTTATTTGGCTGTCATGGCTAAGCCTGTGGTGTTATGTGAGGCACTTGCTTAGGGGGGTTTCCGTGGTATTGGTCATTTAAGACACAGTAACCCCATTCTTATTGCTGTGCATGTTATTAAGAAAGGCAAAAGAACCCCCAGCATAAGTGTTTGAGCCTGAAGTTGACCTACCCCGATTAGCTGTCAGTGGAAGTGTTGGGGAACCAATTTACCTTGTGGTTAGCTCGATGGCATCTTGTGAGGCATTTGCTTGTTCGGTTTACGTGATATTGGTCATTTGAGGCACAGAAATTAACTCAGAGGTTGATCCCACATTTGGAGAGCCTCTTCCAGTGCACTGAGAGATTTTTTTCCTGGACCAGGGCGGCAAGGGATGGTCTTTTTTGTAGTGTGGACGATTGGGTAGGCTACCAAGTTTTGACTCTGAGTTCGATTTTTGTTGTGGCTCTTTCTTTTATTTTGATCTTTTTCATTTTGGCTCCCCTTCTGCTGTTAGATGTTCTACATGGCCTACTGTGTAGAACCGGCTACATAATGTGCGTTGATGAGATCTATTGACACAAATCTCTTATTTGTGCAGACTGCAATAGGTGGTAAAAGTACTTTTCTGGTACCTTCAACAGCCAGGACAGGTACGGTCGCTCTGTAACATGGCCCAAATTCTTTCTCGTCCACAATCTACTCCCAGATTAGTTTGTCAATCTTGGGTATCCAACCAAGAGTTGCTGGTGCTTTCTTCACTTCACAAGTTGCGGTAACTTTCACTTGGACTTTACTCTGTGCATCCCAGAAGCTGCTCAGTACCTAAAAAACATCCAAATGTTCATTGATGTCAAATGGTGATTCAGCCGCCACTGTACTGGGACTGTCGAGGTTCAGTACCCACATCTTAACTCCGAACAGGACCTCATAGGGAGTCTGACCACCCAGGGATTTTCTTGGCAGATTGTTGAGTGTTCTCTGGGCCCCATATAGATTATGGACCCCACTGCGACCTGAACCTAATACCCTAGCTGTTAAAGAATGCTTTAAGTCCTGGTTCTTCATCTCCACCATCGTGTTACCCTCTGAATGACAGGAGGAGGTGTACCACACGGTAACACCCAATTTTTCCATGGTGCCTTTGTAAGCCTTAGAGGCGAACAATGGATGCTGGTCAGAAAGAAATGTGCCAATTGCAAATGTCCTGACAAAGACCTGCAAATCTTTGAAACAGTTCAGACATCAGCTGATCGCTGTGGCCAAACCCATAGGAACCAAGAGCAGAAATCCACTGCAACCAAGACGTATTTGTAAGCTCCATCTGACTGTAAATGGCCAAATTGGTCCACATAAAAACAAGTGAGAATCTTGTTTAAGATCAATTGAGGTGTCTTTGGTGGACGTGCTAGGGTGGAACCCTCCATCTGCTTGCAGAATTAGCATTTAGGGACAAAGTTACTTGTCTGTTTCTGTAGGCCTGGTCACCAATAGCATTGCTGAAATCGTGCAATTGTAGCTGCCACCCCTGCATGCTCAGATGCTAGGTTCTCATGTGCTGCTAGGATTAAACCTAACCTGCAATCTGAATTTGGTATTAGTCTATCCCCCACACTGGGAATACGAGAAAATGGTATGTTTTACGTACTAAACTGGTAGGAGTACTTTGCGGGAAAGGCTTTCGACAAGTGGGTGTCATCATGTGCAGTGTGGACAGCCGCCATAATGTCTCTATCTATCCTTGTACTGGAATGAGTACAGTGACAGCAACAGTTTGCCCTGCTGCTTTTGCAGCTTCATCAGCCATGGAATTCCCTGCAACGTGTAGACATACACATTGATGACTCAAGGTGTGATTCGCATGAGTCCTTGGCAAGCATTCTTTCAACCTACCCATCCGTTCCCAAAGCGTTTTGTGCTTTTTGGTATACCCTTTGGAATCTCTGAATCCATTTGTTCTCCATTAGTGTAGAACCTCATTGTAAGACTGGACACAATAATACCAATCGCACACTAGGGGGTATATTTACAATGAAATGGTGCAGCACTGCGCCGCAAGCAAATCTGCTGTGTTGAGCTGCGTTATTTAAAAAATGCAGGGATGCGCAATATTAACAAGAATATAGTGCATCCCTGTACTAACCCCTGCGATGGTGCTAAAAAAGCTGCCTAGTGCCAACGCAGGCAACCTTGTATCAAGATGCAAGGGTGCCTGCGATGCAAGGATGATTGTTTATGTGAAGGAAGGGACACCTTCCTGCTCATAAACAGTCATTACTGACAATTTGCCCCTTCTATGTGTGCTGCAGAGTGCTGCACACATGGAAAGAACAAAAAACAAGGAGAAATAAAAGAATTTCTCCACGTTACGCGTCTCTAAGGCCCTTTTTTCAATGGAGTAAGTTTCTGTTGCACCTTAGATTTACACATCCTTGTAAATCTTGGCAGTGTCAAAAGCAATGGGTGTTGCGTGGGTATGCCCACAGCAACAACCATTGCATGCCCCTTTGATTCAGAAAACTTCATCATAGGGTACAATATTTACAATGCAGCGTTCAGCCACGCAAAGTGGCTTAGTGCCACATTGTAAATATGGAGCAGGGGATTGTGCCACGAGAGCATCATAAAAAGTGATGGTCTAGTGGCGCATAGCCCTTGTAAATATGCCCCAATTAGTGTGGGGTATCCGGGATCCATATTCTCTAGTGCCAGAATTTGAGCTCTGAGTCAGCTGCACTGTGCAATCACCTAGTGACTGCGTGTAGGTCTTTTCAGGGTGGAATTCACCATCCTGCATTTTGCTCTAAACAGCAGCGCACGCTGCTGAGAATTAGTGATGTATCTCTACGACAGGCTGTGCAGAACCATCAGTATAGCTGATGTAATCATACTGATCAAGAGGCATGACTTCATTATGCAGAGCGCATTCATTTTCACATTGCAGGTGTGCTTGTGTTTTTGTAGTGTAGGGTCAAATCTGTAGTCTACATCTGTTGTGGTTAGAGTTGGCCCACTGTATCCATTTTGGATGTAATGCTTTTGCATTGGGAAAGCTGGCTTTTGTGATAGCCTCTAAGGCAGCCACAGGAGTCAGGACAATTATTTGTTTCGCCTGAGCCAATGCTCTGTCTCTCACCACAGCAGTCTGTACCGTCACCAGTATCTTTTCTGTTGGTGCAAAACGCATCTCTACATTAGTGTATAAATGAGATTTATATGCAATTGGTACAGTGTTACCTTCATTGAATGTAACATAGGTATACCCAGATGAACCCACAATTATACTTATCACCAGGTTGGTTGTGTTTACACGTGTTTTGGAGCTAGCATATCAGCTTGTACTGAATGTAAGATCTGTGTGTGTTTAGTTGTCTAATGTGTGCTTGAAAAGTCTTGACAAATCAAGTTGTAGAATTGTTTAACATGTTCTGCGTAACCTGGAATGTAAGTTGTGCCAAAATGTAGGAAGCTCAATAAGGACTGAAGTTTTCTTCAATGTGTTGTGGTGGTTGTAAGAGTGTACACTACTTTAAGAAGTGTGTCACAAGGCTTTGGCCTTCACTTGACACCTCATTTCCCAAGTATGGGCCTCCTGTTGAAGAGAGCCACCCTGTGACTTAGTCTAGTCTTTATTTTTCTTATTTTCCATTTTCTTCTTTGAAGATTCAGATGCTTGCTTAGAGTTATCCTTTTCTAGAATTATTCTTAATCTATGGTTCACTAGCTCTGGTTCTCAAATTATCCCTACCCACTGTTGCGTAGGTTTCTTCAATAATTTTCAGTCATTCGTGTTCCTGTTCTCCAAGGGCAAAATCCCTAAGGCGCTGGTGTATAGCCACCACTGTGCTTCCCTTTTAATGGTACTTATCACAGTGGTGGATACTGAGGAAAATTTACCTATCAGTTTCATCCCCAAATTCAGAGCAGGGGATGCCCCATACTCATTTTGGATCTATTTAGGCACCACAGGCAAAAAAGCTAATGACGGTGTACCATGAGTTCTGGTACATACTTCAGCAAAGACTGTACCCCACGTTGTACAGTACTCTACAGGCAGAGCCATCCCCATTGGCAAGCATATTTTAAGAATTGTGTGTTTTTCCTGGGGTCGGGTATGGGGAAGCACTGCTTTAAGCTGACCTGTTTTTTGTGCAATCCAGAACAGAATTTCCTCCCTTCTGATGGGAATTTTACCTATGACTGCATTGATCATTTGTGGGCTTATGCCCAGTATAGCCTATTGTGGTTGTGCAGCTGGAGCAGCCTTCGCAGAATTTCTGTCATTGTTGGCTAAGACTGGCCATGTTGCCCCCTCACTGTTAAGGGGACCTAGTCTAACTTTTTCTATAGAGTGTGGTAGTAAGCCTTCAAACCAATGTTGATGTTCTTGGTAAGTTAATGGTATTTCTAAAGCGTCGTAAGCTGTATAGTTATTTGGAACTTCACTTGCAGTGTAAGTGTGAAACCACCTTGATCTGTCGTTTGCTGCTGGGAATGTAATCCAAGAACAGAATATCTCTTTCCTAAATGCTCTGTGTACCTCAACCATGAAGGTAACTTCCCCAACCTCAAATGTGAAGTCATATCGTAGCAGATTCTAAGTAACTGTGTGTTGCAGTTTTCTGATATGTTGAGTTCTGCCAGTTTCAGCCATAAGAGTATGTCGAATTCAGAGAGGGTACCACTACGGGGTAATCCTTTGAAAGGTTCAAGCTTGAACAACGTACAGTCAATACATAAGATTTATCTACTCAGCTGCAAAGGAGTTTTCCCTAACAACAAGGATGAGTCCTTTTAATAAGTGAGCAGGGGTCTTTTGGTATACAAAAGAAAACTACTCAGGCAATCTATTACACAAGAACCCAAGCTATAAAGTTTGCGGCACCATGTGATATAGCTTATACCTTCGTTGTAAAACTGTGCGTTTGTTGTAAACTCAGGACTTTGCTAGACTTTTTTCGTACACACCCTCAGGATAGATATGTTGGCCTATAGCTGCTAGCTCACAGTGCACCACCTGCACCCCCTAACTTTACAGGCCAACAAATGTATGTGCAATCCGAGAACATGACAACCCCATTCCCCCAAGAAAATCATAACAGATCTAGAATCCTTTTGTTTGGTTACTGATGCATACCCAAAGAAATACACAAGAAGCTCTCAGCAAGCCATTTCAATAGTTATTAAAGCATTGTGATTCTTGTATAAAATACATGTGTTGTGATACAGTAGAATGAAGCGGAATAGTTTAATTAGCATTATGAGAATAGTGAAAAAGATTTAAACTTTCACCATTTATGCTATTGCAGTGAATATTTGCTAGCATATAAGTACTGTGTGATAGGTTACTTCTACCTAGTACTTTCTAACCTAGTTTGTCTAGGTGGGTCTTCTGCCAACTCCCTGTAGGGTAGTCTAACTCCCCATTACCTGTGGGTAAGTGTCATTAGGCTGCCGTTTTGTTCGTAAGCTCGACATCCCCTTTGCAGAGATAAACAGGAATCAGCTGGGCTGGAATTCCATCAGGCACTAACCTCTCAGTGTCAGAAAAATGCTCCTCTTCCTCAAATAAAGAAGCAATGCTGTTTATATAATATATATATAATCTATATAATAACAATAGGCAACAACATTTGCGCAATGAACTTTATCTCTTGTACGGAATGTTCAAGGTGTTGTGATAGTGTTCCTATGAAGTGGAAATGTAAGCAAGATAGTTTCAGAGAAAATTATCATGCACAAACATATTAGCAAATGTATGTCAAATGTCACTGTGTAAGAAAGAAGATAACTTTAGAAACATGAACATGTACAATGGTGGTGTTTCTAACTAGGCCTATCCTAACCATGTGACATCACTCATCGACCCCCCTCATTTACTTAATTTGTATCAGTGTGTGTCTTTCTGTGAGTGTATTTTATGTTTTTGTGTTGGGTTTATTTTACATTTTTATTACTTTTTGTATTGTTTTTTTTTTTCCTTTCCTTATGTGACTGCCCTCCTCCACCTGTTTAACTTCCTTCTTCCTTTCTTGCTACTCCTACTTGTTCTTTCACCTGGCCCCATGGCAGAAGCAGGCAGAAGTAGGCAGCTGTGGCGGCACCAGTGCCACAAGCCAACTGTGTGGGTACCATTTGGTGGTGCAGCCCACCCCCTTTTTACAGAGGGGGAGCTTGCCACGCTGATTTTTAGGGATATCCCACCTACCTTCCATGCTGGCAGCAGGCCTTGGATAAGGGTGTGCGCTACAGTAGTATTGGCGGCTGTGGGGTAGAGTGTGATGGTGCATGCGCAACGGCACAGCGGTGCAGCTCACCACACAGTAGCTGCTGGATGGATATTATTGATCGAGGACAGGACCTGCTCAACCTGCTGGGTGTCGAGGTTGTGGGGCTTGGGGAGCATTAAATATTTTTTGTTTTCTACAAATGATTATTTATTTTTCAAATAGCATGCTGCTCACACTCAGAGGTAAACTGAGTTTACTTTAAGAATAATGTCTGATCCAGCTTGAGCTAGCCAGGTGCTCAGTGCTACAAACTCAGAGCTTTCTTGGACTAATTATTTAGGCTGTGATGCACACTCCTCTTTCCTGTCACTAAGATAGTAGTATATCAGGAGGTAGCTTTTTCTGTGTCTTTCTTTATGCAGCTCATACAGTCCAATCTCCCAGTGATGTGTAGTATGCATTGAAATGGGGGACTGAGAGGTCCCGTCAAAGGAGGTGGAGAAGCAAAGATCATTTGTTGCAGTGCATTAGTAGTTCAAATGTAGTTTAGTTTTAGGAAATTAGGAATACAGTATTAGGCTATCTGATTTAGAAAAGTGCAATGCTACTGCGTCTGCATGTCAAAATTTATTTTTTTAAATTAACGGTATCACAATTTTCTTTTTTTATCTTCATTATTTCTTACATCAGGACCCAAGGGCAAGAAGGCATTTGAGCAGGGCGAAGGGGCTACCACCACCAGCATCATGGTGGAGGAAGCCACCACCACCAGTGCAGCAGCAGATGGTTCTGCTCACCCTGATAAGTCCTGCTAATATTATTTCCCTAACCTTTACCTTTCCCCACTAGTAAAATAATGTTGCCTTGTATATTTATTTATGCTGTCTTTTTTTTCAACTCCTCCATCTAATGTTTGTTCAATTCTTGTTATCCCTGCATTACTATTTTTTTTATATTTCCTATTTCTGTTGCTGGCTTCTTCCTGTCTGTAGCTTTCTTCTGTTCTTTTAGTAAGATCGTAAAACAGTAATGATATTGTAGAGTCAAGGAGAAGGATAGAAGGGAAGCTTTATGAAGAGTGGACAAAGAGGCAGAGCAGGATCATAGGCTGCTGCAATCAATTATGATGACTCATGTGTGATTAACTGAGAAGTGAGAGCAATTTTACAACCAATCCCAGACAAGTAGCTGAATGTAGCTTGCTGATCAAGCTCACAACTGTCATAACATTTAGTCGAGAGCATCCATCATGTGATGATGTGACATCACAAGTCTGTTTCCAGTTACAGCTCCCCCACCACAACTACATAATTGAGCAGTGTGACATTTGGGAGAGTACACTCCTCAGCATTTCCCAAATCAACGCACTGGTCTACAGTCTACAGGGCAGAATTGGCCTCTCAGTGTCATCATCATGTTGCTTTCCCTTTGAAGTAGATAACTTCAAAGTTCTGGCTGTTGAGTGAGTCCTGCCCTGAATCCTGACTCTGAGTAACAAATCAATCCAATTCCCAACCCAAATGTGATTGTGATTGAGAGAGATAGAACAAGAAGAGGAAAAGAATGTGAGCATTTTGTGTAGATTTGCATTTGTTAACTAAATTGACTTGTCTGGTTTCTAAGGAACCAGAAAAAAGTACACCAAGGTGTGTACTTACAAGTAAATATAGCTAAGTGTGAAAGGGCTTTAAGGCAAATTCACCCATCAACCCGCAAACATTGGAAATCTTCTAAATCAAGTTTACAAATGCCACCACGTGAATCACTCACACTCCCTCAATAATATATCACTCATTGATGAAATAGTTACCTATTCCAATCCAAGCATGGTGTTACACAATTGTTGTATTGTATCTCTTGGTTTCCCATGGAAGCAACACATTGGCTGTCTTATCAATCAATGATCTTTGCTGGGGCAGCCCTGCTAGGGATTGACATAAGAACGGAAGGCATGGGGCTGAGTCAGGCATTGTCTCTAATATCCTTGAAGGGAATGAGGAGGCTTCTTTACTGCACACTGGCCCAACTCCAATCTGGCCATACATGTGAATAAATGATGGGGCTGCATAAGTCAGACACAAAATATATAGGGCAATATGTATAAAGCTGTTTTGCTATCGCAAACACTGTGAAACACAAATAAACGTGTTTGCAATCGCAAAACAGAGTGTTCCTATGTAAGAAAGGGATCCGGTGCGCAAAAACAGTAATCGCAAATTAAGCAATTACCAATTCTGCGAGGTAGGGAATCTACGAATAAACATGCGAACTCGCAATCAGCGACACGTTATTTGCGATATTCACTAATAACCTGCTCGCAAACAGCGAATTCGCAAAATGAAATGCATGTAAAAATCGCAAATTGCGATTTTGTGAAAATCACAATTTTACAAAATGCAATTACCACCAACTCTGAGCAGGTGGTAACCAGGTGCAACCTATATAAACAGGCCCACAATTCTACAGGGGGTTTCACAATGGCTGGGCTGTATGTGATAGCCAGGAGGCTGCGAATCAGAGCTGCTGCACAGAGAAGGAGACGCAAGGAAAGGATCTTCAGAGCGCGCATCACCCTGTTCCAGCAGACCGAGGAGGAGATCCATGTGAACTACAGGCTGGACGCAGACAGCATCCTGGACTTAATAGAAGAGCTCAAACCCATACTAGACCACCCCACACGCAGGGCACACGCCATTTCCACCCATATACAGGTCCTGTGCTCACTGCACTTACTGGCATCATGGAGTTTTCAGGGAGTGATAGCCACAGCAGGAGGGATCTCTCAGAGTTCACTGTTGCACTTCTTCCATGCTTTCCTTGATGCAATGGTACAGAGGCTGCATTACCACATCCAATTCTACAGCCCACAACAGGCACTAGATCAGACCAAGCAGGATTTCTACCAGATAGTCCAATTCCTCCATGAAATTGGCTGCATAGATGGGACCCATGTCACACTCTCCGCCCCCTCACAGAGGGCCCGATTCACGGAACTAACTTAAGACAAAATCCGAAACTTACGACCATTTTGGTATTCACAGAAGGCACTTACTCATTTTGGTATTCACAGAAGGCACTTACTCATTTCGGTATTCACAGAAGTTAGGAGTCCTAACTTTAGGACTCCTAAATGCCTTCTGTGAATACCGAAAGTCTTAAAGTTAGGATTTTTCTCAGTTTAGGAGTAGTAAAGTTAGGAGTCCTAACTTTAGGACTCCTAAATGCCTTCTGTGAATACCGAAAGTCTTAAAGTTAGGATTTTTCTCAGTTTAGGAGTAGTAAAGTTAGGACTCCTAACTTCTGTGGATACCGAAATTAGTAAGTACCTTCTGTGAATACCAAAATGAGTAAGTGCCTTCTGTGAATACCAAAATAGTAGTAAGTGTAGGATTTTGTCTTAAGTTAGTTCTGTGAATCGGGCCCAGAACGAGTATGTGTTCAGGAACCGCAAGTCCTATCATTTCATGAACACACAGGTAATGTGCAATGCCAAACATGTCATCACTGATATTGTTGCTAATACCCGGGCAGCACACACGACTCATTCATTTTTCACCACAGTGGAATAAACCGCCGACTCACAGATGGCGAGTTTGGTGAGGGCTACCTGCTAGGTAAATGCATGGCTTTCAAACAAACAATCAGTAAAGGTCTGAAGTGGCTGAACAGTGTTTAGCCTAATTCTTGTCACCCTGCAGGTGACAGTTCGTATTCTGTAAGTGACTACATCTTGACACGGGACCTGAATCCAGCCACTACAGGGGAGCGGAGATATAACAGCGCCCACAGAGCCACACGCTGTGCCATTGAGAGAACATTTGGAATCCTTAAGAGCTGTTTCCACTGCCTTCATAAGATGGAGGAGCGCTACAGTACAACCCCGAGACATGCTGTAAAATCGTGGCCACATGTGCCATGCTACACAACATCGCAACCAAGAAAGACACCCCAGTGGAGCTCACAGATTCCTAGTCATCAGATGAGGAGGGCCCAGCTCCATGGTGCAGACCAGCAGGTGGTGACCGGGCGGCTGCCGGGCACCAGAGACGAGATGAGATCACACAGAACTATTTCTAGGTGAGTAATGATGACACAATGCTACAGATTGGTGGAAAACTGTGCTTTTTATTTCCCTGAGTGCAGGAAGATATCTGTCACACAGCCTGACGTACACCTAATGTGTGTCCCAATTGCTTGCACATGTTAGACCCACAGTGCAAGGATGTCACTCATACATTAGTCAAGATGCAATGTGTTTTGCCTCACACATTGCCATGTGCCACTGATGCCACTTAATCTCCTGCGGGCACGGCCAGTTGCCCCTCGCTCAGGGTGCCCACTGACCTCCCTTGAGTCATCGGGTGTTCTCCTCTGCCACGCACTCTGCCGTCTGTCCTGGGGAATTGGTGGAGTGATGCTGCTTCGCTGGACTGATCCTCACTCTCCAATGGGTTCAGGGGTCCTGTGCCACTTGTGGCAGCTGCCCGCAGCTGGTTCTCAGCATGCGTGACTTGCACCAAGCCCTTGGCAACATCCTGGCAGCAGTGAGCCATTTCATGCTGCATGCTTACACACCCACGTGCCAGAAGGGACGTGGCAGTCAACAAGCAGTTCACTGCTTTGGTGTACATGTCCGACTGGCTGTGGAGACGTTGTCTCTCCCTGCGCCTGGCTGCCCGGTCTCTCCTCATTTCTGTACACAGTCCGTCTAGTGCACCTGTCATGCCCATGAAACCACCCCTCATCTCAGTCATGTTGTGGTTGTAGGTGGCAAACTGGCGCTAGATTGACCTTAATGCTTTTGCTTGCAGGTGCTGGACTTTAACCATGGTGCCTTCAAGCCCGGAAAACACTGTGTCTTCACCTACGGCAGCAGAGCTGGTGGACGGCCGTGCCCTGTGTCTGGACCCACTCCTTTCCCTAGGCTGGAGAGGAGACTGTGCTGTGTGCGGTACTGCATGCTGGCCCTGGACTGGCTCGGCTTCTCCAATTGTGTCCTGTGGTCCTGCCTCCAGCAGTGGGAGTGGTGGCACTATGAGGCGCAGACTGCATGGCACAGGGATTGCTGGTCTTCCTTCATCCTGCTCCTCTTGCCCTGCCTGGTCTTCATTGTTGGATGCATCCTCACCTTCTGCAATTAATTCCTTTATTTCAGGTGGTGCTGTGAATGTGAATGTATACATTTATTTGGTGTCCTACCTCGCATTGGTAATGCAATACAGTTCTCAGATTTTGAGTTACATGAGTACTATCTGTCTGTTTTTTGCCTTTCCTGAACTACTCATCCTGATTCTACCTTGCTGTGTCTCACTGCTCCACTGTTTGGTGCATGTGACTGCATCTCCCATAATGCATTGCTGGGTGTGGTTGTTAACATGTACTGTAGTTGCATTACTGTTTAGTGTCTGGGTGTTTCCTGAGTGTGTGAGTGAAGTGGCGATGTATCAGGGGAGAAATGGCATGCATCTTACCTTGTCTGGTGTTTGAGGGGGTCGGAGCTGTCCAGGTCAGCCACGCCCCTGACACTCTCGGGCTGAAGGGTGCCCTCTACCAACTCCTCAAGGGGCATAGGCTCAGTTGCAGTGGATGTTCCCCCACCCGTCTTCTTTGCCTCTGCCAACATTACTGCCACCTTTTTCTTCGATCTTTGGTGCATATCATACCACCTTTTTGCGGAGGTCCTCAACAGTTCGGTGGGTCAAGCCGATGGCATTCACCTTCTCCTGAATGTCAAGCCAAATTTTCCTTTTACTTACCTCTGGGACACGTAGGGATTTCTTCTCAAACAGGAGCTCATGGTTGACTACCATTTCCTGGATGAGCACCTCCTGCTCCCTCTCACTAAACTTCTGCTTCCTTTTTCTTACATTCTCCTCCTGCTGCTTCTCTTTCTCCTGGTGATCCATTTCTCCTTCTCTCACTTGCAGTGCACAATCCTCTCCCTCTACTCCCAGCCTCTCACTCAGCTTCTGGCAATCAGGTGCAGCATGGGCAGTCACACTTCCTGGTTGTGATGTCATCAAGCTGCACCTGAATTGCCAATTCTCTAAATTGCGATTCCTTATTTGCGATTTCACAATTAAGGAATCGCAAAATAGGTATTTGCAGTATTATTCTGCGAATTTCTGAGAATAGCAAAAATTTTGAGATCTTTTATTTACATCAGGTTTTGCGATTCTCAAAATGCGATTCACTAAAAATCGCATTTTGAGAATCGCAAAAAACAATTTTGATACATATGGCCCATAATGTTCTCCTCTAGTTATATCCATGACAAAGCAACTAGACAATAATCTGAAAGTTCTATGGTTGCCTAATCAATCACCTGGGTGTCCTTAACTAAGAAGTAAACCTAAATATAAAGAATACTTCATGAATATCATTTGGACACAAATTTAGGTAACATATAACGGCCACATAAACCTGAAGATTGCAGTATCTGAAACCATCACGCACGAAAAAAAACAGGGTTTTGGTACTTTCATAATCATTAATTATTGATCTAGGGACACTGCAGCGAGTATCATCCATTGCAGGAAAGATCGGAAGTCACTTTAATCACAGCCGGGAGGCAAGTAGAACTGGCGGGGAGGTGAGTTATCTCTCACCGACCTGAATGAAATATAACTCTTTTGAGCAGTAATTAGGCTCTACGTAGATTGAGAACAAGTATTTACACAAGTATCCTCTTGCACCTCTTTTGTTTTTTCAGAATGCCATAGATATCGTCCACCTGCTAAACAGGTAGGGGGCAAACCTGAATACAGGCTCACACTTGAAAGTTAAATATTATACAGACACTATAAACATGAATGTCACACCTTGGCTAATGTAAATTGAAGATGGGGACGTTTGGTCTTATCTTCCCACTTAACCCCCACCCAATCATAACACTCAAAATATTCGCAGCTTGAAGTCATTAGAAGTACAAATATCTCCAGATACTATAGTTGTTTAACCACCAAATGATAATAAGTTAAATAAGAAAGACTTTTAACGCACCACCACCATTTGGATTGTATTATATGGGTACATATATGTTCACATTTAAACTTTGTACAGGAAACAGTCACAATGTTGTGTGATGTGTACACCCTGAAAGTCACTGGGTGTTCACTTTAACAAGTGTTATTTACTCACAATCAAATTGTGGATCGGCTGACCCAAGTGAATATTTTCCCTTGTAGCCCTGAAGAAGTCGGTTGGGATATCACCCACAACGAAACACTTGTTGGCTGGGCAATCCTACTAAAAATAAAGAACAAAAGAATACTCAACAACTATAATTATTGAAAAGATAATTTATTTTCATCAATGTGTGTCTAATATGCGATAATAATACAGCGATAAGAGCGTATTCACAAACTGTTAATGAATATAGCGTGTGCGTAGGATTATGGTATACTCAATCAGGGAATTAGAGTTTGTCTTCAAAAGTTGCTCAGCTAACACACGAGTCTGACCAATTACCCTCATCCTCCTCCTGTGGTGTTTCAGGAACAATGTAACATGAGGTATTAAGTGCTGGTTCATTTTAATCAAGCTCAATATTGCCACGTTTTGAAGAGAGAGACTGGTCCTTCTGACAGTGACAACTGAGCCAGCTTCACTAAACACATGCTCAACAGACACACTAGCTATTAGACAAGCCAAATACTTTATTGTCAGCCGTCTGTGCATGGCCATTGGTGCATCGTCCCATTCCAATAGACCAATGGGTTTTGGTCCACGCAGACCTTTTTTAGGTCATCCAGATAGTCTTGGACATTCCTTTGAATGGTCATCGGAGCTGGCACTTCCTCTACCTCTGTTGCACTCCCCTCTGCACCCTACTGAAGCCCTGCCACTTGAAACCAAGCCAGTACAGAGGTGGAGTACGCTTCTTCTGTTGCTGGTGTTCTTGCTGGCTGCTGTGAGACAACTTCACTGCCCTCTCTGGACATTGAAGGCTGCACACCAGAACTTCTGCCTGTGACTCTAATGTCCAACCATTTTTCTTCCTGTTCTCTCACTTGCTCAACAATCCACGTCTTGTAGATTGAAACATCTGCTTTTAAAACAGGAATGAAGTGGCCAGTAGTACTTTGCACTGTGGACCGAGTGTTGTGCACAGATGTACTCTTTGGAAGACACAATGTCTCTTTGCAGCCTTGGATTTACAACCAAGCGAAAGGCTTCAGCTCTCAACCAACTCATACACTTCTTCGTTAACACCAGGGAACCTTTGTGACACCTTCTTAAACTGCTCCTGTAGCAGATGCAACAACGGGATAGCTTGGCCCATTGTACTGTCCTCCTTGCTGACTTCCCATGTGAAAACCTCAAAAAGAAGTAACATTTGTGTCAGGCATTTGACTAGCCCCCATTTATCTACGTCCATGGTCATGCTTGTCTCAGTTGCATCCCCACCTCATTGAAGGACATAGTCAGTGATCAGTTTGTACTGCTCAAACAGAGGTTGAAACATGTAGTAGGTTGAGTTCCAATGTGTTGGCACCTTCTGTTATCTTAATCCTTACTCGGTACTCCATTAGCACACTGAATGATTCTCAACTGCTTCCGGTCTTTAAAAGAATGACTGAAATGAGTGCAGATATTTTTGCAGATGACCAGAATATTGCTGACCATGTCTTCTTTTTTGGAGGATGTCCTGCACAATCAGATTGATGCAATGCGCAAAAAACACAGGACCCTGAAATATCCACCATCTGCCATGGCCTTGGCTATATTACTGCCACTGTCTGTGGCAACAAATCTAAATCTGAGGCCTCTGGGTCACAGCCATTCAAACACCTTGCTGTGAAGTCTTCCAAAATGTTTGCAGCTGATTTCACCATGGCGAACATTGCTCCTGTTGCATGTCTCCAAATGCCCTTAAAAGTTTCTTTAGTGCTGAGACGTGCAAATAGCTGTTGCTAACCCCCACAAAACAGATCAAGTATGCAGTAATACACATGTAATCCGTTGCTTGACAACCGGTCCACAAATCTGTTGTCAGGTGGATAGTGTGAACAGCACTCTGCTGCAAAGCTTGTCCAACTCATTGCAGCACATCGTGATGGAGTGCTGGAACAGAAACTCTGGCAAAATAGGTCTGACTGGGAACTCTCCATTTTGGGCAGCTACCATCCACAAATTCTAAAAATCCAACTCCTTCCTCAAAAGAAACAAGCATTGGCATAGCCAATAGGCCTCACCTTTGGGACCTTATAAGTGTTTAGCCATGTAACAGTTGATGTTGTTGGACCAAGGATATTGTGCAACATAACTAAATACTTATAAGGTCCCAAAAGCGAGACCTATTGGCTATGCCAATGCTTGTTTTCATATATATTTGTTGTTGATATTGTGTTTTTCTCATACAACCATAGAGCTGCAAAAGTTTGGTTGTTGATTTTATTTGGTGATAATTCTGTATGACATTATTGTTTTACTCAACATAGCGATCTGGGGCCTGATCTCATCCCTCACGCCGGACGTCATCTACCTCACAAAGACCTGGCTGAACCCTGCATCTGCACCAGACATCGCCATCGCCACACACGAAGGTTACAAGATAACACACCTGGGACGAACGAACAAACAAAGAGGTGGAGTTACCATCATCTACTAGGACACCATCCGCTGCACAACACCCACAGATGACTCAACCCCGATGATGGCGCATCTCAAGTTCCAACTTCACACAGACGGAAAAAGCACCATCAGAAGCTTCCTCATCTACAGAGCACCAGGACCATGTCCCAGCGTCTGCTGACCACATCACCCCGATCTCCATTGACTCCAAGCACTACATCTTCCTAGGGGATCTTAACTTCCACCTCAACGACCCCAGTGACACCAGCAAAACCGACCTCCTGGAAAGCATGAGCAATATAGGCCTCAAGCAACATGTCACCGACCCCACCCACATCGCAGGACAAGCCCCGACCCCATTTTCACATACAACGACAGAGTCAAGTACAACCACGCCTCACAGCTCACCTGGACCGACCACTACAGTGTCCACTTCACCATTTCAGGACCTACCAACACTGGCACTATACCTCCTAGCTCCATGCACAGAAACTGGAAAAAGATATCAGAAGACCAGTGGAATAGCCCACTCAACTTCCACCTCCCAGACACAACATCCAACCCAAAGAAGGACGCCCTAGCAGACCACATAGAAGCCAGTACAAACCACAGCAAGGAGTTCTTCACCATCCTGAAGGAGTTGTCTAATCCCACAGCCACAGAGAACAACATCACCCCTTCCCAAGAACCGTGTGACACCCTGGAGGACTTCTTCCATGACAAGATCTCAGCCATCTACGAAAACTTCAAACCCCAACCCCCGGCCGCTGACTGCATCAGCCTGCTCACACCCACGAACACAAACCCTGAACTCCTGCTCACCAGGTGGGACCCTCTCACAACTCAAGCCACAAACTCCATCAAGAACTCCGTACACTCGGGAGCACCCACCGACCACTGTCCCCACCACATCTTCAACCTCCGAGGCAAGACGATTGACAACAAACTAAAGAAAGTACTCAAAGCCTCCATCACCTGGGCCTCCTTCAGTGAGGAGAGGAGACATGCTGAAGTGAGGCCCCTCCTGAAGAAACCATCCGCTGACCAAGCAGAACTGAAGAACTAAGGTCCCATCTCAGTGCTCCCCTTTCTAGAGAAGTTTCTCGAAAAGGCAGTCAATCAGTAACTCACCGACATCTGGAACACAACAATCTCCAGGACCCCTCTCAATCCGGATTCCCAGAGAATATATGACGTTACAACACAAACAATCGCAACGCATGCCGTTACAAAGTGGTTTTTACATCAAAATTACCATTACTTTGCATGATTTTACAACGCATGCCATTACCACGCATTTTTAAAAACAACCATTACAACGCATTCCATTACAACACATACAATTACAACGCATACCATTACAACACATAATACTATTAGGGCAACAGTAGGGTAGGTGTTGGATAGTGTAGGGGTAAAAATTACTATTCCCACACCAGTGAGTGCAACAGTAGGGTAAGTGTTGGATAGTGTAGGGGTAAAAATTACTATTCCCACTCCAGTGAGTGCAACAGTAGGGAAAGTGCTTGATAATGTAGGGGTAAAAATTACTATTCCCATTTACCCCAAAACCCATACCCACCCTAAAACAACAAAAGCTCCATTACTTACCTTATACTGCGTTGTAATGGCATGTGTTGTAATGGTATGCGTTGTAATGGCATGCGTTGTAGTGACATGCGTTGTAATGGCATGCGTTGTAATGGCATGCGATGTAAAGGCAGTTGCGTTGTAACTGTTGCATTGTAAAAGCAGTGCGATGTAATAACTGCGTTGTAATGGATGTTTCCCTTCCCAACCAACCACAGCACTGAGACAGCCCCGATTGCAGCCACCAAAGACATCAGGTCAGAATGTACGGAGGCAACTTTGAGTGGTAGTCCAGAGGACAGCCATTCAAAGCATTGCAAACAGTTATAGGTTTTCAAACTTAAATGGACGCTTGGCTTATACCCCATGGCAAGCTGGAGTGATGTGGATGGTCCTCTTCAGACCGAGGACAACCACTTAGTTTTTCCCATTTTGAGCGAGGCTGCCATGTAGCCCTTTGCTCTCACAGATACTGTAAAGCACACTGTGACGATGGGTCCAATGTGGTGTCCATCTTTTAAGTGACTTCTGCCCTGTCGTCTTCCTCCCGTGCTGATTTTGTAAACAGCTGATTGTGAGGTTGTTTAACCTAGGGTTGCAGTTAATTTATCTGTGAGTGAAACACCATCAAAAGGTTTAGGGTCAAGTATAAGCCTGAGAGAGGCACATTCTGCAAATATATGGATCTTAAAAATATGCTTTTGAAGTATATATGAGGGTCATGACATACAAACACCTTTACACCCTATTTAAGGGTGTAAAGGTTAAAAATAAAATATCACTTGGAAATCAATTTACGCACACCACACTAATGTTATACAGTGCCGACATTAGCTCCCAAAGAGACATGAGCGCTCCTGAGTGGAGATAACCTGAAAACTTTGAGATCGCTGACAAAGTAATGGGTATCTGAGTACTGAGTAGTCACAAATATCTTCATGAGCCATTCCCACCCAGGACACAGCCAGAGCATGACTCACATGAAGGGTAGGACCAAATAGGTTTCAAGGAATAGTGATGGCCTCGTACAGCGGGAAAATTAGTGGAGATGCAGAGAAAGAGGACAAATATTTACTACATGGAGAAAAAAGGAAAAATATGTGCAATAGCACAGACCTTTAGGCGTTTTCACCCGCACGGATGTACTCCATGAAAAACTGCATTCAGATGGCCTTTCACATAAATGCAAGTGAGAACTCAAAAACATTTTCAAAGAGAACTCATGGGGACTTTTGCAGATTTCTATGCACACTCTTGGGAACTTTTGCGGATTCCGAAATTTCAGAAATCTGCACCCATGCATCATGGCATTCTGTTGGTGCGGATTTATCTGTTTTTTGTTTTGTGTTTTTTTAATCAGGCCCTGTTTGAACATTTCTGCCCTTTAATGCTCATTTGTAATCAACCATTTACTGTCAACTCTGAGGAGGTGACAAGGAAAGCATAACCAATTGATCAGGAAAATAATTACCGTGCTAAATGAAATAGGTGCGAATTCTTCAAACTTTTAGTGCACCTAGATCCTAGACATGAAAATAGCATCAATGAAAGATTCTAATTCACAAAATCAGGGTCTGTGAATTTTTTCCACGGCAGATAGCACCTACTTCTGTGGAATGACTTAAAAGCATTACAGAGTTTCATCAGTGATAAATATGAGTGTGGTGAGGAAAACCAGTGTTCTCATGGGTGTGTCAATGGAAGTGGCAATGCCAAGGTGGGTGCACCCACAACGGTGTAGCTATATGCACATTCACAAAAGGTGCCATTGAGTTTCTTCACGTAGCTTACACCTACCTTCAATAGGTAGAGGTCGTGCAATGAGCAGGGCTTTAAGTGGGCCGTGTCCTGCCGGTGCTCAGGACCGGCAGTTCTTAAAAGCAGGTGCTGAGACGGGACCCTATTGGGCTCTCCATTTTTGCCCTCAAACTCATGGAGAATATAAAAACTTAACTCTGCAGCAATACCACCCTTCACTGCCTTTGATGTAACTTCAAAGAGACTCGTTTTAGTTCTTTCACAGTTTCACAAATCGTTTCAGAATTGAAGTATTTTCAATATTATATACAAAAAAAACAAAGTTGTTGCTTATTTATTTCATGCAACTAACAACCATTGGCAAAGCCAATAGTCCTGACTTGTTGTAGGTATAATGTTACTTGTTGTATCATACATCTGAATGCAATGACAGAAAAAGCAAAATACCAGTCGGGTGACACACTATGCTAAGCACACATGTTTAACTTATGTGTATTTAAGCCACGCCCTAAAGTACATCTGCTACGCCTCTTTGAGAGACCCCCGAGTTTTTTCATCCCACTTGAAGCCCTGGCAATAGTTGTGGAGAAAGTGTTGTATACACACATTTTTTCACGAGGAAAGACAAGGGGATCCTTCAACTAGAAACATATTTTTGAGGTAAATAAAATAAAAAGAAATGTGCAGTTGCACAGTTAAGTTAATTCTACAAACGATTATTGTATATGATCTGTGCATTCAAAGTGCATACTGGGAAGTGTCACCCGCTTATCTTCCGCCTCCAAACAAGCACAATGTTTCCCCATAGACTTCAAGGGGAGAACCCTCCTAAGAAGCCTTCCTCGCTTCCAAAAAATGTTGTCTTCATGATTTTATTTGGGTCATTCGCCAATATCACTCAATGTCACCCTTCATGGAGGCTCAAAAGTTCCAGAGGCATGCCTACGGTGAACAGTTCGGGATACCACGAAAGTTACAAATACAACAGAAACAGGCTTATCACTTTTGCGACTCCTCAAAAATAGAAAATCCACGCAAGTCTTAGGCATAGATCTACGCATGTGTTGGTGAAATGGCACGTTATTAGTAATTAACTACTGCAGCACTTTTGGGCTCTTGAAAAACTAGGCTTTGCTTGACACGCCTAATTATTGCCCTCATGCCTCACTGCATCTCCAGTGAACAACATAATCCACAGTTGTATGCCTCGCTCTCCCACCCCACTTCCGGACTGTGCCCCTGTGCCCCACATTGCCACAGATGGTCCAGTCGAAGCAGGAAGATGGGTTTTGGTGGCGGCAGGGCAGAGGACAGGCAAAGTCAGGGAGGGAAGGTGCACGGAGCAGGGATCAGCTGGTGAATACGAGCTTGCATCATCGTTGTTAAGGCACTGATTGACAAGCGTGCGCGCACCACACGCTAAAAGTGGGAGGGGTGGGGGGAGTGCGACAGCACACAAAGTGTTTCCCTTGCGGGAACGAGCCAGGGGCACCATGTGTTTGTAAGTTAATTACAAACATATGGTGTCAAGCTCGCTCCCGCAAGGCAATCGCCAAACGTGCACGCGTTGCCATTGAAGGCAATGGAACACATGCACGTTTTTGGGCTGACAAGCCGAAGCGATTGCGAAAGGTCTTTTGCCTACGCAGCGCATGTGCGCTGGGTAGGCGAGACCTAAAAGGAGGAGGTTTAAGTCTAACATTTTAGTAAGCTTACCGCTGTATAAAGGTGCCACTAAGTGGTTGTGTTCATAGGGCCCCTCCTGCCTAAATGTGCCCGTAATAGTAGCTTGGATGTTTGCTTTTGTGGTGCCACTGATATAGGCAACTTCCGGAGAGAACCAAGAGGTGGTAGACCAAATGTGCATCTTGGGGAAATCATGATTGTATGAGATGGTGTCAGCAACTGAGTCTTGTGCCATATGGAGGTTGCTGATGTGGTTGATGGTGGCACACTGCTAAGACAGGCCTGCTTGGTGTAAAGCTGTCATGCACTTCTTCCTCACCACCTCCTCTCACCGTAATCAGAGCTGATTCTCCTCTCTCATCACCATCACCATTAAATGTTTTAAGGTGCTCCTCCCACTGGACTGCATGATGTTTTTTCATATAGGCTGTGTCTCGTTTGACCTCCAGTACGATAGTGTGAACCAGGTTTAGCTCAACGCACACTAGGATGGTAAATAAATCATATTGCAAAGTTGTCCTCTTGCTTGCTAATCATAAAGAAGTCCTAAACTGGGGAGGAGCACTATGCCAGTGCACCACTGCCAATCCATGAAGAAGAGCTGGAGGTAGGTGGCCGTGTCATTTCTTGCCTCTCTGCAGTGCATATTTCGACTGAGGTAGTGGTGGATGCAGTTTTTCAGTGGGGGCCTTACAAATATGGAAGCTGATGGTGGTAGTACTGGTGGAACTAGTGTCAAATCCCCTGAGCAGGTTGCTTTGGGGGTATAATATTGGTGTCCTCTGAGCTGGCTTCCATACTGACAATCAACGGCTCATTCTCATCACTGTGCCATTCCATAATTGTATGGCTTTCAGGAATTTCCTTTACCCTTGCCCCTTGTGGTGGGTCTCGGACTCGGCTGGGGTCCAGTCCATGTCCAGATCATCAGAAGGGGGGGCTTGAATAAGATGGTGGAGAACCCTTGCTTTTCCTTCCTGGAGATTGAGAAGCCAATGGTTCAGCTATATCTTGACCAGCAGGAAGCTCAACTTCCTGTTCCGCCCCTTCTTCAAGGAGAACAGTTGCTGGCTGTGGCTTTGTTGTCCACTTTGTTCAATTTCCTGCAATGATTGGGTATTTTGCAGCTAAGACAAATCCAATTCAGACTCGCTGCTCTTCTCCATGATTGCAGTGGCTGGCTCACTGAGAGACATGGCTTTGGGCTTTTGTAGGGATGAGGCCATCGAGTGTTGCTCCAAGCTTGCTGCCCAGAGGACAGTGCAGCAGGCACAAGAAGTCTCCTGAAAAAGGAGGATGGGGCAAGCCAGTGGTGGCAATCTGCTTCTTCTTCTCCCCTACACTGGCCAATTTCTTGGCAGCACCTTTCTTTGGGGCCATCTTCAAAGTTCAGTTGGCAAAGCAGAAAAGGACTCACATGTGGTGCTCACCCGACGTCACTTTGTGCCGGCCTTCTGGCTGGAAGTACTGTAGGTGATGTCTCTCGCCCACTTAAAAGCAAACAAACAAGAAAAACATTCAGAGAAATGTGGCATTTATTTTTTTAGTTTCAATTATTTATACAAACAATATAATTTAGTTAGGTTATTTATCCCAGTCCCAAATAATTAACAACAATTACTGTATCTATTGACCTTTCCAATCCAAACCATAACATAATATTTAAATGAGGATAACAAGAACATACAGATTTAAAAATTAGCTTTATGCGCCTCTATGGTTAGACACCTTTGGCAGGCAGGGGGTGCAGAATTGAATAATCCTCAGGTGAATGCTGGTTTGAGGCTTTTGCCTGAGACCTTTGTCTGGCAGGGGGTGCAGGGTATGCATGGTTGGTAAACTCCACTCTGCCCGCAGAGGTCACAGAGCTCTTGCCACTTCATGCTCTGCTTGGAGCTGATAGTGTTTAGCAAAAACTCTGCCTAGGCTGCATGGAGGAGGAGAGTTACTACCTACTTGGCACTGTGGTCAGCCCTGGGCTCTCTGCCAACTCCTGCATCTGAAAACTACACAGGAAATGTGTGCAGAGCTTTCTGCATTGCACACAAAGTTTGAATAGCCGGGAGGCACGGAGGAAGTCACAGCAGCAGTACCAAGACAGTGACAATACAGTCAGCTGAGGGAAATATGGATTGCACTGTAGGAGAGTAGGATCTGCTTCACATGTTTACCCCCACTTTTTGCTGGTGTTTCACTGTTTTTCGAATTTAGTCTGGCTGGGACCCTGCTATTCAGGGCCCCAGCCTAGCTGCTTCCTCTCTAAAATGATTCCATGTACTTTAGGTACATTACAGATTGGATCTGAGGTGCCCTTGTAAGCCCCTAGTCTATGGTATACTATGTACCCAGGGCATAGGTACAGCAGAGGCCTACCAGTGGCTGAAGCATGTATTATGCCACCCCCAGAAGGCCACCCAAAATGACACCACAGGTCTGCTACTGCAACCTGGGCAAGGTGGGGCCTGCACCCCTTACTGTGATATAGGTTACCTATATCACTATATATATATACACACATATAAACCTATAAGTCACTCCTATGGCAGGCCTTATCACTCCTGAAAGCAGAGTGCTTGGTTCTTATGTGAGAGGGTGCCCCTGCATGAGCTGAGCCCATCTGCAGTGTTCAGAGACCCTTCTTGGATGCTGTTTGTAGTGCAGCCTGACCATATACTCTTAAGTGCATTATAACCCAACGGTAAATGCTAATTTTGGACTGGCTGCACGGAAACATGTTGTGTTTGGTGTCAAACACCTTGGAATCATACCCCCGCACCAGTGACTGGTGTGGGAGTATGATCCCACCCTTCTAGAGGGAGAGACATGACTGTACTGGTCTACCCGGTAGAAACCTAATAGAGCCCTGGCATCACAAAATGGATGCTGCAGCCACAGACACGGGTCTGGCCTCTTGCGGCTGACCGAAACTCCGGCAGGGGAGGCCTGGACAATAGGTTTCCTGTCACAGGGAGGTGTAACCACATCCCAGACAGGCCTATGTGTATTGGGGCTGGGTGGGAGCACTTTCTGAGTGCTTTGAAGTCCTGCACTGGGGGCACATTTGGTGTCCCTGTGCATAGTCCAGCTCAAACCAGTTCAGGGGCTTATAGCCCCTGCTTTGGTGCGAAACTGGACAAAGTAAATGGGTGTAGCCACCCCTCTTTCCAAACCCTCCCATAGGTGGGTCCCCATAGTATGTCCAACCCCCTACCTTAGTATAAATATGGGACCCCAGTCCTTAGGACTTTAGATTACCCTGGACAAAACTCTGAAGCCAAATCCTGGACCTTCGGCACTCTGCTCAGTATCAGAGGACTGAAGAAATCTCCCATGGGGTCAAGGAGTGACTCCCCTGCTTGGCAGGCACCAATGAAGAAATTTGCCAGTCTGCATCATCAAAGCTCCCGCCTGACTCCGAAGTATTTGTAGTCCAGGCAGAGGATTTGCAGACATCTCAGAGGCCAACCCGAGTCCCAAGCAAAGCTGAGACCCGCAGCCCTCGTGAGTAGCATGGAACTGGAACTCCTGGTCACCGTGCACTTTTGCAAGTGCATTGACTTCTCAACATCTCTTGAAGTCGTGCTTGGGCTGACTAGAAGCCCCCACCTTGAGCACTGAATCCACTGAAGATTGTCGGCCTGGTCATTCCTAATGACCCGTGGGCCACCATTTTGTGTTTCATCTCGCGGTCCCTTAGCGATCCCTGGTCCGTTGACTAGTGGGTCCCTGAGGGGGTATCTTTGCATTTCCTTGGGCTTTCCTGGTTGCTGCAGACGTGCCCTGCCTCCCAACCAAGTGGTGAGTCCCACAAACCTTGCTGGTCTGCACCGAGGCATCTTTCTCGTTTCTACGTGGGTTGCTGTTGCCAAGGCTTGTTGAGTCCGATTCGGGCACCAATGCTGCAGCACTCGACATCCTTTATGGGACAGCTCGAATCCAGCTCCTCTTTGTCCTCAACACCTCCTGGTCCTCGTGGCTGAAGAGTCAAGCTTCACCTCTTTCACCTGAAATCACCCGACATTGGTGGGCATCTGCTCATCACCTTCCTGGTCACTGGCTAGTGACCCAGACTCTGTACCTTCTGCTTTCAGGTTCTTCTCATCTCCGATCCAGGCTTGGATCTCTTCGGACACTTCGCATCTTCACGGCAGCAGCACTTCTTTGCCAGCTCCCACTGAAATCGACGGAGCGACCCGACACCAAAAGACACCTATGCACCCGGCTTCCCTGGGTGAGGTAACACGAGTACTCTTGTGCTCCCGTGGGTGCTAGCCCTAGAACTTTCTAAGTCCAAAAGGGTTTGGTCCTGACTCATTTCTAAGTGTCCCTAATCTTTAAAAATTTAAAAGCGACTTTCCCCATAGAAGCTAATGGGAGCTCGCGGCTGTGTTCACACACTGCACACGGCCCCCGTGGGTCCCCTGTGTCACTACCTTGGGTGGTTCCTTGGGGTCCCAGCGATTCTACAGGTTCTAGGCCTTGTGTCTAGCTAAGTCGTGGTTCTTATACCACTATTTTAGTATATGGTTTGGCTCGGCCCTAGGGCCTGACGTGTATTTGTGCTATTTTACTGTGATTATTGAAGTGTAACTTATGTGTTTTGATCTCTAGTCTCATAAAGAGACTAGGAAAGTGTTTTTAGTAATAAATACATATATTTTATATATATACCTGGTGTGGATATCTTTCATTTAGTGACTCAAGAGATTATAGACTGGTAAAACAAGCTGCTTTACATTCCTTCAAGACTTAGCCTGAAGGATGCTCTCCATAGCTACCACTAGGATAGCTTTCAATAAAGGTTGTTATGTTATGTTTAATTTATAGAGCGCACGGCTACTCAAAGTGTCCCGGCGCTTGCTCCAAAAAAGTTGTCTTTAACCTATAACCAATAAAGGGTTGTTTGGACTGATACAAGGTGCCCACTATAGCTAGTGGACAGCATATATCATTCCAACTTCTCACATTGGTGTGCAGCATGTGGGATTACAGCTTGCTATTGTTTTACCAGATAATCTCAATTGAGTAACTAACTGAAAACCACTAAAGGTATCCTAGGTACATATAATCCAAGCTTTAGAATACAGTAAGTTCTACTGAACTTAGAGTTGTGTGTTAAGGGATAGCACACCCTTTCTACAAGTCAAGAGAGTTTAGTAGGCCACACTAGAGTAGGTAGTGCAATACACCACACCACACTAGTAATGTCTTCAAGGCCAGGAGCCAGTGGGTCCCGCCAGAAGCCAATGGGCTTCAAGATTCCCAGTATGATAGACTCCCATTCATGGAACTAAGAGCATTATGTACAACTAGGAAACGGAAGACAGGCAAAAGTCCAACCACCCAGCATCTCATAGAGGTACTCAGGCTGGATGACCATAGCAGATCTTTAGGATCTGAAGGGGCTAGGCAGAGTGGGTGGGACAGCACCTGAGGAAAGGCCTAGGGGTGTAACTCCCCGTGACCTGACCTCTGAGGCTGGCTAGGCAGAGAACAATGATCTGGACCTGGAAAATCCAATTCCCATAGACAGTGATGAAGAGGACCATAATGGACCCCTCTTTGTCCCTCCTGGGAGAGTTGGTGTTGGGCCAAGAAGATCAAGATCTCCCTCAGTGGATTCTAACCATTCTAACTCATCTATAGGGACTTCAATCTACTCTTATAGGAGGGAAACCTCTCAGGAGAGAAGGGAGAGACTGCTTAAGTATGCGGAAGCTCAGCTTGAAATCAGAAGAAAGCAGGTAGCCCTAGATGGGGAGGCCCTAGAGTTCTACAGAAATAGAAAAATTATGGCACTAGAGTCCCATGGTGGCAGCAACATCCCTAGAGATAGGGAAAGGTCTCATGACCATAGAAACCTGAATAAGATTGTCCCTCCCTAACCAGAGTGGGGATGACATCCACAAATGGATAACTGCACTGGAAACGGCCTGTAAAGTACAAAGGGTCCCCCAGGAGCAGTGGGCAGCAATCTTATGGCCCTCCTTTGCAGACAGAGGTAGAGATAAACTCCTCACTGTTAGAGAGGAGGAGTCAGATGATTACAACAGTCTGAAGAGTGCTTTAATCAATGGGTTTGGCCTAACCACTGAGCAATACAGATTAAAGTTCAGGGATAGCCAAAAGGCACAGACTCAGGACTGGGTAGACTTTGTAGATTGTAACACTAAGGCTCTGGAAGGTTGGTTACTTGGCAGTAAAGTGCATGACTATCAAGGATTGTACAATTTCATTATGAGGGAGCAGATCCTTAATAATTGTCAAAATCAGCTGTTGCACCAGTACCTGGTAGACTCAGATCTGACCTCTCCCCAAGAATTGGGAAAGAAGGCAGACAAGTGGGGCAGAACCAGGGTGAGGCAGAAGGTACAGAACCAAGGTGGTGAACTCAAGAAGCAGGATCCTAAAAACTCTGATAAGGGTGGGGAGAAGGGTAAAGACCAGAAGTCTTCACAAGGCCCCTAAACATCTTCTTCATGTGGGGATCCACAGTCTAACAAGAGAAAGGGCCAAAAGAAACCATGGTGCAAAATTTGTGAACAGAAAACTCACTGGAACAGTGATTGCACCAAGTCTAAAGAATCTACTCCAGCCACCATTGCCCCTAAGGCAACTGTTCCCCCAGTACAGCTACAATTGGTGGTAGTAATGTTCAGAATAAGGGTGTAGTTGGGTTGACACTGGGTTCTGAGATGGACTCTGGCCTAGTCAGAGTTCCAACTCAGGCTGTGTTAGTCTGCGATGGGGGCATGGATATGTCCCCCTTTGTGAGCCCCAGTAAGATGGGCAAATACAGACAACAGCCTTTGATAAATGGAATAGAGGCTTTGGCATTCAGAGACACAGGAACAAGTGTCACAGTGGTGACAAAAGATCTTGTGGATCCTGGGCAGATTATACTTGGTAAAATGTACCAAGTGACCAATGCTAGCAATGTCAGAACAGACCATTCTCTGGCAGTTGTTAACTTCTCCTGGGGAGGGGTAACTGGCCTTCAGAAGGTTGTGGTAAGTGCAGACCTACCAGTACAGTGCTTGCTTGGCAATGAACTAGAGACTTCAGCATGGGCTGAAGTGGAGCTCAGGACACATGCAGAAATGTTAGGGATACCTGCTCATGTCTTTGCTGTGACTAGGTCATAGGCCAAAATGTCTAACACTGGACAGGCCGTGGATTCTGGAATAATGGACCAGGTGCCTCCCAAGAGGAAGAGCAGTAGGGTTAAGGCAGTGCCTTCCCACCTGACTCAGAATGCAGATTAGTCTCCTCAGGGAGATGATCTTGAGCCGGAAGAAGGAACTGTCCCAGAGGAGCTTGAACCTGACCAGGTTGAGTTCTTGGGGACAGGGGGCCCTTCTAGGTCAGATCTGAGCCAGGATCAGAAAACCTGCCACTCTCTTGAACCCCTCAGAAACAAGGCTGCTGATGAGGCTGCTGGGAATGCTAGTGGCACCCATAACGTTTATTGGGATGACGGACTCCTTTACTCAGAGAGTAGAGACCCCAAGCATGGTGCATCCAGGAGGTTGGTTATACCTCTGAAGTTTAGGGGCTTCCTACTGACACTAGCCCATGATATTCCCCTTGAAGGACACCTAGGGCCAGAACAAGACTTGGGACAGAATTGTCCCTCACTTTCACTGGCCCCACATGTCTGAAGACACTAAGGAGTTTTGTTGCTCCTGTGTGACCTGCCAAGCCAGTGGCAAGTCAGGTGGAACCACCTGATACCACTACCTGTGGTGGGGGTTCCATTTGAGAGAGTTGGGATTGACATTGTTGGTCCCATGAATCCTCAGACAGCATCTAGGTACAGGTTTATACTGGTGGTGGTGGACCATGCCACCAGGTACCCAGAAGCAATTCCCCTAAGGACCACTACAGCACCTGTGGTGGCAAGAGCTCTCTTGGGTGTGTTCTCAAGAGTAGGCTTTCCTAAGGAGGTAGTATCTGACAGGGATTCAAACTTCATGTCTAGTTACTTAACTGCTATGTGGAAGGAGTGTGGAGTGAAGTACAAGTTCACCACACGCTATAACCCACAATGCAATGGTTTAGTGGAAAGGTTCAACAAAACCTTAAAGGGCATGATTAAAGGACTTCGAGAAAAGCTTAGGCGAAGATGTAACATACTCTTGCCCTGCCTTTTATTTGCATACAGGCAGGTGCCTCAAAAGGGGGTTGGTTTCAGCCCTTTTGAACTTTTGTTTGGTCAGCCTGTCAGGGGTCCATTGTGTCTGGTTAAGGAAGGATGGGAGTTACCACTCAAGCCCCCCAAACAGGACATATTGGACTATGTACTTGGTCTCTGCGCCAGGATGGCTGAGTCTATGAAAAAGGCAATCAAAAACGTTGAGGCTCGCCAGGAATTACAAAAAGCCTGGCATGACCAAAAGGCTGTACTGACTGTCTACCAGCCAGGACAGAAAGTGTGGGTGTTGGAGCCTGTGGCCCCAGCAGCCCTCCACGACAAATGGAGTGGCCCCATACCATTGTTGAACATAAAGGGGAGGTCACCTACTTGGTAGACCTTGGAACCCCTAGGAGTCCCCACAGGGTACTTCATGTCAACAGACTTAAACCATATGTTGACGGGCAGACATGGGCTTGCTCATGGCTGCTGATGAAGGACAGGAGGAAGAGAGTGACCCACTCCCTGAACTGCTTTCTCGGAACCCTGACGATGGGTCAGTTGATGGTGTAGCCTTGGCAGGCAGCCTCACTGCCCAGCAGCAAACTGACTGCAGAAAACTTCTCAGCCAGTTCAGACATATGTTTTCTCTGACTCCAAGTCAGACCACCTGGTGCACTCATGAAGTGGACACTGGGGACAGTCTGCCTGTGAAGAATAAGATCTACAGGCAACCTGACCATGTCAGGGACTGTATAAGGACAGAAGTCCAAAAGATGTTGGATTTGGGAGTTATTGAACCCTCAATTAGCCCTTGGGCTAGTCCAGTAGTCCTGGTACCTAAACCTCACACCACAGATGGCAAGAGAGAGATGAGGTTTTGTGTAGACTGCAGGGGTCTCAATGCAGTCGCTAGGACTGATGCCCATCCCATCCCCAGGGCAGATGAGCTAATAGATACTTTGGCCTCAGCCAAGTTCCTAAGCACATTTGACCTGACAGCTGGCTACTGGCAGATCAGACTATCTGATGATGCCAAGCCAAAGGCAGCATTTTCTACCCCTAGTGGGCACTATCAATCTGTGGTAATGCCATTTGGTTTGAAAAATGCACCTGCCACTTTCCAAAGGTTGGTGAATCAAGTCCTTACAGGCCTGGAAGTCTATAGTGCAGCATATCTAGATGATATTGCTGTCTTTAGCTCTACCTGGGAGGATCACCTGGTCCACCTGAGGAATGTTTTGGAGGCCCTGCAAAAAGCAGGCCTAACTATCAAGGCTACTAAGTGCCAGATAGGGCAGAGTCAGGTTGTGTACCTTGGCCACCTTGTAGGTGGAGGCCAGGTTCAACCATTGCAGAGCGAAATCCAGACCATATGGACTGGATTGCTCCAACTACCCAGACTCAGGTGAGAGCCTTCTTAGGCCTGATTGGGTACTATAGAAGATTTGTCAAACGGTATGGATCAATAGTGACACTCCTGAATGACTTAACCTCTAAGAAAATGCCCAAAAAGGTTCAGTGGACAGCTAGCTGTCAAAAGGCATTTGATGACCTGAAGCAGGCCATGTGCACTGCTCCCATTCTGCAAAGTCCTGCCTACTCCAAAAAGTTAATTGTCCAAACAGATGCATCTGAGTTGGGGGTAGGGGCTGTACTGTCACAGTTGAATGATGAAGGTCAGGATCAACCAGTAGCTTTCATAAGCAGAAGGTTGACCCCCAGAGAGAAACGTTGGTCAGCCATTGAGAGGGAGGCCTTTGCTATGGTTTGGGCTCTGAAGAAGTTGAGGCCATACTTATTTGGTACTCACTTCATTGTTCAGACAGACCATAAGCCCCTCTTATGGCTAAAACAGATGAAGGGTGAAAATCCCAAATTGCTCAGGTGGTCCATTTCCCTACAGGGGATGGACTACACAGTGGAACATAGACCTGGGCGTAACCATGCCAATGCAGATGGACTCTCCAGATATTTCCACTTAGAACATGAAGGCTCAACTGGTCAAGGTTTGGATCTGAGGTGCCCTTATAAGTCCCTAGTATATGGTATACTATGTACCCAGGGCATAGGTACCCCAGAGGTCTACCAGGGGCTGAAACATGTATTGTGCCACCCCTGGAAAGCCACCCAAAATGATACCACAGGTCTGCTACTGCAACCTGGATAAGGTGGTGCATGCACCCCTTACTGAGATATAGGTTCACTATATCTCACCATATACTGCACATACAAACCTATCAGTCACCCCTATGGCAGTCCTTATCAATCCTGAAGGCAGGGTGCTTGGTTATATGTGGGGGGGGGGGTGCCCAGGCATGAGCTGAGCCCCCCTGCAGCCTTCGGAATCTCTTCTCCGGGGTAGTCAGTAGTGCAGCCTGACCATATACTCTTAAGTGCATTATATCCAAACGGTGAATTCTAACTTTGGACGGAAACATGTTGTGCTTGGTGTCAAACACCTTGGAATCATACCCCCACACCAGTAACTGGTGTCGGAGTATGATCCCACCCTTCCAGAGGGAGAGACATGACAGCACTGGTATACCCGGTAGAAACTTAAAAGAGCCCTGGCATCACAAAATGAATGCTGCAGCCACAGATACGAGTCTGGCCTCCTGCTGCTGACTGAAACTGCGTCAGGGGAGGCCTGGACAATAGGTTTCCTATCACAGGGAGGTGTAACCACTTCCCAGACAGGCTTATGTGTATTGGGGCTGGGTGGGAGCACTCTCTGAGTGCTTTGAAGTCCTGCACTGGGGGCACATTTGGTGTCCCTGTGCATAGTCCAGCTCAAACCGGTTCAGGGGCTTACAGCCCCTGCTCTGGCGTGAAACTGGACAAAGGAAATGGGTGTAGCCACCCCTCTTTCCAAACCCTCCCATAGGTGGGTCCCCAGAGTATGTCCAACCCCCTACCTTAGTATAAGTATGGGTCCCCAGTCCTTAGGACTTTAGATTACCCTGGACGAAACTCTGAAGCTGAATCCTGGACCTTCGGTGCTCTGCTCAAGAAAAGAGGACTGAAGAAATCTCCCTTGGGGTCAAGGAGTGACTCCTCTGCTTGGCAGGTACAAATGAAGCAATTTGCTGGTCTGCATCAACAAAGCTCCCGCCAGACTCCAAAGTATTTGTAGCCCAGAAAGAGGATTTCCAGACATCTCAGAGGCTGACCCGAGTGCTCAGCAAATCTGAGATCCGCAGCCCTCGTGAGTAGCGTGGAACCGGAATTCCTGGTCACCATGCACTTTTGCAAGGGCATTGACTTCTCGACGTTTCTTGAAGTCATGCTTGGGCTGACTTGTAGCCCCCACCTCGAGCACTGAATCCACTGAAGATTATCAGCCTGGTCATTCAGAGTAACACGTGGGCCGCCATTTTGTGTTTCGTCTCGAGGTCCGTTTGCGATCCCTGGTCCGTTGACTGGGGTGTCCCTAAGGGGATAACTTTGCATTTCCTTGGGCTGTCCTGTTTGCTCCAGACGTGCCCTGACTCCCAGCCAAGTGGTGAGTCCCACAGACCTTGATGGTCTGCACCAAATCATCTTTCTTGTTTCTGCATGGGTTGCTGTTGCCAAGGCTTGTTGTGTCCAATCCGGGCACCAACACTGCAGCACTCGAAATCCTTTGTGGGACAGTTTGAATCCAGCTCCTGGTTGTCCTCAACACCTCCTGGTCCTCGTGGCTGAAGTGTCAAGCTTCACCTCTTTCACCTGAAATCACCCGACATCGGTGGGCATTTGCTCATCGCCTTCCTGGTCACTGGTTAGTGACCCAGACTCTGTCCCCTCTGCTTTCAGGTTCTTCTCATCTGCGATCCAGGCTTGGATCTCTTTGGACACTTTGCATCTTCACGGCAGCAGCACTTCTTCGCCAGCTCCCATTGAAATTGACGACGCGACCCGACACCAAAAGACACCTATGCACCCGGCTTCCCTGGGTGAGGTAACACGAGTAATCCGGGTGCTAACTTCCATAGTCCAAAAGGGTTTGGTCCTGACTCATTTCTAAGTGTCCCTAATCTTTAAAAATCTAACCACGACTTTCCCCATAGAAGCTAAAGGGGGTTCGCGGCTGTGTTCACATACTGCACATGGCCCCCGTGGGTCCCCTGTGTCACTACCTTGGGTGGTTCCTTGGGATCCCAGTTATTCTACAGGCTCTAGGCCTTGTGTCTTGTTAAGTTGTGGTTCTTATATATGGTTTGGCTCGCCCCTAGGGCCTGACATGTATTTGTGCTATTTTACTGTGATTATTGAAGTGTAACTTATGTGTTTTGACCTCTAGTCTCATAAAGAGACTGGAAGGATGTGTTTTGTAATAAATACATATATTTTATATATATACCTGGTGTGGATATCTTTTATTTAGTGACTCAAGAGATTATAGACTGGTAAAACAAGCTGCTTTACATTCCTTCAAGACTTAGCCTGAAGGCTGCTCTCCATAGCTACCACTAGGATAGCTTTCAATAAAGGTTGTCTTTAACCTATAACCAATAAGGGGTTGTTTGGACTGATACAAGGTGCCCACTATAACTAGTGGACAGCATATATCAGGCCAACTTCTCACATGGACGAGCAACAACGAAAGAGAAAAAAGACTAAAGCGCACTGTGTTAAGTTTCACTGTGGCAGGCGGGTCTCATCCTAGTCTGTCTCCAAGTGGATATGGGTTTTGCAGGACAAGTGTTGATAGCTATTAAATTTGTGCAGTAAAGTGGTGCTTTTGGAATAGCACTTTAACAGTGTCATTAGATAAAAAAAGTCTTGCAGCCTCTGAAAGTTTTGACACCTTTAAAAAACATCACAAATTCGTCAACTTGTCTACTCCATAGTAATTATGGAGGAGGCATTTGCTGTTATATTTTGAGTACATTATGTAACTACGGGTTTGTATTGCTGTTGATTACATGCCCACAAATGAGTGTGAGAAACGAAGTAGGTGCGCCTAGATTTCTCAACATACATTTCAGTTTTTCATGATGACATGCCAATACTCATAGGTGCCACGTTGGCACGCAATCAAATTAATCAAGTTGTACTCTAAGTTTTTGACCTTCCCATTAACTTTGTCAATAAATTCCTTTGCAGACAGATTTTGAAGATTAACTCCTGTTTCAGTATATGGTTAACAGCATATGAAAGTCCAGACAAGTCACTCTCAAATAGCAGACGGAATATGTAGGGAATATACTGTTGTAATCATGGATCCTCTGAGTATAATGTGGTTGACCAGTATTCAGCTGCTGGTATGTGTACAGGGTGGTCATCAAACTGGTCATCTTCGCCAGTGGGAAACAGCTGTGGAGAAAAGTGGGCTTCTAAACTTTTTTCCCACACACTCATGAGTGATCCTTTTGATTGCTTCCTTTGAAAGAGATCAGTAGCATCACCAATTAGTTCTTTACAATGCAGAGGATGGATGGTGTAGTGATCATAAATATGCTCTGATCTGGTTCAATATACTTTTTTAATCTGTCCACTTGATGGTAATCTTTCATCCTCCACATATGTCAGATCTCGAACAACATCAACATTTTTATAATAAACATTATTTTGTACAAGATAAAATGCCACTTTTTTTTAACTTTACTAATATCCACTAACTCTTGCCAGATTATATGTGTGCTGCATTTTGCAGCACACATAGAAAGAGCAAAACACTATTAATTATTGTTTTTGTGTATAAAGGTGTCCCTAAATGCACAAAAACAATAATTAAATAATGGTGATGTGCTACGTTTATGTGTGGTGCAGAATGCAACACACATAGAAGTAGCAAATTGCCAATATTTATTATTTATGTGGAGGAATGGACACCCTCCTGCACACAAACAATCATCCCTGCAATGTAGGCACCCCCTGCACTATGGCGTAAGGGTGTCTGTGTTGGTGCTAGGAAGCTATTTGTAGTGCCAGCACTAGGGAAAACACAGGGATGCTATGTATTCTTGTAAGTACGGCACATCCCTGCATTTTGGAAATTATGCTGCACTGCAAAATGTACTGCAGCACTGCGCCATCTGCTTGTACATTTGCCCCAACATGTCTTATCATTTCATCTTCTATCTCCCTGCTCTATGGCCTACCTACAGTCTATCTCAGAAGTGGCGTATATGTACTAGAAGAGCAAGGGTTAGCAGCATGCTTTGAATGTCACCTCGGCCTACAGGAAAACTGAGTATACATGTCCTCCTGTTGCAGGCCTGAGATATGTTAAAAGGCCTGCTTCCCCGTGTGAATGACTTGGTAGTGTCAGTTCTTCAGTACATACCTATATGGGTGTCTCAGTGCCTCTGTGGGTATGTCATTAGATATGTAAGTAAGTCGGTTGATATATGGGTCTCTAAATTACTATGCGGGTCTCTCAATGTTTATGTAAGGAGCTCTAAGGATTGCTTGTGGCTGGTGTGTATTGGGGTATTTAACTAGGCAACTGCCTCCATTTCTGTTGGATACTTGAGTGAATGTTTAAGAGACTTTGTCACTGTGTGAGTAGGTCTTGTAAGTAGCTGTATGGATTGCATACTGGCTATGTTAGTGTTGGCGTATTTAACTGTGTGTGTAACTGCCTCCATTACAGATGGATAAATAAGAGCTTTATATCTTGAGTTAATATTAAAGTGACTGTCACTGTCTGAATGGATGTATTAGTGGCCCCATCATTTTACACTTAGGTACATGAGTTCTAGTATGGATAGGAGACTGGATGCTTAACTAGACATATGGGCCTGATAATGTGCATGTAACGCAATCACACTTGGAACAATATGTATTCTCTTTTAAGCTCATAGCTCCTTGCTCTATATCCTCCCTACAACATATCTCGATAGTGACAAATATGTAGTAGAAGAGGAGTATACGGCTTAGCAACATGTTTCGAAAGTCAACTCAGCCTATCAGGGAAACTGCACACACAGGTTCTACACTAAAAGCCCAGAGATATGTTTAAAGGCCTAGTAGTGTGAATGGATGACTTGTTAGTGTCAGTTCTCCACAACATACCTAAATGAGTGTCTCAGCACCTATGTGAATGTGATTGACCATGTAAGTGGGTATGTTAGTATATGTCTCCCTCTCTTAGTTTCTCTATATATCTTTAAGTATGTATGTAAGAGGCTGTATGGATTGCTTACTGACTATGTGAGTGAGTTTTGGGGCATTTATTTGTGTGTGCAACTGACTGCATTACTGGTGAGTGAGTTTTGGGATATTTATCTGTGTGTGCAACTGACTGTATTACTGCTGAATAAACAAAGAGCTGCATGTGTGTGTGTGAGTGAATATTTAAATGCCTCTGTCACTGTGTGAGTGGGTGTATTAGTGGATCTATCTTTTACACATAGGTATGTGAGTTATACAATGAGCAAGAGAGTGGGTCTTAACTGGACATATGCATCTGCAAGTGTGCAAATAACTCAATCAGACTTGAAACAACATGTCTTATCTTTTAAGCTCCCTGCTCTATGGCCTACCTACAGCCTATCTCAGGAGTGAATCATATATAGTAGAAGAGGAGTTTAAGGCTTTGCAACCTGTTCTGAATGTCAACTGAGCCGGACTAGCAGGGAAACCACACACAGAGGTTCTGCACTAGCAACCCCAAGATGTGTTTAGAGACTGAGTTGTGTGGATGAATGACTTCTTAGTGTCAGTTCTTCTGTACATAACTAATAAATGTCTCTGTGCCTATGTGGGGGTGTTATTGGATATGTAAGTAAGTATGTTGGTATATGACTGCCTCTCTTAGTTACTCTATGGATCTCTAAATGTGTATGTAAGGGGTTGGATGGACTCCTTACTGGCTGTGTGAGTGAGGTTTGTGCTATTTAACTGTGCATGCAGCTGCCTGCATTACTGCTGAATACATAAGTGGTATATTTGTGTGTGAGTGAGTGTTTAAGTGCCTCTGTCACTGTCTCACTGGGTGCATTAGTGACTCTGTCATTTTCTAAGTGAGAGCAAAGATGGAAGAGTCGATGTATAACTGGGTAAATTGGTATATTGGTCTGTAAGTACATTTCTAATTGAATACAAAATACAAACTATATGTTTTGCCCTTTAAACACATACCTTCCTCCCTTTTTAGCTACCTATAGCTTACATTAAGGGTGTTTATATTTTATTAAAGGAAAGCTTAAAAGCCTACAATGCATTCTAAAACGTCAATTTAACATATCAGTATGACCTGAAATGAATAAAATCAACCCCTGACACATGTTTTGCTCTCATTAGAGCTCTTCAGAGAGGTATAGCTTTGCCCAGACACAAGGTTGCACAAGGTAGCTCCCAGTGTAAGTCAAAACAATACTCTTTTAGGCATAGAGTGACGCATACATTATGCAAAAAAGAAGCAGAGAACTCTGGGTAGTTCTCAAGTTTAGGTGGAAAGCAGCTCCTGTAAGGAGCACCCTCAACACCAGTGATACTCTAGATCTGCTCTCCTCAAATGTCTGCTTTTCTATCAAAGTCTTTAAGTATGGGTTTAGCACAGTGCTATCCATGCCGAGATAGAAAGTGGCAAAGTATTTTGTCATTTCTACAGAAAAGTCTTTAAGCATAGGACTAGCACCGTGCTGTCCATGCTGAGCTGCAAAATGACAAAAGCCTTTTACCAATCAAGGCACAGTATTACAGCTTTAAATTGGTAAAATACCAATCAAGCCAGCCTCATATTAATAAAAGCAACCCCTGAGGTGTGTTTTGATCTCAGTAGAGCTCTTCAGAGAGGTATGCTGGTGCTGTCCATGTGACACGGCTCATCCAACTGAAATAATTACATAGCATTCACAAACTGAACCCTGGATTGGATCCTCAATGCCTAAGATGTGGGGTTTCCCAGGTTACCTTTTTACAACACCACCTGGGAGTCCTCGATTATCCAGAGATACTGGCCATGCATACATGACATGATATCTCAGATAGTGGGTTGACCAGTTATTTTCAAAGTAGAGCCTGGTGGCTGCATGCGGCCCTCCTGACCTTTACAACAGGAGCACTGGGCTGCTGTTTACATGACTCAGTACTAACATAAAAAATTGTTTAATATTCCAAAAGCATTTATTTAAAGGTTAATTGCAGTTAAAGAAAGGAAGTAACTAGTGTGTGCTGCACCCCTGAACTTTAGAAACACTTTAATTTTTAAAGACAGCAAATATGTAAAAATATGATGGTCTCTCCAAATTCAAAAAGTGTATTTCATTAACCTGCAGAACTATTTCACCTTAGTTAATCAGATTACAGCAGTGCATTCAGAAGTATTTTTTTAAAAGTGATAGCTTTCATACATGAATTTAGAAACGTCCATGCTCCCCCCGACAACAATTCCATTAGTGGTTAAATTCAAACATAGGAGAAGGTTTTGTACAGCATGCATCCTGATGTCAAGTATTTTAAGGTCCTCTTATACATGATAATAAAGAGAAAGGAGGGAAATTAAAATAAAATATTTGCCCAGGATCACAGAATTTGGTCTAGTAGGGAAGCTGGAAATGATTTCAGGTTTTCTGATTCCACATTGTGTAATGCATTTCAGCCGCTAGATGTATATGCTTTGCTTCCCCTACACCCACTTTACGCCCGACCACCACCCTGATGGCATCAGTGTGACACTCGGTCACACCAAAGACCAAACTTTTTGGCCTTCGGGAAATATTTGTGCATACCCTTGGCGTAGACAGATAGAACTGGATCCCAAGAAAACACTGCTGGGCTGATTGGTGTTTGGGGAGGGCCCTGGACCCCAAAGATATTCATCGCTTTGGGTTCTCCGGTGGCAAAAAGGCACATTGACAGGCACTGGTAATCTGACTGTCTCTTCCCCTCTTTAGCACAATAACCCATCCCCTGAAACCATTGTTTAAAGTGTAGTAATATGAGTACAGATCATGAGGCTGTACAATAAATAGCATTAGATATGGGACATGCAACCAATAGAGAATTTGAATACACATATGTTATCTGTATTAAGATCATCAAACTAATGCTATTACTGACTTTGCCTCATGGGGAATGTGTGTTCTAAACTCTATTACATTTTCTGATATAAATTCAGTAAACACACTTGATAAAAAAATAAAAAAGTATAAAAGAAAAAATAAGTCAGATGTTTTATCTTCAATTCAGTGTATTATTACATTCATAAAAACAAAACTGAATTTAGAATTAGTCAATGTAATTAATTTACCATTAATTCCTATGGGGTGTTCATTTTTCCCTGCCTCTATTGTTTTCTATGGTAGTGTGTTGCAGTGCCCTGTGGTGCTTGACCTACTCATCGGCAGAGCTGGAGTACATTTTAGCTTGTTTCCACATTATTAGGGATGTATGAAATTTAAAAGTGTATTTTTTTAAATGCAATGGTCTTACTCTTTTGTGGCTGTGTGTTTTGTGTTAGCATGTCCAAGAAGGGGAGCTTGTTTGTTGATTGCCTCCTTAAACCCCTCCTTAACATTCCTGCTAACCCATGCATTTAGTAGTAATTCGGATCTAAATTTCCACTGCCCACTTGTCCTGCCCATATTTACTACTAAAACATGTATCTGCATGTGTTGAGATCTACGCCACTGGGATGGAGATATTTACTCAAAAAAAGATAGAAAAGGCAGAGGTGGAGATCTCCATCCATAGGTTGTGAATTGCATTTAGCAGAATGTTAAGTAGTTCTACTATATTCATATTCCAAAATGCAGTTTGGGGCCATGACGTAGACAGTTTATGAATACAAACTGCAGCTTGAAAAATATGTTGTTTTTGTATCACACAATAGACATATCCCAGATTTAATAAAAAACCTCTTACACACATACACCACATTTGTTGCAAGTTTGCTAAGTTTGGACTTGCAAAATCATAAAAAGCACTTAAAATGACCTGATGTACAATAATATGAAATTACCTGCAAATTATTGTGAATAATATGAATGTACAAAATTCAACATGGTAAAACAAAAGCACATTTGATTTAAAAAAAAAAAACTGGTGGTCATTACTGAATTTAGGGTGCTAGGGGATCAAGTTTAAGCTTTAGAGCAAAAAGAGGTTTGGAAAACATTTCCTTTACTCACTGTCACTATTAATAGGACGTAAGAGATCATGAGTGAAAATGTTTTCCCACCCATCATCGTATGCACCTGAACAAAGTGTAACTCAGCAGATATTGCAGACTGGTATGGTACCCGATTGTCAGCTTCAGTTTCTAATTTTACCATAATATCAGGTTGAGACTATTGTGACGGCAAAACTATTATTCAGATATAATGTTGAATATAGATAGATTGTATTTTGTACATAATATCAGTGTAAAATATATAGTTTTCTAAAATATTGTTGTATTTGATATTTTGCATATTGTAATATTCATGCTTGGTATAATATTAGATATACATATATTTTTGTTATTATTTATTGTTCCTTTAAAAACTGTGATAATAATGTTTGTGTTTGTTATATTTGTTTTCTAAATAATTGTATATACATTCTTAATAATGAAATAATTATTTGAGTGTTAATTTTTTTAAAAATTGTTTTTGAATTTTTATGAGACTGTTTAATTTGGTTTATTTTATTTGATGGCTTGTGGAGTTTACTTGTTTTGAGTGGGTATTGTTTAACTGTAAGTTACATTCATTCATGTTAAATGATAGTTTTTAATTGTCATTAATAAATTTAATGAAAAAATAAAAACTTTAATAAAACACAACATTGGGGTTATTTATTTTATTAATACACATATAAAAATTGAACATGATATGAGCTGTATTAGTAAATGTGAAGGTAATCCATTATCTAGGTTTAAATTGCTTGTTACACCATTATGAAGCATTATTTAGAAATATACTATGAACATTGTTTTAAATAAATAATCGGGATCAGGATTTAAGTTAGTTTTTAAGTTTTGTATATAACTTTTTGGTAACTAAATATATATATACTTGGGGGTTGTGTATGTGTGTATGGTATATTTTTTATAGCTCATATTTTAGTAATTCAATAATTATGTAAACATCAAATATTAGTAAGAAAACAAAAAATGACTTTTTGATATTAGTTAGTATTATGGTCATTTTTGTTTGATAAAAGGCTTTTTAAAATTATAATACATATTTCTAATATTATTATTAAATCATATATATATAAAGTTAGATTGGAGTTAGAATACTTAATGTAAATTGCACTTTCTTCCATGTTTGTTTGAATAGAGTTGGAATAGTAAATCTGAAAGCCCTGAATATATATGCACTTTCACCGAAGTTAATAATATTGACAATATAACAATAATGTATGCCTCTCCAAATGATATGCAATGTCCCCAATGTATGTAGCATTGGACTTAGAATAGTTTACCCCCGTCCACCAATTGTGAGCTCCTCACCAATGTTTGATGACTTGCGGGTAAAATAATAAATCTGACATCCCACAATACATGCACTTTTAAAATGTTTGTTGAATTGGATTTAGAACATCATATCTTACCTCCTCTGAATATATATGCACTTATCCAATTTTAGGTGCTAGAGTTAGAATAGTAAATCTGACCCTCCTCCAATATTTGCATGTTTCCCAATGTTAGTGGGATTGGAGTTAGAATAGTAACTTAACCCCAGTAAGATAAGCATTTTCTGCATTGTCTGTGGGATGCAGTTTATAATAGTAAATCTGATTCTGCACCCATGAATTATGCACTTTCCCTAACGTTGTTGTAGCTGGAGTTAGATTAGTAAATCTACCTCTCACTTTCTAAATATATGGCCTTTCCCAGGTCTGATTGGGATTTGACTAAGAATAGTAATTTAACAACTCCAAATGAACTTCCCAAAATGATTTCAAAATCAGTTACAATAGTATATTCAACTCCCCCCCCATAAGCTTATAGTTATTTTCCCCTAAGTTTGGTGGCTGTTGTTTAACTCCCCCTAATGTATCTGTATTGCCAAATGTTGGAGCAATTGAAGTTAAAATAGTACATCTTACTATATTATATATTCACTGTCTTCAATGTTAATGACATTGGAGTATGTTCCCCAGTGTTTGCAGGTTTAGAGTTTGAATGATAAATTTGACTCCCTCCCTGAATAATTTCACTTTTCCAAATGTTTTTTGAATTGGAATTAGAACAGCAAATCTGCCAACCCTAATATTTACAGTTAGATAAAGAAATAATTTATTCATAGGCAAGTGTTAAAATAATAAATATTTTGTCCACACATAAATAACTTAACTAATTTATATACTGATCTTTCCTATTTTAAAAGTCTTTCAATATTTGTGTCACCAATAATTTTCAATTTGATTTTGAGTTTAAGTTTTATTATACTCTATTTTCCTATTCTATACATTATCAGTCAGTGTTTTTGTATTTACTATATTTTTTGTGCCAATGTGTTTGTACTCAATAATTTGTTGTTCCATCAGCCACTTGTCCCATGGTATCTGTCAAAGTGCAAAAGACACTCAGAATGCAAAGCAAAGCCTCTGGTATGTATTTGTGCCTACTCAATGCTTGTCAAACCAAAAATTATTTTTTAATGGAAAGTTCTGCAATTTTGTCACTAACTAATATGATGCCAATGTAACTATACTTTAAATGTCTACTTGCATCCCTTATTAGACAGAAAATATTTAGTTTTACAATTGAAATCCAGAAACCCAGAAGAACCTCCACAGCAGGTCCTGCATGCCAACACCGAAACAACCTAAGAGAGGTGGACTGGACGACTGCTCTACATGGCAACAAACCAGAACCCACAGGCATACTGGCACACAAACATCGAGAACTTCATAAAGTGGATCACCAACTGTGCCAGCACTCTGGCCCCCATGAAACACAGCACAAACCAGATCACAGGCTGGCTGGTACACAGAGGATCTCAAAATTACCAAGTGATACTGCAAACAACTGAAACAGAAAAGGAAATGGAGAACACAAAAGGGTAATTGGAAAAAGTTGCTTTCAAAGTCTCCCTGAAGAGATACTACCAACACATCCCTAATCAAACAAGTAAAGGCCAGCTCCAACAGCAGCAAAGACATTTCCACAGTTATTAACGACTTGATTACACCCACAGCTGTCACAGGAAACATCAACCCATCACAAGATCGTTGCAATGACTATCTCAAACTTCTTCTGCAGCATAATTGCAACAATATACTGCAACTTCCGATGCAATTGGATCCCCTGACTATCTCCTGCAGTCTCCCAGTAAAGAAGGAAGTCAACACAATCACCACATGGGACACCATTAGCACAGAGGAAACCTCAACAATCATGAAGACCATTCCCTCCAGGGCCCCAATGGACGCTTGCCCTCACCACGCATTTGACAAAAGAGCAATACCAATCAGCGCGGCCCTCACCCCATTCATCAACACCTTCATCAGTACAGCCATCTTCCCAGAACCATGGTAACATGCAGCCAACGTTGGTTGGCCTGACCAAACTCCCAATTACTGACTAATGTCTATATCTAGGTTTTTGTAAAGGACATAGCTACACAATTAATACACATAGACCAGCTAGTACCTTGAGGCGGAAGCCGGGGTGACTAGGCTGCTACTAATCCTCTGTTCATTTTTAAAAACTTGCTCATTTGCACTTTGTATTGCTTTTTAAAAACTCGATCTATTTCACTGGCAAAACGCACTCAAACAGCGCCTGAAGGGGAAGACCTCTATCCCTCTTCAGCGTCGCTGTATCACGTGACACGGGGCCACGCCCACCCTCGTTAGCCACGCCCACTCCAGGAAGCATATAAGCGCCGCGCTTGCCAGAAACCGGTGTTGACCAGCTAGTACCTTGAGGCGGAAGCCGGGGTGACTAGGCTGCTACTAATCCTCTGTTCATTTTTAAAAACTTGCTCATTTGCACTTTGTATTGCTTTTTAAAAACTCGATCTATTTCACTGGCAAAACGCACTCAAACAGCGCCTGAAGGGGAAGACCTCTATCCCTCTTCAGCGTCGCTGCATCACGTGACACGGGGCCACGCCCACCCTCGTTAGCCACTCCCACTCCTCTCTTCTCCCTTAACTATGCTCATTACCCGACAGCGCAGCGGGCACACCTGCAGCACGCCGAAGACACGCCAAAGACTAGCCCGTCTGTGCCCGTCCGTGTCAGGACGGGGCACGAGGCCGAGGCTCTCTCTCCCACTGCACCTCGCAGATTGGTAAGAACTTCCTCCGCTTTGAGAGCGCTGCGCCCTACCCCTAAGCCGAACTGCTCTCTGTCCGACCTTCACAAAGTCGGAACCCATGTTTGCTCCGAGTGTAAACTATCCACTGACGTTCTTCAACCCTTCTCCGACCCACCTAGGAGACACAGGAAATGTAAAATTTTACGTAAAAATGTACAGCCAACATACGTATTTTACAGTACAAACTGTAGATCACTGCCCAAGCATAAGCATGAAATTTTTAATCTCCTCACTGAAGAATGTCCTAGCGCCGTCTTCCTAACCGAGACATGGCTACATGACAGCGCTGGCCCAGATGTTGCCATTGCCCTCCCTGACAACTACGCCATTGCCAGACTTGACAGGGAAAAACAGGTAGGGGGCGGGATAGCCATCATTTTTAACAGAGAGTTCAAATGTACTTTGGAATCTGTACAAATTCCAGATTGTGAAGCGGGTCTTTTTAAAATTACCTTGAACCCCAATTTCACAATGTCAGGCCTTCTGATCTATCGTCCACCAGGTAACCCCTCTCAATGGGTATCTAACTTTGCAAATCTTATTACCCCCTACTATATGTCATCTAGCAATTTCTCTCTGCTGGGTGATCTAAATCTACACCTGGAAGATCCCACCATCCCCTCATGCTATAATTTTCTGGAAGATCTAGCTGCACTGAACTTACCTATTATCAACTCCAGCCCTACTCATATAGCTGGCCATTTGTTGGACCCCATAATATCTAACGTCTGTGAACTTACGCACATCGCCACCGTACCTTCTGGCTGGTCCGACCATCATCTCATCAGCTTTAGCATTTCTCTTCCACCCTCCCCTAGTGTGAAACAAAACACTATTGCCACTAATAGAAGGAACTGGAAGTCAGTCGACATCGATGCTTTAAATGCGGTACTCAAACAAAACCCTCCTAGCCCCAACTCCAACATGGACCACGTAGCAATTGAGACCCAAAATTGGCTAACAAATGCAGCAAATAGCTGCCTGCCTTCTATTCACACTAAAGGGAGTAGGCATCGTCCCCCGGCCCCATGGTTTAACGACAGCCTTAAATCCGAAAAATCAAAATGCAAAGCATTAGAACGTAAATGGCGTAAAAAGTACGACCCTAATGCCAAAAAATGCTATCATGAAGCCAGAAACCACTATCATGCGGCGTGTACAAAGGCAAGAGCTGCCTTCGTCTCAAAAACAATTACCGAAGCAACTAACATGCCCAAAACTCTTTTTTCTAAAGTTAAGGAATTGGCGGGCGCACATACTACAGCCGCTGCTCCCCCCCTAAGCGCTCAACAATGTCAGGCGTTAGCTTGCTTCTTTACAGAGAAAATCGACAAAATTATCTCAGACATCAATACTAAAATATCTGACGCCGATCCACCCCCTCCATTTAACTCTATCCTGCCTCAACCCACTGCTTTAGGCGAAAACCTGCTGGAATCCTGGCCGAGTCTCTCATTAGAGAATCTCAAAGGAATCCTAAAATCAGTTAAATCTGGCTCCCCTAGGGACCCCATCCCTATTAAAATTATAAAAAAACTGGATGACCAGTCCTTGAATATCATAGCCAACCTCCTAAACTTGTCCCTCGACCTCGCCACTGTCCCGGCCTTATGGAAGCACGCTATGGTGACACCCCTCTTGAAAAAGCCAAATGCTAACCCAGAAATACTGGCCAACTATAGGCCTATATCTCTGCTTCCTGCTTTTTCAAAGTGCCTCGAGAGACACGTTCACTCCACGTTAGCCACTTTTGCAGAGGAAAACTCCTTACTCCATCCTTCGCAATCTGGTTTCAGGGCTGGTTTCTCGACGGAGACCGCCCTGTTAGGTGTCACTGAAAATATCAGAAAACTTCTTGACCAAGGCCAGACGGTAGCACTCGTGCTATTGGATCTAAGTGCGGCGTTCGATACCATCTCCCACGAAACGCTCATTAGAGAACTACACACAAATGGCATAAGAGGAAAGGCTCTGGAGTGGATCAAATCCTTCCTGGCAAACAGAACCTTTCAGATCGCATCAGCACAGGCCGAGTCAGACACCTTACCTGCAGCTCATGGAGTGCCGCAGGGGTCCATCCTGAGCCCTCTGTTTTTTAATATCTATCTCAAACCACTGGTAGAACTTGTTGGAAAGCTAGGGCTAACGCTCATGAACTACGCCGATGACACCCAAATCATTTTTTCCCTGTCGAATTCTTGTCCCCACTCCCCGTCGTTACTCAAGGAAGGATTACTAAAAATATTGAACTGGATGACAGCAAACCAGTTAAAACTGAACGGCGACAAGACGGAAATTCTGATTTTGGGAAAAGACAAAGATCTCTGGAACCCCGCGCATTGGCCAGAACAGATGGGCATCCTTCCTACCCCGGTGTCCCATGCTCGAAATCTGGGCTTTGTACTAGACAACGCCTTATCCATGGACAAGCAGGCCAGTAAAGTTACTGGATTGTGTCTCACCATAGCTAGATGGTTGAGGAAAATCCTGTGGATGTTGCCTATGTCAACACAGAAGACCGTAGTCAATGCCCTTATCACATCAAGGCTTGACTACGGCAACATCCTATATTTAGGCGCAAATAAATCTGTCATTGGACGACTGCAAGTAGCGCAAAACGCTGCGGTCAGACTCCTGTGTAAGATTCCTAGGAACGCTGGAGTCTCGAACCATCGCCGGGACCTTCATTGGCTCAGGATAGAGAGCAGAGTTCGTTTCAAGGCCTTGAACTACATGTTCAAAATAAAAACAGGAGGAGCCCCAAAATACCTCCAATCCCTCGCTTGCCTCTACACGCCAAAGAGAAACCTCCGGTCCCAGACAGCAGCATGCTTCTGTATACCAAGGTTTAAACGTGCAAGATCAGGGGGCAGATCTTTTGCCTATCTTGGACCCTCCCTGTGGAACACGCTTCCACCAGGCATTCGGAAGGAAGATAACTACCATAGTTTTAGAAAGCTTGTAAAGACCTGGCTGTACGAACAATAACCACCTCAAAATCTCCCTCCGTTTCTGTCTCTTTCTAGCTGTGTCTAGGCGCCGGGAAACCCTTCTTGGGTAGCTGTTGCGCCCTATAAATTGAAAAAAAAAAAAAAAAAAACAAGACTGGCTTCCCAGCACTGATAGAACCCAGTGAAACATATATGATTTTAGTTAAAAAGATTTTCAGCTGTTTCCTAAAGCTTAACACATTTGTATTTGTTCTGCAGCCAAGGGAAGGGATTTCCATAATTTTGTGACCTGATATACAAAGGAACGACCTCCACCTCTTGCTCTCCTAATTCTGGGGACCCTCAACAGGAAGTGGTCATTAGATCTCAGCTCTCTGACAGCTGTATGATGAATGATGAGATGGCGAAGGATATTGGCACTGGATGTATATTTTAGATTATGAGCAATATCTAATGCTTTACATTGTATTGTTTTGGCAATTGGCAGCCAGTGAAGTTTAGCAAGGATCTTGATTCACATTTGAAAAGACCTAAGAAACATGGGCCACAGCATTCTTAATAACTTGTAACTTTTTTTTGATATTGGAAGGACTTCCCAGGAAAAGAGAATTTCCATAGTCCGAGCGTGATAGGATGAGCCCTAGGGCAATTGTCAGTCTGGTTTCCATGAGAAGCGACTTAATCATTTTTCTATGGGCTCTGAAATGGCCAAAGCATGCCCCTGCCACTTTCGTAGCCTGAGAGGCCATGGACAGACCTTTTTCCAAATCAGCCCCTTGGTTTTTAACTTCAGGGTTTGGAAGGGAGCGTCCCTTAGTTGTGGGGGCCGCAAAAGCTGGTCTCAAAAGGAAGGATTGTCTCTCAGAACCTTGACCTCTGCCTTATCCCCATTTAGTTTGAGGCAACTGGCCGCCATCTGGCTGGAAACCTGTTCCAAGCACATAGAATGTTTTTCTGATGTTAATTTAATGTTAGTTGACAAAGAGACTCTGATCTGGGTGTCGTCCTCATATGACACAACAGTGAAACCTGAAGCCCAAATGATGTCAGCTAATGGATGGACATACACGCTGAAAATCTTGGGGCTCAGTGAGGATTCCTGGGGCATTCCACACTTTAACTGAGGTGTCTCAGATGAAAAAAGCCCTTCATTGACCTGGAAACTCCTGATTCCCTGAAATAATGTCAGCTAGCTAAGGCCTTTACTGGTGAAAGCAGCCTCTTCCGTCTTCTTGCATAGAATTGGATGGGCCACGGCATTGAAAGCTGCGCTTAAGTGTAGATGAATAAGTGCAGCCGGGCCTTCCTGGCCCAATATCTTTTTAAGATCTTCAGTAGACTAATATCCCTCCTTCCCTACCCAGCCTGGAAAAAGCCATCAATAAGCACGTCTCAGACCACCTCACAAAACACAAGCTTCTCGATACCACACAATCAGGATTCAGACCCAACCACAGCATGGACACTACCTTTTCCATGCTGTGGAAACCCTGCTTGTGAAATTTCGGAAGCTAGCTTAGATTAATATTTGAGTCTGGTGAGGATGGAGCAAGGGACAGGTAAGTAGAAGATAGTGACACTGCAGAATCTGCACCCTTGGTATCTGATCATCAGAACAGGGAAGTGCCAAGCAAACAGTGGGATTTGGATGCTCTGGCATGCCACAGTCTTGGGAGTGGTTGTTTGGAGCCTTCAGATGGCAAGCATGAAAATGGGGGTAATCTGTCAACAATGTTGTAGTGTCCGTAAAGATAGTTAACTTCTTTGTTTCAGGCAAAATAATGATAAGGCAATTGACAAGATTCTACTTTGAACGCATTCCTCATTAACTACATCTGCAGCTAACCCCAGGTTGGACACATCAGCTTATTGACTCCTTAAGCACTTCGGCCACTGAAACAGAAGCATGTGGTGAATGAGAAGGTTTTGTCTTCAGGTGCGTCTACTTTACAAACCACAGCAGTGGAGCAATCATCAGAGGAAAATACTACAATGCCAACACAAAATAGGCACAAACCTTACTGACACTCTTCATTATGATTGCTGTAGCAGACAAATATACAATGGTGGATAAAGCAGTGAAGATTGCAGTTTTGTCAATAATTACACATAAAGCTAAATTTCTCATAAACAGGTGTAAAGTTATATTTGTAATGGTTCACCCTCTTCCATATTGTCCTATGAAGTGAATTTTTTTTAAACTATTTCTTTATTATAAGTTTCTAACTTGGCCACCCCTGGGTTTGCATGTAAATGAGAATATTTCACAAAATTCCTATTTTTTGTTCAAGAACCTTAAATAAATACTCACAAACAATAAAAATATTTAAACCGATTTTTTCTGACTGTTAAACGCAGACAGAGGAATAAAGCAAACCTATTGATGGTTAATACAGCATGCCGAAATACATACACCACCATCAGATAAACTAATTGTTATTCATAGAATATCCAAAGGGACTGAAGGAAGACATCTAGGACAGAATGTCTTGTCTTTTATAGTAACAAAAGTAAGGGTAATATCAATGTCAGTCCGTGGTTTGCATTTGCAAAGTTCAAAATATTGCTAAGTCTACAAACTTCATCCAACTACATAGTGCACCATCCATAGCACCCATATCTTTTCGGGATTTTTGGGGCACACTCGTTTTGCAAACATCATCCTTTCTGCTGACTGGCACCAGCCTTGGGCCACCTGTATCAACATTTGTAATATCAATTACCTACTTGCAATTTTCTGCAAATCACAATTAGGTAATGGTTTTTACAAATGTATGAAACCCCAAGAGTTTTATATAGAGATTCCTAGAGGGTCGCAAATCGACCTACCTCATTAATATTAATGAGGTAGGTCGCAATTTGCGACCCCCCTGTAATCGCTAAAATCACGGGGATGGTGGCCTGCTGGGCTCAGGAGACCACCACGTCCGTGATTGCTTTTTAAAAAAGCAATCTTTTTTTATTAAATGCAGCCCGTTTTTCTTAAAGAAAAAAGGGTTGCATTTAAAAAAGACAAATAAAAAGTTTTATCCGTAGGACCACTGTCTGCTCTAAAAAAAACATTTTCGCCACTATTCCCAAAGGGGAAGGGGTCCCTTGGGGATCCCTTCCCATTTGCGAATGAGTTACCACCAACTTGAAGTTGGTGGTAGAATGCAAATATTTTACGACCGCCTTCACAGTCACAACACATTCATATATACTGCAGCAATTTAGGGGCAGATTTATGACGACTGGCGCATCCCTGCATATCAGCAGGGATGCGCCAGTTATTATGCGCCACAGCTGCGCCACCATGGATGCGCCGCATTTATAATGCGGCGCACCATGGGGCAAAAACGGCACAGATGCGTGACGCATCTGTGCTGAAAAGTGGCGCATTGCTGGAGTTGCGTCGCAAGCGCGACGCAGCTCCAGCAATGATCTGGGGGGCCCTATCTTTACAATGCTGCGTCAATCCTTACGCCTGCTTCAAGCAGGCGCAGGGTTTTGACGCAGCATGGGCCTAAAAGTGACTGAGTGAAATCTTGTAGATTTCACTCAGCCACTTTTAGGAGGCGTTCCTGCGCCGGAACGCCCCCACCTGCCCTGGAACGCCTACATGTGGCGCAGGGCTTTACAACGTGACGCATCTCCCAGATGCGTCACGTTTGTAAATACCCCGCACCATGGCGCAGGATTTGCGCCGCTGCTGCGTCACAAAAGTGACGCAATGGCGGCGCAAAAGTGGCGCAAGTGCAACATAAATCTGCCCCTTAGTATTTGGAAGGAATGCCCTAAAAACACAGCTTCCAAATACTGAATTGAAAACACATTTTGCGATTCGGTAACAGGTTACCGAATTGCAAAAATATGATTTGATACATGTAAAAAGCATTTTTTGCGTTTGCAAATTGCCAGATTCTGAGAATTGGCCCATTTGCGAACGCAAAAATGCTTGATACATGTGCCCGCATGTTGCTTCTCTATCCTGCGATTGTTGGTAATTCTGTACTTTATTCCGCTATATCCCTCATTACTACTATTCGGCCTTGACCGACAACTTCTGATAGCTAGTTAAGCTTTGTGTTCCCAATATTGTGAGCAATAAATAACATTCAAAAATGTATTTGTACAATCCAAAGAAAAGGGTAGCACTCTAAACAGTCATGATGTTTGAATAGCAGTAGGAGTGGCGATGGCTATTAAATTGTTAGTCTGATTGCCCTTTGCAAATTATGCAAAAAGACGACATTACCAACATGAGTAGGATGGACATCTCTGTGGAACAGATATGGAAGTCATATCTTATGCTGTCATAATAAATACTTCCAAAATGGTAGTCTTCTAAGCGAGCAGAGGTTGTGTTGTGCATATTTCTTCTTTGGGTTAAATTCAGTAGTGAAGGGTCACTTTTGATTTTGGGCAATTCATAAAAAAATGAAGTTGGGAAACATGGAAAGAGGCAAAACGCTTCATTCCTCTCAAAATAAAGGTGTTCACCTGAAGTATGTCCAAGCTAATTATCTCGATTTGGGAAAAAGGGGGTGGTGATGGACAGAGTTTCTGAATGATGCAGAATACTCTTACCAAGTCAAGAGATCATGGTTTTAATCCATCACCGTTTTTTAGCTCACTGCACCATCCCAGCTCAGAACCTGGCAACATGCAAATTAGTCTGTACCTGTCCCAGTGCATGATGGGAACAGGGCAAACCAAACTACCAAGCCAATTCTTATACTGGGAAGGAAACAAGCTTCCAGGGACCGGTTTCTGGCATCACAGCCTTCATCTGCCCGGCTTGCCTGAATCCTGATGGTGCAATGAGCAAGGGACTCACGTCTGAGCATACCCTCCCACACTGAGTGTGGATAAAATCGATTTGGGAAAAAGGGGGTGGTGATGGACAGAGTTTCTGAATGATGCAGAATACTCTTACCAAGTCAAGAGATCATGGTTTTAATCCATCACCGTTTTTTAGCTCACTGCACCATCCCAGCTCAGAACCTGGCTACATGCAAATTAGTCTGTACCTGTCCCAGTGCATGATGGGAACAGGGCAAACCAAACTACCAAGCCAATTCTTATACTGGGAAGGAAACAAGCTTCCGGGGACCGGTTTCTGCTATCACAGCCTTCATCGGCCCGGCTTGCCTGAATCCTGATGGTGCAATGAGCAAGGGACTCACGTCTGAGCATACCCTCCCACACTGAGTGTGGATAAAATCGATTTGGGAAAAAGGGGGTGGTAATGGACAGAGTTTCTGAATGATGCAGAATACTCTTACCAAGTCAAGAGATCATGGTTTTAATCCATCACCGTTTTTTAGCTCACTGCACCATCCCAGCTCAGAACCTGGCTACATGCAAATTCTGTACCTGTCCCAGTGCATGATGGGAACAGGGCAAACCAAACTACCAAGCCAATTCTTATACTGGGAAAGAAACAAGCTTCCGGGGACCGGTTTCTGGCATCACAGCCTTCATCGGCCCGGCTTGCCTGAATCCTGATGGTGCAATGAGCAAGGGACTCACGTCTGAGCATACCCTCCCACACTGAGTGTGGATAAAATCGATTTGGGAAAAAGGGGGTGGTGATGGACAGAGATTCTGAATGATGCAGAATACTCTTACCAAGTCAAGAGATCATGGTTTTAATCCATCACCGTTTTTTAGCTCACTGCACCATCCCAGCTCAGAACATGGCTACATGCAAATTAGTCTGTACCTGTCCCAGTGCATGATGGGAACAGGGCAAACCAAACTACCAAGCCAATTCTTATACTGGGAAGGAAACAAGCTTCCGTGGACCGGTTTCTGGCATCACAGCCTTCATCGGCCTGGCTTGCCTGAATCCTGATGGTGCAATGAGCAAGGGACTCACGTCTGAGCATACCCTCCCACACTGAGTGTGGATAAAATCAATTTGGGAAAAAGGGGGTGGTGATGGACAGAGTTTCTGAATGATGCAGAATACTCTTACCAAGTCAAGAGATCATGGTTTTAATCCATCACCATTTTTTAGCTCACTGCACCATCCCAGCTCAGAACCTGGCTACATGCAAATTAGTCTGTACCTGTCCCAGTGCATGATGGGAACAGGGCAAACCAAACTACCAAGCCAATTCTTATACTGGGAAGGAAACAAGCTTCCGGGGACCGGTTTCTGGCATCACAGCCTTCATCGGCCCGGCTTGCCTGAATCCTGATGGTGCAATGAGAAAGGGACTCACGTCTGAGCATACCCTCCCACACTGAGTGTGGATAAAATCGATTTGGGAAAAAGGGGGTGGTGATGGACAGAGTTTCTGAATGATGCAGAATACTCTTACCACGTCAAGAGATCATGGTTTTAATCCATCACCGTTTTTTAGCTCACTGCACCATCCCAGCTCAGAACCTGGCTACATGCAAATTAGTCTGTACCTGTCCCAGTGCATGATGGGAACATGGCAAACCAAACTACCAAGCCAATTCTTATACTGGGAAGGAAACAAGCTTCCGGGGACCGGTTTCTGGCATCACAGCCTTCATCGGCCCGGCTTGCCTGAATCCTGATGGTGCAATGAGCAAGGGACTCACGTCTGAGCATACCCTCCCACACTGAGTGTGGATAAAATCGATTTGGGAAAAAGGGGGTGGTGATGGACAGAGTTTCTGAATGATGCAGAATACTCTTACCAAGTCAAGAGATCATGGTTTTAATCCATCACCGTTTTTTAGCTCATTGCACCATCCCAGCTCAGAACCTGGCTACATGCAAATTAGTCTTTACCTGTCCCAGTGCATGATGGGAACAGGGCAAACCAAACTACCAAGCCAATTCTTATACTGGCAAGGAAACAAGCTTCCGGGGACCGGTTTCTGGCATCACAGCCTTCATCGGCCCGGCTTGCCTGAATCCTGATGGTGCAATGAGCAAGGGACTCACGTCTGAGCATACCCTCCCACACTGAGTGTGGATAAAATCGATTTGGGAAAAAGGGGGTGGTGATGGACAGAGTTTCTGAATGATGCAGAATACTCTTACCAAGTCAAGAGATCATGGTTTTAATCCATCACCGTTTTTTAGCTCACTGCACCATCCCAGCTCAGAACCTGGCTACATGCAAATTAGTCTGTACCTGTCCCAGTGCATGATGGGAACAGGGCAAACCAAACTACCAAGCCAATTCTTATACTGGGAAGGAAACAAGCTTCCGGGGACCGGTTTCTGGCATCACAGCCTTCATCGGCCCGGCTTGCCTGAATCCTGAGGGTGCAATGAGCAAGGGACTCACGTCTGAGCATACCCTCCCACACTGAGTGTGGATAAAATCGATTTGGGAAAAAGGGGGTGGTGATGGACAGAGTTTCTGAATGATGCAGAATACTCTTACCAAGTCAAGAGATCATGGTTTTAATCCATCACCGTTTTTTAGCTCACTGCACCATCCCAGCTCAGAACCTGGCTACATGCAAATTAGTCTGTACCTGTCCCAGTGCATGATGGGAACAGGGCAAACCAAACTACCAAGCCAATTCTTATACTGGGAAGGAAACAAGCTTCCGGGGACCGGTTTCTGGCATCACAGCCTTCATCGGCCCGGCTTGCCTGAATCCTGAGGGTGCAATGAGCAAGGGACTCACGTCTGAGCATACCCTCCCACACTGAGTGTGGATAAAATCGATTTGGGAAAAAGGGGGTGGTGATGGACAGAGTTTCTGAATGATGCAGAATACTCTTACCAAGTCAAGAGATCATGGTTTTAATCCATCACCGTTTTTTAGCTCACTGCACCATCCCAGCTCAGAACCTGGCTACATGCAAATTAGTCTGTACCTGTCCCAGTGCATGATGGGAACAGGGCAAACCAAACTACCAAGCCAATTCTTATACTGGGAAGGAAACAAGCTTCCGGGGACCGGTTTCTGGCATCACAGCCTTCATCGGCCCGGCTTGCCTGAATCCTGAGGGTGCAATGAGCAAGGGACTCACGTCTGAGCATACCCTCCCACACTGAGTGTGGATAAAATCGATTTGGGAAAAAGGGGGTGGTGATAGACAGAGTTTCTGAATGATGCAGAATACTCTTACCAAGTCAAGAGATCATGGTTTTAATCCATCACCGTTTTTTAGCTCACTGCACCATCCCAGCTCAGAACCTGGCTACATGCAAATTAGTCTGTACCTGTCCCAGTGCATGATGGGAACAGGGCAAACCAAACTACCAAGCCAATTCTTATACTGGGAAGGAAACAAGCTTCCGGGGACCGGTTTCTGGCATCACAGCCTTCATCGGCCCGGCTTGCCTGAATCATGATGGTGCAATGAGCAAGGGACTCACGTCTGAGCATACCCTCCCACACTGAGTGTGGATAAAATCGATTTGGGAAAAAGGGGGTGGTGATGGACAGAGTTTCTGAATGATGCAGAATACTCTTACCAAGTCAAGAGATCATGGTTTTAATCCATCACCGTTTTTTAGCTCACTGCACCATCCCAGCTCAGAACCTGGCTACATGTAAATTAGTCTGTACCTGTCCCAGTGCATGATGGGAACAGGGCAAACCAAACTACCAAGCCAATTCTTATACTGGGAAGGAAACAAGCTTCCGGGGACCTGTTTCTGGCATCACAGCCTTCATCGGCCCGGCTTGCCTGAATCCTGAGGGTGCAATGAGCAAGGGACTCACGTCTGAGCATACCCTCCCACACTGAGTGTGGATAAAATCGATTTGGGAAAAAGGAGGTGGTGATGGACAGAGTTTCTGAATGATGCAGAATACTCTTACCAAGTCAAGAGATCATGGTTTTAATCCATCACCGTTTTTTAGCTCACTGCACCATCCCAGCTCAGAACCTCGCTACATGCAAATTAGTCTGTACCTGTCCCAGTGCATGATGGGAACAGGGCAAACCAAACTACCAAGCCAATTCTTATACTGGGAAGGAAACAAGCTTCCGGGGACCGGTTTCTGGCATCACAGCCTTCATCGGCCCGGCTTGCCTGAATCCTGATGGTGCAATGAGCAAGGGACTCATGTCTGAGCATACCCTCCCACACTGAGTGTGGATAAAATCGATTTGGGAAAAAGGGGGTGGTGATGGACAGAGTTTCTGAATGATGCAGAATACTCTTACCAAGTCAAGAGATCATGGTTTTAATCCATCACCGTTTTTTAGCTCACTGCACCATCCCAGCTCAGAACCTGGCAACATGCAAATTAGTCTGTACCTGTCCCAGTGCATGATGGGAACAGGGCAAACCAAACTACCAAGCCAATTCTTATACTGGGAAGGAAACAAGCTTCCAGGGACCGGTTTCTGGCATCACAGCCTTCATCTGCCCGGCTTGCCTGAATCCTGATGGTGCAATGAGCAAGGGACTCACGTCTGAGCATACCCTCCCACACTGAGTGTGGATAAAATCGATTTGGGAAAAAGGGGGTGGTGATGGACAGAGTTTCTGAATGATGCAGAATACTCTTACCAAGTCAAGAGATCATGGTTTTAATCCATCACCGTTTTTTAGCTCACTGCACCATCCCAGCTCAGAACCTGGCTACATGCAAATTAGTCTGTACCTGTCCCAGTGCATGATGGGAACAGGGCAAACCAAACTACCAAGCCAATTCTTATACTGGGAAGGAAACAAGCTTCCGGGGACCGGTTTCTGCTATCACAGCCTTCATCGGCCCGGCTTGCCTGAATCCTGATGGTGCAATGAGCAAGGGACTCACGTCTGAGCATACCCTCCCACACTGAGTGTGGATAAAATCGATTTGGGAAAAAGGGGGTGGTAATGGACAGAGTTTCTGAATGATGCAGAATACTCTTACCAAGTCAAGAGATCATGGTTTTAATCCATCACCGTTTTTTAGCTCACTGCACCATCCCAGCTCAGAACCTGGCTACATGCAAATTCTGTACCTGTCCCAGTGCATGATGGGAACAGGGCAAACCAAACTACCAAGCCAATTCTTATACTGGGAAAGAAACAAGCTTCCGGGGACCAGTTTCTGGCATCACAGCCTTCATCGGCCCGGCTTGCCTGAATCCTGATGGTGCAATGAGCAAGGGACTCACGTCTGAGCATACCCTCCCACACTGAGTGTGGATAAAATCGATTTGGGAAAAAGGGGGTGGTGATGGACAGAGATTCTGAATGATGCAGAATACTCTTACCAAGTCAAGAGATCATGGTTTTAATCCATCACCGTTTTTTAGCTCACTGCACCATCCCAGCTCAGAACCTGGCTACATGCAAATTAGTCTGTACCTGTCCCAGTGCATGATGGGAACAGGGCAAACCAAACTACCAAGCCAATTCTTATACTGGGAAGGAAACAAGCTTCCGGGGACCGGTTTCTGGCATCACAGCCTTCATCGGCCCGGCTTGCCTGAATCCTGAGGGTGCAATGAGCAAGGGACTCACGTCTGAGCATACCCTCCCACACTGAGTGTGGATAAAATCGATTTGGGAAAAAGGGGGTGGTGATAGACAGAGTTTCTGAATGATGCAGAATACTCTTACCAAGTCAAGAGATCATGGTTTTAATCCATCACCGTTTTTTAGCTCACTGCACCATCCCAGCTCAGAACCTGGCTACATGCAAATTAGTCTGTACCTGTCCCAGTGCATGATGGGAACAGGGCAAACCAAACTACCAAGCCAATTCTTATACTGGGAAGGAAACAAGCTTCCGGGGACCGGTTTCTGGCATCACAGCCTTCATCGGCCCGGCTTGCCTGAATCATGATGGTGCAATGAGCAAGGGACTCACGTCTGAGCATACCCTCCCACACTGAGTGTGGATAAAATCGATTTGGGAAAAAGGGGGTGGTGATGGACAGAGTTTCTGAATGATGCAGAATACTCTTACCAAGTCAAGAGATCATGGTTTTAATCCATCACCGTTTTTTAGCTCACTGCACCATCCCAGCTCAGAACCTGGCTACATGTAAATTAGTCTGTACCTGTCCCAGTGCATGATGGGAACAGGGCAAACCAAACTACCAAGCCAATTCTTATACTGGGAAGGAAACAAGCTTCCGGGGACCTGTTTCTGGCATCACAGCCTTCATCGGCCCGGCTTGCCTGAATCCTGAGGGTGCAATGAGCAAGGGACTCACGTCTGAGCATACCCTCCCACACTGAGTGTGGATAAAATCGATTTGGGAAAAAGGAGGTGGTGATGGACAGAGTTTCTGAATGATGCAGAATACTCTTACCAAGTCAAGAGATCATGGTTTTAATCCATCACCGTTTTTTAGCTCACTGCACCATCCCAGCTCAGAACCTCGCTACATGCAAATTAGTCTGTACCTGTCCCAGTGCATGATGGGAACAGGGCAAACCAAACTACCAAGCCAATTCTTATACTGGGAAGGAAACAAGCTTCCGGGGACCGGTTTCTGGCATCACAGCCTTCATCGGCCCGGCTTGCCTGAATCCTGATGGTGCAATGAGCAAGGGACTCATGTCTGAGCATACCCTCCCACACTGAGTGTGGATAAAATCGATTTGGGAAAAAGGGGGTGGTGATGGACAGAGTTTCTGAATGATGCAGAATACTCTTACCAAGTCAAGAGATCATGGTTTTAATCCATCACCGTTTTTTAGCTCACTGCACCATCCCAGCTCAGAACCTGGCTACATGCAAATTCTGTACCTGTCCCAGTGCATGATGGGAACAGGGCAAACCAAACTACCAAGCCAATTCTTATACTGGGAAAGAAACAAGCTTCCGGGGACCAGTTTCTGGCATCACAGCCTTCATCGGCCCGGCTTGCCTGAATCCTGATGGTGCAATGAGCAAGGGACTCACGTCTGAGCATACCCTCCCACACTGAGTGTGGATAAAATCGATTTGGGAAAAAGGGGGTGGTGATGGACAGAGATTCTGAATGATGCAGAATACTCTTACCAAGTCAAGAGATCATGGTTTTAATCCATCACCGTTTTTTAGCTCACTGCACCATCCCAGCTCAGAACCTGGCTACATGCAAATTAGTCTGTACCTGTCCCAGTGCATGATGGGAACAGGGCAAACCAAACTACCAAGCCAATTCTTATACTGGGAAGGAAACAAGCTTCCGGGGACCGGTTTCTGGCATCACAGCCTTCATCGGCCCGGCTTGCCTGAATCCTGAGGGTGCAATGAGCAAGGGACTCACGTCTGAGCATACCCTCCCACACTGAGTGTGGATAAAATCGATTTGGGAAAAAGGGGGTGGTGATAGACAGAGTTTCTGAATGATGCAGAATACTCTTACCAAGTCAAGAGATCATGGTTTTAATCCATCACCGTTTTTTAGCTCACTGCACCATCCCAGCTCAGAACCTGGCTACATGCAAATTAGTCTGTACCTGTCCCAGTGCATGATGGGAACAGGGCAAACCAAACTACCAAGCCAATTCTTATACTGGGAAGGAAACAAGCTTCCGGGGACCGGTTTCTGGCATCACAGCCTTCATCGGCCCGGCTTGCCTGAATCATGATGGTGCAATGAGCAAGGGACTCACGTCTGAGCATACCCTCCCACACTGAGTGTGGATAAAATCGATTTGGGAAAAAGGGGGTGGTGATGGACAGAGTTTCTGAATGATGCAGAATACTCTTACCAAGTCAAGAGATCATGGTTTTAATCCATCACCGTTTTTTAGCTCACTGCACCATCCCAGCTCAGAACCTGGCTACATGTAAATTAGTCTGTACCTGTCCCAGTGCATGATGGGAACAGGGCAAACCAAACTACCAAGCCAATTCTTATACTGGGAAGGAAACAAGCTTCCGGGGACCTGTTTCTGGCATCACAGCCTTCATCGGCCCGGCTTGCCTGAATCCTGAGGGTGCAATGAGCAAGGGACTCACGTCTGAGCATACCCTCCCACACTGAGTGTGGATAAAATCGATTTGGGAAAAAGGAGGTGGTGATGGACAGAGTTTCTGAATGATGCAGAATACTCTTACCAAGTCAAGAGATCATGGTTTTAATCCATCACCGTTTTTTAGCTCACTGCACCATCCCAGCTCAGAACCTCGCTACATGCAAATTAGTCTGTACCTGTCCCAGTGCATGATGGGAACAGGGCAAACCAAACTACCAAGCCAATTCTTATACTGGGAAGGAAACAAGCTTCCGGGGACCGGTTTCTGGCATCACAGCCTTCATCGGCCCGGCTTGCCTGAATCCTGATGGTGCAATGAGCAAGGGACTCATGTCTGAGCATACCCTCCCACACTGAGTGTGGATAAAATCGATTTGGGAAAAAGGGGGTGGTGATGGACAGAGTTTCTGAATGATGCAGAATACTCTTACCAAGTCAAGAGATCATGGTTTTAATCCATCACCGTTTTTTAGCTCACTGCACCATCCCAGCTCAGAACCTGGCTACATGCAAATTAGTCTGTACCTGTCCCAGTGCATGATGGGAACAGGGCAAACCAAACTACTAAGCCAATTCTTATACTGGGAAGGAAACAAGCTTCCGGGGACCAGTTTCTGGCATCACAGCCTTCATCGGCCCGGCTTGCCTGAATCCTGATGGTGCAATGAGCAAGGGACTCACGTCTGAGCATACCCTCCCACACTGAGTGTGGATAAAATCGATTTGGGAAAAAGGGGGTGGTGATGGACAGAGTTTCTGAATGATGCAGAATACTCTTACCAAGTCAAGAGATCATGGTTTTAATCCATCACCGTTTTTTAGCTCACTGCACCATCCCAGCTCAGAACCTGGCTACATGCAAATTCTGTACCTGTCCCAGTGCATGATGGGAACAGGGCAAACCAAACTACCAAGCCAATTCTTATACTGGGAAGGAAACAAGCTTCCGGGGATCGGTTTCTGGCATCACAGCCTTCATCGGCCCGGCTTGCCTGAATCCTGATGGTGCAATGAGCAAGGGACTCACGTCTGAGCATACCCTCCCACACTGAGTGTGGATAAAATCGATTTGGGAAAAAGGGGGTGGTGATGGACAGAGATTCTGAATGATGCAGAATACTCTTACCAAGTCAAGAGATCATGGTTTTAATCCATCACCGTTTTTTAGCTCACTGCACCATCCCAGCTCAGAACCTGGCTACATGCAAATTAGTCTGTACCTGTCCCAGTGCATGATGGGAACAGGGCAAACCAAACTACCAAGCCAATTCTTATACTGGGAAGGAAACAAGCTTCCGGGGACCGGTTTCTGGCATCACAGCCTTCATCGGCCTGGCTTGCCTGAACCTGATGGTGCAATGAGCAAGGGACTCACGTCTGAGCATACCCTCCCACACTGAGTGTGGATAAAATCGATTTGGGAAAAATGGGGTGGTGATGGACAGAGTGTCTGAATGATGCAGAATACTCTTACCAAGTCAAGAGATCATGGTTTTAATCCATCACCGTTTTTTAGCTCACTGCACAATCCCAGTTCAGAACCTGGCTACATGCAAATTAGTCTGTACCTGTCCCAGTGCATGATGGGAACAGGGCAAACCAAACTACCAAGCCAATTCTTATACTGGGAAGGAAACAAGCTTCCGGGGACCGGTTTCTAGCATCACAGCCTTCATCGGCCCTGCTTGCCTGAATCCTGATGGTGCAATGAGAAAGGGACTCACGTCTGAGCATACCCTCCCACACTGAGTGTGGATCATTGTTTTAATCCTGAGTGTGGATAAAATCGATTTGGGAAAAATGGGGTGGTGATGGACAGAGTGTCTGAATGATGCAGAATACTCTTACCAAGTCAAGAGATCATGGTTTTAATCCATCACCGTTTTTTAGCTCACTGCACAATCCCAGCTCAGAACCTGGCTACATGCAAATTAGTCTGTACCTGTCCCAGTGCATGATGGGAACAGAGCAAACCAAACTACCAAGCCAATTCTTATACTGGGAAGGAAACAAGCTTCCGGGGACCGGTTTCTAGCATCACAGCCTTCATCGGCCCTGCTTGCCTGAATCCTGATGGTGCAATGAGAAAGGGACTCACGTCTGAGCATACCCTCCCACACTGAGTGTGGATAAAATCGATTTGGAAAAAGGGGGTGGTGATGGACAGAGTTTCTGAATGATGCAGAATACTCTTACCAAGTCAAGAGATCATGGTTTTAATCCATCACCGTTTTTTAGCTCACTGCACCATCCCAGCTCAGAACCTGGCTACATGCAAATTAGTCTGTACCTGTCCCAGTGCATGATGGGAACAGGGCAAACCAAACTACCAAGCCAATTCTTATACTGGAAAGGAAACATGCTTCCGGGGACCGGTTTCTAGCATCACAGCCTTCATCGGCCCTGCTTGCCTGAATCCTGATGGTGCAATGAGAAAGGGACTCACGTCTGAGCATACCCTCCCACACTGAGTGTGGATCATGGTTTTAATCCTGAGTGTGGATAAAATCGATTTGGGAAAAATGGGGTGGTGATGGACAGAGTGTCTGAATGATGCAGAATACTCTTACCAAGTCAAGAGATCATGGTTTTAATCCATCACCGTTTTTTAGCTCACTGCACAATCCCAGCTCAGAACCTGGCTACATGCAAATTAGTCTGTACCTGTCCCAGTGCATGATGGGAACAGGGCAAACCAAACTACCAAGCCAATTCTTATACTGGGAAGGAAACAAGCTTCCGGGGACCGGTTTCTGGCATCACAGCCTTCATCGGCCCGGCTTGCCTGAATCCTGATGGTGCAATGAGCATGGGACTCACGTCTGAGCATACCCTCCCACACTGAGTGTGGATAAAATCGATTTGGGAAAAAGGGGGTGGTGATGGACAGAGTTTCTGAATGATGCAGAATACTCTTACCAAGTCAAGAGATCATGGTTTTAATCCATCACCGTTTTTTAGCTCACTGCACCATCCCAGCTCAGAACCTGGCTACATGCAAATTAGTCTGTACCTGTCCCAGTGCATGATGGGAACAGGGCAAACCAAACTACCAAGCCAATTCTTATACTGGGAAGGAAACAAGCTTCCGGGGACCGGTTTCTGGCATCACAGCCTTCATCGGCCCGGCTTGCCTGAATCCTGATGGTGCAATGAGCAAGGGACTCAGGTCTGAGCATACCCTCCCACACTGAGTGTGGATAAAATCGATTTGGGAAAAAGGGGGTGGTGATGGACAGAGTTTCTGAAAGATGCAGAATACTCTTACCAAGTCAAGAGATCATGGTTTTAATCCATCACCGTTTTTTAGCTCACTGCACCATCCAAGCTCAGAACCTGGCTACATGCAAATTAGTCTGTAGCTGTCCCAGTGCATGATGGGAACAGAGCAAACCAAACTACCAAGCCAATTCTTATACTGGGAAGGAAACAAGCTTCCGGGGACCGGTTTCTGGCATCACAGCCTTCATCGGCCCGGCTTGCCTGAATCCTGATGGTGCAATGAGCAAGGGACTCACGTCTGAGCATACCCTCCCACACTGAGTGTGGATAAAATCGATTTGGGAAAAAGGGGGTGGTGATGGACAGAGTTTCTGAATGATGCAGAACACTCTTACCAAGTCAAGAGATCATGGTTTTAATCCATCACCGTTTTTTAGCTCACTGCACCATCCCAGCTCAGAACCTGGCTACATGCAAATTAGTCTGTACCTGTCCCAGTGCATGATGGGAACAGGGCAAACCAAACTACCAAGCCAATTCTTATACTGGAAAGGAGACAAGCTTCCGGGGACCGGTTTCTGGCATCACAGCCTTCATCGGCCCGGCTTGCCTGAATCCTGATGGTGCAATGAGCAAGGGACTCACGTCTGAGCATACCCTCCCACACTGAGTGTGGATAAAATCGATTTGGGAAAAAGGGGGTGGTGATGGACAGAGTTTCTGAATGATGCAGAATACTCTTACCAAGTCAAGAGATCATGGTTTTAATCCATCACGGTTTTTTAGCTCACTGCACCATCCCAGCTCAGAACCTGGCTACATGCAAATTAGTCTGTACCTGTCCCAGTGCATGATGGGAACAGGGCAAACCAAACTACCAAGCCAATTCTTATACTGGGAAGGAAACAAGCTTCCGGGGACCGGTTTCTGGCATCACAGCCTTCATCGGCCCGGCTTGCCTGAATCCTGAGGGTGCAATGAGCAAGGGACTCACGTCTGAGCATACCCTCCCACACTGAGTGTGGATAAAATCGATTTGGGAAAAAGGGGGTGGTGATGGACAGAGTTTCTGAATGATGCAGAATACTCTTACCAAGTCTAGAGATCATGGTTTTAATCCATCACCGTTTTTTAGCTCACTGCACAATCCCAGCTCAGAACCTGGCTACATGCAAATTAGTCTGTACCTGTCCCAGTGCATGATGGGAACAGGGCAAACAAAACTACCAAGCCAATTCTTATACTGGGAAGGAAACAAGCTTCCGGGGACCGTTTTTTTTTTTGTTTTTTTTAGTTTTGGGGCAAAAACTTTTATTAAGTGCTTAAAAGTTGCGATACATAGTTTTTAAGGAAGTGGTACCTCACCCCTTAGGGAAGGCAATCCACTTTAACTTTTCAGTCAATCAATGCATTGAGACATTTTACATTTCATCTGATGTATTTGCTGATAGCGTTTTACGGTTTTAATGGGGACGCCACTTTAAAGAGTACAGTGGGGAAGGAGGGTTTTCTCACAGCTCTTCTTCTTCCTCACTTTCCCTCTTGTCCATGGCTGCATAGTCTCTAAGCAGGCTGAGCACCATCCTGCGGCACCCTTCTCTGTTTACCACCTCTCCATTGGTCACCAGGCGTGTTCTGGCGAACAGGAGAATGTCTTTAATACAGCAGAGGAGTCTCCAGCACTCCTGGATAGCTTCCTCTGTGTGTGTCCCTGGAAACAGCCCGTACAGCATGGACTGGTCCGTAATGTTCTCATAGGGGATGAGGGCTACCAGTTCTTGTCGGAGGGCGGCCCTTAGTCTCTGGGCAAAGGGGCAGGCCCAGAAGAGATGGTGTGCAGATTCCTCTGCGGGGCATTCCCTTGGGCAGTTCCTGTGCGGGCACAGGCCTCTGCTGTGCATGAAGGACCTCACTGGCAGGCCACCCTTCACAGTCATCCATGCTATGTCCTTGTGTCTGTTGGTCAGAACTGGGGAGGATACATTCTCCCACATGTGCGTTGCCGTCGCTGGTGGCAGGTCGCTCACTGGTTCGGTGGTGTCCCTGGTCCTGATCAGTTTGCGGATTGTCTTGGGCTTCCAAAGGCAAGGGGTGACACAGTTCAGCCCAAATTCCCCCACAAACTTTTCTACCTCCTTGTAGTACCATGGGAGGTCCCAGTTGAAAGTCACAGCATTCTCCCACTTATCCCATCCCAGCCGTCTCCACACCGGGAGGAGGAAAAAGCGGAACACCTTGTAGGCAGAGTGGTCCTTGTTCATATTTAACAGGGTTATCCGGACGCAGCCACACACAAAGAAGGCCCTGAGGATCGTTGAGATGTCGGGGACTGCCTTCCCCCCTTTGCGGTGCTCCTTGTGCATGACTGACCGTTTCACCCTGTCCATCTTGGAGTGCCAGACAAAGTGGAACACCATGCTGTTGATGGCCCGTGCTACGTTGGCCAGGAGTGGCCAGGCCTGTGTCACATACTGCAGCACGGGCAGTGCATCGTTCCTGAGCACCAGAGCCTTCCCTTCAATGCTCAGGTTTCTCAGGCTCCAGAGGCCCAGTTTTTGCTTCACCTTGGCCAAACGTTCGTTCCAGCTCTTCGCTGCTGCCCCTGGCCCTCCAAACCAGACGCCGAGGATCTTCATCAGTCCTGCCTCGATGGGGAAGGGGAGAGGCTCGTTGCAGAGGTCCCATCGCCCGAAGAGTTTGACCTGAGACTTGTCCAAGTTGATTCTCGCCCCTGATGCCTTGCCGAAGTCTGTGCACGCCTCCAGCAGAGATTGGACTGATTCTGCATCCGCGCAGAAGAAGGTGACATCGTCCATGTACAGCGAACACTTGACTTCCCTCTTCGCGTCGCCGGGTGTCTGGATTCCTCTGTCTGGCTTCCGGGGACCGGTTTCTGGCATCACAGCCTTCATCGGCCCTGCTTGCCTGAATCCTGATGGTGCAATGAGAAAGGGACTCACGTCTGAGCATACCCTCCCACACTGAGTGTGGATAAAATCGATTTGGAAAAAGGGGGTGGTGATGGACAGAGTTTCTGAATGATGCAGAATACTCTTACCAAGTCAAGAGATCATGGTTTTAATCCATCACCGTTATTTAGCTCACTGCACCATCCCAGCTCAGAACCTGGCTACATGCAAATTAGTCTGTACCTGTCCCAGTGCATGATGGGAACAAGGCAAACCAAACTACCAAGCCAATTCTTATACTGGGAAGGAAACAAGCTTCCGGGGACCAGTTTCTGGCATCACAGCCTTCATCGGCCCGGCTTGCCTGAATCCTGATGGTGCAATGAGCAAGGGACTCACGTCTGAGCATACCCTCCCACACTGAGTGTGGATAAAATCGATTTGGGAAAAAGGGGGTGGTGATGGACAGAGTTTCTGAATGATGCAGAATACTCTTACCAAGTCAAGAGATCATGGTTTTAATCCATAACCGTTTTTTAGCTCACTGCACCATCCCAGCTCAGAACCTGGCTACATGCAAATTAGTCTGTACCTGTCCCAGTGCATGATGGGAACAGAGCAAACCAAACTACCAAGCCAATTCTTATACTGGGAAGGAAACAAGCTTCCGGGGACCGGTTTCTGGCATCACAGCCTTCATCGGCCCGGCTTGCCTGAATCCTGATGGTGCAATGAGCAAGGGACTCAGGTCTGAGCATACCCTCCCACACTGAGTGTGGATAAAATCGATTTGGGAAAAAGGGGGTGGTGATGGACAGAGTTTCTGAAAGATGCAGAATACTCTTACCAAGTCAAGAGATCATGGTTTTAATCCATCACCGTTTTTTAGCTCACTGCACCATCCAAGCTCAGAACCTGCCTACATGCAAATTAGTCTGTAGCTGTCCCAGTGCATGATGGGAACAGAGCAAATCAAACTACCAAGCCAATTCTTATACTGGGAAGGAAACAAGCTTCCGGGGACCGGTTTCTGGCATCACAGCCTTCATCGGCCCGGCTTGCCTGAATCCTGATGGTGCAATGAGCAAGGGACTCACGTCTGAGCATACCCTCCCACACTGAGTGTGGATAAAATCGATTTGCAAAAAAGGGGGTGGTGATGGACAGAGTTTCTGAATGATGCAGAATACTCTTACCAAGTCAAGAGATCATGGTTTTAATCCATCACCGTTTTTTAGCTCACTGCACCATCCCAGCTCAGAACCTGGCTACATGCAAATTAGTCTGTACCTGTCCCAGTGCATGATGGGAACAGGGCAAACCAAACTACCAAGCCAATTCTTATACTGGGAAGGAGACAAGCTTCCGGGGACCGGTTTCTGGCATCACAGCCTTCATCGGCCCGGCTTGCCTGAATCCTGATGGTGCAATGAGCAAGGGACTCACGTCTGAGCATACCCTCCCACACTGAGTGTGGATAAAATCGATTTGGGAAAAAGGGGGTGGTGATGGACAGAGTTTCTGAATGATGCAGAATACTCTTACCAAGTCAAGAGATCATGGTTTTAATCCATCACCGTTTTTTAGCTCACTGCACCATCCCATCTCAGAACCTGGCTACATGCAAATTAGTATGTACCTGTCCCAGTGCATGATGGGAACAGGGCAAACCAAACTACCAAGCCAATTCTTATACTGGGAAGGAAACAAGCTTCCGGGGACCGGTTTCTGGCATCACAGCCTTCATCGGCCCGGCTTGCCTGAATCCTGATGGTGCAATGAGCAAGGGACTCACGTCTGAGCATACCCTCCCACACTGAGTGTGGATAAAATCGATTTGGGAAAAAGGGGGTGGTGATGGACAGAGTTTCTGAATGATGAAGAATACTCTTACCAAGTCAAGAGATCATGGTTTTAATCCATCACCGTTTTTTAGCTCACTGCACCATCCCAGCTCAGAACCTGGCTACATGCAAATTAGTCTGTACCTGTCCCAGTGCATGATGGGAACAGAGCAAACCAAACTACCAAGCCAATTCTTATACTGGGAAGGAAACAAGCTTCCGGGGACCGGTTTCTGGCATCACAGCCTTCATCGGCCCGGCTTGCCTGAATCCTGATGGTGCAATGAGCAAGGGACTCACGTCTGAGCATACCCTCCCACACTGAGTGTGGATAAAACCGATTTGGGAAAAAGGGGGTGGTGATGGACAGAGTTTCTGAATGATGCAGAATACTCTTACCAAGTCAAGAGATCATGGTTTTAATCCATCACCGTGTTTTAGCTCACTGCACCATCCCAGCTCAGAACCTGGCTACATGCAAATTAGTCTGTACCTGTCCCAGTGTATGATGGGAACAGGGCAAACCAAACTACCAAGCCAATTCTTATACTGGGAAGGAAACAAGCTTCCGGGGACCGGTTTCTGGCATCACAGCCTTCATCGGCCCGGCTTGCCTGAATCCTGATGGTGCAATGAGCAAGGGACTCACGTCTGAGCATACCCTCCCACACTGAGTGTGGATAAAATCGATTTGGGAAAAAGGGGGTGGTGATGGACAGAGTTTCTGAATGATGCAGAATACTCTTACCAAGTCAAGAGATCATGGTTTTAATCCATCACCGTTTTTTAGCTCACTGCACCATCCCAGCTCAGAACCTGGCTACATGCAAATTAGTCTGTACCTGTCCCAGTGTATGATGGGAACAGGGCAAACCAAACTACCAAGCCAATTCTTATACTGGGAAGGAAACAAGCTTCCGGGGACCGGTTTCTGGCATCACAGCCTTCATCGGCCCGGCTTGCCTGAATCCTGATGGTGCAATGAGCAAGGGACTCACGTCTGAGCATACCCTCCCACACTGAGTGTGGATAAAATCGATTTGGGAAAAAGGGGGTGGTGATGGACAGAGTTTCTGAATGATGCAGAATACTCTTACCAAGTCAAGAGATCATGGTTTTAATCCATCACCGTTATTTAGCTCACTGCACCATCCCAGCTCAGAACCTGGCTACATGCAAATTAGTCTGTACCTGTCCCAGTGCATGATGGGAACAGGGCAAACCAAACTACCAAGCCAATTCTTATACTGGGAAGGAAACAAGCTTCCGGGGACCAGTTTCTGGCATCACAGCCTTCATCTGCCCGGCTTGCCTGAATCCTGATGGTGCAATGAGCAAGGGACTCACGTCTGAGCATACCCTCCCACACTGAGTGTGGATAAAATCGATTTGGGAAAAAGGGGGTGGTGATGGACAGAGTTTCTGAATGATGCAGAATACTCTTACCAAGTCAAGAGATCATGGTTTTAATCCATAACCGTTTTTTAGCTCACTGCACCATCCCAGCTCAGAACCTGGCTACATGCAAATTAGTCTGTACCTGTCCCAGTGCATGATGGGAACAGAGCAAACCAAACTACCAAGCCAATTCTTATACTGGGAAGGAAACAAGCTTCCGGGGACCGGTTTCTGGCATCACAGCCTTCATCGGCCCGGCTTGCCTGAATCCTGATGGTGCAATGAGCAAGGGACTCAGGTCTGAGCATACCCTCCCACACTGAGTGTGGATAAAATCGATTTGGGAAAAAGGGGGTGGTGATGGACAGAGTTTCTGAAAGATGCAGAATACTCTTACCAAGTCAAGAGATCATGGTTTTAATCCATCACCGTTTTTTAGCTCACTGCACCATCCAAGCTCAGAACCTGCCTACATGCAAATTAGTCTGTAGCTGTCCCAGTGCATGATGGGAACAGAGCAAATCAAACTACCAAGCCAATTCTTATACTGGGAAGGAAACAAGCTTCCGGGGACCGGTTTCTGGCATCACAGCCTTCATCGGCCCGGCTTGCCTGAATCCTGATGGTGCAATGAGCAAGGGACTCACGTCTGAGCATACCCTCCCACACTGAGTGTGGATAAAATCGATTTGCAAAAAAGGGGGTGGTGATGGACAGAGTTTCTGAATGATGCAGAATACTCTTACCAAGTCAAGAGATCATGGTTTTAATCCATCACCGTTTTTTAGCTCACTGCACCATCCCAGCTCAGAACCTGGCTACATGCAAATTAGTCTGTACCTGTCCCAGTGCATGATGGGAACAGGGCAAACCAAACTACCAAGCCAATTCTTATACTGGGAAGGAGACAAGCTTCCGGGGACCGGTTTCTGGCATCACAGCCTTCATCGGCCCGGCTTGCCTGAATCCTGATGGTGCAATGAGCAAGGGACTCACGTCTGAGCATACCCTCCCACACTGAGTGTGGATAAAATCGATTTGGGAAAAAGGGGGTGGTGATGGACAGAGTTTCTGAATGATGCAGAATACTCTTACCAAGTCAAGAGATCATGGTTTTAATCCATCACCGTTTTTTAGCTCACTGCACCATCCCATCTCAGAACCTGGCTACATGCAAATTAGTATGTACCTGTCCCAGTGCATGATGGGAACAGGGCAAACCAAACTACCAAGCCAATTCTTATACTGGGAAGGAAACAAGCTTCCGGGGACCGGTTTCTGGCATCACAGCCTTCATCGGCCCGGCTTGCCTGAATCCTGATGGTGCAATGAGCAAGGGACTCACGTCTGAGCATACCCTCCCACACTGAGTGTGGATAAAATCGATTTGGGAAAAAGGGGGTGGTGATGGACAGAGTTTCTGAATGATGAAGAATACTCTTACCAAGTCAAGAGATCATGGTTTTAATCCATCACCGTTTTTTAGCTCACTGCACCATCCCAGCTCAGAACCTGGCTACATGCAAATTAGTCTGTACCTGTCCCAGTGCATGATGGGAACAGAGCAAACCAAACTACCAAGCCAATTCTTATACTGGGAAGGAAACAAGCTTCCGGGGACCGGTTTCTGGCATCACAGCCTTCATCGGCCCGGCTTGCCTGAATCCTGATGGTGCAATGAGCAAGGGACTCACGTCTGAGCATACCCTCCCACACTGAGTGTGGATAAAACCGATTTGGGAAAAAGGGGGTGGTGATGGACAGAGTTTCTGAATGATGCAGAATACTCTTACCAAGTCAAGAGATCATGGTTTTAATCCATCACCGTGTTTTAGCTCACTGCACCATCCCAGCTCAGAACCTGGCTACATGCAAATTAGTCTGTACCTGTCCCAGTGTATGATGGGAACAGGGCAAACCAAACTACCAAGCCAATTCTTATACTGGGAAGGAAACAAGCTTCCGGGGACCGGTTTCTGGCATCACAGCCTTCATCGGCCCGGCTTGCCTGAATCCTGATGGTGCAATGAGCAAGGGACTCACGTCTGAGCATACCCTCCCACACTGAGTGTGGATAAAATCGATTTGGGAAAAAGGGGTTGGTGATGGACAGAGTTTCTGAATGATGCAGAATACTCTTACCAAGTCAAGAGATCATGGTTTTAATCCATCACCGTTTTTTAGCTCACTGCACCATCCCAGCTCAGAACCTGGCTACATGCAAATTAGTCTGTACCTGTCCCAGTGCATGATGGGAACAGGGCAAACCAAACTACCAAGCCAATTCTTATACTGGGAAGGAAACAAGCTTCCGGGGACCGGTTTCTGGCATCACAGCCTTCATCGGCCCGGCTTGCCTGAATCCTGATGGTGCAATGAGCAAGGGACTCACGTCTGAGCATACCCTCCCACACTGAGTGTGGATAAAATCGATTTGGGAAAAAGGGGGTGGTGATGGACAGAGTTTCTGAATGATGCAGAATACTCTTACCAAGTCAAGAGATCATGGTTTTAATCCATAACCGTTTTTTAGCTCACTGCACTATCCCAGCTCAGAACCTGGCTACATGCAAATTAGTCTGTACCTGTCCCAGTGCATGATGGGAACAGAGCAAACCAAACTACCAAGCCAATTCTTATACTGGGAAGGAAACAAGCTTCCGGGGACCGGTTTCTGGCATCACAGCCTTCATCGGCCCGGCTTGCCTGAATCCTGATGGTGCAATGAGCAAGGGACTCAGGTCTGAGCATACCCTCCCACACTGAGTGTGGATAAAATCGATTTGGGAAAAAGGGGGTGGTGATGGACAGAGTTTCTGAAAGATGCAGAATACTCTTACCAAGTCAAGAGATCATGGTTTTAATCCATCACCGTTTTTTAGCTCACTGCACCATCCAAGCTCAGAACCTGCCTACATGCAAATTAGTCTGTAGCTGTCCCAGTGCATGATGGGAACAGAGCAAATCAAACTACCAAGCCAATTCTTATACTGGGAAGGAAACAAGCTTCCGGGGACCGGTTTCTGGCATCACAGCCTTCATCGACCCGGCTTGCCTGAATCCTGATGGTGCAATGAGCAAGGGACTCACGTCTGAGCATACCCTCCCACACTGAGTGTGGATAAAATCGATTTGCAAAAAAGGGGGTGGTGATGGACAGAGTTTCTGAATGATGCAGAATACTCTTACCAAGTCAAGAGATCATGGTTTTAATCCATCACCGTTTTTTAGCTCACTGCACCATCCCAGCTCAGAACCTGGCTACATGCAAATTAGTCTGTACCTGTCCCAGTGCATGATGGGAACAGGGCAAACCAAACTACCAAGCCAATTCTTATACTGGGAAGGAGACAAGCTTCCGGGGACCGGTTTCTGGCATCACAGCCTTCATCGGCCCGGCTTGCCTGAATCCTGATGGTGCAATGAGCAAGGGACTCACGTCTGAGCATACCCTCCCACACTGAGTGTGGATAAAATCGATTTGGGAAAAAGGGGGTGGTGATGGACAGAGTTTCTGAATGATGCAGAATACTCTTACCAAGTCAAGAGATCATGGTTTTAATCCATCACCGTTTTTTAGCTCACTGCACCATCCCATCTCAGAACCTGGCTACATGCAAATTAGTATGTACCTGTCCCAGTGCATGATGGGAACAGGGCAAACCAAACTACCAAGCCAATTCTTATACTGGGAAGGAAACAAGCTTCCGGGGACCGGTTTCTGGCATCACAGCCTTCATCGGCCCGGCTTGCCTGAATCCTGATGGTGCAATGAGCAAGGGACTCACGTCTGAGCATACCCTCCCACACTGAGTGTGGATAAAATCAATTTGGGAAAAAGGGGGTGGTGATGGACAGAGTTTCTGAATGATGAAGAATACTCTTACCAAGTCAAGAGATCATGGTTTTAATCCATCACCGTTTTTTAGCTCACTGCACCATCCCAGCTCAGAACCTGGCTACATGCAAATTAGTCTGTACCTGTCCCAGTGCATGATGGGAACAGAGCAAACCAAACTACCAAGCCAATTCTTATACTGGGAAGGAAACAAGCTTCCGGGGACCGGTTTCTGGCATCACAGCCTTCATCGGCCCGGCTTGCCTGAATCCTGATGGTGCAATGAGCAAGGGACTCACGTCTGAGCATACCCTCCCACACTGAGTGTGGATAAAATCGATTTGGGAAAAAGGGGGTGGTGATGGACAGAGTTTCTGAATGATGCAGAATACTCTTACCAAGTCAAGAGATCATGGTTTTAATCCATCACCGTGTTTTAGCTCACTGCACCATCCCAGCTCAGAACCTGGCTACATGCAAATTAGTCTGTACCTGTCCCAGTGTATGATGGGAACAGGGCAAACCAAACTACCAAGCCAATTCTTATACTGGGAAGGAAACAAGCTTCCGGGGACCGGTTTCTGGCATCACAGCCTTTATCGGCCCGGCTTGCCTGAATCCTGATGGTGCAATGAGCAAGGGACTCACGTCTGAGCATACCCTCCCACACTGAGTGTGGATAAAATCGATTTGGGAAAAAGGGGGTGGTGATGGACAGAGTTTCTGAATGATGCAGAATACTCTTACCAAGTCAAGAGATCATGGTTTTAATCCATCACCGTTTTTTAGCTCACTGCACCATCCCAGCTCAGAACCTGGCTACATGCAAATTAGTCTGTACCTGTCCCAGTACATGATGGGAACATGGCAAACCAAACTACCAAGCCAATTCTTATACTGGCAAGGAAACAAGCTTCTGGGGACCGGTTTCTGGCATCACAGCCTTCATCGGCCCGGCTTGCCTGAATCCTGATGGTGCAATGAGCAAGGGACTCACGTCTGAGCATACCCTCCCACACTGAGTGTGGATAAAATCGATTTGGGAAAAAGGGGGTGGTGATGGACAGAGTTTCTGAATGATGCAGAATACTCTTACCAAGTCAAGAGATCATGGTTTTAATCCATCACCGTTTTTTAGCTCACTGCACCATCCCAGCTCAGAGGTAAATGGACATAATATCGAAAAAATAATATCGAACAACAAGAATATCGAAGTTAAAATATCGAGATAACATTAATATCGAAGTGTAGAATATCGAGGTAAGTAATATCGTGTTTTAAGTGTTTAGTAAAATATCGAAGTATGAAATATCGATGTAGTAATATCGTTTGAAGATAATATCGATTGAATAGTTTTGTTAGAAATATCGAAATATAATATATATATTGTTTAAAATGTGTATTTAATGTATATTGAATAAGTAAATTGTTTAATCATATTTGTATAAATACTTTATTAATGTTTAAAATATAATAATAGTGTTAAGTAATTTATTGTATGATATGTTTTAGGAGCGGGATGTTGGGTTATTAGGGGATAAGGGTGGGGAGTGTTTTAAAAATATTAGTGTAAAATCAGATAATAATTTAAAATTATTAAATAATAAATAATTATGAATAGTAAATTGTAATGAAATTTCTAAATTAAATATTAGTAATTTAGAAAAAAATAAAGAAATTATATAAATTTTTTAGGAGCGGGATGTTGGGTTATTAGGGGATAAGGGTGGGGAGTGTTTTAAAAATGTTATAGTAAAATCAGATAATAATGTAAAAATTAGGAATATTTTAGATTTCGAAATTTAAAAATTTCTATAAAAATTCGAAATTAAATATTTTAAAATTAAAATGAAATATTTTTTTTTTTTTATGAGTGGGATGTATGGTTATTAGTGTATAAGGGTGGGGTGTGTATTAAAAAGATTAGTGTAAAATCAGATAATAATTTATAAATATTACATAATAAATAGTTATGAATAGTAAATTGTAAAGAAAATTCTAAATTAAATATTTATAATTTAGAAATTTAAAAAAAATTTATATATATTTTTTAGGAGCGGGATGTTGGGTTATTAGGGGATAAGGGTGGGGAGTGTTTTAAAAATGTTATAGTAAAATCAGATAAAAATGTAAAAATTTGTAATATTTAAGATTTCGAAATTTAAAAATTTCTATAAAAATTATAAATTAGATTTTGTAAAAATCTAATGAAATATTATTTTTGTTTTATGAGTGGGATGTATGGTTATTAGTGTATAAGGGTGGGGAGTGTATTACAAAGATTAGTGTAAAATCAGATAATAATTTAAAATATTACATAATAAATAATTATGAATAGTAAATTGTAAAGAAAATTATAAATTAAATATTTATAATTTAGAAATTTAAAAAAATATTATATATATTTTTTAGGAGCGGGATGTTGGGTTATTAGGGGATAAGGGTGGGGAGTGTTTTAAAAATGTTATAGTAAAATCAGATAATAATGTAAAAATTTGTAATTTTTTAGATTTCGAAATTTAAAAATTTTTAAAAAAATTCGAAATTGTATATTTTCAAATTCTAATGAAATATTAATTTTGTTTTATGAGTGGGATGTAGGGTTATTAGTGTATAAGGGTGGGGAGTGTATTAAAAAGATTACTGTAAAATTGGATAATGAGTTATAAATATTATTACTAAAGAATTAGACATGTTAAAATTTTAATTTCATTTTGACAATGTTTAAAAAATATTTTCAAAATAATTTCGAAATTATTTTTTTGTTTCATGGTAGGGAATTTGGGTTTTAAGGGTGTAAGGGTGTGGATTGTATTTTAATGATTGTTACAAAATTATAGAGTAATAAATAAATATTTAATTGGGAATAATTCTAATATGTGAACATTTTGGGCCTCATGTAGGTAAATAAATTTTACCTGTTCTTAAATACCGAGCCGTACCGAATCGGTAAATTAGAATCTGTAAGTTATATGTAGGTAAAAATTCGGTAACAGTTACCTATTCGGTAACATTCGGTAATCACGAATCGGAATTCACCGAATCGGTAAATACCGAGGTGGTATTTACCGAATCGGTAAATACCGAGGTGGTATTTAGCGATTCGGAAAATACCGAGGTGGTATTTAGCGATTCGGAAAATACCGAGGAAACTACCACCTTCCCTTAACTAAGTAGCTAATATCATAATGATGTTATAATAGAAGGTCTCTTAGGCTTGAATAGGGGACCCCATACCTCAAAAATCAGCTCAGTGAAATCACATCTCAGGAGCATCAGGAGCCGTCTCGCAGGAAGGCTCGTCTTCAGTCTGAATAATAAACCTGATGTCTGTGACATGAAAAGCAACAACTTTCAGGTATTTGCAGCTGCGCGTGTGTCATGGCTAAAGAGTGGGTCGAACAACCTAGAGTGGAACACATGCATTGTGTAAAATTCCAGACTGTGTGTCACAGCATGTACAGACCAAGGTCGCTGCGCAGAGCTTGGGATGGGAACAACAGAATGCACTCGTCTGAAGGAAGTCTCGAGTAAGCAGTTTATTCAAGACAGAACATGTAAACGCAGTGTCGTGTGCAAAGACAAAAATATGGCTACATAACATTCAACGTGGTTATGCCAACTGAACAATGTATAAACGTATTCAGGGAGAACTCACTACACGCCCCCTTGAGCGAAGCAATATGTAATAGGCAAGAAAAGAGAGAACGCAGAGTTCAGTTTCGTCAGAGCAGAACAAGGCGTAACCAATGCAGCGCCAAAGTCCTAAAGTCCAATTAATTGCAGCATAAAATTCAAAAAAACACAATGCAAGTATAGTAAAAAACTCAAGCCGACCATCAGGAAGAGAAAAAAGAGAAATAAAAGAAATAAATGTTGCGCCAGGGTGCTGTCCAGTAGCACAGGCGCAATGGACGACAATCCAGTTAATCCATGAATGTATAGGCAGCATATGTGGCCACGGCTTCCAACAAAAAATCGTTTGCAGGGCCACTAAAAGTCTCAGCCATCCAATTAAGTAAAGAAAAGGAACATACGTGTTCTCCAACCAACGGAGCCTCTAGCACAATCAGAGGGCACCCGGAATGTTCCTCCAAATAGCTCATGGACAAGAAGTCGTAGGCTGCCGCTGAGATGTCCCAATTACCCAGGATACCATGCGCCGCACCACACGCCATGATCCGGACACCAGAACAGGCCAACTCGTGAGACACTAAGGGCCTCATCAGTCGATCGAAATCCGGCACCGGAGACACTATGTTGGTCAAGCACAAATCCAGAGGCCATTCAAAGGGACAATCCAGGCAGTGTAATACAGGTTGTACGCAGGTGAAGTAGGAATACCTGAAGGATAATCCATAAGCCAGACTCAAAGTCGCCAATGGCAAAGTACCATAGAAGTCAAGCATCCGATCACGAAGAAGATGCAGACGGGACAGGTGCTCGTGTGGCACAGAAGGAGCAGCCATTCCGGAATATGGAAAGGAAAAGCAGCACACCTGCCACTAGCGCCAGGAGCAGCGGGACACCTCCAAAGATGCTCGAGAACAGTGAATGAACAAATGCCGGTATTACACCAAAAATAGTTTGGGAAGAGGTCACGAGACCCGAGCCCACATGTTTAAAAAAATGAGCCAGGCCGGTCGTGGACGAGGCATTGATAATAGTTTGGATCAAAGAGCCGAAATGCAGGGGGAGGTCAGTATTCAGAGGCGCCTGTATCTCAGTGCGCGTATGAGCAACGTGAAGGACAAATGTTTCACGAGAGGAAGTCAAAGGCACCTCTTTGTGGGACAATGGCGCTCTATTCTGCTCAACTTGTTGAACTCTGCTTTCAAGGTTGGAATCGAAGGCCAGATGGAAACATCCCGCCGCACATGCGGGGGTGGAAAAAGAACAGTATTGCAGCAGACAACTTAATGCGAGACAGTTATGTACGGGATTCCCACTCACATCCCGCAGCAAGCTTCATTATTCAAAATTAAATGAATAGCGTTTGCAAGCAGAGTGAAAGAAGGTGTAATCACAGGCACTGGGATACCTCGTAGGATGCACGCCAGAATCGGGGCTTGTACATAGCATGCGCCGTGTACTTGCATGTGCCTATTGTCTCATGTATGGATCCTAGAAGAGAGAGTGCTAAAGCTATTATCTATAACGGCTAAGGCCTTCTCCATGTTTGCTTGGTCAATAGCTCTCAATCTGGAAGCCGCCTCACTGTGCGACAACTTGCAGACTTCGTTGTAAATAGCATACGCCCACCTTTTGGTTCTGCCACCCACAGGACCATTCACAAAATCACTCAATTCGGTATGCACATTGATGGAGTGGGTGGACTTCCTGATCCTGTAGATGTGCTCTGTGTCAGCTGGTGGACAGATTGGGATGTGTGTACCATAAATGCAGCCAATGAAATGGGGGAACTGTGCCATGTGAGAAATGTCTGTTTTTGTTTACTGCAGTGCAGCCTGTGTGTTGTGGAAGCTGATGTAGTGGTGCATTCTCTGCATCATGGCATCCAGGAAATTCCTGAAGGAACGGGACGGGCAACTCTGGGATACACCACCCACCGCAGCTGTCACCACCTGATAACTGCCGGATGCCAACAGATGTGGGCTGCAGAGCACCTGCACATGTGGGGGTATGGCGTGCGCCCTTCTTATTGGCTGGTCCAGGAGTGGGTGCAGGTCCCTGATTAAGTCCATGATGGTTTCGGGGTGTAGCCTGTACCTCTCATGTATCTCTGCATCAGTCAGCTGGAATAGTGTGATGCGCTGTCTGTAGATGCGTTCCTCCCGTCGCCAAACCCTCCGTCCTGCTGCCTGTAGATGTAGGCGCCTTGCAATGACGTACATAGCGGGCATGTTGTCCACGCTGTTGCATTTTGGGATTGCTTATCTGCACTGTTGATGGTTACCACCTGCTTTCAATCCGTGTTAGTTACCGACTCTTATTTACCGATTTTCTTGGATTTCTTAATTACCGAGTGCTCCTACATGTCATTTTCATTTTTACCACTTCATATTTACCACTTCATATTTACCGATTCGTTAATTATGTATTCGGTAACTCTGAATCGGGATTTAGGAATTCGGTGAATATGAATCGGTATTTACCGCCTCATATTTACCGAAAAGTGGTTTTTGGACTCCTACATCTCACTTGTCTGAATACCCGTCGGTAACGGCATATTTACCGAAAATCGTCCGTTACCGACCGGTATTTGGCTACCTACATGAGGCCCCTTATGTCGAAATTGAATTATGTAATTTTAATAGGAAAATCTAATTTCAATATTTATGTTGTGTTTATGGGTGGGATGTGGGTATATTAGGGGAGAAGGGTGGGGAGTAATTTTTAAAAATAATAGTGTAAATATAGATCATAAAAAAATTCACATTATTTGTAAATATTGTGAAATCTAAAATTTACAAATATAATTATAATTAAATAATTGTATAGTTGATGGAAAAGATATTGTACATATTTTTTTTTAAATTATGGTGAATATGGGATAGGGGTGGGTATTGCAACTATAGTTTTTTTATTTTTAATAGTTTTTAAATTATATCTCATAGTTAATACATGTAGCTCATTAATATTTTAAGTGATCTTATAACCAGCACCTTCTCTCAGTTTGATCTTTCTGGAGTGGGAATATTAAATTATATAGGGTTACTGTCCAGCACCTTTCCTGACTTAATGTTAACTGGAGTGTGAATAGCAAATTATATAGGGTTACTGTCCAGCACCTTTCTTGAGTTTATGTTAACTGGAGTGGGAATAGTAAATTATACAGGGCTACTGTCCAGCACCTTTCCTGAGTTTATGTTAACTGGAGTGGGAATAGTAAATTATATAGGGTTACTGTCCAGCACCTTTCTTGAGTTTATGTTAACTGGAGTGGGAATAGTAAATTATATAGGGCTACTGTCCAGCACCTTTCCTGAGTTTATGTTAACTGGAGTGGGAGTAGTAAATTATATAGGGTTACTGTCCAGCACCTTTCTTGAGTTTATGTTAACTGGAGTGGGAATAGTAAATTATATAGGGTTACTGTCCAGCACCTTTCCTGACTTAATGTTAACTGGAGTGGGAATAGTAAATTATATACAGTTAGTGTCCAGCATCTTCCCTGAGTTTATGATAACTGGAGTGGGAATAGTAAATTATTTTGGGTTAGTGTCCAGCACCTTTCCTAACTTTATGTTAATTGGAGTGGGAATACTAAATTATATAGGGTTACTGTCCAGCACCTTTCCTGACTTAATGTTAACTGGAGTGGGAATAGTAAATTATATACAGTTAGTGTCCAGCATCTTCCCTGAGTTTATGATATCTGGAGTGGGAATATTAAATTATTTAGGGTTAGTGTCCAGCACCTTTCCTGACTTTATGTTAACTGGAGTGGGAATAGTAAATTATATAGGGTTACTGTCCAGCACCTTTCTTGAGTTTATGTTAACTGGAGTGGGAATAGTAAATTATATAGGGCTACTGCCCAGCACCTTTCTTGAGTTTATGTTAACTGGAGTGGGAATAGTAAATTATATAGGGTTACTGTCCAGCACCTTTCCTGACTTTATGTTAACTGGAGTGGGAATATTAAATTATATAGGGTTACTGTCCAGCACCTTTCTTGAGTTTATGTTAACTGGAGTGGGAATAGTAAATTATATAGGGTCACTGTCCAGCACATTTCCTGAATTTATGTTAACTGGAGTGGGAATAGTAAATTATATAGGGTTATTGTCCAGCACCTTTCTTGAGTTTATGTTAACTGGAGTGGGAATAGTAAATTATATAGGGCTACTGTCCAGCACCTTTCCTGAGTTTATGTTAACTGCAGGGGGAATAGTAAATTATATAGGGTTACTGTCCAGCACATTTCCTGACTTAATGTTAACTGGAGTGGGAATAGTAAATTATATACAGTTAGTGTCCAGCATCTTCCCTGAGTTTATGATATCTGGAGTGGGAATATTAAATTATTTAGGGTTAGTGTCCAGCACCTTTCCTGACTTTATGTTAACTGGAGTGGGAATAGTAAATTATATAGGGTTACTGTCCAGCACCTTTCTTGAGTTTATGTTAACTGGAGTGGGAATAGTAAATTATATAGGGCTACTGTCCAGCACCTTTCTTGAGTTTATGTTAACTGGAGTGGGAATAGTAAATTATATAGGGTTACTGTCCAGCACCTTTCCTGACTTTATGTTAACTGGAGTGGGAATATTAAATTATATAGGGTTACTGTCCAGCACCTTTCTTGAGTTTATGTTAACTGGAGTGGGAATAGTAAATTATATAGGGTTACTGTCCAGCACTTTTCTTGAGTTTATGTTAACTGGAGTGGGAATAGTAAATTATATAGGGTTAGTGTCCAGCAGCTTTCCTGACTTTAATGTAAGTGAAATGGGAATAGTAATTTGTATAGGGTTAGTGTGCTGAATGTATATGTATTGTGTTAATGAAGTATGTTTTTGGATGTAATTGAGGATAAAAAATGTGATTTTTACATTTTTAAAAAATTAAATTAGCTACATTATATATGTGAGAGTTATAAATTATGAAATCCAATGACACATTTTATCTTTTTATATAATCCTTATTTTTTTGGAAGAAAGTAGACAGATGATTTTTTTTTTTATTTACAGAATGGAGTATACATTAGTAGAGATACAGGAAATATGCTTTCATTTGTGTCTTTATCAAATGTTTAAATGAAAATAAAATGTATTCATATTATTACATTTCATAACAGAAGTATTGATAATAACAAAAAAACATACATAACATTTATTACTTTTTAACATTGTTAGCAAAAAAACATATTCTTACAGTATTCATATAATAATGTTTTTGTTGGCTATATACATAAAAAATATCATTGCATATTTAATTTCAGAAGAATATTGTTTCATTTTTATTTTGTTGTTGTACATAATTAGTACATGATAAAAATTATGTTTTTATGCTATGTATTTTTAATGATTATTAATAATATTATTGTAGGAAATGTTAATATTATTAATTTTTATATTTTATAATTATATGAAAACTAATTTTTGTAACATGTACATTTTGTAAATAAATGTTAAATAATATAAACATTTTCTTAGTCTTTGTACAGTTGTGAAAATAAATTACTGTATTATAATCATAATAATAATGTTTTTATAATTATTATGAATATAATTTTTTAAGGTATTATTTATTAGAAAATAATTTTCAAAAAATTTTGATACATTTATGTGATATTTTATATGATTATAATGTGTTCAATTTATTTACACTGATTTAAGTAGGGATTTTCATTTGAATGGGATTATTTTGTAACCGGTTCATGTTATTTTGGGTCATTTTGGACTGAGGAAGCTCGCGATTGGAAGCTGCGTCGCGTTGAGCAAGGTAAGGGGTGTTTTAAGTATTAAGTGTTATTAAATACTTATGTTTAGGGTAGTTAGGATGTTTATAGTGTATTGATAGATAATTTAAAATGTTTTGGGTGTTTTTGACGTGTTAGTAATGATTTAGTTACGTCTGTTTGTTTACTGGTAGTGACGTAGTTTTCGAAGTAAATATTGTGATTAAATATGTGTTGTTTTTAAATGATGTAATTGTATTTATTAAATGTATTTGGGTGTGATTGTGTGGGTGGGTATGTTTTGTTCTGTTTTTCAGGTAAATGTTGATCGATGTGTTTTTCGAAGACCAACACGCGTTTTTTTTTTTTTAAGTGTGTGTTACTTGATTTAAGTAATATTGTTAACACACTTTTTAACTTTTTACGGGATTTCATGGAGCGTTTATTTTGATTTTTCAATTGTTTTCGGATTTTTGAGGGTTTGGATATTATGATGAAAAGAGAGACTTTTTTTTTTTTTTTTTAAAGTGTGTTTTAGTTAATGAAACAAATAAAGTTATCACACTGTTTTTTTAACCCGGATTTCCTGGAGCGTTTGTTACAATTTTGACCTTTTTTTCGGGTTTTTGAATGTTTCACGTTTTTGGATTGGCCGAGGATGGATTTACATTGGATGTGTTTATTTTTTCATTTTACTTGGTGGAATTCATCTTGTATGGGTACATCAATGGTAAGTTATATTTTGTGAAAATTTGGGTGGGAAATGTTATTATAGTTTATTGTTATATATATTACATTTACAGAATTAATATTTAATTGTACATATATATTTCTTATAAGAAAATGAAATGTTTCTGACAATTATATATTATTTCTGAAAAAATAGTATTAATTTATGATTGCAATAGTTTATTGTATTGACCTATTTCATTTATTAGCTGTGTGTATGTTAATTATAAAATGCTTTTGGCTATTAGTGATAGGTAGTCTAGTCCACTTGTTGATGGGTATAGGTTTACTTGACTTTGTAGTAGATCAAACATTTGTTTGGTTTGTTTTGTTAATTTAGGACCTATTTGAGTAACAGATTGTTGCATCCGTAATTCTTGGTAGCTTTGTTCTTTTTGTAGAGATTCCAGGAGTTTTTGTAGGGTAGGTTTCCCTCTGCTTGTAGTTGCTTGGAAGGCATTATGCCATCCTTCAACACTATTGTTTGTTTTGGATTGTTTATTTAAGGTACTCAGGTATACATTCCACCAAGGAATGTGGAATTTTGGTTGTCTTCTATGTCCTGATCGATGTAATCTTCCCACCCAGGTATCCTCAAAGTAGTCTAGAAGTTGGCTTAATTTGTCTTCGTTCTTTTTGTAATAGGGACTTTCAATTAGAATATTATAGTGTTCTGCTACATCTGTTACAGGTACGTATGCTAGTGCTATTAGTTTTTTAACCTGGTAGGCAAAAGTACTATCTGTAGCATATTGTACACTTAGGGTGGACTTTTGCAGATGTCTCCATAGACTCTGGTTAAAATGATAATAGCAACCTTGGATTGCTGTGTGTGGATAATTTTTTAGAATTGAATTGATCATGGCTAATTCGAAATCAATAATTATTTTTTGTGGGAAATAATTATTGGTTTCTTCTTTAATTTTGGTTAATATTTCTATGTATGTTGTTTGCTGTTTATTTGGTAAGAGGGCATAGATGAATGGAATGTTAGAATGTTGGTACAATCCATGCACTGTGTACAGCTGGTAAAATGGTTTTGGACAAACTTTAAAAGTTCCATCCATCCTCCAAGTGTCACATTGTTGTAATTTCACTAAATTGTTTGCAGTAGCAAACATAATTATTCTTTTATCAGGAGATTTGTTGTCAAAAAAAATAAATGGTTCATTACTGTGAGTTATGCTTAATTCTGGGGGAATAATTACTGTCTCAAATGTTTTAGGGGTAGGTAAAGTTTTGGTAGTTAGTTTTTTTTGTCTAGCTATAGTTCTTTTTAAACAATCAATTGGGGGTAATTGTGCTGATGCATGGTGTGGTATTTTAATTAATTGTTCTTTGAGTATTTGGGTGGTGGGTTTATCAGTGCTAGTACTTGCTTCTTTAATGTTTTCAAGAGCATTTCTAACTTCTATCTCTGTAATATTGGGGGGGTGATTATGTTCTTTTACAGAAAGAACAGTGGTTTCTTTTGTAATAGCTCTACCATAGCATTTGTTTGAGTAGTATTTGCTACATTTCCAAAACATTTTCAGACCACTTTGCTTTTCTTGTGTATATACATAACCCATATAACATAACAACATTTTATTTTTTTGAGATGTTATAAATTCTGCACCTTCAGTCATGTTGTTCTGTATTATGCTAGGGGAGATGAAAAAATATTTTGTAAATATAAACAATGTTATAGATATTTTAAATATATTTACATTTTAGTGAATATACTTACAATGTTTAATTTGATGTGTTGAAAGATGTTAATTAGCTGACTTCAAGCTTTCAGTTTAATCTTGGAGATAGATTATCTGTTGATAAGAAAAAAAAATATTGTTAATAGTTGGATACATTATTTTGAATGTGCTACTGTTTTAAGGGGGAAAGTAACATTCTGGATGCGTATTTTAGGCTGTTTAATGATTGAGGTTTATATACTTACTTGTTTGTTTGGTCCAGTAGGTGATTGCGTAGAAGGTAGTTTTGGATGGTTCAGTGGTTTTCTGTAGAGGCGAGAAATAAGGAAAAAATATTTTTTAGAATAATTATTTTTAATTAATAGTTGTAGGTCGGTAGGAAAAAGTAAAACAATACTTACATTGATTAATATTAGAGTTGTGGGGGTGTCCAAAATATTTCTGTAATTTTAGGAGGTATCTATAGAGGAGAAATGAATGTAATTAAATCAAGTGTAGTACATTCATTTATAGAAATAGTTTCAGCTGTAGAATTGTAGATTAGTTGCTTTATAAATAGAGTAAAACTTACTTTCTGTAGTTGTTAAATTTTCTTTAGGATTGTAATTCTTCTTTCAGGAAATAGTTGAGTAGAGTTTCGTCTTATTTCTTCTTTTCAGTTTGTAGTGTGAAAGAGATGTTGAAATGTAGTGTTTTTATAGTGTGCAATTAATTAGTTGCTTCATTTCATTGGTTTAATTTGAAATGTGAGCATCTCATTGGTCCACCTTAATTTTTTTTTTATCTACTGGCTGTTTGTTTCCTTGTAAGGAAAACGCTAATTAGCAACTTATTAGTAGTAAGTAATTGTTTATTTGTATTATTACATGCTTTAAATATATTTTTAAATGTGGTTTAATGGATGTATAATAATTATAAAATTATTTATGTAGTGAAATGTATTCATATTGTTTATGGAATGTTTCTTTTTAAATGTATATGTTAGAAGGAAAATTTTAATGTTATTTAGGTGTTTTATTATGTATTACAATGTTAATGTATGTGTTGTGCTTAAAGTATATTATCTAAATATTTTTTTAGATAGTCGATATTGCGAAATTATCTATATTTTGGTTGTCTATATTTTTGTTTTCGATAATTTTGACATTTACATAGTAATTTAAGAGTAGACGATAATGTTGTTAACGATATTTTTAACTTCGATATAATCATATACGATAATTTGTAAAGACGATATTGTGTACTCGATATTTTAGTATTTTCTTAAATAAGTATGGTGAGTCGATAATATTGTAGTCGATAATTTGGAGACGATATTTTAAGTACTCGATATTTTGGTAATCGATATTATGTCAGTGATCCCAGCTCAGAACCTGGCTACATGCAAATTAGTCTGTACCTGTCCCAGTGCATGATGGGAACAGGGCAAACCAAACTACCAAGCCAATTCTTATACTGGGAAGGAAACAAGCTTCCGGGAACCGGTTTCTGGCATCACAGCCTTCATCGGCCTGGCTTGCCTGAATCCTGATGGTGCAATGAGCAAGGGACTCACGTCTGAACATACCCTCCCACACTGAGTGTGGATAAAATCAATTTGGGAAAAAGGGGGTGGTGATGGACAGAGTTTCTGAATGATGCAGAATACTCTTACCAAGTCAAGAGATCATGGTTTTAATCCATCACCGTTTTTTAGCTCACTGCACCATCCCAGCTCAGAACCTGGCTACATGCAAATTAGTCTGTACCTGTCCCAGTGCATGATGGGAACAGGGCAAACCAAACTACCAAGCCAATTCTTATACTGGGAAGGAGACAAGCTTCCGGGGACCGGTTTCTGGCATCACAGCCTTCATCGGCCCAGCTTGCCTGAATCCTGAGGGTGCAATGAGCAAGGGACTCACGTCTGAGCATACCCTCCCACACTGAGTGTGGATAAAATCGATTTGGGAAAAAGGGGGTGGTGATGGACAGAGTTTCTGAATGATGCAGAATACTCTTACCAAGTCAAGAGATCATGGTTTTAATCCATCACCGTTTTTTAGCTCACTGCACCATCCCAGCTCAGAACCTGGCTACATGCAAATTAGTCTTTACCTGTCCCAGTGCATGATGGGAACAGAGCAAACCAAACTACCAAGCCAATTCTTATACTGGGAAGGAAACAAGCTTCCGGGGACCGGTTTCTGGCATCACAGCCTTCATCGGCCTGGCTTGCCTGAATCCTGAGGGTGCAATGAGCAAGGGACTCACGTCTGAGCATACCCTCCCACACTGAGTGTGGATAAAATCGATTTGGGAAAAAGGGGGTGGTGATGGACAGAGTTTCTGAATGATGCAGAATACTCTTACCAAGTCAAGAGATCATGGTTTTAATCCATCACCGTTTTTTAGCTCACTGCACCATCCCAGCTCAGAACCTGGCTACATGTAAATTAGTCTGTACCTGTCCCAGTGCATGATGGGAACAGGACAAACCAAACTACCAAGCCAATTCTTATACTGGGAAGGAAACAAGCTTCCGGGGACCGGTTTCTGGCATCACAGCCTTCATCGGCCCGGCTTGCCTGAATCCTGATGGTGCAATGAGCAAGGGACTCACGTCTGAGCATACCCTCCCACACTGAGTGTGGATAAAATCGATTTGGGAAAAAGGGGGTGGTGATGGACAGAGTTTCTGAATGATGCAGAATACTCTTACCAAGTCAAGAGATCATGGTTTTAATCCATCACCGTTTTTTAGCTCACTGCACCATCCCAGCTCAGAACCTGGCTACATGCAAATTAGTCTGTACCTGTCCCAGTGCATGATGGGAACATGGCAAACCAAACTACCAAGCCAATTCTTATACTGGCAAGGAAACAAGCTTCTGGGGACCGGTTTCTGGCATCACAGCCTTCATCGGCCCGGCTTGCCTGAATCCTGATGGTGCAATGAGCAAGGGACTCACGTCTGAGCATACCCTCCCACACTGAGTGTGGATAAAATCGATTTGGGAAAAAGGGGGTGGTGATGGACAGAGTTTCTGAATGATGCAGAATACTCTTACCAAGTCAAGAGATCATGGTTTTAATCCATCACCGTTTTTTAGCTCACTGCACCATCCCAGCTCAGAACCTGGCTACATGCAAATTAGTCTGTACCTGTCCCAGTGCATGATGGGAACAGGGCAAACCAAACTACCAAGCCAATTCTTATACTGGGAAGGAAACAAGCTTCCGGGAACCGGTTTCTGGCATCACAGCCTTCATCGGCCCGGCTTGCCTGAATCCTGATGGTGCAATGAGCAAGGGACTCACGTCTGAGCATACCCTCCCACACTGAGTGTGGATAAAATCAATTTGGGAAAAAGGGGGTGGTGATGGACAGAGTTTCTGAATGATGCAGAATACTCTTACCAAGTCAAGAGATCATGGTTTTAATCCATCACCGTTTTTTAGCTCACTGCACCATCCCAGCTCAGAACCTGGCAACATGCAAATTAGTCTGTACATGTCCCAGTGCATGATGGGAACAGGGCAAACCAAACTACCAAGCCAATTCTTATACTGGGAAGGAGACAAGCTTCCGGGGACCGGTTTCTGGCATCACAGCCTTCATCGGCCCGGCTTGCCTGAATCCTGAGGGTGCAATGAGCAAGGGACTCACGTCTGAGCATACCCTCCCACACTGAGTGTGGATAAAATCGATTTGGGAAAAAGGGGGTGGTGATGGACAGAGTTTCTGAATGATGCAGAATACTCTTACCAAGTCAAGAGATCATGGTTTTAATCCATCACCGTTTTTTAGCTCACTACACCATCCCAGCTCAGAACCTGGCTACATGCAAATTAGTCTTTACCTGTCCCAGTGCATGATGGGAACAGGGCAAACCAAACTACCAAGCCAATTCTTATACTGGGAAGGAAACAAGCTTCCGGGGACCGGTTTCTGGCATCACAGCCTTCATCGGCCCGGCTTGCCTGAATCCTGAGGGTGCAATGAGCAAGGGACTCACGTCTGAGCATACCCTCCCACACTGAGTGTGGATAAAATCGATTTGGGAAAAAGGGGGTGGTGATGGACAGAGTTTCTGAATGATGCAGAATACTCTTACCAAGTCAAGAGATCATGGTTTTAATCCATCACCGTTTTTTAGCTCACTGCACCATCCCAGCTCAGAACCTGGCTACATGCAAATTAGTCTGTACCTGTCCCAGTGCATGATGGGAACAGGGCAAACCAAACTACCAAGCCAATTCTTATACTGGGAAGGAAACAAGCTTCCGGGGACCGGTTTCTGGCATCACAGCCTTCATCGGCCCGGCTTGCCTGAATCCTGATGGTGCAATGAGCAAGGGACTCACGTCTGAGCATACCCTCCCACACTGAGTGTGGATAAAATCGATTTGGGAAAAAGGGGGTGGTGATGGACAGAGTTTCTGAATGATGCAGAATACTCTTACCAAGTCAAGAGATCATGGTTTTAATCCATCACCGTTTTTTAGCTCACTGCACCATCCCAGCTCAGAACCTGGCTACATGCAAATTAGTCTGTACCTGTCCTAGTGCATGATGGGAACAGGGCAAACCAAACTACCAAGCCAATTCTTATACTGGGAAGGAAACAAGCTTCCGGGGACCGGTTTCTGGCATCACAGCCTTCATCGGCCCGGCTTGCCTGAATCCTGATGGTGCAATGAGCAAGGGACTCACGTCTGAGCATACCCTCCCACACTGAGTGTGGATAAAATCGATTTGGGAAAAAGGGGGTGGTGATGGACAGAGTTTCTGAATGATGCAGAATACTCTTACCAAGTCAAGAGATCATGGTTTTAATCCATCACCGTTTTTTAGCTCACTGCACCATCCCAGCTCAGAACCTGGCTACATGCAAATTAGTCTGTACCTGTCCCAGTGCATGATGGGAACAGGGCAAACCAAACTACTAAGCCAATTCTTATACTGGGAAGGAAACAAGCTTCCGGGGACCGGTTTCTGGCATCACAGCCTTCATCGGCCCGGCTTGCCTGAATCCTGATGGTGCAATGAGCAAGGGACTCACGTCTGAGCATACCCTCCCACACTGAGTGTGGATAAAATCGATTTGGGAAAAAGGGGGTGGTGATGGACAGAGTTTCTGAATGATGCAGAATACTCTTACCAAGTCAAGAGATCATGGTTTTAATCCATCACCGTTTTTTAGCTCACTGCACCATCCCAGCTCAGAACCTGGCTACATGCAAATTCTGTACCTGTCCCAGTGCATGATGGGAACAGGGCAAACCAAACTACCAAGCCAATTCTTATACTGGGAAGGAAACAAGCTTCCGGGGACCGGTTTCTGGCATCACAGCCTTCATCGTCCCGGCTTGCCTGAATCCTGATGGTGCAATGAGCAAGGGACTCACGTCTGAGCATACCCTCCCACACTGAGTGTGGATAAAATCGATTTGGGAAAAAGGAGTTGGTGATGGACAGAGATTCTGAATGATGCTGAATACTCTTACCAAGTCAAGAGATCATGGTTTTAATCCATCACCGTTTTTTAGCTCACTGCACCATCCCAGCTCAGAACCTGGCTACATGCAAATTAGTCTGTACCTGTCCCAGTGCATGATGGGAACAGGGCAAACCCAACTACCAAGCCAATTCTTATACTGGGAAGGAAACAAGCTTCCGGGGACCGGTTTCTGGCATCACAGCCTTCATCGGCCCTGCTTGCCTGAATCCTGATGGTGCAATGAGAAAGGGACTCATGTCTGAGCATACCCTCCCACACTGAGTGTGGATAAAATCGATTTGGAAAAAGGGGGTGGTGATGGACAGAGTTTCTGAATGATGCAGAATACTCTTACCAAGTCAAGAGATCATGGTTTTAATCCATCACCGTTTTTTATCTCACTGCACCATCCCAGCTCAGAACCTGGCTACATGCAAATTAGTCTGTACCTGTCCCAGTGCATGATGGGAACAGGGCAAACCAAACTACCAAGCCAATTCTTATACTGGGAAGGAAACAAGCTTCCGGGGACCGGTTTCTGGCATCACAGCCTTCATCGGCCCGGCTTGCCTGAATTCTGATGGTGCAATGAGCAAGGGACTCACGTCTGAGCATACCCTCCCACACTGAGTGTGGATAAAATCGATTTGGGAAAAAGGGGGTGGTGATGGACAGAGTTTCTGAATGATGCAGAATACTCTTACCAAGTCAAGAGATCATGGTTTTAATCCATCACCGTTTTTTAGCTCACTGCACCATCCCAGCTCAGAACCTGGCTACATGCAAATTAGTCTGTACCTGTCCCAGTGCATGATGGGAACAGGGCAAACCAAACTACCAAGACAATTCTTATACTGGGAAGGAAACAAGCTTCCGGGGACCAGTTTCTGGCATCACAGCCTTCATCGGCCCGGCTTGCCTGAATCCTGATGGTGCAATGAGCAAGGGACTCAGGTCTGAGCATACCCTCCCACACTGAGTGTGGATAAAATTGATTTGGGAAAAAGGGGGTGGTGATGGACAGAGTTTCTGAATGATGCAGAATACTCTTACCAAGTCAAGAGATCATGGTTTTAATCCATCACCGTTTTTTAGCTCACTGCACCATCCAAGCTCAGAACCTGGCTACATGCAAATTAGTCTGTACCTGTCCCAGTGCATGATGGGAACAGAGCAAACCAAACTACCAAGCCAATTCTTATACTGGGAAGGAAACAAGCTTCCGGGGACTGGTTTCTGGCATCACAGCCTTCATCGGCCCAGCTTGCCTGAATCCTGATGGTGCAATGAGCAAGGGACTCACGTCTGAGCATACCCTCCCACACTGAGTGTGGGTAAAATCGATTTGGGAAAAAGGGGGTGGTGATGGACAGAGTTTCTGAATGATGCAGAATACTCTTACCAAGTCAAGAGATCATGGTTTTAATCCATCACCGTTTTTTAGCTCACTGCACCATCCCAGCTCAGAACCTGGCTACATGCAAATTAGTCTGTACCTGTCCCAGTGCATGATGGGAACAGGGCAAACCAAACTACCAAGCCAATTCTTATACTGGGAAGGAAACAAGCTTCCGGGGACCGGTTTCTGGCATCACAGCCTTCATCGGCCCGGCTTGCCTGAATCCTGATGGTGCAATGAGCAAGGGACTCACGTCTGAGCATACCCTCCCACACTGAGTGTGGATAAAATCGATTTGGGAAAAAGGGGGTGGTGATGGACAGAGTTTCTGAATGATGCAGAATACTCTTACCAAGTCAAGAGATCATGGTTTTAATCCATCACCGTTTTTTAGCTCACTGCACCATCCCAGCTCAGAACCTGGCTACATGCAAATTAGTCTGTACCTGTCCTAGTGCATGATGGGAACAGGGCAAACCAAACTACCAAGCCAATTCTTATACTGGGAAGGAAACAAGCTTCCGGGGACCGGTTTCTGGCATCACAGCCTTCATCGGCCCGGCTTGCCTGAATCCTGATGGTGCAATGAGCAAGGGACTCACGTCTGAGCATACCCTCCCACACTGAGTGTGGATAAAATCGATTTGGGAAAAAGGGGGTGGTGATGGACAGAGTTTCTGAATGATGCAGAATACTCTTACCAAGTCAAGAGATCATGGTTTTAATCCATCACCGTTTTTTAGCTCACTGCACCATCCCAGCTCAGAACCTGGCTACATGCAAATTAGTCTGTACCTGTCCCAGTGCATGATGGGAACAGGGCAAACCAAACTACTAAGCCAATTCTTATACTGGGAAGGAAACAAGCTTCCGGGGACCGGTTTCTGGCATCACAGCCTTCATCGGCCCGGCTTGCCTGAATCCTGATGGTGCAATGAGCAAGGGACTCACGTCTGAGCATACCCTCCCACACTGAGTGTGGATAAAATCGATTTGGGAAAAAGGGGGTGGTGATGGACAGAGTTTCTGAATGATGCAGAATACTCTTACCAAGTCAAGAGATCATGGTTTTAATCCATCACCGTTTTTTAGCTCACTGCACCATCCCAGCTCAGAACCTGGCTACATGCAAATTCTGTACCTGTCCCAGTGCATGATGGGAACAGGGCAAACCAAACTACCAAGCCAATTCTTATACTGGGAAGGAAACAAGCTTCCGGGGACCGGTTTCTGGCATCACAGCCTTCATCGTCCCGGCTTGCCTGAATCCTGATGGTGCAATGAGCAAGGGACTCACGTCTGAGCATACCCTCCCACACTGAGTGTGGATAAAATCGATTTGGGAAAAAGGAGTTGGTGATGGACAGAGATTCTGAATGATGCTGAATACTCTTACCAAGTCAAGAGATCATGGTTTTAATCCATCACCGTTTTTTAGCTCACTGCACCATCCCAGCTCAGAACCTGGCTACATGCAAATTAGTCTGTACCTGTCCCAGTGCATGATGGGAACAGGGCAAACCCAACTACCAAGCCAATTCTTATACTGGGAAGGAAACAAGCTTCCGGGGACCGGTTTCTGGCATCACAGCCTTCATCGGCCCTGCTTGCCTGAATCCTGATGGTGCAATGAGAAAGGGACTCATGTCTGAGCATACCCTCCCACACTGAGTGTGGATAAAATCGATTTGGAAAAAGGGGGTGGTGATGGACAGAGTTTCTGAATGATGCAGAATACTCTTACCAAGTCAAGAGATCATGGTTTTAATCCATCACCGTTTTTTATCTCACTGCACCATCCCAGCTCAGAACCTGGCTACATGCAAATTAGTCTGTACCTGTCCCAGTGCATGATGGGAACAGGGCAAACCAAACTACCAAGCCAATTCTTATACTGGGAAGGAAACAAGCTTCCGGGGACCGGTTTCTGGCATCACAGCCTTCATCGGCCCGGCTTGCCTGAATTCTGATGGTGCAATGAGCAAGGGACTCACGTCTGAGCATACCCTCCCACACTGAGTGTGGATAAAATCGATTTGGGAAAAAGGGGGTGGTGATGGACAGAGTTTCTGAATGATGCAGAATACTCTTACCAAGTCAAGAGATCATGGTTTTAATCCATCACCGTTTTTTAGCTCACTGCACCATCCCAGCTCAGAACCTGGCTACATGCAAATTAGTCTGTACCTGTCCCAGTGCATGATGGGAACAGGGCAAACCAAACTACCAAGACAATTCTTATACTGGGAAGGAAACAAGCTTCCGGGGACCAGTTTCTGGCATCACAGCCTTCATCGGCCCGGCTTGCCTGAATCCTGATGGTGCAATGAGCAAGGGACTCAGGTCTGAGCATACCCTCCCACACTGAGTGTGGATAAAATTGATTTGGGAAAAAGGGGGTGGTGATGGACAGAGTTTCTGAATGATGCAGAATACTCTTACCAAGTCAAGAGATCATGGTTTTAATCCATCACCGTTTTTTAGCTCACTGCACCATCCAAGCTCAGAACCTGGCTACATGCAAATTAGTCTGTACCTGTCCCAGTGCATGATGGGAACAGAGCAAACCAAACTACCAAGCCAATTCTTATACTGGGAAGGAAACAAGCTTCCGGGGACTGGTTTCTGGCATCACAGCCTTCATCGGCCCAGCTTGCCTGAATCCTGATGGTGCAATGAGCAAGGGACTCACGTCTGAGCATACCCTCCCACACTGAGTGTGGGTAAAATCGATTTGGGAAAAAGGGGGTGGTGATGGACAGAGTTTCTGAATGATGCAGAATACTCTTACCAAGTCAAGAGATCATGGTTTTAATCCATAACCGTTTTTTAGCTCACTGCACCATCCCAGCTCAGAACCTGGCTACATGCAAATTAGTCTGTACCTGTCCCAGTGCATGATGGGAACAGGGCAAACCAAACTACCAAGCCAATTCTTATACTGGGAAGGAAACAAGCTTCCGGGGACCGGTTTCTGGCATCACAGCCTTCATCGGCCCAGCTTGCCTGAATCCTAAGGGTGCAATGAGCAAGTGACTCACGTCTGAGCATACCCTCCCACACTGAGTGTGGATAAAATCGATTTGGGAAAAAGGGGGTGGTGATGGACAGAGTTTCTGAATGATGCAGAATACTCTTACCAAGTCAAGAGATCATGGTTTTAATCCATCACCGTTTTTTAGCTCACTGCACCATCCCAGCTCAGAACCTGGCTACATGCAAATTAGTCTGTACCTGTCCCAGTGCATGATGGGAACAGGGCAAACCAAACTACCAAGCCAATTCTTATACTGGGAAGGAAACAAGCTTCCGGGGACCGGTTTCTGGCATCACAGCCTTCATCGGCCCAGCTTGCCTGAATCCTAAGGGTGCAATGAGCAAGGGACTCACGTCTGAGCATACCCTCCCACACTGAGTGTGGATAAAATCGATTTGGGAAAAAGGGGGTGGTGATGGACAGAGTTTCTGAATGATGCAGAATACTCTTACCAAGTCAAGAGATCATGGTTTTAATCCATCACCGTTTTTTAGCTCACTGCACCATCCAAGCTCAGAACCTGGCTACATGCAAATTAGTCTGTACCTGTCCCAGTGCATGATGGGAACAGAGCAAACCAAACTACCAAGCCAATTCTTATACTGGGAAGGAAACAAGCTTCCGGGGACCGGTTTCTGGCATCACAGCCTTCATCGGCCCGGCTTGCCTGAATCCTGATGGTGCAATGAGCAAGGGACTCACGTCTGAGCATACCCTCCCACACTGAGTGTGGATAAAATCGATTTGGGAAAAAGTGGGAGGTGATGGACGTTTCTGAATGATGCAGAATACTCTTACCAAGTCAAGAGATCATGGTTTTAATCCATCACCGTTTTTTAGCTCACTGCACCATCCCAGCTCAGAACCTGGCTACATGCAAATTAGTCTGTACCTGTCCCAGTGCATGATGGGAACAGGACAAACCAAACTACCAAGCCAATTCTTATACTGGGAAGGAGACAAGCTTCCGGGGACCGGTTTCTGGCATCACAGCCTTTATCGGCCCGGCTTGCCTGAATCCTGATGATGCAATGAGCAAGGGACTCACGTCTGAGCATACCCTCCCACACTGAGTGTGGATAAAATCGATTTGGGAATAAGGGGGTGGTGATGAACAGAGTTTCTGAATGATGCAGAATACTCTTACCAAGTCAAGAGATCATGGTTTTAATCCATCACCGTTTTTTAGCTCACTGCACCATCCCAGCTCAGAACCTGGCTACATGCAAATTAGTCTGTACCTGTCCCAGTGCATGATGGGAACAGGGCAAACCAAACTACCAAGCCTTTTCGTATACTGGGAAGGAAACAAGCTTCCGGGGACCGGTTTCTGGCATCACAGCCTTCATCGGCCCGGCTTGCCTGAATCCTGATGGTGCAATGAGCAAGGGACTCACGTCTGAGCATACCCTCCCACACGGAGTGTGGATAAAATCGATTTGGGAAAAAGGGGGTGGTGATGGACAGAGTTTCTGAATGATGCAGAATACTCTTACCAAGTCAAGAGATCATGGTTTTAATCCATCACCGTTTTTTAGCTCACTGCACCATCCCAGCTCAGAACCTGGCTACATGCAAATTAGTCTGTACCTGTCCCAGTGCATGATGGGAACAGGGCAAACCAAACTACCAAGCCAATTCTTATACTGGGAAGGAAACAAGCTTCCGGGGACCGGTTTCTGGCATCACAGCCTTCATCGGCCCGGCTTGCCTGAATCCTGATGGTGCAATGAGCAAGGGACTCACGTCTGAGCATACCCTCCCACACTGAGTGTGGATAAAATCGATTTGGGAAAAAGGGGGTGGTGATGGACAGAGTTTCTGAATGATGCAGAATACTCTTACCAAGTCAAGAGATCATGGTTTTAATCCATCACCATTTTTTAGCTCATTGCACCATCCCAGCTCAGAACCTGGCTACATGCAAATTAGTCTGTACCTGTCCCAGTGCATGATGGGAACAGGGCAAACCAAACTACCAAGCCAATTCTTATACTGGCAAGGAAACAAGCTTCCGGGGACTGGTTTCTGGCATCACAGCCTTCATCGGCCCGGCTTGCCTGAATCCTGATGGTGCAATGAGCAAGGGACTCACGTCTGAGCATACCCTCCCACACTGAGTGTGGATAAAATCGATTTGGGAAAAAGGGGGTGGTGATGGACAGAGTTTCTGAATGATGCAGAATACTCTTACCAAGTCAAGAGATCATGGTTTTAATCCATCACCGTTTTTTAGCTCACTGCACCATCCCAGCTCAGAACCTGGCTACATGCAAATTAGTCTGTACCTGTCCCAGTGCATGATGGGAACAGGGCAAACCAAACTACCAAGCCAATTCTTATACTGGGAAGGAAACAAGCTTCCGGGGACCGGTTTCTGGCATCACAGCCTTCATCGGCCCGGCTTGCCTGAATCCTGATGGTGCAATGAGCAAGGGACTCACGTCTGAGCATACCCTCCCACACTGAGTGTGGATAAAATCGATTTGGGAAAAAGGGGGTGGTGATGGACAGAGTTTCTGAATGATGCAGAATACTCTTACCAAGTCAAGAGATCATGGTTTTAATACATCACCGTTTTTTAGCTCACTGCACCATCCCAGCTCAGAACCTGGCTACATCCAAATTAGTCTGTACCTGTCCCAGTGCTTGATGGGACCAGGGCAAACCAAACTACCAAGCCAATTCTTATACTGGGAAGGAAACAAGCTTCCGGGGACCGGTTTCTGGCATCACAGCCTTCATCGGCCCGGCTTGCCTGAATCCTGATGGTGCAATGAGCAAGGGACTCACGTCTGAGCATACCCTCCCACACTGAGTGTGGATAAAATCGATTTGGGAAAAAGGGGGTGGTCATGGACAGAGTTTCTGAATGATGCAGAATACTCTTACCAAGTCAAGAGATCATGGTTTTTATCCATCACCGTTTTTTAGCTCACTGCACCATCCCAGCTCAGAACCTGGCTACATGCAAATTAGTCTGTACCTGTCCCAGTGCATGATGGGAACAGGGCAAACCAAACTACCAAGCCAATTCTTATACTGGGAAGGAAACAAGCTTCCGGGAACCGGTTTCTGGCATCACAGCCTTCATCGGCCTGGCTTGCCTGAATCCTGATGGTGCAATGAGCAAGGGACTCACGTCTGAACATACCCTCCCACACTGAGTGTGGATAAAATCAATTTGGGAAAAAGGGGGTGGTGATGGACAGAGTTTCTGAATGATGCAGAATACTCTTACCAAGTCAAGAGATCATGGTTTTAATCCATCACCGTTTTTTAGCTCACTGCACCATCCCAGCTCAGAACCTGGCTACATGCAAATTAGTCTGTACCTGTCCCAGTGCATGATGGGAACAGGGCAAACCAAACTACCAAGCCAATTCTTATACTGGGAAGGAGACAAGCTTCCGGGGACCGGTTTCTGGCATCACAGCCTTCATCGGCCCAGCTTGCCTGAATCCTGAGGGTGCAATGAGCAAGGGACTCACGTCTGAGCATACCCTCCCACACTGAGTGTGGATAAAATCGATTTGGGAAAAAGGGGGTGGTGATGGACAGAGTTTCTGAATGATGCAGAATACTCTTACCAAGTCAAGAGATCATGGTTTTAATCCATCACCGTTTTTTAGCTCACTGCACCATCCCAGCTCAGAACCTGGCTACATGCAAATTAGTCTTTACCTGTCCCAGTGCATGATGGGAACAGGGCAAACCAAACTACCAAGCCAATTCTTATACTGGGAAGGAAACAAGCTTCCGGGGACCGGTTTCTGGCATCACAGCCTTCATCGGCCTGGCTTGCCTGAATCCTGAGGGTGCAATGAGCAAGGGACTCACGTCTGAGCATACCCTCCCACACTGAGTGTGGATAAAATCGATTTGGGAAAAAGGGGGTGGTGATGGACAGAGTTTCTGAATGATGCAGAATACTCTTACCAAGTCAAGAGATCATGGTTTTAATCCATCACCGTTTTTTAGCTCACTGCACCATCCCATCTCAGAACCTGGCTACATGTAAATTAGTCTGTACCTGTCCCAGTGCATGATGGGAACAGGACAAACCAAACTACCAAGCCAATTCTTATACTGGGAAGGAAACAAGCTTCCGGGGACCGGTTTCTGGCATCACAGCCTTCATCGGCCCGGCTTGCCTGAATCCTGATGGTGCAATGAGCAAGGGACTCACGTCTGAGCATACCCTCCCACACTGAGTGTGGATAAAATCGATTTGGGAAAAAGGGGGTGGTGATGGACAGAGTTTCTGAATGATGCAGAATACTCTTACCAAGTCAAGAGATCATGGTTTTAATCCATCACCGTTTTTTAGCTCACTGCACCATCCCAGCTCAGAACCTGGCTACATGCAAATTAGTCTGTACCTGTCCCAGTGCATGATGGGAACATGGCAAACCAAACTACCAAGCCAATTCTTATACTGGCAAGGAAACAAGCTTCTGGGGACCGGTTTCTGGCATCACAGCCTTCATCGGCCCGGCTTGCCTGAATCCTGATGGTGCAATGAGCAAGGGACTCACGTCTGAGCATACCCTCCCACACTGAGTGTGGATAAAATCGATTTGGGAAAAAGGGGGTGGTGATGGACAGAGTTTCTGAATGATGCAGAATACTCTTACCAAGTCAAGAGATCATGGTTTTAATCCATCACCGTTTTTTTAGCTCACTGCACCATCCCAGCTCAGAGCCTGGCTACATGCAAATTAGTCTGTACCTGTCCCAGTGCATGATGGGAACAGGGCAAACCAAACTACCAAGCCAATTCTTATACTGGGAAGGAAACAAGCTTCCGGGAACCGGTTTCTGGCATCACAGCCTTCATCGGCCCGGCTTGCCTGAATCCTGATGGTGCAATGAGCAAGGGACTCACGTCTGAGCATACCCTCCCACACTGAGTGTGGATAAAATCAATTTGGGAAAAAGGGGGTGGTGATGGACAGAGTTTCTGAATGATGCAGAATACTCTTACCAAGTCAAGAGATCATGGTTTTAATCCATCACCGTTTTTTAGCTCACTGCACCATCCCAGCTCAGAACCTGGCAACATGCAAATTAGTCTGTACATGTCCCAGTGCATGATGGGAACAGGGCAAACCAAACTACCAAGCCAATTCTTATACTGGGAAGGAGACAAGCTTCCGGGGACCGGTTTCTGGCATCACAGCCTTCATCGGCCCGGCTTGCCTGAATCCTGAGGGTGCAATGAGCAAGGGACTCACGTCTGAGCATACCCTCCCACACTGAGTGTGGATAAAATCGATTTGGGAAAAAGGGGGTGGTGATGGACAGAGTTTCTGAATGATGCAGAATACTCTTACCAAGTCAAGAGATCATGGTTTTAATCCATCACCGTTTTTTAGCTCACTGCACCATCCCAGCTCAGAACCTGGCTACATGCAAATTAGTCTTTACCTGTCCCAGTGCATGATGGGAACAGGGCAAACCAAACTACCAAGCCAATTCTTATACTGGGAAGGAAACAAGCTTCCGGGGACCGGTTTCTGGCATCACAGCCTTCATCGGCCCGGCTTGCCTGAATCCTGAGGGTGCAATGAGCAAGGGACTCACGTCTGAGCATACCCTCCCACACTGAGTGTGGATAAAATCGATTTGGGAAAAAGGGGGTGGTGATGGACAGAGTTTCTGAATGATGCAGAATACTCTTACCAAGTCAAGAGATCATGGTTTTAATCCATCACCGTTTTTTAGCTCACTGCACCATCCCAGCTCAGAACCTGGCTACATGCAAATTAGTCTGTACCTGTCCCAGTGCATGATGGGAACAGGGCAAACCAAACTACCAAGCCAATTCTTATACTGGGAAGGAAACAAGCTTCCGGGGACCGGTTTCTGGCATCACAGCCTTCATCGGCCCGGCTTGCCTGAATCCTGATGGTGCAATGAGCAAGGGACTCACGTCTGAGCATACCCTCCCACACTGAGTGTGGATAAAATCGATTTGGGAAAAAGGGGGTGGTGATGGACAGAGTTTCTGAATGATGCAGAATACTCTTACCAAGTCAAGAGATCATGGTTTTAATCCATCACCGTTTTTTAGCTCACTGCACCATCCCAGCTCAGAACCTGGCTACATGCAAATTAGTCTGTACCTGTCCTAGTGCATGATGGGAACAGGGCAAACCAAACTACCAAGCCAATTCTTATACTGGGAAGGAAACAAGCTTCCGGGGACCGGTTTCTGGCATCACAGCCTTCATCGGCCCGGCTTGCCTGAATCCTGATGGTGCAATGAGCAAGGGACTCACGTCTGAGCATACCCTCCCACACTGAGTGTGGATAAAATCGATTTGGGAAAAAGGGGGTGGTGATGGACAGAGTTTCTGAATGATGCAGAATACTCTTACCAAGTCAAGAGATCATGGTTTTAATCCATCACCGTTTTTTAGCTCACTGCACCATCCCAGCTCAGAACCTGGCTACATGCAAATTAGTCTGTACCTGTCCCAGTGCATGATGGGAACAGGGCAAACCAAACTACTAAGCCAATTCTTTTACTGGGAAGGAAACAAGCTTCCGGGGACCGGTTTCTGGCATCACAGCCTTCATCGGCCCGGCTTGCCTGAATCCTGATGGTGCAATGAGCAAGGGACTCACGTCTGAGCATACCCTCCCACACTGAGTGTGGATAAAATCGATTTGGGAAAAAGGGGGTGGTGATGGACAGAGTTTCTGAATGATGCAGAATACTCTTACCAAGTCAAGAGATCATGGTTTTAATCCATCACCGTTTTTTAGCTCACTGCACCATCCCAGCTCAGAACCTGGCTACATGCAAATTCTGTACCTGTCCCAGTGCATGATGGGAACAGGGCAAACCAAACTACCAAGCCAATTCTTATACTGGGAAGGAAACAAGCTTCCGGGGACCGGTTTCTGGCATCACAGCCTTCATCGTCCCGGCTTGCCTGAATCCTGATGGTGCAATGAGCAAGGGACTCACGTCTGAGCATACCCTCCCACACTGAGTGTGGATAAAATCGATTTGGGAAAAAGGAGTTGGTGATGGACAGAGATTCTGAATGATGCTGAATACTCTTACCAAGTCAAGAGATCATGGTTTTAATCCATCACCGTTTTTTAGCTCACTGCACCATCCCAGCTCAGAACCTGGCTACATGCAAATTAGTCTGTACCTGTCCCAGTGCATGATGGGAACAGGGCAAACCAAACTACCAAGCCAATTCTTATACTGGGAAGGAAACAAGCTTCCGGGGACCGGTTTCTGGCATCACAGCCTTCATCGGCCTGGCTTGCCTGAATCCTGATGGTGCAATGAGCAAGGGACTCACGTCTGAGCATACCCTCCCACACTGAGTGTGGATAAAATCGATTTGGGAAAAAGAGGGTGGTGATGGACAGAGTGTCTGAATGATGCAGAATACTCTTACCAAGTCAAGAGATCATGGTTTTAATCCATCACCGTTTTTTAGCTCACTGCACTATCCCAGCTCAGAACCTGGCTACATGCAAATTAGTCTGTACCTGTCCCAGTGCATGATGGGAACAGGGCAAACCCAACTACCAAGCCAATTCTTATACTGGGAAGGAAACAAGCTTCCGGGGACCGGTTTCTGGCATCACAGCCTTCATCGGCCCTGCTTGCCTGAATCCTGATGGTGCAATGAGAAAGGGACTCATGTCTGAGCATACCCTCCCACACTGAGTGTGGATAAAATCGATTTGGAAAAAGGGGGTGGTGATGGACAGAGTTTCTGAATGATGCAGAATACTCTTACCAAGTCAAGAGATCATGGTTTTAATCCATCACCGTTTTTTATCTCACTGCACCATCCCAGCTCAGAACCTGGCTACATGCAAATTAGTCTGTACCTGTCCCAGTGCATGATGGGAACAGGGCAAACCAAACTACCAAGCCAATTCTTATACTGGGAAGGAAACAAGCTTCCGGGGACCGGTTTCTGGCATCACAGCCTTCATCGGCCCGGCTTGCCTGAATTCTGATGGTGCAATGAGCAAGGGACTCACGTCTGAGCATACCCTCCCACACTGAGTGTGGATAAAATCGATTTGGGAAAAAGGGGGTGGTGATGGACAGAGTTTCTGAATGATGCAGAATACTCTTACCAAGTCAAGAGATCATGGTTTTAATCCATCACCGTTTTTTAGCTCACTGCACCATCCCAGCTCAGAACCTGGCTACATGCAAATTAGTCTGTACCTGTCCCAGTGCATGATGGGAACAGGGCAAACCAAACTACCAAGACAATTCTTATACTGGGAAGGAAACAAGCTTCCGGGGACCAGTTTCTGGCATCACAGCCTTCATCGGCCCGGCTTGCCTGAATCCTGATGGTGCAATGAGCAAGGGACTCAGGTCTGAGCATACCCTCCCACACTGAGTGTGGATAAAATTGATTTGGGAAAAAGGGGGTGGTGATGGACAGAGTTTCTGAATGATGCAGAATACTCTTACCAAGTCAAGAGATCATGGTTTTAATCCATCACCGTTTTTTAGCTCACTGCACCATCCAAGCTCAGAACCTGGCTACATGCAAATTAGTCTGTACCTGTCCCAGTGCATGATGGGAACAGAGCAAACCAAACTACCAAGCCAATTCTTATACTGGGAAGGAAACAAGCTTCCGGGGACTGGTTTCTGGCATCACAGCCTTCATCGGCCCGGCTTGCCTGAATCCTGATGGTGCAATGAGCAAGGGACTCACGTCTGAGCATACCCTCCCACACTGAGTGTGGGTAAAATCGATTTGGGAAAAAGGGGGTGGTGATGGACAGAGTTTCTGAATGATGCAGAATACTCTTACCAAGTCAAGAGATCATGGTTTTAATCCATAACCGTTTTTTAGCTCACTGCACCATCCCAGCTCAGAACCTGGCTACATGCAAATTAGTCTGTACCTGTCCCAGTGCATGATGGGACCAGGGCAAACCAAACTACCAAGCCAATTCTTATACTGGGAAGGAAACAAGCTTCCGGGGACCGGTTTCTGGCATCACAGCCTTCATCGGCCCAGCTTGCCTGAATCCTAAGGGTGCAATGAGCAAGGGACTCACGTCTGAGCATACCCTCCCACACTGAGTGTGGATAAAATCGATTTGGGAAAAAGGGGGTGGTGATGGACAGAGTTTCTGAATGATGCAGAATACTCTTACCAAGTCAAGAGATCATGGTTTTAATCCATCACCGTTTTTTAGCTCACTGCACCATCCCAGCTCAGAACCTGGCTACATGCAAATTAGTCTGTACCTGTCCCAGTGCATGATGGGAACAGGGCAAACCAAACTACCAAGCCAATTCTTATACTGGGAAGGAAACAAGCTTCCGGGGACCGGTTTCTGGCATCACAGCCTTCATCGGCCCAGCTTGCCTGAATCCTAAGGGTGCAATGAGCAAGGGACTCACGTCTGAGCATACCCTCCCACACTGAGTGTGGATAAAATCGATTTGGGAAAAAGGGGGTGGTGATGGACAGAGTTTCTGAATGATGCAGAATACTCTTACCAAGTCAAGAGATCATGGTTTTAATCCATCACCGTTTTTTAGCTCACTGCACCATCCCAGCTCAGAACCTGGCTACATGCAAATTAGTCTGTACCTGTCCCAGTGCATGATGGGAACAGGGCAAACCAAACTACCAAGCCAATTCTTATACTGGGAAGGAGACAAGCTTCCGGGGACCGGTTTCTGGCATCACAGCCTTCATCGGCCCGACTTGCCTGAATCCTGAGGGTGCAATGAGCAAGGGACTCACGTCTGAGCATACCCTCCCACACTGAGTGTGGATAAAATCGATTTGGGAAAAAAGAGGTGGTGATGGACAGAGTTTCTGAATGATGCAGAATACTCTTACCAAGTCAAGAGATCATGGTTTTAATCCATCACCGTTTTTTAGCTCACTGCACCATCCCAGCTCAGAACCTGGCTACATGCAAATTAGTCTTTACCTGTCCCAGTGCATGATGGGAACAGGGCAAACCAAACTACCAAGCCAATTCTTATACTGGGAAGGAAACAAGCTTCCAGGGACCAGTTTCTGGCATCACAGCCTTCATCGGCCCGGCTTGCCTGAATCCTGAGGGTGCAATGAGCAAGGGACTCACGTCTGAGCATACCCTCCCACACTGAGTGTGGATAAAATCGATTTGGGAAAAAGGGGGTGGTGATGGACAGAGTTTCTGAATGATGCAGAATACTCTTACCAAGTCAAGAGATCATGGTTTTAATCCATCACCGTTTTTTAGCTCACTGCACCATCCCAGCTCAGAACCTGGCTACATGCAAATTAGTCTGTACCTTTCCCAGTGCATGATGGGAACAGGGCAAACCAAACTACCAAGCCAATTCTTATACTGGGAAGGAGACAAGCTTCCGGGGACCGGTTTCTGGCATCACAGCCTTCATCGGCCCGACTTGCCTGAATCCTGATGGTGCAATGAGCAAGGGACTCACGTCTGAGCATACCCTCCCACACTGAGTGTGGATAAAATCGATTTGGGAAAAAGGGGGTGGTGATGGACAGAGTTTCGGAATGATGCAGAATACTCTTACCAAGTCAAGAGATCATGGTTTTAATCCATCACCGTTTTTTAGCTCACTGCACCATCCCAGCTCAGAACCTGGCTACATGCAAATTAGTCTGTACCTGTCCCAGTGCATGATGGGAACAGGGCAAACCAAACTACCAAGCCAATTCTTATACTGGGAAGGAAACAAGCTTCCGGGGACCGGTTTCTGGCATCACAGCCTTCATCGGCCCGGCTTGCCTGAATCCTGAGGGTGCAATGAGCAAGGGACTCACGTCTGAGCATACCCTCCCACACTGAGTGTGGATAAAATCGATTTGGGAAAAAGGGGGTGGTGATGGACAGAGTTTCTGAATGATGCAGAATACTCTTACCAAGTCAAGAGATCATGGTTTTAATCCATCACCGTTTTTTAGCTCACTGCACCATCCCAGCTCAGAACCTGGCTACATGCAAATTAGTATGTACCTGTCCCAGTGCATGATGGGAACAGGGCAAACCAAACTACCAAGCCAATTCTTATACTGGGAAGGAAACAAGCTTCCGGGGACCGGTTTCTGGCATCACAGCCTTCATCGGCCCGGCTTGCCTGAATCCTGATGGTGCAGTGAGCAAGGGACTCACGTCTGAGCATACCCTCCCACACTGAGTGTGGATAAAGTCGATTTGGGAAAAAGGGGGTGGTGATGGACAGAGTTTCTGAATGATGCAGAATACTCTTACCAAGTCAAGAGATCATGGTTTTAATCCATCACCGTTTTTTAGCTCACTGCACCATCCCAGCTCAGAACCTGGCTACATGCAAATTAGTCTGTACCTGTCCCAGTGCATGATGGGAACAGGGCAAACCAAACTACCAAGCCAATTCTTATACTGGGAAGGAAACAAGCTTCCGGGGACCGGTTTCTGGCATCACAGCCTTCATCGGCCCGGCTTGCCTGAATCCTGATGGTGCAATGAGCAAGGGACTCACGTCTGAGCATACCCTCCAACACTGAGTGTGGATAAAATCGATTTGGGAAAAAGGGGGTGGTGATGGACAGAGCTTCTGAGTGATGCAGAATACTCTTACCAAGTCAAGAGATCATGGTTTTAATCCATCACCGTTTTTTAGCTCACTGCACCATCCCAGCTCAGAACCTGGCTACATGCAAATTAGTCTGTACCTGTCCCAGTGCATGATGGGAACAGAGCAAACCAAACTACCAAGCCAATTCCTTTACTGGGAAGGAAACAAGCTTCCGGGGACCGGTTTCTGGCATCACAGCCTTCATCGGCCCGGCTTGCCTGAATCCTGATGGTGCAATGAGCAAGGGACTCACGTCTGAGCATACCCTCCCACACTGAGTGTGGATAAAATCGATTTGGGAAAAAGGGGGTGGTGATGGACAGAGTTTCTGAATGATGCAGAATACTCTTACCAAGTCAAGAGATCATGGTTTTAATCCATCACCGTGTTTTAGCTCACTGCACCATCCCAGCTCAGAACCTGGCTACATGCAAATTAGTCTGTACCTGTCCCAGTGCATGATGGGAACAGGGCAAACCAAACTACCAAGCCAATTCTTATACTGGGAAGGAAACAAGCTTCCGGGGACCAGTTTCTGGCATCACAGCCTTCATCGGCCCGGCTTGCCTGAATCCTGATGGTGCAATGAGCAAGGGACTCACGTCTGAGCATACCCTCCCACACTGAGTGTGGATAAAATCGATTTGGGAAAAAGGGGGTGGTGATGGACAGAGTTTCTGAATGATGCAGAATACTCTTACCAAGTCAAGAGATCATGGTTTTAATCCATCACCGTTTTTTAGCTCACTGCACCATCCCAGCTCAGAACCTGGCTACATGCAAATTAGTCTGTACCTGTCCCAGTGCATGATGGGAACAGGGCAAACCAAACTACCAAGCCAATTCTTATACTGGCAAGGAAACAAGCTTCCGGGGACTGGTTTCTGGCATCACAGCCTTCATCGGCCCGGCTTGCCTGAATCCTGATGGTGCAATGAGCAAGGGACTCACGTCTGAGCATACCCTCCCACACTGAGTGTGGATAAAATCGATTTGGGAAAAAGGGGGTGGTGATGGACAGAGTTTCTGAATGATGCAGAATACTCTTACCAAGTCAAGAGATCATGGTTTTAATCCATCACCGTTTTTTAGCTCACTGCACCATCCCAGCTCAGAACCTGGCTACATGCAAATTAGTCTGTACCTGTCCCAGTGCATGATGGGAACAGGGCAAACCAAACTACCAAGCCAATTCTTATACTGGGAAGGAAACAAGCTTCCGTGGACCGGTTTCTGACATCACAGCCTTCATCGGCCCGGCTTGCCTGAATCCTGATGGTGCAATGAGCAAGGGACTCACGTCTGAGCATACCCTCCCACACTGAGTGTGGATAAAATCGATTTGGGAAAAAGGGGGTGGTGATGGACAGAGTTTCTGAATGATGCAGAATACTCTTACCAAGTCAAGAGATCATGGTTTTAATCCATCACTGTTTTTTAGCTCACTGCACCATCCCAGCTCAGAACCTGGCTACATGCAAATTAGTCTGTGCCTGTCCCAGTGCATGATGGGAACAGGGCAAACCAAACTACCAAGCCAATTCTTATACTGGGAAGGAGACAAGCTTCCGGGGACCGGTTTCTGGCATCACAGCCTTCATCGGCCCGGCTTGCCTGAATCCTGAGGGTGCAATGAGCAAGGGACTCACGTCTGAGCATACCCTCCCACACTGAGTGTGGATAAAATCGATTTGGGAAAAAGGGGGTGGTGATGGACAGAGTTTCTGAATGATGCAGAATACTCTTACCAAGTCAAGAGATCATGGTTTTAATCCATCACCGTTTTTTAGCTCACTGCACCATCCCAGCTCAGAACCTGGCTACATGCAAATTAGTCTTTACCTGTCCCAGTGCATGATGGGAACAGGGCAAACCAAACTACCAAGCCAATTCTTATACTGGGAAGGAAACAAGCTTCCGGGGACCGGTTTCTGGCATCACAGCCTTCATCGGCCTGGCTTGCCTGAATCCTGAGGGTGCAATGAGCAAGGGACTCACGTCTGAGCATACCCTCCCACACTGAATGTGGATAAAATCGATTTGGGAAAAAGGGGGTGGTGATGGACAGAGTTTCTGAATGATGCAGAATACTCTTACCAAGTCAAGAGATCATGGTTTTAATTCATCACCGTTTTTTAGCTCACTGCACCATCCCAGCTCAGAACCTGGCTACATGCAAATTAGTCTGTACCTGTCCCAGTGCATGATGGGAACAGGGCAAACTAAACTACTAAGCCAATTCTTATACTGGGAAGGAAACAAGCTTCCGGGGACCGGTTTCTGGCATCACAGCCTTCATCGGCCCGGCTTGCCTGAATCCTGATGGTGCAATGAGCAAGGGACTCACGTCTGAGCATACCCTCCCACACTGAGTGTGGATAAAATCGATTTGGGAAAAAGGGGGTGGTGATGGACAGAGTTTCTGAATGATGCAGAATACTCTTACCAAGTCAAGAGATCATGGTTTTAATCCATCACCGTTTTTTAGCTCACTGCACCATCCCAGCTCAGAACCTGGCTACATGCAAATTCTGTACCTGTCCCAGTGCATGATGGGAACAGGGCAAACCAAACTACCAAGCCAATTCTTATACTGGGAAGGAAACAAGCTTCCGGGGACCGGTTTCTGGCATCACAGCCTTCATCGGCCCGGCTTGCCTGAATCCTGATGGTGCAATGAGCAAGGGACTCACGTCTGAGCATACCCTCCCACACTGAGTGTGGATAAAATCGATTTGGGAAAAAGGGGGTGGTGATGGACAGAGATTCTGAATGATGCAGAATACTCTTACCAAGTCAAGAGATCATGGTTTTAATCCATCACCGTTTTTTAGCTCACTGCACCATCCCAGCTCGGAACCTGGCTACATGCAAATTAGTCTGTACCTGTCCCAGTGCATGATGGGAACAGGGAAAACCAAACTACCAAGCCAATTCTTATACTGGGAAGGAAACAAGCTTCCGGGGACCGGTTTCTGGCATCACAGCCTTCATCGGCCTGGCTTGCCTGAATCCTGATGGTGCAATGAGCAAGGGACTCACGTCTGAGCATACCCTCCCACACTGAGTGTGGATAAAATCGATTTTGGAAAAAGGGGGTGGTGATGGACAGAGTGTCTGAATGATGCAGAATACTCTTACCAAGTCAAGAGATCATGGTTTTAATCCATCACCGTTTTTTAGCTCACTGCACAATCCCAGCTCAGAGCCTGGCTACATGCAAATTAGTCTGTACCTGTCCCAGTGCATGATGGGAACAGGGCAAACCAAACTACCAAGCCAATTCTTATACTGGGAAGGAAACAAGCTTCCGGGGACCGGTTTCTGGCATCACAGCCTTCATCGGCCCTGCTTGCCTGAATCCTGATGGTGCAATGAGAAAGGGACTCACGTCTGACCATACCCTCCCACACTGAGTGTGGATAAAATCGATTTGGAAAAAGGGGGTGGTGATGGACAGAGTTTCTGAATGATGCAGAATACTCTTACCAAGTCAAGAGATCATGGTTTTAATCCATCACCGTTTTTTAGCTCACTGCACCATCCCAGCTCAGAACCTGGCTACATGCAAATTAGTCTGTACCTGTCCCAGTGCATGATGGGAACAGGGCAAAACAAACTACCAAGCCAATTCTTATACTGGGAAGGAAACAAGCTTCCGGGGACCGGTTTCTGGCATCACAGCCTTCATCGGCCCGGCTTGCCTGAATCCTGATGGTGCAATGAGCAAGGGACTCACGTCTGAGCATACCCTCCCACACTGAGTGTGGATAAAATCGATTTGGGAAAAAGAGGGTGGTGATGGACAGAGTTTCTGAATGATGCAGAATACTCTTACCAAGTCAAGAGATCATGGTTTTAATCCATCGCCGTTTTTTAGCTCACTGCACCATCCCAGCTCAGAACCTGGCTACATGCAAATTAGTCTGTACCTGTCCCAGTGCATGATGGGAACAGGGCAAACCAAACTACCAAGCCAATTCTTATACTGGGAAGGAAACAAGCTTCCGGGGACCGGTTTCTGGCATCACAGCCTTCATCGGCCCGGCTTGCCTGAATCCTGATGGTGCAATGAGCAAGGGACTCAGGTCTGAGCATACCCTCCCACACTGAGTGTGGATAAAATCGATTTGGGAAAAAGGGGGTGGTGATGGACAGAGTTTCTGAATGATGCAGAATACTCTTACCAAGTCAAGAGATCATGGTTTTAATCCATCACCGTTTTTTAGCTCACTGCACCATCCAAGCTCAGAACCTGGCTACATGCAAATTAGTCTGTACCTGTCCCAGTGCATGATGGGAACAGAGCAAACCAAACTACCAAGCCAATTCTTATACTGGGAAGGAAACAAGCTTCCGGGGACCGGTTTCTGGCATCACAGCCTTCATCGGCCCGGCTTGCCTGAATCCTGATGGTGCAATGAGCAAGGGACTCAAGTCTGAGCATACCCTCCCACACTGAGTGTGGATAAAATCGATTTGGGAAAAAGGGGGAGGTGATGGACGTTTCTGGATGATGCAGAATACTCTTACCAAGTCAAGAGATCATGGTTTTAATCCATCACCGTTTTTTAGCTCACTGCACCATCCCAGCTCAGAACCTGGCTACATGCAAATTAGTCTGTACCTGTCCCAGTGCATGATGGGAACAGGACAAACCAAACTACCAAGCCAATTCTTATACTGGGAAGGAGACAAGCTTCCGGGGACCGGTTTCTGGCATCACAGCCTTTATCGGCCCGGCTTGCCTGAATCCTGATGATGCAATGAGCAAGGGACTCACGTCTGAGCATACCCTCCCACACTGAGTGTGGATAAAATCGATTTGGGAATAAGGGGGTGGTGATGAACAGAGTTTCTGAATGATGCAGAATACTCTTACCAAGTCAAGAGATCATGGTTTTAATCCATCACCGTTTTTTAGCTCACTGCACCATCCCAGCTCAGAACCTGGCTACATGCAAATTAGTCTGTACCTGTCCCAGTGCATGATGGGAACAGGGCAAACCAAACTACCAAGCCAATTCTTATACTGGGAAAGAAACAAGCTTCCGGGGACCGGTTTCTGGCATCACAGCCTTCATCGGCCCAGCTTGCCTGAATCCTGAGGGTGCAATGAGCAAGGGACTCACGTCTGAGCATACCCTCCCACACTGAGTGTGGATAAAATCGATTTGGGAAAAAGGGGGTGGTGATGGACAGAGTTTCTGAATGATGCAGAATACTCTTACCAAGTCAAGAGATCATGGTTTTAATCCATCACCGTTTTTTAGCTCACTGCACCATCCCAGCTCAGAACCTGGCTACATGCAAATTAGTCTGTACCTGTCCCAGTGCATGATGGGAACAGGGCAAACCAAACTACCAAGCCAATTCTTATACTGGGAAGGAAACAAGCTTCCGGGGACCGGTTTCTGGCATCACAGCCTTCATCGGCCCGGCTTACCTGAATCCTGATGGTGCAATGAGCAAGGGACTCACGTCTGAGCATACCCTCCCACACTGAGTGTGGATAAAATCGATTTGGGAAAAAGGGGGTGGTGATGGACAGAGTTTCTGAATGATGCAGAATACTCTTACCAAGTCAAGAGATCATGGTTTTAATCCATCACCGTTTTTTAGCTCACTGCACCATCCCAGCTCAGAACCTGGCTACATGCAAATTAGTCTGTACCTGTCCCAGTGCATGATGGGAACAGAGCAAACCAAACTACCAAGCCAATTCTTATACTGGGAAGGAAACAAGCTTCCGGGGACCGGTTTCTGGCATCACAGCCTTCATCGGCCCGGCTTGCCTGAATCCTGATGGTGCAATGAGCAAGGGACTCATGTCTGAGCATACCCTCCCACACTGAGTGTGGATAAAATCGATTTGGGAAAAAGGGGGTGGTGATGGACAGAGTTTCTGAATGATGCAGAATACTCTCACCGAGTCAAGAGATCATGGTTTTAATCCATCACCGTGTTTTAGCTCACTGCACCATCCCAGCTCAGAACCTGGCTACATGCAAATTAGTCTGTACCTGTCCCAGTGCATGATGGGAACAGGGCAAACCAAACTACCAAGCCAATTCTTATACTGGGAAGGAAACAAGCTTCCGGGGACCGGTTTCTGGCATCACAGCCTTCATCGGCCCGGCTTGCCTGAATCCTGATGGTGCAATGAGCAAGGGACTCATGTCTGAGCATACCCTCCCACACTGAGTGTGGATAAAATCGATTTGGGAAAAAGGGGGTGGTGATGGACAGAGTTTCTGAATGATGCAGAATACTCTTACCAAGTCAAGAGATCATGGTTTTAAACCATCACTGTTTTTTAGCTTACTGCACCATCCCAGCTCAGAACCTGGCTACATGCAAATTAGTCTGTACCTGTCCCAGTGCATGATGGGAACAGGGCAAACCAAACTACCAAGCCAATTCTTATACTGGGAAGGAAACAATCTTCCGGGGACCGGTTTCTGGTATCACAGCCTTCATCGGCCCGGCTTGCCTGAATCCTGATGGTGCAATGAGCAAGGGACTCACGTCTGAGCATACCCTCCCACACTGAGTGTGGATAAAATCGATTTGGGACAAAGGTGGTGGTGATGGACAGAGTTTCTGAATGATGCAGAATACTCTTACCAAGTCAAGAGATCATGGTTTTAATCCATCACCGTTTTTTAGCTCACTGCACTATCCCAGCTCAGAACCTGGCTACATGCAAATTAGTCTGTACCTGTCCCAGTGCATGATGGGAACAGGGCAAACCAAACTACCAAGCCAATTCTTATACTGGGAAGGAAACAAGCTTCCGGGGACCGGTTTCTGGCATCACAGCCTTCATCGGCCCGGCTTGCCTGAATCCTGATGGTGCAATGAGCAAGGGACTCACGTCTGAGCATACCCTCCCACACTGAGTGTGGATAAAATCGATTTGGGAAAAAGGGGGTGGTGATGGACAGAGTTTCTGAATGATGCAGAATACTCTTACCAAGTCAAGAGATCATGGTTTTAATCCATCACCGTTTTTTAGCTCACTGCACCATCCCAGCTCAGAACCTGGCTACATGCAAATTAGTCTGTACCTGTCCCAGTGCATGATGGGAACAGAGCAAACCAAACTACCAAGCCAATTCTTATACTGGGAAGGAAACAAGCTTCCGGGGACCGGTTTCTGGCATCACAGCCTTCATCGGCCCGGCTTGCCTGAATCCTGATGGTGCAATGAGCAAGGGACTCACGTCTGAGCATACCCTCCCACACTGAGTGTGGATAAAATTGATTTGGGAAAAAGGGGGTGGTGATGGACAGAGTTTCTGAATGATGCAGAATACTCTTACCAAGTCAAGAGATCATGGTTTTAATACATCACCCATTTTTAGCTCACTGCACCATCCCAGCTCAGAACCTGGCTACATGCAAATTAGTCTGTACCTGTCCCAGTGCATGATGGGAACAGGGCAAACCAAACTACCAAGCCAATTCTTATACTGGGAAGGAAACAAGCTTCCGGGGACCGGTTTCTGGCGTCACAGCCTTCATCAGCCCGGCTTGCCTGAATCCTGATGGTGCAATGAGCAAGGGACTCACGTCTGAGCATACCCTCCCACACTGAGTGTGGATAAAATCGATTTGGGAAAAAGGGGGTGGTGATGGACAGAGTTTCTGAATGATGCAGAATACTCTTACCAAGTCAAGAGATCATGGTTTTAATCCATCACTGTTTTTTAGCTCACTGCACCATCCCAGCTCAGATCCTGGCTACATGCAAATTAGTCTGTACCTGTCCCAGTGCATGATGGGAACAGGGCAAACCAAACTACCAAGCCAATTCTTATACTGGGAAGGAAACAAGCTTCCGGGGACTGGTTTCTGGCATCACAGCCTTCATCGGCCAGGCTTGCCTGAATCCTGATGGTGCAATGAGCAAGGGACTCATGTCTGAGCATACCCTCCCACACTGAGTGTGGATAAAATCGATTTGGGAAAAAGGGGGTGGTGATGGACAGAGTTTCTGAATGATGCAGAATACTCTTACCAAGTCAAGAGATCATGGTTTTAATCCATCACCGTTTTTTAGCTCACTGCACCATCCCAGCTCAGAACCTGGCTACATGCAAATTAGTCTGTACCTGTCCCAGTGCATGATGGGAACAGGGCAAACCAAACTACCAAGCCAATTCTTATACTGGGAAGGAAACAAGCTTCCGGGGACCGGTTTCTGGCATCACAGCCTTCATCGGCCCGGCTTGCCTGAATCCTGATGGTGCAATGAGCAAGGGACTCACGTCTGAGCATACCCTCCCACACTGAGTGTGGATAAAATCGATTTGGGAAAAAGGGGGTGGTGATGGACAGAGTTTCTGAATGATGCAGAATACTCTTACCAAGTCAAGAGATCATGGTTTTAATCCATCACCGTTTTTTAGCTCACTGCACCATCCCAGCTCAGAACCTGGCTACATGCAAATTAGTCTGTACCTGTCCCAGTGCATGATGGGAACAGAGCAAACCAAACTACCAAGCCAATTCTTATACTGTGAGGTAAACAAGCTTCCGGGGACCGGTTTCTGACATCACAGCCTTCATCGGCCCGGCTTGCCTGAATCCTGATGGTGCAATGAGCAAGGGACTCACGTCTGAGCATACCCTCCCACACTGAGTATGGATAAAATCGATTTGGGAAAAAAGGGGTGGTGATGGACAGAGTTTCTGAATGATGCAGAATACTCTTACCAAGTCAAGAGATCATGGTTTTAATCCATCACCGTTTTTTAGCTCACTGCACCATGCCAGCTCAGAACCTGGCTACATGCAAATTAGTCTGTACCTGTCCCAGTGCATGATGGGAACAGGGCAAACCAAACTACCAAGCCAATTCCTATACTGGGAAGGAAACAAGCTTCCGGGGACCGGTTTCTGGCATCACAGCCTTCATCGGCCAGGCTTGCCTGAATCCTGATGGTGCAATGAGCAAGGGACTCACGTCTGAGCATACCCTCCCACACTGAGTGTGGATAAAATCAATTTGGGAAAAAGGGGGTGGTGATGGACAGAGTTTCTGAATGATGCAGAATACTCTTACCAAGTCAAGATATCATGGTTTTAATCCATCACCGTTTTTTAGCTCACTGCACCATCCCAGCTCAGAACCTGGCTACATGCAAATTAGTCTGTACCTGTCCCAGTGCATGATGGGAACAGGTCAAACCAAACTACCAAGCCAATTCTTATACTGGGAAGGAAACAAGCTTCCGGGGACTGGTTTCTGGCATCACAGCCTTCATCGGCCAGGCTTGCCTGAATCCTGATGGTGCAATGAGCAAGGGACTCATGTCTGAGCATACCCTCCCACACTGAGTGTGGATAAAATCGATTTGGGAAAAAGGGGGTGGTGATGGACAGAGTTTCTGAATGATGCAGAATACTCTTACCAAGTCAAGAGATCATGGTTTTAATCCATCACCGTTTTTTAGCTCACTGCACCATCCCAGCTCAGAACCTGGCTACATGCAAATTAGTCTGTACCTGTCCCAGTGCATGATGGGAACAGGGCAAACCAAACTACCAAGCCAATTCTTATACTGGGAAGGAAACAAGCTTCCGGGGACCGGTTTCTGGCATCACAGCCTTCATCGGCCCGGCTTGCCTGAATCCTGATGGTGCAATGAGCAAGGGACTCACGTCTGAGCATACCCTCCCACACTGAGTGTGGATAAAATCGATTTGGGAAAAAGGGGGTGGTGATGGACAGAGTTTCTGAATGATGCAGAATACTCTTACCAAGTCAAGATATCATGGTTTTAATCCATCACCGTTTTTTAGCTCACTGCACCGTCCCAGCTCAGAACCTGGCTACATGCAAATTAGTCTGTACCTGTCCCAGTGCATGATGGGAACAGGGCAAACCAAACTACCAAGCCAATTCTTATACTGGGAAGGAAACAAGCTTCCGGGGACCGGTTTCTGGCGTCACAGCCTTCATCAGCCCGGCTTGCCTGAATCCTGATGGTGCAATGAGCAAGGGACTCACGTCTGAGCATACCCTCCCACACTGAGTGTGGATAAAATCGATTTGGGAAAAAGGGGGTGGTGATGGACAGAGTTTCTGAATGATGCAGAATACTCTTACCAAGTCAAGAGATCATGGTTTTAATCCATCACCGTTTTTTAGCTCACTGCACCATCCCAGCTCAGATCCTGGCTACATGCAAATTAGTCTGTACCTGTCCCAGTGCATGATGGGAACAGGGCAAACCAAACTACCAAGCCAATTCTTATACTGGGAAGGAAACAAGCTTCCGGGGACTGGTTTCTGGCATCACAGCCTTCATCGGCCAGGCTTGCCTGAATCCTGATGGTGCAATGAGCAAGGGACTCATGTCTGAGCATACCCTCCCACACTGAGTGTGGATAAAATCGATTTGGGAAAAAGGGGGTGGTGATGGACAGAGTTTCTGAATGATGCAGAATACTCTTACCAAGTCAAGAGATCATGGTTTTAATCCATCACCGTTTTTTAGCTCACTGCACCATCCCAGCTCAGAACCTGGCTACATGCAAATTAGTCTGTACCTGTCCCAGTGCATGATGGGAACAGGGCAAACCAAACTACCAAGCCAATTCTTATACTGGGAAGGAAACAAGCTTCCGGGGACCGGTTTCTGGCATCACAGCCTTCATCGGCCCGGCTTGCCTGAATCCTGATGGTGCAATGAGCAAGGGACTCACGTCTGAGCATACCCTCCCACACTGAGTGTGGATAAAATCGATTTGGGAAAAAGGGGGTGGTGATGGACAGAGTTTCTGAATGATACCGAATACTCTTACCAAGTCAAGAGACCATGGTTTTAATCCATCACCGTTTTTTAGCTCACTGCACCATCCCAGCTCAGAACCTGGCTACATGCAAATTAGTCTGTACCTGTCCCAGTGCATGATGGGAACAGAGCAAACCAAACTACCAAGCCAATTCTTATACTGGGAGGGAAACAAGCTTCCGGGGACCGGTTTCTGACATCACAGCCTTCATCGGCCCGGCTTGCCTGAATCCTGATGGCGCAATGAGCAAGGGACTCACGTCTGAGCATACCCTCCCACACTGAGTGTGGATAAAATCGATTTGGGAAAAAGGGGGTGGTGATGGACAGAGTTTCTGAATGATGCAGAATACTCTTACCAAGTCAAGAGTTCATGGTTTTAATCCATCACCGTTTTTTAGCTCACTGCACCATCCCAGCTCAGAACCTGGCTACATGCAAATTAGTCTGTACCTGTCCCAGTGCATGATGGGAACAGGGCAAACCAAACTACCAAGCCAATTCTTATACTGGGAAGGAAACAAGCTTCCGGGGACCGGTTTCTGGCATCACAGCCTTCATCGGCCCGGCTTGCCTGAATCCTGATGGTGCAATGAGCAAGGGACTCACGTCTGAGCATACCCTCCCACACTGAGTGTGGATAAAATCGATTTGGGAAAAAGGGGGTGGTGATGGACAGAGTTTCTGAATGATGCAGAATACTCTTACCAAGTCAAGAGGTCATGGTTTTAATCCATCACCGTTTTTTAGCTCACTGCACCATCCCAGCTCAGAACCTGGCTACATGCAAATTAGTCTGTATCTGTCCCAGTGCATGATGGGAACAGGGCAAACCAAACTACCAAGCCAATTCTTATACTGGGAAGGAAACAAGCTTCCGGGGACTGGTTTCTGGCATCACAGCCTTCATCAGCCCGGCTTGCCTGAATCCTGATGGTGCAATGAGCAAGGGACTCATGTCTGAGCATACCCTCCCACACTGAGTGTGGATAAAATCGATTTGGGAAAAAGGGGGTGGTGGTGGACAGAGTTTCTGAATGATGCAGAATACTCTTACCAAGTCAAGAGATCATGGTTTTAATCCATCACCGTTTTTTAGCTCACTGCACCATCCCAGCTCAGAACCTGGCTACATGCAAGTTAGTCTGTACCTGTCCCAGTGCATGACGGGAACAGGGCTAACCAAACTACCAAGCCAATTCTTATACTGGGAAGGAAACAAGCTTCCGGGGACCGGTTTCTGTCATCACAGCCTTCATCGGCCCGGCTTGCCTGAATCCTGATGGTGCAATGAGCAAGGGACTCACGTCTGAGCATACCCTCCCACACTGAGTGTGGATAAAATCGATTTGGGAAAAAGGGGGTGGTGATGGACAGAGTTTCTGAATGATGCAGAATACTCTTACCAAGTCAAGAGATCATGGTTTTAATCCATCACCGTTTTTTAGCTCACTGCACCATCCCAGCTCAGAACCTGGCTACATGCAAATTAGTCTGTACCTGTCCCAGTGCATGATGGGAACAGAGCAAACCAAACTACCAAGCCAATTCTTATACTGGGAAGGAAACAAGCTTCCGGGGACCGGTTTCTGACATCACAGCCTTCATCGGCCCGGCTTGCCTGAATCCTGATGGTGCAATGAGCAAGGGACTCACGTCTGAGCATACCCTCCCACACTGAGTGTGGATAAAATCGATTTGGGAAAAAGGGGGTGGTGATGGACAGAGTTTCTGAATGATGCAGAATACTCTTACCAAGTCAAGAGATCATGGTTTTAATCCATCACCGTTTTTTAGCTCACTGCACCATCCCAGCTCAGAACCTGGCTACATGCAAATTAGTCTGTACCTGTCCCAGTGCATGATGGGAACAGGGCAAACCAAACTACCAAGCCAATTCTTATACTGGGAAGGAAACAAGCTTCCGGGGACCGGTTTCTGGCATCACAGCCTTCATCGGCCCGGCTTGCCTGAATCCTGATGGTGCAATGAGCAAGGGACTCACGTCTGAGCATACCCTCCCACACTGAGTGTGGATAAAATCGTTTTGGGAAAAAGGGGGTGGTGATGGACAGAGTTTCTGAATGATGCAGAATACTCTTACCAAGTCAAGAGATCATGGTTTTAATCCATCACCGTTTTTTAGCTCACTGCACCATCCCAGCTCAGAACCTGGCTACATGCAAATTAGTCTGTACCTGTCCCAGTGCATGATGGGAACAGGGCAAACCAAACTACCAAGCCAATTCTTATACTGGGAAGGAAACAAGCTTCCGGGGACCGGTTTCTGGCATCACAGCCTTCATCGGCCCGGCTTGCCTGAATCCTGATGGTGCAATGAGCAAGGGACTCACGTCTTAGCATACCCTCCCACACTGAGTGTGGATAAAATCGATTTGGGAAAAAGGGGGTGGTGATGGACAGAGTTTCTGAATGATGCAGAATGCTCTTATCAAGTCAAGAGATCATGGTTTTAATCCATCACTGTTTTTTAGCTCACTGCACCATCCCAGCTCAGAACCTGGCTACATGCAAAGTAGTCTGTATCTGTCCCAGTGCATGATGGGAACAGGACAAACCAAACTACCAAGCCAATTCTTATACTGGGAAGGAAACAAGCTTCCGGGGACCGGTTTCTGGCATCACAGCCTTCATCGGCCTGGCTTGCCTGAATCCTGATGGTGCAATGAGCAAGGGACTCACGTCTGAGCATACCCTCCCACACTGAGTGTGGATAAAATCGATTTGGGAAAAAGGGGGTGGTGATGGACAGAGTTTCTGAATGATGCAGAATACTCTTACCAAGTCAAGAGATCATGGTTTTAATCCATCACCGTTTTTTAGCTCACTGCACCATCCCAGTTGAGAACCTGGCTACATGCAAATTAGTCTGTACCTGTCCCAGTGCATGATGGGAACAGGGCAAATCAAACTACCAAGCCAATTCTTATACTGGGAAGGAAACAAGCTTCCGGGGACCGGTTTCTGGCATCACAGCCTTCATCGGCCCGGCTTGCCTGAATCCTGATGGTGCAATGAGCAAGGGACTCACGTCTGAGCATACCCTCCCACACTGAGTGTGGATAAAATCGATTTGGGAAAAAGGGGGTGGTGATGGACAGAGTTTCTGAATGATGCAGAATACTCTTACCAAGTCAAGAGATCATGGTTTTAATCCATCACCGTTTTTTAGCTCACTGCACCATCCCAGCTCAGAACCTGGCTACATGCAAATTAGTCTGTACCTGTCCCAGTGCATGATGGGAACAGGGCAAACCAAACTACCAAGCCAATTCTTATACTGGGAAGGAAACAAGCTTCCGGGGACCGGTTTCTGGCATCACAGCCTTCATCGGCCCGGCTTGTCTGAATCCTGATGGTGCAATGAGCAAGGGACTCACGTCTGAGCATACCCTCCCACACTGAGTGTGGATAAAATCGATTTGGGAAAAAGGGGGTGGTGATGGACAGAGTTTCTGAATGATGCAGAATATTCTTACCAAGTCAAGAGATCATGGTTTTAATCCATCACCGTTTTTTAGCTCACTGCACCATCCCAGCTCAGAACCTGGCTACATGCAAATTAGTCTGTACCTGTCCCAGTGCATGATGGGAACAGGGCAAACCAAACTACCAAGCCAATTCTTATACTGGGAAGGAAACAAGCTTCCGGGGACCGGTTTCTGGCATCACAGCCTTCATCGGCCCGGCTTGCCTGAATCCTGATGGTGCAATGAGCAAGGGACTCATGTCTGAGCATACCCTCCCACACTGAGTGTGGATAAAATCGATTTGGGAAAAAGGGGGTGGTGATGGACAGAGTTTCTGAATGATGCAGAATACTCTTACCAAGTCAAGAGATCATGGTTTTAATCCATCACCGTTTTTTAGCTCACTGCACCATCCCAGCTCAGAACCTGGCTACATGCAAATTAGTCTGTACCTGTCCCAGTGCATGATGGGAACAGGGCAAACCAAACTACCAAGCCAATTCTTATACTGGGAAGGAAACAAGCTTCCGGGGACCGGTTTCTGGCATCACAGCCTTCATCGGCCCGGCTTGCCTGAATCCTGATGGTGCAATGAGCAAGGGACTCACGTCTGAGCATACCCTCCCACACTGAGTGTGGATAAAATCGATTTGGGAAAAAGCGGGTGGTGATGGACAGAGTTTCTGAATGATGCAGAATACTCTTACCAAGTCAAGAGATCATGGTTTTAATCCATCACCGTTTTTTAGCTCACTGCACCATCCCAGCTCTGAACATGGCTACTTGCAAATTAGTCTGCACCTGTCCCAGTGCATGATGGGAACAGGGCAAACCAAACTACCAAGCCAATTCTTATACTCGGAAGGAAACAAGATTCCGGGGACCAGTTTCTGGCATCACAGCCTTCATCGGCCCGGCTTGCCTGAATCTTGATGGTGCAATGAGCAAGGGACTCACGTCTGAGCATACCCTCCCACACTGAGTGTGGATAAAATCGATTTGGGAAAAAGGGGGTGGTGATGGACAGAGTTTCTGAATGATGCAGAATACTCTTACCAAGTCAAGAGATCATGGTTTTAATCCATCACCGTTTTTTAGCTCACTGCACCATCCCAGCTCAGAACCTGGCTACATGCAAATTAGTCTGTACCTGTCCCAGTGCATGATGGGAACAGGGCAAACCAAACTACCAAGCCAATTCTTATACCGGGAAGGAAACAAGCTTCCGGGGACCGGTTTCTGGCATCACAGCCTTCATCGGCCCGGCTTGCCTGAATCCTGATGGTGCAATGAGCAAGGGACTCACGTCTGAGCATACCCTCCCACACTGAGTGTGGATAAAATCGATTTGGGAAAAAGGGGGTGGTGATGGACAGAGTTTCTGAATGATGCAGAATACTCTTACCAAGTCAAGAGATCATGGTTTTAATCCATCACCGTTTTTTAGCTCACTGCACCATCCCAGCTCAGAACCTGGCTACATGCAAATTAGTCTGTACCTGTCCCAGTGCATGATGGGAACAGGGCAAACCAAACTACTAAGCCAATTCTTATACTGGGAAGGAAACAAGCTTCCGGGGACAGGTTTCTGGCATCACAGCCTTCATCAGCCCGGCTTGCCTGAATCCTGATGGTGCAATGAGCAAGGGACTCAAGTCTGAGCATACCCTCCCACACTGAGTGTGGATAAAATCGATTTGGGAAAAAGGGGGTGGTGATGGACAGAGTTTCTGAATGATGCAGAATACTCTTACCAAGTCAAGAGATCATGGTTTTAATCCATCACCGTTTTTTAGCTCACTGCACCATCCCAGCTCAGAACCTGGCTACATGCAAATTAGTCTGTACCTATCCCAGTGCATGATGGGAACAGGGCAAACCAAACTACCAAGCCAATTCTTATACTGGGAAGGAAACAAGCTTCCGGGGACCGGTTTCTGGCATCACAGCCTTCATCGGCCCGGCTTGCCTGAATCCTAATGGTGCAATGAGCAAGGGACTCACGTCTTAGCATACCCTCCCACACTGAGTGTGGATAAAATCGATTTGGCAAAAAGGGGGTGGTGATGGACAGAGTTTCTGAATGATGCAGAATGCTCTTATCAAGTCAAGAGATCATGGTTTTAATCCATCACCGTTTTTTGGCTGACTGCACCATCCCAGCTCAGAACCTGGCTACATGCAAATTAGTCTGTACCTGTCCCAGTGCATGATGGGAACAGGGCAAACCAAACTACCAAGCCAATTCTTATACTGGGAAGGAAACAAGCTTCCGGGAACCGGTTTCTGGCATCACAACCTTCATCGGCCCGGCTTGCCTGAATTCTGATGGTGCAATGAGCAAGGGACTCCCGTCTGAGCATACCCTCCCACACTGAGTGTGGATAAAATCGATTTGGGAAAAAGGGGGTGGTGATGGACAGAGTTTCTGAATGATGCAGAATACTCTTACCAAGTCAAGAGATCATGGTTTTAATCCATCACTGTTTTTTAGCTCACTGCACCATCCCATCTCAGAACCTGGCTACATGCAAATTAGTCTGTACCTGTCCCAGTGCATGATGGGAACAGGGCAAACCAAACTACCAAGCCAATTCTTATACTGGGAAGGAAACAAGCTTCCGGGGACCGGTTTCTGGCATCACAGCCTTCATCGGCCCGGCTTGCCTGAATCCTGATGGTGCAATGAGCAAGGGACTCACGTCTGAGCATACCCTCCCACACTGAGTGTGGATAAAATCGATTTGGGAAAAAGGGGGTGGTGATGGACAGAGTTTCTGAATGATGCAGAATACTCTTACCAAGTCAAGAGATCATGGTTTTAATCCATCACCGTTTTTTAGCTCACTGCACCATCCCAGCTCAGAACCTGGCTACATGCAAATTTGTCTGTACCTGTCCCAGTGCATGATGGGAACAGGGCAAACCAAACTACCAAGCCAATTCTTATACTGGGAAGGAAACAAGCTTCCGGGAACCGGTTTCTGGCATCACAGCCTTCATCGGCCCGGCTTGCCTGAATTCTGATGGTGCAATGAGCAAGGGACTCCCGTCTGAGCATACCCTCCCACACTGAGTGTGGATAAAATCGATTTGGGAAAAAGGGGGTGGTGACGGACAGAGTTTCTGAATGATGCAGAATACTCTTACCAAGTCAAGAGATCATGGTTTTAATCCATCACTGTTTTTTAGCTCACTGCACCATCCCAGCTCAGAACCTGGCTACATGCAAATTAGTCTGTACCTGTCCCAGTGCATGATGGGAACAGGGCAAACCAAACTACCAAGCCAATTCTTATACTGGGAAGGAAACAAGCTTCCGGGGACCGGTTTCTGGCATCACAGCCTTCATCGGCCCGGCTTGCCTGAATCCTGATGGTGCAATGAGCAAGGGACTCACGTCTGAGCATACCCTCCCACACTGAGTGTGGATAAAATCGATTTGGGAAAAAGGGGGTGGTGATGGACAGAGTCTCTGAATGATGCAGAATACTCTTACCAAGTCAAGAGATCATGGTTTTAATCCATCACTGTTTTTTAGCTCACTGCACCATCCCAGCTCAGAACCTGGCTACATGCAAATTAGTCTGTACCTGTCCCAGTGGATGATGGGAACAGGGCAAACCAAACTACCAAGCCAATTCTTATACTGGGAAGGAAAAAAGCTTCCGGGGACCGGTTTCTGGCATCACAGCCTTCATCGGCCTGGCTTGCCTGAATCCTGATGGTGCATTGAGCAAGGGACTCACGTCTGAGCATACCCTCCCACACTGAGTGTGGATAAAATCGATTTGGGAAAAAGGGGGTGGTGATGGACAGAGTTTCTGAATGATGCAGAATACTCTTACCAAGTCAAGAGATCATGGTTTTAATCCATCACCGTTTTTTAGCTCACTGCACCATCCCAGCTCAGAACCTGGCTACATGCAAATTAGTCTGTACCTGTCCCAGTGCATGATGGGAACAGGGCAAACCAAACTACCAAGCCAATTCTTATACTGGGAAGGAAACAAGCTTCCGGGGACCGGTTTCTGGCATCACAGCCTTCATCGGCCCGGCTTGTCTGAATCCTGATGGTGCAATGAGCAAGGGACTCAGGTCTGAGCATACCCTCCCACACTGAGTGTGGATAAAATCGATTTGTGAAAAAGGGGGTTGTGATGGACAGAGTTTCTGAATGATGCAGAATATTCTTACCAAGTCAAGAGATCATGGTTTTAATCCATCACCGTTTTTTAGCTCACTGCACCATCCCAGCTCAGAACCTGGCTACATGCAAATTAGTCTGTACCTGTCCCAGTGCATGATGGGAACAGGGCAAACCAAACTACCAAGCCAATTCTTATACTGGGAAGGAAACAAGCTTCCGGGGACCGGTTTCTGGCATCACAGCCTTCATCGGCCCGACTTGCCTGAATCCTGATGGTGCAATGAGCAAGGGACTCACGTCTGAGCATACCCTCCCACACTGAGTGTGGATAAAATCGATTTGGGAAAAAGGGGGTGGTGATGGACAGAGTTTCTGAATGATGCAGAATACTCTTACCAAGTCAAGAGATCATGGTTTTAATCCATCACCGTTTTTTAGCTCACTGCACCATCCCAGCTCAGAACCTGGCTACATGCAAATTAGTCTGTACCTGTCCCAGTGCATGATGGGAACAGGGCAAACCAAACTACCAAGCCAATTCTTATACTGGGAAGGAAACAAGCTTCCGGGGACCGGTTTCTGGCATCACAGCCTTCAACGGCCCGGCTTGCCTGAATCCTGATGGTGCAATGAGCAAGGGACTCACGTCTGAGCATACCCTCCAACACTGAGTGTGGATAAAATCGATTTGGGAAAAAGGGGGTGGTGATGGACAGTTTCTGAATGATGCAGAATATTCTTACCAAGTCAAGAGAACATGGTTTTAATCCATCACCGTTTTTTAGCTCACTGCACAATCCCAGCTCAGAACCTGGCTACATGCAAATTAGTCTGTACCTGTCCCAGTGCATGATGGGAACAGGGCAAACCAAACTACCAAGCCAATTCTTATACTGGGAAGGAAACAAGCTTCCGGGGACCGGTTTCTGGCATCACAGCCTTCATCGGCCCGGCTTGTCTGAATCCTGATGGTGCAATGAGCAAGGGACTCATGTCTGAGCATACCCTCCCACACTGAGTGTGGATAAAATCGATTTGGGAAAAAGGGGGTGGTGATGGACAGAGTTTCTGAATGATGCAGAATACTCTTACCAAGTCAAGAGATCATGGTTTTAATCCATCACCGTTTTTTAGCTCACTGCACCATCCCAGCTCTGAACATGGCTACATGCAAATTAGTCTGCACCTGTCCCAGTGCATGATGGGAACAGGGCAAACCAAACTACCAAGCCAATTCTTATACTCGGAAGGAAACAAGATTCCGGGGACCAGTTTCTGGCATCACAGCCTTCATCGGCCCAGCTTGCCTGAATCCTGATGGTGCAATGAGCAAGGGACTCACGTCTGAGCATACCCTCCCACACTGAGTGTGGATAAAATCGATTTGGGAAAAAGGGGGTGGTGATGGACAGAGTTTCTGAATGATGCAGAATACTCTTACCAAGTCAAGAGATCATGGTTTTAAGCCATCACCGTTTTTTAGCTCACTGCACCATCCCAGCTCAGAACCTGGCTACATGCAAATTAGTCTGTACCTGTCCCAGTGCATGATGGGAACTGGGCAAACCAAACTACCAAGCCAATTCTTATACTCGGAAGGAAACAAGCTTCCGGGGACCGGTTTCTGGCATCACAACCTTCATCGGCCCGGCTTGCCTGAATCCTGATGGTGCAATGAGCAAGGGACTCACGTCTGAGCATACCCTCCCACACTGAGTGTGGATAAAATCGATTTGGGAAAAAGGGGGTGGTGATGGACAGAGTTTCTGAATGATGCAGAATACTCTTACCAAGTCAAGAGATCATGGTTTTAATCCATCACCGTATTTTAGCTCACTGCACCATCCCAGCTCAGAACCTGGCTACATGCAAATTAGTCTGTACCTGTCCCAGTGCATGATGGGAACAGGGCAAACCAAACTACCAAGCCAATTCTTATACTGGGAAGGAAACAAGCTTCCGGGGACCGGTTTCTGGCATCACAGCCTTCATCGGCCCGGCTTGCCTGAATCCTGATGGTGCAATGAGCAAGGGACTCACGTCTGAGCATACCCTCCAACACTGAGTGTGGATAAAATCGATTTGGGAAAAAGGGGGTGGTGATGGACAGAGTTTCTGAATGATGCAGAATATTCTTACCAAGTCAAGAGATCATGGTTTTAATCCATCACTGATTTTTAGCTCACTGCACCATCACAGCTCAGAACCTGGCTACATGCAAATTAGTCTGTACCTGTCCCAGTGCATGATGGGAACAGGGCAAACCAAACTACCAAGCCAATTCTTATACTGGGAAGGAAACAAGCTTCCGGGGACCGGTTTCTGGCATCACAGCCTTCATCGGCCCGGCTTGCCTGAATCCTGATGGTGCAATGAGCAAGGGACTCACGTCTGAGCATACCCTCCCACACTGAGTGTGGATAAAATCGATTTGGGAAAAAGGGGGTGGTGATGGACAGAGTTTCTGAATGATGCAGAATATTCTTACAAGTCAAGAGATCATGGTTTTAATCCATCACTGTTTTTTAGCTCACTGCACCATCCCAGCTCAGAACCTGGCTACATGCAAATTAGTCTGTACCTGTCCCAGTGGATGATGGGAACAGGGCAAACCAAACTACCAAGCCAATTCTTATACTGGGAAGGAAACAAGCTTCCGGGGACCAGTTTCTGGCATCACAGCCTTCATCGGCCCGGCTTGTCTGAATCCTGATGGTGCAATGAGCAAGGGACTCACGTCTGAGCATACCCTCCCACACTGAGTGTGGATAAAATCGATTTGGGAAAAAGGGGGTGGTGATGGACAGAGTTTCTGAATGATGCAGAATACTCTTACCAAGTCAAGAGATCATGGTTTTAATCCATCACCGTTTTTTAGCTCACTGCACCATCCCAGCTCTGAACATGGCTACATGCAAATTAGTCTGCACCTGTCCCAGTGCATGATGGGAACAGGGCAAACCAAACTACCAAGCCAATTCTTATACTCGGAAGGAAACAAGATTCCGGGGACCAGTTTCTGGCATCACAGCCTTCATCGGCCCGGCTTGCCTGAATCTTGATGGTGCAATGAGCAAGGGACTCACGTCTGAGCATACCCTCCCACACTGAGTGTGGATAAAATCGATTTGGGAAAAAGGGGGTGGTGATGGACAGAGTTTCTGAATGATGCAGAATACTCTTACCAAGTCAAGAGATCATGGTTTTAATCCATCACCGTTTTTTAGCTCACTGCACCATCCCAGCTCAGAACCTGGCTACATGCAAATTAGTCTGTACCTGTCCCAGTGCATGATGGGAACAGGGCAAACCAAACTACCAAGCCAATTCTTATACCGGGAAGGAAACAAGCTTCCGGGGACCGGTTTCTGGCATCACAGCCTTCATCGGCCCGGCTTGCCTGAATCCTGATGGTGCAATGAGCAAGGGACTCACGTCTGAGCATACCCTCCCACACTGAGTGTGGATAAAATCGATTTGGGAAAAAGGGGGTGGTGATGGACAGAGTTTCTGAATGATGCAGAATACTCTTACCAAGTCAAGAGATCATGGTTTTAATCCATCACCGTTTTTTAGCTCACTGCACCATCCCAGCTCAGAACCTGGCTACATGCAAATTAGTCTGTACCTATCCCAGTGCATGATGGGAACAGGGCAAACCAAACTACCAAGCCAATTCTTATACTGGGAAGGAAACAAGCTTCCGGGGACCGGTTTCTGGCATCACAGCCTTCATCGGCCCGGCTTGCCTGAATCCTAATGGTGCAATGAGCAAGGGACTCACGTCTTAGCATACCCTCCCACACTGAGTGTGGATAAAATCGATTTGGCAAAAAGGGGGTGGTGATGGACAGAGTTTCTGAATGATGCAGAATGCTCTTATCAAGTCAAGAGATCATGGTTTTAATCCATCACCGTTTTTTGGCTGACTGCACCATCCCAGCTCAGAACCTGGCTACATGCAAATTAGTCTGTACCTGTCCCAGTGCATGATGGGAACAGGGCAAACCAAACTACCAAGCCAATTCTTATACTGGGAAGGAAACAAGCTTCCGGGAACCGGTTTCTGGCATCACAACCTTCATCGGCCCGGCTTGCCTGAATTCTGATGGTGCAATGAGCAAGGGACTCCCGTCTGAGCATACCCTCCCACACTGAGTGTGGATAAAATCGATTTGGGAAAAAGGGGGTGGTGATGGACAGAGTTTCTGAATGATGCAGAATACTCTTACCAAGTCAAGAGATCATGGTTTTAATCCATCACTGTTTTTTAGCTCACTGCACCATCCCATCTCAGAACCTGGCTACATGCAAATTAGTCTGTACCTGTCCCAGTGCATGATGGGAACAGGGCAAACCAAACTACCAAGCCAATTCTTATACTGGGAAGGAAACAAGCTTCCGGGGACCGGTTTCTGGCATCACAGCCTTCATCGGCCCGGCTTGCCTGAATCCTGATGGTGCAATGAGCAAGGGACTCACGTCTGAGCATACCCTCCCAAACTGAGTGTGGATAAAATCAATTTGGGAAAAAGGGGGTGGTGATGGACAGAGTTTCTGAATGATGCAGAATACTCTTACCAAGTCAAGAGATCATGGTTTTAATCCATCACCGTTTTTTAGCTCACTGCACCATCCCAGCTCAGAACCTGGCTACATGCAAATTTGTCTGTACCTGTCCCAGTGCATGATGGGAACAGGGCAAACCAAACTACCAAGCCAATTCTTATACTGGGAAGGAAACAAGCTTCCGGGAACCGGTTTCTGGCATCACAGCCTTCATCGGCCCGGCTTGCCTGAATTCTGATGGTGCAATGAGCAAGGGACTCCCGTCTGAGCATACCCTCCCACACTGAGTGTGGATAAAATCGATTTGGGAAAAAGGGGGTGGTGACGGACAGAGTTTCTGAATGATGCAGAATACTCTTACCAAGTCAAGAGATCATGGTTTTAATCCATCACTGTTTTTTAGCTCACTGCACCATCCCAGCTCAGAACCTGGCTACATGCAAATTAGTCTGTACCTGTCCCAGTGCATGATGGGAACAGGGCAAACCAAACTACCAAGCCAATTCTTATACTGGGAAGGAAACAAGCTTCCGGGGACCGGTTTCTGGCATCACAGCCTTCATCGGCCCGGCTTGCCTGAATCCTGATGGTGCAATGAGCAAGGGACTCACGTCTGAGCATACCCTCCCACACTGAGTGTGGATAAAATCGATTTGGGAAAAAGGGGGTGGTGATGGACAGAGTCTCTGAATGATGCAGAATACTCTTACCAAGTCAAGAGATCATGGTTTTAATCCATCACTGTTTTTTAGCTCACTGCACCATCCCAGCTCAGAACCTGGCTACATGCAAATTAGTCTGTACCTGTCCCAGTGGATGATGGGAACAGTGCAAACCAAACTACCAAGCCAATTCTTATACTGGGAAGGAAAAAAGCTTCCGGGGACCGGTTTCTGGCATCACAGCCTTCATCGGCCTGGCTTGCCTGAATCCTGATGGTGCATTGAGCAAGGGACTCACGTCTGAGCATACCCTCCCACACTGAGTGTGGATAAAATCGATTTGGGAAAAAGGGGGTGGTGATGGACAGAGTTTCTGAATGATGCAGAATACTCTTACCAAGTCAAGAGATCATGGTTTTAATCCATCACCGTTTTTTAGCTCACTGCACCATCCCAGCTCAGAACCTGGCTACATGCAAATTAGTCTGTACCTGTCCCAGTGCATGATGGGAACAGGGCAAACCAAACTACCAAGCCAATTCTTATACTGGGAAGGAAACAAGCTTCCGGGGACCGGTTTCTGGCATCACAGCCTTCATCGGCCCGGCTTGTCTGAATCCTGATGGTGCAATGAGCAAGGGACTCACGTCTGAGCATACCCTCCCACACTGAGTGTGGATAAAATCGATTTGTGAAAAAGGGGGTGGTGATGGACAGAGTTTCTGAATGATGCAGAATATTCTTACCAAGTCAAGAGATCATGGTTTTAATCCATCACCGTTTTTTAGCTCACTGCACCATCCCAGCTCAGAACCTGGCTACATGCAAATTAGTCTGTACCTGTCCCAGTGCATGATGGGAACAGGGCAAACCAAACTACCAAGCCAATTCTTATACTGGGAAGGAAACAAGCTTCCGGGGACCGGTTTCTGGCATCACAGCCTTCATCGGCCCGACTTGCCTGAATCCTGATGGTGCAATGAGCAAGGGACTCACGTCTGAGCATACCCTCCCACACTGAGTGTGGATAAAATCGATTTGGGAAAAAGGGGGTGGTGATGGACAGAGTTTCTGAATGATGCAGAATACTCTTACCAAGTCAAGAGATCATGGTTTTAATCCATCACCGTTTTTTAGCTCACTGCACCATCCCAGCTCAGAACCTGGCTACATGCAAATTAGTCTGTACCTGTCCCAGTGCATGATGGGAACAGGGCAAACCAAACTACCAAGCCCATTCTTATACTGGGAAGGAAACAAGCTTCCGGGGACCGGTTTCTGGCATCACAGCCTTCATCGGCCCGGCTTGCCTGAATCCTGATGGTGCAATGAGCAAGGGACTCACGTCTGAGCATACCCTCCCACACTGAGTGTGGATAAAATCGATTTGGGAAAAAGGGGGTGGTGATGGACAGAGTTTCTGAATGATGCAGAATACTCTTACCAAGTCAAGAGATCATGGTTTTAATCCATCACCGTTTTTTAGCTCACTGCACCATCCCAGCTCAGAACCTGGCTACATGCAAATTAGTCCGTACCTGTCCCAGTGCATGATGGGAACAGGGCAAACCAAACTACCAAGCCAATTCTTATACTGGGAAGGAAACAAGCTTCCGGGGACCGGTTTCTGGCATCACAGCCTTCATCGGCCCGGCTTGCCTGAATCCTGATGGTGCAATGAGCAAGGGACTCACGTCTGAGCATACCCACCCACACTGAGTGTGGATAAAATCGATTTGGGAAAAAGCGGGTGGTGATGGACAGAGTTTCTGAATGATGCAGAATACTCTTACCAAGTCAAGAGATCATGGTTTTAATCCATCACCGTTTTTTAGCTCACTGCACCATCCCAGCTCAGAACCTGGCTACATGCAAATTAGTCTGTACCTGTCCCAGTGCATGATGGGAACAGGGCAAACCAAACTACCAAGCCAATTCTTATACTGGGAAGGAAACAAGCTTCCGGGGACCGGTTTCTGGCATCACAGCCTTCATCGGCCCGGCTTGCCTGAATCCTGATGGTGCAATGAGCAAGGGACTCACGTCTGAGCATACCCTCCCACACTGAGTGTGGATAAAATCGATTTGGGAAAAAGGGGGTGGTGATGGACAGAGTTTCTGAATGATGCAGAATACTCTTACCAAGTCAAGAGATCATGGTTTTAATCCATCACCGTTTTTTAGCTCACTGCACCATCCCAGCTCAGAACCTGGCTACATGCAAATTAGTCTGTACCTGTCCCAGTGCATGATGGGAACAGGGCAAACCAAACTACCAAGCCAATTCTTATACTGGGAAGGAAACAAGCTTCCGGGGACCGGTTTCTGGCATCACAGCCTTCATCGGCCCGGCTTGCCTGAATCCTGATGGTGCAATGAGCAAGGGACTCACGTCTGAGCATACCCTCCAACACTGAGTGTGGATAAAATCGATTTGGGAAAAAGGGGGTGGTGATGGACAGTTTCTGAATGATGCAGAATATTCTTACCAAGTCAAGAGAACATGGTTTTAATCCATCACCGTTTTTTAGCTCACTGCACAATCCCAGCTCAGAACCTGGCTACATGCAAATTAGTCTGTACCTGTCCCAGTGCATGATGGGAACAGGGCAAACCAAACTACCAAGCCAATTCTTATACTGGGAAGGAAACAAGCTTCCGGGGACCGGTTTCTTGCATCACAGCCTTCATCGGCCCGGCTTGCCTGAATCCTGATGGTGCAATGAGCAAGGGACTCACGTCTGAGCATACCCTCCCACACTGAGTGTGGATAAAATCGATTTGGGAAAAAGGGGGTGGTGATGGACAGAGTTTCTGAATGATGCAGAATATTCTTACCAAGTCAAGAGATCATGGTTTTAATCCATCACTGTTTTTTAGCTCACTGCACCATCCCAGCTCAGAACCTGGCTACATGCAAATTAGTCTGTACCTGTCCCAGTGGATGATGGGAACAGGGCAAACCAAACTACCAAGCCAATTCTTATACTGGGAAGGAAACAAGCTTCCGGGGACCGGCTTCTGGCATCACAGCCTTCATCGGCCCGGCTTGTCTGAATCCTGATGGTGCAATGAGCAAGGGACTCATGTCTGAGCATACCCTCCCACACTGAGTGTGGATAAAATCGATTTGGGAAAAAGGGGGTGGTGATGGACAGAGTTTCTGAATGATGCAGAATACTCTTACCAAGTCAAGAGATCATGGTTTTAATCCATCACCGTTTTTTAGCTCACTGCACCATCCCAGCTCTGAACATGGCTACATGCAAATTAGTCTGCACCTGTCCCAGTGCATGATGGGAACAGGGCAAACCAAACTACCAAGCCAATTCTTATACTCGGAAGGAAACAAGATTCCGGGGACCAGTTTCTGGCATCACAGCCTTCATCGGCCCAGCTTGCCTGAATCCTGATGGTGCAATGAGCAAGGGACTCACGTCTGAGCATACCCTCCCACACTGAGTGTGGATAAAATCGATTTGGGAAAAAGGGGGTGGTGATGGACAGAGTTTCTGAATGATGCAGAATACTCTTACCAAGTCAAGAGATCATGGTTTTAAGCCATCACCGTTTTTTAGCTCACTGCACCATCCCAGCTCAGAACCTGGCTACATGCAAATTAGTCTGTACCTGTCCCAGTGCATGATGGGAACTGGGCAAACCAAACTACCAAGCCAATTCTTATACTCGGAAGGAAACAAGCTTCCGGGGACCGGTTTCTGGCATCACAACCTTCATCGGCCCGGCTTGCCTGAATCCTGATGGTGCAATGAGCAAGGGACTCACGTCTGAGCATACCCTCCCACACTGAGTGTGGATAAAATCGATTTGGGAAAAAGGGGGGGGTGATGGACAGAGTTTCTGAATGATGCAGAATACTCTTACCAAGTCAAGAGATCATGGTTTTAATCCATCACCATTTTTTAGCTCACTGCACCATCCCAGCTCAGAACCTGGCTACATGCAAATTAGTCTGTACCTGTCCCAGTGCATGATGGGAACAGGGCAAACCAAACTACCAAGCCAATTCTTATACTGGAAAGGAAACAAGCTTCCGGGGACCGGTTTCTGGCATCACAGCCTTCATCGGCCCGGCTTGCCTGAATCCTGATGGTGCAATGAGCAAGGGACTCACGTCTGAGCATAACCTCCCACACTGAGTGTGGATAAAATCGATTTGGGAAAAAGGGGGTGGTGATGGACAGAGTTTCTGAATGATGCAGAATATTCTTACCAAGTCAAGAGATCATGGTTTTAATCCATCACCGTTTTTTAGCTCACTGCACCATCCCAGCTCAGAACCTGGCTACATGCAAATTAGTCTGTACCTGTCCCAGTGCATGATGGGAACAGGGCAAACCAAACTACCAAGCCAATTCTTATACTGGGAAGGAAACAAGCTTCCGGGGACCGGTTTCTGGCATCACAGCCTTCATCGGCCCGGCTTGCCTGAGTCCTGATGGTGCAATGAGCAAGGGACTCACGTCTGAGCATACCCTCCCACACTGAGTGTGGATTAAATCGATTTGGGAAAAAGGGGGTGGTGATGGACAGAGTTTCTGAATGATGCAGAATACTCTTAACAAGTCAAGAGATCATGGTTTTAATCCATCACCGTTTTTTAGCTCACTGCACCATCCCAGCTCAGAGCCTGGCTACATGCAAATTAGTCTGTACCTGTCCCAGTGCATGATGGGAACAGGGTAAACCAAACTACCAAGCCAATTCTTATACTGGGAAGGAAACAAGCTTCCGGGGACCGGTTTCTGGCATCATAGCCTTCATCGGCCCGGCTTGCCTGAATCCTGATGGTGCAATGAGCAAGGGACTCACGTCTGAGCATACCCTCCCACACTGAGTGTGGATAAAATTGATTTGGGAAAAAGGGGGTGGTGATGGACAGAGTTTCTGAATGATGCAGAATACTCTTACCAAGTCAAGAGATCATGGTTTTAATCCATCACCGTTTTTTAGCTCACTGCACCATCCCAGCTCAGAACCTGGCTACATGCAAATTAGTCTGTACCTGTCCCAGTGCATGATGGGAACAGGGCAAACCAAACTACCAAGCCAATTCTTATACTGGGAAGGAAACAAGCTTCCGGGGACCGGTTTCTGGCGTCACAGCCCTCATTGGCCCGGCTTGCCTGAATCCTGATGGTGCAATGAGCAAGGGACTCACGTCTGAGCATACCCTCCCACACTGAGTGTGGATAAAATCGATTTGGGAAAAAGGGGGTGGTGATGGACAGAGTTTCTGAATGATGCAGAATACTTTTACCAAGTCAAGAGATCATGGTTTTAATCCATCACCGTTTTTTAGCTCACTGCACCATCCCAGCTCAGAACCTGGCTACATGCAAATTAGTCTGTACCTGTCCCAGTGCATGATGGGAACAGGGCAAACCAAACTACCAAGCCAATTCTTATACTGGGAAGGAAACAAGCTTCCGGGGACCGGTTTCTGGCATCACAGCCTTCATCGGCCCGGCTTGCCTGAATCCTGATGGTGCAATGAGCAATGGACTCACGTCTGAGCATACCCTCCCACACTGAGTGTGGATAAAATCGATTTGGGAAAAAGGGGGTGGTGATGGACAGAGTTTCTGAATGATGCAGAATACTCTTACCAAGTCAAGAGATCATGGTTTTAATCCATCACCGTTTTTTAGCTCACTGCACCGTCCGAGCTCAGAACCTGGCTACATGCAAATTAGTCTGTACCTGTCCGAGTGTATGATGGGAACAGGGCAAACCAAACTACCAAGCCAATTCTTATACTGGGAAGGAAACAAGCTTCCGGGGACTGGTTTCTGGCATCACAGCCTTCATCGGCCCGGCTTGCCTGAATCCTGATGGTGCAATGAGCAAGGGACTCATGTCTGAGCATACCCTCCAACACTGAGTGTGGATAAAATCGATTTGGGAAAAAGGGGGTGGTGATGGACAGAGTTTCTGAATGATGCAGAATACTCTTACCAAGTCAAGAGATCATGGTTTTAATCCATCACCGTTTTTTAGCTCACTGCACCATCCCAGCTCAGAACCTGGCTACATGCAAATTAGTCTGTACCTGTCCCAGTGCATGATGGGAACAGGGCAAACCAAACTACCAAGCCAATTCTTATACTGGGAAGGAAACAAGCTTCCGGGGACCGGTTTCTGGCATCACAGCCTTCATCGGCCCGGCTTGCCTGAATCCTGATGGTGCAATGAGCAAGGGACTCACGTCTGAGCATACCCTCCCACACTGAGTGTGGATAAAATCGATTTGGGAAAAAGCGGGTGGTGATGGACAGAGTTTCTGAATGATGCAGAATACTCTTACCAAGTCAAGAGATCATGGTTTTAATCCATCACCGTTTTTTAGCTCACTGCACCATCCCAGCTCAGAACCTGGCTACATGCAAATTAGTCTGTACCTGTCCCAGTGCATGATGGGAACAGGGCAAACCAAACTACCAAGCCAATTCTTATACTGGGAAGGAAACAAGCTTCCGGGGACCGGTTTCTGGCATCACAGCCTTCATCGGCCCGGCTTGCCTGAATCCTGATGGTGCAATGAGCAAGGGACTCACGTCTGAGCATACCCTCCCACACTGAGTGTGGATAAAATCGATTTGGGAAAAAGGGGGTGGTGATGGACAGAGTTTCTGAATGATGCAGAATACTCTTACCAAGTCAAGAGATCATGGTTTTAATCCATCACCGTTTTTTAGCTCACTGCACCATCCCAGCTCAGAACCTGGCTACATGCAAATTAGTCTGTACCTGTCCCAGTGCATGATGGGAACAGGGCAAACCAAACTACCAAGCCAATTCTTATACTGGGAAGGAAACAAGCTTCCGGGGACTGGTTTCTGGCATCACAGCCTTCATCGGCCCGGCTTGCCTGAATCCTGATGGTGCAATGAGCAAGGGACTCACGTCTGAGCATACCCTCCAACACTGAGTGTGGATAAAATCGATTTGGGAAAAAGGGGGTGGTGATGGACAGAGTTTCTGAATGATGCAGAATATTCTTACCAAGTCAAGAGATCATGGTTTTAATCCATCACCGTTTTTTAGCTCACTGCACCATCCCAGCTCAGAACCTGGCTACATGCAAATTAGTCTGTACCTGTCCCAGTGCATGATGGGAACAGGGCAAACCAAACTACCAAGCCAATTCTTATACTGGGAAGGAAACAAGCTTCCGGGGACTGGTTTCTGGCATCACAGCCTTCATCGGCCCGGCTTGCCTGAATCCTGATGGTGCAATGAGCAAGGGACTCATGTCTGAGCATACCCTCCCACACTGAGTGTGGATAAAATCGATTTGGGAAAAAGGGGGTGGTGATGGACAGAGTTTCTGAATGATGCAGAATATTCTTACCAAGTCAAGAGATCATGGTTTTAATCCATCACTGTTTTTTAGATCACTGCACCATCCCAGCTCAGAACCTGGCTACATGCAAATTAGTCTGTACCTGTCCCAGTGGATGATGGGAACAGGGCAAACCAAACTACCAAGCCAATTCTTATACTGGGAAGGAAACAAGCTTCCGGGGACCGGTTTCTGGCATCACAGCCTTCATCGGCCCGGCTTGTCTGAATCCTGATGGTGCAATGAGCAAGGGACTCACGTCTGAGCATACCCTCCCACACTGAGTGTGGATAAAATCGATTTGGGAAAAAGGGGGTGGTGATGGACAGAGTTTCTGAATGATGCAGAATACTCTTACCAAGTCAAGAGATCATGGTTTTAATCCATCACCGTTTTTTAGCTCACTGCACCATCCCAGCTCTGAACATGGCTACATGCAAATTAGTCTGTACCTGTCCCAGTGCATGATGGGAACAGGGCAAACCAAACTACCAAGCCAATTCTTATACTGGGAAAGAAACAAGCTTCCGGGGACCGGTTTCTGGCATCACAGCCTTCATCGGCCCGGCTTGCCTGAATCCTGATGGTGCAATGAGCAAGGGACTCACGTCTGAGCATACCCTCCCACACTGAGTGTGGATAAAATCGATTTGGGAAAAAGGGGGTGGTGATGGACAGAGTTTCTGAATGATGCAGAATACTCTTACCAAGTCAAGAGGTCATGGTTTTAATCCATCACCGTTTTTTAGCTCACTGCACCATCCCAGCTCAGAACCTGGCTACATGCAAATTAGTCTGTACCTGTCCCAGTGCATGATGGGAACAGGGCAAACCAAACTACCAAGCCAATTCTTATACTGGGAAGGAAACAAGCTTCCGGGGACTGGTTTCTGGCATCACAGCCTTCATCAGCCCGGCTTGCCTGAATCCTGATGGTGCAATGAGCAAGGGACTCATGTCTGAGCATACCCTCCCACACTGAGTGTGGATAAAATCGATTTGGGAAAAAGGGGGTGGTGATGGACAGAGTTTCTGAATGATGCAGAATACTCTTACCAAGTCAAGAGATCATGGTTTTAATCCATCACCGTTTTTTAGCTCACTGCACCATCCCAGCTCAGAACCTGGCTACATGCAAGTTAGTCTGTACCTGTCCCAGTGCATGACGGGAACAGGGCAAACCAAACTACCAAGCCAATTCTTATACTGGGAAGGAAACAAGCTTCCGGGGACCGGTTTCTGTCATCACAGCCTTCATCGGCCCGGCTTGCCTGAATCCTGATGGTGCAATGAGCAAGGGACTCACGTCTGAGCATACCCTCCCACACTGAGTGTGGATAAAATCAATTTGGGAAAAAGGGGGTGGTGATGGACAGAGTTTCTGAATGATGCAGAATACTCTTACCAAGTCAAGAGATCATGGTTTTAATCCATCACCGTTTTTTAGCTCACTGCACCATCCCAGCTCAGAACCTGGCTACATGCAAATTAGTCTGTACCTGTCCCAGTGCATGATGGAAACAGAGCAAACCAAACTACCAAGCCAATTCTTATACTGGGAAGGAAACAAGCTTCCGGGGACCGGTTTCTGACATCACAGCCTTCATCGGCCCGGCTTGCCTGAATCCTGATGGTGCAATGAGCAAGGGACTCACGTCTGAGCATACCCTCCCACACTGAGTGTGGATAAAATCGATTTGGGAAAAAGGGGGTGGTGATGGACAGAGTTTCTGAATGATGCAGAATACTCTTACCAAGTCAAGAGATCATGGTTTTAATCCATCACCGTTTTTTAGCTCACTGCACCATCCCAGCTCAGAACCTGGCTACATGCAAATTAGTCTGTACTTGTCCCAGTGCATGATGGGAACAGGGCAAACCAAACTACCAAGCCAATTCTTATACTGGGAAGGAAACAAGCTTCCGGGGACCGGTTTCTGGCATCACAGCCTTCATCGGCCCGGCTTGCCTGAATCCTGATGGTGCAATGAGCAAGGGACTCTCGTCTGAGCATACCCTCCCACACTGAGTGTGGATAAAATCGATTTGGGAAAAAGGGGGTGGTGATGGACAGAGTTTCTGAATGATGCAGAATACTCTTACCAAGTCAAGAGATCATGGTTTTAATCCATCACCGTTTTTTAGCTCACTGCACCATCCCAGCTCAGAACCTGGCTACATGCAAATTAGTCTGTACCTGTCCCAGTGCATGATGGCAACAGGGCAAACCAAACTACTAAGCCAATTCTTATACTGGGAAGGAAACAAGCTTCCGGGGACAGGTTTCTGGCATCACAGCCTTCATCAGCCCGGCTTGCCTGAATCCTGATGGTGCAATGAGGAAGGGACTCACGTCTGAGCATACCCTCCCACACTGAGTGTGGATAAAATCGATTTGGGAAAAAGGGGGTGGTGATGGACAGAGTTTCTGAATGATGCAGAATACTCTTACCAAGTCAAGAGATCATGGTTTTAATCCATCACCGTTTTTTAGCTCACTGCACCATCCCAGCTCAGAACCTGGCTACATGCAAATTAGTCTGTACCTGTCCCAGTGCATGATGGGAACAGGGCAAACCAAACTACCAAGCCAATTCTTATACTGGGAAGGAAACAAGCTTCCGGGGACCGGTTTCTGGCATCACAGCCTTCATCGGCCCGGCTTGCCTGAATCCTGATGGTGCAATGAGCAAGGGACTCACGTCTTAGCATACCCTCCCACACTGAGTGTGGATAAAATCGATTTGGGAAAAAGGGGGTGGTGATGGACAGAGTTTCTGAATGATGCAGAATGCTCTTATCAAGTCAAGAGATCATGGTTTTAATCCATCACCGTTTTTTAGCTCACTGCACCATCCCAGCTCAGAACCTGGCTACATGCAAATTAGTCTGTACCTGTCCCAGTGCATGATGGGAACAGGGCAAACCAAACTACCAAGCCAATTCTTATACTGGGAAGGAAACAAGCTTCCGGGAACCGGTTTCTGGCATCAGAGCCTTCATCGGCCCGGCTTGCCTGAATTCTGATGGTGCAATGAGCAAGGGACTCCCGTCTGAGCATACCCTCCCACACTGAGTGTGGATAAAATCGATTTGGGAAAAAGGGGGTGGTGATGGACAGAGTTTCTGAATGATGCAGAATACTCTTACCAAGTCAAGAGATCATGGTTTTAATCCATCACTGTTTTTTAGCTCACTGCACCATCCCAGCTCAGAACCTGGCTACATGCAAATTAGTCTGTACCTGTCCCAGTGCATGATGGGAACAGGGCAAACCAAACTACCAAGCCAATTCTTATACTGGGAAGGAAACAAGCTTCCGGGGACCGGTTTCTGGCATCACAGCCTTCATCGGCCCGGCTTGCCTGAATCCTGATGGTGCAATGAGCAAGAGACTCACGTCTGAGCATACCCTCCCACACTGAGTGTGGATAAAATCGATTTGGGAAAAAGGGGGTGGTGATGGACAGAGTTTCTGAATGATGCAGAATACTCTTACCAAGTCAAGAGATCATGGTTTTAATCCATCACTGTTTTTTAGCTCACTGCACCATCCCAGCTCAGAACCTGGCTACATGCAAATTAGTCTGTACCTGTCCCAGTGCATGATGGGAACAGGGCAAACCAAACTACCAAGCCAATTCTTATACCGGGAAGGAAACAAGCTTCCGGGGACCGGTTTCTGGCATCACAGCCTTCATCGGCCCGGCTTGCCTGAATCCTGATGGTGCAATGAGCAAGGGACTCACGTCTGAGCATACCCTCCCACACTGAGTGTGGATAAAATCGATTTGGGAAAAAGGGGGTGGTGATGGACAGAGTTTCTGAATGATGCAGAATACTCTTACCAAGTCAAGAGATCATGGTTTTAATCCATCACCGTTTTTTAGCTCACTGCACCATCCCAGCTCAGAACCTGGCTACATGCAAATTAGTCTGTACCTGTCCCAGTGCATGATGGGAACAGGGCAAACCAAACTACTAAGCCAATTCTTATACTGGGAAGGAAACAAGCTTCCGGGGACAGGTTTCTGGCATCACAGCCTTCATCAGCCCGGCTTGCCTGAATCCTGATGGTGCAATGAGCAAGGGACTCACGTCTGAGCATACCCTCCCACACTGAGTGTGGATAAAATCGATTTGGGAAAAAGGGGGTGGTGATGGACAGAGTTTCTGAATGATGCAGAATACTCTTACCAAGTCAAGAGATCATGGTTTTAATCCATCACCGTTTTTTAGCTCACTGCACCATCCCAGCTCAGAACCTGGCTACATGCAAATTAGTCTGTACCTATCCCAGTGCATGATGGGAACAGGGCAAACCAAACTACCAAGCCAATTCTTATACTGGGAAGGAAACAAGCTTCCGGGGACCGGTTTCTGGCATCACAGCCTTCATCGGCCCGGCTTGCCTGAATCCTGATGGTGCAATGAGCAAGGGACTCACGTCTTAGCATACCCTCCCACACTGAGTGTGGATAAAATCGATTTGGGAAAAAGGGGGTGGTGATGGACAGAGTTTCTGAATGATGAAGAATGCTCTTATCAAGTCAAGAGATCATGGTTTTAATCCATCACCGTTTTTTAGCTCACTGCACCATCCCAGCTCAGAACCTGGCTACATGCAAATTAGTCTGTACCTGTCCCAGTGCATGATGGGAACAGGGCAAACCAAACTACCAAGCCAATTCTTATACTGGGAAGGAAACAAGCTTCCGGGGACCGGTTTCTGGCATCACAGCCTTCATCGGCCCGGCTTGTCTGAATCCTGATGGTGCAATGAGCAAGGGAGTCACGTCTGAGCATACCCTCCCACACTGAGTGTGGATAAAATCGATTTGGGAAAAAGGGGGTGGTGATGGACAGAGTTTCTGAATGATGCAGAATACTCTTACCAAGTCAAGAGATCATGGTTTTAATCCATCACCGTTTTTTAGCTCACTGCACCATCCCAGCTCTGAACATGGCTACATGCAAATTAGTCTGCACCTGTCCCAGTGCATGATGGGAACAGGGCAAACCAAACTACCAAGCCAATTCTTATACTCGGAAGGAAACAAGATTCCGGGGACCAGTTTCTGGCATTACAGCCTTCATCGGCCCGGCTTGCCTGAATCCTGATGGTGCAATGAGCAAGGGACTCACGTCTGAGCATACCCTCCCACACTGAGTGTGGATAAAATCGATTTGGGAAAAAGGGGGTGGTGATGGACAGAGTTTCTGAATGATGCAGAATACTCTTACCAAGTCAAGAGATCATGGTTTTAATCCATCACCGTTTTTTAGCTCACTGCACCATCCCAGCTCAGAACCTGGCTACATGCAAATTAGTCTGTACCTGTCCCAGTGCATGATGGGAACAGGGCAAACCAAACTACCAAGCCAATTCTTATACCGGGAAGGAAACAAGCTTCCGGGGACCGGTTTCTGGCATCACAGCCTTCATCGGCCCGGCTTGCCTGAATCCTGATGGTGCAATGAGCAAGGGACTCACGTCTGAGCATACCCTCCCACACTGAGTGTGGATAAAATCGATTTGGGAAAAAGGGGGTGGTGATGGACAGAGTTTCTGAATGATGCAGAATACTCTTACCAAGTCAAGAGATCATGGTTTTAATCCATCACCGTTTTTTAGCTCACTGCACCATCCCAGCTCAGAACCTGGCTACATGCAAATTAGTCTGTACCTGTCCCAGTGCATGATGGGAACAGGGCAAACCAAACTACTAAGCCAATTCTTATACTGGGAAGGAAACAAGCTTCCGGGGACAGGTTTCTGGCATCACAGCCTTCATCAGCCCGGCTTGCCTGAATCCTGATGGTGCAATGAGCAAGGGACTCACGTCTGAGCATACCCTCCCACACTGAGTGTGGATAAAATCGATTTGGGAAAAAGGGGGTGGTGATGGACAGAGTTTCTGAATGATGCAGAATGCTCTTATCAAGTCAAGAGATCATGGTTTTAATCCATCACCGTTTTTTAGCTCACTGCACCATCCCAGCTCAGAACCTGGCTACATGCAAATTAGTCTGTACCTGTCCCAGTGCATGATGGGAACAGGGCAAACCAAACTACCAAGCCAATTCTTATAATGGGAAGGAAACAAGCTTTCGGGAACCGGTTTCTGGCATCACAGCCTTCATCGGCCCGGCTTGCCTGAATTCTGATGGTGCAATGAGCAAGGGACTCCCGTCTGAGCATACCCTCCCACACTGAGTGTGGATAAAATCGATTTGGGAAAAAGGGGGTGGTGATGGACAGAGTTTCTGAATGATGCAGAATACTCTTACCAAGTCAAGAGATCATGGTTTTAATCCATCACTGTTTTTTAGCTCACTGCACCATCCCAGCTCAGAACCTGGCTACATGCAAATTAGTCTGTACCTGTCCCAGTGCATGATGGGAACAGGGCAAACCAAACTACCAAGCCAATTCTTATACTGGGAAGGAAACAAGCTTCCGGGGACCGGTTTCTGGCATCACAGCCTTCATCGGCCCGGCTTGCCTGAATCCTGATGGTGCAATGAGCAAGGGACTCACGTCTGAGCATACCCTCCCACACTGAGTGTGGATAAAATCGATTTGGGAAAAAGGGGGTGGTGATGGACAGAGTTTCTGAATGATGCAGAATACTCTTACCAAGTCAAGAGATCATGGTTTTAATCCATCACCGTTTTTTAGCTCACTGCACCATCCCAGCTCAGAACCTGGCTACATGCAAATTAGTCTGTACCTGTCCCAGTGCATGATGGGAACAGGGCAAACCAAACTACCAAGCCAATTCTTATACTGGGAAGGAAACAAGCTTCCGGGAAACGGTTTCTGGCATCACAGCCTTCATCGGCCCGGCTTGCCTGAATTCTGATGGTGCAATGAGCAAGGGACTCCCGTCTGAGCATACCCTCCCACACTGAGTGTGGATAAAATCGATTTGGGAAAAGGGGGTGGTGATGGACAGAGTTTCTGAATGATGCAGAATACTCTTACCAAGTCAAGAGATCATGGTTTTAATCCATCACTGTTTTTTAGCTCACTGCACCATCCCAGCTCAGAACCTGGCTACATGCAAATTAGTCTGTACCTGTCCCAGTGCATGATGGGAACAGGGCAAACCAAACTACCAAGCCAATTCTTATACTGGGAAGGAAAAAAGCTTCCGGGGACCGGTTTCTGGCATCACAGCCTTCATCGGCCTGGCTTGCCTGAATCCTGATGGTGCAATGAGCAAGGGACTCACGTCTGAGCATACCCTCCCACACTGAGTGTGGATAAAATCGATTTGGGAAAAAGGGGGTGGTGATGGACAGAGTTTCTGAATGATGCAGAATACTCTTACCAAGTCAAGAGATCATGGTTTTAATCCATCACCGTTTTTTAGCTCACTGCACCATCCCAGCTCAGAACCTGGCTACATGCAAATTAGTCTGTACCAGTCCCAGTGCATGATGGGAACAGGGCAAATCAAACTACCAAGCCAATTCTTATACTGGGAAGGAAACAAGCTTCCGGGGACCGGTTTCTGGCATCACAGCCTTCATCGGCCCGGCTTGCCTGAATCCTGATGGTGCAATGAGCAAGGGACTCACGTCTGAGCACACCCTCCCACACTGAGTGTGGATAAAATCGATTTGGGAAAAAGGGGGTGGTGATGGACAGAGTTTCTGAATGATGCAGAATATTCTTACCAAGTCAAGAGATCATGGTTTTAATCCATCACCGTTTTTTAGCTCACTGCACCATCACAGCTCAGAACCTGGCTACATGCAAATTAGTCTGTACCTGTCCCAGTGCATGATGGGAACAGGGCAAACAAAACTACCAAGCCAATTCTTATACTGGGAAGGAAACAAGCTTCCGGGGACCGGTTTCTGGCATCACAGCCTTCATCGGCCCGACTTGCCTGAATCCTGATGGTGCAATGAGCAAGGGACTCACGTCTGAGCATACCCTCCCACACTGAGTGTGGATAAAATCGATTTGGGAAAAAGCGGGTGGTGATGGACAGAGTTTCTGAATGATGCAGAATACTCTTACCAAGTCAAGAGATCATGGTTTTAATCCATCACCGTTTTTTAGCTCACTGCACCATCCCAGCTCAGAACCTGGCTACATGCAAATTAGTCTGTACCTGTCCCAGTGCATGATGGGAACAGGGCAAACCAAACTACCAAGCCAATTCTTATACTGGGAAGGAAACAAGCTTCCGGGGACCGGTTTCTGGCATCACAACCTTCATCGGCCCGGCTTGCCTGAATCCTGATGGTGCAATGAGCAAGGGACTCACGTCTGAGCATACCCTCCCACACTGAGTGTGGATAAAATCGATTTGGGAAAAAGGGGGTGGTGATGGACAGAGTTTCTGAATGATGCAGAATACTCTTACCAAGTCAAGAGATCATGGTTTTAATCCATCACCGTTTTTTAGCTCACTGCACCATCCCAGCTCAGAACCTGGCTACATGCAAATTAGTCTGTACCTGTCCCAGTGCATGATGGGAACGGGGCAACCCAAACTACCAAGCCAATTCTTATACTGGGAAGGAAACAAGCTTCCGGGGACCGGTTTCTGGCATCACAGCCTTCATCGGCCCGGCTTGCCTGAGTCCTGATGGTGCAATGAGCAAGGGACTCACGTCTGAGCATACCCTCCAACACTGAGTGTGGATAAAATCAATTTGGGAAAAAGGGGGTGGTGATGGACAGAGTTTCTGAATGATGCAGAATACTCTTACCAAGTCAAGAGATCATGGTTTTAATCCATCACCGTTTTTTAGCTCACTGCACCATCCCAGCTCAGAGCCTGGCTACATGCAAATTAGTCTCTACCTGTCCCAGTGCATGATGGGAACAGGGTAAACCAAACTACCAAGCCAATTCTTATACTGGGAAGGAAACAGGCTTCCGGGGACCGGTTTCTGGCATCACAGCCTTCATCGGCCCGGCTTGCCTGAATCCTGATGGTGCAATGAGCAAGGGACTCACGTCTGAGCATACCCTCCCACACTGAGTGTGGATAAAATTGATTTGGGAAAAAGGGGGTGGTGATGGACAGAGTTTCTGAATGATGCAGAATACTCTTACCAAGTCAAGAGATCATGGTTTTAATCCATCACCGTTTTTTAGCTCACTGCACCATCCCAGCTCAGAACCTGGCTACATGCAAATTAGTCTGTACCTGTCCCAGTGCATGATGGGAACAGGGCAAACCAAACTACCAAGCCAATTCTTATACTGGGAAGGAAACAAGCTTCCGGGGACCGGTTTCTGGCGTCACAGCCCTCATTGGCCCGGCATGCCTGAATCCTGATGGTGCAATGAGCAAGGGACTCACGTCTGAGCATACCCTCCCACACTGAGTGTGGATAAAATCGATTTGGGAAAAAGGGGGTGGTGATGGACAGAGTTTCTGAATGATGCAGAATACTTTTACCAAGTCAAGAGATCATGGTTTTAATCCATCACCGTTTTTTAGCTCACTGCACCATCCCAGCTCAGAACCTGGCTACATGCAAATTAGTCTGTACCTGTCCCAGTGCATGATGGGAACAGGGCAAACCAAACTACCAAGCCAATTCTTATACTGGGAAGGAAACAAGCTTCCGGGGACCGGTTTCTGGCATCACAGCCTTCATCGGCCCGGCTTGCCTGAATCCTGATGGTGCAATGAGCAAGGGACTCACGTCTGAGCATACCCTCCCACACTGAGTGTGGATAAAATCGATTTGGGAAAAAGGGGGTGGTGATGGACAGAGTTTCTGAATGATGCAGAATACTCTTACCAAGTCAAGAGATCATGGTTTTAATCCATCACCGTTTTTTAGCTCACTGCACCGTCCGAGCTCAGAACCTGGCTACATGCAAATTAGTCTGTACCTGTCCGAGTGTATGATGGGAACAGGGCAAACCAAACTACCAAGCCAATTCTTATACTGGGAAGGAAACAAGCTTCCGGGGACTGGTTTCTGGCATCACAGCCTTCATCGGCCCGGCTTGCCTGAATCCTGATGGTGCAATGAGCAAGGGACTCATGTCTGAGCATACCCTCCCACACTGAGTGTGGATAAAATCGATTTGGGAAAAAGGGGGTGGTGATGGACAGAGTTTCTGAATGATGCAGAATACTCTTACCAAGTCAAGAGATGATGGTTTTAATCCATCACCGTTTTTTAGCTCACTGCACCATCCCAGCTCAGAACCTGGCTACATGCAAATTAGTCTGTACCTGTCCCAGTGCATGATGGGAACAGGGCACACCAAACTACCAAGCCAATTCTTATACTGGGAAGGAAACAAGCTTCCGGGGACCGGTTTCTGGCATCACAGCCTTCATCGGCCCGGCTTGCCTGAATCCTGATGGTGCAATGAGCAAGGGACTCGCGTCTGAGCATACCCTCCCACACTGAGTGTGGATAAAATCGATTTGGGAAAAAGCGGGTGGTGATGGACAGAGTTTCTGAATGATGCAGAATACTCTTACCAAGTCAAGAGATCATGGTTTTAATCCATCACCGTTTTTTAGCTCACTGCACCATCCCAGCTCAGAACCTGGCTACATGCAAATTAGTCTGTACCTGTCCCAGTGCATGATGGGAACAGGGCAAACCAAACTACCAAGCCAATTCTTATACTGGGAAGGAAACAAGCTTCCGGGGACCGGTTTCTGGCATCACAGCCTTCATCGGCCCGGCTTGCCTGAATCCTGATGGTGCAATGAGCAAGGGACTCACGTCTGAGCATACCCTCCCACACTGAGTGTGGATAAAATCGATTTGGGAAAAAGGGGGTGGTGATGGACAGAGTTTCTGAATGATGCAGAATACTCTTACCAAGTCAAGAGATCATGGTTTTAATCCATCACCGTTTTTTAGCTCACTGCACCATCCCAGCTCAGAACCTGGCTACATGCAAATTAGTCTGTACCTGTCCCAGTGCATGATGGGAACAGGGCAAACCAAACTACCAAGCCAATTCTTATACTGGGAAGGAAACTAGCTTCCGGGGACTGGTTTCTGGCATCACAGCCTTCATCGGCCCGGCTTGCCTGAATCCTGATGGTGCAATGAGCAAGGGACTCACGTCTGAGCATACCCTCCAACACTGAGTGTGGATAAAATCGATTTGGGAAAAAGGGGGTGGTGATGGACAGAGTTTCTGAATGATGCAGAATATTCTTACCAAGTCAAGAGATCATGGTTTTAATCCATCACCGTTTTTTAGCTCACTGCACCATCCCAGCTCAGAACCTGGCTACATGCAAATTAGTCTGTACCTGTCCCAGTGCATGATGGGAACAGGGCAAACCAAACTACCAAGCCAATTCTTATACTGGGAAGGAAACAAGCTTCCGGGGACCGGTTTCTGGCATCACAGCCTTCATCGGCCCGGCTTGCCTGAATCCTGATGGTGCAATGAGCAAGGGACTCACGTCTGAGCATACCCTCCCACACTGAGTGTGGATAAAATCGATTTGGGAAAAAGGGGGTGGTGATGGACAGAGTTTCTGAATGATGCAGAATATTCTTACCAAGTCAAGAGATCATGGTTTTAATCCATCACTGTTTTTTAGCTCACTGCACCATCCCAGCTCAGAACCTGGCTACATGCAAATTAGTCTGTACCTGTCCCAGTGGATGATGGGAACAGGGCAAACCAAACAACCAAGCCAATTCTTATACTGGGAAGGAAACAAGCTTCCGGGGACCGGTTTCTGGCATCACAGCCTTCATCGGCCCGGCTTGTCTGAATCCTGATGGTGCAATGAGCAAGGGACTCACGTCTGAGCATACCCTCCCACACTGAGTGTGGATAAAATCGATTTGGGAAAAAGGGGGTGGTGATGGACAGAGTTTCTGAATGATGCAGAATACTCTTACCAAGTCAAGAGATCATGGTTTTAATCCATCACCGTTTTTTAGCTCACTGCACCATCCCAGCTCTGAACATGGCTACATGCAAATTAGTCTGCACCTGTCCCAGTGCATGATGGGAACAGGGCAAACCAAACTACCAAGCCAATTCTTATACTCGGAAGGAAACAAGATTCCGGGGACCAGTTTCTGGCATCACAGCCTTCATCGGCCCGGCTTGCCTGAATCCTGATGGTGCAATGAGCAAGGGACTCACGTCTGAGCATACCCTCCCACACTGAGTGTGGATAAAATCGATTTGGGAAAAAGGGGGTGGTGATGGACAGAGTTTCTGAATGATGCAGAATACTCTTACCAAGTCAAGAGATCATGGTTTTAATCCATCACCGTTTTTTAGCTCACTGCACCATCCCAGCTCAGAACCTGGCTACATGCAAATTAGTCTGTACCTGTCCCAGTGCATGATGGGAACTAGGCAAACCAAACTACCAAGCCAATTCTTATACTCGGAAGGAAACAAGCTTCCGGGGACCGGTTTCTGGCATCACAACCTTCATCGGCCCGGCTTGCCTGAATCCTGATGGTGCAATGAGCAAGGGACTCACGTCTGAGCATACCCTCCCACACTGAGTGTGGATAAAATCGATTTGGGAAAAAGGGGGTGGTGATGGACAGAGTTTCTGAATGATGCAGAATACTCTTACCAAGTCAAGAGATCATGGTTTTAATCCATCACCATTTTTTAGCTCACTGCACCATCCCAGCTCAGAACCTGGCTACATGCAAATTAGTCTGTACCTGTCCCAGTGCATGATGGGAACAGGGCAAACCAAACTACCAAGCCAATTCTTATACTGGAAAGAAAACAAGCTTCCGGGGACCGGTTTCTGGCATCACAGCCTTCATCGGCCCGGCTTGCCTGAATCCTGATGGTGCAATGAGCAAGGGACTCACGTCTGAGCATACCCTCCCACACTGAGTGTGGATAAAATCGATTTGGGAAAAAGGGGGTGGTGATGGACAGAGTTTCTGAATGATGCAGAATATTCTTACCAAGTCAAGAGATCATGGTTTTAATCCATCACCGTTTTTTAGCTCACTGCACCATCCCAGCTCAGAACCTGGCTACATGCAAATTAGTCTGTACCTGTCCCAGTGCATAATGGGAACAGGGCAAACCAAACTACCAAGCCAATTCTTATACTGGGAAGGAAACAAGCTTCCGGGGACCGGTTTCTGGCATCACAGCCTTCATCGGCCCGGCTTGCCTGAGTCCTGATGGTGCAATGAGCAAGGGACTCACGTCTGAGCATACCCTCCCACACTGAGTGTGGATAAAATCGATTTGGGAAAAAGGGGGTGGTGATGGACAGAGTTTCTGAATGATGCAGAATACTCTTACCAAGTCAAGAGATCATGGTTTTAATCCATCACCGTTTTTTAGCTCACTGCACCATCCCAGCTCAGAGCCTGGCTACATGCAAATTAGTCTGTACCTGTCCCAGTGCATGATGGGAACAGGGCAAACCAAACTACCAAGCCAATTCTTATACTGGGAAGGAAACAAGCTTCCGGGGACCGGTTTCTGGCATCACAGCCTTCATCGGCCCGGCTTGCCTGAATCCTGATGGTGCAATGAGCAAGGGACTCACGTCTGAGCATACCCTCCCACACTGAGTGTGGATAAAATTGATTTGGGAAAAAGGGGGTGGTGATGGACAGAGTTTCTGAATGATGCAGAATACTCTTACCAAGTCAAGAGATCATGGTTTTAATCCATCACCGTTTTTTAGCTCACTGCACCATCCCAGCTCAGAACCTGGCTACATGCAAATTAGTCTGTACCTGTCCCAGTGCATGATGGGAACAGGGCAAACCAAACTACCAAGCCAATTCTTATACTGGGAAGGAAACAAGCTTCCGGGGACCGGTTTCTGGCGTCACAGCCCTCATTGGCCCGGCTTGCCTGAATCCTGATGGTGCAATGAGCAAGGGACTCACGTCTGAGCATACCCTCCCACACTGAGTGTGGATAAAATCGATTTGGGAAAAAGGGGGTGGTGATGGACAAAGTTTCTGAATGATGCAGAATACTTTTACCAAGTCAAGAGATCATGGTTTTAATCCATCACCGTTTTTTAGCTCACTGCACCATCCCAGCTCGGAACCTGGCTACATGCAAATTAGTCTGTACCTGTCCCAGTGCATGATGGGAACAGGGCAAACCAAACTACCAAGCCAATTCTTATACTGGGAAGGAAACAAGCTTCCGGGGACCGGTTTCTGGCATCACAGCCTTCATCGGCCCGGCTTGCCTGAATCCTGATGGTGCAATGAGCAAGGGACTCACGTCTGAGCATACCCTCCCACACTGAGTGTGGATAAAATCGATTTGGGAAAAAGGGGGTGGTGATGGACAGAGTTTCTGAATGATGCAGAATACTCTTACCAAGTCAAGAGATCATGGTTTTAATCCATCACCGTTTTTTAGCTCACTGCACCGTCCGAGCTCAGAACCTGGCTACATGCAAATTAGTCTGTACCTGTCCGAGTGTATGATGGGAACAGGGCAAACCAAACTACCAAGCCAATTCTTATACTGGGAAGGAAACAAGCTTCCGGGGACTGGTTTCTGGCATCACAGCCTTCATCGGCCCGGCTTGCCTGAATCCTGATGGTGCAATGAGCAAGGGACTCATGTCTGAGCATACCCTCCCACACTGAGTGTGGATAAAATCGATTTGGGAAAAAGGGGGTGGTGATAGACAGAGTTTCTGAATGATGCAGAATACTCTTACCAAGTCAAGAGATCATGGTTTTAATCCATCACCGTTTTTTAGCTCACTGCACCATCCCAGCTCAGAACCTGGCTACATGCAAATTAGTCTGTACCTGTCCCAGTGCATGATGGGAACAGGGCAAACCAAACTACCAAGCCAATTCTTATACTGGGAAGGAAACAAGCTTCCGGGGACCGGTTTCTGGCATCACAGCCTTCATCGGCCCGGCTTGCCTGAATCCTGATGGTGCAATGAGCAAGGGACTCACGTCTGAGCATACCCTCCCACACTGAGTGTGGATAAAATCGATTTGGGAAAAAGGGGGTGGTGATGGACAGAGTTTCTGAATGATGCAGAATACTCTTACCAAGTCAAGAGATCATGGTTTTAATCCATCACCGTTTTTTAGCTCACTGCACCAGCCCAGCTCAGAACCTGGCTACATGCAAATTAGTCTGTACCTGTCCCAGTGCATGATGGTAACAGAGCAAACCAAACTACCAAGCCAATTCTTATACTGGGAAGGAAACAAGCTTCCGGGGACCGGTTTCTGGCATCACAGCCTTCATCGGCCCGGCTTGTCTGAATCCTGATGGTGCAATGACCAAGGGACTCACGTCTGAGCATACGCTCCCACACTGAGTGTGGATAAAATCGATTTGGGAAAAAGGGAGTGGTGATGGACAGAGTTTCTGAATGATGCAGAATACTCTTACCAAGTCAAGAGATCATGGTTTTAATCCATCACCGTTTTTTAGCTCACTGCACCATCCCAGCTCAGAACCTGGCTACATGCAAATTAGACTGTACCTGTCCCAGTGCATGATGGGAACAGGGCAAACCAAACTACCAAGCCAATTCTTATACTGGGAAGGAAACAAGCTTCCGGGGATCGGTTTCTGGCATCACAGCCTTCATCGGCCCGGCTTGCCTGAATCCTGATGGTGCAATGAGCAAGGGACTCACGTCTGAGCATACCCTCCCACACTGAGTGTGGATAAAATCGATTTGGGAAAAAGGGGGTGGTGATGGACAGAGTTTCTGATTGATGCAGAATACTCTTACCAAGTCAAGAGATCATGGTTTTAATCCATCACCGTTTTTTAGCTCACTGCACCATCCCAGCTCAGAACCTGGCTACATGCAAATTAGTCTGTACCTGTCCCAGTGCATGATGGGAACAGGGCAAACCAAACTACCAAGCCAATTCCTATACTGGGAAGGAAACAAGCTTCCGTGGACCGGTTTCTGGCATCACAGCCTTCATCGGCCCGGCTTGCCTGAATACTGATGGTGCAATGAGCAAGGGACTCGCGTCTGAGCATACCCTCCCACACTGAGTGTGGATAAAATCGATTTGGGAAAAAGGGGGTGGTGATGGACAGAGTTTCTGAATGATGCAGAATACTCTTACCAAGTCAAGAGATCATGGTTTTAATCCATCACCGTTTTTTAGCTCACTGCACCATCCCAGCTCAGAACCTGGCTACATGCAAATTAGTCTGTACCTGTCCCAGTGCATGATGGGGACAGGGCAAACCAAACTACCAAGCCAATTCTTATACTGGGAAGGAAACAAGCTTCCGAGGACCGGTTTCTGCCATCACAGCCTTCATCGGCCCGGCTTGCCTGAATCCTGATGGTGCAATGAGCAAGGGACTCACGTCTGAGCATTCCCTCCCACACTGAGTGTGGATAAAATCGATTTGGGAAAAAGGGGGTGGTGATGGACAGAGTTTCTGAATGATGCAGAATACTCTTACCAAGTCAAGAGATCATGGTTTTAATCCATCACCGTTTTTTAGCTCACTGCACCATCCCAGCTCAGAACCTGGCTACATGCAAATTAGTCTGTACCTGTCCCAGTGCATGATGGGAACAGGGCAAACCAAACTACCAAGCCAATTCTTATACTGGGAAGGAAACAAGCTTCCGGGGACCGGTTTCTGGCATCACAGCCTTCATCGGCCCGCTTTGCCTGAATCCTGATGGTGCAATGAGCAAGGGACTCACGTCTGAGCATACCCTCCCACACAGAGTGTGGATAAAATCGATTTGGGAAAAAGGGGGTGGTGATGGACAGAGTTTCTGAATGATGCAGAATACTCTTACCAAGTCAAGAGATCATGGTTTTAATCCATCACCGTTTTTTAGCTCACTGCACCATCCCAGCTCTGAACCTGGCTACATGCAAATTAGACTGTACCTGTCCCAGTGCATGATGGGAACAGGGCAAACCAAACTACCAAGCCAATTCTTATACTGGGAAGGAAACAAGCTTCCGGGGACCGGTTTCTGGCATCACAGCCTTCATCGGCCCGGCTTGCCTGAATCCTGATGGTGCAATGAGCAAGGGACTCACGTCTGAGCATACCCTCCCACACTGAGTGTGGATAAAACCGATTTGGGAAAAAGGGGGTGGTGATGGACAGAGTTTCTGAATGATGCAGAATACTCTTACCAAGTCAAAAGATCATGGTTTTATTCCATCACCGTTTTTTAGCTCACTGCACCATCCCAGCTCAGAACCTGGCTACATGCAAATTAGTCTGTACCTGTCCCAGTGCATGATGGGAACGGGGCAAACCAAACTACCAAGCCAATTCCTATACTGGGAAGGAAACAAGCTTCCGGGGACCGGTTTCTGGCATCACAGCCTTCATCGGTCCGGCTTGCCTGAATCCTGATGGTGCAATGAGCAAGGGACTCACGTCTGAGCATACCCTCCCACACTGAGTGTGGATAAAATCGATTTGGGAAAAAGGGGGTGGTGATGGACAAAATTTCTGAATGATGCAGAATACTCTTAACCAAGTCAAGAGATCATGGTTTTAATCCATCACCGTTTTTTAGCTCACTGCACCATCCCAGCTCAGAACCTGGCTACATGCAAATTAGTCTGTACCTGTCCCAGTGCATGATGGGAACAGGGCAAACCAAACTACCAAGCCAAATCTTATACTGGGAAGGAAACAAGCTTCCGGGGACCGGTTTCTGGCATCACAGCCTTCATCGGCCCGCTTTGCCTGAATCCTGATGGTGCAATGAGCAAGGGACTCACGTCTGAGCATACCCTCCCACACTGAGTGTGGATAAAATCGATTTGGGAAAAAGAGGGTGGTGATGGACAGAGTTTCTGAATGATGCAGAATACTCTTACCAAGTCAAGAGATCATGGTTTTAATCCATCACCGTTTTTTAGCTCACTGCACCATCCCAGCTCAGAACCTGGCTACATGCAAATTAGTCTGTACCTGTCCCAGTGCATGATGGGAACAGGGCAAACTAAACTACCAAGCCAATTCTTATACTGGGAAGGAAACAAGCTTCCGGGGACCGGTTTCTGGCATCACAGCCTTCATCGGACCGGCTTGCCTGAATCCTGATGGTGCAATGAGCAAGGGACTCACGTCTGAGCATACCCTCCCACACTGAGTGTGGATAAAATCGATTTGGGAAAAAGGGGGTGGTGATGGACAGAGTTTCTGAATGATGCAGAATACTCTTACCAAGTCAAGAGATCATGGTTTTAATCCATCACCGTTTTTTAGCTCACTGCACCATCCCATCTCAGAACCTGGCTACATGCAAATTAGTCTGTACCTGTCCCAGTGCATGATGGGAACAGGGCAAACCAAACTACCAAGCCAATTCTTATACTGGGAAGGAAACAAGCTTCCGGGGACGGGTTTCTGGCATCACAGCCTTCATCGGCCCGGCTTGCCTGAATCCTGATGGTGCAATGAGCAAGGGACTCACGTCTGAGCATACCCTCCCACACTGAGTGTGGATAAAATCGATTTGGGAAAAAGGGTGTGGTGATGGACAGAGTTTCTGAATGATGCAGAATACTCTTACCAAGTCAAGAGATCATGGTTTTAATCCATCACCGTTTTTTAGCACACTGCACCATCCCAGCTCAGAACCTGGCTACATGCAAATTAGTCTGTACCTGTCCCAGTGCATGATGGGAACAGGGCAAACCAAACTACCAAGCCAATTCTTATACTGGGAAGGAAACAAGCTTCCGGGGACCGGTTTCTGGCATCACAGCCTTCATCGGCCCAGCTTGCCTGAATCCTGATGGTGCAATGAGCAAGGGACTCACGTCTGAGCATACCCTCCCACACTGAGTGTGGATAAAATCGATTTGGGAAAAAGGGGGTGGTGATGGACAGAGTTTCTGAATGATGCAGAATACTCTTACCAAGTCAAGAGATCATGGTTTTAATCCATCACCGTTTTTTAGCTCACTGCACCATCCCAGCTCAGAACCTGGCTACATGCAAATTAGTCTGTACCTGTCCCAGTGCATGATGGGAACAGGGCAAACCAAACTACCAAGCCAATTCTTATACTGGGAAGGAAACAAGCTTCCGGGGACCGGTTTCTGGCATCACAGCCTTCATCGGCCCAGCTTGCCTGAATCCTGATGGTGCAATGAGCAAGGGACTCACGTCTGAGCATACCGGCCCACACTGAGTGTGGATAAAATCGATTTGGGAAAAAGGGGGTGGTGATGGACAGAGTTTCTGAATGATGCAGAATACTCTTACCAAGTCAAGAGATCATGTTTTTAATCCATCACCGTTTTTTAGCTCACTGCACCATCCCAGCTCAGAACCTGGCTACATGCAAATTAGTCTGTACCTGTCCCAGTGCATGATGGGAACAGGGCAAACCAAACTACCAAGCCAATTCTTATACTGGGAAGGAAACAAGCTTCCGGGGACCGGTTTCTGGCATCACAGCCTTCATCGGCCTGGCTTGCCTGAATCCTGATGGTGCAATGAGCAAGGGACTCACGTCTGAGCATACCCTCCCACACTGAGTGTGGATAAAATCGATTTGGGAAAAAGGGGGTGGTGATGGACAGAGTTTCTGAATGATGCAGAATACTCTTAACCAAGTCAAGAGATCATGGTTTTAATCCATCGCCGTTTTTTAGCTCACTGCACCATCCCAGCTCAGAACCTGGCTACATGCAAATTAGTCTGTACCTGTCCCAGTGCATGATGGGAACAGGGCAAACCAAACTACCAAGCCAAATCTTATACTGGGAAGGAAACAAGCTTCCGGGGACCGGTTTCTGGCATCACAGCCTTCATCGGCCCGCTTTGCCTGAATCCTGATGGTGCAATGAGCAAGGGACTCACTTCTGAGCATTCCCTCCCACACTGAGTGTGGATAAAATCGATTTGGGAAAAAGGGGGTGGTGATGGCCAGAGTTTCTGAATGATGCAGAATACTCTTACCAAGTCAAGAGATCATGGTTTTAATCCATCACCGTTTTTTAGCTCACTGCACCATCCCAGCTCAGAACCTGGCTACATGCAAATTAGTCTGTACCTGTCCCAGTGCATGATGGGAACAGGGCAAACCAAACTACCAAGCCAATTCTTATACTGGGAAGGAAACAAGCTTCCGGGGACCGGTTTCTGGCATCACAGCCTTCATCGGCCCGCTTTGCCTGAATCCTGATGGTGCAATGAGCAAGGGACTCACGTCTGAGCATACCCTCCCACACTGAGTGTGGATAAAATCGATTTGGGAAAAAGGGGGTGGTGATGGACAGAGTTTCTGAATGATGCAGAATACTCTTACCAAGTCAAGAGATCATGGTTTTAATCCATCACCGTTTTTTAGCTCACTGCACCATCCCAGCTCAGAACCTGGCTATATGCAAATTAGACTGTACCTGTCCCAGTGCATGATGGGAACAGGGCAAACCAAACTACCAAGCCAATTCTTATACTGGGAAGGAAACAAGCTTCCGGGGACCGGTTTCTGGCATCACAACCTTCATCGGCCCGGCTTGCCTGAATCCTGATGGTGCAATGAGCAAGGGACTCACGTCTGAGCATACCCTCCCACACTGAGTGTGGATAAAACCGATTTGGGAAAAAGGGGGTGGTGATGGACAGAGTTTCTGAATGATGCAGAATACTCTTACCAAGTCAAGAGATCATGGTTTTATTCCATCACCGTTTTTTAGCTCACTGCACCATCCCAGCTCAGAACCTGGCTACATGCAAATTAGTCTGTACCTGTCCCAGTGCATGATGGGAACAGGGCAAACCAAACTACCAAGCCAATTCCTATACTGGGAAGGAAACAAGCTTCCGGGGACCGGTTTCTGGCATCACAGCCTTCATCGGTCCGGCTTGCCTGAATCCTGATGGTGCAATGAGCAAGGGACTCACGTCTGAGCATACCCTCCCACACTGAGTGTGGATAAAATCGATTTGGGAAAAAGGGGGTGGTGATGGACAGAGTTTCTGAATGATGCAGAATACTCTAACCAAGTCAAGAGATCATGGTTTTAATCCATCACCGTTTTTTAGCTCACTGCACCATCCCAGCTCATAACCTGGCTACATGCAAATTAGTCTGTACCTGTCCCAGTGCATGATTTGAACAGGGCAAACCAAACTACCAAGCCAAATCTTATACTGGGAAGGAAGCAAGCTTCCGGGGACCGGTTTCTGGCATCACAGCCTTCATCGGCCCACTTTGCCTGAATCCTGATGGTGCAATGAGCAAGGGACTCACGTCTGAGCATACCCTCCCACACTGAGTGTGGATAAAATCGATTTGGGAAAAAGGGGGTGGTGATGGACAGAGTTTCTGAATGATGCAGAATACTCTTACCAAGTCAAGAGATCATGGTTTTAATCCATCATCGTTTTTTAGCTCACTGCACCATCCCAGCTCAGAACCTGGCTACATGCAAATTAGTCTGTACCTGTCCCAGTGCATAATGGGAACAGGGCAAACTAAACTACCAAGCCAATTCTTATACTGGGAAGAAAACAAGCTTCCGGGGACCGGTTTCTGGCATCACAGCCTTCATCGGCCCGGCTTGCCTGAATCCTGATGGTGCAATGAGCAAGGGACTCACGTCTGAGCATACCCTCCCACACTGAGTGTGGATAAAATCGATTTGGGAAAAAGGGGGTGGTGATGGACAGAGTTTCTGAATGATGCAGAATACTCTTACCAAGTCAAGAGATCATGGTTTTAATCCATCACCGTTTTTTAGCTCACTGCACCATCCCAGCTCAGAACCTGGCTACATGCAAATTAGTCTGTACCTGTCCCAGTGCATGATGGGAACAGGGCAAACCAAACTACCAAGCCAATTCTTATACTGGGAAGAAAACAAGCTTCCGGGGACCGGTTTCTGGCATCACAGCCTTCATCGGCCCGGCTTGCCTGAATCCTGATGGTGCAATGAGCAAGGGACTCACGTCTGAGCATACCCTCCCACACTGAGTGTGGATAAAATCGATTTGGGAAAAAGGGGGTGGTGATGGACAGAGTTTCTGAATGATGCAGAATACTCTTACCAAGTCAAGAGATCATGGTTTTAATCCATCACCGTTTTTTAGCTCACTGCACCATCCCAGCTCAGAACCTGGCTACATGCAAATTAGTCTGTACCTGTCCCAGTGCATGATGGGAACAGGGCAAACCAAACTACCAAGCCAATTCTTATACTGGGAAGAAAACAAGCTTCCAGGGACCGGTTTCTGGCATCACAGCCTTCATCGGCCTGGCTTGCCTGAATCCTGATGGTGCAATGAGCAAGGGACTCACGTCTGAGCATACCCTCCCACACTGAGTGTGGATAAAATCGATTTGGGAAAAAGGGGGTGGTGATGGACAGAGTTTCTGAATGATGCAGAATACTCTTAACCAAGTCAAGAGATCAGGGTTTTAATCCATCACCGTTTTTTTGCTCACTGCACCATCCCAGCTCAGAACCTGGCTACATGCAAATTAGTCTGTACCTGTCCCAGTGCATGATGGGAACAGGGCAAACCAAACTACCAAGCCAAATCTTATACTGGGAAGGAAACAAGCTTCCGGGGACCGGTTTCTGGCATCACAGCCTTCATCGGCCCGCTTTGCCTGAATCCTGATGGTGCAATGAGCAAGGGACTCACGTCTGAGCATACCCTCCCACACTGAGTGTGGATAAAATCGATTTGGGAAAAAGGGGGTGGTGATGGACAGAGTTTCTGAATGATGCAGAATACTCTTACCAAGTCAAGAGATCATGGTTTTAATCCATCACCGTTTTTTTAGCTCACTGCACCATCCCAGCTCAGAACCTGGCTACATGCAAATTAGTCTGTACCTGTCCCAGTGCATGATGGGAACAGGGCAAACTAAACTACCAGGCCAATTCTTATACTGGGAAGGAAACAAGCTTCCGGGGACCGGTTTCTGGCATCACAGCCTTCTTCGGCCCGGCTTGCCTGAATCCTGATGGTGCAATGAGCAAGGGACTCACGTCTGAGCATACCCTCCCACACTGAGTGTGGATAAAATCGATTTGGGAAAAAGGGGGTGGTGATGGACAGAGTTTCTGAATGATGCAGAATACTCTTACCAAGTCAAGAGATCATGGTTTTAATCCATCACCGTTTTTTAGCTCACTGCACCATCCCATCTCAGAACCTGGCTACATGCAAATTAGTCTGTACCTGTCCCAGTGCATGATGGGAACAGGGCAAACCAAACTACCAAGCCAATTCTTATACTGGGAAGGAAACAAGCTTCCGAGGACCGGTTTCTGCCATCACAGCCTTCATCGGCCCGGCTTGCCTGAATCCTGATGGTGCAATGAGCAAGGGACTCACGTCTGAACATTCCCTCCCACACTGAGTGTGGATAAAATCGATTTGGGAAAAAGGGGGTGGTGATGGACAGAGTTTCTGAATGATGCAGAATACTCTTACCAAGTCAAGAGATCATGGTTTTAATCCATCACCGTTTTTTAGCTCACTGCACCATCCCAGCTCAGAACCTGGCTACATGCAAATTAGTCTGTACCTGTCCCAGTGCATGATGGGAACAGGGCAAACCAAACTACCAAGCCAATTCTTATACTGGGAAGGAAACAAGCTTCCGGGGACCGGTTTCTGGCATCACAGCCTTCATCGGCCCAGCTTGCCTGAATCCTGATGGTGCAATGAGCAAGGGACTCACGTCTGAGCATACCCTCCCACATTGAGTGTGGATAAAATCGATTTGGGAAAAAGGGGGTGGTGATGGACAGAGTTTCTGAATGATGCAGAATATTCTTACCAAGTCAAGAGATCATGGTTTTAATCCATCACCGTTTTTTAGCTCACTGCACCATCCCAGCTCAGAACCTGGCTACATGCAAATTAGTCTGTACCTGTCCCAGTGCATGATGGGAACAGGGCAAACCAAACTACCAAGCCAATTCTTATACTGGGAAGGAAACAAGCTTCCGGGGACCGGTTTCTGGCATCACAGCCTTCATCGGCCCGGCTTGCCTGAATCCTGATGGTGCAATGAGCAAGGGACTCACGTCTGAGCATACCCTCCCACACTGAGTGTGGATAAAACCGATTTGGGAAAAAGGGGGTGGTGATGGACAGAGTTTCTGAATGATGCAGAATACTCTTACCAAGTCAAAAGATCATGGTTTTATTCCATCACCGTTTTTTAGCTCACTGCACCATCCCAGCTCAGAACCTGGCTACATGCAAATTAGTCTGTACCTGTCCCAGTGCATGATGGGAACAGGGCAAACCAAACTACCAAGCCAATTCCTATACTGGGAAGGAAACAAGCTTCCGGGGACCGGTTTCTGGCATCACAGCCTTCATCGGTCCGGCTTGCCTGAATCCTGATGGTGCAATGAGCAAGGGACTCACGTCTGAGCATACCCTCCCACACTGAGTGTGGATAAAATCGATTTGGGAAAAAGGGGGTGGTGATGGACAAAATTTCTGAATGATGCAGAATACTCTTAACCAAGTCAAGAGATCATGGTTTTAATCCATCACCGTTTTTTAGCTCACTGCACCATCCCAGCTCAGAACCTGGCTACATGCAAATTAGTCTGTACCTGTCCCAGTGCATGATGGGAACAGGGCAAACCAAACTACCAAGCCAATTCTTATACTGGGAAGGAAACAAGCTTCCGGGGACCGGTTTCTGGCATCACAGCCTTCATCGGCCCAGCTTGCCTGAATCCTGATGGTGCAATGAGCAAGGGACTCACGTCTGAGCATACCCTCCCACACTGAGTGTGGATAAAATCGATTTGGGAAAAAGGGGGTGGTGATGGACAGAGTTTCTGAATGATGCAGAATACTCTTACCAAGTCAAGAGATCATGGTTTTAATCCATCACCGTTTTTTAGCTCACTGCACCATCCCAGCTCAGAACCTGGCTACATGCAAATTAGTCTGTACCTGTCCCAGTGCATGATGGGAACAGGGCAAACCAAACTACCAAGCCAATTCTTATACTGGGAAGGAAACAAGCTTCCGGGGACCGGTTTCTGGCATCACAGCCTTCATCGGCCTGGCTTGCCTGAATCCTGATGGTGCAATGAGCAAGGGACTCACGTCTGAGCATACCCTCCCACATTGAGTGTGGATAAAATCGATTTGGGAAAAAGGGGGTGGTGATGGACAGAGTTTCTGAATGATGCAGAATATTCTTACCAAGTCAAGAGATCATGGTTTTAATCCATCACCGTTTTTTAGCTCACTGCACCATCCCAGCTCAGAACCTGGCTACATGCAAATTAGTCTGTACCTGTCCCAGTGCATGATGGGAACAGGGCAAACCAAACTACCAAGCCAATTCTTATACTGGGAAGGAAACAAGCTTCCGGGGACCGGTTTCTGGCATCACAGCCTTCATCGGCCCGGCTTGCCTGAATCCTGATGGTGCAATGAGCAAGGGACTCACGTCTGAGCATACCCTCCCACACTGAGTGTGGATAAAATCGATTTGGGAAAAAGGGGGTGGTGATGGACAGAGTTTCTGAATGATGCAGAATACTCTTACCAAGTCAAGAGATCATGGTTTTAATCCATCACCGTTTTTTAAGCTCACTGCACCATCCCAGCTCAGAACCTGGCTACATGCAAATTAGTCTGTACCTGTCCCAGTGCATGATGGGAACAGGGCAAACCAAACTACCAAGCCAATTCTTATACTGGGAAGGAAACAAGCTTCCGGGGACCGGTTTCTGGCATCACAGCCTTCATCGGCCCAGCTTGCCTGAATCCTGATGGTGCAATGAGCAAGGGACTCACGTCTGAGCATACCCTCCCACACTGAGTGTGGATAAAATCGATTTGGGAAAAAGGGGGTGGTGATGGACAGAGTTTCTGAATGATGCAGAATACTCTTACCAAGTCAAGAGATCATGGTTTTAATCCATCACCGTTTTTTAGCTCACTGCACCATCCCAGCTCAGAACCTGGCTACATGCAAATTAGTCTGTACCTGTCCCAGTGCATGATGGGAACAGGGCAAACCAAACTACCAAGCCAATTCTTATACTGGGAAGGAAACAAGCTTCCGGGGACCGGTTTCTGGCATCACAGCCTTCATCGGCCTGGCTTGCCTGAATCCTGATGGTGCAATGAGCAAGGGACTCACGTCTGAGCATACCCTCCCACACTGAGTGTGGATAAAATCGATTTGGGAAAAAGGGGGTGGTGATGGTCAGAGTTTCTGAATGATGCAGAATACTCTTACCAAGTCAAGAGATCATGGTTTTAAATCAATCACCGTTTTTTAGCTCACTGCACCATCCCAGCTCAGAACCTGGCTACATGCAAATTAGTCTGTACCTGTCCCAGTGCATGATGGGAACAGGGCAAACCAAACTACCAAGCCAATTCTTATACTGGGAAGGAAACAAGCTTCCGGGGACCAGTTTCTGGCATCACAGCCTTCATCGGCCCGGCTTGCCTGAATCCTGATGGTGCAATGAGCAAGGGACTCACGTCTGAGCATACCCTCCCACACTGAGTGTGGATAAAATCGATTTGGGAAAAAGGGGGTGGTGATGGACAGAGTTTCTGAATGATGCAGAATACTCTTACCAAGTCAAGAGATCATGGTTTTAATCCATCACCGTTTTTAGCTCACTGCACCATCCCAGCTCAGAACCTGGCAACATGCAAATTAGTCTGTACCTGTCCCAGTGCATGATGGGAACAGGGCAAACCAAACTACCAAGCCAATTCTTATACTGGGAAGGAAACAAGCTTCCGGGGACCGGTTTCTGGCATCACAGCCTTCATCGGCCCGGCTTGCCTGAATCCTGATGGTGCAATGAGCAAGGGACTCACGTCTGAGCATACCCTTCCACACTGAGTGTGGATAAAATCAATTTGGGAAAAAGGGGGTGGTGATGGACAGAGTTTCTGAATGATGCAGAATACTCTTACCAAGTCAAGAGATCATGGTTTTAATCCATCACCGTTTTTTAGCTCACTGCACCATCCCAGCTCAGAACCTGACTACATGCAAATTAGTCTGTACCTGCCCCAGTGCATGATGGGAACAGGGCAAACCAAACTACCAAGCCAATTCTTATACTGGGAAAGAAACAAGCTTCCGGGGACCGGTTTCTGGCATCACAGCCTTCATCGGTCCGGCTTGCATGAATCCTGATGGTGCAATGAGCAAGGGACTCACGTCTGAGCATACCCTCCCACACTGAGTGTGGATAAAATCGATTTGGGAAAAAGGGGGTGGTGATGGACAGAGTTTCTGAATGATGCAGAATATTCTTACCAAGTCAAGAGATCATGGTTTTAATCAATCACCGTTTTTTAGCTCACTGCACCATCCCAGCTCAGAACCTGGCTACATGCAAATTAGTCTGTACCTGTCCCAGTGCATGATGGGAACAGGGCAAACCGAACTACCAAGCCAATTCTTATACTGGGAAGGAAACAAGCTTCCGGGGACCGGTTTCTGGCATCACAGCCTTCATCGGCCCGGCTTGCCTGAATCCTGATGGTGCAATGAGCAAGGGACTCACGTCTGAGCATACCCTCCCACACTGAGGGCCTCATATAGGTAGCCAAATACCGGTCGGTAACGGCCGATTTTCGGTAATTATACCGTTACCGACCGGTATTTTGGCTTTTGAGATGTAGGGGGCTCATTTCTGTATTCAGTAATTTACCGAATCGGTAAAATTACCGAATCGGTAATTTTACCGATTCGGTAAATTCCGAATACAGAAATGAGATGTAGGGGGAGTGTGTGGGTGTTTTTATGAGTCGGTATTTACCACCAACTAATAGTTGGTGGTAAATAATGAATGGATGTGTTTAAGCATTTTAAAGCGCTTAGACGTGTGCAATGTGGCAGACATACATGCCCTTAGGGCATGTATGTGTGCCACATGTGCACACATGGCCGAATCAGGGGTGCAACAGGGTGTCAATGTGACACCCTGCCACCCTTGCATGTGTTACCCCCATTACCGAATCGGTATTTACCGATTCGGTAATGAAGCATACCTTCCCATCAATGGGAAGGTATGCCTCATTACCGAATCGGTAAATACCGATTCGGTAATTACCGAATTTTACCGATTCGGTAATATTTCCCAAATGATTACCTACATACAAGTTACCACTTCTTAAATACCGATTCGGTAACGTTCGGTATTTAAGAATGAGTGTGGATAAAATCGATTTGGGAAAAAGGGGGTGGTGATGGACAGAGTTTCTGAATGATGCAGAATACTCTTACCAAGTCAAGAGATCTTGGTTTTAATCCATCACAGTTTTTTAGCTCACTGCACCATCCCAGCTCAGAACCTGGCTACATGCAAATTAGTCTGTACCTGTCCCAGTGCATGATGGGAACAGGGCAAACCAAACTACCAAGCCAATTCTTATACTGGGAAGGAAACAAGCTTCCGGGGACCGGTTTCTGGCATCACAGCCTTCATCGGCCCGGCTTGCCTGAATCCTGATGGTGCAATGAGCAAGGGACTCACGTCTGAGCATACCCTCCCACACTGAGTGTGGATAAAATCGATTTGGGAAAAAGGGGGTGGTGATGGACAGAGTTTCTGAATGATGCAGAATACTCTTACCAAGTCAAGAGATCATGGTTTTAATCCATCACCGTTTTTTAGCTCACTGCACCATCCCAGCTCAGAACCTGGCTACATGCAAATTAGTCTGTACCTGTCCCAGTGCATGATGGGAACAGGGCAAACCAAACTACCAAGCCAATTCTTATACTGGAAAGGAAACAAGCTTCCGGGGACCGGTTTCTGGCATCACAGCCTTCATCGGCCCGCCTTGCCTGAATCCTGATGGTGCAATGAGCAAGGGACTCACGTCTGAGCATACCCTCCCACACTGAGTGTGGATAAAATCGATTTGGGAAAAAGGGGGTGGTGATGGACAGAGTTTCTGAATGATGCAGAATACTCTTACCAAGTCAAGAGATCATGGTTTTAATCCATCACCGTTTTTTAAGCTCACTGCACCATCCCAGCTCAGAACCTGGCTACATGCAAATTAGTCTGTACATGTCCCAGTGCATGATGGGAACAGGGCAAACCAAACTACCAAGCCAATTCTTATACTGGGAAGGAAACAAGCTTCCGGGGACCGGTTTCTGGCATCACAGCCTTCATCGGCCCGGCTTGCCTGAATCCTGATGGTGCAATGAGCAAGGGACTCACGTCTGAGCATACCCTCCCACACTGAGTGTGGATAAAATCGATTTGGGAAAAAGGGGGTGGTCATGGACAGAGTTTCTGAATGATGCAGAATACTCTTACCAAGTCAAGAGATCATGGTTTTTATCCATCACCGTTTTTTAGCTCACTGCACCATCCCAGCTCAGAACCTGGCTACATGCAAATTAGTCTGTACCTGTCCCAGTGCATGATGGGAACAGGGCAAACCAAACTACCAAGCCAATTCTTATACTGGAAAGGAAACAAGCTTCCAGGGACCGGTTTCTGGCATCACAGCCTTCATCGGCCCGGCTTGCCTGAATCCTGATGGTGCAATGAGCAAGGGACTCACGTCTGAGCATACCCTCCCACACTGAGTGTGGATAAAATCGATTTGGGAAAAAGGGGGTGGTGATGGACAGAGTTTCTGAATGATGCAGAATACTCTTACCAAGTCAAGAGATCATGGTTTTAATCCATCACCGTTTTTTAGCTCACTGCACCATCCCAGCTCAGAACCTGGCTACATGCAAATTAGTCTGTACCTGTCCCAGTGCATGATGGGAACAGGGCAAACCAAACTACCAAGCCAATTCTTATACTGGGAAGGAAACAAGCTTCCGGGGACCGGTTTCTGGCATCACAGCCTTCATCGGCCTGGCTTGCCTGAATCCTGATGGTGCAATGAGCAAGGGACTCACGTCTGAGCATACCCTCCCACACTGAGTGTGGATAAAATCGATTTGGGAAAAAGGGGGTGGTGATGGACAGAGTTTCTGAATGATGCAGAATACTCTTACCAAGTCAAGAGATCATGGTTTTAATCCATCACCGTTTTTTAAGCTCACTGCACCATCCCAGCTCAGAACCTGGCTACATGCAAATTAGTCTGTACATGTCCCAGTGCATGATGGGAACAGGGCAAACCAAACTACCAAGCCAATTCTTATACTGGGAAGGAAACAAGCTTCCGGGGACCGGTTTCTGGCATCACAGCCTTCATCGGCCCGGCTTGCCTGAATCCTGATGGTGCAATGAGCAAGGGACTCACGTCTGAGCATACCCTCCCACACTGAGTGTGGATAAAATCGATTTGGGAAAAAGGGGGTGGTCATGGACAGAGTTTCTGAATGATGCAGAATACTCTTACCAAGTCAAGAGATCATGGTTTTTATCCATCACCGTTTTTTAGCTCACTGCACCATCCCAGCTCAGAACCTGGCTACATGCAAATTAGTCTGTACCTGTCCCAGTGCATGATGGGAACAGGGCAAACCAAACTACCAAGCCAATTCTTATACTGGAAAGGAAACAAGCTTCCAGGGACCGGTTTCTGGCATCACAGCCTTCATCGGCCCGGCTTGCCTGAATCCTGATGGTGCAATGAGCAAGGGACTCACGTCTGAGCATACCCTCCCACACTGAGTGTGGATAAAATCGATTTGGGAAAAAGGGGGTGGTGATGGACAGAGTTTCTGAATGATGCAGAATACTCTTACCAAGTCAAGAGATCATGGTTTTAATCCATCACCGTTTTTTAGCTCACTGCACCATCCCAGCTCAGAACCTGGCTACATGCAAATTAGTCTGTACCTGTCCCAGTGCATGATGGGAACAGGGCAAACCAAACTACCAAGCCAATTCTTATACTGGGAAGGAAACAAGCTTCCGGGGACCGGTTTCTGGCATCACAGCCTTCATCGGCCTGGCTTGCCTGAATCCTGATGGTGCAATGAGCAAGGGACTCACGTCTGAGCATACCCTCCCACACTGAGTGTGGATAAAATCGATTTGGGAAAAAGGGGGTGGTGATGGACAGAGTTTCTGAATGATGCAGAATACTCTTACCAAGTCAAGAGATCATGGTTTTAATCCATCACCGTTTTTTAGCTCACTGCACCATCCCAGCTCAGAACCTGGCTACATGCAAATTAGTCTGTACCTGTCCCAGTGCATGATGGGAACAGGGCAAACCAAACTACCAAGCCAATTCTTATACGGGGAAGGAAACAAGCTTCCGGGGACCAGTTTCTGGCATCACAGCCTTCATCGGCCCGGCTTGCCTGAATCCTGATGGTGCAATGAGCAAGGGACTCACGTCTGAGCATACCCTCCCACACTGAGTGTGGATAAAATCGATTTGGGAAAAAGGGGGTGGTGATGGACAGAGTTTCTGAATGATGCAGAATACTCTTACCAAGTCAAGAGATCATGGTTTTAATCCATCACCGTTTTTTAGCTCACTGCACCATCCCAGCTCAGAACCTGGCTACATGCAAATTAGTCTGTACCTGTCCCAGTGCATGATGGGAACAGGGCAAACCAAACTACCAAGCCAATTCTTATACTGGGAAGGAAACAAGCTTCCGGGGACCGGTTTCTGGCATCACAGCCTTCATCGGGCCGGCTTGCCTGAATCCTGATGGTGCAATGAGCAAGGGACTCACGTCTGAGCATACCCTCCCACACTGAGTGTGGATAAAATCGATTTGGGAAAAAGGGGGTGGTGATGAACAGAGTTTCTGAATGATGCAGAATACTCTTACCAAGTCAAGAGATCATGGTTTTAATCCATCACCGTTTTTTAGCTCACTGCACCATCCCAGCTCAGAACCTGGCTACATGCAAATTAGTCTGTACCTGTCCCAGTGCATGATGGGAACAGGGCAAACCAAACTACCAAGCCAATTTTTATACTGGGAAGGAAACAAGCTTCCGGGGACCGGTTTCTGGCATCACAGCCTTCATCGGCCCGGCTTGCCTGAATCCTGATGGTGCAATGAGCAAGGGACTCACGTCTGAGCATACCCTCCCACACTGAGTGTGGATAAAATCGATTTGGGAAAAAGGGGGTGGTGATGGACAGAGTTTCTGAATGATGCAGAATATTCTTATCCAGTCAAGAGATCATGGTTTTAATCCATCACCGTTTTTTAGCTCACTGCACCATCCCAGCTCAGAACCTGGCTACATGCAAATTAGTCTGTACCTGTCCCAGTGCATGATGGGAACAGGGCAAACCAAACTACCAAGCCAATTCTTATACTGGGAAGGAAACAAGCTTCCGGGGACCGGTTTCTGGCATCACAGCCTTCATCGGCCCGGCTTGCCTGAATCCTGATGGTGCAATGAGCAAGGGACTCACGTCTGAGCATACCCTCCAACACTGAGTGTGGATAAAATCGATTTTGGAAAAAGGGGGTGGTGATGGACAGAGTTTCTGAATGATGCAGAATACTCTTACCAAGTCAAGATATCATGGTTTTAATCCATCACCGTTTTTTAGCTCACTGCACCATCCCAGCTCAGAACCTGACTACATGCAAATTAGTCTGCACCTGTCCCAGTGCATGATGGGAACAGGGCAAACCAAACTACCAAGCCAATTCTTATACTGGGAAGGAAACAAGCTTCCGGGGACCGGTTTCTGGCATCACAGCCTTCATCGGCCCGGCTTGCCTGAATCCTGATGGTGCAATGAGCAAGGGACTCACGTCTGAGCATACCCTCCCACACTGAGTGTGGATAAAATCGATTTGGGAAAAAGGGTTGGTGATGGACAGAGTTTCTGAATGATGCAGAATACTCTTACCAAGTCAAGAGATCATGGTTTTAATCCATCACCGTTTTTTAGCTCACTGCACCATCCCAGCTCAGAACCTGGCTACATGCAAATTAGTCTGTACCTGTCCCAGTGCATGATGGGAACAGGGCAAACCAAACTACCAAGCCAATTCTTATACTGGGAAGGAAACAAGCTTCCGGGGACCATGATTTCTTGACTTGGTAAGAGTATTCTGCATCATTCAGAAACTCTGTCCATCACCACCCCCTTTTTCCCAAACCAAGCTAATTATCTCTACACGTAAGATAATTACATTAGGATGGTGCTGAGCAGACATATTCTGTAATATTGGAAGCAGTGCACTCCATTTCACACCACGAAATCCAAACCACTTTTCCTTAACTCCTGCACAACCCAAAATTCATTGCTACATGTTCAGCAGCATACTGTTCTGCCTAGTTGAACAAGAATCCGCACTTCTAGAGAACTGTGGTAAGCTGGCCTCACTGTTTGACCAAGAAATAAAAATGAATTATAAAAGAAACCCTTCTAAATCATAAATAGCTACTATCTAAAACATTAAACATTGATTAGCTATAAACTGTTATGTCACCAACAACACATATCAAATGCCCAAACCTGACTTAGTTATTAAAGAAATTATTTCCTTTTGGTTAATTTCAGATATGTGATTAGTGACATATTTAATAATTTCTGGAATAATCAAAAAAGTACTTCTTGTATTATTTGAAAATACATTGAGGATGATGGGATAATGTCCACAACAATAAGATGAAAAAAGAAAGAAAAATGCTATCAGGTAATATGTTACTTTATACATGGAATGTGAAGGAGCTACTCCTTATAAGAAACATGTTCCCATGCATAAAGTCAAGTAGTATATTACAATATTAATTAGAAGATAAACACAGGAGTATACCACAAATTATTTAGATTAAAAACATTGAATTTCCCTAGAAAGAGTTAAAAGGGAATTACGGTTCACTGATAAGTTTATAAGGTCTTCACTATAAAAAGTTTTTAAAAATCCAACTAGGATTGTGTCTCCAGTCCTACCGAACTAAGTCAACCTTAACGCCACCCAACATATGGTAATTGGTACACATCTTTTGAAACCAAAAATAAAACAATAAATAAGAACCGTTCACTACATATTACACCATCACTACATTGACCATAAAGCTATTTACAGGTTCAAAACACCCTCCTTCATACACGTATCAATTCAACAACAAAAACCATAGCATCACATTGACAATCATCCATCTACCCAAAATCATATTCACAAGCACAATTATCTGCGCACAGGCTTTTGAATTTAATCACAAACTCCCATATATAAACACAACTCACTCCACACACCCAAATTAACCAACATATGTCTGTATAATCAAAAATCCATGACCACACAGCCACCAAGCTATGGCTACACATAACATTATACGTTAACACAGCTACCTTCATATTTCCATGCACACACAATAGTACATACTTACAGCAAATTATAATAGACCCACGTGTGCATCATCTTATTGCAACAAAACAGTCAAACAACCACACGGCCAGTGCATAGCATTTACCTAGGCTATACCTTGTCATTTAAGTAAGTTACCTATGTAAACATGCAGCGCTTTAGATTAAAAAAAATAAAGCATTGATTCAAAGACATCACATTCTAATCATATAGCTAGCATGCAGTTTACGAATACACCACTTCAACTGCATACCAATACGACGACCATCTTGAACTTTCACAGCTACCATTTTAAAGTGTTCTATAGCATCACTTCTCAAATGTTAGCATGTGTTCATCGAACTTTTCACACATTTATAAACACAAGGGGGATATTCACAAGGATCTATCGCCGAGTTAATGGCACATTGTCACAGCCAAAGTTGTGATAAACATATTGCCCCAGTCACAAGCTGGTGTTAACAGCCAACAGCACCAGTTTACCCGCGATAGCAGCGGCAAAAAACATCGCCACAGATGACCCCCGCAACTATCGCTAATGAGATGCAGAGTAGGCATTCTCGTGCCAAGAGCCACAACAACACCACTCCACAACATTCACAACGACCAGCCAGAACTGCGATAAGAACATAAAACAGGCGATAAGGCGCGTTAGCAGCAGGAAAATAACACCTGCTTTGACGTGGTGCAAAGTCGGACCACAGCCTGCACCACAAAAGGGAGCACTGCCCACAGCCACATCGGAAGGGCAACAGATGCCATGGAGCCACTGGTCATGCGGCCCGGACAACCAAGAGGGCCACAACACCAATTGCCACCACCCCGGACCCCAAACCCCACCCGTATCACCCCCCGGACCACCACAGAGACAGTGCAGACAAAGACAGCGGACCCCCAGGAAACACACCAGCCACACAGACCCAACACCTGACAATGTCATTGCCCACTACAGGCTCAAAAGGACAACCATCGTACGCATCCTGACCAGCAACGCCCAACAGGCCGGCGGCACTAACACAGCGGACAACCAACATCCCACCCCACACAAAGCTGCTGGCTGTGCTGCACCTGTTGGCCCCTGGTACCCCCCAACCAACACCCACCAGAGTCGGAGGAGTCACACAGCCAGCCACATCCAAGTCCCTCACACCTGTCCTGGACATCACCATCAGCCTGGTACCCAAGACCCCAGTCCCTATACATCCAACACAATGCACAGGATCCGCTGTACACCAAGCAAGGACCATACAGCATAGCTGGATGCACGCACGTGTTGGGGGCAAGCCACAGCACACATGTCATACCTGTGCCCCCTGGTGACACAGCACACAATCACCCCAACAGAAAGCACAGGTCTCACATCAATGTGCATGCAACAACCGAACACCGTGGAACCTCCACCAATGTCGCCTCCAAATATGAGAGGGATCATTTACTCAGTATTGGTAGACGTATGAGTTGCAGGCCCCACTTTCCCATGCCATTGAGTGTAGAGGCTGTCCCTTGCAAAGATTGCAATTGGCTGGTCTCCCATGCCTTCGGGTTGTGTGGTGGAACACCGACTCCAGCGAATAACAAAACTCAAAGGGGAGGGGGTGGCATGTACCTACTAGCATCATTGCTTAATGTACGCTCAGTTAAAAAGCATGAGCTTCAACTTCAGGAACTTTTAGGGGACTCTAGCCCAGACATGATGTGTTTAACTGAAACATGGCTAATCCCACAATCGCCGGCTCGACCCCCTTAGGCTATCAGATTCTGAGGAAAGATCGGTGCGAAGGGAGGGACGGGGGGGATGGCCCTTATCTATAAAAGCACCCTCAGCTGTGACCCGCTAGCTCTTACCGAGAATGAGGGGGCTGAGTCCTTGGGTGTTCTTTTAACCATCTCGGCCCATCAGTCTATAGCCGGGGTGGTTATCTACCGTCCGCCAGGGCCTGCTGGGAAGTTTTTGGAGGCGATTAGCCACACTATCTCCCCTTTAGCTGCCAAATATAGTCATTGCCTGGTCCTTGGTGATTTTAGTTTACATATGGACAATCTGTTAGAACCTGAGGTGCTCAAACTGTATGAATCCCTCGATATATTACATTTGATCCCTTTTGTACACCTACCTACTCACGAAAAGGGCCATACATTAGACCAGATTTTTTCTTCTAAACCGATAGAAGTTGAGGCTCCTCATCCACTTACCTGGTCTGACCACTGTCTGATACATTTCAGAGTCTCTAGGGAACTCAATAGGTCCCGTTCCCAGGAAAATGTCCGTGCTAGTAGTTTTAGGCCTTTTAACCTAATTACTCTTGAGGCAATGCAAAGTGCTTTGCAATCTCACCCCATTCCATCTTGTGGGATTCCTGAAAGCGATGGGCACTCCTTGGAACAATGGTTGTCCCTCAGAGCTTCAGAACTTGCCCCCCTTACCCTGAGTGTGGCTAAGACGAATCACGCTTCTGCCCCTTGGTATACTGAAGCTTTAAGGAAGAGTAAAAGTGCATGTAAACATCTAGAAAGGATATGGCGAGTAAACTACATGGCCCACGACAAACTTATTTTTAAAGCAGCCTAAGAGACCACTACCGGAAAGTTTGCGAGGGAAAGAAACTTTTTTTCTCGACAGAAATTGACCAGGCTGGCAATAACAGTAGAGAACTTTATAACATTGTTAAAAACTTTGCAACGCCTGCAATTATTAGAGGCACGTTTGTACCATCCAGTGAATGGACTAATATGATGGCCTCTTTCTTTTATGATAAAATTAAAAAAATACAGAACTCCTTTGAAATACAGCCGTTGGATCCAACAGCAGATCTAGATCGCTCTAGTGTCGCTGTAAGCTCTGAAATATCCCTCTTGCAGTTCCCTGCTATTTCTATGGTCCAATCATTAACTCTCATGAAGTCCTTGAAATCAGGCTCGCCGGCCGACCCCTGTCCTGCCAGGGTGCTCTCGGCAATTGCAGAGGCAATTAATCCTATAGTGAATCAGATCTTAAACAACGCCTTGCGGGAAGGACATATGCCTCTCTGCTGGAAACACGCCAGAATTCTTCCTTTGTTAAAAAAACCCACGGCTGATCCTGAGGAAGCTGGTAACTGTCTTATATCTCTGCTTCCTTTTTTCGCAAAGGTCTTGGAGAAATATGTTAATTCTATCCTCACTGAATATATCGAAACTCATCATCTTTTGCACCCTAGTCAGTCTGGTTTTAGGGCTAACTTCAGCACTGAATCAGCCCTATTAGAAGTATCTGAGACTATAAAAGCCACGCTTGACAGGGGAGGCAACGCGGTCTTGGTACTATTGGACCTCTCCGCGGCTTTTGACACCGTGCCCCACAACAGACTGGTGCAAAGATTGGTGGAGGGCGGTGTAGGCGGCACTGCCCTGAGTTGGATCAGGTCTTTTCTCAGTAACCGTCTCCAAACTCTATGGTCCTCCCCTTTTTCAGCTGTTATTCCACCCATGAATGTCGGGGTCCCGCAGGGCTCTATTTTGAGCCCTACTTTGTTTAATCTATGTATGGCCCCTATCGCTCTTCTTGCTGAACAACACGGGACAAAGATTGTATCGTATGCAGACGATACTCAGCTGTTGTTCTCTTGTGAGAAGGGTGTTGAGTTTGATGGCCATGTAATAAATACTTGTCTCTCAGAAGTCTTTTCGTGGTTGAAGGATAATCAAATGAAATGTAATCCTGACAAGTCAGAGATAATTTTTTTCGTCCCTCGTCCCTGTGAGACCTGGCATAGTTGGTGGCCGCGGGATTTGTCCCCCCCCTGGGTCGTCCGTGACCGCTCTGGTTACCTCGCGATTGGATTATGCTAACTCTTTGTACTTGGGTCTTCCCAGCTACTTAATTGCCCGTTTGCAGGTGATTCAAAATACGGCGGCTAGGGCCATTTTTTTGGTCCCCCCCAGGACTCATACATCCCTTCTTCTGTCCTCCCTGCATTGGCTGCCTGTTCAAAAAAGAATTTATTTTAAAGCTCTGATTCTTGTGTTTAAAGCTTTTAATCAGATTGGAGCCCCTTTCCTTAGACATAGATTCCCCCATTACATCCCTCAACGTACTCTGATATCTTCTACTCATCTCCTGATTCCTGCTCCGAAAGTTGCACTTGCTCGGGTCGGAGGTCGTTCTTTCCAGGTGGTTGCCTCCCGTCTATGGAACAACCTTCCTGTGACCCTCCGACAGGCTCAGGATCTACTTACTTTTAGGAAAATGCTCAAGACATGGCTTTTCCAACTCTAATTCGCTCTATTGGCCTCTGCCTCTCGGTGTCTGTTACCTTTTAATGGCTATGTGGTTTCTTGTTCGTTTTAGCGCCGGGACACTCCTGGGAGTAGCCGCGCGCTCTACAAATGCCTAACTAACATAACAAATACCCAGCCAGTGTGCATGGTCCCTACATCCTCCGACAGTCCATCAGCAATCAGCGTTCCCAGGATGGCACCAAGGGATATGCACAGCCCCTTGGCAAGTTCCAAATGAACACCCCACTCACCTCAACTCCACAACCATGCAAGTCACAACTCTGGCAATGCACACGTCACAAAACCACAACCAAAATGAAAAAACAACATGCACACACCAAGCACGACAGAACAACTCACAATGGTAACTTGGGCAGGCCGTGAACATGAGCCATCAACGGCATGGCACCTCAGCCACACACTGGCCCAATGTGGGGAGAGGTGGCAACCAGGCATGTGTGAAGGAAGCAGGAGAACCATGATTGGGAAAGTACACAATGCCAAGAGTGGCAGAGATGTGCTGGACAGACCGCAGTATGCCGAACACAGCCTACTTAACCGTAGTGTAGGCCGGAGGCGGCTGTAGAGTAAGTCAGCGAGAAAGGACTAAAGCGGGCCTGTGGCGTGGAGGCCGTGATGGTCTAAGAGGCTGCCAAGGTTTTGGGCCTCGGGCTTGAAGCTTGTGCAGGCATGTGGTGTGCCCTCCTTGACACACGCCAGTGTTGGAAGGTGATCAGTGTGTCCTGCCTGCTATGGGGTGGGCCTGACGGGTTCGGGGTCCAGCGGGCCAGGGTAAGGCAGGCACATAGGATTGCAGGCAACTCCGCTCACGAAGATGGCATCGGCCTAGTAGCGTGGTGAGAGGCGCTGCCCTGGCAGAGACATTGGGCTTTCCGGTAGAGGACCACGCTCAGGGCTACGTGCTTTTTATTCACACCCCTATGCTGGCCTGGCGTACGCCGGACCATCCCACTCCGCTCACCCTTATGGGGGGGTGGGCGTAACAGGCAACATTTCTGCGAACTCCCCCGCTGGCTGGGGTGACATGGTTGCGTCCACTGTCCACTACACTTCCTGCACCAGTGGGCCACTGCTGACCGCTGCCTCCGGCCTACATTGTGGTCCAGTAGGTCACAGAGTCTTGATTTAGTGATGGCGGAGTTCATATCAGTGTACCGGCATCATCGCAGACTGCATCCCCTCTCAGCACCGGTGCCACAAAGTCTGTTCCCCGACATTCATGGACACTCTCTGGTCGTACATTTGTGGCGTCTGAATCTATGGACAAGGGGCTCGTTTTCATCCTCATGTAGCTGATACCGAATTGGTGGTGAAAACGAGGCTGTCGCTTTCCACTCCACAATTTGCTGCTTCCAGATAACATCAGACCTTCCGCATCATGCCCTGGAGGACACCTTCCTCTGTCCCCCGCAAGCCTCCACCACATTCACCTTCGACATCGATGAGGACCCGCTCACTACGCATGGACCTACCTCAGCGAACCAGACGTCACCGTTACATGACAGGGTGCCTGTGCCGGCCGCTGTGCCTCCGGGGCCACCAACTCTGTGCTGGTCAGGTCCAGAACCCCTTCTTTTGAGATATTGGATGGCCTCTGAGGCGATGGCCTTAGGGTCATGGATGCCATGTGTCTGTGGCCCTGCACTGTCCGCTGCCTCCGGCCTCAACTGCGGTCCACCAGAGCTCACACACCAAATCGAGTCCTGACTGGCCTTGACGTCGCATCACCGCAGGAGGCCCATGCCACCACCACCACCAGGACCACCTCCAACCGCCATCTGGCAGAGTCGAAACTGTGGCCTGACAGACTTACGGAGTTGCTCACACCTGTCGTAGATGCCATCATTAGACTGATACCCTGCTCGGCACTCCAGGTGCCACTGACTCAGTGCACCGCAAACCACTGTCCGTTACTGATTGAGTTTTATGCTGTAGAGAGGTTGCACAGCGATGTCACCTCAAGCAGTGTGGGAGACCTGAGACGTTGATGATGAAGATGATGTAGGTGTAAAACACCCCACTGTATCTGCATCAGGAATATCTCGAAGGGACACAATCCGAGACGTTTTCACCACATGGGCGCGCTCAGCTGTAGTGCCCAGACCTCAGTGCGCTGCAACTCACGGACACTTCTGTTTGCTCATTGTGTGCTCTCTGGACTTGCTCAAGCTACCTCTATGATGCTCCGCAGTTGTCCCTGTGATGCTGGAGTTGTCTGTTTACATATTCATTGTGTTAACTGTTGTATTTGTTGCCATCACCAACAACTCCCTGAGGGCGGGCGTGCACCCACCCCACACACATCCAGCACAGGTGTCACCGTACATGTGGCCCTACCAATAAAGGGGCTGGGCGCACGTACCCGTAGTCAGTTCAACATCATGTCTGCGTGGGTCCCTTTGGTCTTGTTGTATGCATGTGGGCCCAGGCCCTATGACATTACCTTGTGCTGTGTACAGCGGATGCACGCATGTCACCGCAGGCATCAGGTTTGGGTTTGAGCTTGGACATGTAGCTTTGTCGTCACCCACTCAATTCATAAGTGGAGTGGCCTGGTCCATCGTACGCAGGGCCAACTAGGGTGTGTGACTGATATGTGCATGCCCCTGGGCTTGGTTGAGTACTGTGAATGTGCATCTGCATGTGTCCCAATGGCAGTGTGGGTCTCCTTTGTGAGGTGTAGGTGGTCCCTGAAGGGTAATAGACACCAATGTATGTGATCTAGTTCGCCTTCCATGGGTTGGGACCCCAACCACACCTGTTGGGCCACCTCCTTTCGGCGTGCTGACACATGGCATTGGAGTTCCATGTGTGGGTGGGTGAAGTGTCGTGAACCAGCTGTGCTTGCGGGTGCTTCCTGCTGTGTGGTCTGTTGCAGGCTCTGTGTTCGCCTCTAAGTAGCTTGGCTGCCCGGGTCCTGGTGGTGGGTTGCGTGGAATGTCCATGGGCTGTTGTAGGGTGTTGGTGTCGAAGGTGTGATGGTCCTCGTCGGCATCACAGATGTGTTGTCTTCTGTGCTCTGCTGGAGGTGTTGTGTGCCCCTCTGCAATGTGAATGGGAGATGCATGTTGACATTGTGTTGACATGTTTGTTGGTGCATTGTTCTTAGTTACATTCAGACTGTATGACAATGTACATTGTGACTGTTTGGGAGATGCTGACTACTGCTGCGGGACAGTGTACATTTGGACTACATGACGGATGTGAGGTCGTACGCGTACATTTCCATTTCACAGTTTCCTGCTCTGTCAGATGTAGTAGGCATGCTTCTGTGCATGTGCGGAGCCAGTTGTGTCCTCTGTTCTGCTCTGTTGGCTTTGCGCATTGTACGATTGTCTGGTCAATGTGGGTGTGCTGTTCTTGCTATGTGTGTGTGCTGCAGTGTGCCAAGGGGATGAGGGACATGATCCAGGGTAATTGTGGGTGTGCAGTGTGCTATACTTGATTGTGCATGTGTGCCATTGTGTCCATCTCCCCCCGTCCCCCCAGTCCCTGGTCGTTACTCACCCTGTTGATGTTGTGTCAGGTCCTCTCGAGCTGTGTCCGTACTCCCTACTCCTTACACCATCTCCACACTGATGACTGTGGCCTCTGTTTCCTCCAGCTCCTCCTGTGGCGCAGGACTGCCACCTCCTGTCGCCATTGCAGCCTTCCTGTTGGCAGCGGGTTTGTGCCTGGTTTAGGTTGTCACATCATGCCAGCGCCTCTTGGCCTCCTCGATTGGCCTCCTCTGCACTCCGACTGCATTCCAGGTGGTCTACTTGTAGGTGAGTTGCTGGTAGTGTTCTGTCACCTCCGTGACGCTGATCTGGTTTTGCTGCGAACTGCACCCCGTCTTCCTCTCCCTCTTCTCCTCGGCCGGCCTCGTCCCCATTGTTCCTTGCTGGTAGTCTGTGGGGGTTGTGGGGTTCGCGTTGGCCTCTGCGCTGGGTCAGGGTGCATCCATGTTTCTACGTGCTTTGGCTTGTTTCTGGTGTGGTGTTTCGGTGGTTTTTATGGTGCATTTTCCCGCCAGATGAGTGGGATTTGCAAGCCTGTGGCTGGTTTTCACTACTTTTTGTACCGCGATTGGCCTCATCGCATGATTTTTTCCATTTGCGTTTCGCATTTTTGGGGCATGGCATTGATTTTTGCGCGCCCGTTTGACGCGTTATCTGGTGACTATCGCCGGCTACTGCCGCATTGTGAATACTTGGATGACACAGCGTAATTTACTCACAATAGGCTGCGATGTTGAGAGTTGCGTTAAGCTACTCTTGCGGTAGTTATCACACGTTCTTGTGAATATATCCCAAGGTTTATCACGTATTTACACATTGGCAAGGTGCAAATTAAGGTTAACTTAGTACAGTGGGGCCAGAATACAAGGTGAAGGTATTAATGTATTTGTTTTGAGCAATAGACATATTAATGCCTTAAGTAGCTTATGATGACAATAATTTCTCCCACAATATACCTGCCTCACAAAATCTGGACGCTTACATGAGATTTTTAAGAATCCCTTAGATACCCTTGCACAATTCAGAGTACTCCTTTTGAAGGCGAAGACCTTCCATTAAATTGGTCTCGAGGGGTATTCTCTGGGTCATTTATAGAGAAAGAGAGCCTATTAAATTCTAGACTCTGTCCTGCATCCCCATGCCAGGGGCATCCATGAATAGCACGTAGGCAAAGGCTCATAAATCTGTAAATAACAAGTCTGAAGGGGGCACAGTTGGTCCTCTATGAGCTCTGTGCTACTTGAAATCCGGGGATCCTTGGATAAAGTGAATTTGGTGAGAGGATGTGGTCCCTCGGCTAGATTGCCTACTTTGGTACTGGAAACCAGGGTTCGAGCCTCGGGTTTTTGTCCACATCCTGTGATTCTGGGCAAATCACTTAATCGCCCCGTGCCTGAATGTGTAACATAACTGGTGCTCATGTAAAGCGCTCCAATGCCTTCAGGTCGAGTTGAAATATGCAATTTTTTTTTTTTTTTAAAGTTCGTTTTGGGGTATGTGTCTCCTAGTGAGCCATAGGGCTGAGCCAGTGTCACTCATATGTTCATTAAATGCTGTGACACAGTCCTTCACATAGTAGGTCAGTGCCTATAGAATGAGAAAGCAGCTGGTGTCACTAAAGTGGGGTCCATCTTGGTCAGAGGCAGGAAGATGTCAGATTAATGGCTTGACAGGTCGACAGGGAAAGGCACAGCCATTCACCAGTCCCAACTTTAATAATTGTAGACTGATGAGTATAGGATGTGGTCATTCATGCATGATGCCAATAAATGTTATGTTATGTTAAAATTATTTTTAGAGCGCACGTGCACCGTTCATTTTCTTGGCACTTAATATAGGAGTAGCCGAACCCTGGTGAAGCTGGGAGTGAAGTGAGCATCGGGGCCGGGTAACTCTCATGTTCAGTCAAAACCTCTGGATTGCAACTACTGCTGATGTACAGTCAGTTGCCTTTTCACCTGGTGCCTCTGAAATGCTGGAATGGCTTGAGTGGAGTAAGAGACGTCAGCTCAAGACCTCTGTACTCTGTAGGGTCTGGGGTAAAGTCACTCACATGTTACAGCTGCCTCAGAGAGAAGGGTGAGATTTGTCAGGCCAGAATGCTACAACCTGTTGAAGGTGAGGGTGGGGGCAGAATTGTTAGAAATTATAAGCCATAAAAGCAATTCGGGATGATTTGGTACTTGTTCACAACATCTCTCAGGGTTCTGAACAGTTGTAAAGATATTTAGATAGACCCTTCCTTCCCTCTGGATACAAATTGATCATAATAGTGGGGACACATTGGTTGAACGGGATTAACATACCGAAGTATTTTAAAAGGATTAAAATTCACCGCCTGAAAAGTAAAAGCGTTCTGTGCATGCCACTGAAATAAAAATGTATTAATATTTAGTGAGCAAATGGGAAACAAAACTGCATACCAAATCTATAAACCCATTCTCTTCAGCACAATATATAAAAAGTTAATTAGCTTTAAACGAGCTAAACAAGAGACTTCAGAGTGAAAATCCCCTGAGCCTCATATAAGTTCACTGTTCATAGTTATAAATACAGAAAACAAGATTAGGCCTTTCATAGAATTATTCCTTGATTTTCTTTTTTTCCACGGAACTGCCCGAGAGTATTGTGATTCATGAATAAATAAGACCTTTCATTCCGCGTTTGAACCTAGTTGACATTTTAAAATAACATAAATAACAAGATGTATGCATGCCTTGCTAATCAATTGCGATTGATGCGTTGCGGAGTTCTGATTTTTTTCAATTCCTGTATTTACTGCCTTCAATTTAATGAATTTATATAGTCTCGTTTCGTGATTTTTGTTGAGTTAAGCATGTTCAATCCCCCCCTAGGGTTTTATGAATGGATTGACAAAGATTTTGCTCTGGTAAGGTGGCTAACTCTTATAGATCTCATGGCGTATTCCTGGTTAATCCTGGAAGCAGGAGTAAGCCAAGAGCACTACAAAAGTAAGAATTTTTTAAACACAGACACAAGATGCCATCCAAAATCAAAACCTGGCCCTAAAGTATATTTAGGAAAAGGGATGAATAAAACGGAAGAATGAGTTGAGTGAATTATTATGTAAAATTTAGCAAACTATGTGAGAAAGTGGCTCTGTATATACTGTTCCCAAATAGGTACAGGGTGTACAGAGTCCACAGTCCCCAGAGGTTTGACAGAGGCTAAAGTTAGATATAACCTTACTCTCTAAAGTGGTAGCTTGGTCGAGCAGTAAGGCAGTATCAGAGGACAGTGTAAAGCATTTGTTGCACACACTCAGTCAGCAAATGGACTCACACACTCAATAACAACTCTAGGCCAATGGTTTATATATAAAAAAATGTATGCTTGTTTTATTTTAGAACCAACAATAGGTATTAAAATATACTTTTTCAGAGTGAGAGGCTTTATATAAACACTTTTGCAATATGCAATTGACTTTTGTAGAAAGTTACAAGTGGTTACAATAGGCAACACAATTTTAAGCACAATAATGCATTGAGCTCAATGGAAGTTTCAATTTATTTGCAACAGATTACTTTTACGATTACTTTTGGAATTCCAGGACTGGATCCTAGATTCAGTCCTGGGTCAGTACTTGGAATCAAGTGATAAAAGTCAACTTAATTACTGTTATGATTTTTAGACAATATTTTGCTATTTTAAAAGTTGACACAAAATATTTCATAGAAAACAGTCAATGATTCCCTATGGAAGAAAATTCAAGTTGCAGGTATAATATGTTCTCGTTACTTTTGTAATCCAGTACTGGGTACCTAGACTCAGTACTGGGACCTTTATCCAAAATAGGTAAGCAATTGCGTTTTCAGAAGTTATACGATTTTTAAAAAATATTTAAAGTTTGAAGAAATTGACACAGAAGAAATTTCACAGAAAAACAGTCAATGACTTCCTATGGGAGAAAATTGGGTTACTGGTAAGTACAGTTGTAAGTATTTACTGGGCACCAAGATTCAGCACTGGGAGCTCACCTAATAGCAGGTGAGTATTTTCGTTTTCGTTACTCAGCTGATTTTTGGTGAATATTTTAAGATTTGAAAAGTCCACTCTTAGAAGAAATTTCAGGAAAAGCCAGTCAGTGTTACCCTATGAAGAAAATTGAGTTACCGGTTTAAAGGTAAGTACTCGACTGGCAGAGTTAAGGTTCTGGGCATAGACTCAGCGGTCTCCCAGGGTCAGGTAGGTACAGTTGGTTCACCCTCAGTGGCACAAGGGCGGCCGGGTGCAGAGAGAGTTAGGCCCAATGTTATCCTATGAGAGGTAGGGGGGCCTTGGTTGCTGGCTGCTGACTAGCAGGCCACGCGGCTGTGGGAGCTGGGCTCCTGGTCACTTACTCAGGGCAAGTGGGGAAGTAGATAGGTGTAGAGGTTGCACTGCCAGGGCCACTCGGGCGGCTGGGTGCAGGGTGCTTTTGAGCTTTCGGGCGCTCAATTGATTTAAATGGGAAATCTCTGGTTTAGAAAAAGACTGCAAGCTCGGGGACGAAGATTCTTCAGGTGCCACCACCACTTCGAGAGGTAAGTTGGGTAGTTGGAGGATCGGTAGGTACCCCGGGATTGGGCACAGGGGGCCGCGGGGCACCGGGTGCAGGGGTGCCTTTTGGTGTCGGGAAATCTTACCCTCTGTTGATCGCGGTTGGGGGGACACCTGGTTCTGAGGCTGCAGGCTTCTTCAGGAGTGTCGAGGGAGGTCCTTGGGTGCCGGACTCTGGGGTCACAGTCACCGTGGGGTCGTCCTCGTGGTCTTTGTTCACTCCGGCACAGGCCAGGCTTGGCGGGTGCAGAGTGTGAAGGGTTCGCGGTTCCGGGCTGCTGCCAGGGATTAGAAGTGGATTTTGAGTAGAGCCTCTACTCATGGGAGTCCCAGGGGTTTAGAGTCAAAAGGTAGCCAGGTCCTCCGGGGTTTGTGAGGTTGCTGGCCACAAGAGATGCCGGGTTGGAGCAGGAGCAGGTTCGAGGGTCGACAGGCCGGTAGGGCTGGGGCCAAAGCAGTTGGTATCTTCCTCTTCTCAGCAGCTGCAGGTCTTCTTTCTTCTAGCTCTGCTTCGGATTTTGGAATCTGGAATCTGGGGAAGGAAGGTTCAGGGTGCCTCTCTCCTGTGGGATGGGGGCAGTAGCCTAGTCCTGATTGGGCAGGGCTTCCCATCTTCAAGATGGCGAGAGCCCGGAGATGTGCTTCACCTCGCCTCCCCCACCTGAGGGGTAGGGTTGGCAGGCTGGCACATCCCCTGTCCTTATTTGGGGTTTCCGGCCAAGCTTCCCGCCAGAGTGGGGGGTTGCAGTGGCCTGGGGAAGCTCACAGAGGTGGCATGCCTTTGAAACTTCCCCCTGCCCATCCCGGGGGAGGAGATTTAGCACCTCGCCCAGGATGTGCATTGTTGCAGACCCAGGAGAGCTCTCCTACCCAGGGGTCCAGCAACATGTCTGCTGTGTGGCAGCCAAGGCAGCCTCAGAACAGATGTGGATTGTAGGTTAGGTTTTAGGGGGCATCTCTAAGATGCCCTCTGGGGTGCTTGGTACATTAAATCCCACACTGGCATCAGTGATACCAAACCTCTCAGTCTTAAGTGTTGCCATTATGGTGCTGTGGAGTTCGTGTTTGACGAGCTCTCAGCACCAGGTACTCTGAAATGGCAGAACTGCACTTACAGCGCCCAGGAATGGACCTGGGTACTGTAGGGGCACAGGGCTCCTGCTCCTGTGCCCACACCACTGGCATAGGGCACCCAGCTAAATGGGTGGCTGATGTATGCCAGGGCAGTGTAGGTGGTGGGCATGGCACACAGGGATGTGTGCCATGTCGGCTCTTTGTTTTGTCTTGTACCCAGACACCCAGCCTGCAAGGGCAGTGTGTGTGTGTAAGGGTACAGGGCCTCTAAGGGTGGCACAATGAGTGCTGCAGCCCGTGGAGGCCTTCCCTGGTCACAAGGCCCTGGGTACCTAGGGTACCATTTACCAGGGGCTGACATGTGGCCAGGGTTTGCCAATTTGGGGTTTTATATTTTAGGGAAGGAACATAGGCCCTGGGCACCTGATTGGCAGGAGTCCAAGGCACACTCAGTCAAAGTACATTCAGCAATTCAGCAAAAAGTGGGGGCATACCATGCAAGAAAGATGGCACTTTCTCACAAACTATCCAAATGATTTACAAAAAAAACGACATATACAGGCACATGCATCAATGTAAAAATTAGGGATTCCTTATTTGCGAGAAAAAGGAATCGCAAATAAGGAATCGCAAAAACCGATGCATCAAAAATATAGCGAAAGAATAGCGATTCGCAATAAATCGCAAATACCGAGATCTTAAATTGCGAGCTCGCTATTTGCGATTTCGCAAATTGCAGAATCGCTAATAGCGGGGTTGCACATTTGATGCATCTTGATGACATCACTACCAGGAAGTCAGCAGCCCAAGCTTCATTCAGTACACAGTCATAGTGAGAGGAGGGAGCTGACTGCAGGGAGCTGAACAGGAGTGAAATGTACATTTGGAACAACACCTGGCCATTTCACAAAATGGATACAGCAACAGGAGAGAACAGCCAAAGTGCCAGGAAGAGGAAAAACAAATTTTATGACAAGGAATTAGACACACTAATTCAGGGTGTGGTAAACAGCCATGACAAGCTGTTTGGAAAATTATCATTGAAAGTGGCAGAGCAGGAGAAAAGGAAAATATGGATCCGGATCCAAAATATAGTGAATGCTGTTGGGGTCATACACCGTACCATCTACGATTTAAAAAAAAGATGGTATGGGTTGCGCAGTCGTGCAAAGGAACGCATTATCGACCGGCTTAAGGAAGCCAGGAAGACATGAGGGGGAACCCCGACACAGACTGCCAACACACCCATGGAGGACATGGTGGAGTCGACACTCCAGCCTGAAGCTGCTGTTGGGGTGACGCAGCTAGACACCTCTGGAGCGGCAAACACATCTGAAGGTAAGATGCATGCATGTGGCCAAATGTCATTCATTTGAAAGGTATTACATCAGCTCAGTACAGCACACATGTCCATAATATAAAATCCAGTACACATTTTGGTTAAAAATCAAAGTGCATTATGGAAGATGCAGGCAGGTACTATGGCAAACACACAAATAGGAATAAACCAACCCAAAATTAGTGTAAGAGCAAAATATGTATCCATAGGGAAATCATGATTTCTGTGACATGACATCACTAACAGAAATTAATGCTGTTTTGCACTGTTTAACTCACAGATGCAGAACATGAAGATGCAGAGGACAGTGACTTCCTTGACACACAAGAAACTAGCGCAGTAGACGCGACGGACACACCTGTGGTGTTACCAAATCATTCACATGCCCCTACCACACGCAGGGCAGCTGTCCCACCACTGGTGACAATGGAATCTGAGGATGAGGCACATGTAACACCAGTGGACAGCCAGGTGCAAGAGACCCCAATGCCGTCTCCTCAAACAGAGCTCCGCAGTAGCACTGCCCGATGCTGGCGGCATAGAGCGAGGTCATGTATCACACAGCTGGAGGACCAACCTAATGATGCCTGGGGTGGTCTTGAGGGACAGATGCTCCGGGTGCAGCGCCTGCAGGCAAAAAACACACGCATAGTGCAGGCACAAATTGGAAAGATGGCAGCCAATATAGCAGAACTGACAGATTGCGTGAAAGTACTGACCAGAGTGATGCAGGAGGGACATGTGTCATAGACGAGACACCATCGCCAACTGATGCAGCGCATGCACGTGTATGCTAAATCCAATAAAAGAGTGGCCGCAGCTACTGCACTGCTGGCGCGTAGGTCTGTGACCATGCAAACTGAGATGTCCCATTGGAGTGGGGATATGGCAAAGGCACTGGGCCAGCTGACCAATGCAGTGGAAATGATGCAAGCTGCCCCAATTGAGTCCAATATTGTCACGCTGGAAGAGGGTAGTGAGGAGGCCTCAAGCATAAGCAGTCTGTCCATGCCTGTTATCACTACAGGAAGGCGCAAGACATGCAGCAGTTCCCTCTCCACTGCCAACACGAAGGATGAAGATGCAGCATCTGAAAGGCGTCTGGGTGTGCGTGAGAGGAAGCGATAGACTGTTATGTACAATGACATACAGATATGGTGTGGTAACCATTGACGGACACAACACTTGACTGACTTTCAAGTCATGATTTGATTTAAAGACACTTATGTATATTACTTCTATTCCTGTGCTACTGGGCACATAAGCTGTGTGCTAAAAACACTCAAGTCATTATTTTTTTAGATAAACATACTTTGACAGCAATATCCGTGTTTTGTCTCCTCATTACTCACCTCAGAAATAATTTTGTTTTATTTCCATGCGTCTCCTGCAGCCTTCTGCTGCGCTTGCCCCATGTGCTGCACGGCGGTGTGGCCCTTGCTGGTTGTCGTCCTCCAAGGTGCTTTCAGACACCTCAACTGCTATGCCTCCCTTTGTGGCAATATTGTGTAGCATGGCACATGCTGCTACTATCGTGCAGCATTGCTCAGGGTTGTATTTTAAGGCGCCACCGGTTTTATGGAGGCATCTGAAGCGGCTCTTCAACAGCCCAAACATGCGCTCAATGATGTTCCTGGTCGATATATGCGCAGCATTATACCTCTGTTCATTGGCAGTTGTAGGATTGAGGTACGGCGTCATTATGTAATTACGCGAGGTGTATGTGCTGTCACCTACATGGAAGTAAGCAAAAGGTCAGTGGCAGTATTACATTTGAATACGAACAATGTTTGTGAGCATTAATCACACATGGTTACCCAGCAGATGTCCCTCTCCAAATTCACCCCTGACAAGAGGAGTGTGTATGCCACTCTGGCAAAATATATAGGAATCATGTGCACTCCCTGGGTATTGCGCCACAATGTCAGTTATTATGTTTTTGGCATTGCATACTACCTGTATGTTAAGGGAATGATAATATTTTCTATTCCTATATATGTATTCATTTCCTGTAGGGGGGCATATTGCCATATGAATGCAATCAATGCAACCTAAGACTTGTGGGAAGCGGGCTATCTGGTAAAATTCCTGTTTAGTCTTGGTGAGGTCATGTGCGGTTGTGGGGAAGCTAATGTGTGAGTTGATCCGGGACATCATGGCATCAAGGATTGCTTTGAAGATTCTTGAAAGTGCGATTTGAGACTCACCTCCAGCTACTGCTATAACCCCCTGGAAACTGCCTGACGCCAGTAGGTGCAGGCAGCATAGGACCTGCACATGTGTGGGTATGGCATTGGTCCTACGTGTCTGTCACTGCAGAATAGGATCCAATTCCTTGATTAAATCATGGATCATTTCTTCATTGAGCCTATACTTGTCGTATATCTCATCTTCTGTCTGTCCTAGCAAAGTAATGCGGACTCTGAAGATGCGCTCCTCTATTCTCCTCCTTCTGTGTGCTGCAGCCTGGAGCCTCATCCTCCTTTCCATCAGGTAAATCCCTGCCATTGTGAAATGTTCAGGCTCATTCTATGTGTGTTTAAGCAAGTTTCTGTTGACTTTGAGATGTATCTGATGTGCACTAATTGTTACCACCTGGTTGTGATCCTAACTTATTTTGCACTTGGCAATTTGCGATTTTCTGTAAAATCGCAAATAGCGATTTTTCATGCATTTATTTGCGATTCTTTAATTGCGAGTGGCTATTTGGTGTACACAATTAAAGATTCACTAATTTATTCTCAGAATAAATAGCGATTCTTTAATTTAGCGAAAACATTGGTTTTTGCTAAATTTGCATTCATGCATTGCTGCAGGGTACTTTGCGATCGCAAATGGTCTATTTTAGCGAATCGTAATTTTTCCGATTTTTATGAAGCTTGATGCATGTGCCTGATAGTTCCTCATCCTAAAAACACACGTTAACGTTCACCAACAAAATGTTGTTATAAGTATGTTCCGAGAGCCTGAAAGGGGAAGGGATGCCCCCCCATACTTTAAGCATTGTAGGAGAATTTATTTCACATTTGGGAAAAAATTGTCTGCAATGAAGTAAGGCATAAATAGAACATTTAAATTTTACTTAACCTTGCAGGTTGTCTGTCTTGGACAACCCCCCAAGTAGAAGGGTGGAGGAACATGTTGGTGCTGGGAAAAACACTAAAATCACATTTCTGTGTTTTTCCCCCTTTTATTAGTTTAGAAATAGTTGCAAGTCTAACACTGTAGTAAGCGTGTTTCTACTTGCTCAGATTTGCAATGATCATTATTTATTATTTACTGCAATGAATTACTTCGGATGTCATCAAGGTCATTGTGTCTGATCACATACACTGTTGATGTGGCCTGAAAGATATTGTGTTCCATGGTCTATTTACTACCATTCAATATAAGGAATTATATTTACAAGTTACAACCAGTAGCAACAAATAGTCCTCTGAACCCTCTTATTTGCAGGATTGTTTTTTTCAGTACTTCTAATCAAGACGGTCCTAAAAAAGCAACATCACTTGAACCAGGGCATTTGGAGCCAGGGGGGTAACAGACACCCTCACAGCCCCCACAATGCGGGTGGGGGCCCAGTCTTCAGTACGTGAAGGGGGGACCCCTCAGCTCATTTGTGCATAGCTGTGGGTCATTTGTTCTAAAGCAGTTGCAGTGTGCAGCCTTCTCTGAGCTGCACGCGCTGATCCAGGACTGAAGCAAAACAAAGTAACAACTTACATTGTTTCTCTTCAGTCCAAGCCAGCCAGGCCCCTTAGTAGGATGGGGGTGGGGGCTCTCAGAGAGAGCATTCTCAATAGGGCACTGCTCATCTGAGAAAAGACAGGGTAGCTCAGAGCTCAGAGCTCACAGCGGCAGGCGAATGTTTGCAGCTCCAGGAACAGACTCTGCTGCGACGCATTGGAAGGTACAAAATCAGGGGCATAAATATAAGTGGTACAGCCGGTGCAGTGGCACCGGGGTTCAGGAGCAAGGGATGCCCACCTATCCTGTGTAGTCTGCATTTATTTTACTCTTTGGCTGGTCAGATCAGTATTTTCCTTGTACGTGCTCTGCACCAACCTCTTTGTTTCCACTCGCTGGAGAGAAACTGGAAGGGCAGGTAGGAAAAAAAGCAGACCGGCCGCCGATAGGCATCAGAGATGAGCAGTGGTTTAATTTGTTGATTATTTCTGAGAGACTGGATTCTGATGGTGGTCTGGCGGCTTTTCAGGAGTTGTGATGCTGTATAAGTGAGTGGCTGCAGCATCAGCCATCCAATGACAGAGCAGTTTATAATAAAGACACTTTAGAGGAGGTGCTGAGAAGGCAGGGTAAGCACTTTCGAGACATGCTAGGCTTTAAGTTCATCAGTCACACTACCTTCAAGATCAATTGCTATATACATATTTTCCCCTCAAAGCTAGACAAACTTATAAAAATGAATCAGTAGTGGAAAGTTGAAATAAACACATCTAAGAAGACAAAGTGATTTCCCAGGATGAATGAAGGTGAGTGCTTCTGTTCTTTTTCTAGAAACTTAGACACTTACTTAAAGTTTGTTTTCTGTACATACAGTCCTTCATGGGGTGCAAAGTCTTTTCCATTTTTGAGGAGATGCAGGAGCTCCTTAACATAGTGTTATAAATGTGCTTAGATTCACACAGTCCATTTGTGTGCAGCACATGTGCTGGAGAAAGGTGCCTTGACTTGACCTCCATGGAAGACACTGCAGAGACCCCACGCACACAAAGCGCCAGCCAGTGCATATTTGAACATATGGGCAAAAATGCTGCAATTTGTATTTTTCAGATTATATTATGTTGTCAAAACCTATATGAACTGTAATATTACAATGCTGCCTATCCATGAGGTCATGCAGCCCTTGCACCTATTTAACATATTTCTCCAGTATGGGATTCTAACCTTATTTTATAGTTTCATTCTCGAGTGCAAAGTGAGATTTTTACACAGAAAGAAATCTGAACTCTCCGAGAGAAATATAAGGGGCACTGTGGAAGATGCAATTAGAGCTGAGAGCGCCTCAGTCAGAGCAAGAAAAAGAAAGATGGGAAAAATGTGAATGAAAAGTGTAGCAATGTGAAGGGAAACAAATGTGAAAAGAAATTGGGGGACAGAAGAAAGGGTAAAGAACGAGAGAGGGAGGAAAAACAGAAAGTAAAACAGAGGGGGAGCAAGATAATGAGAAGGAGATAAAGGAACAGAATGAGAGTAAGCGAGGCAGGGAGAGAGAGAGAAAGAGAGACAAAGTGCGAGAGAACTAAGAAGAGAAGAATAATACTTTGAGATAGGGTCGGAGAAGATACAGTGAGACCAAAGGGGAGACATGTTTTGTGATCTGTTGTTCATGAATTCGAATTTCAACCCGGCCGAGTCATAGTTTAATCTTTTTGAGATTGGTAAATTTGTACAGTAATACCTTTGAGACTGTAGAAATGCAGAACAAAGCACTATGTAAAAACATTATTATAAGAGATACCTTGAGGTCAAGAGGGTTAGTAGAGAGTTTCAAAGACCAAAGGAGAGTGAAATTAGTATCCAGTGATCGAGAGTCACAGCGAAAATATAAGCCCACAAACCCGAGAAACCTTAAAGCACCCCCAGATGTGCCTATATAAACAGAGAGGAAAAAAGCAATCTTTGAAGAGCACAAATGTGTGCATGTGAGAAAATGAACGGGGTTAGAGCTATGGAAAATGTATTAATTTGCAAAGAGGAAAAAACACTCTGGCATATGAAAGAATACATAATCAAAAGGTGAAAGAGAGCCCCAGAGAGAAAGTATAAAAGGTGTCTGAGAAGAGAGCCACATAAAGAATGAAAGAGACCCACAAGAGAAAACGAGACCCCCTTGAGAAAGAGGGAGAAAGGCAGATAAACCACAAGAGAGAGCATTTGAATTGTGAGTTTTGTGAGGATTACTAAAAAACAATACATTTGCTTGCTGTTGAACATCATCAGCAGATGATGTGCAGAGAAAAAAGCCAGATATGCTAGATTGTGTTGAGTGAACTGGTGTCACAGGATACATAAAGAGAAGGAGGGGCGAGGAGCAACGAGAAAAAGGTAATGTTAGACAACCTAGGAGAGAGTGAAAGAAATCCTTTCAAATTGATGAAGAGATGGGGCGAAAGAAAGCCTTTGTGGTATGGATGAATCAGGCTTCTGAGAGCAATAGTACGGGCCCCAGGGAGGCAGAAAGGGTGAAGGAAACAAGCCCAGAGAGAAGTGATAAAAAGTGTTGGGAAATAGAATGAAAGAAATACCTCCATTAATATAGGGTAAAAAGATAACAAATACGAAAATGGGTGGAAGAGACCGGGAACCCACAAAGAGAGTCAAAAAGTGAAAGAGAGAGCCAGTGAAAGACAAAGGGAAAGGGGAGAAGGCTTCTGAAAAGTATTAAGACTTTGGAAAAGAGAGAGAAATAACGTAGAAAGAGAAATCTATTGAACCAATGGGTAAAGAAGACACACAGGAAGAACATTAGATAAAGGAAACACTGAGAAAGAGCCGATCAGTATTCCCTTTACATGAGTTTGTTGTCAGTGTTCAGTGCATGTGTGATGTGTGATCTGCTGGATTGTGAGCATAGAGTTTGAAGTTCTCTAGTTAAGTGTAAATAGCTCACCCTGGTCTGATCAGCCGCCGCTGCATTCCCCAACAGTGCTATCTTGTCAGACTGCTCAGGGAGCTCTAGGTTCATTTGTTAAGGCTTGTGGGCCACTTCTGCATGTTCGATAATTAAAATCCAATTCTGTGTCAGAGATTAAACTTTCCAAGCTGATAACGCTTAATACATTGATGATTTGACATTTAAGGCTAACATTTATCATTACACTAATCAACGTGAAAGTACTTTTCTTCAATCTTGGTGCAATTAAAATATCTTTGTTTATAAAACATGTAAGTATTTTGTGGCATATTCTATTCTGCTTGACATAATGAGGTCTTGGCTATTTCCTAAAATGTTTTAATTAAGTTCTCCTTATAAATAGTGCTTCTTATAGATGCACACCATTTTGAATTTTACTTGTGCTGATGGAATATTATTTTAACAATGATGAAATGTAAATATTTTGCAGAGCCATTGATCTTTTATGGTTCAGATCATTTTATTCATTTATCCAGGAACAAATACTCTTACCTACATCCAAAGGCCTATGATGTAGAACAGTGGGACATAACAGTGGAAGAACAGAAGAAGGAGATAGGAGGCAGGGAAGGGAGGATACAAGGGGGGACTGGGAAAGGCAGGAGGGGAGGGATAAAATATCAGGGATTGTCGCCCAGGGAGCACAGCCTCTCTCCCCAGAATTAGCTCTTTAGCAAAATATTCAGTGTCAGCAGGCGGGGCCTTTTAGTGTGTTGTAACCACTGCGGTCAGTCTTTGTCTTGCTGGTCATGTATGCCCCCTCATCCTGTAAGCTGGCGTACTCACAAGTAAAGTCCTGTTTAAGAGATTGGATACATGGGCCCCTCATTTTGTCAAAGTGGAGCAACTTGTTCTCCAGGGAAGCAGTAAGCTTTTTCATCCCTGTACGGTCCCACAGTTTAGGTAGCCAGTCAAAGTGAGATGACAATGTATCTGTGTCCCATTTGGCTTTGAGGACATATTTTTCTCAATACAAAGCCAAAAGCCATTATCATTGCCTTCCCTTTGCTAGAGTGTAGAGGGTATATTGGGGCATTGGGAAGTCTCAGTAGGACGTATCTAGGAAGACAGGCTAACGTTTGAGTTTCAGACAGAGCCAGAGCCAGAGGAGATGAATCAGTGTGTCTGAGTGGCCGCAGTTATTCTAACATCCATTCGGACATTTGGGTTTCTACTTTTTCCTTTTTGGCTGTGGTATAGTACCAATAGTGTATAATTTAAGCATTGTTTATTTTCCTGAGGCACAGAATGAGGAGGTGTGCATTTTGTGGAGGATGTCAGTCCATTTCTTTAGGATGAAGTGAAGGTCCAGCTTAGCTTCCAACCTGCGGGAATAGTTGTGCAGTTTCCATGCTTTGAATAGTGTTCCAAGACCCACCTTATCCAGTATTTCTCACAGAAAAAGGCCAGTACACTGGATCAAATTCCTTTTTTCTGTCAATTGACAAGAGAAGTGCTGGGACGCACTCTACACTGATTGTGTGTCTGTCTGTCAGTCTCTCAGACACCCTTGAAGAGGAAGCTGCACAGTGTGGAAGGTTATGTTTATGACTGGTTGGCTTTGTCTTTATCGATTTAGAGAAATTTGAGGAAAACAACATGGATTATTTCTGCGGGACAGTGGGTTGGAGAAAGAGGTTGGTCTTACATTTGGGCTGATGATCAACAAGTCAGGAGTTAGGGAAACTAGTGAGTCCTAAGTAGTGTCATGACATGTTGGTAGGTTGGGTGTTGGCAGTAAATCCTTGAGTTGTTTTCTGAACAGTAGCAGGTTGGATGGGTTGTGTTGCGCTACAGGAAGTCTGTTTCAAGGGCTATTGTTGAACATTATATGAATCAGCCCTCTGTAGAGTATTTTAAAGTGAGTTATTGGGAAGATGGTGTGGGGTTGGAACACAACTTATTTTTGGGGGTTATTTTGTTTGTGATCGATAGTGGTGCTTATCAGTAAATGGCTTTATAAGGTAGTGGTGTGGAAGTTGAAAAAGAAGCAAGAGCAAGGTGTCAGCATACAGGAGAAACACAACAATGGACTGTTTAAATACATCTGTCCTTAACAAATACTGTGGTCAAGAATGATAACAGATAGCTGCATGTGTTAAAAACCTTAGCAAATACTGTGGTCAAGAATGATAACAGATAGCTGCATGTGTTAAAAACCTTAGCACTGCCTGGTCTCTACAATTTATCATCAGAGTGTGGACACCAATGAATTAGCAAAATTAAAAAGCAGCAGAGAGAGATTCCAAGGCCAAGTTTACTCACAGCTGATGGAAAATGTTGATAAAAGCACTTTGACAACAAGAAAAGTGTACATCATTTTTAAGCCACTGTGCTGACCTAAATGATGCACCTCATGCATTAAACTCTTTTTGACTTGTCCCTATGTGGAATATGCCGGGGTTGTTTGGGAGTTGTGTCAATGTGTATGTCTCTGGGTAGGAAGTATTGACCTGATGGGGCTTTTTTTTCTTGTTTGCATAAGAGTGATAGGTCACTGTAGAGAATACAACTAGAATGATGAGGGAAGTGAAGGGGTGATTGAACAATGCGATTATACATGGTGCCACAAAAGTGCTGGTGGTGGTTCAGAGGTAAGGAAGTGTCCCCCCCACTCCTACAGTAAAATCCTCTCCTCCATCAGTGACCTTTTTGTATGTGTGTGAGTGTGAGGGCATGTGTGTATGTAGATGGAGAGAGAGGGATTTAAATATTTTAATCAAACAACACTGATTTGATCCAAAAGGTAGTTGGACAATTTAATGTGTGTGGCAAGGTGCAGTGTTTGTTTTTTCTGTGTCATCACCCGATACATTGAGCAGCTGTGTTGGCAGGTTGCAGGGGTGTCAGGACAAATAGCACTGAGGAACTGGCACCATCTGGCCTCTCTAGAGACACCAGTGAAGACTCTGGAGTAAATAAATACATCATTTGAGGCTAGGGGTTCTGGGAGAGTTTGAGGGTGAAGAAGGGCATTGAGAGCTCATGGCCAGAGATCCAGCCTCCATGTCATTTATAGTCTACAATATAGCAGTGAATCCGGTAGGCCCTTCACTCATAGACCAGGTCTGTACAGGATTGATAAAGAGCATAGTGATAGATAAGAAAGCACTGGAAGCGCTAATCGAGGAACACAGCAAGAAAGTATGCAGGAAAGAAGTCACAAGGTGCTATAAGGACAAGGTCAGCTGGAAAGCTGATAAGGAAGATAGGGTGTGGTATAAAAGAGGAAGAGAGAAAAGAGAGGTAGGGGATGGAGAGGGTGAGAGAATGGACCAACGAAATACAAAGGAGATAGTATAAAAAGAGCAAAGAAATCGAGAGAAATACTGCACAGGAGATAGGAAAAGCATAGTGGAAAGATTTTAACAGGATGGGAGAGAAAAAGTAGGAGATAAAAGTGACAGAGAATAGAAAGAAAAAGGCTGGTATGAGAATGAAGGAAAGCTAGGATGCTCAGAAATTATGGAAAGGAAAAGATAGGATGCAAGAGAGAGGAAGGAGGTGTGAAAGAGAACTAGCAGTGATGCACTTTTGACAAAACTGAACGATGAGTGGGCCCGATGTTGCATAACCTGACAGGAGTCTGCATAAGGAAACCCACTTAAAATTGGACAAACTTCCCCAGCATACTGATGGCATGGACCCTGTCGTGGATAGACCACCACCTATGATAGACTGCTGGCAGAGTAGTGCCATCTATTAACTCCATCATCCAAGGTTGCCTATAATGGGCGTATTGGTAACAGTGGAGGAACAATAGCCCCCGCAGCTCCTGCAGTACGACGGGCCGCTGGCCTGAGAGCTCTTGATTGGCTCAGAGCGTGGGGCAACTCTCCAAGTACTTTACAGGGGGGCTCCCAAATGTTTCCTTATGCCACTGTTTGGAGCAAGAAGCAGTTAGCCTTGGACTTTTGAGGGGTATTTATTTTTAAGAACCTAAGGCCCAGACTTTCAAAACTGTCACACAATGCAGGACAGTAGAGCAATGTTTCTGCTCTGGGTTCATAACAGGGAGAGAGAAGAAAAGCACAATATATACTAACATTTGGTGCTATCCTGCTTCATCCATGGTGCTGGAGCACAATTAGCAGATAAGCGCCATGCACACCTTTGTGCCATAGTGCAATGGTGTCTGTATGAGTCTAGCTTATGTTTTGTAGTGGAGAGGAGTACTGCCCCAACACTTGGTGGCAGTCCCTCTGCTGCTCAGGAGTCAGACTGAGGGACAGAATTTCTCCATCCACAGATTCATCTTTCTCCTTTGAGTCTAAGAGGTCAGGGAGAGGCTCACTCTCCTCCTCCTCTCCCCATCTGTCACCATAAGCTTGGTGAGCTCAGACCTCTCAAAGTGGGATTTGAGGTGACTTGTATGGAGCACCTTGTGGTGTTGTCAGGGGTCTTGAGGTCCACCAGGTAGATGGCCTCACCCTCACCTCATAGGGCCCAATCCAACGGACCAGGAGGGCCCTGAGCACGATCAGTTCCATCACCAAGACTTTCTGCCAATGAGTCGATTCTACAGTGGTAGAATTTTGGTCATACCACTGCTTCATGAAGCTTGTTCCACAACTTAGCCATCTGGCTTCCGAAGGCCAGCATGCAGCTCACTACATCCTAGGGAATCAACCTGGGAGCTTGCTTCCACGCCTGCTTCTCCAAACTGAGAGGTCTTCTGACAGGGTGCCCATCAAGAAGCCCAAAGGGGCTGAATCCCACTCGCGTCTGGGGTACCTGCCTGTAGGCAAACAACAGGAATCACAAGGCCTCTAATCATGAACTTCGGGGTCTTTTAGAATTTTTCAACAAGTCCATTGGTTTGTAAATTGTAAGAGAGGAGAGCTTGTAGGTTACCCCACACTCCTTCCACATTGACTGCATCTACACAGACATGAAGTTGGTGCCCCTGTCAGATACCACTGACTTGGGGAACCCCACTCTGGTAAAAACCCCATCAGGGCCTTTGCCACTGCAGGTGCAATCGTGGTCCTCACACGTATTGCTTCTGGGTACCTAGTGGCATCATCCACTAGGATAAACCGCTTGTCTGAAGCAGTGTGGGGATCCATAGGCCCAATTATGTCGATGCCCACCCTCTAAAAGGGTGTGCCAATGACAGTCAAGGAATTAAGGGGTGTTTTAAGCCTCTGCCCTGTCTTCCACTGGCCTGGCAGGTCACACAAGTCCTACAGAATCTCTCTGAGGAAGTCTTGATCCTGAGCCAATAAATGTGGGGGACAGACCTTGCAAAGGTCTTGTCTTAGGCCAGGTGTTCTGCCAGGGAGATATCGTGAACCAGCACCAGTGAGAAGTCCCTGTAGTATTGGGAGATCACCAGGGCTCTTGTCACCCCAGACACAGGAGCTTTAAGCTCACTGTAAAAGAGGTTGTCCTCCCATTAAATGTTATGACTTCCAGAGGCATCACCTGCTGCTTGGGCTTCAACCTGTTGCCTCATGCCCTCAAGGGTAGTGCACTCCCTCTCTACCTTACAGAAGTCCTCTTAGGTGGGTTCTTCTTCCACATACCATCCAGCAAGCTCAGGCATGTTGCCAAGGGGAGCAATGCTGTCCTCACTGGGCTCCATGGTGAAAACCACAGGTACCCCATCCACCTAACTGGTTAGACATTCAGGGGCTGGTTTCCCACACCCTCTCTCTTTCCCCTTCTTATCAGCTGGCGGGGCCATCATTCCAGACTCCAGCCCTTTCTGACTTCCATTCTGGGCACACATGGACCTTTTTGTTATACAGATACAGTCAGGTAACCACAACATCTCCACATGAACCTTGATCTCCACTACATTACAGGTAGTGTGCTCAAGGTCTTTACCAAGCAGTCAGTCCACAGGTATGGCAGGAGGGCTCACAGCAACCTCCAGAAGACCTGAAACCCCCCTACTCAAATGTAACAAGGGCCACTGGATAGTGACCATCTCTGTTGTCAGCCACCACAACCTGGTGGAAAGCATTAGGAATCACCTGATCGGTGGACACCAGCTGACTCCTTACCATAGTCATGCTGGCACCAGTATTGCTCAGAGCCACAACAACATGCTCATTGATGGTGATCCATTGTCTATAGTAGTATTCGAGGTAATATGGATCTTAGGACCTTTCCTACTGTAACCCCACTACACTCTCCCATAACTGGGAAACCCCCTGCCCCAGCACTTCCCTAGCCACCGCTGGAATCTTTCCTCCAGTGGGAGGTAGAGCACTTTTTAGACACTTGGGATCCCCCTTGTAATGTCCATACTCAAAACACTCAAAGCGCTTGATGGGCTTGAAATGCTGGATCTTGTCAAGGTAGTTCTTCTTCCGGTGATCTGATTCGGAATGAGAGCCATACCCTTTCCCCTGTGAGTTGTTTTGGGGGCATTTAGAGAACTCTGTCTATGTATCCTCCCACTGCCATTCTGGTGGGAACCCTGACCACCCTTTTAGGAGTCTCACCAGATATCTTCTTAGACACTCTGGTGCTGACCCAGAAGTCTGCCACCTCAGAAACCTTCCTTGGGTCAGTAAGCTTGTTATCAACCACATTTTGGTGCAGCTCTGGAAAACAATTATCAAGTATGTTCACCTTTAAAAATACGTTGTATAGCCCTGAATAATCATCATCCTTGCTGCTCCTCACCCAGCACTTCAGCGCCTTACTAGCAGAGTCCAAGAAATCCACCCATGACTGTGTGAAGGGTTTGTGACTGACCCTGTACCGTTGCCTATAATTTTCAGGGGTCAACCCAAACATGCTGACTAAGATGACCTTCATAGCAGTCTAACATGTCTGGTCCTCTACCTGTAGGGTAAGGAGTGTGTCCATTACCACTGTGGGCATATACCTCCATAATCTACCACCCCAGAACTCTTTGGGGAATGTGTGTACTCTCAGAGCCACTTCATAGGCTGCTAACCACTTATCTATGTCATTTCCCACTTCACAACAGGATGCAAAACCCTTGGGTATTCTGGCTTTAAATTCACAAGTGGGTACTGGAGTTATGCTGCCCATACTGCTTGTTCTGGACCCCATTTGTAGGCCCCTTTTGTCCAGCTCTGTGACACCCAGCTCATGGGGCCTCATTCCCTCCACCATGGCTGGTCTCCTCTCCCATAGAGCTTGCTCTTTCTCCAATCTAGCAAGGGTCTGCTCCTTTGCTACCAAAGCAGGTTTTTGTGCCTGCTTTACTTTGGCAAGCTCCCATTTTAGCTTTCTTTCCTCTCTCCTGTCTGTCAGCTCCTCTGGGGACTTGGTCCTGGAAGAGGCACTTTTCCCTCTTCTAGGAATCACCACTGCTTCCAGCAAGTTGTTGACCCACTCCACAGGCAGTTCCAGAACCACTTCAGACTCCAGTATCAGGTCTTCCTCCTCCTCTGGAATTGCCTTCTCCTCCTCATCAGGGACCTCAGTAGCTGCATTCTTGGCCTCTGCTCATGCTCTTAGAGCTTTCTACAGCTCCCCCGTCCAGTTGAGGCCTCTCATGGATACATAAAACTCTTTGCAAAAATCTTTAAGCCTGGCCACAGTATAGGATTTTAACTTGGACAGCTCAAATTCAATGTCTCCAGATGCAGGTGCTGGTGTAGATTTTCAAAACAGAGACATGGTTTAGCAAAGAAATAAAAAAGGCCAATCAGGGAGAATTGTAAATGGCTCAAATTGGTCTTAGCATAGAGTTGTAGTGAATAATGAGTTACTATATAGTATTGCACAAAAACACGTACTATCCTCACTGCTGATCACCAATGTTATAAATGGTGTTTCTGATTGGCAGAGGTATGTACCCTGTCCAAGCAGGAACCACCACTCTAGTCAGGGTAAGCTAGATGTACAGTAAAGGATAACCTGTGCTCACTCTCTGGTAGCTTGGCACAGAGCAGTCAGGCTTATCTAAAGAGGCAATGTGTAAAGTATTTGAGCAACACCAACATACACGCACACACACACACACACACACACACGCGCGCGCGCACGCGCACACACACACACACACACGCGCGCGCACACACACACACACACACACCCAACTACTCTACACGGGGTTTAAAAAATAATTAATATTTTTATGACTAAAACAAGTCCAAAACAACAAATATCCAATAAGTAGAACCAGAGTGATGAATTTATAAATATTGAATCAAAGTATAGTGCTTGGCGTCATAAAGTACTAACTGGAGGTTTCTGTTAGACCGGGACAAATCCCAAGTTCAGGCTGACTGTAATGGAGGGCATGCCAGCTACAGGACTCACGCAAGCCCCTCCGAAAAAGTACCTTGGATGGAGGCAGTGTTAAGGACCTGATGCAAAGAGCAAAGGAGGCAATGTATCGTTGTCAATCCTATGGATGTAGGCGATGCATCAGTTCTGATCTGCACAGTCAGTACAGCCTCGTCAACGAACCCCTTTGCGATGGAGGCAATGCATCATCAATGAGTCGGACAGTCCATTGTCGTCAAGCCGTGCAGTCTGTTGAAGCAAAGTCAACAGGCAGCAGCTGCATCTGCGTCACGTAGTGATGCATTGGTTCAGACTGGCACAAAGTCATCGATGCGTGGATTCTGCTGGATCATCACAGGTAAATCACTTCTAGTGGCCCATAACTGGGTAAGCACCACTTGGTAAGGCAGGACTCACAGACGGCAGAGCTCAGGTGCTGTTGCAGGGTTGAAGGAAATCTTTGATGGCCCAGATACTGCAGAACAGGGGGCAAGCCCTTGGAGTCACTCTTGGCTCAAATTAGATGGGTCCCAGGCCTTTTCCTCAGCAAGTGTAGCATGCAGCGGGCAACAGGCAGCACATCAAAGCAGAAAAACTGTTAATCCAGAGCAACAGTCCAGCAGACTAGCAGTCCTTGTAGCAGCACAACAGTTTCTTGAAAAGCTCTTCACAGGTCCAGTAGTGTACTTTATTGGTAGGGTCAGATACCCAATACTTATACTCAGTTGTGCCTTTGAAGTGGGGTGACTTCAAAGAAGGGTATTTGAAGCCCACACAGGTCCTTTCATTCCAGCCCTGCTCCAGACTATCAGTAGGGGGTAATCAACCCTTTGTGTGGGAAACATGACACTGACTATTCAAGTGTAAGTGTCCTGCTCAGAAAGAGCCATCATAATGCAGATGAGTATGAAGACACAGCTAACATCCTGTGTTTCTGGCTGTCTAGAGGTAATGCACAAAGTGTAGAGGTCAACTACCCCCGATTTGCATTGGAGACAGGCTGCAGGCCCACAGAACAGTAGGAGTAGAAAAATGCCCACTTTCTAAAAGTAGCATTTCTAAAATATTAATGTTAAATTCAGCTTTACCAGTAATGGCGATTTATCATTACCATTCCAAAGATATAAACATGATGCATCTCAACCTTTCTAATCAGGAACTACAGTCTAAAATTGTATTAAGGAATATCCAACGTTAACCTATGAGAGGAGTATGACTCACAGTATTTAAAAAAAACTGTGGGTGTGTGTCACTACCAGGGCGTACAAAAAATAAAAGTACATCTACCTTTTACTTACACAGCACCCTGCTATTTGGGTTTCCTAGGGCCTGCTTTAGGGGTGACTTATGTGTAATAAAAGGGAGGTTTAAGGCTTGGCAAGTAGTTTTAAATGGCAAGTCGAAGTGCAATAAACTGAATATACAGGCCCTGCAATGGCAGGCGTGAGACAGGTTTTAAATCTATGTGTGTAGGTGGCACAATTAATGTTGCAGGCCCACTACTAGCATTTATGTTACAGGCCCTGGGTACGTTGTTTACCAGTTTACAAGGGACTTACAAGAAAACTAAATATTCCAATTGTATATACACTAATTATACCTTGTTTCGGGGAGAAGCACATGCACTTTAGCACTGGTCAGCAGTGGTAAAGCATTCAGAGTCCTAAGGCCAACAAAAATAATCAGTAAAAAGAGGACCTAAACAGGCAAAAGGTTTGTGTGAAGACCACCCTAGGGATGATAAGTCTAACACTCACTTCTTGCCCTTGTCCCATATTTAATAAAATATGTACTAACAATCTACGTACCTTTAAACTGTATACTCTTAACCCATATCAACTCTTCACATCATCTAAAAGATTATTTTTTCCATCCTTGTGAGCATGAAGAAGGTTTAAACCTATACAGAATTTTGATAAAACTGTTTGCATTTGGGAATTGGGTATCTCTGAGAGATATGGGTACACTGTGTTATCTTGCCATGATTCACACAGATAAAGTGTAGAATTATTTCTTAACAAGTAACTAGGGTCTCTTAGTCTAGACTCCCAAAAGCAAATTTCATTGAGTTCCTACTTCAATAAATAAGGGAGATCCACAACCTTATAATCTACAATATTTAGATTATTATTGATCCAATTCAGATGTTCTCTTAATTTTTGCCCGCTTTAGTTCACTATGACATATTACCTTAATGCTATAGGTTGATACTTTCTCTTTAGGAGAGGATAGCTGTTTACACCAAAAGCACAAACTTAAGTTTCTAGCTATGAGGTTCCAAGATTAAATGTTGGTTTCCACTCTTACCGCTTGGGCCATTGCACATGATAGGTCCCCATATACTTTCTTAAGACATTTTCCTTCAATCTTTTCCCTGTCGTGTTTAGAGCCCAAGCATAAATGTTCTTATTTATATAGGAATTGTTGGGGTACCAATGATTTATAGGCGGTGCACAATGGTTCTAGTGAAGGTGCACCAAAACCCCTTTTAAATGTCTTTAGGCCTCCTACTGTTGTCATAGTAAATATTTAAAAGAAGAGTTTGTTTCCACTAACGTCTCCCCAATCAACTATTTGAAGAGTTAACATTTTTCCCCAAACACCGACATTTTGGTTTTCTATATATTTATGGTCAACAAAGTTACCACACAAAGGGGCTTATTATCAAGGAAGGCGTTTAGCGGCGATAATGGGCTTGATGATATGCCCTTGAGAATTCCAAAAGAAGTCCATGTTCTGGTGTGAACATGGGCTTCTATTAGGATAATTTTAACGCCGTCCTTGATAATATGCCCCAATATTTATTAAAGGTAATACATTTTCTTTGGAATCCCACTTGGGTCATATCTGAAATTGTCAAATGATCTTCATACTATGGACATGAAACATTCCATCTCTCCATTCTTGGGGAAAAGGCATGTACATCCTGTAAGGTTACTGGCAGATCAGCAAGATGCAATGTAAATAAGATGTGTGCAGGGACACACTCTGGGCCATATTCACAAGGAACTATTGCTGAATTAACGGCACTTTATCGCAGCCAAAGTTGTGATAAACTTATCGCCCCAATCACAAGCTGATGTAACAGCCCACAGCATCAGTTTACCCACGATAGCAGGCGCAAAAAACATCGCCACGGATGACCCCCGCAACTATCGCTAATGAGATGCAGAGTAGGCGTTCCCGTGCTAAAAGCCGCGACAACACCACTCCACAACATTCACAACGAACAACCAGAACTGCAATAAGAACACAAAACATGCGATAAGGCGCGTTAGCAGCAGGAAAATAATACCTGCTCTGACTTGGTGCTAAGTAAAACCACAGCCGGCACCACAAAAGGGAGCTCAGGCAACAGCCACATCGGAAGGGCAGCGGATGCCATTGAGCCACCGGTCATGCGGCCCGGACACCCAAGAGGTCCACAACACCCACCGCCACCACCCCAGGACCCCATACAGCACACGGAACCCCCCCCGGACCACCACCCAGGCAGCGCTGACAGAGACAGCGGACCCCCAGGAAAAACACCAGCCTCACAGACCCAACACCTGACAATGTCATTGCCCACTACAGGCTCAAAAGGACAACCATCACACGCATCATGACCAACAACGCCCAACAGGCCGACGGCACCAACACAGCGGACAACCAACATCCCACCCCACACAAAGCTGCTGGCTGTGCTGCACCTGTTGGCCCCTGGTACCCCCCAACCAACACCCACCACAGTTGGAGGAGTCACACAGCCAGCCACATCCCAGTCCCTCACACCTGCCCTGGATATCACCATCAGCCTGGTACCCCAGTCCCTATAAGTCCAACATAATGCGCAGGATCCGCTGGAAACCAAGGAAGGACCATATGTCATAGCTAGATCCACGCATGTGTCAGGGGCAATCTACAGCACACATGGCATACCTGTGCCCCCTGATGACATAGCACACAATCACCGCAACAGAAAGCACACGTCTCACATCAATGTGCAGGCAACAAGCGAACACTGTGGAACCTCCACCGATGTCGCATAAAAACTTGCCGCCAGTGTGCATGATACCTTCACCCTCCGACAGTCCATTAGCACCCAGCGTTACCAGAATGGCACCAAGAGAAATGCACAGTCCCTTGGCAAGTACAAAATGAACACCCAACCCACCTCATTTCCACAACCATGCAACTCACTGGCAATGCACACGACACAAAATCACAACCAACATGCAAAACAACATGCCCATCCACCAGACACGACAGAACAACTCACAACGGTAACCTGGGCTAGCCGTGAACATGCACCATCAACGGGATGGCACCCCAGCCACACAATAGCCGAATGTGGGGAGAGGTGGCAACCAGGCATGTGTGGAGGAGGCAACTGACCCATGAATGGGAAAGTACACAATGCCAAGAGTGGCAGGGATGTGCTGGACAGACTGTAGCATGCAAAACACACCCATATCCATGGCGACATACACCGCTGGTGTATGGAGTGTAGTGGAAAGTGGATGCAACCATGTCACCCCAGCCAGTGAGGGAGTTCACGAAAATGTTTCCTGTTATGTCCCCCCCGTAAGCATGAAAGGAGTGGGATGGCCCGGCGTATGCCAGACCAGCGTAGGGGTGTGAATAAAAAGCACGTAGCCCTGAGCATGGTCCTCTTCCGGAAAGCCCAACGTCTCCGCCAGGGCATCACCATGCCACGAGGCTGACGCAGTCCTCATGAGCGGAGTTGCCTGAGATCCTGTGCGCCTGCCGTACCCCCACCCGCTGGACCCTGAAGCTGTCAGGCCCGCCCCTACACAGCCAGGCCACACTGATCACCTTCCGACACCGGCGAGTGTCAAGGGAGTCCCACCACATGCCTGCGCAAGCTCCAAGCCCGAGGGCCACGTCCTTAGCAGCATCTCAGACCATCACACCCTCCATGACACAGGCCCGCTTTAAACCTTTCTTATTAACGTACTCTACTGCCGCCTCCGTCCTACACTACGGTCAAGTAGGTCACACATTTGGAACTGAGTCTTGAATACACGATGGAAGAGTACATATGTTCATTGCAGAGTTTACATCAGGGTACTTCCTTTGACGTGGTGCCACCAACTCTGTGCATAGTATCACAACCACACTTGTCTGTGGGCCTACGTGGACTACTTCCCTCGGCCTACGCTGCACACAAGTAGGTCACAGAATTGGAACTGAACATCGATTTTTCGACAGCAGATTACATATCTTCGCACGTAAGGAGAGGTGTGAGAGGATGACGCATTGCAGCCCGGAGGGAATAGGATCATCGTTACGGAGGTGATCGAACACTACCGACAACTGCCCTGTTGCCACTAACTGTGCATCGCGAACCAACGACAGGTGGCTGTGGGCCCTTGCTGACCGCTGACCCAGGTCTACACTGCAGTCGAATAGGTCACACACACCTTCGAATTCAGCCTCGATTTGTTTATGGAAGACTTCATGTCTTTGTCCAGGCCTCATCGCACACTGCATCCCCTTTCAGCCCCGGTGCCAAGATGTTTATTCCCCGAGACCCATGGTCAATTTCTGGTTGGACTTTGGGGGCGACTGAGTCCATGGACTTGGGGTTTTTGTCACCATCATGATGGTGATACTGACTTTGTGGCAAAAACTAGGCCGTGGCATTCCACCCCACCATTTGCTCCTTCCGGGTAACATCAGACATTTCGCCTCATGCCCTGGAGGACACCTTCCATCCTCCACAACACTCCGTAGCATACACCTTGGACATTGATGAGGACCCACTCAGGTCTCATGGCGCATCTGACTGCACCGCAAATCACTGTCCCGTGCCAGGGTGCCTGTGCCAGCTGCTGTGCATCCGGGGCCACTAACTCTATGCTGGACATGTCCGGGACCCCTTCTTCTGGGGTATTGGATGGCCTATGAGGCAATGGCCTTAGTGTCATCAACGCCATGTGTCTGTGGCCTCTGCGCTGTCCGCTGCCTCTGGCCTCATCTGCGGTCCACCAATGATCAGACATGAAATCGAGCCCTGACCAGCCCGGATGTCGCATCACCGCAGGAGGCCCACACCACCTTCGCCAGGACAACCTCCAACCGCCATCTGCCAGAGTCGAAACGGTGGTCCTGACAAACCTACAGAGTTGCAAAACACCTATCGTGGACGCCATCATCAGACTGATACCCTGCTCAGCACTCCACGTGCCACTGACTCAGTGCCCCGCAAGCCATCGTCCGTTACTGATTGTGTTTTGTGCTGTGGAGAGGCTGCACAGCAATGTCATCTCAAGCAGTGTGGGAGACCTGGGATGTTGTCGAGGAAGCTGATGCAGGTCTAACACACCACACTTCATCTGCATCAGGAATATCTCAAAGGGACACAATCCGAGACTTTTTCTTCACATGAGCGCGCTCATCTCTAGTGCCCCAACCACAGTGCACTGCAACTCACGGACACTTCTGTTTGCATGTTGTGTGTCCTCTGGACTTTCTCCGTCTCCCTCCATGTTGCTCAGCAGTTGAGTCTGTTATGCAAGTGTTTTCAGTTCCCGTTGCACTGGTGTCCAGCCAGCACCAAGCACTCCGTGCTTGCTGGATTACACTTACCCCACACACTTCCAGCACAGGCATCACTGTACATGTGGCCCTGCCAATAAAGTGGCCGGGCACCCGTGCCCGTAGCCAGTTCAACATGATATCTGCGTGTGTCCCTGTGGTCTTGTTGTATGCATGAGGGCCCTGGGTCCTACGACATTACATTGTGCTGTGTACAGCGGATGCAGATATGTCACCGCAGGCAGCGGGTTGGAGCTTGGACATGTTGTTTTGTTGTCACACACTCAATTCGTAAGGGGAGTGGGCTGGCCTGTCGTAGGCAGAGCCGACATGGGTGTGTGACTGCTATTTGTGTGCCCCTGGGCTTAGTTCTGTACTGTGAATGTGCATCTGCATGTGTCTCTATGGCTGTGTGGGTCTCCTTTGTGGGGTGTGGGTGGTCCCTGAAGTCTAATGGACACCAACATATGTGATCTAGTTCGCCTTCCATGGGTTCGGACCTCAACCACGCCTGTTCGGCCACCTCCTTTTGGCGTGCTGACACATGGCAATGGGGTGCCATGTGTGGGTTGGTGAAGTGTCGTGAGCCAGCTTATGCTTACGGGTGCTTCCTGCTGTGTGGTCTGTTGTAGGCTCTGTGTCTTCCTCTGAGTAGCTTGGCTGCCTGGGTCCTGGTGGTGGGTTGCGTGGGATGTCCTTGGTCTGTTGTAGGGCGTTGTTGTTGAAGTTGTGGTGGTCCTCTCCGGCATCACAGATGTGCTGTCTTGTGTGCTCTGCTGGAGGTGTTGTGTGCCCCTCTGAAATGTGAAGGGGAGATGCATGTTGACATTGTGTTGACATGTATGTTTGCGCATTGTTCTGGTCTTCATGCAGACTGTATGACAATGTACATTGTGACTGTTCGTGAGGTTCTGAATTCTGCTGCAGGACAGTGTACATTTGGACTACATGACGGATGTGAGGTCGTACGCGTACATTTCCATTTCACAGTTTCCTGCTCTGTCAGATGTAGTAGGCATATTTCTGAGCATGTGCGGAGCCAGTCGTGTCCTCTTTTCTGCAGTGCCGGCTATGCGCATTGTACCACATCGTCGTCAATGTGGGTGTGCTGTTCTTGCTATGTGTCTGTGCTGCAGTGTGCCAAGGGGATCAGGGACATGATCCTGGGTAATTGTGGGTGTGCAGTGTGCTATGCCTCGTTGTACATGTGTCCCATTATGCCTATCCACTCCCGTCCCGCCAGTCCCTGTTGGTTACACTCCCTGTTGATGTTGTGTTAGGTCCTCTCAAGCTGTGTCCGTACTCCCTTCTCCTTGCACCGTCTCCACACTGATTACTGTGGCCTCGGTTTCCTCCAGCTCGACTGTGGTGCAGGGCTGCCACCTCCTGTCGCCGTTGCAGCCTTCCTGTTGGCAGCGGGTTTGTGCCTGGTTTCGGTTGTCATGTCATGCCGGCGCCTCTTGGCCTCCTGGATTGGCCTCCTCGGCACTCCGACTGCATTCCAGGTGGTCTGCTTGTGGGTCAGTTGCTGGCAGTGTTCTGTCACCTCCGTGACGCTGGTCTTGTTTTCCTGCGTTCTGCACCCCGTCTTCCTCTCCCTCTTCTCCTTGGCCTTTCCCGACCCCGTTGTTCCTTGCTGGTGGTCTGTGGGGGTTGTGGCGTTCGCGTTGGCCTCTGCGCTGGGTCAGGTTGCATCCATGTTGCTACGTGCTTTGGCTTGTTTCTGGTGTGTTGTTTCTGTGTTTTTTATGGTGCATTTTCCCGCCAGACACGTGGTATTTGCAGGCCTGTGGCTGGTTTTTGCGACTTTTTGTACCGCGATTGGCCTTGTCGCATTATTTTTGCATTCGCGTTTCGCATTTTTGCGGTGTGGAATTGGATTTTGCGTGGCCATTTGACGCATTATCTGGTGACTATCACATGCTACGCCGCGTTGTGAATACTTGTTTGGCACGACGTAAGTTTCCCGCGTTAGGCTTAGATGTTGAGAGTTGTGTTAGGCTACTCTTGCGGTAGTTATCACACGTTTTTGTGAATATACCCCTCTGTATTTTGCATACATTTTAGAAATATGTGGGTTTCCTTCATACCCATTTGGCATTCTTTATATTTTACATATTAATTGCTGTTCAGTCAGTACACAATGAAAAATTATTATAAGGTGCAGCGCTGTTGTTGGCTTTGTTTATTATGTTTTCAGAGAACCTATAAACCTTATATATCCCCATGAGCAGTACGGTTTATTGAAATAACGCTATATAGCTTTTTTAAGTTGGCCATTGTAACAAGAAGTTACAAATGAAAACATTGTCACAAATAACTATTTTTTCTTACTTCATTATTTTATATTTCAATAGTTAGTTTCTTTGGGTAAACCTTGAGGGATCTATCAAACGTCCCATTTATGAATTCAAATGTTCCTCTATTTTTTAAAAATATTTAGCTTTCCAGGATCAACCACACATTTCACACCTGTTTCCATTACAAACTGCAAATAGGCTGAAACCACTAAAATTATTTTTAAAAATGGGCTATCTCTTAGACAGATGCAAACGCAGTGATGCATTTTTTTTTATACAACTCTACTTGTTGCTGGAAGCTAGGAAGATGATTATCCAGTAGTGCAAAACGTATGTTGATGGCTTTTTTTTAGAGAAAATCATACACTTTCTTGCACAGCACTTTTTTTCAATTATTCCCACAAAAACGTAATTTAGCTAGATTTCAGATTATTTTCCCAATTCCCTCTAGGGTATTCTACAAACCCTAGGTGCTTTTAGAATCTTCCCGAAGTTGGAAAAAAGGATGGAAATTTAGCATGGATGTCCATTGTGAAAAATAAGGTATGAATTTTGATTGCAAGCTACCCCAAACATCCCAAAAAAAGAATAGGTACAGGCCAATCTTTTTGTGTAGGAAGTTCCCCACCCTAACTGCGGAGACTCCGCCATCATAAACTTCCTCTTAACTCATAGTTTGCAAATACCCCCAAAAAACATATAGATACAAAAGTGTAAGTTTACCTTTCTGAATCAGGCCCTAAGTTATCACTAAAGTGTAAACTACAACAAAAGTGTGGTTTGTGAATTCCAAAAAGTAATAAACTTACACCAAAATGTAAACTTGCTCAAAAGTGCAGTTTGTGGATCAGGCCCTACACCTTTTCCCTGTATGCATTTATTCGCAGCTGCTTCCAACAGGTTGAGAATGCCAGTATGCTTATTATCAAAAGTTGTCTTATAGAAGGTCATTAACAAAGCTCAAATTGCTTCTTCAAGTTGTATATGTGGTGCAGATCAGAGCTTCCAAATCCCCTCTACTTCCACGGACGGAATGATTTCACAGTCACACACGCATACACACATCACACGCTGGTGGGGCCCATTACACCAACATTCACCCTAAATCACTCTATCCGTGCCCTGCAGAGGAGAAAACCACCTTTCACATATGCTCTATCTGATCTGCCTATACTTGAGGTCAATGCGACCAGCTGATTGCTGAAGATCTAGAGGAATACATTTCAAAGAATACACAATAAATCAAATAAACATGACCAGAAATATTCACCGAGACAGAAATTTAAACAGATTGTTCATTTATCTAAAATTTCAATAAAAGCCAATTAAATGCAAATTCATTTTCTCATATTTACCTATTCTGTCTAAATGTCAGATCCTAAGTCAGAAAACCGGTCCTCTGGAGAAGAATTAAAGTTTCCTGCCGTCATGTAGAGTCATCGTCCTCTCCGTCAGCGTAGGGACCTCGCATCATCAGCTCGGAAAGAAGTGGCGCTAGACCTCTCTAGTCTACTTATTTTTATACTAAAATTTACATTCCAAAAGTTACAATAATGTTAGGAAAAATGTATGAACAACGGAAATAATGTCGTCTTGATACACTAAGGAAAGTTCACACGTATTGTCTTGTCCGAAGAATGAATAGAAAATGTAGTGTCCACAATTAATTCGATACTTTTTCGGATGTCACCACTGATTAGAATGTATCTCAGTTGAGGGACTGACAGTTCGAAAGTTCAATATTTAATTCCTTCGAAACAATTTCTCAAACAGGGTCTTTTCTGGCTGTTCTCCCAGATTTGTCGTCATGGTCATAGCTTTTGGTTCATCAGAGGTGCAAGGTCACAGGCAGCACGAAGCCTTCTTGCAAAATTTTCCATTAAGTCATCTACTCGACTGCAGGCTGCAGGAGGTGGCCATCTTTCAGTAGGCCACAATTGTCAACTTAAGAGTAAAAAAAAACACAAAACATAATTACTGCATGGAAATGATTAAACAGTGTTATTCCCCAGCTAATACCCTTATGTGTGTGTATTTATCTAGCCATTTGCGACATCATAAGCTATTAATGCATATTAATTATAAACGCAAAACACCACACCATCACATAAGCAACATCATTTTTTTGTCAGTTTGCTCACCAAGTTAGTTCACTTGTTAATTTAGCCATGCAATAGCATTCCCTCGTGTAATTCTCTTGTTAATAAGGTTGATTAGTTAACATTCGACAACTATTAATCATTAATAATTATTCATTAATACTTTTCATCAGGAATGTAAGTGCAACAATGTTGAACTTTCAGCATTCCACAGACTCCACCCTCTTTTGCCAAAAGAATGTCAAGGGCAAGTCGATTTTGCATTGCCATAGCTTTGCCATAGCACGCAAAGCAACCATTTCTGTATTAACCAAAAGAAAGCCTCCAGCGGTGCTTGTTGACAATCGATCTAACACTGTTGACAGTTTCCGAATGCCATATGCATTTAAAGAAATTCCCACTGCTGGAATTAAAGCTCCAAAAATATCTCCTACAATTTCTGTCCATGTTTCTCTTTTATAGCGTGTTAATGTGTTAGAATGTTCAGCATCATCTACTCTATCCATGTGAAAAATCTTTGGAAAGACCAGGCCAACATAACATGTACCAAACCAATGGTCAGGCAAACGGTAATAAGACTTGTTCCCACAAATATAATACACTCCCGGGAAAACTGGATCTTCTCCTCCTCTAAATCCCCATCCGGTTGCAATAAAGTATGTATCATGGCACTCGCTAGTCCCTATGAAATAATAATCATATTGGGATCTCTTCCTGGTAATGCACAGTTTCCCTTTCTGTGGGGCATCTATAGCCATGGTTGAACTGGCTCCATTTTTCAACTCCTTTTCTTTCTCAATATCCCACATTGTGTCACTCACTTTATGCCCTTCTGCTTTCTTGTGCATGTTCAACCTTCTTCTCTCAACCATGTCTAGAAAATTCTTCTCTTCTCCTTTCAATTTGCAAGTTAAATTGTTTCTAAATACATAGTCTAAGGTTAATTCTTTGGTTTCTAGAAAAATCTCACCTAAAGTGTTAGCATCCTTTGCAGGATTCAATTCTTTATTCATAGGCAACTGCCCAAGAATATTATCTGCATTAGACATATTGTAATCTAATTTCCCTAATTGATAAAAAATACTAATCAACACACTACAGGAAATTCCATACGTAGCCGGAAGATGATGATAAGTCGCTCCTTCCGAAACAGAGGCAGGTAATTGCATGCAGACGTAGCAATCCCTTACTTCCATTGTCTTTACGTACTCGTACAACAATTTAGAAAAAACATTGCTAGAAAAATCGTTAATTGACCTGTCTTTATGAATATGTACATTACTAGTTCTAGTCGGAACTACTTTCAATGGACTCTTCCCTATATTAGTCTTGTTCTCAGTATGACCTTCTAAAGTGTCAATAGTGACTCTAAATGAAATCAGTAGAGCAAGCATGCTCCAAAGCAGCATTAATAAACCTGTACAGCAGCAGCACATTTTGCACCATCTTTTCAGAAAGGTACATCTACTTTTATTCTCAGTGTTAGCCATTTTGTAAATTGGACCGTGTCTTTTGACTTAGCCTCTTCTACTCCTCTACTGAACTTTTAAGGGCAGCAAGTGCCCACCAGATTATTAAAGTCTACTAATTTTAGTACTAATTCTTCTTCTCCAAATGATTTTTTTTTTCCTTGGATTCACTCAATTTGGATTTTCATCACTTTTCACTGTCTCTTCATCATCATCAAACTGTATCAGGTCCTGAACATCCGTCTCTTCTCCAATGTCGGACAAGATAACTCTCAGGATTCCCACAGCTTCTTCTTCAGCAACCTCCTTCAGTAAATCTAAGTTTAGATTTAGGACTACTAAATTGAGAAAAATCCTAATTTTAAGACTTTCGGTATTCACAGAAGGCATTTAGGAGTCCTAAAGTTAGGAGTCCTAACTATACTACTCCTAAACTGAGAAAAATCCTAATTTTAAGACTTCGGTATTCACAGAAGGCATTTAGGAGTCCTAAAGTTAGGACTCCTAACTTCTGTGAATACGGATTGAGTAAGTGCCTTCTGTGAATACCAAAATGAGTAAGTGCCTTCTGTGAATACCAAAATGGTAGTAAGTTTAGGATTTTGTCTTAAGTTAGTTCTGTGAATCGGGCCCACAGTATGTCTCCACTGATTTTCTCCTGTTCTCCACTGTGTTTCTCCCGCTCTCATTTCTGCCTGTTCTGGAGGTACAATTAACCTATTGCCCACATATGGCACCATCAAACCATTTTCACCCGTCCTCTGCTTGTCAAAAATCGGCATAACCGGGCCTATTGTCACAGGCACTGTAACAGCTTCAAGATTCTTAGTCAGCTCCCTGATTTTCTCTGTTAGTTCAGATGTAGTTCTTGCTAGTTCTCTGGTCTTTTCATTTTCAAGCTCATTCTCTCTCTCTATCTCTCTTTCTCTCTCTCTCTCTCTCTCTAACTCCCTTTCTCTCTCTCTCTCTCTCTCTCTCTCTCTCTCTCTCTCTCTCTCTCTCTCTCTCTCTCTTCCTATCTCTCTCTCTCTCTCTCTCTTTCTCTCTTTCTCTCTCTATCTCTTTTTCACTTTCTCTCTCTCTTTCTCTCTCTCTTTCTCTGTCTGCCAGAGAACAACCGCTTTTCAATTCAGGGGCTGTAGCCTCCGTCTTTATAATCCGCAGGGTGTTTCTCATTGGGCTAACTGCTGTTCCTACCCCTGGTTCTCTTCTATACGGGGGTGGTCTTTTGTAGAGCATGTCCTCTAAGATATCATCATCAGACTCATTTGCCCCATACCTTCTGGTCTCTACATTATGTGCTTTCTCTGTACATTTTCTCCCTCTTGATTCCTCTGCTGTTCTTACAGGATATAACCCCTCGGTCATACTGGCATCTCGCCACCTTCTCATTCTGTCATGATGCGTTTCGCGATCATATTTTCTACCAAACATATATCGGTAGTTATTTCCACTCCTCTGCTTTTCTCGCTCATGTACTTCATCTTCCCATTCTACCAAAGCCTCAAATTGCGTCGGCCTAGGCCGAGGCTCTAGATTCATCATCTGCTCTCGTAAGTTCCTCAGTATGGCCAGATTAAATGAACCATGTTCTGGGAACGCTAACACTCCGTCATCCTTGGTGTATTTCACCCAGTTATCCAACCAAATGCAAGTATGATACCCATACTTCGCAACCATGAAGGATGCGGGGGTTCTGGTCGGTGGAAGTAACTCTGCCTCCCTTGTTACTATGTCTTTATCCTTGTCAAACCAGGTTTTAACCTTACTGAACAAGGACTTGTTCTTCTTTTCCTCAGCATGGTAATACATCTTTCTTATTTTTCCACTAGCTGTTTACTCTTACTACAGCTGTACGATCTTTTGTCCAATTGCAGCGCGACTCACACCAACGCACCAATCCTGGAGCGTCTACGTCACTGTCTCAGTCCGCGAATCCCAACGCGACTCACACTAACGCACCAATCTCTGCGCTTCCTCTGTTCTAGCCCACTGTCCAATCACAGCGCGGTCTCCCTGACGTCAGCAGCCACTGCAGTCGCTTCTGCTCCTGTCTCCTGTCCTTCTCGTCTACCCCTCCTTTACAAGACTACTCGGTAGACTTTGTTTCAACTTCTACGAGTCTGTTAGTTACGACGTACAAACATCTCCATTGTCTGCTTCGCTAGCCTCAGAACAGCAAAAGACCTTTCCCACGAGAATTCTGCCTTTCCCGAGAGCAGCGCTTACCTCTGCCCTACTACAGAATCGTTACTTCCGTTGATAAAGTAGCACATCCCTCGACCTTACCCTTCTAACAAGCATCAATTAACTGTTTCCCTTCGGAATGCTCCTAAGAGTTTCACAATTAACCAGAATGCCTTCTCATTCACGCACTTTCACACCAGAAAATGTAGTACATTCACACAGAATTCTGTCTTTCCCGAGAACAGCGAACAGTCTGTCCTACTACAGAATTATATCATACGTTAACAAAGCAGCGCTTACCTCTGCCCTGTCCTTCTAACAAGCTCCGAGAATACCTATTACTTCTCCAGCGGTAAGTTTTAACGGCAAACCTTACGGATCCCTGGGACTTAAGACCAGAGTTTCACAGATAACCTTTGCTATCATATACACTTCTTTCACACAGAAATATGTTTCTAATGGTAACACACGGCGATGCTACCTTGTCGAACCCAGACAATGCGACGCGCAACTTCAATTGTCACACGTTTTCCCCTGTCTGCATACAGGGCCAACAATCCCGCCTTTTTCCGAGAGCAACACTCCCTCTGCTCTACTACGGAACTGTCACCGACTTCCTACATCCCAGAAGCCATTCACAATACATAGAACTCAACACAACTTCAACATATAGAGTTAGTACACATATCAATCAATAATCAACAAGCCTATATACACGCAATTCCGCTAGATCAAGACAATAGCTACCCATCAATCTGCTACCAAGAAACTGGTGCAGATCAGAGCTTCCAAATCCCCTCTACTTTCACGGACGGAATGATTTCACAGTCACACACGCATACACACATCACACGCTGGTGGGGCCCATTACACCAACATTCACCCTAAATCACTCTATCCGTGCCCTGCAGAGGAGAAAACCACCTTTCACATATGCTCTATCTGATCTGCCTATACTTACGGTCAATGCGACCAGCTGATTGCTGAAGATCTAGAGGAATACATTTCAAAGAATACAAAATAAATCAAATAAACATGACCAGAAATAATCACCCGAGACAGAAATTTAAACAGATTGTTCATTTATCTAAAATTTCAATAAAAGCCAATTAAATGCAAATTCATTGTCTCATATTTACCTATTCTGTCTAAATGTCAGATCCTAAGTCAGAAAACCGGTCCTCTGGAGAAGAATTAAAGTTTCCTGCCGTCATGTATAGTCATCGTCCTCTCCATCAGCGTAGGGACCTCGCATTATCAGCTCGGGAAGAAGTGGCGCTAGACCTCTCTAGTCTACTTATTTTTATACTAAAATTTACATTCCAAAAGTTACAATAATGTTAGGAAAAATGTATGAACAACGGAAATAATGTCGTCTTGATACACTAAGGAAAGTTCACACGTATTGTCTTGTCCGAAGAATGAATAGAAAATGTAGTGTCCACAATTAATTCGATACTTTTTCGGATGTCACCACTGATTAGAATGTATCTCAGTTGAGGGACTGACAGTTCGAAAGTTCAATATTTAATTCCTTCGAAACAATTTCTCAAACAGGGTCTTTTCTGGCTGTTCTCCCAGATTTGTCGTCATGGTCATAGCTTTTGGTTCATCAGAGGTGCAAGGTCACAGGCAGCACGAAGCCTTCTTGCAAAATTTTCCATTAAGTCATCTACTCGACTGCAGGCTGCAGGAGGTGGCCATCTTTCAGTAGGCCACAATTGTCAACTTAAGAGTAAAAAAAAACACAAAACATAATAACTGCATGGAAATGATTAAACAGTGTTATTCCCCAGCTAATACCCTTATGTGTGTGTATTTATCTAGCCATTTGCGACATCATAAGCTATTAATGCATATTAATTATAAGCGCAAAACACCACAACATCACATAAGCAACATCGTTTTTTTGTCAGTTTGCTCACCAACTTAGTTCACTTGTTAATTTAGCCATGCAATAGCATTCCCTCGTGTAATTCTCTTGTTAATAAGGTTGATTAGTTAACATTCGACAACTATTAATCATTAATAATTATTCATTAATACTTTTAATTATAACATGCGAAAAATGAAACAGGTATTCCGTTTTGGAGTAAAAACCCTGCTCCATCATATGCACCAGTTTGAAAACAAAATCTGAGTCCAATTAAGATGAAATTAATCTGCCTAGACAAAAGACCTCACTCCAGACTAGGCAAACTGTTCCATAACCCTGCCTGCTCACGATTGTGTGGCAAAAATGTGAAGAGGAATATCCATATATGTGGAATTTTTTTTAGGGTACAAATTACTTGCACACAAATTAGGTCAACTTGTTTGACATAGCTCAAATAATTCTTATTATTTAGTTTTGTACCAACACCCACATTGTTCCAGAAGCCATTTTAGACATAGCCTTTGGAAAGACAAACTTAGGGGCATATTTGCAACAGGCAGCGATAATTATCGCTGACCTTGTATACCACATGTTTTTCTATCGCTGGAATATTTCGCCAGGCTAGCGTTGTATTAACAACGCTTAGCGCCATGGCGATGTATATTCCAGCGATAGATCCCTTTTCCATGGAACATCGCTGGTCTTCCAGCGATGTTACATGTAAAACGGCGATATGCTTGATGATACGACCCTGTGGTCGTATCACATGAATCTACCTCCCATGTTAGGTATGCATTACTCAGGAATTTAACAGGCGTTAAATCCCTGCATTAAAGCATACTTAGCCCGATTAAAATAATCGCTTCCCCGCATTGTAAATATCGCAAAGCTGCCTTCGCGATATTTACCCATGCTGTTTCCACAGACACGCCTACTTTGCATCTCATTAGCGATGCGAAGTTAGGCGTGCTGGAAATGGGAGCAAAATCAGCAAAACACGCGATAGTGTGTCTTTGCTGATAAGGTGATAGAATTATCACCGCTTTTTGGCCGAAAATGGCCGCAAAAGCGGCGATCATTTTTTATCGCCTCATTGTTAATATGCCCCCTGGTTGGCCCATGCAGATTAGTTCATCATCTGGTTACTGAGGCAACATTAAAACTTTCTTAGAACTGCAGTCAGCCATTACCCACGAGTAAGGAAAGCAGTTCAATGGAATTGTGGGGCATATTATCAAGACAGGCGATAAAATTATCGGCGCATTAGCGGCAGAAAACTGTCGCTAAAACAGCGACAATGGGCTTGATAATATGCTCTATGGAATTCCAATTGAAGCTCAGGTTAGATGTCCTTCACATCTAACATGGGCTTCAATTGGAATTCCATAGAGTATATTATCAAGCCCATTCTCGCCGTTTTAGCGGCAGTTTTCTGCCGCTAAAGCAGCAATAATGTTATTGCCTGTAACCTATATAAATTGTTTCCTGCTGTAGTCATTTAAAACAGAATAATTACAGTATAATCCCCTGTGCATATCCTAGGTACATATCCCACCCACAAAACCCTTTTTACCGTTTAAAGGTTTTTAATTAGATTTTATAGATACTAGAGGTAATAAATAATCATATTTCATACAATAATAACAGCAGGATGCTTAAAAGAACTGTGTAAAATAGCAACTTGAGCTTTCATCTAATAAAGTGCAATAATACAATGACTCTATTCACAATGATTTTAGCAGCAGAATGATCAAAGGATACCGTGCAAAATCACAGAATAAAAATACCACTCAGTTGAGTACAAAAATACAGATTACTCTTCAAGTTACCCACAGCTACTGGGGACCAGATTAAATCACCCCGTCTTTGTGCGTCCTGACCCTTTCACTCCTATAAGCCTTTTTCCATCTTGTACATAGCTAAAAAATCGTGACGTCCATTCTGAAACTGTTGGGGGATCAGAGCTCATCGAACCCACTGGGGGTGTAATGTTCATCTCCTTCTTAAGGATCATCTCAATAAAAGTCCTCACCTCTTGAATATAACTGTTTAAACTTGGGCAAGTACAGAACATATAAACGATTTCTACTTGTTCGGCTCCACACCTGTGACATTTGGAGTCTGATCTCTTGCCCCATCTGAATAACTTAGCAAAGGTATAATATAAATAAAATACTGTTTTGAAGAGCTGGCATTTTAGTCCTGCAGCTAAAAGAGTGCCCCTACAGATATCAAAAGTGGTCTCAAGTGGCAGACCTTCCACACCCAATCTCCCTTCCCACCTAGCTTTTTGGAGCTCTAGTTTGTCCGGGAGAGCCTGAATTAATAGGCTATAAATAACTCCCTGAGCTATGGCATCAATGATGGGGAATTTTGCAAGCAAAATGTTTTTCTTATCCAGCTTATTACTGAAGTCTTTGACCTGCAAGTATTAAAAAAATCTCTCTTGTTAAGTCAAATTTGTCCTGTAACTCACTAAAAGAACATAGCTGGTTGCCATCATAAAGATCTCCTATTCTTGAAATACCACTTACCTCAAATCTTCTAACCATGTCATTGTGAAATATACCAGGTAAATCGGAAGAACCCCATAGGGGTGTATGTTGCGATTTTTTCCCCCGGAGTTTTATATACAAAGAACTCACCTCAAAGGTATCAGAGCACTTTACATGAGCACCAGTTGCATTACAGAAGGACACATTCATGTTGTTAGGCATGGAGAGATTAAATGATTTGCCTGGAATCCCAGGATGATGAGTGTCCCTTCATAGACTCAAACCCTGTTCCCCAGCTTCACGGTCGGACACTCAAGACGTTAGATGATGCTGATCCTCCTCTTTATCTGTCGCCACACCTTAAATGCCCCATCCACTATCTTAGATCTAGTATTTCATAGTAGCTTCTTTCCAACCTTCTCATGAAGCAGCCCTTAGCACCAGACTCAATGTGAGCTTATATTTAGTTGGAGCCACGGCATGATTTATATTGTGCATATGGCCTGTATTTAAGATCTCCATATGCTGCAGCATGTATGACAAATAATAAAACATAAAGCTGGGTACAGCCCATCCCTCTTCGTTTCTAGGAAGTGTCACAAACCTTGATGCGCTTCTTGGCTTTTTAAACTGCCAGGGAAAACTGGAGCAGAAACTTTCTAACTTGGTCAACGAGCACTTATTAACTTCCAATGTAATAGCCCTAAACATACACAGAACTTTCGGGCGGACATTTTTAGGATGTTGCATCTGCCCACTAAATTCAATTCAAGTTGTTAATTCTGACTAATTCCTGTTTGATCTTCAAAATCAGGGGTGCTAGATTTAGCTCCACCAGCTTATCAAGGGTAGATGTGTTCCTCACTCCCAGGTAGGTTGCATCCTCAACCCTCCGCTGATCCCACAAATGAATTCCCATAGTGAACACTACCTGGGTCTTGCCCTCATTCAGGTGATACCCGGCTATTGCCCCAAAATTGTTGGCCTCACTCATATCATCAGCATAAGCCAACACTTTGTAATCCACCTGCCTTACAGAAACTGGATGAATCTCCATATTGTTTTTCAATCATACAATAAAGGGATCTATGTACAATGTGAATAAAAGAGGTGAGCATGGACACCCTTGTCTAGTCCCTCTTGTAGTTAAAATCTTCTCTGATCCCTCCCCCATTATCTGAAGCATGGCTTTGGGTGCTTGATATAAGACACTAATGGCTCTGAAGAAGGCCTTTTTGGCATTCAACAATATTAAACCCCTAGGGTGTCTTTGTTGCCTCTGCTATATCTAACAATGTGATAACCCTTCGCACATGGTCAGTTGTTCCCCGATCCAGCTTAAAGCCATTTTGGTGGTGGGATACCAAATTAGCAATTACCTTACCTAACTTTTTAGCAAGTATTTTAGCAAGTACTTTGGCATCTGTGTTTACTAGAGATATAGTCCTATAGGATCCTGGGCTCGCCCTTTTTCCTGAACTCAACAATATTATGATTCTCCCAAGAGAGGGGGACCTCACCTTCGCTCTGTGCACATAGAAGGCTAGAAGTCATAACTTCCCCAAGCACAGGGAGGAAGGTCCTTTACAATTCCAGAGGAATCCTGTCTGGTCTGGTGGTTTTCTCCACAGCCAGAGATCTAACTGCTTCGACCACCTCCTTTGGGGAAATCGCCAGTTCAAGAGAGGCCTGCTCTTCATCACTCAAGATGTACTCAGTTATTGTACTAAGGAAGTTTGCGTAGCTGACTGATCAACCGACAAAGTTCTTCATAAAATTCCTCTAACACCCAGACAAGTTCTGCAGGGATTTCAGTCTTCTGACCCTGCTTGTCTACAATAGCATCAATCCCCATTTCTGTCTCTTTTTGTCTTATACGATGTGCCAATAGCCTGACAGTGCTTTCCACGTAATCATGGCACTCTGGCCTGAAGTTTTAGAATTTAGAGGCTACCTCCTTACTTTAAGGCTGGTTGATTCTGGCTTTCAATGCCGCAATATTCTGAAAAATGTTACTACATGCCTGCCCTTCCATTATAAGCCTAGTCAACGTTGCTTCTAGGAGTGAAAGATCACCATCTGGCCGCACCTCTGCTTAAAAAGACTATAGCTGAGTGCTTACCCCATGATCCCTGATTTAAGGGAGTCCTAGACCATCTTATTAGCATCAGTGCCCTGATGTACTGCAAAGAACTATTTTAGCCACTTCTACGTGTGATCAGTATACTCTGCCTCTAAAAGGAATTTCCTGTCGAATGTCTAGGCCCCACATGGCTACACTAAGCCATTGACTGCACATTCGAGCACTAGTAGGCTGTGATCTGATGCACCCTGGGAAATCCTTAAATTCCAGTGATACAAAAGCCAAACAATAGTCGAGACACACCAATTCATTTTGGGGAGGGAAAATAATGTGTATCCAGGGTCTAGATCCTTTAAGTTGTCCCATACATGTCAGCCCTTGGTTTTAACTAGTCATTGGACTACTTTGAACACCAACTGTTTTCTGCAAGCATATGAATTAACCCCCGCCCCCCAGTATTCCCTCCAATGGACATATGTAATTTGAGGTCTTGCACAGCAAAAGGGGGGCTGGCCAGGATGAAAGCTCCAGGTTTAGATAATCAATGACGGCAGCCTAATCTAATTTAGAGCCAAATACATAGCATAAGATGAGTTTCCCCAGCCCAGGCGAAGTTCCAAAATGACCCACCTCCCCAGCCAGGCTCCAAACTACAGTGAGGAAGTTTTACTAGCAAGAATGGATGCCCCCTGGAAGTCATCCCCTGTGTCATGCAACAGACAAGCGAGTACCCCAGGTCTCCCAGCAATTTCCTTTTCCCCCAAGAGTTGTTAGTGTCCTGTTAACATGCAATGTTGGGCTTCATTGACCAAGTGTCATTCTACCCCTTTTGAGTCTATCGTTCAGAGCACATGCATTTATCATGCAAATACATAAATACATTCTGGTGCCAATTACGATCCGGTAAAAAATTTCCCCGTACGACCCGTATCCGGTCTTTTTACCGTACGAATCGTACAAGTGCCGTACAAACTGGCAATCATGATTCGCATGGTAAAAAGTCCATACGAATCGCATTGGGAATTATTCCCCACACGTCCTCGGGTCGGAAAATGTGTCCGACGCGTCCTCGGACGATTTACCGTACAAATGTGAAAAGTGAAGTCCGACCGCGGAATCACGATCCATCCCGTGCGTCCGATGTTACAACCGTATGGAAAAAACACCGTCCGCACCGAACTCCCACAGCCCCCGTACATACGTGCCGACCCCCCCCAGCCCCCGTACGTACGCGCCGACCCCCCCAGCCCCCGTGAGTACGCGCCAAACCCCCCCCAGCCCCCGTGAGTACGTGCCGACCCCCCCAGCCCCCGTACGTACGTGCCGACCCCCCCCAGCCCCCGTGAGTACGTGCCGACCCCCCCCAGCCCCCGTACGTACGCGTCGACCCCCCCAGCCCCCGTGAGTACGCGCCGACCCCCCCATCCCCCGTACGTACGCGCCGAACCCCCCCGTGTATGTACACCCGTGTACGTTTGAGTCGAACCCCCGTGTATGTACACCCGTGTACGTTCGAGTCGCACCCCCACCCGTGTATGTACGGTGCGTACCCCCAGCGTGTAGCGCTGGGGGTACGCACCGTACATACACGGGTGGGGGTACGACTCGAACGTACACGGGTGTACATACACGGGGGGGTTCGACTCGAACGTACACGGGTGTACATACACGGGGGGTTCGACACGTACACGGGTGTACATACACGGGGGGGTACGACTCGAACGTACACGGGTGTACATACACGGGGGGGTTCGACTCGAACGTACACGGGTGTACATACATGGGGGGTTCGACACGTACACGGGTGTACATACACAGGGGGTTCGGCGCGTACTCACGGGGGCTGGGGGGGGTCGGCGCGTACGTACAGGGGCTGGGGGGGGCAGCGCGTACGTACGGGGGCTGGGGGGGTCGGCGCGTACGTACGGGGGCTGGGGGGGGTCGGCGCGTACTCACGGGGGCTGGGGGGGGTTCGGCGCGTACGTACGGGGGATGGGGGGGGTCGGCGCGTACGTACGGGGGCTGGGGGGGGATCGGCGCGTACGTACGGGGGATGGGGGGGGTCGGCGCGTACTCACGGGGGCTGGGGGGGTACGGTGCGTACCGGGCCACCTACTCTGGTCGATTTGCGCCGTACTTCGCTTTTCCGGCACTTTTTGGGTGCCGTGAAAATATTGCCGTCCGGACTGCTGTCGGTTCGAATCGTAATTCCTGGGTCGTGAAACGCTGCCTGAAAGCGTCCCGACGTCACGTCGCAGCATTCCCGGATCACATTCGTATGTATATTTTCGTCGGTCGGTGGTTTTTACGATTCGTACGGAAATGGTGTTTCCGTGCGAATCGTAATTCCATGTTTGTAAAGTTTTACGACCGGATACGAGTCGGACGGGGAAAACGCTCCGACCGACGGTTCGTACCCGGTTTTTACCGTTTCGTAATCGGCACCAAAGTATTCTGAGACATTCGATGATCTGGTTCTAGCCCAAATATCCAACACAATCATGATTTTTTTGTCATTCTTAAATACTCACATGTGTCCTTTAAACCCTATTCTGAGGCTCACAAAAGTTCAGCTTGCCATGTCTTTGCAGCTTTTCCTGCTGTAAAAAATGATCATGCAATAGCCCTCCACCAGTCCTACCCTGCCCCTCTCTCCCCCAACCCAAGTCTCTCCCTCCCTCCTGACCCTCCTGACCCCCCAGAACCCTCCTAAACACCCCCACATACAGATTCACCACCCAAATGGAACAATAAGACCAGCCATGGTCTGTCTATGGAGATGTACCCCCCCCCCCCCCCCCAAGCATGCTCCTGACAAAAAAAATCCAGGATTAATCTTTGGATTTTAAAGTGTGTCCCTACAAGATGCAATCCTGATGGTTACCATTTAAATAACACAGTAAAATATATGACATTACAATAGTGATAAGCAACCACCAGCTGTCCAACAAACCACACATACACTTCCCACGCTTCCCACCAAATTTCTCAGGTGCAGAGCAAACCTGCACACCATTAACATCACAACTAAGGCATTCAACCTTGAAAAACCTGAGCTACCCAAGGTTCTCAAGAAACTCCTTTGCCTTAACCTCTAGGTGAAAAAATGAGCATGTCCTCCAAAATTCCTTTTAGCTGGCCGGGTTCATCAAAAGGGCTTGTGATCCTATAGACTGAAAAGGCTGTGCCATCTGTCTCAGGTGCCATTGCCAATTAACTGTAGTGTGGCAAAAGTCTGACCTCTCAAAAAATGTGCAACCTTTGGCCATCCACCGTGTGTCAGGACAGACTTTTTCAAAGATGGCCTGCCAGATGAGCAAATTGCCAAAAAACTACTAGGATAGCCCTTGGTTTGACATGGCGTTTGTTAGACCTGGCACCTTGGCGTGAGTTTCCCTTCCACTTTTTGATGGTGTGCCTCGATTGTTTTGCTGGTGTTGTCCGCTCAGGGCACTGCGCCACGGCTAATCCGTGCCGCAGTGCAAGTGCTCCCTAAGTAAAGTGTACCTGTAATTGATGTTCATGATTGGTTTATTGGATTCACTGTCAGTCCCCAGTAAAGTGCACCAGGGGTGCCAGGGCTTGTGAATGCCAATGCTGCTGGTGGGCTTGCAGCGCTGGTTGCGCCACCCACAGAAAGCGGCCTTGTAAAATGTGTCTAGGGTCTGCCACCGCCGACCCTGTGCGCGGTCCGGGACCGTCGCGCTGACTACGCAAGTGCCCCCACTTGCCAGTCCCTAAACCTTCCCTTACCTACATATCAGCCACCCCTCTGGTAGGCCCAAGGGCAGGGTGCATTGTAGGCATAAGGTAGGACATGCCCTGATGCGTGTGGCATGTCCTAGTAGTGAATTACAGCCCTTTCCGTTCTTCACTATTGAAGGCTACCTGCTCTCCATAGGCCAGACTGGGCTGCTGGGATCACGCCAACGCTGTGACCCCAGTGGACTCAGAGAGCATGGTAGAGTGTCGAGTTTAGTATGCCTGAACTCAGGATAATAAAATACTTCTTGTAGTCAAGTTTATTTTAATATCCTGGGTTTGTAAATACTACTTTTAGAAAGTTAGTATTTACTGACCTGACCATCTCAGTCCGCCTCTGCTGTGTGTGTGTGTGTGTGTTCTGCCTAGCAACAGTAAGGAGCAGGGTGGGGGGATCCCCAGAGACAGGTTGGCTGCCAGGTGGTGGGTAGAGAGATTACACCAGGATGGGTGGGAGGAGTACACCTTGACTCTTGAATAGACCTGTGCTCTGCCACCACAAAGCCGGCGCCGCCCCCTGTGGGGCGGCTGATGTCTCTGCCCTGCTGCTGAAAGGAAAGAGCAGAGTCACCATAACAAAGTGCTCCAGAACTGGACTGAGCCAGGCCTAGGCCCCCTGGCGCTAAAGAACAAAAGAATCATGGTATAAAAGTAGGAGCCTGGCTCCTAAGAAATCAGAATCCTGTTTACCACAAAGAACCTCTGCCCGACTAGAAGGAGAAGGAGACGCTGGAGGAGCTGGCCTGCTGCCTGCCTTGCTGAGAAAGGAGAGGAAGAGACTATTGAAAAGACTTTGCTACTTTGTGCTTGAACATTCTCCAAGGGCTTGATCTGAGCTTTCCCTCTGAACTGAACCCCAGGACCAGTGGGTTCTCTGTGCTTCTTGCTCGTCCTCCAATTCGAGCCGTGTGTGCATCCCGCTGGAAAAGAGACTGCGCCCCTCATCGCCCCTCCTAGGGCCGTGACACTCAGGAGACCGCCTGCCGCAACCCCGTGAGAGCCCCGCTCCGTCCAGAGCCGCTCTCTGTCCCCGGGCTAGGCCGCCTGCACCCCTGTCACCGCCTGCCATTGGAGCGCGCTGAACGCGCTATCACCCCTCCCGCCGGAAGCCGTCCGACGACTGTGATCTACGCCGGGTCATCCAGCTGCACTGACCGTGCCCTGCGACCCCGCTTCGCTATCCCCGGACATCTCAGGCCGCGCCGCCCCCGCTGTGGAGACCCTCCTGCACCGCCGTGCCAAAGGGTCGCGGGCCGCGCCTGCCTACTTGCCCACACCCGCTGATTGAGGACCCAAGAACACTTCCCGAAGTTGAGAGTCGCACCGACCTGTGCCGACTCTCCCCATCACGAAAGAAGTCCAGTATCGGGCTCGGGGCCCGCAACGCCTTATTTCCCCGTTCGCAGGAACCGATCTCTGTGAGTACTGGAACTACAAGTAACATTTGCAAGAGACTGTAAAGTATCCATTTGAAACTACGAACAAAGAACATTTGCCTGCTGTACAACCTGGTGGCCTAGCGAAAACGTTATTGGTCTTGTGATAAGTCTGCTGAGATATATATACCTTATTTTTACATAAAGAAACGTATTTTTATATATATCCAAGTCTGGTGTCCGTTTCTGGGGGGATTGATGTATTTACTGTGTGTATGATTGTAAGTGCTTAACCAACAACGCCTGAGGAATCGCCTTGGCTGCTCACGCCACGCACCTAGAGGGTGAGCAAGGGTCATTCAAAAGGGGTTATCCTGCGCCCTGACGTGGAGGAGAGGGTTCCTGCTTGACACAAGGGCAACCTTGCGCCAACCAGAGATCCCCGACTCTAACAGCGTTGATGTTGTTTTAAAGGGAACCTGTGTGCTCTTTGGATCGCCAAATCCAAGTTCCAGTCCATAAACTCTGGTAAGGCGTTCTTGACTAGGCCGATAATAAACTTCAGTGTGTCATCTTTCTCGGCTCCTTACGCAACCCCTAAGAACCTGAGGTTATTGCACCTCGTTCTATTTTCAAATTCCTCGAGCTTCCACTGAGTGTTATCAATCAGACTTCATGCTCTATTCCCGAATTCTGATTAGCGAGCATGTCGGCCTCTAAAGTAGTAACCCTATTGTCCACCTCTGTCATTTTGTCAGAGAACTCAGCGCATGCTTTTACAACCTTTTGTATAGTGCCTTGCAGTTTCCTGTTGGTGATCTGCACCTTCTGGGTGCCAGCTCTGGTTTTCTTCTGATGGGCTATGATTCCCTAGTACTTAGCCTTCAGAGTTGCATGGTAAGTTTGAGCCAGCCGCCCCCCCCCCCTGTCTAGGCAAATGGCATACTTCCTTCCAGCCTTGGCAATGCTGAATAGTCCTACTTTAATCCAGCCTTATTTCCAAGTTCCACATTTGGTGGATTTGCTTTCTTGATGGTTCACCAGGGGTCATTTTCTCCCAAGTCACCCGGGAAGACCTCCCCTTGCCACCTAAACCACTGGAGCAGATTGCAGCTCTGCCTCTTGAGCCTCTTCTGAGCAACTAATCTGAGTCCTCCCCAGTCCAGTCAGACTGATCTGGCAATAAAAAAAAGTGATCAACCACATCAGTCACTGCCCCAGTATTGACAAAAGAGCGTTTACTTCTACTTTGTGCCCTTCTCTTATGCTCACTGGCCTTCCCAAAGATAGTATAACCTGATACCTGAGTAGAAGTTTGTTTCCAGGCAGGCCCTCCTGCGCTCCCATCATCAGGCTATGAGCACTCCCTGCTTTGCACCTGGAGTCAAGCCCCCGATGAATGTCACATTTACTGGTTGCACTAGCATAGTCATGAGACTTCTTCGGCCCCAATGGCACTTGAAATGATAGCTTCAGCATCTGTTTGAGATGGTGCGGGGAGGATGAAGGCTTGTGCCATGGCACTCACTTTTGCTGAAGTTTCTGTCCTGCTTGTTTCTTCATGTACACTTGGAGCACCTTGATTAGTGATACCTGATACCTGAGACCATATCCTGGCTGAAGATGGGTGAAACCCCGAAACCGGTCCTAGGATGCTTGTTTCCGGTCCGGGGAGGACCTGGCTAGGCAGTTTGGGCTAGACTGTTCCCATGAGGCACAGACTGATTTGCATATGGTCAGGTCTAAACTGTGGTGGCATGGTGAGCAAAAAAAGATGGTTTTAACCCATATCTCTTGACTGGGGGAGAATGTTTTGATTTGTTCTGCATTCCGTCCATCAGTCCATCAATTGTGGGTCTCTTGCTTTCTTGCCCTAAGTGCACCGGGTATGCCTAGACGTAGGTCCCGGGCTCACTGTGCCACTGGATTCAAGCTATCCTGGATGAAGAGGGGTGAAACCCCGAAACCGGTCCTAGGATGCTTGTTTCCGGTCCAGGGACGACCTGGCTTGGCAGTTCGGGCTGGACTGTTCCCATGAGGCACATGTCTTTCCCATCTATGCAGATGCGTCAGTTCCTTGTAAATCTGCCCCAATGTTTTCATAAAGGGAATTCTGTGCCTCAAATACACTCTAATGCTATATCTTCAATGTCGACAGACAACCTACACTTTGCCCATTCCAGTCCGGTTTGCTGCTCATATCAAATCATTGGTACAGTTCGGTTAATATGCTTTTTTTAATCTACAAAAGACTGCAGAAAATCTGCGCTGCTACCACAGAAAACATTCACAACCTCGATAAATTTATTATGAAATATATATTCAAAACTAATTAGATATATACACATATTAAAATCTTTTATGCCTTTTATTTTATTTAATAGTAAATGTCCATAGAACATTCACAGTAGCAGAAGCACAGTAATGACAAGCGTTTCACTTTTCAGATCATTATATATGCCGAAATATTGAATCTTTTATAAGCCTCCTTAGTCCATAAAACCATGGGGCAGATTTACAATGCTGATTTGCAGGGATGCGCCAGTTATTTTGCGTGACGGTTAAAACCCCTTGCGCCAACATGGTTGCGCCGCATTTCCAATGCGGTGCACCGTGGCGCAAGGATAGAGGGATGCGTGACACATCTGACGGCGTAAAGGTGACGCAGTGCTGGAGCTGTGTCGCAAGCGCGGCGCAACTCCAGCACTGCTCAGGGTCGCCCTATGCTTGCTGTGCTGTGTTACTCCTTATGCCTGCTACAAGCAGGCATAAGGTTTTGACGCAGCGGGGACATAAAAGTGACTCAGTGAAATCTTATAGATTTCACAGCGTCCCTTTTACGGGGCTTCCTAGTGACGGAATGCCCACCCTGCATACATTATACCTGACGCAGGTATAATGTAGCGCAGGGCTTTATAACGTGACGCATCTCACTAGATGTGTCACGTTGTAAATATGTCGCATAGTGGAGCATTGTTTACGCCGCCGCTGCGTCACAAAAGTGACGCAACGGTGGCGTAAAAGTGTCGCAAGGGGCTTGTAAATCTGCCCCCATATATTTTAGGAGACCTTAAAAAGAAAAGGTGTATCAGTAACAGACATTGTAATAATTTGTAACGCTACAAAGTCCCAACACTGCCTGCTTTGGATAAGTAGAGATGCTTTAGCTCGACATTCTACATGCCCATCACTTTTGCAAACACCATATCACCATAATATAGTTAAGCAAACAACGAATCTCCACTCAAATTGCAGCAATATACTAGCAAACAAGATTCGATTTAACTTTCCATGCTGTACCACAGCAATTCACACAACCTTATTGTATAGTTGAAGTATCGTTGCACTAAGAATACACTCACATAACTCACATAACTTCATATCCAACCGACAACATTTATAAATATTCCTTGCTCCCACTATCATGCTTATGGAGATTTTAAGATATGAGATGTATACATTGCAAAAAGTGAATAATCAGTTGCAAATGTATCCTGCTCAAATTAGAATATCCTGCTAACTTCCAACCTGACACCAGTGCCTATTGCTCACCTCTCTGGACGAGACGAGACGATTCGCACTGCTAAGAATCAAACCTTTATTTAGTGAACTAACATATCACCTTAACTACCATCTCCTCCATGTAACAGCCTGTGATGTTGCTAATCACGTCTCTTGCCTGCCACTATACCAAATTTAAAACCTCGAGCGACCTCAGTAATCATTCGTCCAAACACATTTCAATTAAAAACACAATGACCTACACATGTATTCTAAACATCCATCAGTTCATATTTTAAATCTATTGTCAAATTGATTTTCCTCAGCAGTACTAAAACATATTCTCAGTCAGATGCAACATCTTCAAACATCTTGTTGAAGTCCCTCTCAAGTCAGATGCAAAATCTTCAAAATTGTTTCACAGAGATGCAGTTCCTCAAAGTGTCACTAGAGGTCCCACTCCAGTCAGATGGAAAAGTTTTGAAACTCTTTCGCAGAGCTGCAGTCCCTCAAGGCATTACTAGAAGTCCCTCTCAAGTCAGATGCAAAATCTTCAAAATTCTTTCACAGAGATGCAGTTCCTCAAAGTGTCACTAGAGGTCCCACTCCAGTCAGATGGAAAAGTTTTGAAACTCTTTTGCAGAGCTGCAGTCCCTCAAGGCATTACTAGAAGTCCCTCTCAAGTCAGATGCAAAATCTTCAAAATTCTTTCACAGAGATGCAGTTCCTCAAAGTGTCACTAGAGGTCCCACTCCAGTCAGATGGAAACATTTTGAAAATCTTTTGCAGAGCTGCAGTCCCTCAAGGCATTACTAGAAGTCCCTCTCAAGTCAGATGCAAAATCTTCAAAATTCTTTCACAGAGATGCAGTTCCTCAAAGTGTCACTAGAGGTCCCACTCCAGTCAGATGGAAAAGTTTTGAAACTCTTTTGTGAAGCTGCAGTTCCACAAGTCATTACTGGAAGACCCTCTCAGGTCAGACAGAAGTGCTTGGAATTTCAATCACAAACCTGAGGGGGTGTTGCTTCAATCTACAAACTTCCATATACACTCTAGCAACTCTAATCAATTGTGCTATTTTTCTGTAGTATAAATACATTTTAAAAAAGCAGGTTTATAGTGCAGAGTTAACAGTAAAACTTACAATAAATATCTTGAGTATTATTGAAATAGTTGATGACATCCTACTAAACATACCGACTTGCAATCTACATCAAATCCTTTATTTCGGCGTTAAATAGCCATAGAAAAGTGCAATAAATCACATTTAACTATCACATATAACTGATGTCAATCAGTTAGAATATAAAGAGGGATCCAGCATTCATGGCTCTTTAAGAAATGCTATAAATAAATGATAGCAACATACATAGGTTTAGTAGGACAGTCATAAACGATCTAAATCGCCATATTAGAAGTAATGTATGGTCGAAAAAGATGGTACAAGATATAAAACCAAGTGGCAATAATCATTTACCTTTTCCTTTAAATCCCAAAAATGTATCAGCCCACTTTATTTACAAAGTTGCATAGTAGCAAAAATTGACCTAGGGTTTACCAGTGCATTAGTGTACACGATCAAATATTGCTGGGCAAAAATATTGAAGAGGAGCAAATAGAAGGTACAGGGTAGAGCAGCAAACAGTGGCCTAAAATTTACCAGTGCAGTAATGTACAGTCACGAATATACAAGAGTGGCATGATAGGTAGCATTCATAGCTTCACCTGCCCCAGCCTAACAACAGTAAATCTATAATAGGGGCATGCCGCTGACTATACAGCATCCCACCATCACATGACGCGGGAAACAACCTTTACAACGAAACTTTGACAACGCGTGCAGTTACATCGCAGATTTTACAACGAACGCGATGTAACCACGCGATGCCATTACAACGCAAGTCTTTACATCGACTTGCGCTAGATGGCGTGCTAACATTACAAATAGTGTAGTTTACTATCCCAACACCTACCCTACTGTTAAGTGGACTGGAGTTGGAATAGTAAATTACGCTTTTCTAATGTTAGCACGTGATCTAGTGCAAGTCGATGTAAAGACTTGCATTGTAATGGCATCGCGTGGTTACATCGCTTCGTGGTAAAAACCGCGATGTAACTGCACGCGTTGTAAACACACGCGTTGTTACGTCATACATCCCATGACGCGATTAGTAAAAACTCAGTCCCCATGATCTTGTCTACAAAATGGCAGTTTCCTGTGAGTAGACTTTAATGTCCATCTCTAAAGTTAATTAAATTAAGACGGGACACACACTCTTGTCACACCAAATAGAGTGCAATTGTATAATAATAGCAAATCCAGCATAGGCCTGCACGCCGTTACTCTTATAGACCATGCTGATCCTGCGGGTTACTAACCTCAGGTACTCAACTACCATATAGTCACCTGGGCCCAAAAACACACACACATTCACATAGGCTAGTAGATGCCGCTGGGGTCAATTTGTTGTACTAATATCTTTAAGATGAATACCTCTAACCATTTCTTACCAAACCTTTCTGATCCACTATACTTTCCTCTTGTCAATGGACCTTTTAATTAACTGAATAGGTGAAGATTACATAGAGTAAACCTTCTTTAAATATCCACAGAATCTGGAGAGTTTTAAATGTTTATCTAGTAAAATCATGTGAGCCAAATACCAAGATACAGCAAAAACACCGTCTTCTCCAAGGAGAGGAAGGGAATGAAATTAACATAATCGTTAAACAAAGTTATTACGATGACAGAACCTGAATAGGGAGGAAACAGAGAGAGCAGTACAGTGACATACTACACAGAATTATAGTTACCTAGAATGGTGTGGAAACCAACCCCTTGGCCAATTTATTGTAAGGGTCCCCTGGGACAGATCAGGTGACAAAGGCTCAGGACAGGATAGATGACCTCTTCTAGATACGATGCCTGCGTCGCACCCCTCTCTGACACTATCTTCCTCCTCGATTCTTCCGCAATCTTTTCTATTATGTGCCTCCTCGATTCTTCCGTGATGTTCTTCTAATTGATTGGTTCAAAAGTTCTAAGTCTGGAATTGGATCTTCTTCAGTTTTCTCTTAATTCTCGGACAGCATTTCGGTCTCTCAGCATTCTCCGTTTCGCTGTGGTCTGTTCTGTGGTCTGCTAACTGACTGACAAAACTACCTCATTTATCACTTTAATGGTATGTACCACCCCTAAATGTTTCAAATTTATGAAACTTCTAACTCTGTTTGGACAGGGAAAGGGGAGATGATCATCACACCATTCTAAGTTTAATATTTTTCTTTAAGCTCATTGTTGTATGTTCCCGCCCCTTAATTTACTTTCCCATCCTTTATTTCCCACCCAAGTTCAAATTTTTGTCAATCAAAAATATACAATTTAATAACTTCATTTATCGGTCGCAAAGATGATTCTGTTCCCAGGACAAACAGAAGTTGTGGCCTTGGATTAGTTTCAATTAATTGGTCATGGTTCCTGGCGGGTTGCAAATACGCATGTGCAAGGGACACGTGGGGTATGGACATCTGTCATCCCTTTAGGCCCAAAATACGAACTAATTAAGAAGTCAGAAAGAGACATATTAAATTCAAAATAAAATGATTTCACTGTATTCCACCTATTTCTACTCTAACCCCCTTTACTTATATAAATCTTTTGCATCAGCATTTTATTAAATTTGCAGGTTTTAGTTTCGGCTTAAGCATGCGCATTAACATGTGAGTTCCAAGCGGCCATTTTGGAAGCGATTCGCAGCTGCAAAGATTTCCCTCCAAAGCATAGGTACGTCATTACTACGTATTTGTAGTTGACGCATGCGCAGTAAAGATTCCCGCGTTAGCAGCCATTTTTAATCACTCTCGGGTTACTTGTTAGTACGACAAATAGGCAAACTTCACCTAAGCTTAAGAGTATGAATTTTCGACTTATTATTAGTATTTACGAACACAATTAATACGGTATTACAAGTTATCTGAGAAGATTGCTTCCAAGCAAGTCTCTTTTATATGTGTCCTTGCTCCATTGATGTCAACTGAAAAAATTATTGGAAGAGTGTAGGAGAGTAGGATCTGCACTTATGTTGCCCCCACTTTTTTTCTGATGTATACACTGGTTTCTGGCTATAGTCTGGCTGGGTCCCTGCTAATCAGAGCCCCAGCCTCTCTGTTCTCTCTAAACGACTTGGTGTGCATATTAGATGCACTAGTGATTGGATACTGTGGTACCTTATGAGCCCCTAGTATATGGTACCTTAGGTGCCTAGGGCACAGGCACTTCACAGGCCAACCAGGGGCTGCAGCAAGTATTATGCCACCCCTGGGAAGCAGACTCAATCTGACACCACAGGCCCGCTACTGCAGCCTGGGAGAGGTAGTGTTAGCACTCCTCACAGAGGTATAGGTTCCTATATCTCACCATACACACACATATAAACCTATCAGCCACCCCTATGGCAGGCCCTATCAATCCTGAGGGCAGGGTGCTTGGTTTACTATGTGAGGGGGTGCCTTTGCATGAGCAGGACCCCTCTGCAGCTGGCAGAGTCTATTCTCTGTGGCTGTTTGTGGATGCGGTTAAACCATATACTCTTAAGTGCATTATAACCCAACGGTAAATGCTAACTTTGGAATGACTGCATCAAAACATGTCGTGTTTGGTGTCAAACAACTTGGAATCATACCCCCACACCAGTAACTGGTGTGGGAGTATGATCCCACCCTTCTAGAGGGGACGACATGTACCTACTGTGGTAACACGGTAAAAATCTGAAGGAGCCTTGGCATCACAAAATGCCACCAGCACAGACACTGGGCTGCCCTCCTGCTGCTGACTGAAACTCGAAGGGGAGGAGGCCCAACAATAGGCATCCTGTCACAGGGAGGTGTCACCACCTTCCAGACAGGATTTAGTGTATTGGAGCTGGGTGGGTGCACTTCTAGAGTGCTTTGAAGTCCTGCACTGGGGAGCAATAAGCTCCTCTGTGCATATGCCAGCTCAAACCCGTTCAGGGGCTACCTGTCCCTGGTCTGGTGTGAAACTGGACAAAGGGAAGTGGGTGTAACCACCCCCTACCCTGACCCTCCCATAGGAGTGGTCATAGAGCTAGTCCCTCCCCTATCTTCAGTAGAAGATAGCAAACCTTGCCATTGCAAAGCAGATAACACTGGACAACGCTCTACAAAGAAGAATCTTGGCCCTTCGACGTTCCACTACCTTTGGAAGACAGAAGAATCTCCCTTGGAGTCAAGGAGTGACTCCCCTGCTTGGCAGGCACCAAAAACCCCAATCAACGGTTGCAAACTTTCCCGCTCCTGCCGGAGTTCGAAGTCCCTGCAGCCCTGGACATGTATTTCCTGACTTCTGAGGCGAGTGGACCCCACGAGTGAGGAGGAACAGCAATACCCGGGTACCGTGCACTATTGTCGAGTGCAACCCCTTCACGACACTCTATGAACTTGTGCATTTGACCATTTGTGGCCCACGCCTCCAGCAGGTTTTGCAGTGAAAATCAGAGGCCTACCCCGTCCCGAGTGACCGTGGGCTCCTGTGAAGCATTTCCTCAAGAGGCGTCTTTGCGATCCCTTGCCCGTCGGCTTGTGGGTCCCCCAAAGACTTTCTTATCAACTCAAAGGGCTCCTCTGGTTGCTCCAAGTCTGCCCTCACTCACCCTTGCTGGGTGAGTCCCTCAGACCTTGCTGGTCTGCAACGTTAACCTTCTTTGTTTTCCACGAGACTTGCTGTTGCCAAGGCTTGTTGGTTTCAATCCGGTTGCCGACACCTCAGTAAGCTGCAAACGTTGTGGGATACTCCAAATCCAGCTGCTGGTTATTGTCGATCCTTCCTGGATTTCGTGAGCGAAGATTCAAAACACCCTTGATCACCTGAAATCACCTCTGGCCCCCGGTCACTGGCAAGTGACTGTGAACACTGTCCCTTCAATTTTCAGGTCATCTGCATCTCGAATCCACCCTTAGATTCCACCGGACACTTCTTCAGTCGACGCAAGCAGCAAGTCTTCTTTGGTCTCCATAGAAAACAGTGATGCGACCCGACACCAAAAGACACCTATGCACCCGGCTTCCCTGGGTGAGGTAACTCGTGCACTCCAGTGCCCTAGTGTATGTTGGCCCTCGAATTACTTACCTTGTAAGTGGCTTACTTGTAGACTTCCTCGAAGTACCATAAAACTTTAAAAATCAAACCGCGACTTGCTCTATTGTAATCAATAAGGAACCCGCGGCTGTGTTCACACACTGCATGCGTCTCCCGTGGGTCTGTTACTTACCTGCTTTCACTGCAGTAGTGAGGCCCCAGCGATTCTACAGGCCTTAGGCCTTGTCATTTTGCAAGTCGACATTCTTAACCCATTTTTTTAGTATATGGTCTGGTACGCCCCTAGGGCCCCAGCCATATTTGCGCTTAACTTATTGTGAAACATTGATATTTGAATGTGTTCCTGGCTTCTAATCTCATATAAATGCATATATATTTGATATATATACCTGTGTGGTGTCCTTTCATTTGGTAATTCAAGAGATTATAAGGTAAAACAAGCTGCTTTACATTCCTCAGAGACTTAGCCTGAAGGCTGCTCTCCACAGCTACCACTAGGATAGCTTTCTTTAAAAGGTTGTCTTAAACCTATCTACCATAAGAGTCGAATTAGACTGGTGCAAGGTGGCCACGATAACTAGTGACCAGCATATGCCAGGCCAACTTCTCACATTGGTGGCAGCCGTGGGATTCAAGCTTGCCATTGTTTTACCAGAAAATCTCTATTTGAATTACTAACTGAAAACCACTAAAGGTACTCAAGGTACATATAAAAGTCAAGCTTAGTATCAATAAGTTCTACTGAACTTAGAGTTGTTTGTGAAGGGAAAGCACACCCTTGCAACAGCTCAAGCTAGGATCAGTAGGCCACAAACTAGTGTACGTAGTGCAACACTGCATAACACTAGAATGTCCTCAAGGGATGGAGCCAGTGGGTCCACCCAACCCCAGTATAAGGACATGACCTTCTTTGACTTGAAGGCCATGTGTGTTGCAAGACACCTGGGATTAGGACAGAGTCCCTCCACACAACACCTGATAAATCTACTTGTAGCAGATGATCTTAGACTGGCTCTAGAAGCTGGGGATCTGGATCAGGGGGTGGGTCAGCCATAGTCTCTGGGTCTGATGATGAAAATCAAGATGACCTGGAGTCTGTGATTGAAGGGCCAGACCCAGAAAGGTCTGAACAGGACAGAGGAATTCTCCCTAAGAGAGTTGGCAGAGTGAAAGAGAGACCTAGGTCCCTTTCAAGGGAATCTAGCCACTCATATCACTCTGACAAGGATTCTGTCCATCAGAGGAACTCATACTTACATAGAGTGACCTCCTCTGAAAGAAGGTACAAGATGCTCCAGTATGAGGAAGCTAGGCTTGCCCTCAGAACCAAGCAATTGGCCTTATATAGAGAAGCTTTTGAGCTCCAGAGATTTTCTAGAAAAGAGGGGTTAGATACCCCTGGTGGCAGCAACAGTGTCCCTAGAGGCAGAGACTGCATTCCAGACCATAGGAACCTGTCCAAGGTTGTTCCTCCCTACCAGAGTGGGGATGATATCCACAAATGGATAACTGCTATGGAGAGGGCCTGTAAAGTTCAACAGGTCCCCCAGAAACATTGGGCAGCAATCTCGTGGCTCTCCTTTTCTGATAAAGGTAGAGACAAGCTCATCACTGTTAGAGAAGAGGATGCTAATGACTATGAAGCCCTGAAGAGTGCATTTATAGATGGGTTTGGCTTAACCACTGAACAGTACAGGTTGAAGTTCAGAGTTGCCCAGAAAGCACAGACTCAGGATTGGACTGACTTTGTTGATTTTGCAACCAAGGCTCTAGAAGGTTATCTGGTTGGTAGTAGAATTACTGATTTTAAAGGATTGTATAATCTTATCATGAGAGAACAGATCCTTAATAATTGCCAAAACCAGTTGTTGCATCAGTACCTGGTGGACTCTGAGCTGACCTCTCCCCAAGAATTGGGAAAGAAGGCAGACAAATGGGTCAGAACCAGGGTGAGGCAGAAAACCCAGAACCAAGGGGGTGACACTAAGAAGCAGGATCCTCAAGGCTCAGATAAAGGTGGAGATAAGTCAAAAGACCAGAAGTCTTCACAAGGGCTCCTAAAATCTGTATCTGGTGGGTATTCACAGTCTACAAAGGGAAAAGGCCAAAAGAAGCCCTGGTGCAAATTCTGTAAACAGAAAGGGCACTGGTCTTCTGATTGTACCAAGTCCAAAGACCAAACCACCAACACTCTGGCCCCTAAGGCAACTGTTCCCCCTAGTGCAGTCATTGGTGGATGTGGTAACCAGAATAAGGGTGTAGTAGGGTTGACCCTGGGTTCTGATGTGGACTCTGGCCTAGTCAGAGTACCAAAACAGACATTGCTAGTTTGTGAGGGAGACTTTGATATGTCCTTCCTAGTGAGCCCCAGTAATCTGGGCCAGAACAAACAGCAGCCTATAATTAATGGCAAACAGGCTTTGGCATTCAGGGACACAGGTGCTAGTGTCACAATGGTGGCAGAGGATCTAGTGGACCCTGCACAGATCATCCTGGGTGAAATGTACCAGGTTACCAATGCAAGCAATGTCAGGACCAACCATAGCCTGGCAGTTGTGAATTTCTCCAGGGGAGGGGTAACTGGCCTCAAGAAAGTAGTAGTCAGTGCAGACCTCCCTGTCGAATGTCTATTGGGCAATGATCTGGAGACTTCAGCCTGGTCTGAAGTGGAGTGATGGACTCATGCTGAGATGTTAGGCATACCTGCAGAGGTATTTGCTGTAACAAGGTCACAGGCCAAAATGCATAAAGCTGAACCAGCTCTGGATCCTGAAACTATGGACCAGATGCTACCCAAGAGGAGGAGCAGTAGGGTTAAGGCTGTGCCTTCTCCTCAGTCTCAGATCTCAGATTCCCCTCCTGAGGGAGGAGAAGCAGAGCCTGAAGAAGGAACTGCCCCAGAGGAACTTGAGCCGGGTCAGGTTGAGTTCTTGGGGGCAGGGGGACCTTCCAGGGAAGATCTGAGCAAGGAGCAACAGTGCTGCCCCTCTCTTGCACCCCTCAGACAGCAAGCTGCTGCTGAGGCTGCTGGGAGTGCTAGTGGGTCCCATAAAGTTTATTGGGAGGAGGGACTCCTATATTCTGAGGCTAGAGATCCTACCCCTGGAGCCACCAGGAGGTTGGTAAAACCTCAGAAGTTTAAGGGGTTCCTCTTGACCCTAGCACATGATATCCCATTGGCAGGACACTTGGGCCAAAACAAGACCTGGGATAGGCTTGGTCCACATTTTCATTGGCCACATATGTCAGAGGACACCAAGGAGTTTTGTCGCTCCTGTGTCACTTGCCAAGCCAGTGGCAAGTCAGGTGGCACAACAAAGGCCCCCCTGATACCACTACCTGTGGTGGGGGTTCCCTTTGAACGGGTAGGGATTGACATTGTTGGTCCCCTTGACCCTCCAACAGTATCTGGGCACAAGTTTATCCTGGTGGTAGTGGATCATGCCACCAGGTACCCAGAAGCAATTCCCCTTAGGACCACTAGAGCCCCTGTAGTGGCAAGAGCCCTCATTAGAGTCTTCACCAGAGTGGCGTTCCCTAAGGAGATTATATCTGACAGAGGTACCAACTTCATGTCAGGGTATCTAACTGCAATGTGGAAGGAGTGTGGTGTAAACTACAAATTCACTACTCCCTATCACCCACAATGCAATGGGTTAGTTGAAAGGTTCAACAAAACCCCAAAGGGAATGATTAAAGGCCTCCCAGAAAAGCTTAGGCGAAAATGGGACCTTTTACTTCCCTGCCTCCTGCTTGCATACAGGGAGGTCCCACAGAAGGGGGTTGGCTACAGCCCTTTTGAACTTCTGTTTGGGCACCCTGTCAGAGGCCCATTATGTTTGGTGAAGGAGGGATGGGAGTTACCTCTCAAACCTCCCACACAGAATGTGATGGACTATGTACTTGGTCTCCGCTCCCGGATGGCAGAGTACATGAAGAAGGCAACCAAAAACCTTGAGGCTAGCCAAGAACTACAAAAAGCTTGGCATGACCAAAAGGCTGTCCTGACTGTTTACCAGCCAGGCCAGAAAGTGTGGGTGTTGGAGCCTGTGGCCCCAGCAGCTCTCCAGGACAAATTGAGTGGCCCCCATACAATTGTTGAGAAAAAGGGAGAAGTAACCTACTTGTTGGATCTTGTAACTCCCAGGAGCCCCCTTAGGGGGCTCCATGTCAACAGATTAAAGCCATATGTGGACAGGGCTGGCGTGGGCTTGCTCATGGCAACTGATGAGGACCAGGAGGAGGAGAGTGACCCTCTCCCGGACCTGCTCTCACAGAACCCTGATGATGGGTCAGTTGATGGTGTTGCTTTGGCAAGCAGCCTCACTGACCATCAGCAAACTGAATGCAGACAAGTTCTGCAACAGTTCAGACATATGTTTAGCCTGACCACAAGTCAGACTTCCTGGTGCACCCATGAGGTGGACACTGGAGACAGTCTGCCTGTCAAGAGTAAAATCTACAGGCAACCTGGCCATGTCAGGGATTGTATCAGGACTGAAGTTCAGAAAATGTTGGAACTAGGTGTAATTGAGCCCGAAGATAGCCCTTGGGCTAGTCCAGTAGTCCTTGTGCCTAAACCTCATACCCAGGCTGGTAAGAAAGAAATGAGGTTTTGTGTTGACTACAGAGGCCTCAATGCAGTCACCAGGACTGATGCCTATCCAATTCCCAGGGCAGATGAACTAATAGATAATTTGGCCTCAGCCAAGTACCTCAGTACATTTGACCTAACAGCTGGCTACTGGCAAATCAAGTTAGCTGATGATGCCAAGGCCAAAACAGCATTTTCAACCCCTGGTGGGCACTTTCACTTTGTGGTGATGCCCGTTTGTTTGAAAAATGCACCTGCCACTTTTCAGAGGTTGGTGAATAAAGTTCTGACTGGTATGGAGACTTATTGCTCAGCTTATCTTGATGATATTGCTGTCTCTAGTTCCACCTGGCAGGATCACCTGGTCCATGTTTTGGAGGCCCTGCAAAAAGCAGGCCTCACTATCAAGGCCACTAAGTGCCAGATAGGGCAGAGTCTGGTTGTCTACCTGGGCCACCTTGTAGGTGGAGGCCAGGTTCAACCATTGCAGAGCAAAATCCAGACCATAATGGAATGGGTAGCTCCAACAACCCAGACACAGGTGAGAGCCTTTTTAGGCCTGACTGGGTACTATAGGAGGTTTGTTAAGGGATATGGATCTATAGTGACCCCCTTAAATGATTTGACCTCTAAGAAAAGGCCAAAAAAGGTTCAGTGGACAGCTAGCTGTCAAAAGGCATTTGATGACCTCAAGCAGGCAATGTGCACTGCCCCCATCTTGCAGAGTCCAGACTACAAAAAGAAGTTAATTGTTCAAACAGATGCTTCAGAGCTGGGTGTGGGAGCTGTACTGTCTCATCTTAATGATGAAGGTCAAGACCAGCCAGTAGCTTTCATAAGCAGAAGGCTGACCCCTAGAGAGAAACGTTGGTCAGCTATAGAGAGGGAGGCCTTTGCTGTGGTATGGGCCCTGAAGAAGCTGAGGCCATACTTGTTTGGCACTCACTTCATGGTTCAGACTGACCACAAGCCCCTCCTATGGCTCAAACAGAAGAAAGGTGAAAATCCTAAACTGCTCAGGTGGTCCATTTCCCTACAGGGGATGGACTATACAGTGGAACATAGACCTGGGACCCAACATGCCAATGCAGATGGACTCTCAAGGTGTTTCCACTTAGAACACGAAGACTCAACTGGTCAAGGTTAGTTTAGTGTCCCTGCGTTTGGGAGGGTTGTGTAGGAGAGAAGGATCTGTACTTATGTTGCCCCCACTTTTTTTCTGATGTATACACTGGTTTCTGGCTAAAGTCTGGCTGGGTCCCTGCTAATGATTTGATTTGATTTGATTTGATTTGTCTATTTATAAAGCGCACGAATACCCATGGGTGTCTTGGCGCTAGGAATTGTCCGGTTCCGGTGCAGGTCTGGCATTAGTGTATTTTATGCGGTGAAAAGCCATGTCTTAATTTTCTTTCTGAATATCTCCAGAGTTGGGCTGTTTTTTATATCAAACGGTAATAAGTTCCATGTCCTTGCTGCGTGGACGAAGAAACTTCTTCCTCCCCAGTTTGATCGTATAAACTTGGGTATTGCTATCAGCTTCTTTTGACTAGATCTAAGAAGCCTTGTAGGTTGGTAGTATTTCAAGTGTGTTTTCAGGAGGTGAGGGCCTTTGTCCTGCAGTGCCTTGTAAGTTAGGCACAATGATTTAAACTTGATTCTTTTGGCCACAGGTAGCCAATGTAGTGAACCTAGTTTGTGGCTAATAGGCTGGAACTTTGGAATTTCCAGTATCAGTCGTGCCGCTGCATTCTGGAGTCGCTGCATTTTTTCTATAATTTTTATTCTGGCTCCCGCATATAATGCGTTGCCGTAGTCCAGTCGAGACAGTGCAAGGGCTGTCACTACTGTTCTACGTGTGTCTTGAGGTAGGTATGGGAGTATTTTTCTTATCATTTTTAATATCAGCCAAAAAGACGAGGCTAATTTATTTACTTGGGCTTCATAAGTTAATTTGGTGTCTATCATGAATCCCAAGTTTTTGGCTTTCTCTGAGGGTTCTGGTCTGGTTCCCAGTTCCGGAGACCACCACTCTGGGGACCAGATATCAGCACTGCCTCCCAGAATTAATACCTCACTCTTTTCTCCGTTGAGTTTGAGGCAATTTTGTTGCATCCATTGACTGACTTTTAGCATGCATAATTGGAATTTTTTAGCTGTTAATTTATTGTCTTTGCCTGTGGAGATGACAATCTGTGTATCGTCAGCATAGGATATTGGTGTAAAGCCATTTTCTCTTATTACTTCAGCAAGGGGGGCCACATACAAATTAAAAAGTGTTGGGCTCAATGATGAGCCCTGTGGGACACCGCATGGGACTTCAAAGGAGTCCGACTTTGCTTCTCCTAATTCCACTGTAAATTTTCTGTCCATGAGGTAGGATAAGATGAGACTGCACGCCTGGTCACTAGCTCCGACTTCTCTAATGCGTTTTATTAGTATCTCGTGGCTAACCGTGTCGAAGGCCGCCGAGAGATCCAATAACACCAAGGCGGCCTTTTCCCCCTTGTCTAGTATATTTCTAAGTTCCTCAGTGGCCGTGAGGAGAGCTGTTTCTGTTCCGTGTCCTTCACGGAAACCGAATTGAGAGTGGTAGAGACAATCGTTGTCCAGTAAGTACCTTGAGAATTGTTTGTTCGACAGTTTCTCCAGCACTTTTGCGGCAAAAGGAATCCTAGCTATGGGTCTATAATTGCTGTGGACTTCACTGTCCAGATGAGGTTTTTTCAGTAATGGCTTGATTGAAACAGTTTTCCATTCATTTGGAAATGTACTGGTATTCAAAATTACATCAAACAATTTATGAAGTACTGGTCCTATTTGTTTTGAAAATATTTGCCATATCTTCGGTGGACATGGATCTGAAGGACTGCCTGAATTAGTTGTCATTATTTCCTTAATAATTTGTTCCACTGTAGGTAAGGACCAGTGAAAAGATAGGGTGCCGCTGGGTTGATAGTCTAGTTTCGAGTTGTTTGTGGGGTTTTGGGTTATATGATCTATCTGATTGTTTTTGAATAGTTCATATACTGAGGACACTTTATTTACGAAGAAATGGCCTAAAGTATTGCAGAAGTCGGATGAGATATCTTCTGGATTATTATTTTCGATTTTGGCAAGTTTTTTGACTACTGAGAACAAATCTTTGCTCGAATTCTTAGATTCATTTATTTTGTGTACAAAGAATTTGCTTTTTTCTGCGATTATCATATTTTTATATGTAGCCAGTTCATTTTTATAGTCTACCTTTAATTTGGACTCATATTGCGATCTCCACTTTTTCTCAGCTCTTCTGCAGGTCTGTTTTTGTGTTTTTAAAACTTCCGAATACCAGGGCTGTGAGGGTGACTTCCTTTTGAAAGACGCTCGTTTCTGTGGTACGGAGCTCTGTGTGGCTGTTTTTAGCCAGTTATTGAATTGCATGCATGCTATATTGCTGTCACTTTCTAGCATTGGAAATGAGGAGTTCATTGTCTCTATTACTACTTGCGGGTCTATTTTTGACCAATCAGGATAAGTGACTTTCTTGGGATTTTTATTTGGATTTCCCGAGTCCTCTATAGTCTCTAGCTGAAAGGATACTAACTTATGATCCGACCATGAGATCGGGTGGACTTCAACATTTGTTAATTTCTTGCAGGATGTAAAAAGACCATCAAGTGTGTGTCCAGCTATATGTGTGTCTGAATGGACTTTTTGTTCTAGATCAAAGTTGGCCATTGCCTGTTTAAAGGTGTTGATTCTGGGGTCTGTGGTTTTCTCCAAATGCAAATTGAAGTCTCCCAATATTGTATAGTCCTGGTTCATTACACAAGATTCAAGGAAGGGACTTAATAGTTCAATGAGCGGTTTTTTGGCATTTGGTGGTCTATATATTAGTAGCCCATTGAAGGTATACTTGTTTGTAGCCATAATTTGAAATGTCATGATTTCGCAATCAGGGTGGCTACCTTTTTCTGAACTCTTAATCCTGAGGCTTTCTTTAGCTATAATCGCTAACCCTCCTCCCCGTTTCATTTTTCTATCAACTCTATAGAATGAGTATTTTTCGGGTATTGCTAATGAGAGGTCGGCGTCGGATGCTTCATCCGCCCATGTTTCCGTTACAAACAGTACATCGACTTCTTGGTTTTCGATCAAATAGGCGATGTGAGTGTTGTGTTTTATCATTGATCTGGCATTTATTAGCCCTGCCTTGATAATACACTTTTTAGTATCCTCTATACTCTTATTTTTGGCAATTTTGTTTGTGTTATTTACTGTAGTGAAATCAAATTTAAGAGGGCAGCAAGGACATTGCTTACCTTCTATCTGCAGATCTATTGATGGGCATGTTGCGGCACATTTTAGCGACAGGATTTCCTGTGCAGTGTATTTCCTATGTATGATTCCTCTATCCTTTTGGGCAGGGGGTATGGCCCTGGGCTCTGTCCTGGCTCGGACGGGCGCAGACGGGCTTGACTTAGGCTCGACTTCGGCGCGATGCCGGCGCGCCCGCTGCGCTCGGCCGCTGCGCGTCCGGAAAGGGCACATTTATAAAGGGCGGGGAGGCGTGGCCTTGAAAGTGGGCGTATCTGCAGTATCGGGCGCGCGAGGCGTCAGCGCGTTACCTCCCTGCAGCAACGCTTGGAGCAGCTGAGCTGAGCTTCCCGCCTTCGCAGCAGCTGGCAGGTCAGTGAGTGCTCAGGGTACAAGTGCTCGTATAAAATCAACAGAAAACAAAGCTTTTTTAAAATACAGTAGAGACAAACCTCCCGGCTTCCGCCTCAGGAGTATTACAGGTTCTGGCGCGCTTGTCGTTCAGCGCGAGTATATGGCCGGGAAAGGGGCGTGGTCTCAAGTAGGCGTGGCCTTGAAAGTGGGCGTATCTGCAGTATCGGGCGCGCGAGGCGTCAGCGCGTTACCTCCCTGCAGCAACGCTTGGAGCAGCTGAGCTGAGCTTCCCGCCTTCGCAGCAGCTGGCAGGTCAGTGAGTGCTCAGGGTACAAGTGCTCGTATAAAATCAACAGAAAACAAAGCTTTTTTAAAATACAGTAGAGACAAACCTCCCGGCTTCCGCCTCAGGAGTATTACAGGTTCTGGCGCGCTTGTCGTTCAGCGCGAGTATATGGCCGGGAAAGGGGCGTGGTCTCAAGTAGGCGTGGCCTTGAAAGTGGGCGTATCTGCAGTATCGGGTGCGCGAGGCGTCAGCGCGTTACCTCCCTGCAGCAACGCTTGGAGCAGCTGAGCTGAGCTTCCCGCCTTCGCAGCAGCTGGCAGGTCAGTGAGTGCTCAGGGTACAAGTGCTCGTATAAAATCAACAGAAAACAAAGCTTTTTTAAAATACAGTAGAGACAAACCTCCCGGCTTCCGCCTCAGGAGTATTACAGGTTCTGGCGCGCTTGTCGTTCAGCGCGAGTATATGGCCGGGAAAGGGGCGTGGTCTCAAGTAGGCGTGGCCTTGAAAGTGGGCGTATCTGCAGTATCGGGCGCGCGAGGCGTCAGCGCGTTACCTCCCTGCAGCAACGCTTGGAGCAGCTGAGCTGAGCTTCCCGCCTTCGCAGCAGCTGGCAGGTCAGTGAGTGCTCAGGGTACAAGTGCTCGTATAAAATCAACAGAAAACAAAGCTTTTTTAAAATACAGTAGAGACAAACCTCCCGGCTTCCGCCTCAGGAGTATAATCAGGGCCCCAGTCTCTCTGTTCTCTCTAAACGACTTGGTGTGCATATTAGATGCACTAGTGATTGGAAACCGTGGTACCTTATGAGCCCCTAGTATATGGTACCTTAGGTATCTAGAGCATAGGCACTTCACCGGCCTAGCATAGCCTGCAGCATGTATTATGCCACCCCTGGGAAGCAGACTCAATCTGACACCACAGGCCTGCTACTACAGCCTGGGTGAGGTAGTGTTAGCACTCCTCACAGAGGTATAGGTTCCTATATCTCACCATACACACACAAATAAACCTATCAGTCACCCCTATGGCAGGCCCTATCAATCCTGAGGGCAGGGTGCTTGGTTTACTATGTGAGGGGGTGCCTCTGCATGAGCAGGACTCCTCTGCAGCTGGCAGAGTCTATTCTCTGTGGCTGTTTGTGGATGCGGTTAAACCATATACTCTTAAGTGCATTATAACCCAACGGTAAATGCTAACTTTGGAATGACTGCATCAAAACATGTCGTGTTTGGTGTCAAACAACTTGGAATCATACTCCCACTCCAGTAACTGGTGTGGGAGTATGATCCCACCCTTCTAGAGGGGACGACATGTACCTACTGTGGAAACACGGTAGAAATCTGAAGGAGCCTTGGCATCACAAAATGGATGCCACCAGCACAGATACTGGGCTGCCCTCCTACTGCTGACTGAAACTCGCAGTGGAGGAGGCCCAACAATAGGCATCCTGTCATAGGGAGGTGTCACCACCTTCCAGACAGGATTTAGTGTATTGGAGCTGGGAGGGTGCACTTCTAGAGTGCTTTGAAGTCCTGCAATGGGGGAGCAGTAGGCTCCTCTGTGCATATGCCAGCTCAAACCGGTTCAGGGGCTACCTGTCCCTGCTCTGGCATGAAACTGGAAAAAGGGAAGTGGGTGTAAACACCCCCTACCCTGACCCTCCCAGAGGAGTGGTCATAGAGCTAGTCCCTCCCCTATCTTCAGTAGAAGATAGCAAACCTTGCCATTGCAAAGCAGATAACCCTGGACGACACTCTACAAAGAAGAATCCTGGCCCTTTGATGTTCCACTACCTTTGGAAGATAGAAGAATCTGCCTTGGAGTCAAGGAGTGACTCCCCTGCTTGGCAGGCACCAAAATCCCTATTCAGTGGTCGCAAACTTTCCCACTCCCGCCGGAGTTCGAAGTCCCTGAAGCTCCAGACATAGATTTCCTTACTTCTCAACGGCCATTGTGAGTCCCCAGCAGAGCTGAGGCGAGTGGACCCCACGAGTGATGAGGAACAGCAATACCCGAGTACCGTGCACTATTGTCAAGTGCAAACCCTTCACGACATTCTACAAACTTGTGCATTAGACCATTTGTGGCCCAAGCCTCCAGCAGATTTTGCAGTGAAAATCAGAGGCCTACCCCGTCCCGAGTGACCGTGGGCTCCTGTGAAGCATTTCCTCATGAGGCGTCTTTGCGATCCCTTGCCCGTTGGCTTATGGGTCCCCTGAAGACTTTCTTATCAACTCAAAGGGCCCCCTGGTTGCTCCAGGCCTGCCCTCACTCACCCTTGCTGGGTGAGTCCCTCAGACCTTGCTGGTCTGCAACGCTGACCGTCTTTGATTTCCAAGAGACTTGCTGTTGCCAAGGCTTGTTTGCTCCAATCCGGTTGATGACTCCTCAGTAAGCTGCAGACATTGTGGGACACTCCGAATCCAGCTGCTGGTCATCGTCGATCCTTCCTGAACCTCGTGAGCAAAGAGTCAAAACACCTTTGATCACCTGAAATCACCCAACTTCCGGGGGCAACCAGCTTCCTGGCCCCCAGTCGCTGGCAAGTGGCTGTGAACACTGTCCCTTCAATTTTCAGGTCATCTGCATCTCGAATCCTCCCTTGGATTCCACCGGACACTTCTTCAGTTGACGCAAGCAGCAAGTCTTCTTTGGTCTCCATAGAAAACAGCGACTCGACCCGACACCAAAAGACACCTATGCACCCGGCTTCCCTGGGTGAGGTAACTCGTGCACTCCAGTGCCATAGTGTGTGTTGGCCCTCAAATTACTTACCTTGTAAGTGGCTTGCTTGTATACTTCCTCGAAGTACCCTAAAACTTTAAAAATCAAACCGTGACTTGCTCCATTGTAATCAAAAGGGAACCCACGGCTGTGTTCACACACTGCATGCGTCTCCCGTGGGTCTGTTACTTACCTACTTTCACTGCAGTAGTGAGGCCCCAGCGATTCTACAGGCCCTAGGCCTTGTCATTTTGCAAGTCGACATTCTTAACCCATTTTTATAGTATATGGTCTGGTACGCCCCTAGGGCCCCAGCCATATTTGTGCTTAACTTATTGTGAAACGTTGATATTTGAATGTGTTCCTGGCTTCTAATCTCATAAAGAGATTAGTAGAGTGTGTCTAGTAATAAATACATATATATATATGATATATATACCTGTGTGGTGTCCTTTTATTTGGTAATTCAAGAGATTATAAGTTAAAACAAGCTGCTTTACATTCCTCAGAGACTTAGCCTGAAGGCTGCTCTCCACAGCTACCACTAGGATAGCTTTCTTTAAAAGGTTGTCTTAAACCTATCTACCATAAGAGTCAAATTGGACTGGTGCAAGGTGGCCATGATAACTAGTGGCCAGCATATGCCAGGCCAACTTCTCACAGAGAGCAAACACAATTGGCTCTGAAGTATCAGATCTTAGTATTCTCAAGGCAAACAGAGAGTGTATTACTCCTATGTTGCGACATAATGAGAGAATCCACCTAGACCTCAGGATTTTTTATTTGTGGCACAATAACAGGACATTTGTCTCAGTCTCTGTTGTATTAGGGCTCGGTTGTATTACCCCACTTTGAGGAAAAAGCCTTGAGAGGTAGAGTACCAGCTGGAAAGCAAACATATAAAGACTTTGCCGCATGGAGCGTAATTCTATCTTATTTATCTGTGAGGCCTTCTATCCAGGCCTCCCCCATACGTTCTGGAAGGTATGTGACCAATAAATACCCTTGGTCTGCATGGCTGAGTTGCTTCTCATCATACTGGGGTCTTGCCACAAATCCTCAAGCTTTAGTTCACTGCACAAGGTTTTAACAGCTTTCAAACAGAGTGTTCTACAGCACTTATCCATCCCTATTAGTTCCCGTATGGCAGCTCTGTAAGCTGCCAACCCCTGGGTTGTCCAAAGTCTGACCCAATAAAGCAAGATTTTAAGGTGGGCAGTTTGGTCAATCCTGTTTAGGTTCAGGTCCCATCTTAGGTGCAAAAGTGATACATTCACAGGAACATTCAAAATAGATCTAACAAATTTGTGTTCTGTATCAGATAGTCGTGCAGTGCTGCTTGAGCTCGCGATTTCTGCTCCACATAAAGCACCACCTGTGGCCACAGTTTTATAAACTTTGAGGGCTGAAGACACCACCCTATTAGTTGATATTTTATGCTTCATCACAATGACTGCTGAGCTGTGTGTTAGTATAGAATTACTTTTTTGCATGCTGTAGATCTCAGGTGAGCTTGTCTGTGAGCCTAACTCCTAAGAAGTCAAGACTCCTGACTTGTTCTATAATCATGCCCTCCACCATCATTTTACTCCTGAAAGTGCAATGAGGATTAATGGCCATGTTCTTACATTTCCAAGCATTGATCTCTAGGCCCCTTGTCTTACTAAAATCCACAAAATGATTTAGCAATTCCTGCAAGCTCATGGATGTAAAAGAGAACAGCAGGGTATAATCAGCTAAAGTAGCACAGGGGTGCAGGTGCCAGCTATCTTGGGGGCATCATACTGGCACTTGTTAAATGTCTCAACCGCACTGTTGATAAACAAAGAGAACAGCGTGGGAGGCAATACAGATCCCTGCCTCAACCCATGCTGGATGGGACTCCTGGGAGACAAATCACCCTGGTCATTCCTTCTGACCTGAGCATATGTACCAGTGTGTAAGCTAATAAGAAGATAGAGAAAATCATGAGGGATTGTCATTTGTGCCAGGACCACCCAGAGAATATTTCTCAGTACCAAATCAAATGCAGCCTGTATGTTCATGAGGGTTACATACAGATAGTCTTTGTTAATATGCATCCAACAGATGGTCACGAAATGAAATGTCTGGTTAATCGTACCAATACTCTCTTGGAAAGCCTGCATAAAAATGCAAAAAGACCTGTTGCTCTTTCATCCAATCCTGTAGGGAAAGCAGAACCTGTCTACAAAAAAAATGTGGAGTATTGTCTTTTGTCCATTGTCTTTTGGGCCCTTCTTGTGGATAGGAATAATAATGGAACTATGCAATGACTCTGGGATCTCATACTGCTTGCTGTGGTATTGCTTAGGGTGTTTACAATGGGGATCCAGATGTCTTGCTCAGAGTGGAATAAATCCACTGGAGTACTGGTAGGGTCAAGGGAGTTTTCCTTCTTTGTATGTGAAAGAGCCTCCCTGGTTTCCTCTAGGGATACAATTGAGGAATCGTTCAATGAATCCATAGTCGTCAGAGGACAAGCCCTCCTATCATCACCTTCGGAGCCAGGCCTCAAACTAGAAATGTCCCTGTATAGTGCTTCAAACTGGTCAGCCCACTGATCAACAGGGCCAAAAACATCAGAAGTGGTTTGGATGCAGTTATTACTCACAGTAATAATTCTCCAAAATGCTCAGTGATTTAGTTTCCTGAGTGCCTCCAGACATTTAGCCCACTGATCCTCCTCCCAGTGTGCCTTGGATGTTATCAAGATTGCCTTCTAAGACTTCCTGACTTGTAAAATGCCTGATTGTTAGCCCTCCTTAATAGCTGTAATAAAGCGCCATTTTGTATCCTCATAGTGGTACCCTGTGTTTTTTGTTTTGTTTTGTAAAATACTTTTTGAGACCTTTGAAGAATGTAACCCCTTTGATGCTCATGACGGAGCGGTTCTATCATGAGCATCGGTTGGGCTGTGCTCATGGAGGAACCGCTCCGTCATGGCACTCACCCATGGGAGAAGCGCTGGCCTTGGGCAGGTTCACCCCCCATTTTTGCACAGCCCTATTTGAAGGCCCATCTGGCAGATTGACCAATTGGGTAGTGACTAAGGGCCCGATTCACAGAACTAACTTAAGACAAAATCCTAAACTTACTACCATTTTGGTATTCACAGAAGGCACTTACTCATTGTGGTATTCACAGAAGTTAGGAGTCCTAACTTTAGGACTCCTAAATGCCTTCAGTGAATACCGAAAGTCTTAAAATTAGTGTATTTTGCAGTTTAGTAGTAGTATAGTTAGTACTCCTAACTTTAGGACTCCTAAATGCCTTCTGTGAATACCGAAAGCCTTAAAATTAGGATTTTTCTCAGTTTAGTAGTAGTAAAGTTAGGAGTCCTAACTTTAGGACTCCTAAACTGAGAAAAATCCTAATTTTAAGACTTTCGGTATTCACAGAAGGCATTTAGGAGTCCTAAAGTTAGGACCCCTAACTTCTGTGAATACCGAAGTGAGTAAGTGTCTTCTGTGAATACCAAAATGAGTAAGTGCCTTCTGTGAATACGAAAATAGTAGTAAGTTTAGGATTTTGTCTTAAGTTAGTTCTGTGAATCGGGCCCATAGTGTGTTATAATGTTAATTCTTTTATTTCTTGTGAATTGCAATTGTAATGCTTTATTTCTTCCTTTTTGTTCTAGTTGAAAGCTTTTGCTCTTTAGACTGTTCCAGGTTGCGGTTTCATTACTTTTGGTTCTGCTGTTTGTGGAGTTGCTTGTGTTTGGTAAGAGACTTTTTTTTGTACAATGTAAATGTTTTTCATTTCTCTGCATGAATGTGTTTTTTGCAAATGGTGTAATAATTGCAGTATGTTTGGCTTCTGTTTTTTGTGTCCAAAAACTTTTTGTATTTGTGCTCTATGTGTATTTTGTTGTTTTGTAAGTAATTGGTTTTGTTTTTTTTCTTTCTAGTAGGATATCGTTTTTGCTGTCTCTCTGCAGAGTAGGTGCTGGTGAGTGTAGCGGTCTCTTGCAAGTGCATCAAATAGTTTTTGAGTATATAGATCTTTGTGATAAAGGCACACATTTTTTTACTTACTTATTTTGCACAGTGTTGGTTGTTGTTGTCTTGTTTGTGCAGTCTCCTTTCTTAGTAAGGATAATGGCTAGCTGCATGATTACTGCTCAGCAGGTTATTGGTCTGCTTTTTGAGTCTTCCTCTGACCATGGTTCAGAGACTGACTCTGATTCTGAGGCAGATGTGGGAGGGGAAGTTTCAGGCAGTGAGTTTTCTCTCCAAATTGCATCATCGGATGATGAAGTTACTCTCAGTGCGGATGAAGCTACTGTTAGTGCGGATGAAGTGCCTGTGTTTGAGGAGGACATTGATGTGCTGATAGTGCGCCTAGAGGCATCTGGGCTGCAGCCTGGGGCTGCAAGGCTTCCCGTTGGTATAGTGCGGCAAGAGGCATCTGGGTTGCAGCCTGGGGTGCAAGGCTTCCAGTTGGAAGTGATGACCTCTGGGTTGCCCCAGGCATGGTGCGGCCGGCATTGCCAGACTTTACTGGTGTTCCAGGGTGTAGAGTGAATACAGAAATCTTTTTTCCGATAAATTTATTTCAGTTGTTTATGGACGATGTGTTTTTGGCAGAGATTGTTGAGCAGACTAATTTGTATGCCGAACAGTTTTTGAGGGACAACAGTGCCAGCCTTAACCCCCATTCTAGAGCTACCCGGTGGACTTCCACAAATCTGGAAGAGATGAAGAAGTTCTTGGGTTTAACTTTTTTGATGGGCTTGCTAAGGAAGCCATCAATGTCTTCATATTGGTCTACTAGTCCCTTGATGGCAACGGCTATATTTCCGGCAGTCATGAGTCGTGATAGGTATTTGCTTCGGATGCTGCATGTTATTGATAATGGTTTAGCGCTGCCACAAGATCACCCTGAGTGTGACCGTCTTTTTAAGATTCGGCTTGTCATTGATCACTTTGTAGATCGATTTTCTGAGATCTATGCTCCAGGGAAAGAAATAGCAGTGGATGAGTCTTTGGCCTTGTTCAAGGGCTGCTTGGTTTTTAGGCAATACATTCATAGTAAGAGGGCACACTATGGAATTAAGCTGCATATGCTGTGTGGCAGTAGGACTGGATATGTCTAATTTTAGGGTGTACACTGGTAAGGAATCCAGGATTAACCCCCCTGGTTGTCCGTCCACTTTTGGAGTGACTGAGAAAATTGTGTGGGAACTTGGTAGAGGACTTTTTAACAAAGGTCACCATTTATATGTAGATAACTTCTACACTGGTGTGCGATTGTTCAGGGAACTGGCCAAAGTGGACACTGTTGCTTGTGGCACAATCCGCTCTAAACGTAAAGGTTTCCCAAAAGAACTTGTTTGTCAAAAGCTTGTGCGGGGACAGTGCAGTGTGTTGTGTTGCGAGGAACTTCTAGCTGTCAAATTTTCAGACAGGAGAGATGTCTACATGCTGACTACCATCCATGATGAAAGCACTTCACCTGTGACTGTTTGGGGTCAGGTTGCTGAAGTGCGCAAACCTGTGCGCAGTTTAGACTATAATAGGCACATGGGTGGTGCTGACAAGTAGATCAGAGGTTGGAACCTTATGCTGCTCTTCGTAAGGCTTACATTTGGTATAAGAAGTTCGCTATCCATTTTTTCCACTTGGCAACCTTTAATGCTTTTGTTGTTTTCAAGGATTATTGTCCAGAGTCAAAGATGGCTTTTGCTAAGTTTCAGGAGTCTGTGATAGGCAGCCTTGTTTTAGTGGAACAGACAAGTGTTCCTAGAGTTGGAGTGGTGGAGGATGCGGCTAGATTGAAAGATCGCCACTTTCCTGATCACATTCCTCCCACACCCTCAAAAGACTTTCCCAGTAGGAGATGTAGAGTCTGTTGGTGAAGAGGTACGCAGAAAGAGACTTGTATGTACTGCCCGAGTGTCCTTCTAACCCTGGGCTGCATGTGCTTGCTTGTTTTAGAATGGACCACACACAAAATAATTTTTGGGAGCGTCCATGAGTGGTAAAGTGAACTGCCTGACCTCTATTGTTTAATATTTTTCGTTCAGTTTCAAGGTTGGCATTTGTGTAGTGTATTTCGTTTCAGATTTTGTGTTAGTAGATTTGTATCTATTTGCAATTTGTTTGTGTTTTCTTATTTGTATTAAAAAATCCTAAATGTGATGGCGGTGTGCGTGGAGTGGCGCTTGGCTGGTGCTGTGCGTGGACTGGCGCTTGACTGGTGGTGTGTTTGGTCTGACACTTGGCTGGCAGTGTGTTTGGACTGGCGCTTGGCTGGTGGTGTGCGTGGACTGGTGCTTGGCTGGCGGTGTGTGTGGACTGGCGCTTGGCTGGTGGTGTGTTTGGACTGACGCTTGGCTGGTGGTGTGTTTGGACTGGCGCTTGGCTGACGGTGTGTTTGGACTGGCGCTTGGCTGGTAGTCTGTTTGGACTGGCGCTTGGCTTGCGGTGTGCGTGGGCTGGCGCTTGGCTGGCGGTGTGTATGGACTGGTGCTCGGCTGGCGGTATATGTGGACTGGCACTTGGCTGGCGGTGTGTGAGTAGTTACTAGCTGCTGGTCACTACACACACTGCTAGCCAAATGCCACTCCACGCAATCCGTGAGCTGGTGTGGTTGCTGTGTCAGAAATGTGGGTGTGTGAAAGTGATGGGCCCTTGAACGGCGCTGTCTGCTGGTGTGAGTGTTGTAATGTGCTGGCCTCCCGGCTGGCGGATGAATGGTTTTGTACGTATCACAAATATGAAAGGTGTATGAATGGCCTATAAAGCGGCTGGTGCCTTGTCGTGGCTTAACTGCTCACGAGCTGTGAGTCAATGGTTAAGTTTCTTGTCCTTTCAATTATCAAAAGTGCATTTCAATTTTGTGAAATCTCTGGTTAATACAATTGTATATACTGAACCATCACTCACCCTCATGCAAATTCCAACCAGTATATTTGTGTGCTTGATGAATAGGTGGTTGTGCAGAAATATTTTTCTTTTTTGTCTTTCTCAAGCAGGGTGTACCTTGTACTTTTTTGTGAGTGGTGTAATGTGTTGGTTTCGTGCCTGGTGGTGTGATTGGTCCTGTGTGTATCACGTATGAAAGGTGTGTGAACGGCCTGTAAAGCAGTTGGTATCTTGCCGTGGCTTTACAGCTCACAAGCTGATATCTCTTGTTAATAAAATTTTATATACTGAACCATCACTCGTCCTCGTGCCAAATCCAACCAGTATGTGGGTGTGGTTCAGGAATAGATGGCTGTGTAGGAATCTTTGTCTTTTTAGTCTCTCTGCCAAGGTGTACATTCCATCTAAGAATAACCTACCAACTGTAGATATTGTCATAAACATAAACACCCATGGGAGTACATGGTGATGTCTCTCTTGTGAATACCAACACGTTATCTTACCCACAATGTCCTGCAAACCTCAAAATGTCTGTCACATTTTCCTTGCATTATTGTGCCAAAATGTGCAGAAAGAAACAACAACTTTCCTATCCCCCACCTTTCTCCAAGTATTCCAATAAAAATGGTACCTCACTCACGTGGGAGGCCCAAGTTCCCGCGACAGGCAAGGGCCCAAAACGTAGTGAGGCGACATCAAAATTGCCTATCACAAAACAACCTGGTTTTGCAAGGGGGGTCGACTGGGTTTTTAGCCCCGTGCTCGGCGGCCATCTAGGGAAGCCTACCAAAGCCACACATTTCTGAAAACTAGACACCTGGGGGATTCCAGGGAGGTATGGCTTGCGTGGATCCCCCAACGTTTCCTTACCCAGAATCCTCTGCAAACCCCCCTTTTAGCTGAAAAAAAGAACTTTTTTCACACATTTTTGAGTGGGAAAGTTGTGACATATTCAGGCTGACACAAATTTCCTACCACCCAGCGTTTCCCAGGGTCTTCTGATAAAAATGGTGCTTCACTCGTGTGGGAGGCCCAAGTACCCGTGACAGGCAAGGGCCCAAAACGTAGTGAGGCAACAACAAAATTGCCCATCACAAAACAAGCTGGTTTTGCAAGGGGGGTCACCTGGGTTTTTGGCCCGTGCTCGGCGGCCATCTAGGGAAACCTACCAAACCCACACATATCTGAAAACTAGACACCTGGGGGATTCCAGGGAGGTATCGCGAGAACTTGGTGAGAGGCAGTCAAGTCACCCCATCCTGGATTCCCCTGGGTGTCTAGTTTTTAAAAATTTATAGGTTTGCTAGGTTTCCCTAGGTGCCGGCAGAGCTAGGGTTAAAAAACTACAGCTAGGCAGTTTGCAAAAAAAGGGTCATTTTTCACTGTGAAATTGTGGTGTGTCCACGTTGTGTTTCGTGCCGTTTCCTGTCGTGGGCACTAGGCCTACCCACACAAGTGAGGTACCATTTTTCTCCAAAGACTTTGAAGAATGCTGGTTGGGTGGAAATTTGTGGATCAATGCAGATTCCAGAACTTTCCACCACAGAAATGTGAGGAAAATGTGTTTTTTTTAACAATTATTTTCATTTGCAAGGGATACCTACCAAACCCACACATATCTGAAAACTAGACACCTGGGGGATTCCAGGGAGGTATCGCGAGAACCTGGCGAGAGGCAGTCGAGTCACCCCATCCTGGATTACCCTGGGTGTCTAGGTTTAAAAAATGTATAGGTTTTCTAGGTTTCCCTAGGTGCTGGCAGAGCTAGGGTTAAAAAACGACAGCTAGGCACTTTGCCAAAAAAAGAGTCATTTTTTACTGTGAAATTGAAGTGTGTCCACGTTGCCTTTTGCGCCGTTTCCTATCGCAGGCACTAGGCCTATCCACACAAGTGAGGTACAATTTTTCCCGGAAGACTTTGGGGAAGGTGGGGTGGGTGGAAATTTGTGGATCCACGCAAATTCCAGAACATTCCACCACAGAAATGTGAGGAAAGGTTTTTTTTTTACATTTCTTTTGGTTTGCAAGGGATTCTGGGTAACAGAACCTGGTGGGAGGCAGTCAAGTCACCCCATTCCCTTGGGTGTCTAGTTTTCAAAAATGTATACGTTTGCTAGGTTTCCCTAGGTGCCGGCAGAGCTAGGGTTCAAAAACTAGAGCTAGGCACTTTGCAGAAAAAGGGTAATTTTTTTACTGTGAAATTGTGGTGTGTCCACGTTGCGTTTTGTGCCATTTCATGTCGCGGGAAGTAGGCCTACCTACACAAGTGAGGTACCATTTTTCTCGGAAGACTTTGGGGAACGCTGGGTTCGTGGAAATTTGTGGATCCATGCAGATTCCAGAACTTTCCACCACAGAAATATGAGGAAAATGTGTTTTTTTTGGATAATTTGTTAGGTTTGCAAGGGATTCTGGGTAACAGAACCTCGTGGGAGGCAGTCGAGTCACCCCATCCTGGATTCCCCTGGGTGTCTAGTTTTATGTATAGGTTTGCTAGGTTTACCTATGTGCCGGCAGAGCTAGGGTTAAAAAACTACAGCTAGGCACTTTGGCCCAAAAAGGGTAATTTTTCACTATGAAATTGTGGTGTGTCCACGTTGCGTTTTGCGCCGTTTCCTGTCACGGGCACTAGGCCTACCCACGCAAGTGAGGTACCATTTATTTGGGAAGATTTTGGGGAACGCTGAGTTAGTGGAAATTTGTGGATCCATGCAGATTCCAGAACTTTCCACCACAGAAATGTGAGGAAAATGTGTTTTTTTAGACATTTGTTTAGGTTTCCAAGGGATTCTGGGTAACAGAACCTGGTGAGAGCCAGTCAAGTCACCCCATCTTGTGTTCCACTGGGTGTCGAGTTTTCAAAAATGTATAGGTTTGGTAGGTTTACCTAGGTGCCGGCAGAGATAGGGTTAAAAAACTACAGCTAGGCACTTTGCCGAAAAAAGGGTAATTTTTCATTGTGATAATGTGGTGTGCTCACGTTGCGTTTTAAGCCGTTTCCTGCCGTGGGCATTATGCCTACCCACACAAGTGAGGTACCATTTTTATCGGGAGACTTGGGGTAATTCAGATTTGTAAAGCAACTGTTATTACCTATTGACTTTCAATGCATTTCTGCCTTCCAAATGAAAGACAATGTGTAAAAATTGTCATTTTGAAAAATGACCAATAATTCTCATGCTAGTATGAGTGTTCCCAAATTCGGAAATGTGCAAATAACTACTGTTTCTAAACTCTATATTTTGTTCCCATTTCAGAAATACATAGGTGTCTTTCATATACATTTTCCATGTATACATTTTTCCATAATAATTGCTATATACCCGCTACATAATAAAAAACCATTGCAAGTTTTTTGCTCTGGGTTCGTCGGGTTCTTGGTGAACCTACAAGTCCTACATATCCCCATAACCAGTAAGGTCCCGCGGATGTAACAGTATATTGCTTTCAAAGAGCTGTCATAATTAGAAGAAGTTACAGGTGAAAACGTTGACACAAAAGGCTGTTTTTTTTCAACAAATGTTCAATGTTTCCTATATTTAACTGTTAGTTTCTATAAATAAACCTTGAAGGATCTACGCAAATGACCCCTTGCTGAATTCAGAATTTTGTCTACTTTCTAGGATCCATTATTGCTTTCACACCCATTTCTACCATTAACTGGAAGCAGGTTGAAAGCACAAAAAATAGCAAAAATAGGCTATGTCCCAGAGAAATGCCAAAACTGTGTAAAAGATTTTGGTTTTCTGACAAAAGTCTGTCATTCCCTAAAAGCTGGGAAAATGGTAATTTCAGCCCCACAAACCCTTTTTTGATAACATTTGCAGGGAAAACCCCAAACACTTTCATTTGCAGCTCTTTTTTCGCATTTTTCCCCCAAAAACAAAAATGTAGCTGTATTTTGGCTAATTTCTGGGGCCCCTCCAGGGGAATACACATACCCTGGGTACCTTTAGAATACCCATGATGTTGGAAGAAAAGGACGTAAATTTGGCATGGATACCTTTAGTGGTCAAAAAGTTAGAGGGGCCTAAGCACAAACTACCCCAAATAGCCAAAAAAGGCTTAGCACGGGGGGGGGGGAGGCCTAACAGCGAAGGGGTTAATATGTTCAAGACTAAACCTAACTGAAGTTAAACTAAGGGAATCATACAAATGGTCCACTAGTGTTTGGTATATCTTCTTGCTGTTAACATTGGCCCTCTTAATGTTTCTGCAATAATTTGCAAGGGCTAACGGTATTGGAAAAATATCAGTGACTTGCTCAGGAGGCTTAGAAATTAAAACCTGGCTAAAATCAGCAACAGGGGGGCGTGGCCAAGAAGGCGGCGAGATAAGACGTGTCTCGCTGCCTCTCCTGCCGACCACCGAACATAGCACGCATTCGGCCACCCATAGCCCCAGGGAAAACGGGGGGCGGATTCCCGATTTAGCGCAACGCCTGGAGAACCCGGGGGTGCAGAGACAGGACCCGCCGAGGCCGTGGACTCGGATTTTGAGTTCGGTGCAGCAGAATGGACCTGCTGATCCACAGGTGGTGGCCCGGCATGGGAGATTGCAATGGCCTCTTGGACGGCCCCTGGAGAGGCAGCGGTTCACATAGGCTTGCCGAGTTGCGCACAAGTAGAAACCAGAACATACGTTGCTTAAGGGGCAGAGGAGACGATCCAGGAAGGGTGAGGCCCGACAGCGGCCGTGGGCCTGAAGCCCCTACCTCCCATCTTGCCCGACAGAGCTGACGCAGGCCGGGCCCTCGGGTGAGCGCTAGGGGGAGCGGGCCCAGGCAGCCTCCACACTCTGGAGCCAGTGACAGTGAGGCAGGCGGAGAGAGCATGTACATTGAGGCTCGACCCGCTCCTGCGGGCAGACAGAAGAGCGGCCTGGGCCCAGACATAGGCCTCTTTAAATGCACAAGCGAATGGGGCCTCGCGTAAGGAAGCGGCACAGATTAGGTTACCTCCTAAGGCAGGCATAGGAAGGCCCGAGCCTGACTGAAAAGTACCCACAAACCGGTGCACGGCCACGAGGATTTCGAGTCGCGGCCTGGGCGCTTCCCAACACGCATACAATTGCCGATCGGAGCGCAATGGGCAACAGCCTGTGACTCAGTGCTGCCTACCATCCCCGGGAGGGGGCAGACTGCGGGTGGAGCACAGATTGCCCTGGGAGGTCTTGAGCGCAGCTGCCGTTAGAGGTAGTTGCCGAGGGTGGGACGCAGTGCCCTGTGGAAGCGGCCCGGCTAGGCCTGGGTGCGGTTTGTGGATATGCCACTCGGTCCCCCCGCTCGACCCCTGTCCCGACATACCCTCTGAGAAGACAATTGCCACCCCCACCTAAGGATGGCACCCTTACTAGACCAGCCCAGACTACACTGGGCAAGTAGACAGAAGTCCGAAGCATTGGCTCTTCAGGAGCTGTGCCGCAGGGACCTTAGAACACAACCAGGAGCGTGGCCTCAGAGTCGGAGGCAGAAAGAGGCACCATAGCACCCAGCAAGCTGACACGCCCGCGTAACACGTGGAGGCAGCAGGGAGGGTTTGAACACGGGACGGACTGACCATGCCCGGCCTCGGAGCAACCGGCTACAGCAGGGACTCAATGCTCACAGCGGAGCGCACCGGTGGGTGCAGCTGAATCAGTTGAGCTAGCTGCTCCGCCACCCCTGTCCCACAAAGTGCTTCAAATACCCTGTCCAGCCTAGACTACTAGACCCCACCAGAAGGACGAGCATTAGGGTGTGGAGAAGGAGCTAGAGAGACCTCCCTGCAGTCACCAGGACTCCCTAGGAGGCACTCCCGGGATACCCAATGCTCGCGGCCGCTCTCGTGTGTCTGATTTCTGGGCCCAACAGGCCTGGACTCACCTGCACTTAATCTGCATCACCAGATACAGGAAAAAAGGACAAGACATTGAAGGAGTTCTTTGCGCATCCCCAAGGGGGAACCACCATGGACCACCCACCCCTGGGTGACTCCGCCACATCGCAGACAGATGGTGCCAAGGAGGAACCGGTAACGCGGGCCTTCCTCAAATCACTGTTCACTGCGCTTTGTGAAGACCTACAAACAGTCAAGCGAGATCTCACCTCCGAAATTAAGTACATCCGATGAGACGTGGATGGCATTGGCGAGCGGGTTGCCGCTCTAGAAGACAAGGGCGATAACAGGGACACAGAACTGTCAGCCCAACAGCAGTAGGTCATGCGTGTTTATGACCAGCAGGTAGACCTACAAACACACCTCGAGAACCTAGAGAACCGTTCTTGCAGACAAAGCATCAGAATCAGAGGGGTGTGAACCAGCGAAGAAGCCGGTGATGTATTAAACTATGCAAGAGAGGTCTTTAATCACATCCTAGGCAACCCACCCAATACAGACCTTAAAATAGACAGAGCACACAGGGCAGGGCCCCCCAGGGCTGATAAAGCTCCGCCAGCGGACATCCTGGTCTGTGCCCAAGACTTCCGCATGAAGGAGGACATGCTCTGCAAGGTCATATTCACGCATCCGATCACCTTCCGAGACCAGACCCCAATCCTATACCAGGATCTTGCTGCACTCACCCTGCAGAAACGCAAGGTCTTTCGCCCTATCACTACCCACCTATGCCAGTGCGGCATTTCATATTTCTGGGGGCACCGTTTCAACTAATTTTTCGACTAGATGGCAAGCTGTATCAACTCTGTTCCCTTTCAGAAGCCTGCCAACTGCTGGGTGTCGTCATTCCCGAGGAAGAGGATGGGGCCACGGTCCCGGCCCCGGCACAGGAGAATATGCAGCCGAGATGGCGACAGCAGGGACGCCAGCGTTGTACCAAACAAACCGACCCAGCAGAGATCACAAAGGGGCAGCAGGCGGTTTTGATGGCCCTCCCGGTGGCCCTGGCGCAGAGGCATACCTCGTGAGCACAGTATGGGTTATCAGTCCTCTCTCCTTTTCATCTGAGGTGGGCGGTGGGGAGGCAGGAGGGACACACTCGGCCACACTATGGACCCCACGAAGATTCCCTACCGATCTTTCTTGGATGACTGACTGAACTTTGAACTCCTAACTTCTTCTCTTGAGTTTGTTATGTTTGTTTATTCAGGGTTTTATGGTATTTGGGTACCTCGTCCACTGCCTCATGACACATATCGATCTGGTGTTGACATATGGGCTCCCATCCACACTTGCACACTAGTCCACACTCGTGAGCCCAGCTCAGGGTCTCACAATGCATACTACGTCCCCAGAATCCTACATGCCTCTCACTAATCTCAAAATCCTCACGCTTAATGTGAGAGGACTTAATAATCCCATCAAACGCAAGACGATCCTTTCGTATCTGGAGAGTACGGGGGCAGATATCTGTCTCCTACAGGAGACGCACTTGCTAGCAAAGGACTGGCATCACATTAAGTCTCGCAAGTTTCCCACACAACTCTTTTCGCCTGGCCCTTCTAAGACAGCAGGGGTCGCGATACTAGTCTCCCCTGCATTTCAAGGGAAAGTAGTACAAACAGTGGCGAAATCAAGGGCAGGCTACTCTCTTCCCAGTTCACAATTGGGGGGTACATGTTGGTTATTGGGTCTCTGTAGGCACCCAACAAGACTCAAGAACGGTTCCAACACTATTCATTGACCGAGGCCACCGCTACAACTGAGCGCAAGATCCTCCTTGGGGGTGACCGTAACTTAGTATTTGACAACGCTCTAGATAGGTCGGCACAGCGCTTTGGCCAGGTTGGCGCGCTTTCCCCAGCAGGGTGGAATCGACTGGCAGAACCAGGCTTAGTGGACCTTTGGCGGCGCCAACACCCCCATCTCAGAGAATACTCATTGTTAGACCTGGCACCTTGGCATGGGTCTCCCTTCCATTTTTTGCTGTTGCCTCATGTGTTTTTGCTGGTTATAGATGATTTGGGCACTGTGCCACTGCTGTCCAGTGCCACAGTGCAAGTGCTCCCTATGGTAAATTGATGTATGGATTAGTGATTCCAAGATTGGCTGGTTTGTTTTACTTGTCAGGCCCTACTACAGTGCACTGAGTGTGCCCAAGGCTTGTAAACCAAATACTGCTGGTGGGCTTGCAGCACTGGTTGTGCCACCCACTGAAGCAGCCTGTAAAAGTGTGTCTCAGGTCTGCCATTTCATAGCCTGTGTGCAGTATGGTACTGCCATGTTGACTGGGGAAGTGCACCCACTTGCCAGTCCCTAAACCTTCCCTTTTCTTCATATCAGACACCCCTATGGTAGGCCCAAGGGCAGGCTGCATTGTGAGTATAAGGTAGGACATGCCCTGGAGTGTGTGGCTTGTCCTAATAGTGGATTACAGCCATTTTCGTGCTTCACTATTGCAAGGCTATATGTTCCCTATAGGCCAGAATGGGCAGTTTGATTATTACATCTTATAATCCTAACTGACTCAGGGAACTAGGTAGAAATTCGAGTTTAGTATGCCTGAACTCAGAATGATAAAATGCATCTTTTAGTGAAGTTGGTTTTAACATTCCGTGTTTGAAAATACCACTTTTAGAAAGTAGGTATTTTCTTGTCTAACTATCCAAGCCTGCCTCTGCCAGTTTGTGTATTCCTTTTCTGGAGTTTGAATGACAGGGGCTGGGGGATTCCAGGAGACAGTGTGAGTCAGCACAGGGCTGACTAGAGAGATCTGCATGTAGATGGGTGGGAGGAGTTGCACCTGGGACCTGAATAGGGCTGTACCTTCCCCCCACAATGCTGGCTCCACCTCCTGTGGTGCGTCTGATGTCCCTGGCCTGCACTGTGAAAGGAAAGAAGGAGTCTTGTCAACAAAGTGCTCCTGGACTGACCAGAACTGGTTTGGACTAGGCAAAGGCCTCTCTGCCTTCAGAGAACAAAGAGAAACTGTGTATAAAAAGGGGGACTGCATCAACAAGAGATGTGTAGTTCCTGCAGGACAGGAAGTCGACGGGGAATAAAGTATTCCAATTCAGACTTCAACCTAGTGAAAGTAAGTGCACAAGGGAAGGGAATCCCTTCAGGGTGGAACTAAAACCCTCACACACCCAGCAAGCTAGGTGTCATGCTTCATCATCTGGGTTCTGCTCCTCGTCGGGTCGGCGGTGCAATACCCGACGGGCACCCATACAGGGGCTCTTTGTCGGAGATCTTTTGTTCCCTGCCGTATGGTACATGCGTGTGAGGGCCCGGGAGTGTAGATGTAAGTGATTAAAAAAGGTTGGTTAATCTGAAATTGAAGTTTATTGGCTCAGTCAACCACCTAATTAAAAAGGGGGGGTGAGTGGCGTAAAAGCTATATATGCTCACAACGGATGAGTGGCTAGCTACGCTCGACTCTTATGGTCAACATGTTTCGCGCGCATTGAGTCAGGAGGATCTCGTGGCGCTTCGTCAGGACCTATAATGAAGTGAAGTGTGCTCGAAAAAAACTATCTACAGTGTGGTGAGAAAAACAAGGGTGAGAACTAATATGTTGGTCAACCCTTAATAGGCGCCCCTACCTTATGTATTGATTTAAGAGGGGGTCACCAATTCATGTTAAAAAGAGCTCATCATCAGGTGCATGGCGCGTCCACAGGGGGAGAAACACATTCGTTCCTACACAGACATCCCCTGGAGGTTATTCAACCTGCCCGCGTCGCCGAACCCGGAAGCTGACCCAGACCCCAGAACTTTAGATCACTTTTGGGAAGCAAGAAGAAACCTTTGCTGAGGAGAGTAACCAGAGAGACTGAGGAGAGACTATCCCTAAGCTGAGTGCTGTTTGGGGGATTGGCCTGCAGTGGTTGTCTGACTGCCAAAGAAAGGAGAGAGGAACTTTGTGTGTGCTTTCATCAACCTGTGAAGGATCTCCAAGGGCTTGACATAGAGCTTGCCTCCTGCTGATGTCTCAGGGACAACAGACTTCACCAACCAGCTCCCCTAGAGTCTTTTGGAAGTGCCTGCTGCTGTGCTGGGTTTTCTGAGGGACTGCGTGATGCAAGGAGCTCAAAGCGCGACGCACGAAGAAGAAGCGTGTCGCCGAACTGCCGCTGTCGCTTCACAACGGGAAAGCGCCTGGCATCGCCGGAGAAGAGGATCGACGTCACACCAGACGCTGCCGCATCATCGGAGAAGAATGTCGCAGCCGCTGTCGTCACATCGCTGGGAAAGTGTGTCGCCGCTGCAGTTGTCACATCGTTGCCGAAGCGCCTCGCATCGCCGGAGAGAAGGATCGACGTTGCATCACTGGGAAGCATGTTGCAGGGCCTGTCGCGGCTCAGAAGAATCGTTGAGTCGCCACACAGCCGTCGGGCGTGCACGAATCATGTTGCATCAAGAAGAAGATGCCATCTTTGTTTCATCGCACCTGATCTTCATTGCATCACGGAGTTGCGGGTCGCATCGCCACAAAAGCGCAGTAAGAAACCGACGCATCACCTCCCCTCACAGAGAAGAACCGACACATCCCCTACGCATCAGTAGGGACCCGACGCATCATCGTTCCTGCGTGAAAGGAACCGACGCATCACCTTCCCTGCAAAACTTTCGTCATGTAGCGTTACGCATCCTAAGGTACATTGAAATCAAAGTATTGCATTTTACATCTTAAGAGAACTAAGCTAAGCTAATTCTACAATTTTTTAAGTACAGTATTGTGGATTTTTGTCGTTTGTGGTCTTGTGTTAAGTCTATATAAAAATACTTATTTTTATACTACAACTTGTGTGGTCTCCATCTGTAGTGTTGTCACTGGGTTACTGTATGTGTTCACAAATGCTTTACACACTGCCTCTGAGATAAGCCTGTCTGCTCGTGCCAAGCTACCAAGGGGGTGAGCAGGGGTTATTTTAGGAGTGTACCCCCTTACCCTGACTAGAAGCAAGGGTCCCTATTTGGTCAAAGGTACCTACCTCTGCCAACTAGAGACCCCCAGTTCTAACACTCATAATACTCAAACGCCAATAAAACTTACACAAGACTTGACTACTTGATAGGCTCTACGGCACTCCGTGACATCACGTCAATGGTCGATATCCTCGTGGAATCGCTATCAGACCATGCACCAGTATTGGCCACCCTGACCCTACTTCCACTTCAGAGGTCTGCACGACAGTGGTGTCTCCGGGATCCCCTTCTGCAGAGCGCAGACGTAGTTGATCAGATACAATTACCGATAGATGAGTATCTATCACACAATGACAACCCCGACACCCTCCAATCCACGAGATGGGAAGCACTCAAGGCTGTGATCAGAGGGGAACTAATCGCTATCTCAATGGCTGATAACGCGGAACGCAGGCGAAAGCAAGACGACCTATCACAAAAAGTGTGGGAACTAGAGCAAATGCACCAACGAACAGGAGCGCCTCGAACCTTGCGCCAACTGTCGGCAACTCGGACACATTTAGCGGCCATAGACCAAGATAGGGTGAAATACGCAGTGCTGCATTTGCGCATTATTTCTATGTAGGGGGCAGATGTAGGCGTCTACTAGCTCATAAATTGCGTCAACCTAGACTACTACAGGGGGTTCAGGAAATCCGAGTTCAGGCGGGGAGGATAATCACAGAAGATGTAACTATCGCAGAGACCTTTAGGGACTTTTATGCCCAATTATATTCCGAGCAGATATTGGCAGCTGCAGACACTTACGCTTATCTGATGCAGGCAAATCTCCCTATATTGACTCCGTAACAGGCGGAACAACTGAAAGGGGAATTACGAGTGGAAGAGGTCATAGCGCCCATAGCACGACTCAAACTAGGCAAATCCCGGCTACACTGCGGCCTTTTACAAGCAGTTTTGTTCCACTTTAGCCCCCCAGGCTATATAACACTTTAGCATTCACGGGGGCAATCTGCAGATCTATGCTTGAGGCTGCTATTGTGGTTATCCCCAAGCCAGGGAAAGATAAAACCAGCTGCAGGCATATTGCCTCATTTCTGTCCTCAACATAGATTTGAAATTATACACAGGGATATTGGCGAGTAGACAAGCTCCTCACATGCCGGGCTTAATTGATCCCGATCAGGCGAGATTTATCCCCAAAAGACAAACAAGCAACAATACCAAGAGAGGGTCTTACATCTCATGAGAAGGAATCACAAATCCCCAGGGACTACATGCTCCTTACTATCGACGTGGAAAACGCCTTTGACTGGGTTCATTGGCCATACCTAGATCAGGCGTTGATCCGTGTTGGCTTGGGAGAGAAAATGAGGACACAGGTCCTGAATTGCCATCATTCCCTGACGACGTACGTAAGGGTAAATGGACATACTTCAGCCCCGTTCTCTATCAACAGAGGCACAAGACAGGAGTGCCCTCTGTCACCCCTGCTCTTTGCACTCTACATAGAACCACTGGCCCAGAGAGGTCGGGCCCACCCGCACATCATGGGCATCCGTTTGGGGGCAACATACACACCATCAGCCTATACGCGGACGATGTTCTCGTGACACTGGCGGATCCCCCTGTAGCTCTGGGAGCCTTTTTGTCGGAGCTGGACTCCTTTGCGAAGGCTTCTGGGTTTACAGTCAACATTGCAAAATCGACCGCCCTTAACCTCTCCCTATCACCGCACGCACAGGCATGCCTCCATAGCCAGCACCCGATACAATGGTCCGGGGACGTGGTGCTTTACTTGGGAATCCACTTAGCGCCAACGCTGCAATCCATGGCGTCCGTCAACTACACTAAACTACTTGCTCAAATCTGTTCTGACCTGCAGCGGTGGAAACATTACCCTATTTCATGGCTGGGGAGTATAACAGCTATAATGATGACAGTCTTGCCCAAAATCTTATACCTCTTCCAGACACTTCCTTTGGAAGCCCAACGGCTGGCTAAATCGCGTACAGTCGGAGCTCTTCCTCTATATCTGGCAGAGTCGAAAGCCACAAATGAAGAAACTAGTCAGCACCCTCCCACCCACTGAAGGTGAACTTGGGATTCCTGGCATTCAAGTCTATTACAAAGCTGCGCAGTTACGGTACCTAGTAGAGTGGAGCCGCACAGAGTCAGAGAAGCATTGGCTATTTTAGAACCGGGCGGTAGCGGGCACATCCCTAAGGAAGATCCCCTTCCTCAAGAAGCCGCACAGACACCCCAACCTCTACGCTTCTCACATTACACGCACCACCTTAACAACGTGGGACCAGACTAACAGGACACACAGGTTGACTACTTTCCCCTCTCATTCCACTTTTCGACAACCCAGAATTTATCCCAGTGACAGGCGAGACCTCCTTTACACATTGGTGGGCCATGGAATGCCGAGCATTGGGCGTCTTATTCAACGTGCAGGGGGTGATTCCTTTTTCCCAGCTTAGGTCTGATTATGGACTTTCTGAGTCTGAATGGCTCCACTACCTGCAACTTCGACATTGGGCACTTCCTCCTGACAATAGGCCGCACACGCAGCGACACCTCACCCCCTACGAACGATGGCTAATCACTAGATCATCTGATAAGAAACTTATTTCAGATCTATATAAGATGCTACTCACTCGATATAAGCACGCACACAATGCAAGCCATGCAAGATGGGAGAGGGATCTAGGACGCAAACTCAGAAGTAAAGAATGGGAGGGTGTATACTACCGGGCAAGGCACACAGTCAGCAACATGGGCCTTACAGAAACACTAACCAAATTAGTCACCTACTGGAATAACACCCCAGAACGCATATACCAAAGCGCGGACTGCTGGAGGGGTTGAGGGAAAACCAAAACGTTGGTTCACCTCCTGTGGGAATGTGAGCACCTTTAACAGTACTGGTCTCAGATCCCGGATGAAATTGATAAGCATCTTGACATGAAGCTCCCCAGATTCCCTGCCTACATCCTCCTGGGAGTACCGAACCCCCTAACATACCCTCTCAAGTCCAGAAGAGCTCACCAGATAGCGATAGCGCCGGGCACGGCCACTCAAAACGTTCTACTTCTCTGGAAGACCTCTCGGATTCCCACTCACACGGGCTGGCTTCAGCACCTTTGGCTCATACTAGGGATGGAGAAGATATCATTTACACTAGCAGGGAAAGGTTCGACATTTGGAAAGCTCTGGCAACCACTTTTAGCCATTCTAGCCCAAGAGTTTCAGGAGCTCACATGCCACATATATCTCCGCCTCTTACGTCTCACCACATCCAACACTATGACTCAATAAGCTTGGCCACAACCCTTAACGTTACACTCCCAACACACTTTCCAACTTGCAGTGGACGGGGGGGGGAATGACGGGGGATGACGCGAGGGGGAGGGAATTGTTACCCTCAGTTATCTTTATGTTCTCTGCTTCAGTTTGCTCTAAAATGCCAAGCTACATTCTTGGGCTCTGTATAGCCCATGATTTGACGCTTTGGGCGCGGCACTTTGATACACTGGCTGTATACCAAATAAAAAAAAAGTTAAGCCATAAAATCAGCAACAAGGATTATGGTCACTATCAACATGATTGACAAACTCCATGTCAACGATCTAAGGCCATAACCTAGATCTTACCTTTAAAAGAAGCTTGAACACTAGCCATATAGACTATATCATATAATCTATACGGCTAGTGTTCAAGTTTATTTTAAAGGTAGGGTGGGGTTGATAAACAGATTAGGATTGGCTATTTATGGCTCTTAGGCCATGATCCAGACAAAGATGCAGTACTTGACTTGCTACCTTTGGCCACTTTGTGGCTGGCATGGTAGAAAGAGTAGGGATACCCCATTCCTTATACTCGTATTCCAAAAGGGAAGAAAGAGGATTTACGGTTTCAGACTTGATATTATAGTCACCTGCCATATTAGTAGGCCAAGCATGTTGTACACTATCCTCAAGTTAAGTCTGGAGGCTGTGTATGACCGAGGATTCTAAGCTGTCCTGAACTGAGGGTCTATAGATATTAAACACAACTATGTGCTTTATCAGTGCTGCTCTTTAAAATGTCAGGAGGATCCCTAAGATGTCTCATGATCCTGTACCGAGGGCTTTTTCCTTAAAATTATTAGTGTTTTTGTTGTGTGTTTTTTGTATGGCCCATTATCGTTTCCTTATGTTAGACTAACTGTGCACATTGTAGGCCGCTTTTATGTTTCAAACATTACTAAATATCATACTTGCATTCGCGCCACATTTTATTTTTGCACAGAACTAGCACGTTTTCATGTTTTAGTCTTTTCCTGGGATTTAGTTTGAGTGAGGCACCATAGCTAGTCGGACCTGGGCTCATAGATACTAATGTGGTAAGATGACTCAGTCCCCTACATACTGAAGTTCTATTGTCCCAAGCACAGTTCTCTTCCTGAGTAGAACCCCAGTAACATCTTTAATCCAAATGATTAGGCCTCCAGAGGTTCCACTTGATCTACATGGAATAGCACTACCAAAAAAAGTTAGATATACACGTCTGTATAGTGGTTCTATGGTCAATATTTCCTGTTATATATTCATTTCATGTATATCAATAAAGTCTCCGTACTCAAGATCATTTCGTGTAGCTTATAGTCTAGCCACATTCCATGAAATAAACGTTGATATTGCACAATACTCCACGTTCGCAGCTAAAGAAATCCGAGGAGGGCAAGTTACCAAAGTGGTGCAGTGAAAATGCAGTGTGCTGTCCGCTTGATTATTTACAGCCACCTTAGGGCCTATTCTCAGGGGAGCAACTGACCAGTGGCCATCGTGCATAATCTTTTCTCCAGGATCAGGTACAGTGGCAAACATGCTATTAGTACTAATGACAACCTTGGGAGAACTCTGTGAGAGTCAGTCAATGTCTGATGTGACTGAAATGGCTGAAACTCCAACCCTTTACTCATGTACCAATTTTTGGGATGGAACTGAACCCTTTACAGCTGGCAGGGAAGAAATAAATGGGGCTTTTATTCTAATGCGTACGTTCCTGGTGTTAAATTGTGGGATTATGTGAAATACACACACAAGCTTTATTGTACAGTTAATAAAAACCATTACAAATATTTAAAATACCTGAATTTAAAAGACAGAAGATGAACATAGACAGCAAATAAACAGGTAATGAGTCCTAAAATGTATATAAATTAGTCTCGTGCTTGAAAAAATTACCGTGTCAGGGACAAGGAGTGCATTCATGTGTAATGTACAAGTTCATGATGGTGATTAGGACTTTACCAAAGTTCCTCTCTTTTTCTCAAAATTAGTTATGAATTGGACTACTCTGCAAATTAGTTGAGGGTCCACAGAACACAGTATTTGTATAATAGCAGACCGACAAGTACGTACTCCAATTTCATTGAACTTCACCTTTAGTCTGCCCCGACGTTCCAAATTCATAGCAGGACAGATGCAGATCAGATGAATTAAGTCCTGTTTTCTTGCTCCACACAGTTCGCACCCTTTATTTTCTTGCATCCGCCATTTTGGTTGATCAAAATTTGTTGGTAAGTTACCCAGTCTCAATGTAAGATATCTAGATTTGTTATATGCTGAGAAGGCAAGTTGTAGATATGCTGCCGGAACCAGCTTTTTATATGATTGTATTGTCATCCAGGCATGTTCACGATGACTCAAGGATGACTTATGGTTAAGTAACGAATGCCTGCTGGCCGCCTTCTTTGCTATTTGTTTAAACAGTGATACCGAAAGCCTGGTTTCCCAAAGTGAGGCCAATTCTGTTGTTTCTAAGGAGGTTTTAAAAAATTTGGCATACTGGGAATTAGGACTATTGTGAATTGCTTCCCACATGGCACGATAAATCTCTGTTTCCTGGTTCATCCAGACATCGTACCAAAATTTGACAGTCTCCTATTTTTTTAGCAGAACTTGTGATTGCAGGCCAAATTCAAGCCGCACTTGTGCGGGTGATGCATTAATTGGCAAACCAAATACACGCTTGTAGATTTTTGTTTGTATTTTTTCAATAAGCTGTGCACTCATCCCGTGATGTAATACTCTCCCGTAAGATATTGTTGGCAATAACTTTGCTTTCATTACGTTTAAGAGCGGATTGAACATAGGGCCTTTGAGTTTAGTTGCTAAATTGCTGAAAGCGTGTAACAAGGCAGTCCCCTTCTTTTCGATGGCATTCAAATGCGTTACGAAGTTTAGGCGCTTGTCTAGTTGTACCCCCAGATACTTATAACTTTCCACCACTTCCAATTTGCTGTTATCTATTGCGAATGCTGGTGGCGCTTTATGGCTGCGAGTTATAACCATGATCTTTGGCTTCTTACTGTTTATTTCTAATAAATTTGATTTTGTGTATCTGGTCAGTTCTTGCAAGGACGTTGTAAACCAATTTTTGTCTGGCTGAGTAAAACCACATCATCGGCATAGGATAGATGTGTAACGCGCAGGTGACCTAGCCGTGGTGGATGAGCGTTAATCTGATCCAAGTTTAATGTTAAATCAGCCATAAATAAATTGAAGAGATGGCGTGCCAGCACGCAGCCTTGTTTTAAACCATCAAGGGTGCTGATCTTTCGAGTTAGCCGCTGGCCGTTGTCAATCTTTACCTGCATCCAGGTGTTAGTGTGCAGGTCTATGATTGGAATTAAGATTGAGTCTGGCAGGCCCTGCTGCTTCAGTTTATACCAGAGTAAATGCCTGCTAACACGGTCAAAGGCCGCCTTGAAGTCTACAAAACAGGCATAAAGTGCTTGGTGATTTTGTAAACTTTTTTCCGCGATTAGGCTCAAGGCCATTATGTTTGCCATCGTGCCTGTTCCGCGGCGAAACCCTGTCTGATTTATCGGGATTTTTTTGTTGGTTTCAGACCATTTTGCAAGATCCGCTAATACTATGGATGCGTAGTATTTAGCTTCTGCATCAATGAGAGCTATCAACCGGTAATTGGCCGGGTTTTTGCGATCTCCGCCTTTGTAAATTGGATTAATAATTGCTCCCCTCCAACTTTCTGGGAGCTGACGTGTGTTGTTTATAGATTGAAACAGGTGGTTAAGTTTTCCAGCCCAATATTGTGGGTCCTCCTTGTAAATTGCCTGCGGGATGCCATTCGGTCCTGGCGCGCTGTCTTGCCTACTTCTTCTGATTATTTGTGATATTTGAAGTTCGTCGCTTGTCCGCGACGATTGGTCTAGAATTTCCTGTTGGATTTTGTACTTGTTTGGCCAGTTATAAGGCATGTCTTTCAAGGCCAGTATGATCGAGGGAGCTGCTGGCAGCTGCAAGATTGATCTTAGGTCTCGGCTATGTGTCGGACCCATGCACTTTCGGTTATGCAGGTGATACTTATAACATGTGCTGATCTGCTCAGAGAGTTGACTTGCAACCAAAAGGCCCTGGTATCAGATTTTATGTTATACAAAAGTTTAGTCCAGAACACATTGGCTTGATGTTTTTTCTCCGTCCAGATTAGCTTCTTATAGAGTTTCCTTATTCTTCGAACTTCCTGCCAAGAACTTGAATTTGCCTTTTGGCCTTGTGCTTGTTTTGTGGATTTGCGCAAGCGTCTTCTCAAAGTAAGTGTGGCTTTTGAAAAGGCGGCACTGTGTGTTGAGTTAGCCTTCTTTTTAGTATTGATACTTGTCCTAGGTAACTTGTTTAGGTAATCAGTCCAAGTCTCAGAACACAGATCTTTGTCTAAGACTAGGGATTGAAATTCCTTTTTGGCATCCAGCGCTATTTGTGGCAGGGTGGTACTTGTCCACCTCAATCGCTTCAGATTAGTTGTAGATACTTCGCCTACCATTGTTTGTACTTGTTGGTACCTAGAAGGAGTCAGTTTTATTTGAATGAACTGATTATTTGAATTTTTTTTATCAATCTTAGCAAGGGTAGTGTGACTATGGTGTAGTCCAAAATTGAACTTGTTCCGTGACCTATGTAGGTTGTAGAAGGTGGTTTATCTTGCACGTATCTTCCATTTAACACCCTTAACCCGATATGCTCCAGGTCCCACATCAAGTGCCTACCAGCTATATCCATCTTCTTTACAGGTGGAATCTCCTGGGGTTCAACGCCCCACTGCTCATTTGCTATAATGATGTGATCCTCTTCTTCCGGGCAATGCAGAAGATTGGCATTGAAATCGCCTGTCAAGATAATATCCCATTTTGGTTGTTCAAGGCGAAAGTTGGAGATGACATTTTTAATGCGTTTAAAGAGCTCTTTTTTAGATGCGTTTTTCGGGTGGGCGTGTACATTAATTAAGATGATTGTTCCAATTTTACCATGGGACATCCCATCCAGTTTGATAATTTGCATATCTGCCGATGATGTGGGCAATTGAGAGGCCTTGATCTTAAGTGCGGTGGATATGTATACTGACAATCCCCCCTTAGCACGCCTGTGGCGCTGAGATCGGGTCGCAATAGCATGGAAACATAGTCTGCCTGGTACATCGTTTGGCTCCATTAACCATGTTTCCTGGAGGGCTATGATGTCATACATGCCCCAGGTGTCTGTTTTTCTAGTAATATTTAAAATGGCTTTTGCTCCTGCAATATTCCAGGAGAGGAGTTTGATCGAATTACCCTCTACTTTGTCTGCCTGGCGACAGGTTCAATCGTCATTAATACACTGTATCAGACCCCGGCTATCATTGTTGTCATTATCTGCTCCCCTGGCACCATGTAATACAGAATGAGTGAGTTGACTTGCCCGTGTGTGATCTTCTCTTTTGCCAAGCTTCCTTAGGTTGGGAGATGGATCTCCCGGTTTTGCTTCTTCTTTCAGACTAATTCCCCACTCCTTGAATTTGGTGGTTTCAGCAAGAATACTCTTGACAATTCCCTCGTTGCTCCATGTTGTCAATGTGCCTTCCTTTGCTACGTTGTCTCCGAGGGAGATAAATTCTATTGAGAGAAGATCGGCTGTTGTTAATTGGCTGAGACTTGTGATTGTGGATGTCAAATGAAGAATGTTTCCTCGGTTTAGATAGTCTTGTGTACCATGTACTTTGTAATTTGGAATAAAGAGTAGCCTTCCTACTGTTGCGGTTTTTGAGTCTGGTGTTAGTTCACAGGTGAGGCGTGTTTTATCAATTGGCCAAGTCCTTCTTATTTTATGGCTTCCGTGGCCCTTTGTGTCAACACACAGGTGTTTTGTAATTTGCTTATTAGCATCCTTCAGAGGCTGTTCGATTGGTGTACTGCTCTTAGGAATTCCTTCCTTGCAATCTCGTGTTAGGCCGCCATTTTGTGTATAGTGCCCTTTTTCCCTAGCAACAAATGTGGAACTTGGTCCAAGTTTTACTACATTTGTTAATTCAATGTTTTGTTGTGATTCTTTATTCCCTGAAGTTAGTATTACTTGTAATTGATCATAGCATCCCTTATCAACCTTGGCTGTGATGGTCCTGACGTTTTTGTTATCACTTTTGCCTGATCTGCAATTGGCATTTGGAATTGAGATCTGGATGGGTAACACCTTCTTATTATTTTCCATGCCTTTAATGACCATCCTTTGGCATCCCTGATTGGTGGTCTCACACTTATTTTGATCAGGCTCATTAATGTTGAGTTTTTTAGCTCTGCTGCAGTGTGTACACTTTTTTATTAGGGGTAATCACCTTATGATGCGAATCACTTTGTGGACTCGCTGCAGATTGATTTTGTTCTGCTACGTCGCTGTCCACTTGTTCCATGCTCCGATCTGCACTACTTGAGACAGAAGGTGAGGTCATTAGGTTGATTTTAGTACCTAGAATTTTTGGTTCTGCAATCCCCTCACGATTCATAGGTATTTTGGATGACACCCTATGCATCTGGTCAGTTGGTCTTTTAGGCATGGATTTGGATCTCTCTTTTTGGGGTGTATGCTTCAGGTCTTTACAATCGTTCTTTGCCCTTTCAGGTGATATCTGTGCCCTCAGGTTTGGATCAATTTCAGTTTTTTTTTGTGTTTTTACACGAGTAAAAATGCTGATCAACACCTGCTTCTCGGCAGGTAGACACTTTGCAAGCTGATTTCTGTTTTTTCTTGCTCGTTTCTTTTGCTGCTCCGTTAGACCTTTTTGATTTATCTGATTTTCCATCCCATCCAGCTCTGGTTGATCTTTCTCAGTTGGTTTATGTCAGTTGGAAAGTCCGACAGGGGATTTGGTTCGTGATGTTTTTATTCTCTCTGATGTAGCATCATTTAGCTTTATTAATTCATCATTCATAATACTTTGGTCCAATGTTTGTTGTACTAACACTTCTGTTTTGTTTTTATTGCTCTTTTTGGGTGTGACTGTATCCTTGGTTAAAGTATTTGTACATTGCACAAAGGAAATTAGGTCACTTCCATTTAATGTACTGGTGGTACTTTGATTGGCGAGCTTACATTCCCGCAAAATATCCTTCAGTATGGATGACAGATCTTTCAATTTTTCCAATATGTGGTTGCAACTACATATCTTGGATGTTCCCCACTGACGGATTTGCTCCTGGATCATATCAAATGTGATGACCATAGTATCTAGTTTTTTATTTATATTGGATATATATTCAGCCATAGAGCTCATTAGTTGTATTTGTATGTCTAATTTGTCAGACTGCATGTTTAGGGTTTTAATTGTAGTTTCCAGTATGCTCCCCAGTGCACTGTGTAGTGTGATTATTGATTCCAGATTTTTATTTAATTCTTGCCTTTGTTCTTGCTGGCATTGATTCACTTTATTATGAGTTTTGTCAGATTCCCAAAATGCCTGATCTTCTTTGGGGATCCTAACTGTTTTCGGCTCCTCGTCTTTTTTGTGTAATTTGCCCTGACTTTTTGATGTAACTAGATCAATCCCCTGTAAAACACTTGAGATTTCAATTACAGATGTTTCCTTGAAGCCCTTTACACTACGTCCTCAACATCTACACAATGATTCAACCTGCTGGATATCTCAATTATATTTGTATTTAGGGTTTCCATGACCGATGTATTATTTACATTTTAAATGCTACTTCCTGGAACTCCACTTTCGTTGCTAGTGATTTGTTGTGGTGTTGTGTTTGCTCCAAGTTAAGTACATTTACTTTATCATCAGACTGCTCCATGTGTGTTTGTGTGATACCTTTATTATCCGTTTGACCTTGAGATTGGAGTTGGGACCCCCCCCCCAAGGTAGTTTACGGACCTTTCTCTCTTTATTGAGGTTTATCGCTACCTGGTTTGGGCGCGGTTCATGCCTTGGCGTTGAGTGACTGTTGGGATGTTCATTGTGTACTTCCTTATAGGCGCTGGTATTACACTGCCCATCATTACTGCGAGAGACCTCTTGACTTTCAACCATTAATTGATCCAGATTTATATCTACTGTTGGTGGAACAGATAATGTGATGGAGCTTTCATTTATATTCTGTTTTTTACTTGTTTCCATTTTTAGAGAGGTCCCTTTACTTGCATCGTCCATGGTTCTATTATTTGCTCTTCGTGATTTTTGGCGTTTTACTTGTCCTAAGTCTGTATCATAATTTTTATTTTCCATGTGCACTTGCGCTTGTATTTGTATCGTGTGTTTTGTATTTTCCCAAGCCGTTCATACACAGTTACTTATTTCTAAGAGGTTTGTATTCTAGGGCAATTAGTACATCATTAATTATACTATTAGCAAAACATATGCCAAAATGATCTAAGCTATCAGACTTGCTGGTTTGCCTGGCTACTACTATGTCATCCCTGATTATGGATCTGTAATTGTGTACTTTGTGCAGCAACCCCTCCATTTCCTCAATTAGATACTCAATATCATTGAGGGCACAGTTTTCAGCAGCATGTTTTCACTGTCTTTTTGCCTTTCTGGTTTCCGCAACATCGACATTCTTGCATTTCTCCAATGCCCCCGGAGTAGAGGAAGGATCGGGTCAAAGATATTCAGGCAAGTGTTTATAAACTGGTTGTTATAAAAGCTCAATGCCACTCTATATCTATAAGTCTAAAATTTGTAAACACAAAAACAATATAATTGATTGCACTGGAAAAACTACTAGCTATGAGGATACTTCATAGGCTATGTAGATAGAACTAGATAATAAGTACTAGTCAAAGGGTTTCAGGGCATATAAAAGAAACTAGGCATTCTACCCTGGGTGTGATGAGGACCAATAGTAAGAGTCTTAGTTGATAATATGCACTGAATTTTAATAATAGATCCACCAAGAACCAGGAGCAAATGCCAGATAATGACACCAATTTGTGTTATAACTAGGCCTGGGCGAAAATTTCGTTCCGTTTGCGGAAATTGCGATATTTTGACATTTTCGCGTTCCGCGGAGAGCGCGAAAATGTCAAAATTTCCGCTTTCCGCAGCTTGGCGATAATTTGTTTCTTGCTCGCGCTGTAAAAGAATACATTCTCGCGCGCGCGCGATCGCCTTACCTGAATCCCTGCGTTCGCCGACAAGTTTTCTTGATCCGGACGCGTTCTCCATGAGATGTTGGATTGTTTTTAGCCATTTGCGCTATCTCGCGACAGTTCGCGCCCGCAGTGACGTCATGCGTCTCGCGATCACGTCTTTCTTCTCGCGATAATGCACCGCGAGGCAACTCAAAACAAGATGGTCGCGCGCGCGAGCAACCACATGGGTAAGTTGGCGACCCGCAACCATGCAGAAAATCTCGTGAACATGCGGGAAAAAAAATTCCGCATCTTCGCGATATTTCCACTTGTTTGCGATAATTTTAAACATTTTCGCGATAATTTGCGAAAGTGGATTTCGCAAATTCCGCCCACCCCTAGTCATAACAGTACCTTTTCTGGTAAACTCAACTGGAATGGCCCAGCCCAGCCTTTTCCAGGCAATGACCGGAGCAGGACGGACCAGCCCTTGACCCAGGCTTCGACCAGTCACTGCCTTTGTACATCTCACACAGCGGGAAGAGCAATGCCTTTTTGAGTCCATTGGGGGTAATGGCACCTACCCCTTCCAGGTGCAGTGGCAGCACTTTCAGGTACAGGGTCCATTGAGGGCAGAGGTCCCCATTCTTGCTGGCCCACAGTTTATGGTTGCACACTGTGGGAAGTGTGACAGCTCTTTTGAGCATGTTGGGAGTACTGGCATCTATCCAAAAACATTTAATTAAATTACTAAATTAATTAAATAAAGAACGACTAAATGATAAATGAAAAGTAAATATATTGAACATATTACAAAAATGTGAAGAAGTCTATATATAAACAAATGTTACTAAATTGAACAAACAAACAAAACTAATATATAATTTATCAATTTAACCCCTTCGACGCTTATGACGGAACGGTTCCGTCATGCACGTCGGTTGGGCTGTGCTTATGACGGAACCGTTCCGTCATGGCCCCGCCCGCGCTCAGAACATTCAGCACCGCGCGGAAATCCGCGCAGCGCTGAAGGGGTTAAAAAATAAGTAATTAAATAAGAAAATAAAAAATACACTATTCTTACTTCAGTCTGTGCAGTTTTGGAATTCAAAGGTGTAAAATGTACTATTCTCCCCAGTCTGTCCAATCGTAGAAAAGAGTTGGAATTTGGAGGAGTCAAATCTACTATTCTAACTCCAGTCTGTGCAACAGTAGAGACAAATTTGGACTTCGCAGAAGTAAAATTTACAATTCTAACGCAAGTCTGCACAACAGTAGGCAAGGCGTTGGACTTCATGAGAGATTACATTTACAATTCCCACTCCAGTCTGTGCAACAGTAGCGAAAGCATTGGATTCTGGAGACATAAAATGTACTCTTCGCACTCCAGTCTGTGCGACAGTAGGGAATGTGTTGGACTTCTGAAGGTTTAAATGTACTATTCCAACTCCAGTCTGTACAACAGTGGGGAAGTACCTCATTGCAAACATATACCATATTTAAATATCCCTATTAGCTGACATGAAATATACAACTCTTAATATAAAAATTACATAAATAAAACTAAAAACACAATTAAACACTTTACATAATTATTAAAAATGTTGATAAATAATTTTGAATTATAAAAGAAGTTATGAATTTATTACTGAATTAAGTTTCCACATTATACTTCTACAAACCTATCAGCCCACACTTAAAATATAACTAAAGTACACAACTATTATATTTAATGATCCAGTAGATATTTATTATTAAATGAACAGTTAATTATTAAATAATGATACCCTAAATACCTTCCCATCCTACGCCCCTACAAACACAATAGCCCACACCGATATATAACAAAAATATATAATTATTAAAATATTTACATAAATAATGTTACATTTAATATTTAATAATATATTAATAATTAATTGTTCTGCTGGGGAGTGATAGGGTGGAAAATGTGATGATCTAAAGAGTCTAGGATAATGAATATAAGGTACTTTACAGTGCTTATTTGTGTTTTTTGTTGCAAATAAAAAGATATGTTCTAAAAATAATTAATTGTTAATTAAGTATTCATTAATTAACTTCCCACTCTATACCCCAACATACCCAACAACCCACACCTAAAAGAAAACTTTAAAACTGTAATATTTACACAATTTACTTAATTAACAGCCAATTAGATAATTTAAACTTAATCAACTTCCCACTAAAAACCCCTACAAACCCAACAACCTGCACTAAAATTTGACAAAAGAAAAAATAATTACTCAATTTACATAATTATCAATTCAATAATTATTAGTAAATTAAAAATGTCATTATTAATTAATTGAACCTAATTAACTTCATACCCTGTACACCTACAAACCTCACAACACACTACGACACTATAAATTACTATTAACAATTAAATTAAACTATAGTTAAAATATTGTCAACAATTATACAAACAATATTTAACATATGAAATTAATATATGAAATAAAACACATAAAGATAATGAAAAAACGATATTTTCAACAACTATGCGTTTGAAAAACATATAAACACTGATATTTTTTTAAACAAAGTTACTTAACAAAAAAATCGCTATTCTTGTCAAGAATATTTCTGCATCACAATATTTATGTTTCGCGATGTTAAAAACTGGATATTTGTGTATCTCACTATTTATGTTTCAATATTTCATACAAATACCTATACAGCCATATCTGACTCCAGTCATGCAACAAGAACTTATGGGGAGTTCAATCTGTGCACAATTTTCACTTGCTTTGCAGTTGCAGACCTGAGTCTAGTTTTAGCCATTGATTTCACAGTACAGAGATCTTAACTCAATGCTGAGTACCTGTTTGACAGTCATGCTTCAAATGCCCTTACCTGTAAACCTTGCTTCATCAATTTAACAAGGGATTGTTTTTCAGCGTCTATTTTCTACATTTTTGGAAATTAAGTTAACACACAGTTAAAAGAGGATTTGCATGCTTTATTCCTATATCTTTTCTTTCACAGTTCACAACATGACACAAACCCATTTTATATTATAAGGTTGCAAAACAATATTTTCATCTTTTACATATAACTTTACTTACGTATTGAGCCACTGAAAATCTTGATAGTAATACAGGGTTGAGTGTTGAAGTATGTACTCAGTGTATACAATAGACTTCACAGGCATGCATCATTGCAAATCAAATATACCAGTTTTGAAATTGCTTTTTTTTTATATCCAAAGCTTGAATTTATTTTTAAAATAAATAAAAAACGTAGGGGCATATCATCAAGACAATTATCGCCGCTTTATCGGCCGTTTTCGGCCGGAAAGCGGCGATTATCGTATCGCCCTATCAACATGGACATACTAACGCGTGTTTCCATGCCTCAACGCCCTTTCCCTTAACGCCCAGCTTTGCATCTCTAATGAAATGCAAAGTGGACGTTCCTCCCCGAAATAACTGGAGAAATGTCGCTAGCCGACATTTCTCCAATTATCAAGCTGCACGCTAACATGCAGAGCGATAAGAAAAGTAGCGCTAACCTTGGTTATCGCTACTTTCCTTACGCCTGCTTTCAGGTTGACTTAGCCATGTAATCCAATGGAAGTTGGATATAATGGCTAAGTCCACCCTGCCCTATCAGCAAGGTATTGCCTGTTTTTTGTGCGATTATCGCTGGTTTTCCCGCAATGATCGCACATTTTGTAGCTATCGCTGGTATTTTTATTGCTTTGGAGATAAGCGACGCTGATAGCATGGTAGCTCTGCGATAAAATGCAGCGATAGCAGGCGATAATTATTCTAGCGCTAAGTGCGCTTAGCGATAATTATCGCCCCCTCTTGATGATATGTCCCATACACATTTTACTTGATTTCCGATACTGCAGTTTGCATTTTAATTGTTTGTCTTAACAGGAGCATTAAAGTGGCACAAAAGAGCCAAAATAAATCATTTTCAAGTTTGGAAACACATGACTGAAATGAAAGGAGACAGTACACAAGAAAATACTCATCTAATTTGTGTAGTCTTTATTTTGTGACATTGCTAAAAATTTAAATCGCAAAGAAATTCCAGCACTCGCCTCAAAGGCAATATAATAAGCTATGTGTCATTCCGCTCATAGAGGTGCAATAATCGAACTACTGAAAAGTCCAATAACTTCCATGTCTCCCAGGGGATCTACACATAAATTAGAAATGGGATTTAAAAACCTTCTACGGCTGACAGCTGTCAACATGAAATTCAATTTTACCCCTGTGAGTTCAGTCTATCTTTTCTTTCTAAAGCTCCTGACACCAAACTTCCAGGGAACAAATTACTTAGCTTTATCATTGCTGGTAATAAAATGTTCCATTTGCTCTCTCGCTCCTTTCCCGCTGTATCCTGTCCCATTGTCTCTCCTTGTAACGCTGTTATAAGACAGGTCCAACAGAAGCACTATGAATGGAGTGGGCTGGAGGTATGAACAGTTCTCTAATATAAGTAGCATTTTGCAAGTAGCCATACTGTGTGTGCTAGAAACTACTCGGACTCTATGTGGGTCTTAAATTGTAAATCTTTCAAATGTTTTAGATATTCAGAATTACTTCAGCTTATAACATGAACAACTTTAGAGCACCATGTTAAATATGATAGAAGCATCGCGTGTCATTGTCAGTCTAGCACAGGTGAGTTGTGCTGTAGTTTCCTCTATTGGCTTTCCTGCAGCAAAAATCTGCTATTTATTTGACTTTCATGAAATAAAGATCAGGCACTGTACATATATGGTTCGTTCTGATGCCTGTGTTAAATCTTGACGCAGCATTCATATGCAATAATGACGTTACCACTCCATTTTATCTCTGCATTTAGAGTTAGAGTGGAAAAATAGTAAATAATAGATGATAAAATCACTTCTGTGTTTGCATATTTAATTGGTACTTTTTACCATTGACTACCTACTGACGATAACTTGCTGCAGATTCTCCGTGACATCACGAACTATTTGCACACTCGGAATATAAATTGAGTTCAAGGGCAAAACCGGGTGTTAACACTGTTACAGCACATTTGTAATGTCAGACTCCCTCCCTGCAGTCTTGGAATGGAAACTAGATTTAGCCCTGACAAATATACTCATTGCATTTGCATACTGACTTTGACACAGTCGACAATCAACTGCATCCACTCCCTGGGGCCGCTTTACATGTGCAGAGCGATTTCCTTCATTCCGACGGGTGCACCTCGAAAAAGGTGCGCCCGGCACAATGAATGAAAGTCTGCTGCATTATTGGGAATGCGCTGCCCCCAGGGTAGCTATGAACTGGTGCTGCCCCGGGGGCTGCGCATTCACGGGCCGCTCTGTGTTTTACTGTGCAGACGGCAACCCACCTGCACTTTTGAGGAATAGAGATCCCCTTGCAGGCGGGTGTAGTCAATGACTGCACCCGCCTGCAAGGGGTTGTCTGGGTACCCCCTGCAGAGGACTTCTCTCAGGAGGCACACTGACAGTGCGCCACGTGGTGCACTGTCCGTGCACCTCCTGAGGGCTTCTTTGCCTCTGCGGCCGCGTCCCTAATACGGCGCGGGCACAGAATCAAAGGGATTCCCTCATTTGCATGGGGCACATCACCATGCAAATGAGGGAATGCCTCCTTGAAGATAGTGCTGGCGCTCAAAAATGTGCCAGTGCTATTGGTGTTACAGAAGGGGATGCACAAATATTTGTGGCCCATTTTGTGATACCAAAGTGCTCAGGGACGTGCAAAGCTGGCGCAAATGCCCGTTGCGTCCCGGGGTGACTTTATGTAATATGGCCCCTGGAGTCTAGAATGAGATTCATTGGTATTGTTCCTCAATGGTTCTCCTACCTTTCCAGTAAACACCATTGTGCTCACATGAGTACCTCCAGGTCCCAAAAGATCCACATCACCTACTGAGTCCCCCAAAGCTTCATACTCTCTCCAGTTATCTTCTGCTTCCACATGGAGCCCTGTGGGGCTCTACTCATAGACAACAGCATCAAGATTCCTCTAGATGCCAATGATGCACAACTCTACCTGAAAGCCTCCTCTGCAACAGACATCCAATGCCTCAAACACTGCCTACCTGAACACCCAAAAACCTGACTGATGAGCCCCAATTAGGGCAAAACCGGTCTTGGGTTGCTTGTGTTCCAGTTCCGAGAAGTCATGACCTTGCAGTTCAAGCTGCAGTGTTCCCAAAGGAGCAGCATCAAAACTAATTTGCATGTGGCTGGGGCAAAGCTGAAGTGCCATGGATGGGCCAAATTACAATGAGTTTTTAATGCTACCCCAAGTGGATGCCACTGATTAGATGTATAGCAGCCATTCCTCCCATCACCATTTGTGTGTTTGATTACCTGTCCTAAGTGGCAAGGGAATGCCTAGATGTGGGTACCATGCTCATGTGCACTAGAACCAAGCTACACCTGACTGATGAGCCCAGATCAGGGCAAAACCGGTCTTGAGTTGCTCGTGTTCCAGTTGAGGGAGGACCTGGCCTGGAAGTTTGGGCTGGACATTACCAATGGTGAAGGGTCAAGGCTACTTTGCTCATGGCTTGGTACAAGCTGAGGTGGCATGGTGGGCCTAAGAGGAATGGGTTGGCATGCTATCGTAAGAAATTACCAGGGGTTAGACGTACTTCAAAAAATCCTCCCATCATCTTTTGTGCATCTGCTGCACTTTCTTCGAAACCAGCTAATTCACATTTACAAAGCCTTCATGACCAGCACCCAGGCTTAACTTTCGGGACAAAATGACTATCTCTAGTAGCTCTTAGCACACCTGCAGCCAGGCAACCATCAGACTAGAGACTAAGATTCAGATTTGCTAACATTTTCAGTCGTGATTGAGTCACCTTTTAGGCGTAGTCACATGGAAATAATGCTAGTTGAGATTGAGACATCCACTCAAGGGGTGCAATGCATCACCTTGTGTGGCTGTGCAAGAAAAAGTAATGCAACTCACTCCTTGCACTGTGTTGTGTTACACTGCATCGGGTAAATGTTACATGGATGGAGCATGGCCATTCCCATGCATCCACTCATGTATTTTGACACAAACCCAGATTTACCAAAGGCAGTAAACCTTGGATTGCGCCAAAATAGAGAGGCTACCTGAGTGAGTCATAATGAGGAGAAATTCTGCAACACGCAGGGAAGGAACAAGGTATACCTTCCTTCAAAAAAACAAGTCTGCACATAACACAGGCACCCTTACGCCAGGCTGCAAGGGTAGCTGCTTTGGCATTAGGCTGCCTGAAGTGTGCCAGCGCTAAAAGAGAACACAAGTGTGCCATATTTAGTACATATGATGCATTTTTGTTCTCTCCCTTGCATGCAACAGCGCAAGTTTGCTTGATGCGTTGCAATTTGTGAAAGGTTAGTAAATCCGCCCCTAAGTCTAAAGAAGAGAAGAAAAATTAAAGTCGGTTGACCTTTTCCATCCATGCATTGAGGATCTTCAACAACATTCTTGTATCCCTAAAGATCACCTCAACTATGCTACAATTTAGGAAAGATTTGAAGTCATGCATCCTTAAAGAACTCTATATCACAATAGAGAACAATCCACAAAGCAGCTATCCCTCATATCTCCTATTGACTGTATGCTTTCCTCTGACCGTCTTCAACCCACTGCTTTTTTGACTAAGGTTGAGCTTTACCAATGCTGTATTCATACATACATAACACATGCAGACAGCAGTAAGCATGACTAGAATGGAACCATTGGGGCTTTCATGGTAGAGTCTTGGTAGCTCATCCAACTCTGACATTTATTTAATTGAGAATCCAAAAAGAAATGTCCTCCTTATTTTTGACTTCACTACATTCATACGTTGGGCGAAAACTGTAAAACATCTAACTTGGGATTGGCACAACAAAAGGGAATGATTAGCATGACTTTTTACATGTACAAAAGGGAACTAAGCACAAGTAAGATATGAGTTTGGCACCAACCCTAATGAGATTTAGGTTTTGAACTACCCTACTGTACCAAGTTAATTACGATGCTGCCTAACTGGCAGTTCAAATGTATTCTGTTAACAAAGTTGGCTCTGATCTGCTTAATCTCTCGACTTTTTTTCATTTTGGATTTGGAATGCTGCACCACGTGTAGACTCCCAGGGTCTGCACCTTCTTGGAGATGACCTTCCAAAAGGTATTTTTCTGATGGGCAGTGACCTGTATGGATGCAGGTAATGAAAGAAAAAATCTTTTTGTGAATTGTTATTTGTCTGTATTGATGTAACACAATTCACACTTCACATCATTCATCATTTTTCTGCACTGAAATATTCTCTTATGTAAAAAAAAGGGCTGTATTTTTCCCAACTACTTATCGCACAGTGTATACTGCCCACTGGGAGGAAAGGGCCTGCTGTTTGCAACTGCAACACTTTGAAATGGGTTGAAGTGTTAACTCAATTATGAAGGTAACTCTCCATTTCTTTTTCTGCTATGTAAAAGCATTAAGAAGCCTCATTTAGTTCACAACTCCAATTTTTAGTTGACAAGGACTTATTTCTAAGAGGTATTTTCCTCAGTGCTTCAGTTGTTACCTCTGTGACTCTGCCACAGCCTGGTCTACAAATCTGACTGAGCACTGATCATTGTCAGGCCTTGCTATCTGCAGCCTGATGATCATGATGTCAAATGAACACAGCCTTCGCTTAGCTTTGAAATGAAAATATGGACTTGTGCTCATTTGCAAGTACAACTTAACGCTGTGAGCTACTCTGAAAGCATCTGGAAGCTAATGGTAGCTCCAAAACAACTGGTTGGAGACACCTGATCTAGGAGTGATTTGTGGGATAATACACATAGCAAACATCATTAGTATTTGTTATGGAAACAATAACATATATATGTACAGTTGTAAAGAAAATGAATTTTAATGATGTGAAATTTCTACATTTCACAAGAAATCCATACTTATTGAAAGATATATCTCAAAATACACACCAAATACGATGTAGGGCTTAAAACACACACCGCATAATAAGGTTGTTTTCACTAATCATAAAGTGCCTAGAAATTCACACTATCAGTGTTCTATGAAAAGGAGGACCTGGCCTGGCAGTTCGGGCTGGACTGTTCCCATTGGCTGCAGGGTCAAGACTGATTTGCATATGGCTGGGTCCAAACTGGAATGGCATGGTGAGCAAAAAAACGATGGATTTAGGCCCAGATCTGTGTACTGGGGTGAATGCATGACATTGTTCTGCATTCTGTCCATCAATTGTTCTTTTTGCAACTGTCACCCCGAGTGGGACGGGTATGCCCAGACCTGGGTCCCGTGCTGTCCATGCCACTGGAGTCAAGCTATCCTGGCTGATGAGGGCTGAAAGCCCGAAACTGGTCCTAAGATGCTTTTTTCCAGTCCAGGGAGGACCTGGCCTGGCAGTTCGTCCCGGACTGTTCCCATTGGGCGCAGGGTCAAGACTGATTTGCATATGGCTGGGTCCAAACTGGAATGGCATGGTGAGCAAAAAAAAGATGGATTTAGGCCCAGATCTCTGTACTGGGGTGAATGTATGATATTGTTCTGCATTCTGTTCTTCAATTGTTCTTTTTGCATTTGTCACCCCGAGTGGGACGGGTATGCCCAGACGTGAGTCCAGTGTTCTCCATGCCACTGGAGTCAAGCTATCCTGGCCGATGAGGGCAGAAAGCCCGAAATCGGTCCTAGGATGCTTGTTTCCAGTCCAGGGAGAACCTGGCCGGGCAGTTCGGGCTGGACTGTTCCCATTGGGCGCAGGGTCAAGACTGATTTGCATACGGCTGGGTCCAAACTGGAATGGCATGGTGAGCAAAAAAACGATGGATTTAGACCCAGATCTCTATACTGGGGTGAATGTATGACATTGTTCTGTATTCTGTCCATCAATGGTTCTTTTTGCATTTGTCACCCCGAGTGGAATGGGTATGCCCAGATGTGGGTCCCGTGCTCTCTATGCCACTGGAGTCAAGCTATCCTGACTGATGAGGGCTGAAAGCCCGAAACCGGTCCTAGGATGCTTGTTTCCAGTGCAGGGAGGACCTGGCCTGGCAGTTCAGGCTGGACTGTTCCCATTGAGCGCAGGGTCAAGACTGATTTCCAGATGGCAGGGTCCAAAGTGGAATGGCATGATGAGCAAAAAAACTATGGATTTAGGCCCAGATCTCTGTACTGGGGTGAATGTATGACATTGTTCTGCATTCTGTCCATCAATTGTTCTTTTTGCATTTGTCACCCCGAGTGGGACGGGTATGCCCAGATGTGGGTCCCGTGCTCTCTATGCCACTGGAGTCAAGCTATCCTGACTGATGAGGGCTGAAAGCCCGAAACCGGGCCTAGGATGCTTATTTCCAGTCCAGGGAGGACCTGGCCTGACAGTTCGGGCTGGACTGTTCCCATTGGGCGCAGGGTCAAGACTGATTTGCATATGGCTGGGTCCAAACTGGAATGGCATGGTGAGCAACAAAATGATGGATTTAGGCACAGATCTCTTTACTGGGGTGAATGTATGACATTGTCCTGCATTTTGTCCATCAATTGTTGTTTTTGCATTTGTCACCCTGAGTGGGACGGATATGCCCAGACGTGGGTCCCGTGCTCTCCATGCCACTGGAGTCAAGCTATCCTGGCTGATGTGGGCTGAAAGCCTAAAACCGGTCCTAGGATGCATGTTTGCAGTCCAGAGAGGACCTGGCCTGGCAGTTAGAGCTGGACTGTTCCCATTGGGCGCAGGGTCAAGACTGATTTGCATATGGCTGGGTCCAAACTGGAATGGCATGGTGAGCAAAAAAACGATGGATTTAGGCCCAGATCTCTGTACTGGGGTGAATGTATGACATTGTTCTGCATTCTGTCCATCAATTGTTCTTTTTGCATTTTTCAGCCGAATGGGACGGGTATGCCCAGACGTGGGTCCCGTGCTCTCCATGCGACTGCAGTCAAGCTATCCTGGCTGATGAGGGCTGAAAGCCCAAAACCGGTCCTAGGATGCTTGTTTCCAGTCCAGGGAGGACCTGGCCTGGCAGTTCGGGCTTGACTGTTCCCATTGGGCGCAGGGTAAAGACTGATTTGCATATGACTGGGTCCAAACTGGAATGGCATGGTGAGCAAAAAAACGATGGATTTAGGCCCATATCTCTGTACTGGCATGAATCTATGACATTGTTCTGCATTCTGTCCATCAATTTCTTCCTTTTTGCATGGAAATTCACACTATCAGTGTTCTATGTAATGTAAAAAATAAATGACACTTCACTTCAATCACTAAGCTTCACTCAGGAACTCAAAGGGACATTCTAGCTTGTGTTTTAAAAAAAACTGTTAGACAGATTTTCAAATGAGCAAGAGTTGGCTGTACGGGGACAGAACCTCTCTTGCCAGCAACTCCAGCTCTTCTAGTGAGAAGGCGGGGACCCCATCACTTGTTCTTCCTGGCATTGTGGCTCCCAGACGTCAGAAACAGAAGCAGGAGTTGAGGAGGTCTCGTTGGCTGCAGTGATAGGAGGCAAGTGAGCTTTTTTTTAAGCGCTGCATACATGTACACAACTAGGCCTTGGCGGAGCTCACGGAGTTACCATAAAACTCTACAAGATTCTGTGGAGTTCCATGAGCAGACGGAGCATTAGACTAGAGTGCAGAACTCACAAGTGAATTGATCAATAAGGAACAGGCCAATGCTGGCCCCAGAGGAAGTCAACTGGTCAAGGGTTTGTGGCAAGCCAGGAGTATGTTGTGAAAGCCTGCACCTTGAGACGGGGAAACATGATTAAGGCTCCACATGTGGCTTCTGGGCACTACTCCAGAGATTGGGCACAGAGATTTTAGAAGGCAGCTCGTGGAATTTCACCCAGAGAGCTATATAAGGAACAGAGACATTTTCACTTACAACTACTTAATGAAGTACAGGTGGTGCCGGCTCTCTTAAATGTCCTCCAGGGACACTATGTTTGCATGGTTGATTCTGGAATAGAAGGTGACAGAAAGGATATCAGTCAAACAGGGAAAGTGCTCCTAGGTCTACAGCAGATTGCCTTTGTGCATTGAGTTGGGGGTTTCGCTACCTACAAGAATGTCTTATCTGGGAACTCCCAAGTCCAAACAGTATCCTCTGCTATGGGGCTCTTTCAGCGCATCCTGTCCAGCACAGTTTGGATATCGCTAGGCTTGGTAAAAAGTTATAGAGCTGTTGGGTTGGTTTAATATCAGGTTAAATTCACTTCTACCCTGTGGGATTCTACTTTGTTGGGTTGGATTTTGGCCTTAATTCTGCCTAGGTACAAGAGAAGAATGCATTTCGCTATTTTGGGACTACCTCTTGGGATAAGTAAAGTCTGTCTGCACCTACTGCATGCGTTATCAGTGAACAGATGTAACATGACCTGGATGATGTCTGGGAGCCTACTTTGATCATGTGCTGATACCACTTGTTGTGCAAAAAGAGTGCTGTGTAGTACATGTGGGATGCTGGTGTTTTATGTGGTATATTTGGAAGTGACATGGGAGAGATCCCTGCGCAATCACTGTGACAGTTTTTAAATGGACACCATTTGTTCAGGCAGTTCTTTATCAGTGAAAAGGTTCGAGAGAACCCAAAATAGACAGAGGGTAGATGAAAAAGCAATAATGCATAACTTGGTAATAAACATTGCAGGTCTGGGTATGGATCCAGGAAAGGTGTCTTTGGTCCTCTGGCTATTGGGGTTTTCCCTTGTAACAGTTCGAACAAAACTTTGCAGTGTAAGTTTTTAATCTTGATTCATACACTTTAGATCAGTCCTGGAGTGTTGATGTGGCAGCTGAGAGGTGGTGCAGTTGGAGACCTTGCTGTAGACCTGCTGGATTAGAACTTAGTTCATTTTGTTAAATCAGAAACATTACAGGTGTACCGTAGTAAATGATTTTGCCAGGGTTACTCTACTTCCCTTAAGGGTGTGTTCTCCATACTACACTAGTCAAGATTCTAGTGAGGCACCGGACGGTGACCCCTGTCTGGGTATCTTTTTGATGGTTAAAATTTAAAGGTGGCAGAGACAGACAGACAGAGAATTCTCTTTTATGAGCCATTGAGCATCGCCCATCTTCGCACCTAACTGGGTGCATGGATTAGTGCAAAATATTTATGCAGTGGTCTCATGATCATAGGGATGGATCGCATCAGTTTTTAGTTAGGGTTGCATGGGTACCATCAGCTTTCCAAGGGAATTTCTCTGCTGGTGTGTATGCATGGAGACACCATCAGTGTAGGCTGCGTATTACAACCTACACATGCGCAGTCCTGTGCGAGGAGGGGGCGTCTCGCTATTTAAGTGTTGGTGGTTGCAACGTGACCTGAGCTCACTCATGTGTATCTTTCTGTTCCCAGTATGCGGTGTGCAAAATAACCCTTACTTGAGGCATCAGATATCACGACTCCATCCTTTCTCTAGATCTTTCTCTTGGGCTATCTTTGGGCTTCTTGGGTTGGTGTTTGGGTGTTTCCATATGTTTTGCGCAATCTGCTACCTCACTCATCATGCCAATGGGGTCAGAAATGTGTTCCATGGTCCCCCATGTATCCCTAATTATGCTGTCTTGTAGTGACCGAGGTCAGGGCCTACTTCTTTTTCCAGGGGGTGCATGTGAGGCCTGGTGCGTATGTCAATTGCCAACCCTGATGTGGGAGGAGTAAGTTTCAGCATTTTACTCTCACCTGCTGCTGCCTTGGACACTGGGGATTACTCCCTCTCCCTGACACCCCCTCTCCCTCAGACTATATCCTGCATCACTTCAGCACACTTGGACCTGCGTTTTCTGATTTCTGGCTAGGGACTAATTTGGAGAAGTATGGCCTGGTGGTCAGATTTTGGAAATTGGAAAGACTTGAGAGAAAAAGAAGAAAGAAAACATTACAGGAAACCTAAGAATGTGAAGGGCACAGGGCTAAGGCCAAAACGTTAGCCGAAGTCTGCTGAGTGATGATGATGCACCGTTACTGGCCGAGAAATTTTGGGATGCCTGTCTACTCCGGCTAACCTCCCCCACCTAAGGGCTTGGATTTTACATTACGTGGACACCTAGCTACTTATTGGTTCGTGTGCGTATGCTGTGGAGGTTGTGGGTTCTTCACTATCCCAGGTGTACATTGATCCTCGTTCCTGCCATTGAAGGACAGCTTTGTTTTAGAACTATTAGATGGCCTCCATTGGGTAGAGACCTCTGGTTTTAGGAGGTGCTGTTGGGGCAACACGCCTTGATGTAAACATCAGTCCCGAGCCGGATGACCAAAAATAGGGACTTTTTCATTTGGTAATTTGAACCCGTTCCTATTAACTTTTTGGATGCAGGGACTTTGGTGTATGCTTTTTAAGTAGTGCACCTGGGAGCTGGCCATCCCCCTTGTTAAACTGCCCACCCCCGGGATGTGGCCAGCCAACCTCACCCTGGGGTATCAGCAGCAAAGTGGGGTTTTGGCTTCTGAAGGCGCCCTTGATGGCAAATTTTAGTGAGGATACCCAGTCGACAGAGCATGTACGGCGGCCCTGAATCTCTAAACGCAAGAAAAGTTTGGATTCACAATGTTGTCTCATTGGTCATTCTTTTGGTTTGGTACAATTTGTGGGGATGTGGTGAAGGTGTACTATATATTCCGGGGGTTTATCTTACTGCACATTTGGACTCTGTGTTTGTGTGAAGGAGTTACCTCCCTAGATAGTTACCCCTCCCTGCTGAGGTTGTGGCCCAGGTTCCAGTCGGGCTGAGGTCCCTGTCTGTGGTTGCTGCTGCCACGTGTTTGTCCAACATCCTGATCACTGCTGTGGAGGTGTGTGTCTGAGTGTAAGGTGCATTCAGTGCCTGGCTTTGTGGCTGAACATTTGTTCGGTTTTATGGTGGCTGGCCCTGGCTTATCGATCTCTACTCATGGTAAACCTTTAACCGGATCTGTCCACCAGGTGGCCCTTCCTGTAGCAATAGTAGCATGCCCTAAGGTTTTGTTGCTGCCAATCTCCCTGTCATCTGCTGCCGTATCTCGGTTGAAACACTTTGGTGTATTGTGGTAGAGTTCCCTTTAAGACTGGTGCCATTTGCACGCTCACTGCCAATGCGGCTCCCTCGAGGGCGGTCTTTTTCAGCCGGTGTTGGACCAATTTAGCAGTTTCTCTCTGGGATTGATCTTGTTTTTCTCTGTCTTCCTCAGGCTTCTTTTTGTGGCAATGAAACATGTGGGCTTGTTTCATTCGCCAGTGTTTGGTGTCTAACCCAACCACGCTACCCAATCCGCTTTGTTTCTCAGTGGACAGCCCCTTTTTGAGTATATTGAAAAAGAATGTGACTTATGGGCCCATATCAACCCACAGCTGTCCTGTCTCCTGTCCCCATTGTTCCCTCATTCTATCAAGAAAATCAGTTATACTCTCTCTTGGCTTCATAGTCTCTGACATTAACCCTCCTACATCTGGATGGCCAGGGAACATATCCCTCAAGGCTGTCGATATCTGATGCCTGTATGAATTTAATGTGGGTCCATCATGCTCAGTATCTGTCAATGTAATTGGTGGGATGCGAGCTTGGGTGAACACCAAGTTAGTCTGTTCTCTGATAAGACTAGTTAGCAGATTTTTAATATTTCCTATCGCTAGGTATATTCCAGTGGTTCCCTTGGGGTCAGTTTGTCCTTCCTGTGCATTAGAGTGGAGCAGCGCACATCCTCATCGCTGCTCCCTTTGTGCGGTTGCAAAGGTGCCATCTTAATTTTTCTGCATCTTTGTTGGGTGAGTACCAAGTTGCATTGGTCTCTTATTTCCCTGTGAGCCCCTCTCTTAGGTTGGAGAATTGGTGAGGCTCGGATCCCTGCCAGAAGCCTCTCATCTAATTCTACTTCTGACCCCAATTGGTTCCCTGTACGTACCCCCACCTCCCTTCTATGAGGAACACATTAGCCTTTGTTCCCGCTGTACTTCCTGGGTGCATGCTCTTTCTCTCTCTAGCCTCAGCTCGTGCCTTTCTCCCTCATCCTGTCTAGTTTGCCTCCTTTGCTCTGAGCTATGCGCTTTTCTTTTTGGTCGGGCTCTGCTCTCAAATTCTATCTCAGTTATTTCTTCGGCTACCTGAACAAATTCTGTAACCTCACCCTTGTCATCTGTTCCAGGGGAACTGAGGCTCCCTTCTTCTCCCCCACTTGCCATATCACTGTTTAGGACCACCAAAAATCTCCCTGTCACTCATGTATGTTCACCTGAACCAGTGGGTGTGCATGTTCTCCATGCTGCTGGGGTTCTATGTGTCAGATGTGATGGGCGAGGGGTCGAGCTCCTGGGGTGCTTTCTACCGGATATGGGTTGGACAGGAATTGTTTGGGCATGCTGGCCTGTTAGTTTCTTGTGCTTGGGCCTATCTGTTCGTCATTGGGTGGGGGCCTGCTGACCTGCTATTGGCAGATTGGAAGATCCTAATGCAGGGAGAGCTAGCGGGAGCACCTCAATACCTGCATATAGTGGGGGAGCTGCTGATGCTATGTTTGCTATCCGTGATGTAGGATTATTGATCTTGCCCTCATCAAAGATGGCTCATAATTCGTATAATGCCTCTCTCCTGTCTTTCTTTTGACCTATGTATTTTGTTTGTATGTGTGTTCTCATGTGTTCAATTGTGTTAGTATCAAAAGTTATCTCCTTTGGCCAGGGAATTGTGTGCCCCTTCATGTGTGCATGCCATTCTTGCCAAAACTTATTATGTTTTTAGGCCTTCGTGGGAAACCTGTTTTGCATGTGTCTTATCCATGATATGTCTGGTAGTTTCAGTGGGCAAAGTACACTAGCTCCGTTTTCGGGTATCTTTGGTTTTAATCTAATTGTGGGAAACAAAATTGTGACTTCTTGTAAATACGTTCTACTATGTCAGTGCTATGTACAGATGCATCATCAACATATGTAAAAAGTGCAATTGTAAAAACAATTGTATCTGAAAGATATCAACATTTGGCATCAAATACCATTTGTGAGAAATAGCAGTACCCTCATGGGAACGTTTAAACATCGGCGAAGAAGAAATACAACATTTTGGACAATCTTTGATCAACCTTTCCACAAAATACAGTTTGCAGTTATTACCAGCACCATAGCTTCATATATATATTACAACCATTCTCAATAAAAACTGACAGCGAAAAAATGATGACGTGAAAAATCTCTTAGCCCCGCTCCTAGCACATGCTATCCTGTGACCAGGGGAAGCTCTGCATGGTATATCAAACTAGGTGAGCCTGATAGTGTGACAATGTCGGCTCCAGGGCAAAAGTAATAGCAATAGTTTGCAGAAAAATAAGAATAACTCAAGAACCACAGGCCCCTCTTGGACACACAAATGTAATACCTAGTTTGCCAGGTCCAAAATCTCTTCCTCTAAATGTCCTAATCCCACCCTGTATCACACTCTTGGGCCAAGCGCACCATCTGTGTCATGCCCAGTGGACCAAGCCGCTAACACATCCTACTACTTTCAGATACCATCAGTGTTGAGAAACCAGTGGCACTGAGAAACCCTTTTAGACTAAGAAATAAGATTGAGGTACCAACTTCGCCCAATCAGGATAGCTTTATCAAAAACAATTGCGTCCTGAGAAGCATAAGGGGCTATGCAATAAATATCCACCTTTCCTAGCTTGCTGACTATATAAAAAGTGACTTCTGTGAGATCGTTTCCGAGGGCGCCTTGCAACTGCTCAGCTAGGACATATGAAATAGGTAATATGCCAGATTCTGTCAGTGGCAGGGCACTCAGGTTTTCTTTTTACTGTATGCAAAATGTTTTACTAAGGTTCCTATGTAGTCTCCTACCCTCTGTGATGGCTTCTTCAAGATGGGCCTCCGCTCTGTGGATTCAGCCGAACACTCCAATTAAATTGCGATGTCTGCTCACCTTCTTTGATGTGAAAATGTAAATCCATTCAGGTGGGATCTCTTTCCTTTGGCTGCAATTGGTTCGGGGTACAAATCAGCTCCTATCTGGCTTGCAAAAGTGTTGCTTGAACATGAAATACTTTGAAAAAAACAGAGACGAGAGGCATTTGGCAAAACAGGGACAGTTTGTTTAATTCAACAATGCAGCTGGGATAACAGTTACAGTCATAGGTTCTAAGGACTGTCTCAACTCACAATTGATCTGCCATGGGTTTATATGCAATTCATTGAATGCCATAAACAGTTTTGATGATCCTTGTATGGTTTAGAGCTGTAAATCAATTTATTGGGAATTAAGGTGCCTCAACCTTGAGGGGACACAATGCGGCCAGTGCGTAATGTACCCAGATGACCGGCATGGGGAGCACAACGTGATTACTGCGTGTACTGTGTGTCCTGTATCCTGGTTGGCTATATTTTTCTAACTTATGTGGCATCTGACTTTATGGTGTTTTTGAAAGCACGCATACCCCTCTGGACATGTGTGCTTTATTGGGGTCATTCTCCCAGGACAATTGTGGTGTTGCTGTGCCTATCTGTGGGATTGCTCTGGCATCTGTTCCTGCATATGTTTACTGGTTACATGTGGCCACAACTGTGACATGTCAATCAGTGCCCTCAGGCCTAGGTCTCAGAGCCTGCCTTACTACGTATTTCTGAGTCAGGGGATTGACATGGAGTTCACAACGTGAGAATTTGCTTGTAAAGATGCAATCTCGATTTTATACATAAATGTATTGTTCTTTATATTGACCTCGACATTTTCAATATTAATATTGTTGGAGCCCTCCTCTACTCACCCGATAGGATGTGCTAAATCACCATGCCTGCATTTTGAACAACATAGCCCAGCGACCAAACATCCCGTATATTGCTGAGGAAGGAGACCATCCAGAGCCGTTGAGTAAGGATGATGAAATGCCAAATGACGATGATAGTGGTGAAGAGGAAGGAATTGACTTATGTCAAGATGTTATTGACAACTTCTTCATATGAGTATAAGTATAAATTAACAAATTATTACATTAACTTTAAACCAACTTTTAATCTAACGAGGATGGCAGTCTGTACAGGACATCTTTTTAGAAAGGGCAAGTTGAGGAAATCCATGACAAAGATGTTTGTTGATCAAAGTTTTGACACATTGACTACTGGGATCATTTACATTGTTTATCCGTGATTGTTCTCAAAATGTTTCATTTGTAAGGTGTCTCTTTTATAATGTAATTTAATGAATCTTTCTGTTTTTATCGATCTATTACCCTTCATCATGTCATCTTCATTTTGACATTTCTAAGTTGTGATATTTGCAGTGATATGCTGCTGTTGCAAAGTACATAGGTAACATGAACTGATCATGTGAAAGACACACACATACTTTGGGTGTGCATATCTTGTACAAAGCCAACTTGCACAAGTATTGATTTGAAGTTACGAAGATTGCAGTAGACTTGTTTTCGGTTGAATGGTGCCATCAAGCCAATATGTGCTGCTTAAATTTCTCTAACCATATTTGGTATTCAACACAAAGCACACCAAATTTCCCATTACATTGGCTAAATCTTTATTTTATGCTAAGTGTATAAAGCTGTTGATCTTACTCATTATTGTAAAACTAACTTTTTATATCAGAAAGTTGGTTGTGATGTTACACCAGATACTGCAACAATGTCTTGGAATGATCCAATGGCCACAAAATGGTGTCAGGCAGGATTTTCTCTATTAGTGTAATTTGACATGGGATTACCATTCTGAGCCAGAAGATCATAGATAGAAGAATGATAGAAATAAATGAGACTTTTCAGATTTTTGGATTATAGCACGTTCTTCCATGATGACAATATCTGGAACGGTAAATGTTAAAATGGTTCTTATGATTTGGATTATGCATGGGTTGTACGTTCTGTAGACTATGATAAACATTTATTTCATTCAATTTGATAACAAATGTGTTGGATTTGTGCTATTTGTTCTTTTTTTGTCATTTTAGGAAAATGTGAGAAACATTAGCTACATAGCATTTATATATGGATATACAATCATTTTATTTTTTATATTTTAATCTGTGTGATCTAAGGAATACATGATAACGAAACTGAGAAAAGAAATGCAACAGCAGTCTTTGCTTTTGTTAGTTTTTTTTTTCAACAAAACCAAATAAACTAAAACAGGATGTAAACCAAAAGAAAACCAAAAAAGTTTTAAAAGTCACTCATGGTGAATGAAACTATTATTGAAGAGCCAAAAATGTTTGAAATCCAATGTCCAAAATACAACTGGTATCAAAACAGTAAATGTATCGAGAAAATAGTCCACAGAGTGAATGGTAGTCACACACTGGAGGAAACTAGCTTCTGCGTCTCTTGGTGCTGGTAGAGGGGTTCTTGCCAGCCTCTCTTGGTGGTCCGGATGAACGTATGCTCCTGCTGGGGGGGTGGGTGGATCGACAATTGCAGGGACTAAGGTGGGAGCAGGTGTTGGCTATTGTGGCAAGGCCTCATTTTCTGTGGCTGAGGCAGATGTAGTTGGCCCAGATGGTGTTGGACCACAGAAAGGGGAAGATGGTACTGGAAAAACCCTACACATATGGGTGTAAATGTCATGCAACACCCCATTCAGGGAGTCCATATTGGAGTTGTGATGTTCCATCTGAATATTGAGCTACCACTACAACTGCTTCATCTCCCGGAGCTCAGTACAAACCTGGCCCATCATGTCTTTGGACTGATGGAGGGGTCCCAAGAATTGGTTGATGGTGGCCTGGGTGACTGTAAACCTAGTGGCCTCGCTTTGTTGGCCTACAGATTCCTTTACACGACCCCTAGCACCATTACACTGTGCCCTTGACCCAGTGCGCTCATTCCACCTGGCTGAACTGGAGGTGGTAGTGGTGTATCAACAGGAGGCAAGACTGGGGGAGCACAATATTGGGATGATATTGGTTTGGACCCAGGAAGAAGAGGGATCCATAGGCTGAGGGGAGGCACACCAGATGGACCAGCCTGCTCCTCATTATACGGACTTTCAAGATTGGAGTCCTCCCTGAAGTCTTGTTCCTGGCCTGGAGTGGAGGTATCCTTATTGACAAATTGTTGTCCACATACTCTGACTGTTGGACCTATAAAGAATGTAAAAGAAACAAAAACAATTTGTATAAGTCTGGATTACATGTAAAGCGAGTTTGAAGCTAAAAATGAAAAAGACTATAAGGACAAAATTAATTACAATCATGAATGTAACTTTCAGTGGTAATACATTACACAAACAGTTTATACTTACTCATCATATAAACATTGCAAAGTAAATGTGTTTAAAAATAAGATACTTGTATTCTGTGTACAAAATTACATACCTTCATATTTGTGAGTCAGGACACTTTGATTTGTGAAATAAATACCACAAATTCAATGAGATACCAAGGATAGGAAAACATGCATCATTAAACACAAACACATTATGAAAACATAGCATGAAATTAGAGATTTATAACCTGCATAACTCTTCAACATATTTCAAACTTTGACAGAAAAGAGAAAATTAGTATGATTACATTGCATTATTATTTATACATAACAAAGGAAGGCTTCATAGCTTCATAGTGGTTGTAATCATTTCAATTAAACATGCAGAACACTTGCAAAATTGTAAATGAAACTTACCTAGTGAAGAAATACAGTAAGAACCAAAAACTGACATTTGGATTAAAATAATATATGAGATGTGTTATTTGGTGTAAAAACACCATTACATCATGTAAACTTTACTGTAGATTGAAACCTGTAATCTTAATTACAATAAAAAACATTCAAACAAACAAAAATGACAAAGGGAATTATACTGCTATATTTAGATTTATATGTTTAACACATGTGCAAAACACATTAGCAACAGCTAAATTAAAAAGGACATTTAGGTTTAGGGACCCATTCCAAAGTATAACTTACCAGTCTCCACTTCACCAGGGATTCCTGTTAAGTATCAGGATGTAGGATCTGCAAGTAATGGTTCGTTGTTGACCGCGTCCAGCGACGGAATCATTCAATCGGGAAACCGTCACTGGCTCACCACCAGTACGAATATGAAAAGCAAATAGGCTCGGCACAACCCAGCTGCCCCGACAGCAACAGAGTACTATTTGCCAGCAGAGGAGTCTGCCGCGCCAGCAGCAGTGAGCTGTGTATGTGATAGAAAACACTCAATGCCGATGGAGATTCAGCCCGCATACATTTAAATATGGTAGACAGAATTCCGTCAGCTTGATGGAGTACTTGGACTCTCTGCCATGGAGTCCCGCAAAGATCAAAATCAAGACCAGAGTCTCTCCTTGGCAGAGGTGCCAGAAACTGTGATGCAGGGCCATGGAAGAGTGGCTGCAACAGGCGGAGGGAGACTGGCCCCTCCCGGAAGCAGGCTCATGATGGATTTGAAGTGACTGGAGGGCCGCTGAGGCCTGGGATTGGAACTGGGCGTGATTGTGTGGCGCCTGAAAGGGGAGTTGCTGGAGAGGTGGACCCTGTGGATGCCGACAGCGGAGTTCGGAAGCCAAAAGTCAGATAACCAGTGCGGCGTGTGAGTCAGAGGTTCCCGTGGGCAGATAGCTCAATCTCCTTGTCCCTGAGGTGCATGAGAGCATGAGAGGGGACCTAGAGTCAAAGTTAAAATCCTTATCTGGTGTGTGGTGAGGTCTTGGGGAGCCTGGCCTTGCTTGCACCGAAGTTTGTCCTCTGTAGTTTTGTGCTTCGTCGCTTCATTTGGGGGTCTGCCTGTGTGCCCTCCTGTGGACGCCTCATTGTTGGAATGAGGGACCCTCTCTCTTCCTGGTTCGATGGTCCTGGAGCCACCCTGGGTAACTGGACACACCTGGAGTGATCCTGTGAGGGAGAACTGTGTTAGTTCCCCGGACAACACTCTGTCAGGTTCCCTTCACTGCGAGAAAGCACAAGAGCAGACAGGCCTTGTTTAGTGGAGAGGGGGGCTTGTCCTACTTACTCCCCCAGGAAGGTGAAACTCATGGGATAGAGGCCACTGTCTTGCCCACTAGGGATGGGCCAGGAGCCGTCACTGTGATAGCCCAAGGTGTGGGGATAATGAGCCAGTTAGAAGTCATGCTGAGGCAGCACTCGGAGGTATTTGCCAATATTTTGCAGGCTATCCAGACAATAAGACCACCTTGGAGGTGAAAATAGACACAGTATTGCTGGAAGTGTCCCTACTATGAGCAGACCAGCAGAAATTGTCCTCCCAGGTGGATTACATGGAGTCTGCTCTCACTGCCAGGCGTCCTCTGAAAGAGGTCCAACTGAAGCTGACATTAAACACCTGTAATTACGAGTGGGAGAAGCAGAGGGTAGGTCCCGCCTCAATAATGTTTGCTTTTTGGGACAGCCAGAAAGAGCCCAGGGGCCCAACATTGAACTGTTTCTTGAAAAGTGGCTGATGACTACAGTCCTAGCAGGAATGGTTGCCAAATTCTTCTCTGTTGGGCCGCAGGACAAAGCCCCCACTATGCGTGGCCACATGGCCTGTGATTGCATGAATACTGGACTACAGAGACTTCATTTTGCAGGCCTTCAGCTCCAGGGTTCCATGGCATTGTGAGGGAGCAGTGGCAACCACGTACCAGATGGGTCTAAAGTATGCTCTGCTCTTCCCTGCCCGGTTGTGAGTCATGGCGGGTTACACGACCCATTGCTTTCAGACACCTGAAGAGCCAAAGCGCTGGATCCTCGAGAGGGGGGCAGGAGTTGGCTGAGGATGCTCTGTCTGGTGACCACTGGGAAGTGCAGTGACCGAGGAATCACGACAATCATCAGCCTGGCATTGCCTCACTAGCGAGCAAGCAGCCAGTTTGGTCTCCGATGTTAAACTGTCACCAATGGCTCCGAGGCATCTGTGGAGGGGAGACAGAGGGGCCGACCCTCACTCCCCGACTGGCTGATGACATTGTCTTAGGATCACCAGTTACATGACACTATTGGTGGCTGGAATAATACAAGGGGATGCCCCTTGTTGCCAGGCTGAAAGTCTGCCAATGGGGCTGGGTGTCAGGAACACCGGGGACTAATGTTTGAGGATGGGGCTAAGCAGAGTGGAGTATGCTAGTATCACAGCCAAGTTCCCTCGTGTTTTTGATTTGTACATGTTCAAAATGTTATTGGATGTATACTTGTTTGCTTACTTTTTCTTTTTGCAGGTAGATTATGCTGTAGAAGAATAGCTTTGGGGTGGTGGTGGTGGGTTTTCTTTTAGAGTTCACCAGATGGAAGTCGGTGTACACTGAGCTTTGAGGGGCACATGTGGATACATGGGTCCGCTGGACAGGGAAGGCAGTGGGAGTCTGGACAGGCACACATACATCAAGACACTAACTGGAGGCAGTCACAAGGGAAATTCTGTGACATCTGGGAGACTTGATATGGATGATGGGAGCCGAGGTATAAAAAACTAAAGATATATTGAACTGTAACCCAAAAGTATTTTAAAATGTTGATTATTAACTGCCTACGTCACTCATAGAACAGGTTCACCCCCCACCCCCCAAGGATAATCTAACAACATTAAAATACAAGGCACGTAATACTTGCATCTCCATCGGAGGTCACACTCCAATGTGACAATCTTCAGATGTAATGGGGCATTGGAGGGCAGGGTTAAGTGCCATACCCCGGGGCAATGATCTTTGGATGTAGTGGAGCATTTTGGAACAGCATCTCATTGGGGATGCTATTGGGGGGGCAAGAGCAACACACACAATTGGGCAATAGTAGTGGATTAATGTCCTCTTGTTGTTTGTTCTTTAGAGGAGATCAGGATTTGGCCCTTTTTTGTGCCACAAGCTCCACAACTCTATTCTGTCCTCCTGCTGTGAGATCTGTGAAGCCTGTTATGGGCATATGCCTTCTCTGAGATCACCAAAGTGCTTTCTTATCTCCGTTCAGACCTGAACGATTTACTCAGTGAAACAGTCTCCATGGCGGATCCCCATCCTTACACTTTCCTTGACCACTCAAAACCGGTTTTCCTTGTGCCTTTGTTTTAATTAGGAACAGCATACCCTTTGTTCTTTCACTGACTGCATGTATGCTGGACCTGACAAAAAATCCCAAGGTTGAGACTTCCTTGAGGAAAATTTCTAACTCTGACTCCACTATGGCACCGTTTTTTGGGTTCGATTGGTTCCTTTTAGTACCCGTTTTTTCCCTTGAGAAGGACCTCTGTTGTGAGGCTTTTTATGATGACGTGATAGCCTGACGCCTAGGCAAATGAGGTGATATGATAGAGTTTGCGATAAAAGACAATGTCCTAAGCAGATACATGAGTGGCAGATTCCTAATGGTGTACTTCTCTTCGCGAGGTATGAGCTCCAGTGCGAGCTCAAGGTGGTGCGCACCCAGTATCTGACTCTTTCAATGAATCCTTGGTGGGGTCAGTAGTATGCTTCCGTAGAGTGAAGGGTTATGGTTTGCCTCCTAATTGTTTCTTTGGGTATGTGACCTTGGCTCCATGGCCCACTTAGGTAGCTGCCCCCGTTCCCCTAATTAGAAGGACCTTGCTGAGGTAATGGTGAGGACCATTAGCTTCCTAGTTGATGGGCAGTTCAACATGCTTGAGTCACTGTAGGTTCTTGTGGGACAGACCATAATACCTTGAAAGGAAAGTTTGAGACTTTAGCAAATGCATGTAGTTACTGCTATTATTTGCGATGTATTTATTCTACTTTCCGCCCCTCCAGGGACTGTATATTTCACATCACCCCCATGCTTTACTTTTTTTTGTTGAGTATTATATAGCATGAACTCGACCCGATGGTATCAGAGCACTTGAAATGAGCACCATTTGTGTTACAGATGTACACATTCATTTTATTGGGCACGGGGAGATTAAGGGCCATATGTACGAAGATATTTTCCCATAGACACAAAATGGGAAAAAACCTTTGCTACATCTGGCCCTAAGTGATTTGCCTAGAATCACAGGATGTTGAGTGTTCCTGCTGAGACTCGAACCTGATTCCACTGTTTTGAGGCCGGCCACTCTAGCTGTTAGGTCACATCCTCTCTCCTGTGTCAAGATCTGAGTGTTCAATGTGTACTACTATGGTTCTGCTGTTGCTGAGTAAGTAGGCTACTATATTTGGGAGGTTGGCGGTGGTCCACGGGGCTGTGTAGAATGTTTCACCTCCCGCTGTGTTTAGATTCAGGTCCGCTTGTCAGACTACCTTTCAAATATGGTGCGTAGCCCATATCATTAATGTCCCACTGCCATAACCCCCTTCACACGTTGTGTTCTGTGGTAAAGGCCCTGCGTGGCTGCACATAGTTTCTCTTCCTGTTCACACGCCAATGCTTATCTAAGCCCTGCTGCTCTATACGTTCAGGCTTTACAGTACGAGGGGAGGGGTGGATCCGCAAACAGTTTCCACAGAACTTCAGAGGCCCACTCTGACCCAGTTTTCAGTTCATTGGGTAGCAGGTGGGTATCTGCACTCCATGCTTCACTTAAGCATGATGTTGGCTCCTGGAAGATGGTCTACACCCCTGGTGAAAGCTTTGATCGGGAAAGCGATTTATGGAGTGCCCATCTTGCTCTATGGCTAGCCCCAGCTCCTGTAGTCAGGCCACCAGTCACAGTAGCACATGTATATACATCAAATTTGGGGATGGTGGAGAACAGGCTAATGGAAAGTGCAAGAATGCACAGTAAGAGCCAACACCTCCAGAGATACCGGCAGCCACTTATCTCTGTTATGTGCCGAATCTTGGGGCATATCAACAACAACCGGCGATAATTATCGCTAAGCGCACTTAGCGCTAGGATAATTATCGCTGGCTAGCGTTGATTTTTATCGCTGAGATAGCGTGCTATTAGCAACGCTTATCTCAATAGCGATAAAAATCCTCACGCTAAGTGGCTAACGTGAGATTATCGCTGGAAACCCAGCGATAATCTCACGTTAGCTTGTTGATAGGGACAGACAAACTTAGCCATGATATCCTCCTTCCATAGGATATCATGGCTAAGTCAGAAAAATACCAGAAGTAAAAAAGCAGCGTTACCCGCGGTCAGCGCTGCTTTTTTTGTCTCCAACAGGGTTAGCGATATTCTTGATAATAGGACAAAAATGTCGCTTAGCGACATTTCTCCTATTATTTTACTCTGGAACGCCCCCTTTGCATCTCATTTGAGATGCAAGGGGAAGCGTAGAGTAAAAGGGTGCTAACATGCAAATTTGCATGTTAGCACCCTGTTGTTGGTAGGGTGCTAGTTTTATCTCTGCTTTTTTGGCTTTTAAAGCCAAAAAAGCCCTTGTTGATATGCCCCCTTGGGAGAATGAATGGGCTTAGCTCAGGAGCAAGGTCCACATTTATGCCCTGTAAGATGGTGATAATGTGCTACACATGACAATAATCTTGTAAACAACTTTTGTGGAGTACTAGAGAACCACCTGTGTTATCAAGTATTCTGAAACATGACACCAAAAGTGTGTTCACTGGTGACTCATGTATGTGACGCACTCTTTGCCTGCAGACTCTGCCACACTTGCTGGGGTGGGTCTTCATCCTTCAGCTGCCCAGTGACCAGGAGGATGGGACAGTCATAGCGCTTCAGAAACACTTGGTTTTTCCTGCTGCATGGGGGGTCGTGCTCTTTTCCCTCAGACTCTGCTGCACTTGCTGGAGTGGTACTTTATCCCCCAGCAGCTATGTGACCAGGAGGAAAAGGTTTCACATCGTGATTCAAAAGCAATTGTTTTGTCCTGCTGCTTGGGATGCGCTCTTTAATGCAGACTCTGCCACACTTGCTAGAGTGGGACCTTATCCCTCAGCAATCCTGTGACCAGGAGGAGAGGGCCTCGCAATGCACTTCTAAAGCACTTGTTTTTTCCCTCTACGTGGGTGTGTGCCCAAGCGAAGACCAGGCCAAAAGTGGGCCCGTCAGAGTCCAGAAGAGACTGGGCTGGGTTACACCTTTGCTGGGCCATCCTTTTAACATTTGCATTGGTGCCATCGGTCAGCTGGCGAGTTCTATGATTTGGCTGTATTTGTTGATAAAGTTCCCTTTTGTTCTGCTGGGTCCTTTGACATTTGGGAGATAATCTTATCAGTATCATCAATGTCAACCCGGTCATGGGGAAGAGGAAAGTGGAGTCCACAAATGTGGTTGACAAAAGGCCTAAGACAAATAAGTCAATACTGTTCTTCCTCAATAATGCTGTGGGGTTCTCATGGGAGAGATTAGGAATTGTAAAGATCAGCTGACCCTAAATTGCCACAACATCACTTCCCCAAGAAGCCAGTAGAGGCAATGCCTACCACTTTGCCCCTGAGGCTTCTTTTAAGCGTTTTTGTCTGTTGCATAGCCCTACAAATGTGGTTACGGAGGCAAAACACTCTAAGGATTCTGAGCCACCAACAATTTCTAATCTAGACTGATCCGGCAGGGAAGGCGCAAGGAAAAAAACAAAAATATATGCAATACCAAATGTGCCCAACTTGGGAAGTAAACCTGGAAAAGGGGTAAAGAAAGGGTACTCAGTCAAGGCCCCTGTGCTACACAAGGGACCATGTAGTCATCAAGATCTACTCCTCAATTTGGACATGAAAAATTAAACTGCTCTTGATGCATTTAGTTCACAAATTACCACTTTGGAGATGAAGTTGGGAATAACTATGGCTGTTATTCATTTGCAAGTGGAGAATCTCCTATGCAAATTAGTTTTCTCATTTAACATTCCCCCTGAAGTCCCCAAGATCCCCCCTCATGGTCATCCTCGCTGTCCTCAGCCATCTGGTTTTCTTACAGCTGAAGCCCCTTAGAATCATCCCAGACAACTTAATTTTTGATGCCCCACCATCACATAACACATGATTAGCTCCCCAGATGGTCTCTCTGAGTGATAGTTGAAGTAGGAACCCTCCTCACAACAGCATTGGGTTCTCAGTAGCAGGCCGTTCTATGGGCACCTATCATCCCCCTCCAATGGTCATCCCTAGGGGCAAACCATGTGATGTGGTTATTCAGCTGCCACCTGCTTCTACCGATGACAAATGTTCTCTCTTTTAAGAATAAGCAATCAGAAAGTTTCCAACAGCTCAAAAACAAGGTCATTCACTGGCTGACTACTACGGTTAAACCTAAACAGTCCTTATTCGAGAAGGACATTATGGTCTGTAGAGTAGGTTGGATAGGGTCTTCTAAGGAAACATGCCCTGATGACTGCATAATCATAAACTTTCGTAAGGCCATGTGGGAGGGTTCCATTCTAAATACTCTGAAGAACAGTCTTGCTCAAATCAATAGTTTCTCAGAACTTCCTTTGGGTTTTTTCTATGAGCCTCATACTGCCGGGGTGGGTGCACCCAGGGCTGTGTGGTGACCTGCCAGCCTTTTCCATACAGTCAACAGCCCAGTCGATTGCTCAGTAATCGTTTTGAGCCTTTGGCTCAACTAGACATCCCTGATTGACCGATACCAGCCCTTGAGGCAGGACACCTGGTGGTGCCCATGGTATCTAACCTTCCCAGTGACCTCAGGGTGACAAGTTGGAATGTAGCTGTGGTTCGTGGCAATCTTTCTAATGAGGGATGGACTAAGATACGATATCACGATATCTACGATATCATCTGTTTTTAAGAGACCTGGTGTTGCGGGGATTCTGCTCATGCACAGAACTATGCACAGGAAACCAGGACCTCAGTCATTTGTGGTGTAACAAAAAACTCACCTCAGTACCTAGAACCCCTATCCGACTAGTATCAGTGTCTCTTTCATTCTCCGTATCATATCGAAGCTACCAATGATTAGACAACCCAGAACAAGCGACTTAGAGTACTCTCAGGAATGGTGGGAATCAAGAACACCTTTTCATTGTTATTCTCATATCAGTCCACAACACGAGTAATCAGAGACACGGAAAAGTTTAAAATGTTTATTTTTTATTACGTGCTCTAAGATGCAGTACTTTGGCTAACATAAGCAAACAAATGATTAGAAATAAAACCATCAGCATTGTTACAATACCATAAAAAACAAAGGGAGAAATCATATTACAATGATAGTGGAAACAGGTCCTACAATACCTTGTGTACCACCCTCCCCTGGCTAGTAAGCTGGTCTTATATAATAATTGAAGGCCTCTAGGTTTGAATGGGGATCCCCATACCTCAAAGATCAGCTTAGGTGAATCCCATCACAGGATCAGCACTGCTCTCTGTGTCTGGAAAGGTTTTGTCCAAGTGTGTCAGAATCATGCATGCAAATGCAATATTAAAGGCATCCGAGTTTCAGATATTTGCAGCTGTGTGCTTGTTGTGTCTAGAGCGTGGGCCGATCAACCTGAATTCAACAGCATACATTGTTATTTGACCTTGACGGTTTCTGCACACAGTGTTTAGACTATGGTCGCGGTGCACGTCTAGGGTTGTGAAAAACAGACCGTTCACATGTGAAGAAAAAGCAAGCAAGCAGGTTTACTTGTAATAACAACTACCTGTAGTGTCTTGTGCAAAAGCAGCAAAGTGGCAAGATGATGTTAACATCTAAAATGCTTATGCTAACATAGCAATGTATGCAGACAAAACCCTGTCTCCACTACACTGGGATGCTTAGCCTTGTTTGCATTTAGACGTTTATGTTACGCTTGCCGATCCTGCCTTTCCCTCCTCTTGCGGTCGTGCCAGAGACGGCCCAATGACTCTCTTCAACTTGGGTTTGAACTGTAAAGTAGAGTTGGTCCCCTCTAACTCGTCTAACATCCTCAGCTTTCTTTTGACTTTGCCAAATATGTACAGGATGTTAATTGTAAATATTTATAATTTGGTATGAGTAAGAGAGGAACGTGATGATATCATAGGTCTCAGAAGGTTTTTAGATGACTTTTTCCATTCCTTGTCTCACTTCATGATGAATTTATTGTTGAGGTATTTTTAAGCCGCATCCCTGAATGGTTTGTCAAACTAATGGGGATTTCGATAATCTGTTGCCACTCATCGATCAGGTTCATCTTAAATACAACCGGCAAGGGAACATGAAAAACAATTTGATCACAGATTATAATTTAGTTAACTTTATTAAATGGGGGGAACATTGTGCCGAAGAAAGGATGCCTACATTAAAGAGGAGTGCTGATAGAGCCAGTATTGATTATGTTTTTCCTTCTGCTTGCCTATTTTTCTCCTTGTAAACTTTAAGATGGAATGGGACATTTACAGAGATCATAACTCTCTGATGGCCACCTTTTTGTGGGCCAAGATGCCCGTGGATGTGGCACGCTTATTTAAGGAACCAGTTTTGAGAACCGATCAGGGTGGTAGGATTAGATGGGCTATGATCACTCCAACCGATTATCCCTCCAATTTGGTTATTATCTGTAAATCTGACCTCCTAACCTATCTAAAGGAGAACGCCTCTGATGTGAGTATCCTGGCAGCTTTTTCTAACATTTAAAGATCTATTAAAACTGCTCTCTTTAAGTCTAGGACGCCGTCTTCCCCACCTCATGACAAATGGTTTGACAAGAGGTGCTCGTGGGCGCATAAGGATCTGCTAGTGGCACTACAGGAAAAAAAAACGCATATCCAGGAAGAGGTGAGGAAGGCCAGGGCTATATATAGTTCAGTCTGCAATGAGCGTAAGGGGCATATCATCAAGGGAAACATCACCGCTTTTTTGGCACATAGCGCCGAAAAAGCGACGATTTTTTTATCACCCTATTCACAAGGACACGCTAACAAGCGTTAGAGCGTGTTTCCTTGCGACTTTGCATGTCAGCGATCAATATCGCTAATGACATGCAAAGTAGGCGTTCCTGAGTACAACAACATGGGAATCCTTGCTAACACGGCTTCGCAATATTTACAAGCAATGCAGCAGACGCCTGAAGCGATAAAAATAACCGCGCTAACCGCGGTTATCGCAGGAATGTAACGCCTGCTTTTAAATTGACTTAGACATACTGATAATGAGAGGTGGATTGCCAGGTTAGGTCCACACTCCCCTATCAGCAAGCTTCTCCTTAGCGCTGTGAAATCATCGCTGGATTTCACGCGCTATTCCTGATAATCAGCCTCTATCGCAGGAATTACATCGCCTGTTAGCAAAACGTTGATAATTCGTCGCAAAAACGGCGATGTAATCCAGCAATAAAGTAAATCGCGCTAACTGCGATTTTCTATATTTATCGCATCTCCTTGATAATATGCCCCTAAGAGTCTTTTAAAAAAGGTGGCATGGTAGAACTTACTGCTACCAGCTCTCTGCGAGTGCTTCTTTCTGGAAGTTGGTGAACAACCCCCTGTTTAGGCCTTATCCATCACGGCACAGCCATGGACTGACCATTTTGAGGTCCTTTATGACCATGATGGCCCAGAACTCTTCTCACCCCATACCCGAGAGGAATAGAAGATCATATTTTGGTGGGATAATTTGAGAACAGACATTTCCACCCTCTCCTCAGGAAAGACCCCCTGTCCTGATGGGGTTCCCGGTGATATGTACAAGTTGTTTGTTGACTTGTGGGCCCCATTGTTGTCCTTGCATTTAAAAACAGCCACCCATGATCCTCTGCCACCCTTGTGGCGTAACTCAGTAATTGTTCCGCTTTTTAAAAAAGGGAACAGAGTAGACCCAGCATGTACGGATCCATTTCACTGATGGATTCTGAGGTGAAAACCATTGGCCGGGTGCTGTTGGATCGCTTAACAGTCCAGGCTAATGAGCACAACATCTTGTCGAATTTGCAATATGGCTTCAGATCAAGCCAGGGAGAAACTGAACAAAGTCCTACACTTTATTTGCGAATTTTAAAATTTACTAAAGATAAGAAGGGTGCAATCCATTTGACTTTCTTGGGCCTCAGCTCGACGTTTGATAGAGTAAACAAAGCCAGGCTCTGGGCTGTGATAGAGCCCATTGGAGTTAAGCTTGCACTTTTTTCCTTTTTTTTAATGATTTGCACGATGGTCTCTTGGCCTCTTTGAAAAATTGCCTTCTCAGGAAAGGCCCCCAGTCCTGATGGGGTTCCCGGTGATTTCTACAAGTTGCTTGTTGACTTGTGGACCCCCTTGTTAACCTTGCATTTAGACACAGCCACCCATGGTCCTCTGCCACCCTTGTGGCATCACTCGGCAGTTGTGCCAGTTTTTTAAAAAGGGATCAGAGTAGACCCTGCATGTTACAGACCCATATAACTGATGGATTATGAGGTGAAAATCCTTGGTCAGGTGCTGTTGGATCGCTTAACTGTCTGGGCTAATAACTAATACATCTTGCCGGACTTGCAATATGGCTTCAGATCAGGACAGTGTGCCATTGAGCAAAGTCTTAACCTTTATTTGCTTATTTGCAAATACACTAAAGTTAAGAGGGGTGCAATCCATCTGGCTTTCATGGACCTCAGCTCGACTTTTGATAGAGTAAACAAAGCCATGCGCTGGGCTGTGATGGAGTCCATTGGGGTTCAGTCTGCACTTGTCACTTTTTGTGTGATTTGCATGATGGTGTCTTAGCCTCTGTGAGATATGACCCAAAAGGGGAATGCACACCGTACTTTAGTTTGAAAAGAGAGGTTCATCTGGATTGCATCCTGGCACCCTTCCTTTTTATCCTCTACAATAACCGTCTTGAATCAGTTTTAAAAGAACAGCACAAGGATGTCCATAGGGTAGGTGTTCCTCGATGACCGCAATGTTTTATTTGCCTGAACTGCAAGAGCAGTACAGCGTCTTTTAGATCTTTTAACCAGTTTTACAGAGAGTGTAGATCTCTCCACCAATTTTCGATGTCTCACATAAAAGTGGTTGGTTCCAATAACACCTAGGGGGTGATTAGGATGGCGGACGGACTTCAGTCCACCCGCCACCCTAGCGGTAACGGGACCGACCACCTGCCATTCAGCGGTGTCGCCACCCCAATCATGATGCGTCCGCCACCACGGTGGTTGCATCAGGCATTTTAACATTGCTGCGGGTGCTGCTGGCTGCAGCACCCGCCGCAAGAGTAAAATGCCATATTGTGCATTGCAATGCACAACGTGGCAGGCACCGCACGGTGCTTGCCACCTTGTGCGTGGCAATGTAGGGGGTACCATAGGTACCCCCCAAGAGCAGCCCCCAACCCCTCCCCCCCGGGGGCCCACAATGGGCCCCCAAAGCAAATCCCTGCCAGCCCGATGCCTCCATGGAAAGGTTTTCAATGCCACACATCATAATATGGATGGCGGTGCCTGCTAGGCACCGCTGCCGTATATGGGCCCCAGTTCCGCCCGGCTGGCAATCGTAGCAGAAAAGCGGCAGACAGACTTTCCGTCCGCCACTTTACCCACCGCCATTGTAATCTGGTGGTGGGTAAATCAGGGTACGATGGTGGGCGGATCGCCACCGCCAGGCTGGCGGTGGCGCTTCGCCCGCCATCATAATCATCCCCTAAGACTCAGAAATGTGTGGCAAAAGGTTATCATATTAGTAAGGTAAATAATTTCCTTTATTTGGGCATTTTGCTGGACTCTCGCCTTAATTGGCAACCATTCATTTACCATACCATAATGCCCTTCAATACGGCCACTCACATTGTGATGATTTTTCATGGTGACTGGGGCACACATTTATGAAGGCTGTCTTAGATATATTTGAAGCTAAATGTATCCCCATAGTTAGTTTTGGTTGTGAGATCTGGGGCTATGCGCCCATTGTCCCCATTCAAAGTGCAGAAAATACGTTTTTTAGAGGGCTTTTAAAAATTCCACTAAGTATATCGTCAGAGATCGACCATTAAGAACTGGGCATGGGATTCATATCTGATTTTATTCGCCTCCGCCCCTTGCTCCTTTGGTTTTCAGTGTGGCTGAAGGATGAGCTGGAGCTTAATAGGCTTATTGTATGTGAGTGCATGGGCCCGCATAACATGTTACACATTCCATGTCTGCAAAATATGTTGTGTAACCTGTGAGATTTAGGGAGACTGGAACTTTTCTATGATCCGGGTCATATTGTCCACCTGGGTTAAGCGGGCCTTTATCTCCAAGGTCACAGCAGAGTGCGAGGCCTCTGCTTTGACTAAACATTCCATGCATCGTTTTATTTTGGTCAAATATGTGAGCGGAATGGATCCCTATTTAAACGTGGATATGTCAAGTCACCTTTGAGGGTTGTTGACCATTTTTAGGCTAAATTTGATTCCTCGCTTTATGGTCTCTAACAGTAGCTGGCTCAAATATTCCGATTTACCTGTCTGCATTTGCGACAATGTTTCTATTTCTGATACTTTGCACATTGTTATGATTTACCCTAGGTTCAGCAAACTACGGTCAAATGTATACGGCCCCTCATGAATTTTAAGCAAGTGAGACCAGCTCAATTGTTTTTACAATTCTCATCCACGCCTAATGTGTGTTTTTTCTGATCAGGATTTCTTTCTGGTGTTTTGAGTTCGTGCTTACCGATATTTTCTTGCACTTTGTCTGGTTCTCTCATCTGTGTTTGCTTTTTATCATGTGCTTGCAGATAATGTTTTTATATTGTGCATGTTTCTGCTTTTACTTTTATGATTTTCTTAGGAAAAATCGAATAAGATTTTACTGACTGACTGACTCGTGTATGTGTGTGCCCTCTATTGTACCTCAGAGGAGGCTGTGTGGGTGGACGTCAGAAGGGGGCGAGGAGTGTGGACATACACGGCATTTCCTGTAAGAAGGGAGCCTCAGAACTGTCACATTTTGCCACTTCTCATCCCAAGAATATGTATCTTACCTGCTTTTCAGGCGGGCGTGAGGTAGGTGATTGTTGATCAGAAGGTGGTCTCATGAGATCTGGCTACACGGCAATCAACACAGCACTTTGAAGGAATAAATCCTCAAGAGTACATTGCAAATGTAAACCATGAAGGCTTATTAAAATAATTCACAGTGCAATACCGAAGCCAATAATAAAACTTGATCAAAATTCCTTATATTCAATCATAAGGAATTAGCATAACATTCAATCAGATACAGCAAGAGAATGTCATGATCTCAAGGCAAAAATATTCTAAATCCACGGTATGAGACAAACTGACAACGGTTCAGCACCTACAGTCTGGGCAAAACCAGACTGGCTAATCTCCATAAAGCACCATTTTTTATAAGAAATTTCACAATAGAGTCAATGGAAATCACACAGTCAGCATAAGGTAAGCAAAGTGAAACTAATTGCATCGTATAAAACTCTTCATTCAGGAGCAGCTTTTTTAACGATAAAAGACACAAATACATAATAAACAATAGTGTACAAGATGACGAGCATCCGTCTGAAATTTCAATGCATATCAATGGCTGCATATAAATAAAAGGTTTGTCAAAACAGTAGGTAAAATTGAACAGAACTATATTTTAAACAGTTCATCAATTAAATTAATTGGAAGATAATCGATCCCTCCGCATCTTGTCGCAATCTGGATGAACTTTACAATAGCCCAGTACACATGAACTGATGATAACGAGTGAACAAAAATCAATGCTTCCTTGCATTGACAATGGTTATCGCACCTTAAAAAAGTAATCTAATATCTCCTCCTAAGAAGCTCATCAAATTTACAAACAAAAAAGTGAATCATTGATTTTGAAGAACAAGAATCGCAGGGGCACAGAGGCAAGCCAGGTGATGCACTGTGTACAATCTCAAGCAAGCCAGCAAAAATCTGTGTAGGCTGTTATGAACCTGGATGAGATGAGGCTCAGTATGTGGAGCTGACGTCAGCGTGTGATTGGCAACAGTGCATTTCCTTGCCTCCATGCGCTCCATGTTATTTAATTGCATTATTTAACTGTATGCTTGCAAACCGAGAAGAGGGACTCCGGATCACTGTGCAGTTTGGCATATTCATTTTAAGGCTGAGATTGTTTATATATGTTAGGCAGGGTATAGTCAGAGCAGTATCTAGCTGCATGCAGTCAAGCAGCACCAGGCGATTAAATTAACAATTTTCCTTTGTCCAGATGCTCAGACAAAGAAGAGGGCAGAACCGAATGTGGGCAGCGATGTAGTCCATACCATGCTCTAGGTGACAGAAATGGGCAGCACTACTCTGAGGGACCGCTTGCAGCCTTTTCACCAACATATCTTCCACCTGCTACATGACATCAGATGCCTTGGTACCCGAAACCCCTCGCCATAAGTGGCGACCGGTAAACATTTGGACTTGTATACCCCAACAAGTTCTTAGACGGGTTTACTGCCAAATGTTGTGGCAAAACTGAACAATGCCTCTACACAGTTCCAGTAGCGGCTCGCCAAGGGAGTGCTGCGGGGCGGTGAGGCGGGGGAGGGGCAGGGTGGGGGGTAGTGGACTCAGACATACGTCAGACTGGAGTAAGGTAAGTAATTAAATAAATTAAACTATTTACCTTGCGCTCGCTGCATCACGAACTTGGCAATGCAGCGAGGGCAAGGTAAATAGTTGTATTTATTTAATTACTAACCTTACTCCTGTTCCTCATATGTTGAATTTATTGGGACCTAAAATCATTATCTATGTCTTGGACTGGTTCGTAGTAAGATCTAGATCCTCTGTAAATGAGCATAATTTATCCAAAAGCATCAGCAGGCCAAGTGGAGTTCGAGCTAAGAACACTGGGGCAAGTTTAGTAGAAAATGTCAGAGCACAGAGCTGCACCAAATTTGGCAGTGACATGCTCCGGCATTTTCAAAACGCTGGTATGAGCCATATTACTGCAATATGGTGCACCCCTGTGTTTTCCCTAGTGCTGGCGCTAAATTTAGCTGCCTAGCGCCAACGCAGGCACGCTTGCACCATAGTGCAAGGGTGCGTGTTTTGCTGAGAATGATTGTTTATGTGCAGGAAGGTGTCCATTTGTGCACATAAACAACCCAGAATGGCTATTTGCTACTTCTATGTGTGCTGCATTCTGCAGCACACATAGAAGTCTCAAATAGCCATTATGGATTGTTTATGTGCAGGAAAGGACACCTTCCTGCACATAAACAATCATGAATGGCTTTTTGTTCTTTCTATGTGTGCTGCAGAATGTAGCACACATAGAAAAAGCAAAAACGAGGAGAAATAAAAGTAGTTCTCCTCGTGCGCCATTCTAACGCCTGCTCTTGCACGGAGTTAGTCTTTGGTGCTGCCATAGATTTATGTTATGTTAGGTTATATAGTTTTATATAGCGCTCAAATACCCGGAGGTGTCTTGGCGGTGGCTTAAAGACTAGCATTGTAACATGTGGACCCAGAGATAAAGAAGCTATTAAGACTTAAATAGCCAGGTCTTTAGCAGTTTACTGAGGACAAGTACATTGTGGGGATATGCAGCGGGAATGCATTCCAGGCTTTTGTGGCTCCCAGTACAACACTCTTTCCTCCCCAGGTTGCCCGCTTAAACCTGCAAGTTTAGCTGAGGCTGACCGTAGGGTCCTACCTGGAGTATACAGCATAAAACTCATTTTAAAAAAGAGTGGGCCGTGTCCATGCAGTGCTTTATATGCAATGCAGAGTACTCTGATGGTTAGTCTATGTCTCATGGGAAGTCAGTGCAATTGTCTTAAAGCATTGGAGGCTGTCTGATGTTTGGGGATCTTGAATAGAAGTATTGCAGCTGCATTTTGTAGGGTTTGTAGTTTCTTTATTCCAGATTGGTTGACAGAGAAGAAAAGTCTATTACAGTAGTCCAGTTTAGTCATGATCAAAGATGTCATCAGAGTTTTTTGGAGCTGAATGGGAATGAAAGGTAGTATCTTTTTAATGGTCTTCAAGGTAAAAAAGGCAGAAGAGGTTGCTAAATGAGTGTGATCTGAGAAAGACAGTCTTTCATCCATCACTACCCCCAGACTATGAACCTTCTTTACAGGGGATGGTAGGGGGCCCAACTCCTGTAAATCTGGGGTAGCATCAAAAAGTAATGAGTTTTGCTGTGGAACACCCACAGCAACACCCTTTGTACGCCCCTTTGCCGCAAAGCTCGGCAGCAGAAAGGGGCATATTTACAAGGTGGTGTTAAGCCATGCTAACTGGCTCAGTGCCACCTTGTAAATAAATAAAATTGTGGTACGCCACTGGAGCACAAAAAAAAGTGATGCTCCAGTGGTGATAGGGGCCCTACTGTGTCACCTGCATAGAGTATAGCTGATATCTATCGTTAACTAACTCTCCGCATGTCATATTGAAAACGCAAAAGAAATATATCAAGTCCATTAATGTATAGGGTGCAAAGAAAAGGGATGAGCATACAACCCTGGTAAACTCTCCTGGAAATCATAAAGGGCTCAGTAGTCTCACTACTCAGGCAATATCAGACACTGGCGGCCACCTCAGTAGGAAGCTGCCTCAAAGAGCTGAGAATTCGGTCCTCAACCCCTATACCAGCCATCATCTTCCAAAGCCTGGAGCTATTGGCATGATCAAATGCCGACGTATGTCCTTGAAAACAAAGAACACACTATTTGCCCTTGCTAAAAAATATTTTATCAATCACTAAATGAAGATTAAAGCATTGTTCATCCCGAGGCCAGCTCTAAAACCACATTAAAGGTCAGACAAAATGATATTTGCTCTAGCTCACTCATTCAGCCTTTCTCAGAGGATTCTGCCCATGATCTTCGCTGTGGAATTTATTACAGAGATTGGGTGATAACATTGTGGGCCGTCTCTTCTTAAAGATGGGTATGATTGTTGCACGTGACCACAAAGCTGCAGGACCTGAGCTGACTTCTGATGAAATTACAGTATCCAGTCCTGTGGCAGTGGAGACCTTGAAATACAAGGAGTTAGCTGCCTGCTAGAAAGCCCTGAGCTCATTACTGGTACTAGCTGCTAAGAGAGATTCATAGGCCTTTTTTCTTGTGGTTTCCCTTCTCATGGCAACAGCCTTCTTATATTCTGACTGGCAAAAGGCGTACCAGCTTCAAATTCCTAGGTACTTGCTTAAGTACTTTGACCGAATTACTATTAGTCTTGGAACAATGCTTATTGAGCCAACTAGGATGAGAGTTTTTTTAGGTCCGAACAGGGATCATTTTTAGCTCCCTGACTGTCACCAGTGGCGTATCTAGACCTATTGCCACCCCAGGTGGTCTCTGAGTTTGCCTCCTAGGCAGGTAAGAAGGGGGGTGGTGGTCAACAGGCGACCTGTTCTGGGAAGGTGGGGTTTGCCGTCGGCAGACGACTTGTTCCGGGGAGTTTGGCGGTCGCCAGATGTCTTGTTCTCCGAGGGGGGTGGGAGCAGCCATCCCCAAAAAGAGTGCTGCTCGGGGTGGACCGAACCCCCCCACCCCCACCTAGCTACACCACTGACTGACACACACAGCACTGAGTAGCAGGAAGCATTACCTACATGGCTAGGGCTCGGATCTATGCATGTAAGAAACTCAGTATAATTTGTTTTGATCAAGTTAGTCAACACTCTCTCCTTGTCTACTCAATCCCATTTTATCAAGTCTCCCTTGATTTTGTCACCATAAGTGGTAAGAGGATACAGGGGTTGATTCGCGGCTATATTGTTGCCATGAAATTAGATCAAGAGGAAATTATGATCGCTGTGTGCGTTTTTGTGAACTCCATAATCTTGAAAAAATGCTTCCATAACTGATGAAACCAAAATAAAGTTCATCAGACTGGAACCATCCTATCATTTGAATGTTGGCTTCAACAGTGGAGCACTGGAAATGGATTCAAGAACAAAATGTAGAGAGTATTTAAGGAGCAAATGATGAAATGCTGCACCACAAGCAGTATGGGAGAAATGGGTCACAGGGCACAATGATGGTCTACCATTATGCATGCGGCAGAACAGAAAAGCTCACAAATTCTTACATTAAAATCCCCCACCACACACAAGATACATAACATCTCTGACCCCTAATGAAACTGGCCTTTTCCCTGCTAAGTCAATTAATTATTTCAGCGTTATCAGGGTCAAATTCGTTTTTATACAGATTAACAGGAATTTAATTTGACTGCATTCTAGCCATCACAGTAAACCATTTAGCAAGACCAGAAAAGACAAATAACTACTCAGAAATAAAACAAAGACTAAGGTAGAGGAGCCCTCCCTCCCTTTGACGGCCTAATACAGGTGAAACATTATTGGTATAACCCATCTATATTTTGTAGATTGAGGGCCTATGTTCCCTGACAGACTACAATATCAAAAACCAGTCTGGATTTTGACTCCCAAGCCCGCAACATTCCAGGAAACAAACTTGCATGATTATTTTCCATAAAATTATTATCTACCTGGAATATGGAATGCAGGTATTGTTACCCAGACTTAAAACTAAGAATAAACAGGTTACATTTGGAAGTAATGGCCCTCCTGAGGTATACCCCGAGAAGTAGTAGGCACTGCAGCCTCACTTCATGATTGTCAATCAACAGACTCAAGCTTGGGTACAATTGAGGTGATTCCTGGTTGGAACAGAGAAACATCTTAATGGAGTTTTGCTCATCCCAACATCATGTGCAGAGGCAGGCGACAAATCAGATCTCATGTTCTTAAAACAAATTGATTAAACAAAATAAATAGGAGTGCCCCTATCCTACTATAAGCCAAAAAGAACGATTTAACTTAGGGAGCAGTCTGCCTACAACAAACTTGTTCTTAAAACTAATAACAACACAATCATTACCATCGGATTTAGGAATGCTTCCTAACCACAAAACTCTTTTCACCATAATAATCTCATCATGTATTGAGTACATGGTCCTTGAACACCACTTAAGCCAATGAGTAACTTTGTTGACTAATTGATCATAACTGTAAGGCAGTCTGGGTCCAGGTGGTAGACTCCTTTTAGGAAGATTTTATAAAGAGTTTCTTCTGGTGGTAGCTGAATTACTGGTTGTGTTTTAGGTGACAATTAACTAGAGGTTCAGTAAATGAGATGTTTCCTTATTGTGCACGTGTTGGTATATTTCCAGCAGAGCTGGAGGCAACCGTATAAGGAGAACTCTGAATTGGTGGTATTTTGTCAGCCTGAGCAGCGAATGGAGCACCATATGTGCCGCATGTACCATGGGCCCATTCTCTAAGGGTTAAAGTGGAGGAGACCACCATAGGCAAAGAACGTAATGAAAGGGCCTTATGTTTAAATCAGATATATACTTTTCAATTGCAGCAAGCTACTGTTCACAGAATATATGAAAGCAATAAGGTGACTCTCAATGTCCTTTAATGTGGAACAAAGTAAAGCAATGTTATTATCTCCACCCTCCCCATTGAAAGCATTAGTTATCGCTTTGTAGCAAGGCTACCTAAGACACATGCTTACCTTTGCCACATTGAGTGTACCTGGTGTTCTTTTATTGGCTGGGATTAAAAAGCATAGAAAGTCAGCATCTACCTTTTGGTTCTCCATCTCACTGATAGTGGTACTGAAGGAAGATCAGGCACACAAGAGTATCCGCAGCAGCACCTTCCAAGGTTATCTCCATAGAGAAGCCAAGAATGCCCATAGGTATGAATGTGGAATTAGAGTTGGATATATGGGTGCAATTAGCTTTCCCACGTGTTGCCCTTTGGTAACTGAAAGGCCGGTGCTCCTCAGCAGAATCATTCTGTTTTTCAAGAACCCCCATTGCATTAGTAAGAAATTTGGCAAATGAGTTATATAAAAATTAATCCTTACCTAAAGCAGATAGTGTCTTCCGTTAAGCCATTGATGCCTCTGTGGGTAATGTTAACCCTCTAAGCATAAGGATAACATAGTTGCCACAACACAACACAAGCCAGCCCTGCCTTCTCTGAGCTCTAATGGCTGCAGGATAACCTGCACTTGACCCGGTCTTCACCTGGGCACAGCCCAGGCATGCCCCAATCACATCCTGACTGCAGGGTGGTGGAGCACGCTATATGCATGGTGGCTCTTCCTCCTACTGCCTCCCTCTGCACAAGGAATCTTGGGCTCTATAGTCCACTACACAATGTCAGATGAATCACAATAAAGAATCATACAATGCTACCTACTGTCATCATCCAAGCACTATCCTCTAAATGAATATGAATGTGGCCTACTCTGGCCTAATGTCACAGGATGTGGCAGTAATAATCTAGTTACACAAAACAATGGAAGTCTCATTAATGACTGGCCTAGAGTATTACTGGCAGGAAGTGCCTTGAATGCTGTGAAAGACTTCCTCCTTGGTTCTTTGACAGGAGCACGTCAATATAGACCATTACAAAATTCACATTTTGGTTACATGCAGTGAACAGAGAAATAAAATACACACCATTGCAGCATTAAAAATTCAAAATGTAAGTTAGGACTAATTCAGGCTTAGTTGTGTCAAGCACTGGAAAATGCAGTTCTGTTAAGTGAAATGTTTTAGTACAGAAAATTTCATAATGTTAAGCACACATCCTTATTAAATCAAAATCAGCTCTAACAGATGTCCTCTTCCTGTTTTTAATCAATCATTACAATTCCACAATCTTTACTTATAATACAGATGTCATCATCTTTTTTGTGTGTCTCAATTTTTCCACAACTTTCATCCCAAGATAAAAACAAGCTTTTATGTTCTCCAAATCAAAGTCATCTCACCTCTTTCCTTTCTTTATTTACATTCCTGATACCTTCCTCCTACATCCATCAATTATACCCATTTTGAAGAAGATTACCATAAGAAACCTCAGCAAAATAATGAGACTGAATATACACAATGAGCCAATAATTAATGGGGTTAATATTTTCTTTAAAACACCATCAGCAATACAATGAAACCACTCACCCACCTTTGCAAAACCCTATTCAATCTCCCTCAGCCATCCACTGATTCCTATAGCCCATGCTTTTCTAGAGTCTTTGGAACATGCAAAATACTAGTTATGGTATTAATGTAAATATTAATAATAAACCCACCTATTTCAAGTATGAAAGTGCAACATTGTTGAACCCTCAACACATGAAAGACTTCAGATTCTTTTGTGAGAATATAATCTAATGCTAAATGATTATGCAGAATCATATCAAGCATTGTTATGGTGAACATTGTTTTATCCTTTCTAAGCTTTCAATGTGTTTGAAATTGAACTTGTCCTAACATATACAAAAGGGAATTGTCTTCCATTTTGAAGTGACGCCGCCCTTCACCTTGTGACCATTGTTGTTTTCATTGCCTTTGCTCTAATTAATAATTGTGAGTTTTTCCTTTGGGGTTAAGACTTACCTAACCAAAGACAACCAAGCTTTCCCAGACCGCTCTGTATGTTACACTTCATGTCACCTGAATCGACTCAGGTAACTTCTGAATCCAATGTAATAGTATTATGAGAGAATCTTCAAATGTATCCTGCAGTATAGTGTTTCTTGTTGCCTGTTTCTCATTGGTGCATATAATGAGAACCATGTATTCATGAATGAATGTGTGAAATCCTTTGTCTCAAGTCCTATAAAAGGCTCTGCATTTCCTACATTGATGGAAGCTCAATTTTCCCACTCTTAAAGTGGTATATAATCTGGATTTACTATTGAACTTTATTGAGTTTTTTGGACTTGTGAACTGTACTCCTGCTGCTAATCTGATCAATGCTATTTCATGTACTAATTCTTTATATAAAGCCTTGAACCGTTGCCCTGTGTCTGTCATTCTTACTGGGAATTCCACAATCTAGTTCATTCCTGAGTTTTATAAAAAGGTGTAGAGACGAGTCCAGTTGGGGAGCACCAAAGTCCGTCTCAGGACTACACTGCTTCTGGTCCAAGCCATTGGCACACACAGGGTAAGTCGAGGTGATACAGATTTGCGCACCAACATGATACACTCCTCATTAATACAAGTTAGTCCCCCTGAAGTCTTAGAAGCCAAATGATCAACTAGACTGGACAACATCCAACTGTTCGCATCATTCAAAAGGACACTAATAGGCGTACTCTAAACACCTAACAAATCCATCAATGCCTGCAAATATCCTCACATTGATCTTCAAAGATCAATATTATTTCTTTCATTCATCTCCTTTACATGACACACAGGCAGAAATACTATAGCGAGATAGCAACTTTCAACCCAATTACTACAGAGGTTCAAATAAGCAGTATTTCCAAATACATAATAGTCCTCTATGGATTGGTTCTTTACCAATCAAGAATTTATCACCATCTACATAACTTACATTACATTCCCTCTTATCCACAAATTCAACCATCTCAGCACTCGGTGATTCCTCATGTATTATGCACATAACTGCCTCTGTCACAGGAAGATGTAGATGACAACTTGGCATGCCCCTGCCATTGTCAAAGTAGCCAGAGTGGCGCCAATCCCAGTATGGGGAATACCTCCCCCAGAACTGATTTTGCCGCGGGAGTTCCTCATTTTCCTAGACATATCGTAAGACCGCTGAGCAGAGGAAGAAAGATTCTGACGTCTTGGATTTGGACAGAGAGATGCACTGTCAGGAAGCTCCCCCCACCCACGCGCTAGTTCCTGGCATAAACGTGGCACCCTTGCCCACTATCTGTAGAATTTTGCTGAACCCGTAGAAAACAAAAGAAGGACTGAACCTGTTGAACCAAAGATATGGAACTCAGAAGAAGGACTGAGACTGTTGTTGTAGAGAGAACCCGCAAGTGATGCGCGTACTCCCACCTGAGCCCCAGACAGAAGAGAGGATTCCAAGAGCCAATTGGCTGTCATTCTGGTAAGCCCCAGGAACAAAGAATCTGCAAGAAACCTGCAACAAAGAGTAGCCCAGCTGACCAGTTCCAACTGAATTTTCCCTGGAACCTGTTATTGACTTATGGGAGATTGAGCCCTACCTTGCCAAGTGATGCCCAAAAGGTCTTGGACCCTTGGCTGGTGTTAGAGTGTACACTCTCTCCCTGCAAATAGCAAAGGTGGTGACTTAAAAATGTTTTCAGAACTTTTTCATAAAAGATCTAGTGGCTACAATGGGACCACCCCTGACCCACAGCTGCCATCGATGGATCGTCGGTCAGATTCAACTTGCTGATTTGCCCCACTGGTCGCAGCTCTACTACCAGGGATGTTTCTAAGTCCCAATGTGGAGGATTCCATCTGGACCAACATCAAAAAGCACCTAGCTGTCATCAAGCGCTTCATCAAATCAAGCCAGCAGGCCTCCCCACAGATAGGAACATTCCTCAATAAAAAAGACTAAGGGCATGATTACGTCTTTGTTGGATGGGATACTCCATCACAAGCACAACAGATATCCCCTTCACCATATTACAATTCCATTATATCCTATGAAACTTGTAATACGGCAGATGGGATATCCGCCACGTTTGTGACAGAGTATCCCATCCGCCAAGATCATAATCAGGCCCTGAGGGCCCTAGGCCTGATTACGATCATAGCAGATGGGATGCTCGGTCATAAACATGACGGTTATCCCGTACGCCTTCTTGTAAGTTCCATTGGATAATATCGCAGATAGGATATCCATCACATTTGTGACAAAGTAACCCTCTCCGCCAAGATCGTAATGAGGCCCTAAGTCTGAAGGTAAATGTTTCGCCTGCGCCCTCTAGCCGATCCACGCTCCATCACAGTCCACCTTCACTTTTGACTTTGACATGATCTAGCACAACCAGATATGCTTTCGGTGCTAGAAAACTGTAAAGCCTCTAAAAATCATATATTTAGTGCCCCAATCCAATTTCTGGTTTTTGGTGTCTATTTGCTAAGTAAAATGTATACTAATTCTTGTAATTTAAAGTGGGGTTTTTATTGTGTTGTGTTTTTGACTTAACAATTGTTTGGATAAATGCTTTGTACTGGTTTGTTTTGAGTTAAGCCTGACTGCTCTCTGCCACAGCTACCCAGTACTGAGTTACGGTCACATAGGCAGGTTTAAATTAAAGCAGCCTCACTGGACCTTATACAGAATAGTGACATTATTACTTGGTGATGTCTAATAACCACCCCAATTACTAATCTTCTTTCTCACATTAGTCGTTTAGTTTTTCAGGTTAGCGCTTCATCGGCCTTGAGTGATTAGAAAAAGATTCACACCCATGGTTTGAAGAAGAGCTTTCAAGGAAACTTTGTAGACTGTGAGATAAGGTGCTAGGAACTTCTGGTTCAACGAAACATTAAAACCACATTGCAAAATAGAGAGTATGACAAGGTAACTTAGAGATAAATCATGCCCTCTGACACAGAAGTTGGAAGAAGCATGTAAATATAACAGCTTTTCAGCCTCATAATATCTGCAAATTCAGACAATAAATCTGAAAAGATGTTTTCTTTAAAATTAAAAATATTATTCTTAATGTCAACCTTGCCTACTGAACTACTTACATATGAAATAGTTAATTCTTATGTGGTTATTCTATTTCTTTTTAATTGTAGGTAAATCATGTCCAACTGACAAGAATAAACACAACAGTGAGCCAACTAGTAATATTGTTATCTACACTATTAGTACTATACATAATTTTAGACAGCATTTCTGTTTATATGTTGCAATACTCCTTCCGTAGAAATGCTAAGACAAAAGGAAACATGCAAAAATCAGGAGAATAAAACTACTAGGGCCTCATGTAGGAAGCCAAATACCGGTCGGTAACGGCCGAAATTCGGTAAATATGCCGTTACCGACCGGTATTTAGTCAAGTGAGATGTAGGAGGCCAAAAACCAGTTTTCGGTAAATATGAAGCGGTAAATACCGATTCATAATTACCGATTTCTAAAATACAGATTCATATTTACCGAATACATATTTACCGATTCGGTAAATATGAAGTGGTAAATATGAATCGGTAAATATGAAGTGGTAAATATGAAGTGGTAAAACTGAAAAAGACATGTAGGTAAATTCGGTAATTAAGAAATCCATGAAATTCGGTAATTAAGAGTCGGTAATTAACACTGAGTGAAAGCAGGTGGTAAGCATCAACAGAGCATATAAGCAATCCCAAAATGCAACAGCGTGGACAACATGGCCGCTCTGTATGTCATTGCAAGGCGCCTACGTCTACAGGCAGCAGGTCTGAGGATATGGAGACGGGAGGAACGCATCTACAGACAGCGCATCACACTCTTCCAACTGACTGACGCAGAGATACATGAAAGGTACAGGCTACACCCCCAAACCATCATGGACCTGATAAGGGACCTGCACCCTCTCCTGGACCAGCCAACAAGAAGGGCGCATGCCATACCACCACATGTGCAGGTGCTCTGCAGCCTACATCTACTCGCATTTGGAAGTTACCAGGGGGTGATAGCTGCGGTGGGCGGTGTATCCCAGAGTTGCCTGTCCCGTTTCTTCAGGAAGTTCCTGGATGCCATGATGCAGAGAATGCACCACTACATCAGCTTCCCAAACACACAGGCTGAACTGCAGAAAACTAAAACTGACTTTTATCACATGGCACAGTTCCCCCATGTCATTGGCTGTATTGATGGCACACACATCCCAATCTGCCCATCAGCTGCCACTGAGCACATCTACAGGAACAGAAAGTCCACCCACTCCATCAATGTGCAGGTAATCTGTGATGCAGGGAACATCATCACTGATATTGTAGCGAAGTTTCCTGGGAGCACCCACGACTCCTACATCTTCCAGAACAGTGGGATCTACACACGACTGCTTGCCGGAGAATTTGGAGAAGGGTACCTGCTAGGTAAGTAACAATGACGCCCCATGAAACATGCAAATCATAGTGTATTGAGGCATGTGACTGATGGTTCCCTTTTACTCACCTAGGCGACAGTGCATATGCCTGCCGGTCATTCATCCTCACTCCCTACCTAGACCCATCAACCCAGAGTGAGAGACGATATAACGTGGCACATAAATCTACACGCAATGTGGTGGAGCGCACGTTTGGACTACTGAAAAGCAGGTTCCGCTGCCTCCACAAGAGTGGAGGCGCACGCCAGTACACACCCATCAACTGCTGCAAGATCATTGCCACTTGTGCAATGCTGCACAACCTTGCCACGAAGAGAGGTACAGAGGTGGAACTAACAGATTTTGAGGACAACGAGGATGAGTCAGGCCAGCCAGAGGCCAACGCAGCTGGAGTGCCAACTGCAATAGATGGGAGAGAGAGACGGGCAGAGATCACATGCAACTATTTCTGAGTAAGTAAGGGGACACAGCCAGTTGTGGTATGTCATGACGTAGTTTTAATGCGGCACTACGCCATTACAACAATATCAAGCCAATCTGGCAACATTGCATATTTACAAGGGGTTAGTCCAGGGTTACGTCACCCATTAGGAATTGGCTACGCAGGGCTGCATCAATGTTTGCGCACACGCGCTGCAGTGTGGGATGGCACGGATTGAGCATCCTCACTACTGCCAACCCCAAGCCGCCTGCTGCTCCTGCGTGTATCTGGGACGGGGGGTGTGATGCTGCTCCTGCTGCTGGAGTCGATGCTCTCCGCAGCATCCCCTGCAGCAGTTGTGGCCGCCTGACTTGTTAATAGCACCTCAAGTGCACTTGTGACCTGCACCATCCCCCGAGACACGTCGCTGCAGCAGTGTGTCAGGCCCTCCTGCATCGACACAGAGCGCCGGCAGAGTAGAGAAGTGGCAGTTGCCAGACGGTTGAGTGCCCTGGTGTTAGTGTCCCTCCTCTGCCGTTCCCGGCGCCGTGCATCTATGTCAGCATCTATTTTGCTGCACAACAGCTGGATTGACTGGGACATGTCCCGAATGCCCGCTGCCATTTCACCCATCCCCACTGCCATTGTGCTGATGTTCTTGTCCATGTTGACAAAAGTTGATTTCATGCCCCGTATATGCCTCTGGACTGACATGACTGCCTTTGTTTGCAGGCGCTGTTGCTTTAACATGTTGCCCTCGAGCCCCGAGAAGACCCCATGGCTGTCAATGTTTGCTGGTGGACTCTGCACACGCGACCTGCGGCGCCGTCTTGCACCCGTCTGTTCGACCTGTGAGGTGTAGGGCACAGTGGCATGGCTCCCATCCTGGGGCATAGTATTTTGCTCCGGGCCCCTGCTGTCGTCAGACGAGGTGTCTAAGGCTCGCAGCCTGGCGGCAGCACGCCTCCTCGATCTCACACATGCAGGCGGTGATGTGGCCGGTGACTCAAACATGAGTGGCGATGCTGGCTCTGGGTGAGGTGAGGCTGGCTCTGGTTGAGGTGAGGCTGGCTCTGGTTGAGATGAGGGTGCCTGTGGTAGTGGTGAGGCTGCCTGTGTTAGTGGTGCGGCTGCCTGTGGCACTGCTCCCTGGGCTGAACTGGTGCTGGCCAGAGCTGATCTGTGTGGCCGGTGTGCCCTCTCTCCTGCAGCATGTCCTGTCCTGCGCGATGTCACATCAGTGGACAGAAATGCAACATCAGCTCAGTGTACCTGAAGGGCTGCATTGCAAGCATCACAATAAATTCATGTTACACTCTCACATTGTCCTCTGCCTGCTTGTGGCTAATGTGTGTACCATGCCTTGTTGTCCTGTGCTATTTACTTCATGGTTGGGGGTTCCCTGACTACATCTCCCAGAATGCATTGCCTGTCTGCACTAACACATGGACTGGAGTGGGATACTCATTTCACAATTGGGGATGTGGGATAGGGGTAGGGGGGGCTACATTGCTGTGCATTGGTCTTACCTTGTTGGGTGGCGGCTCTGGCAGAGCTGTCGGCATCCCCAAGGCCCACGACGCTCTCGAGCTCGATTGTGGCCTCCACCAGCTCCTCCAGGTCGGTGAGGGCAGGTGCCCTGTTGGTTCCACCTCCAGTCTGGCTGGCCTCCTTCTGGATTTCCCCCATCTTCCTCTTGGTTACAATCCTCAGGTCATACCAGCGCTTCTTGAGTACCTCTATGTCCCTGTGGGTCACTCCCACAGCATTGACCTGCGCCTGGATACCCAGCCAAATATTGCGCTTTTCTGCCTCCGGCACTTGCAGGGACTGCCTCCCAAACAGCTTCTGGTGCTGCTTCACCACCTCCTCCACCAGCACCTGGAGTTCCTTGGGGCTGAATTTCATCTTCCTCCTCCTTTCCCCTCCATCTCTCAGTGTCCCCTGCGTCGACATGATGAATTTGTGCTGCACAAACAGGCACTGGCTCCCTGCCTCTCCTCTGCACTCCAAGCCTCTCCAGAGTCTGTTAATTGTGTGCACCTGCCTGGGTGTGGCCACTTCCTGGTTGGGTGGGGTGTGGTTGCACAGGATTGGCTGTTTCATCCAGTCATGTGATTATTTTTTCCCGATTCGGTAAATACCGATTCGGTATTTACCGATTCGGTAAATAACACTTCGGTATTTACCCATTCGGTAAATAACACGTCGGTATTTACCGATTCGGTAAATACCACCTCGGTATTTACCAATTCGGTAAATTCCGATTCTTGGATACCGAATGTTACCGATTCGGTAAATATTACCGAATTATTACCTACATATAACTTACCGATTCTTAAATACCGATTCGGTACGGTTCGGTATTTAAGAATCGGTATTTTTTATTTACCTACATGAGGCCCCTAATCTTTATAGGGACAAAATCAAAGTTAAAACTCAAGAAGATTTCAGTCATTTTTTCAAGAAAATGTAGTTTATTAATTCAGTCCATATATAGCGAACTCAAGGAAACCCTTGTAATCTTTGAATGGAAACCTAAGGTACAATACTAAACAAATCTAGCTATGCACAAAAGTTTGAAATCTCAAATATTAAAATCCAGTCTCAAATTTCCAATATTGGACTTCTTCAATACTCATTTAGCAAAGTTCACTGTGGTTCTTCTTCAAAAATAAAATCAGAGCCTGTTTTAAATCATAGACTTCCACATTATTGTCATCTTCGGCTTCTATGCTTGCAAAATAGGACCATTCAGGGGATGTATGTTTTCTTCTATGCACTATCTCTCCTATTGATCATTTAACTACTGGCTGTTCACTTTCACTGTTATCAGAATATTGTTTTTCTTGTTCTGGCTCTTCTCTGATTGTCTCTGGTCACTGTACTATCTTGTTTACTCTTTTTCTACATCTCATGGGTTCAGGCCAGGTGTCTCCTTGATGTACTGTATCACCTCCAATCACTCTTGTGACAACTGCTGTACCTTCACCTTCACTTGCTACCATATTCTCTGTTTCATCTGAAACAGTTTGATTCATATCTTTCACAGTAAACTGTTTTCTCCTGGGGTTCTCATAAGTCACATTTTCAGCTTCATTCTTTGATTCTACATGTCATGATTTTCTACTTGTTGAATTTCTTTTTCATCTCGTTGTTCTTCTTGATTTTGATCCTGATTTTCAAGATTTTCAATACTCCAGCTGGATTCACGCAGGAAATTCGAGTTTGACTCTGTAAATCAAAGGTTGTTCTCACCACTCTGGCAGGTCACAACACATAACAGCATTTTTTGTCACAAGGATGACCTGATGCGGCCTTTTCCATCTTAGCTCCAGACACAACTTTCAAATGCGCTTCTTTACCAGCATCTAGTTGCCGGGCGAAGGGAGCAGCAAAATCATTCCTTTGGTGAAGGTGTCACCAGATTCACCTGGTGAGAGAGAGAATCCACAGGATCAGCCATATTTTTGCAGTAGTCTAACACAACGTCTTCACTAATAGAAACAAGTGCAGCTGTCTCTACACATGTAATCCCCTTGGCCCTTCCCATTAGACCCACGTGTGACGGGAATCCATTTTTCTTTCCTGGAGTGTTTTTCATGCCCATTAGAAAAAGAGAAAGTGTGTCTAGCCAATCAAACAACATTGAGAAACATAATTTCATCAGTTTAGATTTTAGAGTCCCATTCACACATTCAACTTATCCTGATGCTTCTGGTTTGTAACTACAGCGAAATTATTGCTCAATTTGAAAAGCTGTGGAAAACATTTTCATCAACTCATTATTGAAATGAGTACCTTTATCTGATTCCAAAGAAGTTGGAAAATCAAATCTATTTCCTAATTCTCCTATCAATAGCATCAATAGTTTGACTGACGTTATGCTGCCCGCTCGTCTAGTTGGATGGGCTTCCACCTATTTAGAGAATAAGTAACTTCACAAATGTTCCTAAGACCATTAAGAACCGGCATTTACAGGATGTTAAGGTGTACCTTGGTAAAAGGACCTTTAGACTTGCCTATGTGACTCATAGTCACCAATGTCCTCCTTCCTGGATTAGTGTGCTGACTAGTAATGCTTCGTTGATGGACGTTTTCATCAACAGTTTTTCATTTTGGGTATACTATTTTCTAAATAACTTTACCTTGGAGTGATTTCCAATATGGGTCAGACAATAAATTTCCCAACTCTTTGGGGCATATTATCAAGAGATATATCGCCGCTTTTTCGGCACATAGCGCCGAAATAGCGGCGATTATTTCTTCTCAACATTATCAAGGACACGCTAACAAGCGTTAGCGCGTGTTTCCTTGCGACTTTGCATGTCAGCGATCAATATCGCTAATGACATGCAAAGTAGGCGTTCCTGAGAAGAACAACATGGGAGTCCTTGCTGACACGGCTTCGCGATATTAGCAAGCCATGCAGCAGACCCGCAAAGCGATAAAAATAACCGCGCTAACCGCTGTTATCGCAGGTATGTAACGCCTGCTTGAAAAGTGACTTAAGCATACTGATAATGGGAGGTGGATTGCCAGGTTAGGTCCACACTCCCCTATCAGCAAGCCTCTCCTTAGCGCTGTGAAATCACAGCTGGATTTCACGCGCTATTCCTGAGAATCGGACTCTATCGCTGGAATTACATCGCCTGTTAGCAAAATGTTGATAATACGTCCACTTACACGGCGATGTAATCCAGCGATAGAGTAAATCGCGCTAAGCGTGATTTGCGATAATTATCGCATCTCCTAGATAATATGCCCCTTTGAATCAGAGAGAATATACTGCTTAATAGCTGTAACCCATATGCAATTCATGTTTTTTATACAACCTGCTACTTCGCATTCCCGTTTCTCATTTCCTGGTGCCCCGTGTTGGAGCTCTTTCAGTTCACTAAGTGTCTGAATTGGTGTCAATTAAAAGCAAAGAACACTTTCATTTTTTGTTTCATATTGCTCTTGTTTATTTATAATTAATCATAGCTGATTCAAGAGCACAATGTGTTGTCACTTTGGCAGCCTAGTGATTCCAGAGTTTAATCATGTTTGATCGTTATCTATGAGCTGAACATTTCACCACTGAAATTTCTTCAGGAAGCTGCAATAATGTGAGCAAATCCAAAATACATATCCTATGTCGAAAGGGAGTACCAAGGGCTTTTATGAAACTCCTTTGTGACTACACTTGTCCAAAATTGTGGACTACTCCACTAGCCATATTGGTTGTCATTAATGAATGTACCATCAGCAACAGGCTCTTGAAAGGGCAATCAATTCTGTCACTTGTGCTGATGTTACATCAGACAAGTCGGATGCTTCCAGGATATCTGATATTGTGAAGACTGCGTATTCTTCTCTTAATGCACCATAACATTCTCTCAAACAAGAACCATCCGCAAATAGAATCTGAGCAGCCTGTTCAATTGGAACATCATGTATGTCAGGTCTTGGCTTGGTACACAATTCTGTCACATTCATGCAATCATGATCCCAGTCTTTATTATATCCCTGCTTTCAATGGGCAAAAGCGTTGCTGTTTTCAGGGATTTGCATCTTCTGAATAAAATATTGTCAGCCGGCAAAGCTATTTGCTCATATTTAGTAAGACGAATGTTGGTTGGATGCTTCACTTTGCTCATTAGGCTCTAAGCTACAGATGACGTTCTCAGACAAGTCCTCAGACAAGTTGAGAGTGATGAGAGACAGCAAAATGTAGAATATAAAACATGTTGAGGAGATACATGAGCTTATCAGTCATACAAGAGCTGACATGAAACGAGAGAAGAGATAAATTAGTTTTTTCCATGAATGATCCAGCATTGGAGTAATGTTCACAGTGATGGGGGGTGGGGGGGAGGGCGGTCAGGGAAAATAAGGTTCCTAGGAATCTGGCGGTATATCAGCAATGAGGCAATAAAAAATTATCGCCGCTTTTGCATCCGCTTTCGGGCAAAAAGCGGCGATAATTTTATCGCCTAATCAGCAAGGTCACGCTATCGCGTGAAATCTTGCATTAGCGCTTGAATTCAGAACGCCCAGCTTTGCATCTCTAATGAGATGCAAAGTGGGCGTTCCTGCCCTGACGTGACTGGAGAAATGTCGCTAAGCGACATTTCTCCTATCATCAAGCCCCACGCTATGAAGCATAGCGGCAAGAAAAGTAGCGATAACCCCTGTTATCGCTACTTTCCTTACGCCTGCTTCAGGACTAACTTAGCCATGATATCCTATGGAAGGTGGATATCATGGCTAAGTTTGCCTTGCCCTATCATCAAGCTAACGCCAAACTTCGTAAGATTATCACTGGGTTTCCAGCGATAATCTCACGTTTGGCAGTTAGCGCTAGGATTTTTATCGCTTTTGAGATAAGCGTTGCTAATAGCACGCTATCTCAGCGATAAAAATCTACGTTAGCCGGCGATAATTATCCTAGCGCTAAGTGCGCTTAGCGATAATTATCGCCGGTCCTTGATGATGTGCCCCCTAGTTAGTTCCAGAAACAAAAGAAGAAAAATGGTAGGTTCCCATGGGTGGGTAGCAGGTTTGGGAAGGAAAGGTGTTTGGAATGAAACTAAACAAATTTAAAAAATGAGCCGTAGTTACATTTTAACATGTGCTGGTGAGTATGGTCCGAATGCTAATGAAGTGTCATTATAGTTAGAGGTTGAAATGGATTAAAAACTATTGTTTAGAAACCAGAACACACTGAGACTCAAGAATAACGTTTTCATAATCCCTTGCTCATTTCAATCCATTTCACATATATAAATCAAACTCAGTTTGAAAACCAATATCCCAGCACTGCCCAGAATCCACCAAGCAGTGGAGTGGGAAAACATTTAGATAGAATTGGTGGGCGTAGTGGGCGTAGTGGGGCTACGTGAAGCAGCACGTAGTGTGCCCAAATCTACGCACACTACGTGCTTCGCGTAGCCCCACTACGCGCCACCCGCCTCCCGCCCGCCCTCCTTTTAAAAGATAACATAAATTTATAATAAAGCAAATTAAAAGGCACTTACCTGAAGCGCGGCGTCTCCGGGGCTCCCTCTTCCGGGTTTCCAACTTTTCTGAGAAATGGGCATGCGTGGACGCCCGGGCATTCGCATTTCTTGCGAGAAATGCGCATGTGCGGGCGTCCGCGCATGCGCATTTCTCAGAAAAGTTGGAAACCAGGAAGAGGGAGCCCCGGAGACGCCGCGCTTCAGGTAAGTGCCTTTTAATTTGCTTTATTATAAATTTATGTTATCTTTTAAAAGGAGGACGGGCGGGAGGCGGGTGGTGGGCGGCAGGCAGCTACGCTTCGCCCTTGCGTGTGCGTAGGCGCTGCCTGCTTCGCCTACTTCGAAAACTGCAAAGCAGGCAGCGCTACGTACACTACGTGGGCGAAGCGTAGTGTCGCGCCCAGGGTTAGAATAGACCATTAATAACCACAAAAAGAATCACACACCCCATAATAATATCAAACAATAAAAAATATGGGAAAAGGGAATAATGCATACTATTAAATGAATATCCTGTCCTTCAGCTTGTTAAGAGGCTCTATTTTGCAGCCATTCCAAATCAGGACCACATACCCTGACCACCTCCTCATTGCAGCCCCACCCGTACATACGTACAGTTTATTCTCAATATGGAAAATGGAAAGCAATTTGCCCAACCATTGATTGTATGTGGGTGGTTCTGGGCTAAGCCAGGCCGAGGCAATACACATATGTGCTACAGTCATAGCCTCAAAGACAAAGTATTGAAACTGGCCAACAGCCTCACATTCATCTATCCCCAATAAGATGAGGTGAAAGGCATATCTGTATATTCATAGCAGCTCCTAAAACCCACTAATCACCTGTTTCAACCCAGTCAGCTTAGAACAGTTACTGAACATATGGACGAGATCTGCATTTTGGCTGCTAGAACATGAGCAAATTATTCCTGCACTTCTTCCACAGCTAGCTATTTTTGTTGAGGTATAATAAAGATTATAAAGTGTTTTATAATGCTGGGCCTGTGCTCAAGCAAATAATAGTACCAGCTGGCCTATCTTCAGAGACTCACAAAATGGTACGTTATTAATACCCTGCCCCAAGCACCAGTTATCTGATTGTTTTTCCAAGTATTCTTACAAAAGCTCAGTCAAATATTGATAGATTTGACTAATATTAAAATCTTCTGTTTTAAAAAGCAGGTCAATCACTGGAGTCTTCTCCTAACAAACAATAACCCTGACATTTTTTATTAAATATCCCTAAACTGAAGAAACTTTAAAAAATCCTGCCTTTCAGGACCAAATTCCCCTTGCATCTCCTCAAAATATTTTAGTTGGTTTACATTTTTAAAAAAAAATGGTTCCCAATTCCACATTCTTACCAGCTGATGCAATACTTGTCATGGAAAATGGATGAAAGAATCTGAGTATCCCACAAGGGAGTATAATAATTATACCTCCCAATCCCAAATTTACGCTTGACCTGGGACCAAATCTTGATTTATTTATTCTTGTAAGTAACTTGGTTCCACTTCTCTTAAGAAACATGCATTGGTCTCTTCACCCATCAAAAGACAACAAATGGTAGGCAGCTCAGCTCCCATAAGGCCGCACAGCTTCTTTGCTATATTTGAAAAGTTCATATATTGAAGGGCAGAAGCCCAATAATAGAACCTAAAATTAGGAATAGCCCACACCCCCTTGCCCTGGGGAAGCATTACATATTTAAGGGCCATTCTAGCTCTAGCATATGACCATGTGAAGCTACCAGCAATATCCCCCATTCTCTTGAACCAACCATTATCAAATTCCAACGAGATAGCCCTAAAAAATAAAGAACTCTAGGTAGAAAAAAGCATTTTAATTACTTTACAGCACCCCAATATTGATAAGTGTAAGTTGTTCATCCATCGACAATCCCTCCTAGTGTTCTGCAACACCGGGGCCAAATTCAGTTCCACTATCTTCTCCACTTTACTTGTGAATTTTATTCACAGATATACACATGTTCAGCTCTCCAGTTATCCTCCAGCTGAACCCACTCATAAGCCACAATATGGCTTTGGTTCTTATTCAATCGATATCCCGACACTTTACCAAACCTTAATGCCTCGCCCTCCACTTTCCTTAATGCAGATTGAGGATCGGGCATAACCATTTCAATATCATCTGCATAAATTTATACCTTTGTATGTAGACCATCAATCAATCGACACTTATAAGGTGTGGAAAATCACCTGTTAAGGTCTTGAGGCGCTGGAGATATTGGCTGGTTTGTGGTGGTTTTCATTCAAACATCAAGGTCTTTAGCTCTTTCCTAAATTGCTGGAGTGATGGTACGATCCTGAGGTACAGGAGAAGGTTGTTCTGTATCCTGGACACCAGGTACGAGAAAGAGAATCCTCCGCTGTTGGTTCGGTGGACCTGAGGGGTGTCTGCAAGTAAGAGAGAGGCAGATTGGAGTTGTCTGGTTGGTTGGTGCTAGATCAGGTGTTTGTTGATGTCTGCTGGTCCTTCGTTGTGTAGGGCTTTTTTAAGTGTGGGTCAGCATCTTGAACTGGCATCTCTTCTGTATTGGGAGCCAGTGTAGTTTCCTGAGGTGGGGTGTGATGTGGGTCCTTTGGAGGAGTTTGAGGATGAGTCTTGCAACTGTGTTTTGTATTGTCTGAAATCTCTTCAGGAGGCATGCAGTGATTCCTATGTAGAGTGTGTTTCTGTAGTCCAGCCTGCTGGTGAATAGGGCCTAACTGATGGTCCTTCTGGTGTTGACTGGGAGCCAGCTGAAGTTCTTGGAGAGCATGCAGAGAGTGTGAAAGCAGGCATATGAGACTGTGTTGACCTGTTTTTTCATAGATAGCTTGAGGTCCAGGATGATGCAGAGGTTGCTGGCATTGTCTGGGGATGGGCCAAGATCCATAGGCCACCATGCATCGTTCCACGGCAAGGTGTTGTTCCCAAAGATGAGGACCTCTGTCTTGTCCATGTTGAGTTTGAGACACTTGTCCTTCATCCATTCGGCAATGTTTAACATGCAAATGTGGAAGTTGGCTCTGTGGGTGGAGGGGTTTTGGTCAGTGGGATGATGAGCTGGGTGTTGTTGGCATAGGAGTTGTTGTTGAGTCCATGAGATGTGAGGGTGTAGGCCAGGTGAGTCATATAGGTGTTGAAGAGGGCAGGCTGAGGGTCGATCCATGGGGATCTCTGCAGATGATCTTCCTGGGCTCTGAAGTGAACAGTGGGAGACAGATCATCTGGGTTCTCCCAGAGTGGAAAGATTCAATCCATTTGAAGGCGTGCCTCTGGATCCCAATGTGGTGGAGTCTGTTGATCAGGATGTGATGTGAGACAGTATGAAAGTGGCTGACAGGTCTAGGAGGATGAGCCCTTCAGATTCACTGGGGTCCAGGAGGGCCCTGAAGTCATTGGTGCCTGCGAGCAGGCCTTTCTCTGTGCTGTGGTTAACTCAAAGTTCCAGGTGCTCCAGATAATGGTGAGTTGCCGGGTGATTGCTTTCTCGAGAATCGTTTGTTAGATAAAGAAGCTTAGAGACGGGCAGGTAGTTCTTTGGTTCAGTTGGACAGTAGATTTTTTTTTCAGGAGGGGCCTCACTTCAGCTTGTTTCCAGTCCTCGGGGAAGGAGGCCGATCTGATGGAGTAGTTCAGGACTTTCCTGAGCTCGTCGCTGATGGTCTTTCTTCCAAGGTTGAGGACATGGAGGCAGCAGGGTGCTCCTGAGCGCACGGAGTTCATGATGGATATGGTGTCTTCGGTGGTGAGGAAGTCTCAGTGGGTGTGCAGGTGTTTGGGGTGTCTTTCTTGGGTGTGAGCTGGTTGATACTGCAACAGCATAGTGTTGGGGTTTGAAAGACCATGCAAAACCAGTGGAAAATTTGACTCATCAATAAGCCTCCTTAAAAGTGGATCTATGTACAGTGCAATAGTAGGGGCAAACAAGAATACTCCTGCATTGGTCCACTCATTATAGGAAAAGCCTCAAATCTGCTCCTGTTATTTTCAATATGGTTACAGGTTTTTTAAATAGTGCCTAGTACTTGTACCGCTCTTATAAAACTAGGTACAAATTGGTTCCAGCTAAGTACAGCCCACAAATAATCCCATGCCATCTGATGGAAAGCCTTTTTGGCAGCAAGTAGTATCAGGGACATGGGATCCTCTGCAACACCGGCATTATTGAATCGTGCAGCTTCATGTCTAGTGTGGTCAGTGGTCGCTCTTTCAGGAATAAACCATGTTGCCATGTGGATATGAGCTTACCAATCACCTTGATTAGCCTGGAGGCTAAGATCTCACCGTATAATAAGACATCCCCATTTATTAATGACATGGGTCTTTATGGCCCTGACTTCATTGGAGGCTTGCCCTTCTTCTTAAACTCTATAATCTTCATAGAAACCTAACATAGCATGACTTGCAACCCGCCTTGCACTTCCCTGAAAAGGTTAATTAAATCAGCCTCTAGTTCCAGGAAAAATACTTTATAAAATTCAAGTGGAATTTTATCTGGGTCTGAGGCTTTCCTAAATCCCCATGTCCCCAGAACTGTTTCTTTTTCTTCTTCTGTGTGTGAAGTGTCTAGAGAGACCTTCTCATTTGTATCTAACTGACCTCCTCTGACAAGTCCAAGATATTAAGGAAACAGAAGGAGATGATGGATGGAGCGCTGAAACTTTTCAGGCACTCTCCCCCAGTCACAGATCTGGGTTGAATCCATTATCATTCTTCAGCTCACTTCAACATCCCAGTTCAGACCAAGTCATATGCAAATCAGTCTTGACCCTATTCCTCATGGAAACAGTCCAGCCTTAAGTGCCAAGCCAGGTCTTCCCTGGACTGGAAACAAGCATTCTGGGACCGGTTTTGGGGTAACACCCCTCATTAGCCAGGCTAGGTTGAATCCAGTGGCGAAGTGAGCAAGCGCCCCATGTCTGGACATCCCTGCCAACTTAGGGTGAACAAAGCAAACAGAAGGAGATGATGGATAAAGCGCTAAACTTCTCAGACACTCACCCCCAGTCACAGATCTGGGTTGAATCCATCATCGTTCTTTAGCTCACTTCACCACCCCAGTTCAGACACAGCCATATGCAAATCTGTCTTTAGCCGTGCAGGGTTCATACGATATGCCTCCAGCCCTTTCTGCTGAAAAGGGTTTATAAGCTTCTTGAGCCTCCATCCCTTTTCCACCGTAGCATAACAAAAGTTGGGCCTCGTAAAAAAGCTAAAAACATCAAAGTTCCATTTAGCATCCGGTCGTGCTTTCTCACATACAGCCTGTGTTAGAAGGATATTTTCGAAATAGACAATGATTGCCCTTGGCTTTAAGGAGCCCCCATCATTAGCCTGTGCAGACCTCCTAATGAAAAGTGGGAACCTAGGAGCCCTTTGGCTCTCTGCCTCCAAGCTCCAACTCTCCAGCTCGGGGAAGGTGCCCTTATTCAATCTGACAACAAAGGACCTTAGATCATTGCCCTTCACACCTTCCTCCAGCCACAAAATCTGTCAGTTGTTTCTCAGTTGCAGATTTTCAAAGTCCTCCATTTTCTACTGGATATCTGTAATCATGGACTCATGCATAGTGGTTTGCTTCAGTTAACCCCTCACATAAGCCTTCAGTGCTGTAGTCTGAATAGCTACTGCTGTGATTCTTTTGGCAGGTTTGGTACAGGCTTTAGATATCCTCCTGACCACCCCCTGTAGTTTCCTATTGGCCACCCTCGCTTTTCTACAATACCACTGAGTCTCCTCATGATGTTGCATCATAGTACTATAGATGAGGTCCAAAGATGGTAGCTCAGGTACACCTTACTGATGGGCTGCTACATACTGCTGAGGGTTTGCGACGTTGTCCTAGGATTGTAGGGTTAAGGAATAATCCCACTTCAAACCATAAATATCATGTTTGGTAATTTTCCTGGCTCATTTTTGATGCTCTTTTCTAGGTTAAATGCAGCAGCAGCCTTGTCTGAACTGCTTGAGCCTCTTAGCGAGGACACAAAAGTACTAACAGTCTGCACCAGTTAATACACAGGCATCATTGGAATTACTTGAGCCATCAGATAAAGAAAAAAGTTCTCCCCAGATTCAACCAAGCTGTAGTTTTTGCACTTATAGTAACAGCCTGACTGTGCTCTTTAATGACCCAACAATTTTTCCACAGATCTTCTCTGCACCAAAACTTTCTGAGGAAATAGGCCTGTGGTATCTAAACTGCCCTCTAGGCCAGGGCTTGTAGTAGTGACATCTATAAAGTGCTGGACTGCACCTAGCGTTGTATCAGGAACATTATCAAGCTCAATAGCCAATGCCTCCCACGCTTTGCAGGCATTGCACCTTCCAGCCCTGCCCCATATTGAATAAAGGGTTGGATACAGCCAGAGTACGTATACTACCAGCCTCTATGAGGAAATAATGGATACAGGCCCAAATGCTCCTTCCCTAGCCCATACTGGTTGTATGACCTATTGATCCTAAGCTAGAGCCAAGTAGCTGAAATATATCAGTGCCCTCTTCCACATCATGTCTGAGCCCTCTCTAAGGTTAGCACTGACCTGAGGACTGGCATCCATACATTTCTCCTTGCTTAGCTGGTTCTGTTCACCTGTGCGGCTGATATGCTAAATATGCTGGAAGTGGCTCCACAAGAGATCAGGGTTTCTAAGACACCTGTGGCCTCGCTGATATCCAGTTCTTTAGGCTGAGAGTCTGTAATAAAGCTTCTACCAACTTCCAAGCTAGATTCAACTGTTGAAGTGAGAAATTGAGGCAGGCCAAATAAGCAGCTAGATTGGGTTTCTGTACCTGCCACAGGTCTTTTGGGCATGCTGGGTGTTTTAAATATTCCCACAATCAGAAATCCACTGCCTCCTTTATCACCTATGACCTCAGCCCGCTACTCCTGCTTTCCCCAGGGGTTTGGCATCATCAATTCAGGGCCTGTCTCTTTCTGACCTCACGGGCCTTCCGCCCCCTTCCTGACTCCCTGAAGTAGAACTCCGTAGGTGTTGTTTCACCAACAGATTGCCGGGCCGAAGTAGCACTGCCCGCAAGTTCTATGGCCCCATTCTGCTACTGGATTTCCTTGGCGGTCGCTCACAAGCCGTCTGCCGTTCTGCCCAGGTCTGCTCTTGCTGCGTTCTCAGAAAATTGCCTCCGTGGCTAACAGCAATCAGTACACGAGTTGGTACACAAGTTGGGTTCTACAGTCACACAGTCAGTAGCTGCCCATCCCCTGTTAAGTAGGGGGGTGTTCCGGGCCGGAGAAAGGAGGAGGAAGGTGGGAGGGTTTGAGGCACACAACAAAAATTATTTTTTTTAAACGTACCTTAACACCGCCGTCTCCCGCCGCATCACTCTCTTCCTTCATCTGGGCACAGGCTCCTAGACTGCAGCGCGGCCAATCCTGAGGCTGCATGAACCCAGCATCGGGATTGGCCTGAGCACCAGCAATTTGCGCTCCCTGGCAGATTGGGATCCTCTGTCTTCTCTCTCCAGGCCCAGCACTGCAGATGGGGCAGGAGAGAGTTTAAATGCGCATGAGGGTTTGACCTGGCATGAGACGGCGGGCCAAAGCCTCCTGCGCGGTGAAGGGAGTGCCCATCACTCCCCCACCTCCAGTGTCATCCCCTGGACCCGCACCCAAGACTCGTCAGAGTCCTTGGAGCTGCTCCAGGGGATTCAAATAAAACGATAAAAACGGGTTTAAAAGTTAAAACCCATTTCATTATTGTTCTATTTTCAGTGGTAGCAGGGGGGCGGCGCTCTTATGCTCTAATGGAGCGGCTGCCGCTGAGCACAGTACGGTATAAAGTTCCAAACTCCATCTGTTTAATTCACATGCAAACGTGACACTGCATCCGCTTCCCATATCTGTGTTAAACAGATATTTCTCTCCCTTATGCCATTAACCACCCTGAAGGGGAGGGGAGCCTGCACTCGACCGATAATTCGGCCGCCATCTTGGGTCCACAAAGTGTAGAAGATGGTCCTTCTATAAAAAGATAACTCATGTTGACATCAAGTGGAGATAAGTAATCTATGCTTCTATTTTGTTGTAGTTGTGCGTTTCAAAAGGCAAAGGTGTAGTTACAAACATCAAGAGACAAGACAAGTGTCAAGAGTTAAGGAGCAACTTGAAACAGATGTAATGCTGCCAGACGAAATGTCCATTTTATCAAAGTTTTAAAAATACCAGCATGTCACTTTGATAGATCCAATATTGTTTTACTTTTCACAGGAATAGAAATGTCTAAGAAACAAAGAATTGTGATTGGCATTTGATATAGTACTCCTTCAAAGATTTCAATGTGTCCAATGCCAGATGTGAGTACGTCATACGGTCATTTTCATCCAGTGTCTTTAGTTGCTTGTAGTATGTGTATTTCTTATGACATCTACAAATTCTGTGTGTGCCACAAGAGGGGGAAGAACTGGAATTTTGCGATTCTTTTTATCACAAGACTGTAGTAAAAAAGAGGGTTCTGATCTACTTAACCCCCACACCAAGATTTGTTCATTTTGTACCTCCTGATTTATTGTTTTCGTTTCTCTACCCTGAGCGTGGTTCCCTAAAGCAATCTCACTCATTGTAAGGTTCTGTTAAAGTGGTTTAGAGCTGTATACTCCAATGCCTGCTTTATAAAATAGGACCTACTGCTGCATGCTGAAAAATGGGCACTGTGCTGATTACATGCGAACATGTGTTTACCAATGTGTACACACGTGTTGACGTAGCAAGGAAGAATGTTGTCTGACTTAGACTGGAATCTGCAGACAGGTAGCATGCAACAGATGGGGCCTAGAATGAATTGACTACGTCTTTTGTATTCCTTAAGATGTAGGCAGTCACTGAGAAGTACCCCTACGTTTTTTACTAAAGTGTACGTCTGTGGTGCCTCACTATGGGGCATATCAGCAAGCTAATGATAAAAAAATTTCGCCGCTTTAGCGTTCGTTTTCGGATGAAAAGCGGCCATAATTTTATCGCTTTATCAGCAAGGTCACGCTAACGCGTGATTCCTTCCTTTAGCTCCCATTCCCATAACGCCCACCTTTGCATCTCTAATGAGATGCAAAGTGGGCGTTCCATCCCAAAATAACTGGAGAAATGTCGCTAACCGACATTTCTTCAATTATCAAGGGAATCGCTAACAGGCATAGCGATAAGAAAAGTAGCGCTAACCACAGTTAACGCTACTTTCTTTACGCCTGCTTTCACCCTGACTTAGCCATTATATCCAATGTAAGGTGGATATAATGGCTAAGTATGCCCTGCCACATTTAGGATATTTCATGAGCCAACCCTATTAAGAATAGGTTAAGTACTGAAAATTCCTGCTGGACCAAGGTAATAACTCTGCTGGCCAGCTCACAGTTCAAAATGTCCCATGGACAATAGATCCATTCTGAGAGATCAGTTTTCTCGTAGAATAAGAGAGTTGGGTCAAAATCGTCATAGGATGATTAGCTGATGCTCACTGGTAAGCTGTGATATGCCCTTCTAAAAGAGACAAATGGGGATTTGACAGAACTCTGCCACCTATCACAACGGGTTTCCTGTGAAGCCTTGGAGGGAATTCATCTGTCTTGCTGCATCAGTGTTGAGCTAAGATTCAGGCAGTCATTCACATCATTACTTGATTCTGCTTTCTTTAAAAATCCCACAATGCTTCACACATGGGTGGGTCTGCCTGTGAGCTGCTCCCAGTGAGTGAACCAGCTTGCTAATGAACACCTGCTGTGACGCTGAAGTATTTTGAATACCTAATGATTAGTCCTGTGCTGAGGATCCTTAAAGGACGTTTCTTGTGACACCTGCTGGAAACAGATACACACTACAGTTGTCCATGTAGCATATGACTGAAGAGTGCAGGCAGACAGGAAGCACAGTCTGCCTTGAGGGTCGCAAGGTGAGGATTTATTTTATTTTATTTGTGTATCTTATAGAGCACCCGAATCACCCCCAAAGGGGTATCTCTGCACTAGAGAAGTGCTATTAGGTCAGCGTAGGAGACTAATGCAGAGTTACAGAGTCAATGATGGAATCCAAAAAAGTTCTGTTTTTCAGAAATCGGCAGAATTGCAAGTAATTAGTGCATTCCCGAAGCTGAAGGGGAAGTTGATTCCAGTATGAGGGGGACAAATGGTAAAGGGCCAACCCCCCTGTGCGTGAGTTCTTTATCCGAGGAACCACAAGGAGCAATTTCGATCCAGTTCGGAGTGTTCTAGAGGGCTGATACCGTAAAAGTCTATCGCTAAGATAGCCGGCAGCATTGCCATAAAGTGCCTAATGCACTAGACAGCAGATTTTAAACAAATCCGCTTCCGAAAAGGCAACCAGTGTAGACCCAGAAGTAGGGGCAAGGAAGCGGTTCTGGCTGGAGAGTTGGAGACCAGTCTGGCGGCAGTGTTATGAACCACCTGGAGTATGTTGAGTGATGCTTCAGTGGCTGAGATTAGGAGGGCGTTGCAGTAATCAAGGTTAGATACTACAAGATCCTGTAGTAGAGTTTTACTGACTGTTAAAGGGAGAAAAGGGAAAACCTTCCTCAGGAGCCTTAATGTAAAGAAGCAGGAGCTCAAGGTGGCCGCAACTTGCTCTTTCATAGAGGTGCAGGAGTGGAGGTCCCTAAAGGTCCTTCTCAAAAGGACAGTCTACAAATAAAGCTCCAGACAACAGACCCTAAGGAATACTGGAATTTCAAAGGCCAGAACTTTCCTGGTGCCAGTAGCACTACACCAAGAGATAAACACAACAAACTTCATGGGACATAGCCTGTTGGATCCAGAGATATCAGCAATGTATTAGTTTACTCATGTGCAGTGGCCTTTAGCATTGGCAACATGGGCTTAGTACAGGCAAGCGCCCATAGTAATGCAACAACCAAAGCCAATGCACTGCTTTGAGCTAGGGGAATGGAGAAGAGTAGAACCATATCGACTAAGATATGATGCTTCTGCTCTCTTCCCCAGCACAAATAGGATGCCTAACACCACATACACAACTTTGTACTTTAGTGCAAAGGCATGTGTGTGATGTCTTGCATTGTTCTTGTACTGAAAGTATAGCCTTCTAGTGGATAATACTATTTCTAGGCAAATTTGTAAGCTTTTCACACTCTGGATGTGTGCTGTATAATGCAGCACAGAAGCAACATGTGAAAAGTTAGCAGAGATTAAAAATGTTCTCTTACTTACAACCTGCCTTATGGAGGTATTATTTTTGGCACAAAGCACTAGTCAATAGTTGTAGTAGATAGGGATTTGCATCAAAAACCATGGTTGGCAGCATGGAATTGCTCCACTGCTGCTACTCCTGAGGCGGAAAGCCGGGAGGTATTCTGTATTCGATTTTAAATCTGTTGTGTACTGTATTGTTTTAAAATACTTGCCTGATTGCACAATTCCTGATCCCACAACAGCTGATTACTAGCTGCTGGGACTCAGGAACCACTCGGTTCTTGGCGCCTTTGACCGCCGAAGGGAGCCGACAGCCACGCCCACTTCTTGTTGGCCACGCCCCCCCCCCCGCAGACATAAATAGAGCGCGCTGCACTCGAACGCTGCTCCACTGCTGCTACTCCTGAGGCGGAAAGCCGGGAGGTATTCTGTATTCGATTTTAAATCTGTTGTGTACTGTATTGTTTTAAAATACTTGCCTGATTGCACAATTCCTGATCCCACAACAGCTGATTACTAGCTGCTGGGACTCAGAAACCACTCGGTTCTTGGCGCCTTTGACCGCCGAAGGGAGCCGACAGCCACGCCCACTTCTTGTTGGCCACGCCCCCCCCCGCAGACATAAATAGAGCGCGCTGCACTCGAACGCTGCTCCACTGCTGCTACTCCTGAGGCGGAAAGCCGGGAGGTATTCTGTATTCGATTTTAAATCTGTTGTGTACTGTATTGTTTTAAAATACTTGCCTGATTGCACAATTCCTGATCCCACAACAGCTGATTACTAGCTGCTGGGACTCAGAAACCACTCGGTTCTTGGCGCCTTTGACCGCCGAAGGGAGCCGACAGCCACGCCCACTTCTTGTTGGCCACGCCCCCCTCCCACGCTACCCGTGACCACTATAAACTATGTGTCAATGTCGGAAGCGCAGCGGACGAGCGCAACGGGCACGCCGATTGCGCGCCGAAGGCGCGCTTAAGGCAAGCTCGTCTGCGCTCGTCCGCGACGAGGACGCGCCTAGCGCCACACACCCTGTCCGGCACAGCCCATCATCCCCCGACTCCACCCGGGAGGCTTTGCTCGACCTTCGAGGGTATGCGTATGAAGGTAAGCTCTCCTTCGAAGAGACTGCCTTTCCTTTAACTGACTTCATACACAAGGACCTAACTGTAGGAGGCCTCCTGAACGTAAGATCCTTACCAAAACACGCCACCGAAATCAATCTTCTTATCGAGTCACACCATCTCGATGTACTCTTTTTAACTGAGACCTGGACACACGCAAACTGTGAGACTGACCTAGCAGCCGCCTGTCCGCTAAACTTTAACATTCTTCATCTTCCTAGACCCAAGGGCCGCGGTGGCGGTGTTGGTGTCATTCTCAAAGCCTCGTGGCAAACGAACATCCTAGACATAGACCCGATTCCTGGAATCGAGCTCTTTGGTCTGTCTATAAACCGCCATCAAGGAGATATTTTTACGGTAATCATCTGCTATCGTCCACCTGGGGCCTTTTCTCTCTTGCAACAGCTAGCCTTTCTCACGACCATCACCAACATGGCAACCTCTCACAGTAAACTAGTACTTCTAGGAGATTTTAATCTTTGGCCAAATGGCAGCCTAGACGCAGGTCTAGACAACCTTCGGCTGTCCTGTGATAGTGTAGGCCTCCAACAACTGGTAAAGGACCCCACTCATTCCGCAGGCAACCGACTCGATCTTATCTTCTCGAGCCCAGGCCTAACCCAAATAGGCGACATCCTGCCTATGAGTTGGACAGACCACTCGCTCATCAAATTCTATATCAACAATGCCACAACAAGCAAAGCCAAATCTCACCCGCCTCCACAATTCTTGTACCGAAACTGGAAAGCGTTAGAAAAACTCAGCACCTCCACCAGAATCTTCGAGGTGGAGGACAGTTTCACCACTACCAATTCTGTGGAAGATAACTATAGACTCTTTAGCTCGAGAATCACCTCCCTTGCGGACTCTGCTGCCCCTCTTAAACTTTGTAAACCGAAAGGTAGAGCCTCAGCTCCCTGGTATAACGACTCTTTGAAAACCCTCAAATCAGCCTGCAAGCAAGCTGAGAGAAAGTGGAGACACGGATATAGTAACAACAACAAAGCCCTCTGGAAGAAGGCACTCCAGGACTACAAATCCGCTATTGCAGAGAGTAAAGCGAACTACTACTGTTCCACCATTACCAATGCGGCTAACAGTCCAAAAAGTATATTTCAGATTCTGGACAATATTTTACACCCTGATTGCATCAAAAACTCCATCCCCCCCTCTCAGTCCCTCTGTGATAGCCTCGCCCAGTTCTTTACTGATAAAACTGAGACTATCATTAACAACCTGGCAACGCCCCCGTCTTCCACTCTCTCCACCCTTTCCAAAACTAATCTCACTGACCTTGAATCTCTGAGGCCACCCGGTCCTCCCACGGATAAATTGCTGGCTTTACCTCCTATTCCTCAAACGGAACTTGAAATAGTCGCACAGGGCATCACTTCCGGATCCCCCCTTGACCCTCTGCCACCGAAAATATGGAAAACCTGCGGGCATCTACTATTTCATACCCTTCGTTTGATTTGTAATCAATCCCTGAGCTGCGGCGTTGTTCCCCGCTCCTGGAAGCAAGCGCTTATAACCCCGCTGCTAAAGAAACCCACGCTAAACCCAGATTGTCTGTCCAACTTCCGCCCCATATCACTCCTGCCTTTCCCGGTGAAGGTGCTCGAACGCTGGGTCAGTAAATACCTCTCAATACACCTCGAGCAGCACCATTTTTTGGACGAATTCCAATTTGGGTTTCGCCCAGCCCATGGCACTGAAACCGCGGTGCTCACGGCCATGGAGGAGCTTCGAATGCGCGCAGACAGGGGCCAAGCCGTGGCCCTCATTTTACTTGACCTGTCTGCCGCATTCGATACTGTCAATCATAGGATCCTGCTACAGCGGTTGAAATCGGCAGGGATCGACGGCACGGCCCTGATCTGGTTTCACTCCTACCTCAGCAAAAGAAAACAGGCTGTTTCCCTCCCCCCTTTCCAATCGGTTTTCTCCCCTGTCCCTCACGGTGTCCCCCAGGGTTCCTCTATCAGTCCGATTCTTTTTAATGTTTACCTTAAACCTCTGGTAACGTTAATTAAATCACACAACATGACCACAGTAAACTATGCGGACGATACTCAGCTCCTTCTCTCGTGGGAAGGCGAAGATTCCATTCCCTTGCAAGCCTTCCATGATTGCTTACGAGACACGGCATGCTGGTTGCACCGGAACTCACTCCAGTTCAACGCCTCGAAAACCGAGGTGATGTACTGCCCTGCGAGTCGCATACCTCGCCCTCTGCCCGCTGAGTTCTGGCCCCCGGAAAACTCCAACAACCCCCTACCAGCTACCACCGTTCGCAACCTGGGCGTCATGCTCAACCATCAATTAAGCATGGAAACACAGGTCTCAAGAACAGTCGCAACTTGCTCTGGCCTTATGCGCTCACTACGCAAAGTCTTGCCTCTACTTCCATCCTCCGCCAGAGCTCTAGTAGTCAGGTGTACTATTCTTAGTCGCCTTGACTACTGCAACGCCCTGCTGCTTGAATCCCCTGCGACACTACTGGACAGACTCCAACGAGTCCAGTCGGCAGCAGCCAAACTGGCTCTGGGATGGACCAGGAGATCCTCGGCCACTGCCGCGCTGGCCGAGTTGCATTGGCTGCCTTTGAGGCAACGCATTGCCTTCAAGGCCCTCTGCCTGGTCTTCAAGGCATTACATGGAATAGGACCCAGACCTCTTCAACGTCTGTTCTCCTGGTATACTCCCACAAGAACACTCAGGTCCACAAATGCCTGCCTCGCGAGAGTGCCCAGCTGTAAGAGGGCCAGGATGGGAGGAAGATCGTTCCGAGTAGCTGCAGCCAAGCTTTGGAACAGTCTACCTGTCGACATACGCCATATCCCTCACCTCTTCCCATTCAGGAAACGTATTAAAACTTGGCTCTTTCCCCTGTCCCCATAAAAAAAACCGGTTCAGTTCCAGTTCACCCCCGTTAATAAACCACAAGAGTAGCTACCAGCGCCAGGATACCTGCCAGGTGACAGTCGCGCTTTATAAATGTTTTAAATAAATAAAATAAATAATGTGTCACTCATAGGACACTCCCTTGAAGCGAAGTAGCTCTATGAGCCCGATTAACAAAGGTAAACTTGGACGTTTGGTCTCCAAACATAGACCAACCGTCTAAGTTTACAGCTGTTGGAATTCACAATGGGGATTTACAAGTACTATCTTTATGTCCACACTCAGGGCGGCCCCTGTTTTAAGGCATGGGCAGAGTGGTCTTTGGCCCAGAGCCCCGCCTTCACTTATGATTCATGCAACATCCATAAAAAAAGTTATTTTAGATCAAAATAGGACTTAAGATATGCGAAATGGGAGGTTGTCACAGAGATTATGTGCAGTAATATCAGTGAGTTGCTGCTATGTTAAAATATTGAAAACACATGTCACTATACCTGAATATTAGATGTAAACAGATTTTGAATATGGACGAGTGTGCCTGTGCACTGTCAGTGACCTGGCCAAGGACGGCATGAAAGAGCCTGTAGTGTCTGACGAGTTTTATGACGGAATTTTGGTTTCTACCAGACTCCGTAGAGCGGTGACATAGGTGGAATAGTGGAATGAAATGAAAGTTTGGTTTAGAATGTTAAGTTCGTAGTTAGATTCAGAAAAATAAAGACGTGTAATATTAAGCTCCTTGGGCCCGATTCACAGAACTAACTTAAGACAAAATCCTAAACTTACTACTTTTGGTATTCACAGAAGGCATTTAGTAGTAGTAAAGTTAGGATTTTGTCTTAAGTCTGTCTTAAGTCTGTCCTAAGTTTGTCTTAAGTCTGTCTTAAGTCTGTCTTAAGTTTGTCTTAAGTCTGTCCTAAGTTTGTCTTAAGTCTGTCTTAAGTCTGTCTTAAGTTTGTCTTAAGTCTGTCTTAAGTCTGTCTTAAGTCTGTCCTAAGTTTGTCTTAAGTCTGTCTTAAATTTGTCTTTAAGTCTGTCTTAAGTCTGTCTTAAGTCTGTCCTACTACTTTTGGTATTCACAGAAGGCACTTAGTAGTAGTAAAATTAGGATTTTGTCTTAAGTTTGACTTAAGACAGACTTAAGACAGTCTTAAGACAAACTCAAGATAATCTTAGGACAGACAAGACAGATCTAAGACAGACAAACTTAGGAAAGACTTAAGACAGACTTAAGACAGACTTAATGCAGACTTAAGACAAAATCCTAACTTTACTACTACTAAATGCCTTCTGTGAATACCAAAAGTAGTAAGTTTAGAATTTTGTCTTAAGTTAGTTCTGTGAATCGGGCCCTGTGTGTGGCGTACATTGGTGGGTACCCAGGACAGGGGGTTGTATGACATTACCACGCCTTACTTCACCAGACAAATCTTTACATCACTGATATTACAATGCATACACTACCACACATTTACATTCACTCACATTAGAAACACCTTCACCACGCATTCCACTACCAGGCATACTTTTACCAGGCTTACTGTTTCCGAAAAATCCTGTCATAGTCTAACACTGGCACCTACTGTTCAAAAATTATACACGAAATCCAAATAAATGTAAATAACTGCCTTTGTCATTTACAGGTTTGCTGATATTGAAACATTTTATAATTTTGGCGGGAGATCCCTCAAACTTCCTTTTTTACTCACCCTCAAATGAGTGGTTGTGTCTTGCGTTTTAAAGACTTGCATGCCAACAGTCTTTATGATGGCAAAAATGTGTGTAAAATGTAATATGAAGTAAAAACTTCGGTGTAAAGGCTGCTTCCCAGGGGAGGGTGGACACTACACTGTCAGTGACCTGGCCAAGGATGGCATGAAAGAGCTGAAACGGGATCATACATTCAAAGCTGTCCCAAACAGGCCCCCCAAATCCTTAAGATGTTCCTGATTATACCACATTCTTTCAGCTACCGATTCACCTTCGACTACGTTACCTGGAGACTAACGGAGGTTTGGGAGGAAAACTTTCTGCTGCAGACTGAGAAACTAGTGTCCTCGTTAGTGGGCAATCCCAGCAATCTCTTATTTGATATCACCAAAGTGTCCTACTGCAACTGTAACATTTGGGGAAAAATTTGACATAACAACATATATGATGCTGTAGATACCCACCAGAGGACATACATGCCAACAGATCAGATTTAGGCGGGAGATTCCCGACGTTTAAGCCAAAAATCATTATTTTTAGATGTCTCCTGAATGAAATTGTCTATCCTTCAATAGAAGTCAATGGGGAAAATACGTTCCCTCGATTTTGTTTTTAAAATCGCCCACTTTCCTGGTCTAAATCATGGCATGTGTGCGGGCGGTGAGCCAGTGGAGGCGGAGACGAGAGCAGGCGAGGAGACTCAGCAGCACCAGGACCATACTCAACCGCAGCCCGTGAGTCCCCATCCCTTGGGTGCATTGTGCTGGATTCTGCTTGAGGATAATGTAAGTAATAACAGGAGAGTAAAATTGGGTTAGCATCACTCCTGCAGACCAGATCACATCAGGACCTGAGTTGTTATTTTGAGGCAATTTGACCTACTTTTGGCAAAATTGGACATTTGGATCCTTATTGCGTGGATCAAGACAAAGATACTCTCGCCCTGACGAAGTTCCCTATGGAACGAAACGCGTTGGCTGAGGTCTATATTTTAAATTGAAAACTCAATAAAGAAAACATTTTGGAATATATTTGGAATTTTCTGACTCCCTATTTGGTGCACCGTCCTTCTTCATTTGAATGTGTGCAGATACTGTCAACTTCTTCCACTACCATTTCCTAATTTTATTAAATGAAATATTGGTAGTGGCAATGTTTTGCCACATTTCACTTGATGATTTGTTTGTAGCGATTCCATGCAAAAATGAAGTAATTTTTTAAAAAAAACTTACTTCAGGTACTGGAAGAGAATATAAACTATTATAATGCATCTAATGCGTCATAAATATCTGCTGAGGAACATAGGCTGTAAATGAGGAATTCAATTCCGCTGGTATGCGGGCTCTTTAACAGTCAAGGCCTAGGTAGCAGTTCGAAGCCAGTTTCCGTTGACTGCTGCGATGTTTTGGAAAGACGCCTTTTGTGGATTCCAACCACGGTCTCGCTGCTGAAAGAAATTGGAAAGCTAGCTGAAGGAATATTGATCCGTGCTAGAATTTCCATTAAACAATAAATCCTCCCATTGCTATTCCTACCACAAACACAGCCGTATCCCCAAATATGTTTACTGTCTGCCATGTCTGTGAACAAAAGAGCAGAACGAGGATTTGCTGTCGCCATTGGGACAGAATTGTAAGTGAAAATGTATTGATTTATCGAAAAGCATCCAACGGCCATGTTAGATGTATGAGAAATGTATTGAAGCTGAGCTTTCTAAATAATGCCAGAGTACATTCGGATCATATTACTACCGCGCGCGAGAACAGCTACCATAAAGCAAGATGTCGCGCTCCACATTTCATTATCTGCCTTGACTTGAAAGGGGCCAAAGTGGAAACCTTTACGTAGGCATGCCTGTAACAAACACAGACAACAGTCTGGTGACCTGGTTTTACTCTCCCTCTGAGTGACACTAATCATCGGAGAGGATGATGGAAATAAGTCGGCATTACTTTCCCTGTCTATTCCAATTAATAGATCTTATACTAGGTCACTCTGATAACCAGGCACAGGTCAAGTTGAAATTTAGTTTCAGCATCCTTGAAACTCGCATTTATTTTACAGACCGCCTGCCTGTCAGAGGAGCATAATGTGCATTGACTTCTAACTGCATCTGACTGGCAAGCCACAGGAATTTAGTAGACGCAAATATCCAGGATTTCTATCAGTCATGTGAAGCAAGGACTTGTGTGTTGATTCCTCTTCAAACTACATTGATATACGAGTTAGTGAATTACTTCTGTCTCTCGGCAGTCCCAGAATACGTCTGAATTTTCAAACACTTTCAGCATTTCATTATTTTAGTAAGTTAATACTTGTTCAGTAGCTTTGTGTGGAAACTTTGGGATAAATGTAATCCAGCAGTGCTCCATTGATCACGGTTTACATGCAGGTAGTGATCACAGTCAGAATTCAACCATGGGGTGCAAAGTGAATCTCTTACATTTAGCTCGTTGTTAAAGAATGGGTTACTGGTTGACTGGGATGTGAACCCTGCTCAAGCAGCAATCACAATCCTAGTCAGGATAAGGCACAAACAAACCCCAAAATAACATGTGCTTACCCAGCGGTAATTTGGCACAGAATGGTGAGGCTTCACTTAGAGGCAATGTGTAAAGCATTTGTGCAACACTTCACTCCGTAAAACAGTGAAAACACAGCACAAAAAGTATCCCACACCAAGTTGGAAAAATAGAGCAGAACTTAATAAATAAAACAAGAGCAAAACAACAAAAATTCAATCAGTAGAACCAGAGTAATGAATATTTAAAATGTCAATGGTAATATAGCGCCTAAAAGCATAACACACCAATTGCGACTTTCTGGTCGCGCTGGATCGAGATAAAGTCAAAAGTTCAGGCCGACTACGAAGGAGTGTGGGTCGGGTACAGCCTCAAATTAGTCCTGCTGAAGTTTTACCTTCTCAGCTTTTGTGCCAAGAGTCCCATTTGCATAGGAGAGGATCACAAGGAGAAAGGGGAGTGTCACAGGCGGCAGTCAGGTTGGTGCGAAGAACAGGCAAGGTGTCGCAGACGGGCCGGTTGAAGCTTCACATTGATGGTCCCCCATGGGCTGTTGATGCTTATGGTGGTGGCCCCTGCTGGTTTTTGGTGTGAGCTGCACAGTTCTGGTGCAAATGGGCTTGTTTGCAATCGTGCAGAGCCCAACAGCTTCATTCAAGCACTTGAGCTCCACATCAAATGTGGAGGATCTGAGAGGCACCACTTGGGGGTCAGGAATTTTCTGAAGACGAGTCCAGGAACTGTTGGAGAGCCTTTTATGTCCCTGAGGCTTTTATGAGGAGGCCAGCAGGGTTGCCCTTTTAGTCACTCTGGGGTCTTGTGTTCAAGATGGAAGTTGCAGGTCCAACTCTTCTTCCCCAGGCAAGAGGACATCAGGCAGCAGGTCAGCACAGCACAGCAGCAGGTCCTTTAGAGCAGCAGCACAACAGTCCTTCTTACAGGCAGAGGTATCTTAAGGATTTTGGGGGCCCTGGGCCAAACTTATTTTGATGGCCCCTGTTTGGAACAGCTTTGAATTTATGATCCAATTTGAGCTCTTTCATGCTGTCTTTGGACAGGTCACTAACAGTGCACAGACACACTCGTCCAAATTCTAAATATGTTTACATTTAATATTCAGCGATAGTGACGTGTGTTTTTAATATTGTAACACAGCAGCTCACCAATATCACTGCAAATGATCTCTGTGACTCCCTCCCATTTCTAATATGTGAGGTCCTTTTTATCTAAAATATTGTTTTTATGGATGTTGCATGAAACATTTTTCTGTGAAATGTCCATTATAGACACATCACCCACATTACAATCAAATTAAAGGAGAACAGTATTTTAAAACAATCTGTTGAAGAATTATTCAAGGTCATCTGGGCAAGACTCTCTGTGGAACAGAGATGTCTCTATCAGGCCCCCCCCCCTGAAAGGCTGGGGCCCTGGGCCAGAGCCCTCTTTGCCCCTGCCTTAAAAACGTCTCTCCTTACAGGCAGATTATCCACAGGTCCAGAAGTGCACTGAAGAGATGGTTTCTGTTTTCTTTCCTTTATAAACAGTTGTGCCTTTGAAGTGGGGAGAAGCTTCTAGAGACATGCCTTTGAAGTGCACAGATGCCCAGATACAGAATATTCAAGTGCAAGTGGGGCTGTGCCCAGCTCCTCCCTCCCATCCTGCCAGTGATGAGCTGTCCAGTCACACATAGGCTCCGATCGTGTGTGGCTGTCTAGAAGGAATACGCAAAGCCCAAGTGTTAGCTACTCCTTGTTATGTCAACCAGGAAGGCTGCAGGCACCAAATGGCTAAGGAAAGAAAATGCCAACTTTCTAAAAGTGGCATTTTCAGAATTACAATTTAAAATCCTACTTCACCATAAGTTAGGATTTTAAATGTGATTTCAGAGACAGAAAACATGAACTAGTTAAGCTTAATATGTGTATAAAGGGGTACTGAAATAAGTGGCCTACTAGCACTTTAGCACTGGTTTGCAGTGATAAAGGGGACAGAGTCCTCAGGCCAACAAAAATGAATTCAGCATAAAGTAGGAGGAAGACAAAATGTCTAGGGATGACCCTGCAGAAAAGTCCAGATTCAACACAACTCTCCACCAGCCTAAGGCCAGGGGAGACTAATGCATACATTGATGGACTTCCCTGATTAGGCAATAGAACGTTAACAATGGCCCTCTAGTGCAGAAGCACTTGTGAGTTCTATGTCCCTCTGAATCCAGTTCGACCCCTCTGTCTATACTCTCCTGAGCCACTGAACTGACCCCTGTGGAACCCTTTGCCACATCCTTGGACTGCATTTGTGCAACACCTAACCTTAACCTCCTCACAGATTCATCCCAGTATGAAGACAGTACCACCATTACCAACAAAGTGATGTGACCCACTCCACTCCTTGGACGTCTGTCCCAAACCCAAGGACAACTCTTTAAACAAGGACAGCAACCAACAGAGGCCACAGACAGCTGTCAGTTTCAAAAGCCTGTCCCAGACCATCCAGGGCTCTCGGACCTCTGAGGTTTTTCAGAGTAGGGGGGAGTCACCCTGGGTGTCTTGCACTCTTCTCCAATCTACCTCCCACTAGTTCTGGGGTGGCATCCTACGACTGGTCACTCAGCCCAGGTTCTGCACCTTGAGGCTCAACAGGGGTCAGATGTGAGCCCTCACTCACCTTGCCCCTCCATCTGAGCTCCCATACCCTTGCCTTGGAAGTGGTAACCCCAGAACCCCTAGCAAACTTAACTGTCATGACACCCTAGGCAGCCAGCCCTCTTACTTCTACTGATACCGGGGTCAACTAATTGCCCAGAATACAGTCTATGAGAATCTGGGGAGTAACTATGACCCTCACTTAGATCACCTCCCCACACCCCACTCCAGGGATACCAGGGCAATAGGGTGGAAAAAGTCCTGCCCAGGGGCCTGGGTCACCCTACACACCTGGCTGGTGTACTGCTCTGGGGAAACTAGCCTTTTCCTACCATGGTCTGAAAAGCTCAGGTATCCCTTAGAGCAGTGACTGGGACCTCATCCACCTTTAACTGATGAAAGACAACTCCCACTCTCATGGATCGCCAGCTCACCCTCTGAGTCCACCTCCCAACTAAGGGAGAGCATGGCATGGTCTAGGACCTGCCCTTGGGTCTATGTACCCCTAAGGCAACATTGGCCAACCCTGTAGAGGTTCCACCAGTGAGTTGTTTCTTAGGACAGACAGAGTTCCACGCATGTATCCATGGTGGAAACAATCAGAGCAGTGGGGTTGGAATTGGGGCACCCTGGGCCACAGCCCACCAAAACCTCTTCCCTGTTTCTCAGAAGGGGCATGGAAACCTTCTCCTCCCACATTGTTCTTGGACCTGTCTGTGTCTCCCTGGACCTCCACCTCACTCTGCTGGGGGAACCTGAACCACTCTTCTTGGGGTCACTGACAGGTACCTTCTTTTGGACTCTGGTGCTGATCCAGCGGTCCGCCTCCTTAGCAAGCTCCCGTGGGTCAGTGACCTTACTATCAATCTGGTGTTGGTGCAAATCTGGAAAACAAAGATTAAACTTGTGCTCCCTTGCAATCAAATTGAACACTCCTAATAATCCATGACTTCACTGCCCTTCACTCAACCATCCAGTGCCTTGCAAAAGGAATCCACACAATCCACCCAGGTTTGTTGGGCCAGATTCCGACTGTCCCTAAACTTCTTCAGTAGGGTGCCCCTCCCCTTGCTTGGGATATGCCTGCACAGATTAGCCCCCCAATGCCCGTCAGGGATCTTGTGTATCTATAAGGCCATCTCATAAGCCTCAACCTAATTGTCAATATATTCTCCCACAAAAAATTCAAGCACCAGACGGTTAGGAACATGGACCCTCTTTTCTCCAGAGGGCACTGAAGAAATGCTGCCACCATCACTGCTAGACTCTGACTGCCTAGCCTTGGTGTCCATCTCCTTAAGACTCAGCTAATGAGTCAACATCAATTTCCTCTCCTCCATGGCAAGTTTCTTTTGTTTTTCTTCCATGGCTAGTCTATTTTCCTCCATCTTGAACTTAGCCATCTCCATCCTGTACTCCCTCTCTACCTTCCTTTCCGCCAACTCCTCTTGAGACAGGTCGCTGGTGGACACACTGATCTCTGCATGGGCAGGGGTTCCCAAACCTGAAAGTAGGTTGCCCCCTCCTCAACAGGCTGCATTTCAAGACCCTTCTGAAGGTCTTGATCTGGTCCTTCATCATCTTCCACTTCCTCCTGGTCATCTGTTGTGACTGGCAACTGTTGGTCATCTGCCCATGCTCTCAAGGCCTTTTGCAGTGACACCTTTTTGATGCTCCTTTTAGCGGGCAGCCCCAACAAAAATCCTTGAGCTGAGCCACAGTGTAGCTCTCCAGGTTGACAAGTTCAAATTCCATCTTTTCCGGCTGAGGTCATAGATACACTTCGTCAGGTAGAGTAGGAATGAATTTGGCCATTCAGGGAGAATGTAAAACTCGAATTGGTCTTAGATATGGGATGATAGCGTACACCAAATCAGCGCATGGCACTGCATAAATACAAGTCCTATCGTCAACGCTGATCACCAATGTTAGGAAATGGGTTACAGGTTGATTAGGGTGGGAGCCCTGGTCAAGCAGTAACCGCAATCCTAGTCAGCGTAAGGCACAACCAAGCCCCAAATTAATCTATTACCTCCCCTTGGTAGCTTGGCACACAACCCTTGGGCTTAACTTAGAGGCAATGTGTAAAGTATTTGTACACCACTTCAAATAGCAAAATAGTGAAAACACCTCAGAAAAAGTATCCCACACTAGGTTAGAATAATAGAGCAGAATTTAATAAATGAAGCAGGGGTCAAAACAACACAATTCCAGTCAGTAGGAGCAGAGTTATGAATTTTTAAAGAATAAACTTCAATAAAGCGACTAAAAGCAAAAAAGCGCCAACCACAGCTATCTGAAAGCACTGGATGAGGTCAAAGTCACAAGTTCAGGCCAACCACGAAGAAGTGTGGGTCAAATACAGTTCCAGATTAGTCCTGCTGAAGAATTAACCTCTCAACTTTTGTGCCAAGACTCTCATTCACTTTGGAGAGGATTGCAAGGAGCAAGGAAAGTCTCACAGGTGGCAGTCGGTGTGGTGCAATGAGCAGGCTGGGTGTCACAGACGGGATGGCTGGAGCTTCACATTGGTGATCCCCTATGGGTTGTCAGTGCTGCTGTTCAAAAGGACTGAATGGCAATGGCTTGCACTGATTTCCGGTAAGAATGGGACCATTTCGGTGTGAACGGACCCATTCGTGGCCATGAAGTGCCCAAATGTTTGATTTCAAGAGCTTGAGGGCCACACCAAGGGTCCAGGACCTGAGAGGCACCGCATTGGTGTCAGAAACTTGCCAAAGAAAAGTCCATGAGCTGTTGGGGAGCCTTTATTTCCAGAAGGCTCAACTCAGGAGACCAGCAGACTAGCCCTTTGAGTCACTCTGGGGTCCTGGTTTCAAGATGAAGTTGCAGGTCCAGTTCCTCTTCCCCATGCAAGAGGGCTGCTGGCAGCAGGTCAGCACTGCAGGGCAGCAATTCCTTTAGAATAGCAGTCCAGCAGAGTGGCAGTACTTGTAGCAGAAGAGCAGTTTTTCTTCCTGGCAGAGTATTCACATGTCCAGAAGCATACTGCAGAGTTATTGTCTGAGGTCCTTTTTTATACACAGTTATGCCTTTGAAGTAGGGAGAAGCTTCTACAGACATGCCTTTTAAGTGCACACATGCCTGGGCTTCCCTGCTCTAGCTCCAGACCAACCACAGGGGTTATGCAATTATTTGTGTGGAGACAGGATGTAGCATATTTAAGTGTGAGTGGGGCTGTGCTCAGCTCCTCTTTCCCATCTTGCCATTGAGCCCATCCAGTCACACCTAAGTGTAAGAACGTGGCTCTATATATACTGTTCCCAAATAGGTACAGTGTGCACAGACTTCACAGTCCCCAGAGGTTTGGCAGAGGCTAAAGTTAGATATAACCTTACTTTCTAAAGTGGTAGCTTGGTCGAGCAGTAAGCCAGTATCAGAGGACAGTGTAAAGCATTTGTTGTACACACTCAGTCAGCAAATGGTCTCACACACTCAAGAACTGAACTCTAGGTCAGCAAATGGTCTCACACACTCAAGAACTGAACTCTAGGCCAATGGATTTGTATAAAAATATATAGTTGCTTTATTTTAGAACCAACAATAGGTATCAAAATATACTTTCTCAGAATGAGATGCTTTAGATAAATACTTTCAATAGGCAATAGACTTTTGAATGCAATAGACACAGTTGTTGCAATAGGCCACACAATTTAACATTGAGCTCAATAGGAATTTCTAGTTAAATGCAATTGATTACTTTTTGGATTACTTTTCTTACCACTGGACTGGATCCTAGATTCAGTTCTGGGACATCTCCTGTAAACAGTTGAGTAGAAGCGTTTTGGTTACAGTTGTGATTTTTAAGGAATATTATTGTATTTTAAAAGTTGACACTTAGAAACTTTTTCACATAGAATCACCAATGTTATCCTATGGGAGGAAATTCACTTAGCAGGTAAGTGGGGTTATGGTTACTTTTTCTAATTCAGTGTTGGATACTGGATCCAGCCCTGGGGCATCTCCTGTAAACAGTTGAAAGAATGTGTTTTTGTTATACAGGCGATTTTTGACGAATATTTGTAAGTTTGCAAAATCGACACTTAGAAGGATTTCTGGTGAAAACCAGGCAATGTTATACTATGGAAGGAAAATCAAGTTATAGGTAAGTACGGTTGTAATTACTTTTCAGTGTGAGTGCTGGGCCCCAAGATCCAGCACTGGGATCTCTCCTGATAACAGGTGAGTAAATTTGTTTTCGTAATTCGGCTGATTTTAGATGAATATTTAAAAGTTTCAAAACTCGACAGAAGAATTTCCAAGTGAAACCAGTCAATGCTACCCTATGGACGAAAAGTGAGTTATCGGCTTTTGAGTAAGGAGTCGACTGGCAGAGTTAATGTTCTAGGCATAGATTCAGGGGTCTCCCAGGGTCAGGTAGGTACAGTTGTTACACCCTCAGCGGCACAGGGGCAGCCGGGTGCAGAGTGAGTTAGGCCCAATGTTATCCTATGGGAGGCAGGGGGCCTTTGGTTGGTGGCTGCTGGCTAGCAGGCCACACGGCTGTGGGAGCTGGGCTCCTGGTCACTTGCTCAGGGCAAATGGAGAAGTAGATTAGAGTAGAGGTTGCACTGCCAGGGGCACTCGGGCAGCTGGGTGCAGGGTGCTTTTGAGCCATCGGGCTCTCAATGGATTTCAATGGAGAAACTCAAGAACGAACAAAGGCTGCAAGCTCGGGGATGAAGATTCTTCAGGTGCGACCACGACTTCGAGAGGTAAGTTGGGTAGTTGGAGGACAGGTAGGCTCCCAGGAGTTGGGCACAGGGGGCCGCAGGGTGCCGGGTGCAGGGGTGCCTTTTGGTGTCGGGAAATCTTACCCTCTGCTGGTCGTGGTTGGAGGGGTCCCTGGTTATGAGGTTGCAGGCGTCGTCAAGAGCATCGAGGTGTGTCCTTGGGTGCTGGATTCGGGGTCACAGTCGCCGGGGGGACGTCCTCGTGGTTTTTGTTCACTCCAGCACAGGCCAGGCTTGGCGGGTGCAGAGTGTGCAGAGTTTGCTGTTCCTGGCTGATGCCAGGGGTCACTTACTTGCTTTGAGCAGTACCACTGTTCGTGGGAGTCCCAGGAAGTTAGAGTCACAAGGCAGTCAGGTCCGCCGGGGTTTTGAGGTTGCTGACCACTGGAGATGCCGGGGTTTAGCAGGAGCAGGTTCGAGGGTCGACAGGCTGGTAGGGCTGGGGCCAAATCAGTTAGTGTCTTCCTCTTGTTAGCAACTGTACGGCAGGTCTTCTTGTTCCTTGTTCTTCTTTCTTGTTTCAGAATCTGGATCTGAGGAAGGAAGGATCAGGGTGCCCCTAAATACTACATTTAGGGGCATTACAGGTAGGTAAAGGGCAGGGACCAATGGGTCCCCACCCTGGGGTGGGTACATCACCAATCCTGCCACTCTCCTGCGGGAGGGGGGCAGTAGCCTAGTACTGATTGGGCAGGGCTCCCCATCTTCAAGATGGCGAGAGCCTGAAGATGTGCTTCACCTCGCCTCCCCCACCTGAGGGGTGGGGTTGGCAGAGGCTGGCACACCCCCTTTTCTTTCTTAGGGTTTCCGGCCAGTCTTCCCACCAGAGTGGGGGTCAGAACCGGTGGGAGCCAATTGCTGAGTACAGCAAGAGGCTTGGGGAAGCTCACAAAGGCGGCATGCCTTTGAAGCTTCCCCTGCCCATCCTGGGGGAGAAGACCTAGCACCTCGCCCAGGATGTGCATTGTTGCAGGCCCAGAAGAGCGGATGGCTCTCTACCCAGGGGTCCAGCAACATGTCTGCTGTGTGGCAGCCTAGGCAGCCCCTCAGACAGGACGTGGATTGTAGGTTGGGTTTGTGGTTCCGTGAATTCTGAACCCATTCAATGAAGGTTGTCGTATCGTGAGGATTTTGGTATCAGCGAACCGCGACAAGTGCGGTATGCGTAAGCGTTTTCGTCATGCTACACCGATGGATTCACTGTGTATTTGATCTAGTCTGCACCCGTGGGTTCCATTTTGTGCATAACATCCATTTTGTGGTTGCCCTCACATAGGCTAATGACTACAGGATGACTGTGGCCAAGCGAGCCTCTAGGGACGCATACACCTTAGCTCGAGTTCGTGTTGACTTCAGTTTGACCTAAGTCAACTGACCCTGTTGCTCGAGGCTAAACTTGTTGAGCCAGTACCTTGTTAAGCAGCTGGTCAGATAGAGATCAAAGAGCAGGGCATTATTGATTCTATGGCACACGCACACACCCCTCTATCTTTCCCTTCATCTGTTTCTGCTCCTTTCTTTTATGGCCTTATGGCCTAATTATTGATTTGGGTTGAGGTCTTTTATGATGGGCCCGTCCGGCCTGTTCGAACAAGAATGCTGGATTTTTGCCTTGTCATTGGCGATGGGTTGGATAACTGAAAGTGGGTTTGTCGTTATGTGATGCCTCTATAAATATCATCCTCTGATTGGTCAAATTTGTGAGTAATTGATGCTAGCCAGGAACGTGGTTTTTGGCATAAAAGACGATGCTCCGCTCTATTATGTTGAGCAGTTTCCTGAGAACATACACCGTGTTGTACTTCTAGGACCTCTGTTACTGGCTGCAGCTAATAAAATTGATCTTTGATATCAAAAGAAGAATCCCGTGTCTCTGTACTCTAAGACAGGTGAACCCGAAGACTTCGGGCGTGTCCCCTGCGCCGCTGGGATTAAATCCCCGGTTCTTCAGGTTATGGGGCAACTCTAAGTTGCCCTCTGTCGTGCATCTTACATTAAATCTCACACTGGCACCAGTGTGGGTTTAATGTGCTAAGAAGTTTGATACCAAACTTCTCAGGCTTCAGTGTTGCCATCATGGTGCTGTGGAGTTCGTGTTGACGACCTCCCAGCACCATATACTCTTAATGGCAGTACTGCACTTACAGTGCCCAGGAATGGACCTGGGTACTGTAGGGGCACAGGGGTCAGGCACTTGCGCCCACACCACTGGCATAGGGCACCCAGCTAGAGGGATGACTGAGGTATGCCAGGGCAGTGTGTGTTGTGGGCATGGCACACAGGGATGTGTGCCATGTCGACTCTCTGTTTTGGTTCAGAACCAAGACACTCAGCCTGCAAAGGCAGTGTGTGTGTCAGGGTACAGGGCCTCCAAGGGTGGCACAATAAGTGCTGCAGCTTTAGGGGTCCTTTTCTGATCACAGTGCCCTGAGTACCTAGGGTACCATTTACCAGGGGTTGACATGTGGCCAGAGATGCCAATTGGGTTTAGGTTGTTAGGCAGTTTTAGGGAAGGAACACAGGCCCTGGGCACCTGATTGGCAGGAGCCCAGGGCACACCAAGTCAAAGAGCATCAGTAGTCTGGCAACAGAAAAAGAAAAAAGGGAGGTTTACTGCAACAGAAAGCCACTTTCTTACACTAAGCTCCCTTTGTGTGGTTGTTTAGGAAGAATACGCAACGCCCAACTGTCAGCTGCACCCAGTTATGTGGACCAGGCAGGCTGCAGGCACCAAATGGCTAAGGAGAGAAAATGCCAACTTTCTAAAAGTGTAAAAAAGGTTGCAATGCAGAGCAGGGTCCAGACTGATTTGCATATGGCTGGGTTCAAATTCGAATAACATAGCGACCAAAATAACTATGGCTTAAACCCCGATCTGTGACTGGGGGTGAATGTTTAATTTGTTTAGCATTCCCACCATCATCTGATCTTTTGCGTTTGTCACCCTCAGTGGGAAGCGTATGCCCAGATGTCGGTCCTGTGCTCGCTATGCCACCGGATTCTATTTAGCCTGGCTGATGAGGAGGATACTCCAAACTGGTCCCAGGATGCGTGTTTCTGGTCCAGAGTGGACCAGGCTTGGCAGTTTAGGATGGACTTCTCCCATGGGGAGAAGAGTCAAGACTGATTTGCATATGGCTGTGTCCTAATTGGGTTGGTGTGGTGAGCACAAATGCGATGCATTAAATCCAGATCTGTGACTGGGGGTGAATGTTTGATTTGTTCAGCATGCCGTCCATCATCTGTTATTTCAACTTTCTAAAAGTTGCATTTTAATAATTGCAATTAAAAATCCAGGTAGGATCTGGCCTGGCCATTTGGGCTGGACTGTTGCCATGGGGAGCAGGGTTAAGACTGATTTGCAAGTGGCCGTTTCCTAACTGAGGTGGTGGGCAACACAACGATGGACTAAACACTGATCTGTGACTGGGGGTGAATGTTTGATTTGTTCAGCATTCAGTGCATCATCTGTACTTCCAACTTTCTAAAAGTGGCATTTTCAAAATAGCAATTTAAAATACTACTGTACCATAAATTAGGATTTTTAAGTGTGATTCTAGAGACACAAACAATGAGCTGATTGCCTCTTCCTATTTGATAATTACACTTAGAAAATGTATTAAGGTAATTGCAATGTTTTCCAAAGTGGGAGATCGGCCTTACAGTAGTGAAAAGTGAATTTAAGAGTTTTTCCATTACCAGAACATATAAAACCAAAAGGTCATGTCCTACGTTTTGAATACATTTCATCCTACCCTCTGGGCTGTCCAAGCCCTACCCTAAGGGGGACTTATATGTATTAAAAAGCAAGGTTTGGGCCTGGCAAATGATTTATTTTGTCAGTTCAACATAGCAGTTAAAAACTGCACATACAGGCTCGGCATGTTTAAAGTGCTACTTAAGTGGGAGGCATAATCACTGCTTCATTCCCACTAGTAGCATTTAATATACAGACTCTGGACACATGTAGTATCACTCTACTAAGGACCTATAAGTAAATTCAATATTTCAATTGGTTGTAAGCCAAGGTTACCATATTTTAAACAGAGAGCACAGGCACTTTAGCACTGGTTATTAATGGTAAAGCACACAGACTCTTAAGGCCAACACAAACAAATTCAGCAAAAAGTAGGAGGAGGAGGGCAAAATATTTGGGGATGACCCTGCAGAAAGGACCAGGTCCTACCCTCATGATGAAACCTCCTGTCTTTGGGGACACATGCTGAAAAGGCCCACGACTGACTGACAATTAATGGAGGGGGCAGTTGAATATAATACCCTACCACAAATCACTAATCACCAAATAAGTGGAGCAGTGTCCAATTGAGCTTACTTAGCTCTTGTGATTTGTATATGTTTTTATGATCGGGCAACTGCTAGATCAAAAATGTATGTATGGATGCATGTGTTTATGAACAGGTACTAAAAGAGCAGGAGCCTATTTAATTTCTAATGGAGCACTGAGCAACAACCAGATGAGACAACACAGATCTACACACAATATTTATAACCAAGGAGAAGGGTTAGCGTAATCACATTTGCAGAAAAGGCTGACTTGATTCAGTATTTAAATTTACATACAGTCCACCATTCCCACTATGATTTTAGAAATCTTCTATTAGTCAAAGTGTGCTTTGTACCTCACTACTTGCTTGTGACAGATGTCTTTGAAAAAACCAATGACAAAAGATCAAGCTTCTCTAAGGTGTGCTGGACATTTGTTTGAGATCAAAGTGATCAATCATTCTTGTCCTAATTCTGGAGAAGATCCTAACTATCCAATGATTGTCGGTAAATGAAGCCGTCAATGCTGAATTACGTTCAACATTGATGTGCTTCAAGGAGAAGGGAGCATTGTCTCACCCTCTCCCCGCTCTGGCCGGCTGACTTCTGCAGCCACTTCTTGTGGATCTAGGATGCCCTTCATTTGCTGATAATCATTGGATGATTCATGGATCCATTGATCAGTACCTTGAAATCAAGCTCTATCAGCCATTACAATCCCTTTCGCATGAATTAACATCTCCCCATTAAGTGAACTATTGACACATTCATTGTTCATCAACCAATGTATTGGATAATGTACCCATACATGATAGGACTGTCCATCTTCTCGTCTCCCTCATATTGGGTGCCTGGCTGGGCCCATTTGTGAGTAACCCTTGTTTTTTCCTACCCTTCTCTTGAGCTACACAATTTTTGGTGTGCACCATTCAAACTGACAGTCCATTGTTCGCATTCCAGATGTTCAGCATTGTTTGGTCCTGATGAGATCCCCTCATTGCCCTTGGGGTTGAAACACCATCGACACATATTACAAATGAACCACTCTCTCAGCCTTTATTATTATATTAGAGGACTGTTAATTCATCAAGCATACTTACTTGTAGTCGTTTTGTACAAACAAACCTTTTTTTTTATGTCACCAACTGTCACTCCCTCCCTTTTTTAGGTTCTAGTTCACTTGGGACACTGAGCACACTGTTTGTCTGATTTTATGATGCTAAGAGCAAAGTACTCCTGGAAATCTATTTTGTGTATGATTTTGATTCTTTCTCTGACCTTCCATTGAGCGTTTTAATTACTAAATGTTTATACACATAGTCCACAGGGACCGTTGTTCCCTGTTAAATAGTAGATATCCTGGTTCTGTGTGAGTAGGGTTATCCTTGTCCTTTGTACACATTCTAATAGAATTTGCACACAATTAGAATAATCGTGATTTAATTCCAAAAGGTGACTCTATTACTAATGTGGTTACAAATGATAAGTTGACCTCTTATCTGAATTTAATGTATCGATCCTTAAGGAGCCTTGCTCGTAGTTCTTTTTCTAGTGGTGTAGTCCAGGTTCTAAAGGATTATACAGGGCCTTCCACCACCATCATCAATGCTTCCATCACATCGGCCTCCTTCCCAGAGAGGTGAAAACATGCAGAAGTCAAATTGTTCCTTAAAAAAACCCACAGTGGACCCTAAAGACCTCAAAAACTACCAACTTTTCTCACTGCTCCCGTTCTCAGCTAATGTTCTGGAGGAAGCAATAAACCTTCAACTCACCACCCACCTAGAAAGCAAAAACCTCCTGGATCCTTCCCAATCCTGTTTCCTCCCAAATCACAGCACTGAAACTGACCAAAATGTGGCTACCGATGACATCAGGACTCCCTTAAAGAAAGATGACAAACTGCCGCCTTGATTCTCATTGATCCCTCCACAGCCTTCAACACTGTGTCACACTACACCCTCCTACACAGACTCCACCAGATGGGGATCCAAGGGAAGGCTCTCAAACGGATTGCATCCTTCCTTTCCAGAAGAACCCAAAGTATCCACCTCCCGTCCTACACCTCGACCCTAAAAACCATCATCTTTGGCATCTCACAAGGATCATCACAGAACCCAACCCTGTTCACCTCAAACATGGCTTCTGTGGGGAGATCCTATAATATGAAGATCATCTCCTACACAGACGATACTCAGCTCATCCTCTCCCTATTCTCGGACCCCACTATCCCCAAATCTAACTTCCACAGATGCATGACCAGAGTTGCAAGCGGGATTCAGAACAGATGCCTCAAACTCAACACCTACAAAATAGAGATATTCATCGTCAGGAGCAGAACTTCTCCATGGGACAACTCATGGTGGCCAAAGGAACTTTGCTTCACACCCGCAGAGCACGCAAGGAACCTGGGCATCATATTCGACAGCGAGTTCACAATGAAGAAGCAGATACATGCTGTCTTGTCCTCCTGCTTCCTCAGCCTGCGCATACTCAGGAAAGTGTTCAAGTGACTCCCCATCATCACAAAACGCACAGTCACCCAGGCCCTCATCACCAGACGCCTGGACTACAGCAATGTCCTCTACGTGGGTATTACCTCACATCTACTAAACAGACTCCAGGCCATTCAGAACACTGCAGTTACAGGCTCATCATTGACCTCTCAAGATGGGCCCACATCACTCTCACCTCAAAACTGCGCTGGCTTCCTGTCAATAGATGGTGCCAGTTTAAAGTGCTCACTCACGGCTGCAAGGCCCTACACAACAAGTGACCAGCATACGTCAATCACAGGGTGAACTTCCAACAACCTGCCCAACTACGTTCCGCTTCCCCCTCTCTGGCCCACACCCTGGCATCATTCACAGGAGCCGGAGCGTCAGTCATGCCTTCTCGCTCCTGGAAGCTAAATTCTGAAACGGCCTCCCCATCACCTTTGAACAGCGCACCCTACAGGAATTCAGGAAAGTCCTCAAAACTGGTTTTTCGACCAAGACTTCAGTAGCAGCACCCCTCACCCCTTCAGGATTCCTTGAAGTGGAATCAAATTTCAGAAAAAAGCTGAAGACTTGGATTTTTCACCAATCTTAGTTCGCAAAGTAGGGAGTTTCATAGCTTAGGAGCTAGATGCGAGACCTTAGATGGTAAACAGACATAATATCGAATAAAAAATATCGACTGGACAGAATATCGAGTTTTTAATATAGAATGGACAGAATATCGAATTGCCAAAATATAGTGGTGAAGAATATCGAAAATCAGGTAAGAAATATCGATTTAAATAATATAGAAGCAAGTAATATCGACAGTCATAATATAGTTGTTAAAAATATCGAATTTTTTTATAGTCTTTTAAGTGTTAGTATATGTGTTAAAAGTATGTATTAATTTTGGAATGTATGTTTGAATATTTTTAAAGTAATGAATTTTATGTTATTTAATTTTTGTGTAATTTAATTCCGTAGCGGGTTGTGGGTCTATAGGGGATTAGGGTGGGAAGTAATTTAATTATAGTACATTAAATAATAATTTTTAGGAATTATTAATTATTTTTAATTTAATTTTGCGTTTTACTTCTGTAGCGGGTTGTAGGTTTATAGGGCAATAGGGTGGGAAGTAATTTAATTGTTATTAGGTAATTATTAATTGGTATTGAAAATTAATTGGTTGTTGATTAATTATTAATTGGTAAATAATTTGTATTAATGGGTAATTAATTTGAATTAATTGTTTAATTGATAATTATGTTAATTGTATTAATTTAATATTTGTAGCGGGTTGTGGGTTTATAGGGGAATATGGTGGGAAGTAATTTAATTGTAAATAATTAATTATTGAAATACTTTTTGTATATTGATAATGAATGTATTACTAATTAATTATTAATTGGTATTATTTGTATTTATTAATTTTTGGTATTGAAAATTAATTGGTTGTTAATTAATTATTAATAGGTAATTAATTTAAAAAATGTATTGGTATTTATAATTAATTAATTATTAAATAGTGTGTGATTGGTAATTAATTTTAATACTTTTTCTTGGTATTAATAATTAATTTATTTTTAATAAAATATTAAATTATTATTTTCCCTACTATTGCACTCACTGGAGTGGGAATAGTAATTTTTACCCCTACGCTATCCAATGCTTTCCCTACTATTGCACTCACTGGAGTGGGAATAATAATTTTTACCCCTACGCTATCCAACGCTTTCCCTACTGTTGCACTCTTTGGAGGGGGAATAGTAATTTTTACCCCTATGCTATCCAACGCTTTCCCTACAGATGCACTCACTGGAGTGGGAATAGTAAATTTTACCCTCCCGCTATCCAACGCTTTCCCTACTGTTGCCCTCTCTGGAGTGGGAATAGTAATTTTTACCCCTACGCTATCCAACGCTTTCCCTACTGTTGCACTCTCTGGAATGGGAATAGTAATTTTTAACCCTACGCTATCCAACACTTTCCCTACTGTTGCACTCTCTGGAATGGGAATAGTAATTTTTAGCCCTACTCTATCCAATGCTTTCCCTACTTTTGCACTCTTTGGAGTGGGAATAGTAATTTTTACCCCTACGCTATCCAACGCTTTCCCTACTGTTGCACTCACTGGAGTGGGAATAGTAAATTTTACCCTCCCGCTATCCAACGCCTTCCTTACTGTTGCACTCTCTGGAGTGGGAATAGTAATTTTTACCCCTACGCTATCCAATGCTTTCCCTATTATTGCACTCTGTACAGTGGGAATAGTAATTTTTACCCTCCCGCTAACCAACACTTTTCCTACTATTGCACTTACCGGAGTGGTAATAGTAAATTTTACCCGCCCGCTATCCTACGCAAAAAATATTGAATATGTTTAATTAATATTACGTTAATATATGTATTATTTTTTTTAAATTAACTTACATTAATTATTTATTAATTTTAAAGTTATTTAAGTATTTTTAAGTATGTTTCAGTTAATTCTATGTATTATTTCATTAATTTTACATTACTTTTAAGACATTTAAAAAATTCGATATTTTGACTAACTATATTTTTTACAACGATATTTTGTATTCTATATTTTTGTACTTACCTGTTTGGAGATAGGGATTCGATATTTTGGCATTCTATATTTTTCCCTCGATTATTTTTGTATGTCGATATTCTCCTTCTCGATATTTTGTCAGTGATCCACCTCAGAAGATATAACACTACAAATTCTCTGATTTTCTGGGTCCCGCTATTGTAAATGTCTTTATGTGTCCGGCATAGTGCTTTGAATGTAATTCTAGCCTCAATCGGTAACCAACAGAGAGCTTTGAGGTGTTTTCCAACTGGTTCCTGGATTGGCACCACTAACTGCGCCATTCTGCACAATTTGAAGTCATTTTTAACATATTTTGGGGCCCCTAAGTAAAGTGAGTTTACGTAATCAAGACGTGAGGTGATCATTGCATGTATTACTGTTTTACTTAAATGGATTGGAATCTGCTACAGAACCTTCCGGAGCATTCTAAGTAGTCCAAAGCATGACCCTGCTAACTTCTTTGCTTGAACATTTTTGATCGAAGAACTCGGAACTGGCGACTTGCCCAACAGCCTGGCCAGCTAGATAGAGATCTAGGGGCTGATTTGTTTCCCAGGATCATCAGCTCTGTCTTTTCTCCGTGCAGTTTAAGATGACTGTTTGTCATTCACTCTACCATTCTTTCCAGGCACGGTGCTAGTTGGTCAGATTCAGTCTTGGTTCCAGAATCAAATGAGACCACCAGCTGTGTGTCATCTGCATATGCAAACCATGGAGATGCCAAACTCCTGTACTAAATGAGCCAACGGCCGCATATAGACATTAAATAAAGTCGGGCTGTGCGAGGAAGCCTGTGGCACACCACAACTTAGTGGCATTTTGTTAGGAAGCTAGATTCCATGACCTGAAAAGATCTGTCCTTCAAGAAGAATATCAGCCAATCCAAGGCTTTCCCCTTTGCACTGCTTAGTTTGAGAGTGTTTTTGTAAGATACCGTTATGTATGGTGTTGAATGTCACGCTTAGATCTAAAAATAGTATGGCGGCTGAGTTCCCTTGAACAGCTAGAAAGTGCACTAAAACTGCATCTAGATCAAGTTCCAATAATAATAGCTACAATTTAGAGCATTTGACAATGTTGAATACAATCAACAGGTCTATGAAGGCAAGGTACAGTGGGCAGTGCTTTGTTAAGTTTAGATGGAGGTTCAGGCATTGAGCCACTGTACCCAGCCTTTCCCATAAGCCATAATGACATGGACTGAGAAAGTTGTTATTATTGGCCCACTCTGGAATTATCTCATTAATTACTCACTGCAGAATTTTAACCTAAGAGTTGATGAGGGAGATTGGTCTGTAACATTTGGGATCTGTCCTGTTTCCCTTTTTAAATAGATGTGGACCATGGGTTAAGCAGTTGGTTGTTAAAAACATTGGTCAGAATGAATGCCCACAATTTAACATTACATTTTATTAAGTCATTGGGCATCGCATCTGGCCCAGGGGTTCTTGCTGGTAGAACTCTGATTGATGGCCTTGGTCAGTTCTTCTAAAGTAAGGTCGAGCTTAGCACACACTCTATTCTATTCTATTCTACAGAAGGTTGGGGAGAATAGCAATGATTAGGGAGGTATAGATACTCATAAAAGGAGAGACCCACTGAGCACCATTAATATAGCATCTCAATACTGACTTTGTGGTGATATTAGTTCTTAGGAAGTTAATTGTAAGCCACAACAATTTAGATTCTTTTGATTGGCAGCAAATATCAAACGTTCCCAATTGTAATTTTTTAAATATGCTTCTTAAGTTTTGGCTAATTTGTATTGAAGACGGGCAGCTGAAATCTCCGGTCTAGTAGATAACACCCTGCAAACATTCATATATTAGTTCACAGCATTACAAGCTACCGTATCCAAATATTATCAATTTTCCACAGTAGGTGGGAATGTAACTTAAATCTAAAATATTGAAGAAAATACAATGAAAATATTGATACACTTTTAAGATTGTTGAAATAATTAATAGAGTGGAGCCAGCTGCTATCTAAGTGATTTCTTCTTTTATTGAGGGACATGAAAGATCATGACATGCTGAATGAAACTTCCACCTACTATTAGCATGAGGAGGTTAGTGCCTCCTCAACTTCCAATTCTACTGTACTGGACCACCGTCTGCCAAAATACCCTCCAACGGGTTAAGGGTCAATCCCCAGACTCACTATGATATAGAAATTGAACTAACAGAATATCATTTTCAGAATAGGATCACATATTGTGCCCTAAATATTGTTTACAAGCGTAATGATCCTATGGAGTTGGTAATAGAAAATCTACACCAAATAGTACACTTCTTTTCTAATCTATTTGTTGAACAGAATATTTATATCAGATGATATTTAATATAGAATATTCTGACATAGAATGGTGTAGAATACTTCATTCTCTCATCAACCATTCTATTTGCTAACATTGGACGTTACTAGAATTCATCATATCATATAATTGAGACGTTCATCTAAAAGCGGCAGGACATACAAGGTTGATAGGTGCTCTGTGGTAATGGTATATTCCTTCTAATGCATGCTTCCGAATAATGTAAACAGTGAAGAAGCACTCTATTTCAATGAATGTTTCATTTATTTCAGAACAGGCCATGTAGGACCTTTTCCGATCTGCAAGAACAGTATTAAATACTTTAAAGTAAATTCTCCGGGGCATATTATCAAAGAATAGCGATAAACATCGCTAAGCGCACTTAGCGCGTTTCTGTTTATCGCCGTCTATCGCCGGATTACATCACCGAGTTAGCGCGTTATCATCAACGCCTAACTCCAAAGCGATAAAAAATCCAGTGATAGCGGCGAAATGCCTGAATATTGCTGAAAATCCAGCGATAAAAAAGCAGCGATAGGCAAATCGTTGCTAGTAAGCCATGGTGGACTTATCCTGACAATCCACCTGCCTTTGACAAGATGGCTAAGTCAGGTTTTAATCAGGGGTTAAAAACCTGCGTTCATCGTGGTTTAGCGCAAATTTTGTCATCGCGGGACACCATTGATAATACAGCGAAGTGCTGTTAGCGACTGTTTTACGTGTTATTTTGGTTAGGAACACCTACCTTGCATGTCATTAGCGATAAATATCGCTGACATGCAAGGCGATAGTAAAAGCGACAGCTAACGCGTGAAAGCTTGCGCTAACGCATGTTAGCGCAGGCTTGATAATAGGGCGATGAAAATATCGCCACTTTTTCGGCAAAAAGTGCCGCAAAAGCGGCGATATGGCCCTTGATAATATGCCCCTCTATTTTTCCCAATTTGGCATTATTTCATGTGTGAATGAGATGAAGGGCCATCCCAGTACACTTCTTTTCTGCTGAATCAGAAAATCACTATTTACTATATATAAGTGATTGCTAGACTCACTCACTCAGCAAGTTAGCAAATGAAATGACAAGTTATCTACAGCAATATCACATACATTTTTGTCAAGCCAATCTGTACTGCAGTAACACTTTATCCCAAAAATAGAGTTCAGCATTAAAAAAAAGTATTTAATTTGTATATTTTAACAGTGGCAGTCCTCTACCATAGAGGTGATCCATAATTGTAATCTGCCCCAAGCAGACCTTGTAATGGCGCGTTGTGTTTGAATGTCTCTCTAAATGTCTTGTATGAGAGACTGGGTCCTTGGATGAGGATCAGATATAAAAAAAAGTGCATGTAATCATGAAATAAATGGTTTAGCATTGATATTCAAAATTGCCTGAGAATGGAACTTAAGCACTACCCACGTTCAAGCGAGCATTTCATTTCTGATTTCTCTGCAAACTCACAGCACACAGGAGGCAAAGGCTACTGTGCGTTCTCCATTAATATTTTTGTGTAATGCCCCAAATACGTTATCCTTAGCATCAACTGTCACATCAACTGAAAGCCAAGGAGCAAAGGGCTACAAGAGGGAAAATTTCAACTGATCTGCCTTGAGACAGTGTAAAACACACTCCCGCTCATTACTCCACGCAAAATTAGCTCTCTTCTTGAGTAACCTCTGATCAGTTCGGAAATGGTGGTGACATTTTTGCAGAAATGTGAAAAACAATTACCCAACCCAACAAAAGTAATGCCTTTTCCCCCAAAACAACATTTGTCCAATCTCAGTTGTAAAACCAATTGCTAACAGCCTACTCAGCACACCACCTTACAATGACACTAACAAGGAGCATGGGTGATTTGGTAGTACACCAAACAACCAGTCCGTTAAAAACGGTGATAACCTCGGACTTTCCCCAGAAGCTTGCTCTGCTTAAGAACCCTCCAGTCAACGTACAGTCTCAGATCATTGCTTCTTTCTCATCATAACTATAGGAGACAACTAGGCCTGGTCAGAATTTAAATTACTTCTGAATGCGGGTTGTAGGTTTATAGGGGAATAGGGTGGGAAGTAATTTAATTGTTATTAGGTAATTATTAATTGGTATTGAAAATTAATTTGTTGTTGATTAATTATTAATTGGTAAATAATTTGTATTAATTGGTAATTAATTTGAATTAATTGTTTAATTGATAATTATGTTAATTGTATTAATTTATTATTTGTAGCGGGTTGTGGGTTTATCTATGGGGCAGATTTACAAGCCCTTTGCGACACTTTTACGCCACCATTGCGGCACTTCTGTGATGCAGCAGCGGCGTAAACCATGCGCTACGTTGCGCCTTATTTACAACGTGACGCATCTAGGAAGATGCGTCACGTTGTAAAACCCTGCGCCACATGAAACCTGCGTTAGGTATCATGTGGGCGTTCCTGCGCAGGGTGGGCGTTCAGTCGCAGGAATGCCTCGTAAAAGTGACGCAGTGAAATCTTCAAGATTTCACTGAGTCACTTTTCCGTCCATGCTGCGTCAAAATCTTGCGTCTGCTTGAAGCAGGCGTAAGGAGTGATGCAGCATGTTAGGCATAGGGTGCCCCCGAGCATTGCTGGAGTTGCGTCACGCTTGTGACACAATTCCAGCAATGCGCTGCCCTTACGCCATCAGATGTGACAAGCATCGCCCTATCCTTGCGCCACGGTGCGCCGCATTGTAAATGCAATGCATCTATGGTGGCGCAGGGAGGGAATTGCATGTTGCATGTTTTCAAGCGCATCCCTGCTGATTTGCAGAGATGTGCCAGAACTCGTACATCTGCCCCTTTGAGTTTTTTTCGAGCGGCAAAATATACGAAATATAGAGATCTCAACCTTCTTCAAAAAATCCTTATGTTTTTCACAAATTCTCAAACTATACTTGGAGCTTTGAAAGTGATCCTTATTAGTTACATCAGCACAGAACACTACAGCCAGGTTTCACACATGCTGCTTCGGAGGTGCCATAATTTTCACCAATTCACTAAATGATATGAGTGGATTCTTTCTCCCTGGAAGTAGGACAGTATCCAGCAAACAAAGAAGTAGCAAAAGTAGGTGTAACACAAATAGAAAGTTCTTGCTTCTGAATGCAACATATACTTTACTGGATATGCTGGAACCTGAAAGATAAAGGGAAATCCAAGATATTCTATCAAATACATTTTCGAGCTTTGGAAATACTCAGCCTTAACATCAGGTACAAACAGTTCCTCTCCTTTCCAACGCTCTAAGTAGTCGTGGACACTAAGGTGCCGATTACGATCCTGTAAAAACCGGGTACGAACCGTCGGACGGAGCATATTCTCCGTCCGACGCGTACCCGGTCGGAACAACATACAAACATGGAAGTACGATTCGCACAGAAATACTATTTCCGTACGATTCGTACAAAACACCGTCCGACGAAAATATACATACAAATGTGATCCGGGAAAGCGCCGACGTGACGTCGGGACGCACGCAGCCTGCCTTTCACGAACCAGGAAGTACGATTCGCACCGACGTCATCCCGCACGGAGAATATTTTCCGGCAGCCAAAAACTGCCAGGAAATCAGGACGACGCGAACAAGGAGTACCTGCACGCGACGGACAGACATGGACCCGAACCTACGTGTCATCCCGGCCCTCATAGCAGTCGACCTCCTCTACAGGTTCCGACGCAGACGCTGCAGAAGGTCAGAACAACAAAGGGAGGGGGGAAAGGGGGGGGGCAGGAGCAGGGGCAGGCCACAAAACCCCCACCCAAGACACACAGCACACATGCCCTGGACATACCTGACCCCCAGGCCCTGGTCCCTATGAGGGGGTGGGGGCGTGTCCAGCAAAGCCAGCGTCCGCCCCAACGGAAGTGGATGACGACGCGAACCGGTAACACAATACAGGTACGTCCCGTACCCACGCCTTAAGAGCGTGGGTATGAGTCGTACCACGCCCACACCTACGTCACCCCAACAATGGTGGAACGGCTCGTACCCACATGGCAAAGGCCTGGGTACGGCCCGCACAAGCAATCCACAGCGTGGGTATGAATATATACGGACCATACCCCCACCCGCGTATGCATGGAGTGTACCCCCACCCCAACAGTGTACGTACGGCCCGTACCCCCACCCCCGTATGCATGGAGCGTACCCCCCACCCCAACCGTGTATGTACGGCCCGTACCCCCACCCCCGTATGCATGGAGCGTACCCCCCACCCCAACAGTGTACGTACGGACCGTACCCCCACCCCGTATGCATGGAGCATACCCCCACCCCAACAGCGTACGTACGGACTGTACCTCCACCCGCGTATGCATGGAGCGTACCCCCACCCCAACAGTGTACGTACGGACCGTACCCCCACCCGCGTATGCATGGAGCGTACCCCCACCCCAACAGTGTACGTACGGACTGTAACACCACCCCCGTATGCATGGAGCGAACCCCCACCCCAACCGTGTATGTACGGCCCGTACCCTCACCCGCGTATGTATGGAGCATACCCCCCACCCCAACAGTGTACGTACGGACCGTACCCCCACCCGCATATGCATGGAGCGAACCCACACCCATGTATGTTCTAAGCGTACATATCCTGATATAGGAGGGTTGGGTGCAGAGTCCTCCCAGCAGTGCCCAGACACAGGAGGGGTGGGTGCAGAGTCCTCCCAGCAGTGCCCAGACACAGGAGGGGTGGGTGCAGAGTCCTCCCAGCAGTGCCCAGACACAGGAGGGGTGGGTGCAGAGTCCTCCCAGCAGTGCCCAGACACAGGAGGGGTGGGTGCCTAACACTCACAGCAGTGCCCAGACATAAGAGGGGTGTGTGCAGAGTCCTCCCAGCAGTGCACAGACACAGGAGGGGTGTGTGCAGAGTCCTCCCAGCAGTGCCCAGACACAGGAGGGGTGGGTGCAGAGCCCTCCCAGCAGTGCCCAGACACAGGAGGGGTGGGTGCAGAGTCCTCCCAGCAGTGCCCAGACACAGAAGGGGTGGGTGCAAAATCCTCCCAGCAGTGCCCAGACACAGGAGGGGTGGGTGCAGAGTCCTCCCAGCAGTGCCCAGACACAGGAGGGGTGGGTGCAGAGTCCTCCCAGCAGTGACCAGACACAGGAGGGGTGGGTGCCTAACACTCACAGCAGTGCCCAGACATAAGAGGGGTGTGTGCAGAGTCCTCCCAGCAGTGCCCAGACACAGGAGGGGTGGGTGCAGAGTCCTCCCAGCAGTGCCCAGACACAGGAGGGGTGGGTGCAGAGTCCTCCCAGCAGTGCCCAGACACAGGAGCGGTGAGTGCAGAGTCCTCCCAGCAGTGCCCAGACACAGGAGGGGTGGGTGCAGAGTCCTCCCAGCAGTGCCCAGACACAGGAGGGGTGGGTGCCTAACACTCACAGCAGTGCCCAGACATGAGAGGGGTGTGTGCAGAGTCCTCCCAGCAGTGCACAGACACAGGAGGGGTGTGTGCAGAGTCCTCCCAGCAGTGCCCAGACACAGGAGGGGTGGGTGCAGAGTCCTCCCAGCAGTGCCCAGACACAGGAGGGGTGGGTGCAGAGTCCTCCCAGCAGTTCCCAGACACAGGAGGGGTGGGTGCAGAGTCCTCCCAGCAATGCCCAGACATAGGAGGGGTGGGTGCAGAGTCCTCCCAGCAGTGCCCAGACACAGGAGGGGTGGGTGCATAACACTCACAGCAGTGCCCCTGCAAAGAAAAGGGTGGAGTACCCACAGATCCAATGCCCACAAATGTCAGTCAGGTGCACAAAGATCCTGCAGTACATGTACCACATGTGTGCGAGGCTGGGAGTATACACATGCATAGCGCCGAAAAGAAAACATGTCCACATGAAGTCATGTCAACAGTCTACATACACAAGTACAGTGACCACCAAGGACGCCACGAATGATGCAGGTGGAGACATCGCTCAGCATGCATGGCCAAAGTCTAACGAGTCCATCACACACCCAGCCAATGTAGACACAGCTCAGCACCACATATTGGAATGACCCTGCAGGGAAGATGTCAGGTTACACAGAGGAAGGAACACACCTTGGGACGATGTCACCATGCAGTAACTGATGACATGAACAAAGTTATGTAGCCAACAGCTTGTGATGGCACACATATACCAGGGTCCACCCTATGACCAGCACAAGACGACAATTCCCACACACCCAACACATTATCACCACCCAAAATAATGGAGCAGGTCCACCAACAGCAATACCAGATAGACAGTAGTGTACTAAGGAAAAAGAAATTGCTTTATTTAGCATCCAAATATCTGTTTGTCCCTTGAAAGTTCCAAATGTACAATGCCCATAGGGCAATCCAAAGTTCAAATCCAGGTGGGGGACACAGTGGGACGCGTGTCCCCTAGCTTGCCTGCACAGTCAGACTCCTCTTTCTTCCAGAGGGGGGGGGGGGGCATCATGTGGGTGGGAAGGACCAGGCACCGCAGGGACATGAGGGCGAAGGGTAGGCGTCGTGGGTGCAGGGACGGAGGACTCCACCACAGGGGGTGGGGCAGTGCCAAAGGCAGAGGTCAGGATGGCACTGCACACCTTAGCAACGTCCTCCAGCGACTCCCCTGCACCCGAAGGAACCACAGGCCCCAAGGAGGGGGGGGTCGGAGGGATGGGTCGCAGCGCCACTGGGGGAGGGTGTGGACGGGGGGGGACTCAACTCCACTGCCGGTGTCCTGCCTCCACCGCTTGCGGGGTGGTGCCACACTGGGGCTGATGGACAGACTGGGCAGGACTGACCCTGTATCCGACTTTTGGCCAGGAGAGCTGAGGGGATGGGATTTGGAGGGAGTGGATTTTGTGGAATGTGGACTCCCACTCTGGCTGCGTGTCTTATGTTTGCCCCCCGACCCAGTGGGTGTGCCTACTTCACCCTGTGTGTGCGTGCCAGGAGGTGTGCGTTTGACCTTCCCTGCTGGTGTGGTGCCTGTGTCTGTTGTGGTGGGTGCATGCTGACGTCTGGGTGTACGTGGGACAGGCATGGGAGTGGGAAGTGTGGATGGGTCAGGGGTAGGGGGTTGGACGTAGCGCTGCAGGAGACCCACTGCTGCAGTCAGTGTCGAGTCAATGGACCTCAGCAAGTTGCGTTGGTCAGACTGCGATGAGAAAATGCCCTCCAAGTATGCCTCCATGTTGTTCAGCACTTGGCTGTGTGTTGGACCCGGCCTCGTAGTATGGCCCTACGTGCCCCCGCACCACCGAAACCTGGTACCTGCAGCCCCAAGCACACGGCCCAGCCGACCCTCCCCACCAGGACACACGCACCCGACCCGGACATCCCCGTCCATGGCCTCTCTCCTTTCGGCCACCCCGGGCCCGCGTGCCCACTTTATGCACCAAGATGGCCGCCCGGCCCCAGCGCGACCCGGGCCTAGAGGCGCCACTCCGGCTGGAGGACATCACGCTTCCAGGGGATGAGAGAGGGAGGAGCAGTTTCTATCGCACCTCTGAACTCCCCTGGGACGATGGGTTTCGATCGGCCCTTCGGCCTCCCTGAGGGCTGGCTCCATACCTGCTGGGTGTCTGGGACTCCTCCCGACCCGGCCCTGAAAGGATCAAAAGACAATGACAGAAAATCCCGACAAGCGACCCCCAGGTGACAAGACCCCTGCCTGCACAGACTCCGGACATCAAAGAGGGGTCGACCTATAACAAGGGGTGCTCTGGGTCTGTCCGGCAGATTCGACGCTGGAACAACGAGAGCCTGCTGACGTGGTCGCGGCTCCTGGAACTTGGACCCACCTGAGCCTGCTGAGTGACTCGCGGTTCCCTGAAGATCGTAAGACCTCCGAACTTGTACCTGAGCCTGCTGAGTGACTCGCGGCTCCTTGAAGATCGTAAGACCGCCGAACTTGTACCTGAGCCTGCTGAGTGACTCGCGGCTCCTTGAAGATCGTAAGACCTCCAAACTTGTACCTGAGCCTGCTGAGTGACTCGCGGCTCCTTGAAGATCGTAAGACCGCCGAACTTGTACCTGAGCCTGCTGAGTGACTCGCGGCTCCTTGAAGATCGTAAGACCTCCGAACCTGTACCTGAGCCCGCTGAGTGACTCGCGGCTCCGACAGACTCTCACGGTCCCGCCGGACCCCGACTACAACAACGTATCCCCCAGCTCGAGGATTGTGAGCTGTGCGCCGGATACGTCCCTGCCTTGAACCTTTGCCAGAGACTGTCCCGCTACCCCCTACCCCTTCTGAGACTCATTGAGCCCGTGCTCTCCTTGTACATATTTGCAGTGACAACCTACTTGATAAAGATTGATTTCTAAGAACCCACGGTGTGGTCACTCTGTGTCGTGTGGTGCCAGAAGTACGATCCTAGATACGAGATTCCTCCCCCTGGGGAGTCTCCCGCCAGTGCCCGGCTACGGTACTTCGAGGGTGGGTCTCAGGGTAGTCAGGACCCCCTTCCGGGCTCCTCTGAGGTCGCCGTCTAACACTGTGGCCATGGAGGACATTAAGCATCGCAGCCTGACCAACCTGCAACTGCATGTCCACAGACTCGGCATTGGCGGCAGCAGTGGAGACAGGGGCAGGGGGTGCGGTGCCTGGCAGGAAGGAGACATGTGGTGACCGGGCACGCTGGGAAGGGACACGAGCAAGTGGGAGGTGGCTGATGGCAATGGAGGGGGCGGGGAGAGATGTTGTGCCGCTGTCAGCTGGTGGTGCAGCCTCCGCCCACTCGGAGAGCTCAGCCTCGGACCCGTCCGCTTCATATTCTGTGGTGGCAGTGGACAGGTCCTCCGCCTCACTCCCCTCCGCCTCAGTTCCACTCGATGTGCCAGCCAAGATGTCACCGCTGGCACTGGTGCTCGGTCCCTCCGCTCGGTCTGTGCTGATGTCTCCCTCCGTGTCCCCCGACGATGCTGTGGGAAAGGTGAAGAGACAGGAATTAATCAGACACCTGTATACATATGTCACATGAGTCCAATCTACATAGGTCACAGTGCATAGCCTGAAAAGAAAGATGAGTAACATCTACAAAACAAGGTACATATGTAGGCCCCGCAACACACAGTTGGTTGACCCACCATGCCACTGAAAAACTATGGAGAGCATGACACAATAGCAAATGACATGAAATGGATTTTGACAGAGGAGCCAGGCTCTGGGGACAATCCAGCACTGCATCTGCACCACACAGCGTTGCAGAAAATAGGGATGAGCAGGGACCATATCCATGAACTTTAGGCACATGCTGCATAGGTAATACAGAAAACATGCCCACCATGACTGGCTCACTGCACCTTGAGTGTATGTCCAGACAAACATCACACACTGGCCAGACCTAGCAAGGAGATATCAGGTTTTGACATGTAGGCTTTGCCCACACCAACCACCCCCTACATGAGACAATTTGTTGAGACACAGGAAGCACTTACATCTCTTAGTCTGGGTGAAATTCACATGGGCTGGAAAAATGCAAGATTGGACACAAAATACCCAAGGTGCGCCTGTCCAAATAATCATGTACAAATGGGCATCATCAGATGATTGTAACAAGACACACAGGCACTGGCCACCGTGAGTATGAACAAGGAAAATCAGGTCAGGCTGTACAGTGGACACTTGTACTACATTTTACATCTATATAGATGGTGCCAGGGGACAATGGCACAGAGCACAACCGATGCTGTAGACACTGAGAGTGTCCACATTTTGTGATGACACACATGACACCTAGGAAAATATGCCCCAGGGGACAGTAGTGGCCACACAACTCCATGGTCCTGAATGGGAATGACTGCAACACACACCACCATCCCTGCACTATGCGTATCGCACACTCATGCACATCATGTAACAGGCCACAATATAGGACATGCGTGCTGTAAGGCATGACACTTGAGAGACTAACTCCCATGTCTGGACTCAGCATCAGTGCCAACTGACATGGAACCCACAAGTACTGAACTGGACAGGGCACAGGCAAGGTCCCAAAACCTGTTACACACCACCCCCACACATGATGCTACAGGCATTGTTCACGTGGATAAACTGCCAGCATGGATAACCTTGTGAAGGAGTGACTACACACAGACCAGGGAACACATTGCAAGGAGGGGAAGGGAGGCAGGAGAGCACCGCCATACTGAAGGTAACAGGATCTGCACAGCACCTTTAAACCCTGGCAGTGTATCCATGCAACTGCGCACTTACAAATGCTGAAGACACACAACAAACACACATGTACCTACCCCCTTCCTGCTGCTGCTTCTCCTGTAAGCGCCTGTCCAAGTCTGGAAAGACCACCGCCAGCACACACTTGTGGATGTGGGTCAGACGGCGGCGCCTGCGGTTCTTATGGGTGTCAGGTGAGTCCCCCAGCAGGACCAGTGCGATCCTCCGCGTCCAGCACCGGATATCCTGCCAGCGTTTTCTCACCTGGGCCAGGCGCCTCTTGCGACCATCCGTCCTCCTCACGGCACTGACGGCGTTCATCCAGATCTGCTTCTTGGCAGAGGCGCCTACCTGTGAGGATGAACAAGTGACACTACATCAATACACCTGGCACATGTCACAGAGACACATATTAGAACAAATTTGCTGGTTACAACAAGACATAGTATGCATCCAACACATTGCACCTTTGTCATAGGGACATTATCCTCTGGGGAAGGGCAAAAGCAGTACGTGCAATTGAAAGTACACAGGTGGAATGAGGGCAACAACACAATCAATGATCCAGGCTCACACAGTGCATCACAAGCTACACCAGGATTATGTGCAGCACCTCAAAGCAGTCACATGCCACAGGCCACTGACGCTACCTCAGCAGAGTACACAGACACACACAGGCACAGGACATTCACCTGCCATTGCCAAATGCAGCAACAAACCTCACTCTGCACATGTGCCACTAGACGGGGGGGGGGCTCACAGGTGTGGGGCTGGCTCTGCACGTCAGACACACAGCACTGCTCCCTGCTCACATCAGATGGGCAGGGTATATCCATCCCTCATGCAGCTTGGGTGCTGTACTCCACATATGCACCCACCCACATGACAGGGGACTTACACACACACCGATGTCCAGGGTACGAACACATCATGTGGACACTCTCAGCACAGGTACACAGAACTAACACACATCTGTGGGTACAGTCACCTGTCACACTGGGCTGACCACATAATCACATGAGGACTGTAGAGGCTACATTCCCAGGAGGATAAGAATGTGGCAGCCACCATGCAGTGATTGTCACAGTAAACACAATGCACGTGAGGACGGCAGACATGCACCACAGCATGCTCTGGCTGGGAGACATCAGGCATTCCCCCCCCTGGGACCCCCCCTACAGTACATTGCATGTGTGTCACACCTGGACACAATGCCAGAAGTCACAGTCACAAAAAAGGGACACAGTCTGTGCTAGTGGACTCTGCACTCACCTGATACCCTGGTCGCCCATACAGCAGGGGGTACTGTGGGAGGATCACATCCAGCAATGCCAGGTTCTCCTCCAGGGTGAAAGGCTGGGCCCTCTCCACAGACCTTGACATGGTTCCAGGGAAACACGAGCAGCAGCTGGGTCTTAGAATCCAAAGATGTGCAGGCAAGTGCTCTCTCATGGGACCTGGCTGCCTTATATCTGCCTTGCTGGCCTGTTTCATGCACAGGAGTACAGAGTGATTGGTCACTCACATTTGCATCCTATGTTTCCTCCAATCCCTTTAAACCTAGCACAGTCAGTGGGTTCCTATTGTTTTTTCCTTGAGCATGATGTCAACTCCACAACCACATTGCAACAAAGTAGATTCATTCAAACTGACTTTTGCTGTGCACCTGCAGAAAAAAACTCATACTTTAAACTTGGTCTCCATGACAACCAGCATGCATGTAGGCCTTTATACTTGTCCCTCATGTGTCCCCTATGTAATTTGGAGATTCACACCCAGGTACGGTGCGTTCCGGGGCCCTAGGGCACCCCAAATGCATGGCAACGGCCCGTACAGGAGTGTGTACGGTCCGTATCACTATGGGTACGCATACGCGAGCACACCCATAGTGATAGTGAGCGTACGCGCGTGCGTACGGTCCGTATCACTATGGGTACGCATACGCGAGCACACCCATAGTGATAGTGAGCGTACACACGTGTGTACGGTCCGTATCACTATGGGTACGCATACGAGAGCACACCCATAGTGATAGTGAGCGTACGCGCGTGTGTACGGTCCGTATCACTATGGGTGTGCATGCGTACCCATAGTGATACGGACCGTACAAGCGCGTACGCTCACTATCACTATGGGTGTGCTCGCGTATGCGTACCCATAGTGATACGGACCGTACACGCGCGCCTACGCTCACTATCACTATGGGTGTGCTCGCATATGCGTACCCATAGTGATACGGACCGTACACGGGCGCCTACGCTCACTATCACTATGGGTGTGCTCGCGTATGCGTCCCCATAGTGATACGGACCGTACACGCGCGCCTACGCTCACTATCACTATGGGTGTGCTTGCGTATGCGTACCCATAGTGATACGGACCGTACAAACGTGCGTACGCTCACTATCACTATGGGTAGGCCTACGGCAGCACTCCCATAGTGATAGGGAACGTACACAGGCCCTCAGAGCGAATGTACGGTGCCTTTCACACATCACAGTGGTGACAGGCAGCACACAGGAAGGAATAGAGCTGACATACTTGTCCATGGATGGACATCAAGGCATTGTCTGGGCAGTACTACATGTGTGGGGCACAGGTGTGAAAGGCTGTGATGTGGCACATTACTTCTGAGTTGAGAAGGCAATAGATGTATGATGAGATGTGTACAGATGTTATGTGTGACGGTGCAATATGTGGCAGACATGCCCTTCACTCCTTTGACATGTGTGCATGTCATACTGTACACTTGGGATGAGCGTCACTGGCATGGCACAGTCAACAACACACGCAAGTGACCCCTGATGCCCGCTACAGGGGTTACCACACCAGACATGTGACTACCCACGGTGCACGATGTGTCTATGTCATGTATGTGTGGTGTGTTCCCATTAGCTTGATGTTGGTGTTTCCTCAAAAGCATCTGCTGTTGCAGCAACCAACATGTGTCTGTGTGTAGATGGCCATGGCACACTGTTACGCACACCAGGCCACATGTGGTATCGGATGTGAGGTGTGTATGTATGCATGGGACACGGAGTAGAGTAATAAGGACCTGTCTGCATCCTCTCAATGTATGTGTGGTGAGTCATGACATGTACACCTTAATGGCAAGGTGTGTGGGCTGTCCTAGTGTAATGTCATGTGACCTGTGGCTCTAGTGTTCCGCTACCTGTCTCTGCAATCGACATCCTACTTCTGCTGATGTGTTGATGTATGTCACTCCTGTGTTGCGTCTGGCTGTTTACTTACACTGGGACACAGCTAGTCCCATGCCATGGGATGTGGAGGTTCACAATCTCCGTGTGTAGCTGGGTCTTGGTAGGAGTGTCACCTGGCAGCCATACGTGTCCAGGGCATGTAGCACATACCTGACTCCCTATGTAGCATATGTGTATTGACAGATTAACATGTGCTCAGTACATATAAATTGTTGTTGTAGTGCACTCACTCTTCCTTGTCACTTCCAAATTACTGCAGAGCGCCGCCTCTTCCCCGACCAATTCCGGACTTGGCTGACATGCGGGAGAATGACTGTATACGCTGCTACCGCTTCCCACAACCGTTGATTGAGGAGTTGACGGCAAGGCTGGCACCACACCTGCAACCGCTGCACAGGTATCCTACGGCACTGACACCCAAGCTGAAGGTAATGGCAGCCCTACATTTTCTTGCCACGGGTACCTTTCAATATACCATAGCTCATGTTGATGGCATGTCCCAGAGCATGTTCAGCCGTGTGCTGCATGATTTCTTAGAGGCCATGTTGCTTCACCTGGATGAGTTCATCCATTTCCCAAATCCTGAACAGTTGACTGGGGTCAAGCGTGGATTCTATGCCCTGGGAGGGATGCCCCATGTCATTGGGTCCATAGATGGGACACATGTGGCTTTGGTACCACCACAGGCACAGGAGGTAGCGTACAGGAATTGCAAACACTACCACTCCATCAATGCCCTTGTGGTGTGTCTGTCCAACATGGTGATTTCACATGTCTGTGCTCGTTTTCCAGGATCAGCACACGATGCCTACATCATGAGGCGTAGCAGGGTGCCTGAAATGATGACGCAGCTGCGCAACGAACGAGCATGTGTTGTTGGTGGGTACACTCTGTCTGTCCTGTATTTTGCGTAGACTTCCAGCACGACCACTTCTCCTGTCCTACTTATGTCCATGTGGTTTCCATGTAGGGGACGCTGGCTATCCCAACATGCCATGGCTGATCACACCTCTCCGCAACCCCAGCATGCCGGCCCAGCTCCGCTACAACACCGCCCATGGCCGCACAAGGCGAGTGATAGAGAGGACATTTGGCCTCCTAAAGAGCCGATTCAGGTGCCTCCACAAGACCGGCGGCGCCCTCCCATATGCCCCGGCGAAGGTCTGCAAAATCTTCATGGTCTGCTGCATGCTGCACAACATGGCAGTTGAGAAAGCTGTGCCACTCATCCTGGATCAAGATGATCAGGACCATCCACCCGTGGAGGACGAAGGCCTTGGCAATGGGGCTAGTGATGTGGAGGATGTGGTTCCGCAAGAGGACATCCGGAGTCGGCTCATACGCGACTTCTTTGCTTAGTGGTGAGTACCAGTGTCTGAGTGTGCACGCATTGGTCCCCGTGTGGCATGTGTTGCGATGTGTGTGTCCATCTGCATGTATGCCACGTGAGTCAGAGGTGTGTGTGGATGTGTCACTCGAGTGATGGTGCCAGTGATGAGTGTATTTCCCCAGTCATAATAGTGACCTAGCATGTTGTCATCCTTACATGTGTCGAGTACATGCACATGCAAGTGGCTGTGCTTTTTGTGGCTGACTTCTTGTGTGTCTCTCATCCCCAGGTACTTGCGCATGCCGTCTGCTGGTTGCATTGTTGTGGCACTGCTATTCCTCATGGACACATCATCGTGTGCTGACTCAGCGTTACACGCACGGACAAGTTTGGAAGTCTCCTTAGGGTAAGGGATGCATCAGGGGTGTATTGGGTGTGGCAGTTGTTTACGATGTGTGCACACTGTCCCTGTCGATGTTTGGTTCCTCTGCAGACATGTCGCATCACCATGGGACACATTACATGTAGCTGGATACACCTGAATAGATGGTCAGACTTGTTGACAGTCATCTGTGATGGGATAGTGGATTGTGATGATGGCATCAATGTGTGTAACACTGCCCTCGGACACATACGGTTTGCATTGGCTTGACATGGTGTGGGACTTCCACATCAGAGGATCAATGGTGTATGGCAGCCTCTCCGTGAGCAGCAGTGGGTGTTTAGCTGTTACCCGACACTTGTGTGCCAGTTCCATGGCTATCACGCATTTGTGCTGCAGATGGGGGGTTCCAGTGTTGGACCCACATGTTACTCCACATGACCTGTGTATGTGTACTCCGAGTTGCCTCTGCATTCCCGAATACATGACTAATAAAGGTGTCCCTATGCCTCCAAGGTGCCTCTTCTCAGTCAATGCTGGTGTGTTGCCACGGTGCATACGGCATGTCTGGCATGGTTTGCCGTGATAGTGGCTATGTGTCTATGTGTCGAGTAGCAAGTTGCAAGCTGTTTGTGTGGGATTAGACTCTGTATTGTGCATGATGTCCATGACTGTGTGGGTATTGTGACATGTGCCATCCCCATGCATCCAACGTTGGCCAGGCCACCATTCTCTGCATCCACCTGACTCAAGCTTGCAGGACATGGTTCTGCCACCTGTCTACACATACCTGGGTGCCCCCCAGGACACTCCACATGATCCCTGACCTCTGCGCATGACTGTCGCTGTACTCAATATGTCTGTCGGCACGGTTGTGCGGCCACCCCCTCAGCTGGTTGGGCCCATCACAGGTGTGTATGGTGCTCCATGTCTGTCTTGCCTAATACATTGTGACCCATGTGTGTCCTGTGCCAGACTCAGGCCCCAGGGTATGGATGGTTGAAGTCATATGAGAACTCAGGCATGGTTAGACTTTACAAGACACATGTAAGGTAATAATGCAAAATGTAGGCATCATCTCTTTATCGTGTAACTTTTTATTTGTGTTGGGGTACGTGTTGGGGGGGGGGTATGACAAGAGGGGGTTTCCAGGTGTGTGGAATCCAAAGTTCACTGGGGGAGTTGGTGTCCTTGCCATTGGAAATCATCAGAGTCCATGCCACAGTCTTTGTCAACATTGGTCAGACAGTGACCAGCAAGTCCATGTGGCAGAGAATGTCTTTTGCTGATGTGCTGCTGTTGGTCCAGTGGGCCAGGTGCCAGGCCAGGTGTCCTGGGAGATGGTGCTGTTGCGCCGACCCTCACGGTCTTTTCCGTGGACGACCCGCCCTCCTGCGGGAACCCTCAGAAGCAGGCCGTGACGATGTTTGGGATGCTCCGTCGGATGTCTCCTCCTCCTCCTGATCCCTCCCTGTGGGTGGTGATGTTCTTGGCCTGGTGGCACAGGGAGGGTTGCCCATGTTGTCGGCTATCCGACGGAGTGTACGGTGAATTCCCGTGAACACCGTCACGAGCTCAGCCTGTCTGTCCTCCATCCGCCCTTGGTGTCGCAGTAGACAGGCATGTTGCTCCGCATGTTGCTGGGCCAACTGGGTCTTGATCTCCTCGACGGTCCACTTCGTCTCGTTGAGGGTGGACATAACCTGGCCCATGCCCATGGTGTCCTGCCGGTATGTGTCCAGGATGTTTCTGACATGGGAATATACCGGTTCCGCAGCCAACTGGTCAGGCTCGCGCCTCCGCCGTCCTCCACTCCCACCACCCCTGCCCACTTGCACCTGGCCTGCCCTTGTCGGCACATCGGGTCTCCGGGACCCCTGAGGGGTGGCATTAGCGTTGTCGCCTGCCTCCTCCTGGGTGCCCGGTACACCGTGTACCTCCTGGTCAGCCTGGCTGCGTTGTGGTGGTGGGGCAGGGATCCTGGGTATCTCCTGGGATGTGGCAGGAGTGGGGGTGGTGGTTGGCCCTGTTGTACCTGACGCAGGTGCTGCAGGTGGTTTGTTGGAAGGCGGACCCCGAGGAGTCGGTGAGACCACCAAGGGGGGGCCCTCACACTGCACGAAGTAGCCGAGCGCTGCCGAGAAGTCTCCTGAGAGATCCTTCTCCTATCACGTCCTAGCACAGTAACACCACCACACAGGACTCAAGGAGGTTGTCTTGTGACAAGCAATTCTTTATCAGCAATAAAAAGGTTACGAGGTCAATATTTACACGAAGGGATCGAGGGATCCACCAAAAGTCTCAGTGTCTCTTTGGAAGGGTCGGGGTAGCGGGACAGTCTTTGGCAGGAATGCGGTACGAGGGTACCTGGGGCCCAGTTCTTATCCTCAAGCTGGAGGACCTCCGGATCTCGGAGGGGTTGAGCCGCGACGGCGTCAGCAGGGCTCTGGCGTACAGTTCGTGGAGAGCCGCGATCCAATCAGCAGGGCTCTCAAGATGGTTTCTGCTCAGCTCGAGCCGCGACGTCGTCAGCAGGGCTCCGAGGGAGGTTTCAGCGAGGTTGGGCCGCGACGGCGTCAGCAGGGCTCCGATGTTCCAGGTGGTTCAGAAAGGGTTCACAGGAAGGAGCCGCGACGCAGTCAGCAGGGCTCGTGATGGTTCCGACAAGAGTTCTTCTCCGTAGGGTCAGCCGCGATTCAATCAGCAGGGCTCTCGACTCCGGGATACAACTGCCGAGCTGTGGTGGGGTCGCCCCAGATATAGGTCTGGAGCCCTTTGATGTCCGGACCTATGCGCCCGAGGGGGCGGAGTGGCCGGGTGGAGGTGGCCAGACGCCCAGCAGGAGAGGCGCCAGGCCCATGGGAGTTGCAGGGCGATCACACCTTGAGAGGGGAGGACAGTTGGGGGTCCCATCGATACTGTCCTCCGCCGGGGCGATGAATGGTTCCTGCGGCACCCCCTGGCTAGTTCGTGGTGCCTCGATGTCGGGGCTTCGCTGGGGTCGAGGCCGGGTTGAGCGGGGTCGCGCCGGCTGGTGCACGGTGTGACGTGGATGCCAACAAGATGGCGGAGCCACGAGGAGTATGCGTCCACGTGCAGCTCCGGGTGAAGGGCCTTGGTGCAGTTCAGACGGGTGGCCCGTGACGGCCGGGGCGGGGAACGAGCACAATCCAGGGGGTTAAGGACCACGCCACGAGGCCGGGTCCAACAGGCGTCCCCCCCAGCCGAAGGCATGGAGAGTCACCCATCTCCTTGGGGATTCTCCTCGTCAAGGCGGAAGAAGCGGGACAGGCCGTCGGCGTTGGCGTGGTCATTGCCGGGCCGGTGTTCGACGTCAAAGTCCATCCCTTGTAGCGAGATGGACCACCGCAGCAGCTTGGGGTTCTCGCCCCGCATTTGCATTAGCCATTGCAAGGGCCGGTGGTCGGTCTGGACCCGGAAGTGGGTGCCAAAGAGGTAGGGCCGGAGCTTCTTGAGGGCCCACACCACAGCGAAGGCCTCACGCTCAATAGTGCTCCAGCGTTGCTCTCGGGGCAGTAGTCGTCGGCTGATGAAGGCCACTGGTCGGTCGAGCCCCTTTTCGTCGGCTTGGGATAGGACGGCCCCGATCCCATACTCGGAGGCGTCCGTCTGTACCACGAACTCCTTCTGGTAGTCCGGGGCCTGCAGCACCGGAGCAGTACACATGGCTGTCTTTAGGGTGTCGAAGGCTGTTTGGCAGCGGGGTGTCCAGTGTACCTTCTTGGGCTGCTTTTTGGACGTTAACTCTGTGAGGGGGCCAACAATGCTCCCATAGTCCCGGATAAACCGCCGGTAGTATCCGGTGAGGCCCAGGAAGGCCCGGACAGCGGTCTGGGTAGTGGGGGGTTCCCAGGTCTGGATGGCATCTATCTTTGCTTGGAGGGGGGGCCACCTGCCCGCTCCCCACTTGATGGCCCAGGTAGGTCACGGATCCGTGGCCGATTTGGCATTTGCTGGCCTTGATTGTGAGCCTGGCCCGCTGAAGGGCGGCCAGGACGGCCTTCAGGTGGAGAAGGTGCTCGGCCCAGTGGTTGCTGTACACGGCAATGTCATCTAAGTAGGCCGCGCTGAAGGCCTCAAGCCCGGCCAAAACCTTGTTCACCAGTCTTTGGAAGGTGGCCGGGGCGTTCTTCATTCCGAAGGGCATCACCCAAAAGTGGTAATGCCCATCCGGGGTCGAAAAGGTGGATCTTTCTTGGGCGCCGGGGGTGAGCTGGATTTGCCAGTACCCGGCGGTGAGGTCCAGCGTGCTCAAGTAGCGAGCGGCCCCTAGGCGGTCGATCAGTTCGTCGGCCCGGGGTATCGGGTGTGCGTCTGTCTTGGTTACTACATTCAGGGCTCGGTAGTCCACGCAGAATCGCAACTCCGGGGGGTGACCGGGAGCTGCGGCCTTGGGCACCAGGACGACAGGGCTGGCCCACGGGCTGTCGGAAGGCTCGATGACCCCCAGGGCCAGCATCTTCGCTACTTCGGCCTGGATGCAGGCCCGCACTCGGTCAGGCACCCGGTAGGCTCTGTGTCATATGGGGGGGTTCTCCCCGGTGTCGACGTCATGGACGCACCAGTGGGTCACCCCCGGGGTGAGAGAGAAGAGGGCTGCGTAGTCCCGCAGTAATCGCTGGCAGTCGTTGCGCTGCTCCGGGGTCAGGGACGAGGCGAGTTGGACCCCTTCGATCGATCCATCGTGACGGTCGGATTGCAAGAGGTCGGGCAAGGGCTCGGAGTCGTCCTCGCTCCCCTCGTCGGTCGCCAGCAGCAGGCTCAGTTCGGTCCGGGCGAAGTGGGGTTTTAGCCTGTTCGCATGTAGGACCCGGAGGGGGTTCCGGGGGGACTCCAGATCGACCAGGTAGGTGACGGGACTTTTCTTCTCCACCACCTTGAAGGGCCCGGTCCACTTGTCCTGGAGGGCGCCGGGTTCGACCGGGGCCATGACCCATACTTTCTGACCTGGCTCGAATTCTACCGTAGAAGTGTTGCGATCGTACCACCGCTTCATGTCCTCCTGGCTGGCCTCGAGGTTGGCTTCGGCTATGGCTCGGAACTTGCGGGTCTGGTTTCGGAGGGTCAGGAGGTATCGGTAGACGTCAGGAGGGGCGCCTTGGGGCTTCATCTCCCAGCCCTCCTTGACCAGGCTGAGGGGTCCGCGGACCGGGTGCCCATACAATAGTTCAAACGGGCTGAACCCCAGGGACTTCTGCGGGACCTCCCGATAGGCAAACAGGAGGCAGGGCAGCAGGACATCCCATTTCCGCCTGAGGGGTTCTTCCAGGCCCTGGATCATCCCTTTCAATGTTCGGTTGAACCGCTCAACCAGCCCGTTCCCCTGAGGGTGATATGGGGTCGTGAACTTGTATGTGACCCCGCATTGTTGCCACAGGGACCGCATGTACCTGGAGATAAAGTTCGTGCCACGGTCGCTCACCACTTCGCTGGGGAATCCCACTCGGGAGAAGATCCCCATCAAGGCCCGGCCTACCACAGGGGCCGTTATAGTTCTGAGCGGGACCGCCTCCGGGTACCTGGTGGCGTGGTCCACGAGGACCAGGATGAAGCGGTGGCCCAGGGCGGTTTGGGGGTCCAGGGGTCCCACAATGTCGATTCCGACTCGTTCAAATGGGGTGCTGACGGCGGGAAAGGGCTGGAGGGGGGCCTTGACCCGACCCCCCGTCTTCCCGCTGGCTTGGCAGGTCTGGCAGGACCGGCAGTGGTTGTCCACATCTCTCCGCATCCGAGGCCAGTAGAAGTGGGTCACCAGACGACTGTACGTTTTGTCTTGCCCCAAGTGTCCGGCGAGGGGCACATCATGGGCCAGGTTGAGAAGGAACTCCCGGAAGCGGAGGGGGACCACCAACACGCGGCCGGCCCCGAGTTCTGCCACTTTCTGTTCACTGTACAACAGGCCCTCGGCCCAGTAGATCCAGTGGGTGCCGGTCTGGTCACCGTTGGCTTGCGCGGTCGCCTGCTGTCGGACCCCTTCGAGAGAGGGACAGGACTGCTGCTCTTGCTGGAACTGCTCTCGGGTGGGGCCCCCTTCATGTTGCCATTGCGTCAGTTCTGGTAGGGCGCTCGGAGAAGCCATCTCTTCGGGGGAGGATTCGCTGGGCCCGGGGTCGGTGTCCGCCTCCTCCTCACTGCTGGCGGGAGGGGGTGTGAGCCCCTCGGGTCGGGCCGTCCCGGAGGTCGAGGAGGAGCGGGGGGCCTGGGCGGTCATGGACCGGGTGATGGCGCAGGCCCAATCAGCCAGTCCCAACATTCGGAGGTGCTCTCGTCGTTCTACTTGAGCCCAGGGGGAACTCTCCAAGTCGTTCCCCAGGAGGCAGTCAACCGGGGCGTCGTCGCGCACCGTCACCTTCAGCAGGCCCGTCACCCCTCCCCACTCGAAGGGGACCAGGGCCATCTGGCATAGGCTTTCACTGTTGTCGGCCGTCCGCACCGGGCACAGCACATTCGGTAGAATCTGTTCAGGGGTCACCAGGTGGCAGCGGACAGCGGTGATACTGGCGCCGGTGTCGCGAAGGGCTTCGGCCCGTTGTCCGTTGACCGTGACCTGCTGCCGGTACTTCTGGGTGTTGGTTGGGATGGGGGTGCAGGGTACCATCTCTCGGCTACCCAGGCAGACCAGGGACATGGCTGCCGGCTCCCACTCAGTGTTGTCTCGGTCGAGGGCCTCTTCTTCCTCCTCTCCCCCCAAGGCGGCGGCTGTCAGCTGCCGGGGCGGGGGCCCGCCGGCCCCGTTTCTTCAGTTCAGGGGGCAGGCCGGGTCGCTGGCAAAGTGTCCGGTTTGTTGGCAGCCATAGCAGGTCACGGGTGGCCGTGGTCCGGGTCGGGCCGGGCCCACCCTTCGCGCTAGGCTCGGGGAGAGATGTGGCTGCGGTGGCCCTCGAGGGGGGCTCCTGGGGGCCCCAGCGGGAGGGTCTCGGTTCCTGTTCGGCCCTCCCCCCCCACCGCGCTGGCGTGGGGGTCCGTTGGGGTTCCTCTGGTACTCCCCCATTGAGCTCCGGGGGACCCGGGAGTTGACCCATCGATCGGCCTCGACGGCAAGTTTTCGCGGGTCGGTCATTTTGCTGTCGAGGAGGTGCTGCCTCAGTTCCACGAAGCAATTATTGGAAAGGTGTTCCCAGACGATGAGGTCGACCAGTTGTCCGTAGGTGGTTACTTTGCTGCCTTTGATCCACCCTTCTAGGGCCCGACTGAAAAAGTCCACATATTCCACCCATGTGGTACCCGGGATTTTCTTGCAGTCTCGGAACCGCTGGCGGTACATCTCCACTGTTAGCCCGTATCGGGTGAGCAGGGCCTCCTTCATGTGATCGTAGGAGGTCATCACTTCCTCCGGTAGCTGGAGCAGCGTGTCCCGCCCTTCACTCAGGAATCGCCCCCACAGGCCTGCGCCCCAGTCTTTTCGGGGCACCCGATGGGAGGTCATGGCCACCTCGTAGGCCTTGAACCATTGTTGGATATCGTCATTCTTGTAATACTCCTTGACGACCTCCTTCGGGATATGCACCTTGGCCTCGGGGGGCGGTAGAGTGTCTCTAGTACTGGGGGTGTTGGTCCCTCCGTTCTTGGCCTTGATCTCGAGCTCCTTGAGACTGCGCTCGTGCTCAAGAGTTAGTTTCTTTTCCTCCAACTCCCGGTGTCGTCTCTTCTCTTCTATTTCTTCTTGAAGGCGTAGCTGCTCGAGGGCCAGTTTCTTTTCTGCCAGCTGGAGTTCGCCGTCCAGCCGCAGTCGGGCGAGCTCTAGTTCGTGGCTCCGGACCTTTTCCCGCTCTCGTATTTCTTCCTCGGAGAGGCCGGTTTCTAGGCTCTTTCTTCCTCCGGTTGCCGGGGTCAGTGCGGTTGCTGTGGTCTCCGTCAGGGGCAAGGGCCCTTCTTCCTGGGAGGGGCCTGCCCCAGCCTCCAACCATGCCCTCAGAGCTTTCTGCATCTCTTCCTTGGTACCGAGGCTGGTGGTTGCAATGCCTTTGTCTCTGCAGAACTGTTTTAATTCTTTGTGCGTATATTCTTCCAGCCGTTCGGGCTGGAACTCCATTGTCGCGTTGTTTTCCTGGCTGCTCATGATGCTATTCGTTTGGATGGGTAGCTAGTGGGTACTGGCTGGTACGTACTGCGTTCGGCTCGGATCCCGTCGCTGGCCACCAAATGTTGGAAGGCGGACCCCAAGGAGTCGGTGAGACCACCAAGGGGGGGCCCTCACACTGCACGAAGTAGCCGAGCGCTGCCGAGAAGTCTCCTGAGAGATCCTTCTCCTATCACGTCCTAGCACAGTAACACCACCACACAGGACTCAAGGAGGTTGTCTTGTCAGCAATAAAAAGGTTACGAGGTCAATATTTACACGAAGGGATCGAGGGATCCACCAAAAGTCTCAGTGTCTCTTTGGAAGGGTCGGGGTAGCGGGACAGTCTTTGGCAGGAATGCGGTACGAGGGTACCTGGGGCCCAGTTCTTATCCTCAAGCTGGAGGACCTCCGGATCTCGGAGGGGTTGAGCCGCGACGGCGTCAGCAGGGCTCTGGCGTACAGTTCGTGGAGAGCCGCGATCCAATCAGCAGGGCTCTCAAGATGGTTTCTGCTCAGCTCGAGCCGCGACGTCGTCAGCAGGGCTCCGAGGGAGGTTTCAGCGAGGTTGGGCCGCGACGGCATCAGCAGGGCTCCGATGTTCCAGGTGGTTCAGAAAGGGTTCACAGGAAGGAGCCGCGACGCAGTCAGCAGGGCTCGTGATGGTTCCGACAAGAGTTCTTCTCCGTAGGGTCAGCCGCGATTCAATCAGCAGGGCTCTCGACTCCGGGATACAACTGCCGAGCTGTGGTGGGGTCGCCCCAGATATAGGTCTGGAGCCCTTTGATGTCCGGACCTATGCGCCCGAGGGGGCGGAGTGGCCGGGTGGAGGTGGCCAGACGCCCAGCAGGAGAGGCGCCAGGCCCATGGGAGTTGCAGGGCGATCACACCTTGAGAGGGGAGGACAGTTGGGGGTCCCATCGATACTGTCCTCCGCCGGGGCGATGAATGGTTCCTGCGGCACCCCCTGGCTAGTTCGTGGTGCCTCGATGTCGGGGCTTCGCTGGGGTCGAGGCCGGGTTGAGCGGGGTCGCGCCGGCTGGTGCACGGTGTGACGTGGATGCCAACAAGATGGCGGAGCCACGAGGAGTATGCGTCCACGTGCAGCTCCGGGTGAAGGGCCTTGGTGCAGTTCAGACGGGTGGCCCATGACGGCCGGGGCGGGGAACGGGCACAATCCAGGGGGTTAAGGACCACGCCACGAGGCCGGGTCCAACATGGTTGGACACCAGAGGGGCCAGGTTGGTCTGGGTCGTCCACAGAGTGGTGAGAGTCGTCACTGCCGGTGGGATCGTCATCCCGCAGAGCCGGGTCCTGTGAGTCTTCCCCCTCCGTGTTGGGGGCTGATCCACGACGTTGACCTGTGTGTGAGAGACAATGTTATTTTTGTTCCATGCAACATCCATGTTTCATTTGTTTCAAAGTTGGCACATTTCCTCTGGGTATTTGGATATGTCTTGCATTCCACTCACAGTGCACTTGTGCATGGGTATGTCCCTTGGCCACAGCTTTTGAGATTTTACCTATGTGTGACACAGTCTTACTTGCTGCGTCAATTGTGACTGCAGTCAGCAGTGGAGTGAGCAGGTGTGGCGAGACATGCATTGGCGCCTTCCGTGTTGCACTGTACGTGGGCACATGGAGTTGTTCCACACACTTATATAATGCAGGTCGCTGTCGTTGTGCTCGTGCACAGGTTGAGACATGGCCCAGTGTTTTGCCATGGTGAAGAGAGGGGGATTCAGGCACTGGCCACCCTTGTCTACATGCACGCAGTCCACCTGCTGACGAGCAGACATTCCCACACCACCCAAGGTTGAATTGGTCTCCCTGTGTCTCCCTTTCTCACTCCCTCTCTGTCCCCCTCTCCCTCCCTCCCTGTGTCAGCCTCCTCCCTCTGTCCGTCTCCCTGTGTCTCCCTCCCTCTCTCTCCCCCTCTCCCTCCCTCTGTGTGTCACCCTCTGTCACCTCAGCCCAGCTTCCTAGGCACACACTTTTTGCAGATCTTTGAATGGCCCTTGGCTTGTTCATGTGAGTTTGTTTCTGATCTCCAGGCACCCACTGGGTGTAGTGTCTGTGTCTGCGCTGCTGCTGTGGTGGTGTGTGCTGCCACTCTTTCACAGTGTTGGCTGTTAATTAGTTGCTGTCATGTGCAAAAAGTGCCTTCACCCCCATGTCTTAATGCAAGGCGTCCGCCATTTGCTGGCAAGTCTTTCCTGTGTGGGGACACACTGTTTGTCTGGCTGTGACCTAGTGTCGTACTTTAATATTCGGGACCCCGTAGGGGACAGGGCCCTACCCCTGTCTATCTTGGTATTAGCGAACCGCAAATGGTAAATGCGGCATGTACGAGTGCTTTATATACCGTTCTAGCTATGAATGCACTGTGTACACGTTATTCTGCTCCACTACGCGGGTTCCATTTTGGAAACAGTGGCCATCTTGTCATTGCCCTCACATAGGCTATAATGGAGTAAATACGGGCCTCACAGTACATGGGCTTTCCCTCTGACTTCTCTGTGAACCTGGGCAGCTGGCTCTGCTGCCCTGGGTCAAACCGGTCTCACGAGCTCCCCTTCCTCCGTCCACCTGTGATTAGCATCAGGGCTTGACCCGTCATAAAACCCTTTCATTCTACACAATCCCCCGGCTAATCTCTTCCACACCTGCTTGTTCCTGCTTTATGACTTGTTTCCCAAAACAGGAGATGCTCATGTTTATTGGGGGGTCTCTTTACATCAAACGTGGGATCTGAACCTTACTGTGTAAATCATTGTGGGCTGGCCGAACTGGAATGTGGGATGGTCATCATGACTCTGCTTTTTCGTTTGTAATGTATACCTTTATATGGCCATATCGTAAACCAAGGAATGTGTGCCTGGAGCATGATATTTTGTACTTAAGGAGAAGTCCGTTCCTATGATTTTCAGCAGTCTCCTGAGAACATACACGCTGTTGTACTTCTAGGATACCTGTCATTGGTCTGCAGCCAATAAACGATTCTTTGACTTCACCCAGAAGACTCTGTGTTTCTGTAGGTCCGGAACAGGGTGAAACCCAGAAGTCATAGGGTGTGTGCCCCTGCACCGCTGGGTCTAAAATACCCAGTACTTCAGTTTGGCGCCCAACTCGGGCCGATTTCAGCGGTACCAGTCCAAGCCAGAGGTTCGTGAGGAGCTTCGTGTGGAAATTCCGGAGGAAGGCCGCCACTTCATCGACCCCTGCATGTCGACGTGGTCCGAAAGTCTTTTCTGCGAGGTTCTCCGCGTCCCGACGGCTACGAAGGACTGCTGCCCTGATTAATCGACCTGTTTTGGACCCTTGACGAGTTTGAGAGAGCGAAACAATCGAGAGAGTCTTCTGGTGACGCCATCGATCAGCAATATTCAGTTAAGTATAAGTGGAGCGTCTCCCATTTGTTTTGGTATCCTTCGGGATCATTTGAATTGGTACTTTGGAGTTTGCAAACGCCAAAACCAGAGGACTCGTGTATTCACGAGGCTATCGTAATCGATAATCCTTTGACGTTTGGATCTAGACTAGTGAGCGAAGATGCCTGGTTCTGGACTATTTGGTAGATTATTCTGTTTGGGTTGTGGAAAAGATTTCCAGCTAGAGGAATCATGTCCGGTTCCTCCGGTTGGAACTCCAACTTATGAGCTCTATGTGAAACATGGCGTAGGCCCCATTGCATATAACGAAGTGTGGATCCACTACACCAGGAAAGATGGTGTTTTAAAATGGCCCCAAAATGGTAGTTTCGATACTGATATTTTAGATAATCTGGAAATTAAATTGTTTAAGAAGAAAGCCCGGCCGGCGATGTTTGACTCTTTCCGCTTATGGCGAAAGGAAGCCAAACAGAAGGAAATTAAGTTAGCGAAAAAGAATAAAAGAGAGAGAGGTATGTCAGTAATGCAAGCAGCTGTACAATTTAAAGACAATGAGGAGGAGCAAATGAATGAGCAATTGCACAGGCAGCGTAAGTTAGGGATTGACAAATGTTACCCAGCTTTGCCACATTTTAAGCAGGATGAGTTAGAAGAAAAGGAGAAAGATCCCTTGATGTCACATTTGTTGAGTTCGCCACCCCCGTATGCTCAAACTGCCACGGCGCCTCCCCAGCTTGTAAATATGCCGCCTCCAGTGCATATACTGCAAGCCTTGCCGCAACCGCCAGTTGCTTTGCAGCCAGTTCCTATTCCTGTAGCGCAGCCCTCTCAAGCGCCGCCAGTTGTGCTTCCAACTGCCCCCGCACTTCCTGCGACTTTGCCTAATCCAGTAACTGCCTCCCCTAACACTCTTCCTTCCACCACTCCAGTACCTGTCTCTACATCCTCTTTTCTTCCCTCTGTTTTTCCCCCTGTTCTCGCCTCAACTTCTCCTTCAGCGCGACAGCGCTTAGCTAACGTGGTTACTACATTAATGTCTCCTCTCTTTGGGTCATCTGGTGCAACTCCTGGTGTACAGCGTAAGCAGTTGCGCAGCCAATTGCCTAACCCCGATGAGAAAAAGGTAATAGATCACATGGCGCGTAGATGGATCGTTTTTCCTTCACTTTATGATGTGGAATCAGTTGTCAACACTTTCCATCAATGGGATGCCCCTAAACAGAGATATGTGTTCGAGAAAATGTGCGAAATTCTCTGTGAAGAATTGGAGGATAGTGGTAAAAATCCGAACCCGCAGGAGTTGTGTAGAGTGAGGTTCGATTTTGGAACTGGTATAATTGTGGACCGCGAAGTAGATAAAGCAGTTGCGGTTGTATTGTCACTTAGGAATGACGATTGCCAACAGTCATTGTTTGAACAAGAGGTCCTTGTGGGGAAAAAGGCAAAAGCGCGACAATACCCTATGAGAGAAGTTCCCCCGGTATGGAAGGAAGCGGTTGCAGCTGTCGGTGGTAACCCCGCTGTGGCAGCGCATTTCCAGCGTGTTTGGGTGCATGTTCCATGGAAGCGCTCTGAAGTGTTAGCGCTTAAGCAGTCCTTACCTGATCCCCGTAAGAACCCAGCAGGTTATTATAAAGAGTTGTCACAGACGGCAGGGTCATGCATTATGAATCTGGCCGATATAGACATGTTGTTTGGCAATGTTGTTCCACAGCCTCTATGGGGATCAATTCGTAATGTAGATCACAATGCAGAACTAGGGGATACATGGGCCAACATTGTTGCTGCTGATGCTAGACAAACTGGTGGTGCGAAACCAGAACCTTTAGTAGCTGAATTGCCTGGTAGAATCATCACGTATATGAAGACAATAATGCCTGCGATGCGCGTAAATTGGGACAAGTTATCTGCATGCAAGCAGAAGAAAGATGAGACAGTGTCAGACTTCTTTACTAGGTTTGAAGAAACGTTTATTGACCACAGTGGGCAGGATATGAGTACTGAGGGTGGCCAACGGTTATTTGTGGATAAGTTTGTGCAGAATCTACTTCCTGACCTGTGTAAAAAGTTAAAAGATTCAGAGAGTTCCTGGGCTGTTTCTTCTTCAGCGCAAATACTGGCTACTGCACAGTATTATGAAAATAGAGATAAGGACGAGAAAGATAGAACAGAAAAGAAAACGAAGGAACTGAAGACAAAGGTCCTTTTACAGCAGGCCTATCCGCCACGTGGAGGTGGTAATAATTATAGGCAACCCCAAGGTGTCTATCACCAACCCCAACAGTTTCAGAACAATCAGCAAATGAATGGGTGTTATCAACCACGTGTCCCTGTAGGTCCCAACCAATGTTCATACTGCAAAGAGGAAGGTCATTATAAATATAGTTGCCCTAAATTAATGCAGCGGAACGGTAATGCGTATGGCGCAAGAGGTAGGGGTGGTCAGCAAGCTCCTAGAGGCAGAGGGCGTGGAAATGCTCCCCAGAACGCGCGTCCTCTGCCGCCTCAAAATACCATCAATAGTTTTGATCAGCAAGCTAACGCGACTAGTAATACGGCCCAGTATTATAATAATGATTATTATGCAGAGGACGGTGATGCAGAGAATAATGATTACTAGGACAGCCATAGACAAAGAGAGGGAGTTGTTTCAGTGCCAGTGGATCAGAGTGGACCGTATGTTGAGGTGACTACAGCAAATGTAACGGAGCCTTTTCTGCTAGATACTGGTGCTGCAAAGAGTTCAATCATGCATTCAAAACTTCCTGGCGCACCTTTGTCTGGCGAGATAAATGTTTCAGTAGGTTTTTCTGGCGCCCCAGTAAGGAACCCGATTTCTAGTCCCATGTCACTTTCTGTTGGACCTTGTGAGCTGAAAGCACCCCTGATCCTGACAACGGGTTGTGGTGAGAATTTGCTGGGATTAGATTTGTTGAAAAGATTGCACGCTACACTGTATTGTTCTCCTTCAGGAGTACAACTTACATTAGGCAAGAAAGTGATTTCCCCGATGTACTTGTCTAAAAATACAATGCCGCCTGAATTGTCATCCCTTCCGGATGCCCTTTGGGCTACTGGTCCCAATGATGTGGGCCTCTTGGAGATACCGCCATACGTGGTGACTTTAAAGGCTAATGTCAGACTGCCACGTATTCCCCAGTACAAAATCTCTAATGAAGGCCAGAAAGCATTGTTAGACATTGTCAGCGACCTGATTAATAAAGGTGTGATTGAAGAGACAAGAGGCAACGTTTGCAATAGTCCGATTTTACCTGTCTTAAAACGGACGGATCCTTCACAGCCACCTGTTTACAGATTTGTGATTGATCTTAGAGAGGTTAATAAGATTGTTGTGCCACAGTTTCCAGTTGTCCCTGATATAACTGCCTTATTAACGATGATTCCAGCCTCTGCTGTATGGTTTTCAGTGATCGATTTAAAGAATGCTTTCTTTAGCATCCCAATTGCAGAAGAGAGCAGAGACATTTTTGGTTTTAGTCTGGGAGGCCGAAGCTTCCGCTTCAAACGCGCTCCCCAGGGCTACTGTGAGAGTCCATCCATATACAGTCAAGCTTTGAAAGCGCAGCTTGATGCACTTATTCTACCTAGTGGCGCTATCCTGATTCAGTACGTGGACGATTTACTAATCGCTGCGGATACTGAGAAGATCTGTAAAGAAGCCACATTGTCACTGTTGCGCCATTTATCCGCTTTCCATCACAAAGTGTCTCTCTCTAAGCTGCAATATTGTCGACAAGAAGTGACCTACTTAGGTCATCTCTTATCGAAGGAGGGAAGGAAACTGACCCCAGAAAGAATTCAAGCCATTGCACAGTTGAGTGTGCCAAAGACACAGAGAGAAGTGCGTGCTTTCTTGGGCATCACTTCATACTGTAGGCATTGGATCCCTAGTTTTTCTTTGTTGGCAAAGCCTTTATTAGCCTTAACATGCAAAGACACGCCGAATCCTATCCCATGGTCTGAAGAGTGCCAGAAAAGTTTTGTGGAATTGCGTAATGCGTTATGTTCAGCTCCTGTGTTGGGCACTCCTGACTACAGCAAGCCTTTTACATTGTATGTTCATGAGAAAGATGGATGCGCATTATCAGTGTTAACACAGCCTTTTGGCGACAGACCGCGCCCATGCGCATATTTTTCATCAACCTTGGACCCTGTAGCGAGGGCATTGCCAAGCTGTCTGAGAGCGACAGCTGCTGCAGCGATGTCTATCCGACAATCTGCTGGTTTGGTAATGGACAATACATTGATTGTTATGGTTCCACATGCTGTAGACACATTATTAAATAGGACTAAGACACAACACTTGACTAGTGCGCGATTATCAGGTTATGAACTTACACTGTTAGCAAATCACATACACATAAAAAGATGTAATACGCTGAATCCAGCTACATTGTTGCCAATTCCAGCAGACTCAGATGAGATTGAGCAACATGATTGTCTGTTCAGAACAGAAGAAGAGACGAAAGGGAGAGTAGATCTAAAAGATACTCCCCTGACTGAGTGTGATGGCACTTTATGGGTAGATGGTTCATGCTTCAAGCTCCCTAATGGTGACACGACTGCTGCATATGCTATCACGACTTTGCACATGGTCGTGGAAACTGCACGAGTGCCACATAATTCGGCCCAAGCAGCAGAATTAATTGCCCTCACGAGAGCATGTGTGTTGTCTGAAGGAATGAGAGTGAACATATACACAGATAGCCAGTACGCCTTTGGCGTGGCTCATAATTTTGGGCGTTTGTGGAAAGAGCGTGGGTTCCTGACGTCGCATGGAGCTAAAATTCAGAATGGCAAGTTGGTGAATGATCTCCTTGAGTCACTGACCCTACCGTTGCAAGTTGCGATCATGAAATGCAGTGCGCACAGGAAAGTCACAGATGATGTTGGACGTGGGAATGCGTTTGCTGATGAGACCGCGAAAGAAACAGCACAGAATGTGAAGACTAGAATGTATGTTGCAGGCCCCGCAAGATGGGTTAATGATGTTGGGATGTGTGAGAACACAATAGAGAGTGTGAAGTCGCTTCAGGCTGAAGCCACAGAGGAAGAGTTAAGCAAGTGGAGAGAAAGTATGGGTAAGTTGGATGAGAATGGTTGTTGGACTGATCTGACAGAACATAGGCGATGGTTGTTGCCTGATGCATATGTGCTTCCAGTGGTTACTATGGCACATGGAATGGCACATATCAGTACGAAAGGTATATGCAAGTTGTTGGCTCCAGTATGGCAGAATGCTGGGATTCCCAAGTGTGCAGAGAATGTGGTCAAGAATTGCATAGTATGCTTGAAGTACAACCCTGGTAGGGGAACCCCAACTCCGGCTGGTCACTTTGCACCCCCATCATGTCCATTCGAAGTTTTGCAGCTGGACTTTATTCACATGGAAAGATGCAACAACCTGAAATATGTACTGGTGGTTGTTTGTGCTTTCTCAAAATGGATAGAGGCTTATCCTCTGAAAGATAACACTGCCCTATCCACAGCCAAAGCCCTTGTAAAGGAATTTTTCCCTAGGTTTGGAATGCCAAGAATGGTATGGTGTGATAATGGAAGTGAGTTTGTGGGTAAAGTGATGAAGAATGTATGTGAAGGGCTAGGGATAAAGCAGAAGTTCCACGCTGCAAATCACCCCCAATCAGCTGGACTAGTAGAACGCTACAATGGAGCCTTAAAGCTCAAGCTGGCCAAAATTCAGGCGAGCACCGGTCTTAAATGGCCTGACGCTCTGCCCTTAGCACTCCTGTCCACTAGAATGACCATACACTCACGAGTGGGACTTAGTCCTTACGAGGTCGTTTTTGGCCGTCCCGCCAACGTATGGGGTGTACCGAGGCCTACGAAGTTCAGTGAGATAGTGCATCCAGTACTACTCGATTACCTGTATGATTTGACTGTTAAACTGCGTGTTTTGCACCAACAGGTACATGATACTCTTCCCCAAGCCTCTGAACCTCCTGGACACCCTATCAACCCTGGCTCGTGGGTCCTGGTCCGGAATTTCCAGCGTAAGGGCAACGACGAGCCTCGCTGGATCGGCCCTCATCTTGTTCTTCTGTCGACGAGATCAGCAGTGCGAGTAAAAGGGAGGAAGCACTGGATCCATGGTACCCACTGCAAAATAGTCCCCTTGCCTCTGCCATATGACCAGTGTGTCAAGAAGGGTATCGCCGACTCTGAGACAGACACTGTACCTCGCTTTGTACCATTCAGTGACGCACGCTTAAGAGACACAGTTTCAGACCAAGAGAGTGACAATATTCTGCAAGAAACTGTGCCACCATCAAATCGACTGGACACCACTGAGCCTGAACTTTTGTTTCAAGACCAAACAGCACCTGGCCGCCTTCGCTATAATTTGAGACCAAGGCCCATGGACAAATAAAGATTTTCCTCACTATTTCCCTTTTGACATTTTTTGCTCTCCCATCTGAAGGACTTTCTTGATTTTTGTTTTTCGAACCACCATCCGGGTTCTGCCGCAGGGTCGCGGTGCCAAGACTTTGGGGTACAGGCCGAAGACGCTAGGTCAACGGTTCTGGTTAGTCTAGGGCGTTTCCCTGGACTGACAGGCGTACTCCTTAGCAGAAGAAACTCATCCACCGCGAGCGGCCCGAGTAGAGGATGGAGTTTTTTAAGATGGAGAGACCGATTGAGGAAATGAACTCTAACGCAAGAATGTGTAGAATTGTGAAAAGTAAATGTTTTGTCTTTTTGTGCCCTTTTACACTGTGTAGTATCATAATGTTTATTGTAGGATTTGTGTTCTTCTCCGCTCAAAAGCCCATTGAACCCACTGAACAGCCTATACCTCTTTCTACTGCCTCCTCTCACTCTTTTCACCCTTTGCCTGAGCACGAACAGACCAGACGATCAGAGTTTGTAAATAACTCGTTTATCCAACTCTTGCACCAGCACCAACTAGTAATGAATACGACCAATTGCTGGGTGTGTGGGTTAATGCCACATACCATTAACAAAGGTATTCCCTACCTGGTGCTACCGTACAGTTACAATGGATCGTCATGGGCATTCCAAACCATGTTTCTCTATGCCCTAGATACATACTCCCCTCGCCAACCGCGTTCCATCAGACCTATCACCAATAATAAGGCTTTGATGAAAGGAGTTGCCGATATGAGTAGAGATATTGATGCATACTCATCCATTCCCAAAGAAGAGCTGAGACCTTATGTAGGATGGAACGCGACGGGGTATAGTATTAGTCTGGGTGAAAGACAGCGAAAAATCTCATCTCCAATCTGGGTCGTACCCCACATGGGTCGGTTCTGCTTACAGGGTAATGGTCAGAATCCTAGAGCTCAACTGGGAAGAAGTGACTGTACTGAAACGTACACTTTCCCGTCACAGTTTTCCCCTGCGTTTCTAGCTGCCAAGGGCACATATTTCATCTGTAATGACCGAGCATATACATGGCTGCCCCCTGATTTCTCGGGCACATGTTATGTTGCGAACTTGCTACCGCCGACATTTACTGCCGCCTCTGACTATCACAAGACCAGAGTTGTGAGAGGTGTGATTAGTAAGGAGGATACTGCCGGTCAGGAAGCAGGAGACTTCTTCTTGGGTTTCCTGCCGTTTTGGGGACCTATGGTCAATAGTAGGAACCTGAGACAGCTGACACGTGTGGTTGAATCCACTGTCAATGTAACGGCTGGTGCCCTTAGTAATCTGACAGCTGAGCTCCAAGCGGATCGCCTTATGACTCTGCAGAACCGCATGGTTCTAGACGTTATTCTTGCAGACCGCGGTGGGGTATGCAAGGTCATCCAATCCAGTTGCTGCATTTTCATACCAGATAATGCTCCAACAGTGTATCAAGCCATCTCCAAACTCCATAAAATATCTGAAGCCATACACGTGGATAAGGGAGATTGGTCACTGGTGGGGTGGTTCTGGGAATTGATATCTGCCTGGGGTTGGAAAGTTCTGATGGTCGTTGGAATGATCTTAGCCATTCTTTTCCTGTTCTGTCTGTGCATACAGTGTGCTCCCGCGATATGTGGTCTCTGTACTACCTTATGTGTAAGGAAACCTGTATCAAGGGACGAGCTAAGTAATAGGATGATGCTACAGCAACATCTCCATGACTTCGTGAACATTGACCTAGACTCGGATTAAGATGAGTATAGTAATTGCCTATGTAAGGGCAAAAGGAGGGTCTGTCGTACTTTAATATTCGGGACCGCGTAGGGGACAGGGCCCTACCCCTGTCTATCTTGGTATTAGCGAACCGCAAATGGTAAATGCGGCATGTACGAGTGCTTTATATACCGTTCTAGCTATGAATGCACTGTGTACACGTTATTCTGCTCCACTACGCGGGTTCCATTTTGGAAACAGTGGCCATCTTGTCATTGCCCTCACATAGGCTATAATGGAGTAAATACGGGCCTCACAGTACATGGGCTTTCCCTCTGACTTCTCTGTGAACCTGGGCAGCTGGCTCTGCTGCCCTGGGTCAAACCGGTCTCACGAGCTCCCCTTCCTCCGTCCACCTGTGATTAGCATCAGGGCTTGACCCGTCATAAAACCCTTTCATTCTACACAATCCCCCGGCTAATCTCTTCCACACCTGCTTGTTCCTGCTTTATGACTTGTTTCCCAAAACAGGAGATGCTCATGTTTATTGGGGGGTCTCTTTACATCAAACGTGGGATCTGAACCTTACTGTGTAAATCATTGTGGGCTGGCCGAACTGGAATGTGGGATGGTCATCATGACTCTGCTTTTTCGTTTGTAATGTATACCTTTATATGGCCATATCGTAAACCAAGGAATGTGTGCCTGGAGCATGATATTTTGTACTTAAGGAGAAGTCCGTTCCTATGATTTTCAGCAGTCTCCTGAGAACATACACGCTGTTGTACTTCTAGGATACCTGTCATTGGTCTGCAGCCAATAAACGATTCTTTGACTTCACCCAGAAGACTCTGTGTTTCTGTAGGTCCGGAACAGGGTGAAACCCAGAAGTCATAGGGTGTGTGCCCCTGCACCGCTGGGTCTAAAATACCCAGTACTTCACTAGGCCATATGGGCAGGGGGCATTGTTGTCTGCTTCTAAGTTGCACTATGTGATTTTTGGGGCCCACACTCCCGCCATCCGGGTTACTGTGTCTTGTGTTGGTGTTTTCTGTGGCCTGTGACTTGGCATTGTCCAGCGGGGTGCATGGGGCATGGTGGCGCTAGTGGCATGTGCGTGTTTATGGAGTATGGTTGAGTCATGCGATAGCTTGGGGATGTTGCGTGCATGATTGTGAGTTTGGTTGTGAATGACGTTCCCCCCATGTGAGGTGAGTTGTTTGTGTACTCACCCGGCTCTCGGAGTCCTTCTACTCCGTCCACTGCCACCACTGGCAGTATGGCCATCACCCACTCCTCCCAGGGATGGTATTGTACGCGTCTGCGGGGTGGCCCTCCTCCAGTGATGTTGGCCTGGTTGTGGTCGTCGGTCATTTTGGCTCGGACCCTCCTCCGCAGATCGTACCACCTGGCTTGGCATTCATGCCTGGTCCTTCTGGTGGATGCAACAGCATTCACAGCATCGACAATCGTCTGCCACATGGCTGTTTTTTCGGAAATGCTGGTCTGTCTGACCAATGTTCCAAAGAGGTGTGGCTCGACTCTGAGGATTTCGTCGACAAGGACCTCCAACTCTTGGCTAGTGAACTTTGGATTCTTGTTAGTGGGCATGGTGAGGGGTGTGGGTGTGGATGGTTGTGGGGGGTGTGGGTGTGGATGGTTGTGGGTGTGTGGGTGTGGTTGTGCAGGTGTGTGTGTGAATGTGATGAGGGGGTGTTTGTGAAGGTGGTTGTGTGAAGGTGAGCAAGTGTAAGGTGTAGTAAAGGTTCAAGTATGGTGTTGTGGGTTGTCTGTGGGGTCTGGCAGCAGTGAGTCTGTTGCAAAGGCTCATGGTTTGTGTATGTGGGCCCTTTTTATTGGTCCATTGGTGGGTGTGGCTGTGTTTGAACTTTGGGTGGGTGTGTTATAAGGAGTGGTTGTGTTTTGGGCCTCTGTTTGGGAGTTTGGCAGTTGCAGGTCAGTGAATGTGATGTATTTGTGCTTGTTGGACATGTTTTGTGGCTTTGGGCGATTTGAATAGAGTCTTCTTGTGTTGTTTTGCTTTGTCCTGGTTGTGTATGTGTGTTTTTAGCATGTGTACGGTGTGTACATCGGCCATTTTGTTGTACAGTGCTGTCCTTGTCTCTGGCTTGGTACGACTCGTACATGCGCGATGTTGGGTGAAGGTGCTGGTGTTGGGGCCTGGGGTGCGGTCCGTACTTAGACTGTTGGGGTCGGGGTACGCTCAATACATACGCGGGTGGGGGTACGGGCCGTACATACACGGTTGTGGTGGGGGTACGCTCCATACATACACGGGTGAGGGTACGGGCCGTACATACACGGTTGGGGTGGGGGTACGCTCCATGCATACGGGGGTGGTGTTACGGTCCGTACGTACACTGTGGGGGGGGTACGCTCCATACAGAGAGAGAGAAGAAGAGAGAGAGAGAGTGCCGCCCCTGCGCACCCAGGCCACACTGCTCACCTGCTGCCACCGGTGTGTCTCTAACTACTTGCCGGTATGTATAGCAGTACACCAGGTCACACATCTGAGACAGATCCGTTATCTGAAACAGAGTCCAGATACATGATTGGCACAGTACACACAATTGCACAAGCCAACATTGCCTGCCCACCCATGCACACCCAGGCAGAGGCACCCCAGCCCCTCCCGCCACCTATCGGATCATGCCCGCCCATGCACACCCAGGCGCCACTGCTCACCTTCCACCACCGGTGTGCAGACAGGAGGTCCCACCACGTGCCGCTGCAAGCCACAAGCCCGGGGCCCTCCACACCATGCAGCCCCACTCCGCAGGCCACCAGGTCTCATGTTTAGTGCTGGGTCTTGATTACTCCATGGCATAAGACATACCAGAGCACCCGGCATCATCGTAGGCTGCACACCCGCTCAGCCCAATGGGAGCCACTAACTCTGGGATCTCGGAAGCATCGCCACGTGGCGGTAGGCCCGCACTGCCCGCCGGCTCTGGCCTAAGCTGCGGTCCAGCAGGACACACAAAACCTGAGCTCTCTGGACCGCGGGGGATGGGGCATCATCTCAGGCTGCACACCCGCTCAGCAGTTTAAGGTGCCACTAACTCAGTGCACCCAAAGTCACCGTCCCGTGGCGGGATGCCTGTGCTGGCCGCAATGCTCCGGGTGTCACTAACCCTGTGCAACCCCAGTCAGCGCCACGTGGTGGTAGGCCCGTGATGGCTGCAAGGCCTCGGGTGCCACTAACCCTGTGCCCAACAACTCATGGGCCCTTTATGATTGAGAACCGTGGAGCGCCCGTCTTCCAGTCACCACCGGCAGAGGGGAATGTGACGTCGTCAGCCCCTTATGTTGGCAGAGTCACATGGCCTGTGACGCCTGTGCTGGATGGGTGTGGTGTGTGTGCAAACCTGCCCTCAGGAAGTGGCTGTGACATGCTGACAACTAGCCCATTGACCTGCACACCACCAGCGAGTACGCCTGCGACAGGTAGCAATGAGGTCCTCCCATCGGAGCGTAAGCGGAGTGGTCTGGCCTGCCATACCCCGGAGCAGCGCAGGGCTTGCAACAATGGCTCGTGGGCTCTGGGTGTGGTTCAGTTCATGTCCAGACATGGAAGTGACTGATGCGTGTGTCCCTGTTGTAGTGCTCACGGCACCCGGTACACAATATGCAATGTGGCACCCCCTGACTGGCATCCCACAGGATGAGCATCATTAACGCAAGGGAAATCACTGTCCCTACATTCATCCACACATTCATACATGAATTATTAAAGACATAAAACAGCAGTGTGTCACTGGATGTTTATTGCACATCCAGTGCAGTTCTGCAGCTGGAGCGGTACAGGGCAATGGCGACCACACTACACAATATGGGCCCATGGAGGGCCAGCCAGAGTCCATCCGGGGATGACAGGTACTGTGGAAGAGGAAGGGTGCAGTCTGCAGTCTGGTAGCCATGTCATTGGTCATCAAACAGGATATGGCAGTCCATTTCGCTGTCCAAGGTGAGTGCATCGGAGTGTATCGGGGGTCAGTGGAAGGTCATGGGGCCATGTGCGGCACCAAGCAGAAACAGGCCAGGTGGTGGAAATGAATGCTAATGCCTCCTGATCACAAACCCATCCACGTTCTCGTCCCCGGATGTGTGCTCTGCTCCACCTCTGGGTGTTTCAGTACCGGCTGAGGCACTGTGTGCCACTGACACATCAGGTGCCAGAGTGGATACGTCTGCTGCACTGTGAGGCAATGGCACACCAGGGGGCAGAGATGTGAATGGTGTGAGGCAACAGCATTCATCTGCACTACGCCTTGTGGCAGCAATGTCATGATGATGATCTGCAGGGCATGGTATATCCTAGCTACATTTCGCTGGTGTGCAGCAGTGGCTGCCATCCTTTCCGCCTCCATCCGCACCAGGTCCTCCATGAGCCTCCGCATGTGTGCTAGCTCACGGCTGGTATCGCTGATGCCCCTCTGAGAAGACAGGTGTTCTTCTCACCACATATAGATAAACAATGAAAGAGTGTGTCCGTCAGAATTGGACCAGTGCTAAAGTATTTAAAAGGCACAGGGGTGAATCACTATGTTTTAGAAGAACCCTCACTCACCAGCCTAGCTGGTGACATGCTTCATCATTGGGTTCCCACCGGAGAGACCGAATGTCTCCCCGGTGTGCTACGATGCCTGATTTACAGCGAAGCTGGATTTTTTGTGTGTGAAGACAGTGCAATCCGTGATAGTGCTAGTTAAAATGTGTCACAATTTAAACCAATAGACAACTTTAATAGTGGTCAACTGGACACAGTTAAAAATAGTGTGGTGGACGTGAGAACTCTGGTGATAATTAGACCAGCTACGTCCTAGAAAAGGTGCGATATGAACAAAGTGGTGAACATGTTTCTGCTTCTCACGATACTACATGAAGCATTCTTCAGGACCTAGTGGTGGACCACCACGGTGGTATACGCTCGCTAAGGCGTACCCTGACCTGTGGGGTCCGGAACCGCTAAAACTTACGGTTATGGTAAAATAACCCTTCAGGATTTCTGAGAGCTTTCGGTTCTGTTGGAGCAAAGAAGAGGTGAAAGGGAAAACAAAACAAACAGTGATTCACAACATACAAATATATACACAGAGAACAGACCATGGACACTCAAACAAATTTGTGAATGATCTTCATGCTCATAAACGGTGAATTTCCATAAAACCTGGAACACTGGGAGTTAACGTTCGTATCAGCCCGTGCCGGTATTGTGAATTTCTCGTGGTGCTAAATAGCACTAAACAATTGTGCCAAAGAGTGCTGCGCCCTAGTGGGAGGTAATTGCAACAAGGGTGAACTTTCACATGAGGTGCACTCTAGGTACAAAAGCTTCTGGCCATCAAACTCTTAATCAGCGTTATACTCCAGCTGACTACGGGAGGCAAAATGAAATGAAATAAAACGAAATAGAAACGCTTGGCTTTGTAAATGGAGATGCGAGGCATTATCAGACTGATTGGTGAATACCCACACGGAACCACAAGGTTGGTAAATAGGTGCTTAAGTGATGTTAGATTCAACGTCACTGCATGAGTCCGGGTGGGGGGCGGGACTTATAGTCACACACTAAACAGAGAATAAAAAAGTAAGTAACTTACGAGGTAGAGGTGAAACGGGATTAGGGCAAAGCAGGACCTCTACTTACTACGCCAAAGTCACCAGCCCACAGGAAACCTATTCGGTCCACCTTCGGACTCGGATGTTAACGTCCGGGCCGGGAGCGGTACAGAAATAGGATGTGCTTTTCCGGTGGAGAGACGTAGCGTCATCACGCATGTCACGTGGTGCGGTGAATGCGGAAGTGGAAGACTAGACTGCTACAGTCGCCTCCCATACAAAGAGTATTACGTGGCTAGAAGGGTTTCTAAGGAAACCGATAAGCACCAAGAGGTTTATTTGACCTTGTTGTTAGAGTGATGCCGATTATTTAGGATTAATAATGTGTGACATGCAGGGGAATGGACCTCGTCGTGTTGATGATCCTTTCTCTAACCAATTGTAAAAATCAGACAAAGATATAGGTACACGTGAATACGGACCATTACTTAGTAATACTGCTTGGTTCTGGGTTTACAAGGCGTCAAAGTAAACAAAGACCATAATGGTGTTAGCGGGCTTGGAAGGTTGTAGTTACTGCAGGCTCGGAAGGTAACAAAGTGTGGGTGGGGCCAGTTCTCTATTTTAGAACACATGATGGTGATGTGTTAGATGTTAAGTGATATTTGATGTGGGACTGATTGAATAGAGTCCTTCGAATATATAAACAAATATTCGAAATAGTGTAGAGATTAGCGTTTTAGCACTGTTCCCCAAGGGATATTGTCATTGAATCCCATAGTGTGACTCGAAAGGTGATAGATCCAGCGTTGTTCTTTCTCAAACAGGATATTCGCTGACCTATTCCCTGGTCTAATTTGTTCAATTATTGTCCAGTTTAGGTCGTCAGGAGTGTGTTTGACGTGTGCATAATGTTCAGTCATTTTAGTGATGTTTTTCCCACAGCGGATGTTACTTCTGTGTTCGACAATACGCTGTTTTATTTTACGAGTGGTCATACCAACGTATCTGATACCACACGGGCATGTTAATAGGTAGATGACGTTGGATGAGTTACAAATTGTGTGCGCACGTTGGGTCCACACTTTGTCTCGTTCAAGGTCTAGAGTTTTACTGGCTTTTGTAAGATGGCATACACTACACTGACCACATGGAAAATGGCCTGTCACTGTTCTTCTCACCACGTCAGGACTCCAGTGATGTCAGTCACGGCTTGTTGGAGACCATGGAGCAGGCCTAGACACCCATGGATGGTGTCCAGTTTGGTAGCCATGAGGTCGAACCCCACCCACACCTGCTCAGCCGTCTCCCTCTGGGCCTCCAGCACACGGTGTTGGAAGGCTGTGTGTTGTTCCTGGGGGTCTTTGGAGAATGCCGGGGCTGTGGGTGCCTACTGCTGGGTGGTTTGGTTGGTGGGTGGGGTCTCCTTGATGCAGCTGGTCAGTACTGATCCTGGAGGTGAGTCGCGGATGATGTCAATGATGTCTAGGAGGACTTGTGCGTCGATGCTGGGGTTGTCCTCCTCGTCATCAGTGAAGAGTGGCTGGGACTGCTCTGCAGGGGGTGTTGACGGTGGCCCTGCAATCTGAAGGGAAGATTGTGTATTGCAATCTGTCCACATGTATGTAGCCGCATGGTACATGTTGACATTCAGACAGCATGGCATTGTACATTGTGACAGTCTATAGATCTGGGCGATGACCCAGAGTCATTGAGGGTGTGCACTGTGCTCTGCTTGATTGTGCATGTGTGCCATCGTGGTCAACTCCACCCGTCCCCCCAGTACCTGGTGGTCACTCACCCTGATGCATTTGTGTTGTGTCCTGTTGAGCAGTGTCCGGTCCCCTGACTCCGGCCACAGTATCCACTGTCGACACCAGCTCCTCCATGTCATCCAGCATGAGCTGTGGCGCTGGGCCCCCACCCCCAGTCTGCATTGCTGCCTTCTGGTTGACTCCTCGGTCTTTCGCTTGATGTCATTCCATCGCCTCTTGACCTCATCCATTGCCCTCTTGTGCTCTCCGACGGCATTCACCTTGTCCACGATGTCCCGCCATATTCCAGTTTTGGTGCCCAATGACACGTTGGAGGTGACGAACAGTTGTTAATGGTGTTCCATCACCTACGTGACTATAATCCTGTTAGCCTGCGGACTGAACTTCGTCTTCCTCTTCTTCTTGTCCTTGTCCTTCCCATCTTCTTGTACTTGCCCTTCCCTGTCCCTGAGGTCCCGGGCTGGTCGTCCAGGGTTCTTGTGGGGTTGCGCTCGTCCTCTGCGCCTGCTCCGGCTGCCTCCATGGTGCGTGGGTGTTGATCAGTTTGTGTTTGGGTGTTTCTTCTACTTTTATTGTGATTTTTCCCACCTGCCAGGTGTGTGTTGCAGGCCTGGCGCTGCTAATCGCTGATTTCCTCATCGCGCTTTGGCCCATGGCAGGTATTTTTGTGTTGTGGTTTGTGTTTTTATCTACATCGAGGTGGTTGTATCACGGACATTGTCCGCGGTTTCGGCAGATTATCACATGGACCCGCCTTGTTGTGAAATTCCACGTTGACACGGGGTTATTTTCCCGCGATTGGCTGCAATGTTGAGAGTTGCGTTCAGCTACTCTTGCGGTAGTTATCACACATTCTCGTGAATATACCCCTTAATCTCCCCATGCCAAAAAACAATAAAAAATTAATGTGTCCTTCTGTAACGCAACTGGTGATTCCGGGCAAATCACTTAATCTCCCCGTGCCCAAAAAACAATTAAAAATTAATATGTCCGCCTGTAACGCAACCGGTGCTCATGTAAAGCGCTCTGATACCTCCAGGTCTAGTTTGCGGTATATAAAATTCCAAATAACATTTTTTTATTTTATTTAGAAAGTCATGGACAATTTAAAGGGAGCAATAGGATCTTTGCTATGCTGTGATTCTCACACGTCCACATTTAACATCAAACTCTTGCCACTGGACCCTAACTCCTGTTCATACCACGTTTCACTCACTTCATTAATGACGGACTTTCTCTTCATACACCCTCTGTCAAAAAGCTGCACTCTACCAAATAACCTGTATGTTTTCTTGACAGTGGGGCAAAAAGTGAATGAAGCTTAATGACAAATAGTCTCACTCCAACAACATCCTTGAGATGTCAATAGCTTTATCACTGAGGAATGAATCTTTTCACATCAACACGTATGGTCACTACACCACTGTGCTTGATAGTGAAAATAGGATCTTTATTCTTTTGCAGTTTAATTCTCATTTCGTCTTGAGAAGACTCTAAAGTGCTATTAGTATCAACTGCTTCAGCCAATATATTTTTTTTGTATGAGAGAAGTTTTTTTTCTGATTATCCCTTCCCTGGCTCCACACATAACTGGCCTATGAATGCCTGTTCATGGAAGATTTTAAATTCAGAGGACGAGCTCTGAACTATTAGAGCTCTTGTCTCTACAAAATCACCTGGTCGCTGCTCCCTGTCGAAAAAATCTTGAAGCTACTAATAAATATGCTTTTAAGTGACCCACAACACTGTTCTAGGCACCAAGCTGCTTCCTGAAACTCGTCAAATTATTGACTCTCCACGTGTCTACAAAACAAACAGAAAGATGTTCAAAAATACACTGACCTTCTCTGCCTAGACAGTTTTCAAGAATCGATGTATTTCTTTCAGCCTTGTGGCGCTGAGCATCGACTGCACCCTGATAAATGTTGAAAGGCCTGTTCCAGTCCTTCAAATCAATGCGAGGCTCTCCAGAAGAATCCAAATACAAAGGGGGAGGATTAACGGATTGCATACCTGCTATGTTTCTGAATGGCACTACATCCAGGGCACAAGTCCTAAAAAAAGAAGGGGGGGGGGACTAACCTAGTTAGGCAGTATGCAAGTGACATCACGGCGCATGACATCACGATGCGTGACATCACGGCACATGACATCACGGCGCATGACATCATGGTGCATGGCATTACAAGTGGTATCACAGGAATTGACATCAAAGTTGATGTGGCAACACAAGCCACATCTTAAATATGTACGACACTCTGCTTTGGGATGAGTAGCGCTATACAAGAAAAAATAGTGGTTCTTAAATGATTTCAAGGCCTCCTCGGGGGTAGTAAGCGCTAAATAAAGCACATTTACTATTATGTAACTACTGGGAGAGATCAACACATCTGACATTCTCACAGTGCATGCATATCTAGTAAACAGAGCCTGAGCGGCGTGAAAAGATGCCTCTTTTAAGTATGTGTGAAGTGCTCACCTTTGTTTCTCCTCTGCTACATTTGCTTCTAGGTGTGAGGCTCCTGACTGCTCCCAGCCAGGAGACTCGAACAGAAGGAGGCCGGATGACCCCTCAAATTCGGGCTTTGGTATGGGCCCAGCAGGAATCTGCAATGAGAGAGCCCCCTCCCAGCCTGCACGTTATTGCTTGTTGCAGATGGAAAGAAGACAACACGCAGGCGCTGCTGAAAGTGTCCCGGTGTTAATAAATACACCAGGGCGAGTTCAGCACATTATTTAGTGGGGCCCAACTTCTTGGCAGGGTGGACGGCGTTCACCCTGTGAAAATAGTGGGTGGACGCAGTTCACCCGCGTGTACCCCGGACACGTGCGCTGACTACAGCCACTGCACCAGAGGAAGCCACACCCGACTGCAGATTAAAATGCTTAGCCAAACAGTTATGTATGTTGATGTGAAATGATATAATTTCCATTTTAAGTAATAGCAATGTGTACGTGCGCATCACTGACAGTACAGGTTGCGATGTGCAGTGTTTAATTTGAATCGGTGGCTGCAGGTGGTACCCACTGGCACAGATCTTTGGGGATCAGCAGATAGTTTTCATGAGACTTTGAGCCAAAGCAAGAGAGTGAAACTTACAAAAAAGGGAAAAAGAAGGAGGGGACAGACGCAAAAACAGTGACAAAGGGAGAAAGCAGGGATGAGAAAGAACCTGCAACAATGAAGTAAAGGTGCAGGGAATTTGGTGGTTGAAGAAAGGCACAAGAGGTGGAAGAAAGATGAGACAGCATTGGTATTTGGCACCCCCAACATTCTGAAGCACAGGCTGCAGACTTCTGAAGAAAACTTTGGGACCCTGCCTTTATTCTTTTACAAATAAAACACTGGTGATGTGCTAATAAAATGGTGTACGCCTCACTGACAAGAACCTTTTTCATAAAGAATTTGCCCAGTTACTTACTGGTAATCTTCATTACTCTGAGAGCAAGTCTTTCTGTCACATAAGTAATTACCTAGCTAAGTCAAAAACTTCCCCCAAGATGGCTGCTGACTACCGATCATGAATATATGTGAAACATGCAATGAGCATATCCTGAGAATACCATAGCTAAGTATAGACAAGAAACAATCATCATAGACATGAAAACGGGAGGGAGGAATGGGCTCAGGAATGTGACATGAAGACCTGGACACGTAGTAACGAAGAGTACCGGTAAGTAACCAAGCATTACCACCTCCTCATCCTTCTTCCTGTCCCATCCCTTACACTATGAGTCCGTACCCAAGTGTGTGGTGATTGATTTAAGTAGCAGGAAGAAAATACACAAACCATGGGTTGATGCAATCCATATGAAATTTAATGGCAATAGTACCTATTTCACATCATGTCCTACTGATAGAACCTGTAACCAAAACCAGATGATGCTGCCATCCCCAACTAATTTGGTAATGTCAAACAAACATGTTTGGAGAAGGCCATGTTGCCACATTGGAAATGTCTCGTAGGGATGCACCCTTAAACATTGCCTAAGATGAGGACATGTCCCTTGTATAATTCCCCAGGACTGAAGAGGGGAGGAAATGGTGAGCAGCATCATATGAATGAATAATAGCACACTTAATCCAATGAGAGATTGCGGGAAAAGAGGGCTTAAGAGCCTTTCCAGAGAGACCATAGGTGATGAATATGGAATCTACTTGACGGAATGAACTGGTCCATTCTAAGTAGATGGAAAGGGACCTGAGAACATTTAGAAAATTAGGCAGGGTTCTGATAAACAATTGTGAGCATAATGTTCTCTTGCAAAGTGAAAATCAGTAAAAGCTTTGGGAAGGAAAGGATTTGGGCGCACAATTACTTTGTCATCACAAAAATGAAAAAATGGGCGAGAGGACAGCAATGCTCCAATCTCTCTGACTCTGAAACGCAAACAGATTGCCACAAAAAATAAGACCTTGGCGGAAAGAAATTTGAGGTCTGTTGAGGACAGGGGCTCAAAAGGAGGACCTATTCACACCTAGAGCACTAAAAGACGATCCTGATGGAACCAGGGAGAAGGAACCAGGCAGTTTAAAAAGAAAGCTATTCAACAGATGTGCCACTAAACGAAAATCTTTATCCATTTCTAAACATTTAAAGACTAGAATGGTCACCCACTGGGTAGTAGGCCCAAAAGAAAGCCCACCTATAGAAAATCCAAGGACCTGACAGGATCACAAGAGTCAGAGGACAAACATTTGACCTGGCACCAATAACCACAATTCCACCTATAATGGCTGTAGTATTTGTGTGGAAGGTTTTTTTGAAAGCAGAATACTTAAAGTCCTCAGTAGAACAACCCTCCAGTAACAAAGTCATCCTCTCAAGTGCCATACCCCCAGCCTAAGGTGCAGAAGAGAGACAGTGCCAAGAAGCATCACTCTTGAATTCTCAGAGGAGATGGATGATATGGGAACTGCCACTCGGGGCTGTCTTCCAGTTCCAGAAAAAGGGGAAACCAAGGCCTCCTGAGCCATTCTGGGATGATCAGATTCACTTGTGCATGAGCTTCCCGAATCTTTGTGAGGACTCTGGGAATCAAGGAAATTGGAGGCAAAGCATACAGATGATCCCTGGGCCACTGAATCTATTGCCTATTCCGGTTGGCCTGAACTTATGAATTTCTCCTGCTCTGGCATGACCAGATGACCGTAAGATATAACAAACAATGGTTCCCTCAGAGGAAGTATTGACTAAACAATTCACAATGACCGTTGTATAGTACTTATACAGTTAAATGTATTCACTGTATGAAGATTTCTTTTTATGCAGAAAAACCCACATAATTTATCATATACAGGTGCTCCAACGTAACGACACAGTGAAAGTGAGTAATGACAATTGTGAAACAAATGTGTGCAATGATATATACAAAGCATATATACAATATGAGGGACTGATAAAATGCAGGCTTTCACAGTATGACTCTAACTAGGAGTACAGTGTGTCCATAAATGAAATCACTATCAGTCTACTAGTATGGTTGTCATCGTTTCAACCCTAAATAAACAGTTCAGAAAAGGGTGATCATCTGGACAAAAATGTGGCAGCAACCAGCACTGGATGACGAAATAGTATATCCCACAAGTCAGGATATTATATGATTTTATCAACCAAATGGAAGGGGTATCACAAGGAAATGAGACCACATACCATCAAAGGATCGGTATCATGTAAACTGAACTGAATGAGGCCTCAGCAGTAGGTGCGAAACAATGTTCAAAGCTGTCCCCGAGTAGCATTTTATGCTTATAGGCGTTATACTTATCTAAAGCTTTGAAATGCAGTATCTACGGTCCATCTGAGGGGAGTTTTGGTGTTTTGGTCTCATTTTACTTATTAATATTTTATCTATTTCTCTAAATTGATTTGGGATTCTTTTGTGTTGGGTTTACACTTTATTACTGTTTGAGTGCTGTGTAAATACTTTACAGATTGCCTGGCTGCTTTGTGCCAATCTACCAATCTACCAGAGGGTTAAACACAGGTTACTTTAGTGACTTTTTTTACAAGGATTGTAGTTTTTGCTTGAGTAGGCCTTCCACCCCCTTCAACCAATTAACTTGTTTCTTACAGCCATCTATTTGGCTTTTTATGGGTCTGTGTTATGGTCTGGTGGGCACTTGTTTATTCTGTTAATTTCCCTTGCATTACCATAAACTTTGTCTGCAGAAAATACAAATCCATGTAGTGTCCCATACCTAGAAAAACACTGATACAGCCTGTCTTGACAGTTCAAAACTTTCCTGATGAGCAAATATGGGTCACTTTCTTAACTAACAGATTAGCTGACGAGGGGCACTTTTATTTTGGTGCCCAGGCCTATTTTCTTTTCCAGTCCGACCCTGATGATTGCTGCACAAGTTTTGAGATTAAACCTGTTTCACAGCATTGTCTCCCACTGCATACCCTTTCATTCATGGTGTTCACTGTGACTGTAGGGATACAGCTTTAGTTTGAAATTCTGCCTTTGTGCATTGTATAAATGCTAAACATTAGAACTACTACACACAGTCAACTCTAGGCCTGATGCATACAGGCTAATTGAAGGCTACGGCTTGACTAGGACCTATTGCACCAAAGTCAAGCTTTCTACACATAGGTAACCCTGTCAGACTGAATCTGAGACGTGGGACCTGCAGCACATAGCTTCTGGAGTGTTGCACGCGTCTGACGGGGTCTTCTGCACACAAAATGAGCCTCTTGCAAGCTGCACACAAAACTGAGGCTTGTGTCCCAAAGTTTGCTGCACGCATCATAGCCTGAATACACAAACAGTGTCTGAAGTCTGCAGCAAAGAGATACTCTTGGTACACAGAGACACTCTAAAATGTATTCCACCCAGACTGAGCACAAAACCAATTTAACCTTTAAATCCTGAGACCTGAGGGTGTTGTTTATTTAACCGTTATTATATTTAATAAGTGTCAACTTTAGACTGGGAGCAGATAGAGATATGCTGTTTAAACTCAAATGAATTGTAATTTTAATTCATATTTAATGGTGAGGTCAGATTTTAGGTTACAATTCTGAAAATGCCACTTTTAGAAAGTTGCCTTTTTCTTGTCTAAGCATTTGTGCCTTCTGCCAGTATCCTGAGTTACATGACCGTGAGTGGCTCTGCTGTTCAGGATTGTGTATATCTGCCAGACAGTGACACAAAAGGGGCTTAGGTTTAGACAGGATGAGCCACCTGCTAGGATGGATGGGGTCGGAGCTATACCATGCACCACTTGCACTTCAAAGAGCTTGCCTCCAGCACACACAAAGGAACCTGACACACGCTTTTTATTACCTTAGAGTTCCTGGAGCCTTAACAGGGAACAAGAAGAACATTACAGAACCAGAGGCTGACTTCAGGTATAAAAATTGGACTCTCTGAGCCACTTATCAGTACACTCCTGGAACTGAGGACATTACAGAAGAAGGACTGCCTTGCCCCCCAGAGGAATGCCCTGCTGCTACCAGAGGACTGCCTAGCTGCTTGTGGCCTACCTTTCTCTCAAAGAAGGAAAACTGGACCCGCTCCTTTCCTCCTAGGCTAACCTGAGTGACTCCAAAGGTCAGTTGGCTGACCTCCTGTTCTGAGCTACAGGAACACAACAATCTCCTGAGGCCTCCCTGAAACTGCCAGACTGACCTACTGCAACTGGGCCACCTGCCTGGACCTGCTGGAGTGAGTCCCTAATCCCAGGAGGTGCCCCCACAGGATGTGGAGCCTTGGCTGTCATCAGAGTGCACTCCTCTCCAAGAAAAAGAGAAATCCTGACCTTCATCACCATCAACGGGCCTGTTTGCACTGACACTCTGCCACCCGCAGCAACTGTCAACAACAAGCTCCAGTGAAACCGACTATTCACGCTACGGAGACAGCAAACACTGACTGCCAAAGTGAGATCTGCACTTTGCGCTACAGCAATGAAGGCCTGTGGAGAAAGCTCCATCCACAACCCTCCTCGATGTTCAACCCCCAGCCTGTGCCACCTGCCTGCTCTTCATGCAACAGGGTTTGACCATCGATTACGCTCTCCCTGTTCCTTGTGCCTCCTCCACCATGAATGGATCTCTTTGCGCTGAATTTTGAGAAGGCAACTTTTTCAGCAGAACTAACCCCATTGTTTTTCAGCTCCTCAAAGGATTCCAATATCAGCTTAGTCAGGGTAAGGGGGGCATTCTGTAGGACTAATATGTAGGTGGTTGCTTCAGGTGGCAGATTAATCACCGCTCCTTTTTTGGTGGAAGAGGGACGGGTCGCTACAGAGAGTCAGGACCCTGTGGTGGATGCTAGGGGGCCTGAAGAAGCAGAAAAGACATCAGTTGAGGAGCTTGGTGTAAGCAACATGGTTCACTGGGGTTCTCTAGCAGACCCTGTGGCTTGACTAAACAAGTGTTATTCAGCACCTCAAGGGATGAGGTGCTCAGTCCTGAATGTGGATCTGCAACATTTCTCATGAGGTCCAAAATCTGCAATAGTCTACATTTGATCAATGCTATTCTTGACATGATTGACCCATTCAGACAGCCTTAAACTTGCTCAAATAAGCATCAGACAGATGGTCTTAATGCTGAGAGTAACATGGCATTAGTTCTGTCTGCACATCCACATTATCTAAGGAACATCCCTGTTTTGGGGTAGATGTGATTTTCTGGCGCTTACACCTTAGGCTAGTAATGAGCTCCTGGGTGTGACCATCTGAAGCACTCATTCATTGAGGTGAGGCTCTAACCACTAAAGTAATATCCCGGTCACCCCGACAGGCTGGTAACAATTGTGCCATGAGGCTCTGAGATCACAGTAGGAGAATCCAAGAGACAGGGGAGACTTAGGGGAACAAGAGAAAGGTCATACATAGACAACCTTCTTTCTGCCAACTCAATCTCCTTAATACAACCCCCTCAGCCTGGTTCAAAAAGCCCTCAACGGTGGTTATTTATGAGGTAACAGGAGGAGGTGGTGGTGGTCAGCGGTGGTCACCTTACTTTTCCCCATGTTCCACTCAGAAGATGCTATAATTGGAAGCAGTGGTGGACACACTACATATGGGAAAGGCTTTCAAAAAAAGCCAAAAAAGTGGTGGAGGAAGAAGTTTCCCCCTGCCACGCCAAGCTGTGTAAACAGACATTTGAGAGCAAGTGGAAACAGAGTATAGTTTTGGTAGCAGTCCCAATTCATGCCTGAAAGAGTAGTGACTTTCAATGCACCATGATCCTGGATCTTTGTTCATGTGTTTTAACCAGTTTTAGTTTTGGGTACAACCCAGCTCTATGCCCCTAGAAGTAATGTCTCTCAGAACACCGTTGTCCTGGTTCTTGGTTCACATGGTTCACCAAGTCACAGCCGGAGTAGAGCCCACCGCAGAGGTACCAGCAAAAGCAATACCAGTGACAGGGAGCATACCTGTAAACACTGCGAGCCAGCTTTAATATGACGGATGTAACATACCAGCAGTGCACAATCAAGCCAAGGGAGATGGCCCTGCCCCTTCTCTTACTGGCGCTAATCTGCACAGGATGGGCCATCCCATGACCCCGGCTTCACCTGGACGTGGCCCACGCGAGTCCAGTGCTTCGGATTTTGAAGGCACTTATTTAGAGCGCCGCAATGCGGGAAGGCGACACATACTGGTGCAATGTACACTTGGGCTTGAAGTCCCTCCAGAAGCTCCCTACAGCCTTGACAGTGCCAGGGCTGGTTATTACTTTTAGCTTGGGGAGGAGCAAAAGCTCTTCAATAACCAAACCCTCTACCTCTAGAAGGAGGATGTATAGGTGTGATCAACTTTCTGTTTTCCACAAGCATTATTTCCATATTCTCCAGTTGGTGAAGATATATTTTAGATCGTTCGAAAGGAAACTTCATCAGGACTGATTTTTGGGAGATATCCACTTTCCAAGCACGCATCCAAATATGTCGATATGCAGTAATAGATGCACCTGACCCCAATGCTGTGGCATACAACTTGTCGAAAAAGATATTGGATAGATGGCAGACCTGATGCTACATCAAAGGTAACGCTGACGTCGCATCTATTCTTTCACTCATCTGCTGTGCCAGGGTCTGAAAATCTTTCAGCAGGAATTGAGCCCTGCAATTAATTATTGGTGTAAGCAGTTGCCCTAATAGAGAAATTAGATGCAGAATAGGACTGCTTAGTTGCGCCTTTCACCTGTTTATCCACTTGGTCCGTTGGTCTGAAAGAAGAGTGTCCTCAGAGATTACCATGCCTTGGGAAGATATCCACCTTAACTTAATGGGGAATTTCCTCTAAAAACTGTTCCAAGGGATATCTTTTAAATGAGGAAAGGCTAACTTATCAATGTTTTCCACTCATGCAAGAGTGCTTGCATACTGCTCTGTTTAAAGGCAAAGAGTCTGGGTCAGGGTGTTGATACTGCATAAAGAAATCCTTATCCATCTCATCCCCTACAGGAATAGGGAAACACAGGCTATCTCTGACGTGTGTGAATAAATGAGAGAACTCTGCTACCTGCACAAAGTGTCCACGCTTTTTCTCCTCCTCCTTATCCTCCTCCTCTGGGTCATCCTGAATGCTCTGAGTATTAAGGCTTGGTAGTTTGGAAGGAGGCCATTCTGATTCCCGAGATATAAACACAACCTCTACAGCCTCATTAACCAAAAGGCACAGTGTATCCGTAGTCTGGACCTCCGCCGCACTCGAAGAAGCACTGTCTGTCTCCATGCTGCAAACCGACATTGAATTCATCCAAGGGGGCTTTCTGACTGCAATTACTTTCTATGGAAACAAAATCATGGGCTCCCAAAATCTCATGGGTGCCGCCAACTTAGTGCCAGGAAGCATCCCAGCTGAAAGTGGAGACTGTATGTGTGCAGCGGGTTCCACTCAGGCAAAAGACCTTCTGCACCCATGAAGCCCATGAGTACGATCAACGACTGCTTTGCAGGGTGGGATGATCAAAATAGACATAGAGGGGCCGATTTACAAGCCCCTTGCATGACTTTTGCGCCACCGTTGCGTCACTTTTGTGACATTTCCACGGCGTAAATGTTGCGGCCCATTTACAACATGACACATCTAGGGAGATGAGTCAAATTGTAAAGCCCTGCGTCACATTATACCTGCATCAGGTATAATGTATGCAGGGTGGGAGTTCCCACGCAAAAAGCCATGTAGAACTGACGCAGTGAAATCTACAAGATTTCACAGCGTCACTCTACGCTTTCACTGCATCAAAATCCCTATACCTGCTCAGACCAGGCGTAAGGAATGACGCAGGGCTTTTTGAATGGAATTCACCCATCTATTGTGGCGCATTGCTGGAGTTGCGTCACTTTCATGAGCAACTCCAGCAATGCGTCACTTTTGCGCCAACAGATGCGTCAGAATTTCTGCCGCATCCGTTAATCCTTGCGCCATGGAGCACTGTATTGTAAATACAGCGCATCCATAGTGGTACAAAGACATTCAGCGCTGACGCAAGGAAACTGACGCATCTATGCATATGCGTCAGTTCCTTGTAAATCTGCCCGAAGAATGTTAAAGTTAGTCTCGGAAAAAAATGCCTGGTCAATAAAGTAAAATGAATTAACACTAACTTGACTGGCAGCTAATTGATCTTGCAGTGCAGAAAGAAAAGAAAAAAGTGATGTTTGCTTGATTCCTCTTTTATGCATGACAGGTAGTCAGGAGCCAATGTCTGGGTAATTTTTTTACTTAGCTAGGGTAATTTGGGGCATATCATCAAGACAATTATCGGCCAGAAAGCGGCGATAATTGCTATCGCGTGAATCCATGCCTCAGAGCCCTTTCCCTTAATGCCCAGCTTTCCATCTCTAATGAGATACAAAGTGGGCGTTCCTCCCCGAAATAACGTGAGAAATGTCGCTAACCGACATTTGTCCAATTATCTAGCCTCACGCTAACCTGCAGAGCGATAGGAAAAGTAGCGCTAACCGCGCTTATCGCTACTTTTCTTACGCCTGCTTTTCATCTGACTTAGCCATCATATCCAATGGAAGGTGGATATGATGGCTTAGTCTGCCCTGCCCTATCATCAAGCTATCGCCAAACATTGTGTGATTATCGCTGGATTTCCAGCGATAATCGCACAGTTGGCAGCTTGCGCATGGAATTCTATCGCTTTGGAGATAAGCGTTGCTGATAGCACGCTATCTCGGTGATATAATTCAGCGTTAGCCGGCGATAATTATCCTCGTGCTAAGCGCGCCCCTTATTTTCTCTGGAGCAGGAGAACAACTCATGGTGTAAGGAATGGGTCAGGAAGACAGACACGAAGGTAATGTAATAAAATGGTGTATGCATCACTGACATGAACTTCTTTAAAAAGAAAATGTACCTTATAAGGAGCTGGTGTGCGCATCACTGACATGAGCTCATTTTAGTGCTCCACTTCATCAGGCTTTGCAATATCCATCCGTTAAGCAAATTGAAAGTGTGTAGGACCGCTGGACCCCTTTTTCAGTGATCAATTGAGCAGTGTTGGTGGGACTCACGCATGCCCAATCTAATCAGGAAGTAAAGATGCCTGGCACCTTTAAGAATTGGCACCTCAGGTTTACCAGACACATGAACACTGCAGCTGAGTCGGGAAGTGGAAAGTGCAGGCCAGGAGCGCAACGACCATTAGGCTCAAAGGGCTTTATCTCTCTCCCCCCCCCACCCCTCCTCAACTGCCATAGTCCGAGCTGTGGAGAACAGAGGTAGTTCTTGAACAGTCCTGAGATGGGGCTGGGCAGAGACTGCGTATTCAGTCTGGCATCCTCCAACGTACTTTGCAGGTCTTCAAAAGACAATTTATCAGTTCATGGGTCTTTGTGTATTTTAATTGCTGCCGGCCCCCCACTGTCCCCATTCTTGTTATTGACTGTTACTGCCAAAGTGGGAGAAAAGATAAAAGGATTTAATTTACAATACAAGCGTGGCCATGTAGCACATTAATATAAAGTGCACAGCCATTGGCCTGGTTTGCCTCTAAGCTCCAAAACAGGAACTGAGCAGCCTCTAGGTTGTATAGAATTCATCATTTAAAATCTGCCAAATACTCATTTAAAAAAAGTATGGGGCATATTATCAAGCATGGAGTTAAAATTATCGCCGCTTTAGCGGCAGAAAACTGCCGCTAAAGCGGCGATAATGGGCTTGATAATATGCCCTTGTGAATTCCAATAGAAGCCCATGTTGTCACCAAAACATGGGCTTCTATGGGAATTCTCAAGGGCATATTATTAAGCCCATTATCGCCGTTTTAGCGGCAGTTTTCTGCAGCTAAAGCAGCGATAATTTTAACTCTGTTTCTTGATAACATGCCCCTATATTTCTTTAACTTGGAAGCACTTCACTTAAGTTCATTAAAATTAATTTCTGCATTGACTGACATTTATCAGGATTCACAATTTCCAAACGTAAACTTTGAAGCATTCATGCCTGCGATGATGATGCTATTAGCAGGGCCAATGGAATTGTGTGATTTAAGTGTTTTTCCAATAATATTAGAAGCAGCGGCCCGTGGTAGGAGTGCTGCCAGGCGCTGATGTGGGACGGGGGAGAGGCAGGGTGGGGGGTAGTAAACTCTGGAATACGGCCCCACAGAGGTAACTACACAAACAAATAAATAAAACCAATTTCGTTGCGCGCACCGCATCGTCTAATGCGATACAGCGCGCGCAACAAAATTCGTTTTCGCAATATTAGATTTGCCGCATTTTCCTGCTGCATAATCTGAAGAGTATGCCAAAAAAAAATAATCTTGCTCAACGGGATCAAAATGTACTTAAAACATGGTGATGCGTGTTTCTGCACACTGCAAGGCACTTCAGAAAGGATGAATAGTCATATTACAGTTGCTTTATGCTATATTCAGATGATATATCTGTACTAATAAGGTGAAATCTTTAAGAGACAGTGTTGACATGTGTAAAAATAATAAAATAATGAGGTAATACTATCATAAAATGTGCTGCATCACATTGCACAATCCAACTTTTCTCAACGCAAGATTTGGTCAACACTGCTGCATAATTTGGTCCTCCTCTGCCTCATAATTTCAGTAGCCCTGGTTAGTATTGAACCAATTGGCAAGTTTGTTGTCATGTGAACTCCGCTTAGAATTTTGGAACATATGTAGAAACATTAAAGTCAATTAAAATGTATAAAAGGAAGCTTTTTACAGAGACATGCTAAATGTAGTTTAAAGTACTCTTAAAAGGGACGAAAGAAGAAATGGAGACACAGTGAAATAAGGTTACAGATTTTGTCTAGCAGGTAAACCATGTTTGAAGCTTGGTATTCTGGTTTTACAGTACACAATGTTGCCACTAGATGAAGGGAAAGTGACTTTGTGACTGATATAAGGGTGTGGGTGGCAGAATCCACAAGAAGTCTTGGCCTGAAGTTCAAAGAGGACTTTTTCCACAGCCAGAGCTCAGCATCTGGGTCTGACCTTCAATGACTCTTTAACCTCTAGAACTGTAACTCATGGCATGTCAAAAAGGCTGACGTTTTGCTGCAGGATCAGCTTCGACAGCCATAGTTCAAATTACACCTGAATCCCCACTTCCCAGCTGTCAAGTATAAGGTGAATTAAATAAAATCAACTAAAAAATACTATATTCGGATAGGGTCATATCCATAAAAGCGCATCGAACATAACAATTAATAACACAAATAGATGATCACAATAAAAATTCGATGATATTTAGGCATAACTTTACAGTATTTAAAACATGTTTAAATAAATACATATGCATAAATTCAGACACCTTTCAGGGATTACACATTGTAATACGGGCCCGCATGGCAATTTTCAAAAAAGTACCGAAGCGGAGGACTAACTCTTCATCTGTCAATGTTAGTATTCTACTATAGGCATCTACCAGACTGATGGGCATGTTTTAAAAAATGTTTTAATCAAAAGCCACTTAGCTTATTTTATATAAATCCTGTAGAAAACTATAAAATATAAAATTGTTTGGCCGCTCTCTCCATCACATGGGCATGGTAGAGAGTCATCATTTACATTGTAGCTGAGAGGGAAACACAACAGGAATTTTACAGTTCCTGCCCTTAGGCGGAAGAGGAGGCCCCTCTCCCAATGACTCAAGGGCAGGGTGAGATAACTGGCTAAAGGGTAGACAACTTGTTCAATAGTCATAAAATTATATACAGAGGGTTTTTTAGATTCCCTCTCTAGCCATTCCGAGCCATAGAACGTGTAAAATGCATTCCTAAGGGCATTTTTATGTATGGTCTTGGCTATGCCTGGGGTTAGAAAAAGCCTTCCTAGATTAATAGTGCATAGGCTTCGTTTCACTCCAGACAACCACGGGATGTTCAGGCCTTTTTCGCAGCTAGTGCAGTTACCTTTAGGGGCATATTAACAAGAGGGGGAGATAAAATTATCGCCGCTTTAGAGTCCGTTTTCGGTCGAAAAGCGGCGAAAATTTTATCGCAATATTAGCAAGGACATGCTAGCGCGTGTTTCTGTGATTTAGCATCTACTTTGCATCGCATTGTTAATAAGATGCAAAGTAGGCGTGCCTCAATAGACTACATGGGAAAATATCGCGAAGGCAGCTTTGCAATATTTACAACAATGCCCCGGCCGGCGTAGCGATAAACAAAATCGCGCTAACTGATCATTTACGTTGGATTTTAACATCTGCTAAAATCCAGCGATTGGCATACTTGCATGGGAGGTGGAATGTGGGGTTACAACCACAGGATCGTATCAGCAAGGTCATCTCTGTTTTGCAGGGAACATCGCTGATTTTCCAGCGATGTTGGAACATTTCCCTGCTATCGCTGGAATTTTCATTGCCAATGTGCTAAGTGTTGTAAACTCGCACTAGTCCTGGCCAGCGATAATTATCGCTGCCACTTGTTAATATGCCCCATAATCTCTCTTGTGAGGGACACTGCTGGATTTTTCCATATAGAGAGCCAGAATAGGGCGGGGCGAGCCCTTATAAAGTCCTCTATATAATTTAGGTTAAGTTCTTTGTGGCAGACATACTGTGCGCTGGAGATTGGTGCACCTAGTAGTCTCCTGCAAAATCTATTTTCCTCTTGTTGGATAGTATGACTCTTAACAATACCCCAAACGTAAGTGGCTGTTGGTATGCACTGTGATTTAAAAAAAATTAAAATGGCTAAAATGGCACCAGTTCTTTTGGGCCGGGGGAGGCTATGAATAGAGTTGGAGGCCCTTGAGAACTTGCTCCTGCAAAACGCCAAGTGTTCGGACCAGGAGCCGTCCACAGCAAAGACCAACCCAAGATAAGGAAAAGTGGTGGTGCTTTTTAATTTCTGATCTCCCACAGATATGAAGTTTAACAGGTGTTTCCTCGGCCCACAAGACATTATAAAAGATGTTTAAAATTAGTGCTTAGGTCCAACTGGTCATAAAATCAACAAACCCCTGCACTAAAATACGTAAGGTGCTGGGTGTGCGTCCCATTAGAACCGCATCATCAGCGTACAGTAGCACAGGGAGTGTTTTACCATTTATTTGGGGAACGTCATTGGTCAGTGTAGTCAATGATTTATGCAGGCCAATAATATAAATGATAATAAGGAGAGGGGCTAGGACACCTCCCTATCTAACCCCTCTGCTTACTTTAATATCATCAAAAATGTCGCCCCCGCTGTTGATCCTAACCCTTGCTAGGAAGGGCAGCAGTGCCTCATCCAAGCCATAGGCCAAGAGGATACACCATAATCTTGACCTATTGACAAAGTCGAAGGCAGAGGTCAGATCCATAAAGGCCAAGTATATTGGCGACCGCCGGGCTATGGTGTATTTGCTGATGATTAAATTAAGGTTTAGGCATTGTTCATTAGTGCCTACTTTGCTCCTAAAACCCAGTTGACAGGACTCTAAAGTTCAACTGTCCTCTGCCCAATCTGAGATCTTGTTAAATAGGATTCTGCCCAGGATTTTGAAGGTATTATCTATTAGTGAAATAGGCATGTAGCAGTTGGGTTGGGAGCAGTCACCCTTTTTAAAAATCGGGACAATAATGCTTGTTGTCAATGCACTCGGTAGCGGGGAATGGGTTAAGTTATTAAAAACATTTAAAAGAAGAGGCGCCCAAAAGTCTGGTTTGTTTTTAATGAGATCAATAGGTAGCCCGTCTGGGCCCGGGACTTTATTGCCCATGCTCTGATGGATGGCTTCCTCAACCTCAGGCAGCGTTATCAGAATCCTAGTTAGGGTCCTATGCTTAAAATAGTCGACTTCTTGAACAGGGGCACTGTAGATTTTTGAGAAATGATTTTCCTATGCCTCGCTTGTTATGGTGGAGCTTATAGGGGTTAATAACTGCCCTGTTGTTCTCATGTCCTTAACAGCTGCCCAAAAGGTGTTCCTCTTTTTTATACTAGCGGCTTTGGCAAGTGCTTCCCAGCGGTCTCTTAATATTTCCCCTTTCCTGTTAACAGTCACTAACTTGTACCTATGCCTTGCCTGTTGTACTTCAGAGATGCACCTTGGGCTTTTTGACAGTGCCTTGTGTAACAATCTGTTGACCTCGGAGCACTCATGGTCAAACCATCTGGGACCACGTTGAACATAGGAGATAGGTTTTGGTAATAAAGATTTAATTGCCATGCAACGTTTGATGAAAACATGAACTGTCTCAGGGTGCGGATCAAGGGCTGATAGACAGGAATTAATAAAATGCAAATTAGCCTTACCAAGTGACTAGAACAGTTCGGTGTTGTTAATGTCCCGCCAAATCAATCTTAGATTGTCAGGAAAGGGTAACAAATGTTTGGTGCCACATTCTGACATGAACTTAGGCTGGGGTGATAGTCTCAACACTATTTTAATTGGATTGTGGTCCGGATGAGTTGTTGCAACTACTTTAGCTTTCATTAGGTAGTCTTCAAGGACAAGTGAAATAGCAACATAATCTATTGTGTATGCACAGCCCCTCCCTCTCGAGGTCGGCTCAGGCTGATTATTGTCCAAAATTACGCCCGCAATTTCCATTACATTGATGAGATTGTGCGTGTTCAAATGTGCTGCCAATTCCACGGTCTTGCGGCAAGTTTGCCCCCTACTACCAAAACCTGAGCTGTGTGTCGTGCCTGATAATTTTGCATTGTAATCGCCTCCCAGGCATATGCCTGCCATTTTAGTGAACTCTTTGTGACATTCTAACTTGGCGATTAAATCAAATAATTCAATAAAGTTACCATTGGTTATCGAGTGGAAATCATTATTATAAAAATGTGTTTCATAGAAAGAGATGCCCCTTTTATATAGTAAGATTTTGGAAATTGCTACTATTCGGATAACAAACCTTAATACTGCCGCTTGCTGCGATATTTATCCAAATTGATAAACCCCAGAGGCTCGGCCAGACTTGGGAACTGGGGCTACAACATTATAACATTCAAACCTATCAATGTGAAAATCTTGAGTCACCCAAGTCTCTTGGAACATGACTATGTCCTGCTGTCTTACCAGTCTTAACCAGTCTGGATCCCCCACCTGGGCTGGAGGCCGGCCACGTTCCAACTCAAGATGCTTAGGTCTGTGTCAATTAGGACCTTAGATGGTGCTTGTTGATCATTGGTCTTAGTTACGAAGAAGGGGAGCACAATCCCAGGGGGAATGTCGGGTGGTTCCTGAGAGGGCGATAGTCAGCCCTGGGTATCAAGTTCAGATATTGTCTGGAACCTGTTATTTAAGATCGGGAATGCACACTCATTTGTAGGAGGCCCCAAAGCTGGTTTGTAAAAATAACCCAGGGGAAGGAGACAGATGCTCATGCTGTGTGTAGATGTTGACTCACAAAATCTCATAACAGATCGCACCATGGATGGCTTGCGGAAATTAATCACGATGCAGTCTCCATCTATATTCTTAGGGGATACGCCAACCCACGCCACTCTACGCACCATGATAATCTTGTTCATGTCTGACGGGTGGAACCTCCTATTCTTTATTAGCCAATCCACACATTTATTGCGTAGGTCAGCCCCTGACTCCATCTGGTCCCTCTTTAGGGTTGGGACACCAGCCAACACTAGCACATACGGGCAAGTAGCCGGGGGTAACTTTAAAACACCTGGATTAGGCCCTGGGTGATTTCTGCTCAAGGTATCTACTGTGCTCCTGCTTAAGCTACCTGATGCGTATTTGGAGTCGGGATTATTACTGCACCTTTGGTTACGATCGAGGGGCAAGGTTATGACTAAACCATCTGTACCACATTTCAGATTGGGATTTAATGCTGTGTTCTTCCTAGACAGAAAACAATCTCTAATTTGTCTGCATAGAGAACATGTGCTAGTACCGGGTGAATTGGAAGGTGAGAGGGTAACAGGGACAGGGGCAGTAATGATGGTAATTGAACATTGGCTATCGCTAGCAATGGATCCAGTCCCCGGTGTGACCGAGGGTTGTGCTATCTCCGCTGGCAGGGTAGGCTTTACCAGAGCTAAGTCTATCTGGTTTAAGCGTTCCAGGCAGGGCCGGCTTTAGGGCGGTGCGACCGGTGCCACCGCACTGGGTGCTGGCTTCCTGGGGGCGCTGTGTTTGAAAGTTTATTATGCTTTTGAAGCACCTGCTGCAAAGTTTCTTTCCCCCGGGAATTACCAGGCCTCACATAAATGTCAAGATAACTTGTGTGATTAATTATCTTCCTGGAGAGAGATCAGTGTTTTGTATAGTTGAGGTTTTGACTTAGGTGAAGTTAGTGCAGAGGGTTAATATGCCTGCTGCAAAGAACGTGTACCAAGTAGATTACAGAGTGCGTATGATGTAAACAGATCAGCAGGTTACTTGCAATTTATAACTTAAAGTCCTACTATAGAATAGTGAGCTATTAACTTTCATCCTAGAACTGCATACACACTGCAAAGTATACATTATTAGAACATTGATTAATGTGGCAAAAAGGGTTAATTTGGCTAGAAATCAATTCTTATTTTTAAAGAAAACTCCCAACTATGATGTTTCTTTTTCCACTCTGAGTTTGTGCTTCTCCACACCAAGCACTCAAACTATACTGCCTACCAGTATGGATGACATGTGACTCCTACTCTTAGTCCTTTGGCTTATGTAACATTTCCTAAACACTGATTTACACACGTATGATTGATTGTCTCTGTGTAATGTGTGCGTGATGCAAAGTGCTCGGACACCCTACACTGGTATGAGTGGCGCTATATAACGAATTCAATGCATATGAGAGAGTGTGGTTATGGAGACTTGGTCCTGTTAAAGGGTGCTAGTGAGAGAATCCGTGGTGGAGGTGGTCATTGGGGGGGCGCCAACAAACAGTGTCGCACAGGGCGCCACCAGCACTAAAGCCGGCCCTGGTTCCAGGAGGGGTGTGAGTTTGTAATCTAGCAAATCAATATTTTGCTTATGCATGGTGTCGATAACAAAACTGGCAACAGTGTCCCCAGACCCCCCATTGTCCAGCAATGACTCAGTCTGTGTGCTGATGGAGCGATGCGAGATCCCATTTGGTCCTTCCTCAGTGGTGCCAGTGCTTGGGGATGGCTACGTCCATGTGGTCAGACAATTACGGGAGGCACCCAATCTGGGTGGATGTATGACGTTACAACGCACACTATTACAACGCATGCACTGACAACGCATTTTTTACAACGCATAATCCATTACAACGCATGACATTACAACGCATGACACTACAACGCATTTTTAAAAAATACCTTTACAACGCACTACCATTACAACGCATACTACCTTTACAACGCATACCATTACAACGCATAATATTAAATTACATTTAAGGTAAGTATTAGATAGTATAGGGGTAAACATTACTAGTCTAACTCCAGGGGGTGCAACAGTAGGGTAAGTGTTGGATAGTGTAGGGGTAAAAATTACTATTCTAACTCCAGGGGGTGCAACAGTAGGGTAAGTGTTGGATAGTGTAGGGGTAAAAATTACTATTCTAACTCCAGGGGGTGCCTCAGTAGGGTAAGTGTTGGATAGTATAGGGGTAAAAATTACTATTCTAACTCCAGGGGGTGCATCAGTAGGGAAAGTGTTGGATAGTATAGGGGTAAAAATTACTATTCTAACTCCAGGGGGTGCATCAGTAGGGTAAGTGTTGGATAGTATAGGGGTAAAAATTACTATTCTAACTCCAGGGGGTGCATCAGTAGGGTAAGTGTTGGATAGTATAGGGGTAAAAATTACTATTCTAACTCCAGGGGGTGCATCAGTAGGGTAAGTGTTGGATAGTATAGGGGTAAAAATTACTATTCTAACTCCAGGGGGTGCATCAGTAGGGTAAGTGTTGGATAGTATAGGGGTAAAAATTACTATTCTAACTCCAGGGGGTGCATCAGTAGGGAAAGTGTTGGATAGTATAGGGGTAAAAATTACTATTCTAACTCCAGGGGGTGCATCAGTAGGGTAAGTGTTGGATAGTATAGGGGTAAAAATTACTATTCTAACTCCACGGGGTGCATCAGTAGGGTAAGTGTTGGATAGTATAGGGGTAAAAATTACTATTCTAACTCCAGGGGGTGCATCAGTAGGGTAAGTGTTGGATAGTATAGGGGTAAAAATTACTATTCTAACTCCAGGGGGTGCATCAGTAGGGTAAGTGTTGGATAGTATAGGGGTAAAAATTACTAATCTAACTCCAGGGGGTGCATCAGTAGGGTAAGTGTTGGATAGTATAGTGTAATATTATGCGTTGTAATGGTATGCGTTGTAATGGTAGTATGCGTTGTAATGGAATGCGTTGTAAAGGTAGTTTTTAAAAATGCGTTGTAGTGTCATGCGTTGTAATATCATGCGTTGTAATGGATTATGCGTTGTAAAAAATGCGTTGTAATGGTAGTGCGTTGTAAAAGTTGCGTTGTAAAGGTTGTTCCCCAATCTGGGTGGTTGTTTCCTCTTGCCGCAGACAGATTTCCCACACTTCCTTTTGCGTGTGGCAATCAGGTTTTCCACAATTGTAGGGACGTCAGTGATAGATTGGGGCTCAGGAATGTTATAGCCAGATGAGCTCGGGCTGACGTGCAGGGTGTTAAAAGTGCCGGAATTGGGGGGCTGCAGAGAGTCATGTACAGTTACCGGACCCGAGTCAAAAGCAGGGTCAAGATCTGTAGGTTGTGAGATAAGTGGTGGGTCCTCACTGTCCAAAGATAAGCGGCGTTCTGTAAGTTCAATTTCACCTGATACGATGTTGACCACCCTTGCAAGCATACTAATAATGCTACTGGTGATGGGGCATGCACTTGCTGACCCGATGCGCTTCCCCATGAGCTTGTTAGAACAGTTCGAAGCAGCCATACTGAACCAAGGTGAGGAACTACGCCTGGAGAGCACTCACCGTGTTGCGACTGACAACTTGAAGGAGATGTGGCTAAGCCCTGCATCTCCCTGTCGCTGGCGGGGTTATAAAGCACCCCAGGCACAGCTGTGTCTCGTTGAGGGCTGCAGGAAGAGCTGGGAGCCGTAGTTCTGGCCCCAGCAAGCACCAAACAGCAACAAGCAGCCTCTGCAACAGTGGAAAAGCGTCCCGCACTGCGGTAGTGCTGGCGGGGTTATAAAGCGCCTCCAGGCACAGCTGTGTCTCATTGACGGCGGCAGGGAGAGCTGGGAGCCGTAGTCCTGGCCCCAGCAAGCACCAAACAGCAATAACCAGCCCCTTCCTGGTTTCTGAATCCAAACGTCCAATAAGATGAATTACTAAGGGCCTCAATGCTAGTCTGGCGGCTCATGGGGGATGTTCCTGGCAGTCCGGCCACCCCTGCACCAGCGGTCTGACCACCCCATTACAAGTTGGGTGGTTGGACCGCCATTGCACTGCAGCAGCTGCCAGGGAACCATCATTCCCTTCCAGTGGAGCCTTAGTCAGGGGCTCAGTAATATGCTCGAGGTGCCGATGTGACACCGCAATGCATATTATGAGTTTCAGGACCGCCAGCAGTGTAATGGAGGTCCTTCCTCCATGAAAAGACTGGAAATCCTAAAACAAAGGGGGCCCTACAGGCCCCCTGTTGCCCATGTGTAATGGGATGTATGCAGGAGGGTACAACTTGTGCCCCCCTGTGTGCATGCACCCCAGTTCCTGCAAGGCTTGGACTTTACAGTCCACGTTGTGCAGCAACTGTTTTTTCCGTTCCCATTGCAGTGCCCATTTCCAGGGGCACCCCCATGGGATGCGTTAAAAAGAGCCCGCCAGACATGAGGGAACTTGTAATCTGGCAGGCGGTGTGACCACAGGTTTGGCAGTGTGGGAGTGGCCCACTCATAATCAGGCCCTTAGAGTGTCTATGTATACATCATCTTGCATTCACACAGCTCACACTACACTCACACGAGTTCACGAGTCATTCTCCACTTACATAGAATCATCTTTTACTCTTCCCATCCACAAACAAGAGCACACTGTTCAGCAAGTTCTGACATGGACATATCACTCACCCTGTACCCACACTGCTCGCCCTGCACTTACACCACTCACCAACACTCATTACTTCCATACCACATCTGAACATAGCACTCATTAAACTACCAAACACTTGCGAACATGCACACATCTACAAATGCAGTCACAGAATATCTGTCCTGCCTGCGGTACTAGATGCTTATTAAGTTCCATCCATAACTACAGGTGAAATGCAAGAGGGGAGAATGTACTAAGACTGTGGGATGGTACGGGAAAGAAGATTGAGCTGGGACTGTGGAGGCTGGTATGGGAGCTGGGATCATACTTAGGCTGTGGGGATCAGCCAAGAGGGAGTGGTGAAAGCAGGTGAAGGCCTCCAGGGTGAGGAGCAGCACAACAGAATAAGAATGAAGCACTGCAATTGTAGCTTTGATCTGGTGTGGGAGTTGACTGGTACTGCAGGCTAAGGGTCTGATTACGATGTCGGTCAGAAAGCCTCTGACCGACAGTCGGAATCTCTTAGACTGTCTCGGAACCCATCCGACCGACATGGTTGGAAACAATTTCGACCGCTCAATTACAATGTTCGTGGTTGGAAGGGAAACCGTTCGGTCATTCGAAACCGGTTTCAACCAGCATTTGGAGAGTCCGAGTCAATCGGAGCTGATTCGTACAGCTCTACCGACCGTGTTTCCGACCGACCGATTATGATGTCAGTTTCCGACAGCCTTCCTGACTCAGTCTGTCAGACACAAAAAGGCTGTTGGAAACTGACTGTGGGGGCCCACAGCAGGCTCCCTTCATCCTGAGTCCTCTGGTTTGGGGTCGAGGGGGTAGCCAAGGGACCCCTCTGTAAAACCATGCACAGTGTGGCAGGCACCACAGGGTGCAAGGTTGTCTGCAGACACCCATTTTCCCCATAGGAGCCTTTGTAGTATGTCGGAACACAGGCTCCCATAGAAGTCAATGGGAGTCCTTCCAAACCATGTTCAGAAGCATCATAATTGGTTGGTCGGAACTGCAGACTGCGAATCAGTCAGAACCTAATTGACCTTCATAACAGACCCTTTGAAGAATGGTGGGGGGGGGGGGTCACAAGTAACCAGACATGCTCTTTTTGCTGCATCTGATGTAGACCAACTTCTGGGCCCTGTTCGCCTGCATATCAATAGTGCTCTGCAGAGGCTGATAATGGAGGGGAGAGCATGCTGAGGATAGAGCTAGTGAGGAGCAGTCCATGAAGGAGACAGTGAAGTTGAGAGTGAAGTGAGGTTGTGGGTTGGTGTAATAGGAGGGACTGGGATGAGGCTGTTGCGACGCAGGAGGCAATATTATCACATCATTGTGGAGTGGTCTTCTTCCTGCACACTGCCACTTTATTGCATTTTAATGGGTTAGCAATGTTAGGTGAGGGATCACTGCTCAGAAGTCAATAGAAGTGCAACAAGCACTGCAATCCTCCTCAGCGGCACCACATAAGGTCTGCCAATCAAATCCTGTATTCAAGGTAAACATGTGGGAGAAGCCAAAGTGTCTCTGTTGGTTGTGTTTCTGAACAGTTTTTTCTGGCAATCACACAACGGGGGCGATTACAATGTCGAACAGGAAGCCTCCTCCCGACAGTCAGATTCTTCTCGACCATGTCGGAGCCCTTCCGACTGACTTGGTTGGTTTACAATCTGCCCGACCCACTACGATGTTCGCAGTCAGAAGGTACACTGTGCAGTCATTACGAATCTGTTCCGACTGGCTTTCGGAGGATTCGTATCAGTTGGAACCGCATTGACCTACCCTATTGACAGCATTTCCGACCTCGGAATTACGATGTTGCCTTTCTGTGTTGGCCTGTCCTACATGAAAAGGCTGTTGGAAAGTGACTTTAGGGGCACCTGACAGGACCCCCTTCATCCTGCGGCCTCTGTTTGGGGGCCAAAGGAGTACCTAAGGGACCCCCTATAAAACCCTGCACTGTGAGGCAGCACCATGGGGTGCCAGAGACAGGGTGCAGGGTTTTCCACACACACCCCATTTCCCTATAGGAGCATGTGTTACAGCTGGTTGTCGGCGGGAACACAAGTTCCCCTAGGAAACAATGGGAATCTGACCGAACAGTGTTCGATTGCATTGTAATCGGGCGGGCAGAACCCCGACCGCGTGTCAGTCGGTCCCGATTCTGGGTCGGTGTCGGGCGAAGGCTTTCCGCCCAACATCTTAATGAGACCCAAGGTGCAGCAATAGCCAGACCTAAAATGTACATCTCAGAAGTATTGAAACACATTCAATATGGTGCTTAAAAACTCAGATCATAGAACTATACATTAACTTAAGTACATTAATGCTTTAACAACAAGATGATTATCCAAAAGTTGTTCTTTAATGTCTTAAGTGCCTCTTGCACCATTCCTACCGGTACCCACTGTGCCCATAACGCCCATTGAAAACTTTGGGCCTCATTTACAATGATTTGGTGTAGGATAGCGCTGCAGGGTTTTTTGCTGTGCCGCCTTACACCAAATGGAAAGGGCAGGATTGCACCGTATTTACTAGATACAGTGCATTCCTGTCCTTTCAGCCGGTGCACAATATGGTGGCTTGCCTCAGCGCAGGCACCCTTGCTTCATGGTGGGAGAGTGTGCACATTGTTGGCAGGATTGTGATTGTGCAGGAAGGGAAAGTCATTTTCCACTTTCTATGTTTGCTGCAGTATGCAGCACACATAGTAAGAGGATAAAAAGAGAAATAAACTAGGCCTGATCTGTGAACTCTGCTCTGTTCATGGAGCTTTCCGCACTCTACGGAGCACGGGGAGTTGCGAAAAATTCCTCTCCTCAAAGCGGAGTTTTTTCCTTGTTCATGCTCGCCAAAGTTAAGTTGGCGAGCAAGGAAAATCCATCACTAAATCACCTCCCAATGAGATTTCTCAACGTGGGCGGTCGCAGATGTTCGTGACCGTTCGCATTGAGAAACCATCTGTTCAGGTTGGGGAAGCTGCCTCTCGAGCAGAAAATCTACTTCAGCGGCAGAAAGAAGCTGTGCCTTCTTGTGCCGCGCATGGTGCTATTCGTGCTACTTTTCCAGTGCGGGACAAACATCCGGTGTTAAAAATCAAAGTGAATGTGTGCGACCTAACCATCTCTTCCTCTTGCAGAACTTCACGAACTCTGCCCAACCCTAAAATAACATATTTCTATGAATATTGCTTGCCCAGGGGAGGCATACAGTTTTGATGCTTTCACAGGTTTACAGATCCTTGAAAATCTGTGAATGCATCAAAACTTCTGAGTGTAGCATGGGAACACCCACTGCAACGCCCTTGGAGCGCCTTCCTGATGCAGTGTAAGGCAATGGAGCAACATGCCTTACACCATATCTACGAGACCATGAAAAGTCACCAATGTGGTTTTGACTGGCCTTATAGATACTGGTATGCACTCTGTGCCGTTGGCGTGTCATAAAAAGTGATACAGCGGTGGCGCAAGTGGCTTGTAATTAACCTCCTTAGTATTAAGTGAATGACGCTGACTACATAGACTTAGGTGGCATACAGTGTATAGTTGTCCACTATGAATAAATATCCTTTCTAGCAGAGGTCATGTGACAGATCCAGTTCAGGGGGCATGGAGCAAGCAGGGGCTACTAGGCCTCAGCCAACCCAGTACTTTATTTGTATAAGAAAAATTCTTTAATAGTCACGCTTAAAACGGTATACTGCCACAGGTACAATAATATGCACTGCACATAGGTTAATGCACCTTGGAATATTGTCTTTACTGTCTTCCTCTTCTCTCTTTCAAATGAGTCCCTCCTCTTGTGAGTCTAGGCAGTTCTCTGTTATGTTAGATTTGTGAGACATTAATCAAGGCTGAAATTAAGATACCCCAGTTCAATTAGGGTTTTGCTCGGTTCAGTACAGTCTCTTAGATACAGCCTCACCACAATGCAAGTCTCTATGCTTTTCAGCATCTGTTTGTCTTCAATCTGACTTGCTTCTAGGATGAGACATACTGGTTGCAGGAGTGGCCCTCAGTCTGGGTAAGCCACAGTAGGATGGGGCAACTGGAGCTGCGGTTGTGAGTCATTCGGTTAATGCAAGTAATGGAAGTCAGTGAGGGCCCTTGGCAGGCATTAGACCTACTTCTGGGTCACTGGGCAGGAGATAGGCGACCACTTACACGTGTCACATCAGCTAGTACCATCCAGAGAATGCAATTTGTAAATAATGCATTGGTGACCATCGTGGCCACAAGTCTATAACGTCCAAAATTCTGTGGCAATGTTAGCCACAGGAACACTTCTGGGTTTCAGGGCTGCATTCACCATGGGAACAGCTCTTGATTCAAGCAGCATGGACAACAGTAAGTGTTCCTATTTCAAGGTCGGTTGCCTGACCATGATTCCTTCTTGGCACCACACTTCGGGAGAGACTGAGCCCACCCTCTTTGAACTGGCAGATCAGTTTCTGCAATCTTCTATATCCTGGTAGACCCTCCACACTAGAGTTTGGCAATTTCTGGCACTGCCTGGAGAGTCACACCTCCTGCGGCTTTACGGACTCTTTCACTGCCTTAGCAGGTAGGTTGGCTTCCAGGTGCTTCAGATCAGGGGTTAGCTTTTTCATCAAGTAGACTCCAAATAATGTACCCTCTCCTCTGGGAAGCTGGCCATCACACAGACACCAGTTCTAGTTGTTATACAGAAGTCCTCAAATTATGCTGTGGAATACTTCCATCCTTGGTGAAAGGACTTGGAACTGGAGCAACATAGATGTAAGTAGCTCCCACTTTTATGCAGTAAAAGCAGATAAGGAATGTGGATTCTCTGCCTGCAATCTCAAAACATGTTTGAGGAGGTTCTTCTGTCAATTGTCCACTCCAGGCTCTTCTCTAGATTAAAGTCTTTGTGTGAGTGATGCTCTTCACAGCAGGGCAGTCTCTAGCCTGGAGTACTCACAACAGAGGTCCTAAAATGCATGAAGATTCTACAACTAGTTTTTCGCCAGCCACACTAAACAGTGATCAGGATGGGCGATGAGACAAAATATCAAGTTGTAAATATTGACTTGCACGAAGATCGCGTAAAAAATATTGTGACATGTATATATCATCAGCAAGAATGTAGTTGGCAAGAATATTGATTTTAAGGTAAGTAATAGAAATTTTAAAAATAACTAGGTTATTATTATCGATTACAATAGCATAGTTGTTAATAATATCGATTTCTAGTTATTGTTACATATTTTGGTATATATTTGAAATGTATATGATGTCATTTTTTTGTATAATTATTGTTTTTATTTTTTAATGTATTATGGGGTTGATTCCGATCCTGGATAAACCTGGTACGAACCGTCGGACGGAGCGCTTTCTCTGTCCGACCCGTACCCGGTAGAAATACCTTACAAACATGCAAGTACGATTCGTACGCAAACACCATTTGCGTACGAATCGTAAGAAAAACCGACCCAACAAAATGTACCCACAATTCTGATCCGTGACACCGCGGACGTGACGTCCGGACGGAGTCAGGCAGTGTTTCACGAACCAGCAAGTACGATTCGTACCGACGTCAATCCGCACGGACAATATTTTACGGGAGCCAAAAACTGCCGGGAAATCAGGACGACGCGCACTAGGAGCACCTGTTCCCGACGGACAGCCATGGACCCCCACCTACGTGTCATCCCGGCCCTCATTGCAGTCCACCTGGTGTACAGGAACCGACACAGACGCCGCAGAAGGTCAGAACAACACCCAGGGTCAAAGGGGGGGGGGCAGGGGCAGGAAACATAACCCCCACCCAAGTCCAAAATCAAACATTTCCCGTACATACCTGACCCCCAGGGCCTGGTCACTTCGGGGGTGGGGGCGTCTCCACCAAGGCCTGCGTCCGCCACAACGGAAGTCAACATGGACGCGAACCGGCAACACTACAATTGTGGGACGCACCGTACCCACGTCTTAAGAGCGTGGGTAAGGGTCGTACCACGCCCACCCCTACGTCACCCCAACAATGGCGGTACGGCCCGTACCCACATCCCAAAGGCATGGGTACGGGCTGTACCGCCATTCTTGGGGTGACGTAGGGGTGGGCGTGGTACGACCCGTACCCACGTCCTAAAGGCATGGGTACGGTGCGTACCCCTACGGCACCCCAACAATGGTGGTACGGCCCGTACCCACGCCCCCAGAGTGTGTGTACGGCCTGTACCACGTGTACCCCAACGTCACCGCCACAATGGTGGTACGGCCCGTACCCACATCCCACAGGCATGGGTACGGCCCGTACCACCATTGCAGTGGTGATGTAGGGGTATGCCTGGTACGAGCCGTACCCACGTCCCAAAGGCATGGGTACGGTGCGTACCCCTACGTCACCGCAACAATGGTGGTACGGCCCGTACCCACGCCCCCAGAGCGTGTGTACGGCCCATACCACACGTACCCCTACGTCACCCCAACAATGGGGGTACGACTCGTACCCATGCCTCAAGGACGTGGGTACGGCACGTACCAAGCGTACCCCTACATCACCACTGCAATGGTGGTATGGGCCGTACCCAGGCCGTAGGACGTGGGTACAGGTCCTACCACGCCAGTGTACAGACACAAAGGGGTGTGTGGGCATCAGCCCCAGCAGTGCCCAGACATATGAGGGGTGGGTGCCTATCACTCCCAGCAGTGCCCAGACATAGGAGGGGTGGGTGCAGAGTCCCCCCAGCAGTGCCCAGATATAGGAGGGGTGGGTGCCTATCACTCCCAGCAGTGCCCAGACACATGAGGGGTGGGTGCCTATCACTCCCAGCTGTGCCCAGACATAGGAGGGGTGGGTGCAGAGTCCCCCCAGCAGTGCCCAGACATAGGAGGGGTGGGTGCAGAGTCCCCCCAGCAGTGCCCAGACATAGGAGGGGTGGGTGCCTATCACTCCCAGCAGTGCCCAGAGATAGGAGGGGTGGGTGCCTATCACTCCCAGCAGTGCCCAGACATAGGAGGGGTGGGTGCCTATCACTCCCAGCAGTGCCCAGACATATGAGGGGTGGGTGCCTATCACTCCCAGCAGTGCCCAGACATGGGAGGTGTGGGTGCAGAGTCCCCCCCAGCAGTGCCCAGACATAGGAGGGGTGGGTGCAGAGTCCTCCCAGCAGTGCCCAGACCTAGGAGGGGTGGGTGCAGAGTCCCCCCAGCAGTGCCCAGACATAGGAGGGGTGGGTGCCTATCACTCCCAGCAGTGCACAGACATAGGAGGGGTGGTAGCCCATCACTCCCAGCAGTGCCCAGACATAGGAGGGATGGGTGCAGAGTCCCCCCAGCAGTGCCCAGATATAGGAGGGGTGGGTGCCTATCACTCCCAGCAGTGCCCAGACATAGGAGGGTGTTAGAAAGGGTAGACGGACCGGGAGGGTCGGCCGGGGTCAGGAGGAGAGGTCTCCGGGGAGAGCCGTCTCCAGCGATCGTACAGACAAGTAACTTCCCCCCCACAGACAGATACCACACACGGATAAGGTTCAGTGTTCTTTATAAGCACTTCTTAAGGTACGGTTGAATGGTACAAGGAGGTCTGGACTCAGGGGTCCCCTCGATTCAAGTCTCTCAAAGCAGGGTAAGGGGTAGCGGGACAGTCTGTTTACCAGTCAGGTAGTTCGGATGAGATGATGACTAGCTCACAATCCTCGAGCTTGGTGGTTTAGTTGGTACGGGCCGCGGCAGCGCCAGCAGGTCCCGGTCGAGATGGTCGGTACACGGTCCGCGGCAGCGCCAGCAGGTCCCGGAAAGATGGTCGATGTACGGTCCGCGGCAGCGCCAGCAGGTCCCGGTGAGGATGGTCGTTACAACGGGCCGCGGCAGCGCCAGCAGGTCCCGACGAGGATGGATGTTGCAGAAGGCCGCGGCAGCGCCAGCAGGCAGGACGATGGTTCACAAGAGCGGGCTACGGCAGCGCCAGTAGTCCGTCAAGGCTGAGTTCTCTCGGTGTCTCTCGACTCCAGGATACAACTGCCTTCCTGCTCCGGAGTTGCCCCAGTTATAGGGCAGGCGCCCTTTGATGTCCGGACCCTCGCACTTGGAGGTCGGAGGGCCCGGGATGAAGGTGTCCAGACACCCAGCAGGGGGTGGAGCCAGCGCCTGGGGGAGCTGGAGGCGATCGGCACCTGGCGGGGGAAGAGCTCTTGACGCTTCGTTCTCCCATTGACCTGCCAAGTGGTCCGCTCACCTCCTGGGTGGATGGTGGTGCCGGGATGTCGGGGCCGGCCAGGCCCGGGGTTAGGGTCGGGGCGAGGCCACGCGGCCTCGTGGTGCAGGGCCCAAGATGGCGGCTTGAACCGGCCGGGGGAGCCGGTGGGGCTGGGCCCCGTGATGAGTAGAGGTCCGAGGGCAGAAGATCCGTCGGGAGACGGGGTACAGGTGCTTTTCGTGGGTTATGCCTGGTGGGCCGGAGCTCGGGCCCTGTCGTGCGGGGAGGGAGCAAGCCCTTCGTGTGGCCTGTCCAACATGCGTCCCCCCCAGCTGAAGGCGGGGAGAGTCACCCATCTCCTTGGGGACTCTCTTCGTCGAGGCGGAAAAAGCGGGACAGGCCATCCGCGTTGGCGTGGTCTTGGCCTGGTCGGTGCTCCACGGTGAAGTCCATTCCCTGCAGGGAAATGGACCAGCGCAAGAGTTTTGGGTTCTCCCCCCGCATCTGCATCAGCCACTGCAGGGGTCGATGGTCGGTTTGTACCTGGAAGTGGGTACCGAAGAGATAGGGCCGGAGCTTTTTGAGGGCCCACACCACTGCGAAGGCCTCCCTCTCGATGGTGCTCCAGCACTGTTCTCGACTGATGAAGGCCACCGGCTGGTCATGACCTTCGGGGTTTAACTGAGAAAGTACGGCTCCGATGCCGTGGTCGGAGGCGTCGGTCTGTACCACGAATTCCCGACTGTAATCGGGGGCCTGGAGCACAGGGGCGGTGCACAGGGCGGCCTTCAGCTTCTCGAAGGCCGCTTGACAATCGGGGGTCCAGTTAATCCGCTTCGGTTGGTTCTTGGACGTGAGACCCGTGAGGGGCCCCACGATGCTGCCGTAGTCCTTCACGAACCGCCGGTAGTAGCCGGTGAGCCCCAAGAAGGCTCGGACCTCGGTCTGGGTGACGGGGGGCTGCCAGGACTGGATGGCAGCAATCTTAAGTTGTAGCGGGGCCACCAGCCCGCTTCCCACTTGGTGCCCAAGGTAGGTCACAGACCCTTGGCCAATTTGGCACTTGCCGGCCTTAATTGTGAGGCCGGCCCGCTGGAGGGCCTGTAGGACCTCTTGGAGGTGACGGAGGTGGTCGGGCCAGTGGCGGCTGTATACAGCGATATCGTCCAGGTAGGCAGCGCTGAACTCTTCGAGCCCCGCCAAGACCTGGTTCACGAGGCGTTGAAACGTGGCGGGGGCATTCTTCATGCCGAAGGGCATGACCTTGAATTGGTAGTGGCCATCGGGGGTAGAGAAGGCTGACCGTTCCTGAGCCCTGGGTGTGAGGCCGATCTGCCAGTAGCCCGCTGTTAGGTCGAAGATACTAAGGTAGCGGGCGGCCCCCAGCCGGTCGATCAGCTCGTCTGCTCGGGGGATCGGATGAGCGTCGGTCCGGGTGACAGCGTTCAAGCCCCGGTAGTCGACGCAGAATCTCAGTTCAGGTGCGGTGCCGGGGGCAGCGGCTTTGGGAACCAATACAACCGGACTGGCCCAGGGACTGTCCGAGGGCTCGATGACCCCGATTGTGAGCATCTTGGCCACTTCCTCCTGTATGCAGGCCCGTACCCGATCTGGTACGCGGTAGGCCCGGTGTCGGACAGGGGGACTGTCCCCGGTGTCCACGTCGTGCAAACACCAAGGGGTGACCCCGGGGGTGAGGGAGAACAGGGTAGCGAACTGCAGCAGGAGGTTCCGGCAGCCCTGGCGTTGCTCTGAAGTGAGGGCGTCAGAGAGCCGGACCCCGTCCACGGAGCCGTCATTCTCCTGAGTCTTCAGAAGATCCGGGAGGGGTTCGGAGTCTTCCTCTGCCCCACTGTCCGTAGCCATCAGGAGGCTGAGTTCTGAGCGCACAAAGTGTGGTTTGAGTCGGTTGGTGTGGAGGACCCGAAGGGGGTTCCGGGAGGTCCCCAGGTCGATGAGGTATGTGACGGGGCTTTTGCGCTCGACCACTTTGAAGGGCCCCGTCCACTTATCTTGCAAGGCACATGGTTCGGTGGGGGACATCACCCATACTTGTTGTCCAGGCTCGAACTCAACGGAGGAGGCATTGTGATCATACCACCTCTTCATGTCCTCCTGGCTGGCCTCGAGGTTCGCCTTGGCCATCTCTCTGAAGCGCCGGGTCTGATTGCGTAGGGCCAGGATGTATTTGAAGACGTCTGGAGGGGTCTTTAGGGGGGCCATCTCCCAACCTTCTTTGACTAGGCTGAGGGGCCCTCGCACAGGGTGCCCGTACAGGAGTTCGAAAGGGCTAAAACCGAGGGACTTCTGGGGAACTTCTCGGTAGGCGAAGAGGAGGCACGGGAGTAGTACATCCCACTGGCGACGGAGGGGCTCTTCCAATCCCCCAATCATCCCCTTGAGAGTGCGGTTAAAACGCTCCACTAGTCCGTTCCCTTGGGGGTGATAGGGGGTCGTGAATCTGTAGGTGACCCCGCATTGTTGCCAGAGGGACTTCATGTATTTGGATATAAAGTTCGTGCCTCGGTCGCTGACGACTTCTCGGGGGAAGCCTACCCGGGAGAAGATCCCCATTAGGGCCCGGCCAACCACCGGAGCTGTCACGGTCCGTAGGGGCACCGCCTCGGGGTAGCGGGTGGCATGGTCCACCAGTACTAAGATGAACCTGTGTCCTTGTGCCGTGCGGGGGTCCAGAGGCCCCACAATGTCTATCCCCACCCTCTCGAACGGGGTGGTGACCACAGGGAAGGGTTGCAGAGGGGCTTTCAGCTTCCGACCACTCTTCCCGCTGGCTTGGCATGTGGGGCAAGATCGGCAGTGGTTCAGGACGTCGTTCCTCATTTTCGGCCAGAAAAAGTGGGTCACTAGGCGGCTGTACGTTTTGTCGTGGCCCAGGTGTCCAGCCAGGGGGACATCGTGGGCCAGGTTGAGCAGAAAGTCTCTGAAGCGGAGAGGTACCACCAGTACTCGACCGGCCCCCAGCTCGGCGATTCTTTGCTCGCTGTATAGCAGGTCGTTATCCCAGTAGACCCAGTGAGTTCCGGTGGAGTTCCCTGCGTTCTGGGCGCTGGCTTGTTGGCGGAGTCCCTCGAGGGAGGGACAGGTCTTTTGTTCCTGGCGGAACTGTTCTTGGGTGGGCCCCCCTTCTTGACGCCACTGAGCCAGGTCAGGAAGGTCCTGGGGTTGCGCGTCCCCTTTGGTCGGCGGGTCTGGGAGGCTGGCCTCGTCGTTGTCTTCTACTGGGGCGACCGGGGGCGGAGGTGCTGGCCATTCCGGTTCTTCTGATCGGGGGACGGCACGGGCGGCCATGGACCGGGTGGTTATGCAGGCCCAGTCCGGGAGGCCCAGCATCCCCAGGTGCTCTCTTCTCTCAACGGTGGCCCACGGGGAACTCTCGAGGTCATTCCCCAGGAGGCAGTCCACGGGGGCATCGTCCCGGACCGTCACCTTCAACAGGCCGGAGACCCCTCCCCATTCGAATGGGACGCAGGCCATTTGACACATACTCTCAGAGTTGTCTGCCGAGCGGACGGGGCAGAGAATGTTCGGCAGGATCTGCTCGGGCTTCACCAGGTGACAGCGGACGGCCGTCACACTGGCGCCTGTGTCACGCAAGGCCTCGGCTCGCTGTCCATTAATGGTCACCCACTGACCGTATTTCCTGGTGTTAGCGGGTAGGGGAGCCCGCGGGACCATGTCTCTTCCCCCTAAGCACGCCAGGACCATGGCGGCCGGTTCCCACTCTTGCTGGGCCGGCTCATACTCTTCTGGTTCCTCCGATAATCGCTCTTCCCCCAGGGCGGCGGCAGCTACCTGGCGGGGCTTGGGTGTTTGGTTCTGCGGGCAGCTCGGGTCATTGGCGTAGTGGCCGACTCGCTGGCATCGGTGGCACGTGACGTTGGCCCGGAACCCAGGACGCAACGGGGGGTTGCCCCGGCCGGCCGGAGGCGGGGTGCTGGCCACGGGTGTTGCCGGCAAGGCGTCTCTCCCTCGCCCCTGGCCTCCTCCTCCTCCCCGAGGACGGTGCTGGCCTTGGTTGCTTCGATTCTGCTCGTGTGGCCCTCTCCGGCCCACTCGGGTGCTTTCCCATCGGTCAGCTTCGGCGGCGAGCTGCCGGGGGTCAGTCAGCTAACTGTCGAGGAGGTGCTGCCTGAGCTCGACGAAACAGTTGTTCGACAGGTGCTCCCATACCATAAGGTTAAAGAGTTGTTCGTAGGTGGTGACATGGCTCCCCTTGATCCAACCCTCGAAGGCACGGCTGAAATAGTTCACGTATTCTACCCAAGTTGTACCTGGGATCCGGGTGCAATCTCTGAACCTCTGGCGGTACATCTCGGGTGTGAGGCCGTAGCGGGTGAGGAGGGCAGCCTTCATGTGGTCGTAGGACGACATTTGGTGATCTGGGAGCTGCAGTAGGGCATCGCGACCCTCGTTGATAAACCTCCCCCAAAGTCCGGCTCCCCAATCACTCCGGTCGATCCGGTGGGAGGTCATGGCGATCTCGTAGGCTTTAAACCACTGTTGTATGTCGTCTTCTCGGACATACTCGCGGACAACATCCTTGGGGATGTGGACTTTTCTCTCGATTGGCCCCGGGGTGTGTGGTCGCTCAGGCACCCCCAGCTCTTTATTCTGTTTCCGAAGTTCTATTTCCGCTAGTTGGCGCTCGTGCTCGAGCGTTATTTTTTTCTCCTCCAGCTCTCTCTGTCTCTGCTTCTCTTCTCGTTCTTCTCGGAGCCGCATATGCTCGAGGTTGAGTTTCTGTTCAGCTAACTTGAGTTCCCCATCCATCTTGAGTCGTGCCATTTCCAACTCGTGCAATCTGGTTCTTTCTCTTTCTCGGATCTCCTCCTGCGAGAGGCCCGTTCCCCGCTCCTCGGGAGCCGTGGCGTTCCCCTCTGGTGTGATGCTGCTTTGGTCGGAGGGTCCGGCGACCCCAGTTTCTGTCCACGACTCTAGGGCGTGCTTTAGATCATCCTTGGTACTCAGGCCGGTGGTAGCAATGCCAAGTTCTATGCAGAATTGTCTCAGTTCGCGGTGGTTGTATTCTTCTAACTTATCCATTTGGAATTTCTCGGTGGAGCTGCTATCTTTGGCTGACATCATGTTTTTGTCGTGGGGTGAGCTACTCTCTGTACGATTACGCGTTGATTCGGATCGCGCCGCTGGCCACCAATGTTAGAAAGGGTAGACGGACCGGGAGGGTCGGCCGGGGTCAGGAGGAGAGGTCTCCGGGGAGAGCCGTCTCCAGCGATCGTACAGACAAGTAACTTCCCTCCCACAGACAGATACCACACACGGATAAGGTTCAGTGTTCTTTATAAGCACTTCTTAAGGTACGGTTGAATGGTACAAGGAGGTCTGGAGTCAGGGGTCCCCTCGATTCAAGTCTCTCAAAGCAGGGTAAGGGGTAGCGGGACAGTCTGTTTACCAGTCAGGTAGTTCGGATGAGATGATGACTAGCTCACAATCCTCGAGCTTGGTGGTTTAGTTGGTACGGGCCGCGGCAGCGCCAGCAGGTCCCGGTCGAGATGGTCGGTACACGGTCCGCGGCAGCGCCAGCAGGTCCCGGAAAGATGGTCGATGTACGGTCCGCGGCAGCCCCAGCAGGTCCCGGTGAGGATGGTCGTTACAACGGGCCGCGGCAGCGCCAGCAGGTCCCGACGAGGATGGATGTTGCAGAAGGCCGCGGCAGCGCCAGCAGGCAGGACGATGGTTCACAAGAGCGGGCTACGGCAGCGCCAGTAGTCCGTCAAGGCTGAGTTCTCTCGGTGTCTCTCGACTCCAGGATACAACTGCCTTCCTGCTCCGGAGTTGCCCCAGTTATAGGGCAGGCGCCCTTTGATGTCCGGACCCTCGCACTTGGAGGTCGGAGGGCCCGGGATGAAGGTGTCCAGACACCCAGCAGGGGGTGGAGCCAGCGCCTGGGGGAGCTGGAGGCGATCGGCACCTGGCGGGGGAAGAGCTCTTGACGCTTCGTTCTCCCATTGACCTGCCAAGTGGTCCGCTCACCTCCTGGGTGGATGGTGGTGCCGGGATGTCGGGGCCGGCCAGGCCCGGGGTTAGGGTCGGGGCGAGGCCACGCAGCCTCGTGGTGCAGGGCCCAAGATGGCGGCTTGAACCGGCCGGGGGAGCCGGTGGGGCTGGGCCCCGTGATGAGTAGAGGTCCGAGGGCAGAAGATCCGTCGGGAGATGGGGTACAGGTGCTTTTCGTGGGTTATGCCTGGTGGGCCGGAGCTCGGGCCCTGTCGTGCGGGGAGGGAGCAAGCCCTTCGTGTGGCCTGTCCAACAGAGGGGTGGGTGCCTATCACTCCCAGCAGTGCCCAGACATAGGAGGGGTGGGTGCAGAGTCCCCCCAGCAGTGCCCAGACATAGGTGGGGGGGGGGTGCAGAGTCTCCCCAGCAGTGCCCAGACATAGGAGGTGTGGGTGCCTATCACTCCAGCAGTGCCCAGACATATGAGGGGTGGGTGCCTATCACCCCCAGCAGTGCCCAGACATAGGAGGGGTGGGTGCAGAGTCCCCCCAGCAGTGCACAGACATAGGAGGGGTGGGTGCAGAGTCCCCCCAGCAGTGCACAGACATAGGAGGGGTGGGTGCAGAGTCCTCCCAGCAGTGCCCAGACATAGGAGGGGTGGGTGCAGAGTCCCCCCAGCAGTGCCCAGAGATAGGAGGGGTGGGTGCAGAGTCCTTCCAGCAGTGCCCAGACATAGGAGGGGTGGGTGCCTATCACTCCCAGCAGTGCCCAGACATAGGAGGGGTGGGTGCAGAGTCCCCCCAGCAGTGCCCAGACATAGGAGGGGCAGGTGCAGAGTCCCCCCAGCAGTGCCCAGACATAGGAGGGGTGGGTGCCTATCACTCCCAGCAGTGCCCAGACATAGGAGGGGTGGGTGCCTATCACTCCCAGCAGTGCCCAGAGATAGGAAGGGTGGGTACAGAGTCCCCCCAGCAGTGCCCAGACATAGGAGGGGTGGGTACAGAGTCCCCCCAGCAGTGCCCAGACATAGGAGGGGTGGGTGCCTATCACTCCCAGCAGTGCCCAGACATAGGAGGGGTGGGTGCAGAGTCCCCCAGCAGTGCCCAGACATAGGAGGGGTGGGTGCAGAGTCCTCCCAGCAGTGCCCAGACATAGGAGGGGTGGGTGCAGAGTCCCCCCAGCAGTGCCCAGAGATAGGAGGGGTGGGTGCAGAGTCCTCCCAGAAGTGCCCAGACATAGGAGGGGTGGGTGCCTATCACTCCCAGCAGTGCCCAGAGATAGGAGGGGTGGGTGCAGAGTCCCCCCAGCAGTGCCCAGACATAGGAGGGGTGGGTGCAGAGTCCCCCCAGCAGTGCCCAGATATAGGAGGGGTGGGTGCCTATCACTCCCAGCAGTGCCCAGACATAGGAGGGGTGGGTGTCTATCACTCCCAGCAGTGCCCAGACATAGGAGGGGTGGGTGCCTATCACTCCCAGCAGTGCCCAGACATAGGAGGGGTGGGTGCCTATCACTCCCAGCAGTGCCCAGACATAGGAGGGGTGGGTGCCTATCACTCCCAGCAGTGCCCAGACACATGAGGGGTGGGTGCCTATCACTCCCAGCAGTGCCCAGACATAGGAGGGGTGGGTGCAGAGTCCCCCCAGCAGTGCCCAGATATAGGAGAGGTGGGTGCCTATCACTCCCAGCAGTGCCCAGACATAGGAGGGTTGGGTGCAGAGTCTCCCCAGCAGTGCCCAGACATAGGAGGGGTGGGTGCAGAGTCCTCCCAGCAGTGCCCAGACACAGGAGGGGTGGGTGCAGAGTCCCCCCAGCAGTGCCCAGAGTCAGGAGGGGTGGGTGCAGAGTCCCCCCAGCAGTGCCCAGACATAGAAGGGGTGGGTGCAGAGTCCCCCCAGCAGTGCCCAGACATAGGAGGGGTGGGTGCAGAGTCCCCCCAGCAGTGCCCAGATATAGGAGAGGCGGGTGCCTATCACTCCCAGCAGTGCCCAGACATAGGAGGGTTGGGTGCAGAGTCTCCCCAGCAGTGCCCAGACATAGGAGGGGTGGGTGCAGAGTCCTCCCAGCAGTGCCCAGACATAGGAGGGGTGGGTGCAGAGTCCCCCCAGCAGTGCCCAGAGATAGGAGGGGTGGGTGCAGAGTCCCCCCAGCAGTGCCCAGACATAGGAGGGGTGGGTGCAGATTCCCCTTAGCAGTGCCCAGACATAGGAGGGGTGGGTGCAGAGTCCCCCCAGCAGTGCCCAGATATAGGAGGCGTGGGTGCCTATCACTCCCAGCAGTGCCCAGAGATAGGAGGGGTGGGTGCAGAGTCCCCCAGCAGTGCCCAGACATAGGAGGGGTGGGTGCAGAGTCCTCCCAGCAGTGCCCAGACATAGGAGGGGTGGGTGCAGAGTCCCCCCAGCAGTGCCCAGAGATAGGAGGGGTGGGTGCAGAGTCCTCCCAGAAGTGCCCAGACATAGGAGGGGTGGGTGCCTATCACTCCCAGCAGTGCCCAGAGATAGGAGGGGTGGGTGCAGAGTCCCCCCAGCAGTGGCCAGAATTAGGAGGCGTGGGTGCCTATCACTCCCAGCAGTGCCCAGAGATAGGAGGGGTGGGTGCAGAGTCCCCCCAGCAGTGCCCAGACATAGGAGGGGTGGCTGCAGAGTCCCCCCAGCAGTGCCCAGATATAGGAGGGGTGGGTGCCTATCACTCCCAGCAGTGCCCAGAGATAGGAGGGGTGGGTGCAGAGTCCCCCCCAGCAGTGCCCAGACATAGGAGGGGTGGGTGCAGAGTCCCCCCAGCAGTGCCCAGACATAGAAGGGGGGGTGCCTATCACTCCCAGCAGTGCCCAGAGATAGAAGGGGTGGGTGCAGAGTCCCCCCATCAGTGCCCAGACATAGGAGGGGTGGGTGCCTATCACGCCCAGCAGTGCCCAGAGATAGGAGGGGAGGGTGCAGAGTCCTCCCAGCAGTGCCCAGACATAGGAGGGGTGGGTGCCTATCACTCCCAGCAGTGCCCAGAGATAGGAGGGGTGGGTGCAGAGTCCTCCCAGCAGTGCCCAGACATAGGAGGGGTGGGTGCAGAGTCCTCCCAGCAGTGCCCAGACATAGGAGGGGTGGGTGCCTATCACTCCCAGCAGTGCCCAGAGATAGGAGGGATGGGTGCAGAGTCCCCCCAGCAGTGCCCAGACATAGGAGGGGTGGGTGCAGAGTCCCCCCAGCAGTGCCCAGGTATAGGAGGGGTGGGTGCCTATCACTCCCAGCAGTGCCCAGACATAGGAGGGGTGGGTGCCTATCACTCCCAGCAGTGCCCAGACATAGGAGGGGTGGGTGCCTATCACTCCCAGCAGTGCCCAGACATAGGAGGGGTGGGTGTCTATCACTCCCAGCAGTGCCCAGACACATGAGGGGTGGGTGCCTATCACTCCCAGCAGTGCCCAGACATAGGAGGGGTGGGTGCAGAGTCCCCCCAGCAGTGCCCAGATATAGGAGGGGTGGGTGCCTATCACTCCAAGCAGTGCCCAGAGATAGGAGGGTTGGGTGCAGAGTCCCCCCAGCAGTGCCCAGACATAGGAGGGGTGGGTGTCCATCACTCCCAGCAGTGCCCAGACATATGAGGGGTGGGTGCCTATCACCCCCAGCAGTGCCCAGACATAGGAGGGGTGGGTGCAGAGTCTCCCCAGCAGCGCCCAGACATAGGAGGGGTGGGTGCAGAGTCCTCCCAGCAGTGCCCAGACATAGGAGGGGTGGGTGCAGAGTCCCCCCAGCAGTGCCCAGAGATAGGAGGGGTGGGTGCAGAGTACCCCCAGCAGTGCCCAGACATAGGAGTGGTGGGTGCAGAGTCCCCCCAGCAGTGCCCAGACATAGGAGGGGTGGGTGCAGAGTCCCCCCAGCAGTGCCCAGATATAGGAGGGGTGGGTGCCTATCACTCCCAGCAGTGCCCAGAGATAGGAGGGGTGGGTGCAGAGTCCCCCCAGCAGTGCCCAGACATAGGAGGGGTGGGTGCAGAGTCCCCACAGCAGTGCCCAGATATAGGAGGGGTGGGTGCCTATCACTCCCAGCAGTGCCCAGAGATAGGAGGGGTGGGTGCAGAGTCCCCCCCAGCAGTGCCCAGACATAGGAGGGGTGGGTGCAGAGTCCCCCCAGCAGTGCCCAGACATAGGAGGGGTGGGTGCCTATCACTCCCAGCAGTGCCCAGAGATAGGAGGGGTGGGTGCATTTCCCCCCAGCAGTGCCCAGACATAGGAGGGGTGGGTGCCTATCACTCCCAGCAGTGCCCAGAGATAGGAGGGGTGGGTGCAGAGTCCTCCCAGCAGTGCCCAGACATATGAGGGGTGGGTGCCTATCACTCTCAGCAGTGCCCAGAGATAGGAGGGGTGGGTGCAGAGTCCCCCCAGCAGTGCCCAGACATAGGAGGGGTGGGTGCAGAGTCCCCCCAGCAGTGCCCAGAGATAGGAGGGGTGAGTGCAGAGTCCTCCCAGCAGTGCCCAGACATATGAGGGGTGGGTGCCTATCACTCCCAGCAGTGCCCAGAGATAGGAGGGGTGGGTGCAGAGTCCCCCCAGCAGTGCCCAGACATAGGAGGGGTGGGTGCAGAGTCCCCCCAGCAGTGCCCAGATATAGGAGGGGTGGTGCAGAGTCCCCCCAGCAGTGCCCAGACATAGGAGGGGTGGGTGCCTATCACTCCCAGCAGTGCCCAGAGATAGGAGGGGTGGGTGCAGAGTCCTCCCAGCAGTGCCCAGACATATGAGGGGTGGGTGCCTATCACTCTCAGCAGTTCCCAGAGATAGGAGGGGTGGGTGCAGAGTCCCCCCAGCAGTGCCCAGACATAGGAGGGGTGGGTGCAGAGTCCCCCCAGCAGTGCCCAGAGATAGGAGGGGTGGGTTCAGAGTCCTCCCAGCAGTGCCCAGACATAGGAGGGGTGGGTGCCTATCACTCCCAGCAGTGCCCAGAGATAGGAGGGGTGGGTGCCTATCACTCCCAGCAGTGCCCAGACATAGGAGGGGTGGGTGCCTATCACTCCCAGCAGTGCCCAGACATATGAGGGGTGGGTGCCTATCACTCCTAGCAGTGCGCAGACATAGGAGGGGTGGGTGCCTATCACTCCCAGCAGTGCCCTGACATATCAGGGGTGGGTGCAGAGTCCCCCCAGCAGTGCCCAGACATAAGAGGGGTGGGTGCAGAGTCCCCCCAGCAGTGCCCAGACATAGGAGGGGTGAGTGCCTATCACTCCCAGCAGTGCCCAGAGATAGGAGGGGTGGGTGCAGAGTCCCCCCAGCAGTGCCCAGACATAGGAGGGGTGGGTGCAGAGTCCCCCCAGCAGTGCCCAGATATAGGAGGGGTGGGTGCCTATCACTCCCAGCAGTGCCCAGACATAGGAGGGGTGGGTGCAGAGTCCCCCCAGCAGTGCCCAGATATAGGAGGGGTGGGTGCCTATCACTCCCAGCAGTGCCCAGACATAGGAGTGGTGGGTGCCTATCACTCCCAGCAGTGCCCTGACATAGCAGGGGTGGGTGCAGAGTCCCCCCAGCAGTGCCCAGACATAGGAGGGGTGGTTGCAGAGTCCCCCCAGCAGTGTCCAGACATAGGAGGGGTGGGTGCCTATCACTCCCAGCAGTGCCCAGAGATAGGAGGGGTGGGTACAGAGTCCCCCCAGCAGTGCCCAGACATAGGAGGGGTGGGTGCAGAGTCCCCCCAGCAGTGCCCAGATATAGGAGGGGTCGGTGCCTATCACTCCCAGCAGTGCCCAGACATATGACACATGCATACCCACCCCTGGTGCTGGCAGCACAATACACACAATGAGAGCATGCAACAAGACTGTATACTCATGTGCCACCCTACTAAACTAAGAGACCCAAAGGGAACACACACTGTCACGCACATTCCAGGACTGATAGAAATGTACAGGTGCTGGGGCAGCCAACAAGTTGTTGCCTCCTATGGAAGGAAAAGGGTGGAGTACCCACAGATACAATGCCCACAATTGTCAGTGAGGTGACCAAAGACCCTGCAGAACACGCAACACATGTGTGCGAGGCTGGGAGTACACACATGCATAGGGCGTAAAAGGGAACATGTCCACATGAAGTCATGTCAATATACTTCATACACTAGTACAGTGACCACCAAGGATGCCACAAATGATGCAGGTGGAGACATTGCTGAGCAGGCATGGCCAAAGTTGAAGGGATCCGTCACACACCCAGGATATGTAGACACAGCTCAGCACAACAATTGGGAAACAGCCTGCAGGGAAGATGTCAGGATCCACAGAGGAAGGAACACACCTTGGGACAATATCACCATACAGTAAGAGCACACATGACCAAAGATTATTTGCAGAGCCCTTGTGATGGCACACAGATACCAGGGTCCACCCTATGAGCTGCACACTACAACATTTCCCAGACACCTAACACATTATCACCACCCCAAATCATGGAGCAGCACCACCAACAGCAAGTCCAGGAAAGCATTAGTGTGCAAAAGAAAAACAAAATGCTTTATTCAGCATTCAAAATAAATTGTGTTAATGTTGGACAGGCCACACGAAGGGCTTGCTCCCTCCCCGCACGACAGGGCCCGAGCTCCGGCCCGCCAGGCATAACCCACGAAAAGCACCTGTACCCCGTCTCCCGACGGATCTTCTGCCCTCGGACCTCTACTCATCACGGGGCCCAGCCCCACCGGCTCCCCCGGCCGGTTCAAGCCGCCATCTTGGGCCCTGCACCAAGAGGCCGCGTGGCCTCGGCCCGACCCTAACCCCGGGCCTGGCCGGCCCCGACATCCCGGCACCACCTTCCACCCAGGAGGTGAGCGGACCACTTGGCAGGTCAATGGGAGAACGAAGTGTCAAGAGCTCTTCCCCCGCCAGGTGCCGATCGCCTCCAGCTCCCCCAGGAGCTGGCTCCAACCCCTGCTGGGTGTCTGGACACCTTCATCCCGGGCCCTCCGACCTCCAAGCGCGAGGGTCCGGACATCAAAGGGCGCCTGCCCTATAACTGGGGCAGCTCCGGAGCAGGAAGGCAGTTGTATCCTGGAGTCGAGAGACACCGAGAGAACTCAGCCTTGACGGACTACTGGCGCTGCCATAGCCCGCTCTTGTGAACCATCGTCCTGCCTGCTGGCGCTGCCGCGGCCTTCTGCAACATCCATCCTCGTCGGGACCTGCTGGCGCTGCCGCGGCCCGTTGTAACGACCATCCTCACCAGGACCTGCTGGCGCTGCCGCGGACCGTACATCGACCATCTTTCCGGGACCTGCTGGCGCTGCCGCGGACCGTGTACCGACCATCTCAACCGGGACCTGCTGGCGCTGCCGCGGCCCGTACCAACTAAACCACCAAGCTCGAGGATTGTGAGCTAGTCATCATCTCATCCGAACTACCTGACTGGTAGACAGACTGTCCCGCTACCCCTTACCCTGCTTTGAGAGACTTGAATCGAGGGGACCCCTGAGTCCAGACCTCCTTGTACCATTCAACCGTACCCTAAGAAGTGCTTATAAAGAACCCTGAACCTTATCCGTGTGTGGTATCCGTCTGTGGGGGGGAAGTTACTTGTCTGTACGATCGCTGGAGACGGCTCTCCCCGGAGACCTCTCCTCCTGACCCCGGCCGACCCTCCCGGTCCGTCTACCCTTTCTAACATTGGTGGCCAGCGGCGCGATCCGAATCAACGCGTAATCGTACAGAGAGTAGCTCACCCCACGACAAAAACACGATGTCAGCCAAAGATAGCAACTCCACCGAGAAATTCCAAATGGATAAATTAGAAGAATACAACCACCGCGAACTGAGACAATTCTGCATAGAACGTGGCATTGCTACCACCGGCCTGAGTACCAAAGATGATCTAAAGCACGCCCTAGAGTCGTGGACAGAAACTGGGGTCGCCGGACCCTCCGACCAAAGCAGCATCACACCAGAGGGGAACGCCACGGCTCCCGAGGAGCGGGGAACGGGCCTCTCGCAGGAGGAGATCCGAGAAAGAGAAAGAACCAGATTGCACGAGTTGGAAATGGCACGACTCAAGATGGATGGGGAACTCAAGTTAGCTGAACAGAAACTCAACCTCGAGCATATGCGGCTCCGAGATGAACGAGAAGAGAAGCAGAGACAGAGAGAGCTGGAGGAGAAAAAAATAACGCTCGAGCACGAGCGCAAACTGGCGGAAATAGAACTTCGGAAACAGAATAAAGAACTGGGGGTGCCTGAGCGGCCACACACCCCGGGGCCAATCGAGAAAAAAGTCCACATCCCCAAGGATGTTGCCCGCGAGTATGTCCGAGAAGACGACATACAACAGTGGTTTAAAGCCTACGAGATCGCCATGACCTCCCACCGGATCGACCGGAGTGATTGGGGAGCCGGACTTTGGGGGAGGTTTATCAACGAGGGTCGCGATGCCCTACTGCAGCTCCCAGATCACCAAATGTCGTCCTACGACCACATGAAGGCTGCCCTCCTCACCTGCTACGGCCTCACACCCGAGATGTACCGCCAGAGGTTCAGAGATTGCACCCGGATCCCAGGTACAACTTGGGTAGAATACGTGAACTATTTCAGCCGTGCCTTCGAGGGTTGGATAAAGGGGAGCCATGTCACCACCTACGAACAACTCTTTAACCTGATGGTATGGGAGCACCTATCGAACAACTGCTTCGTCGAGCTCAGGCAGCACCTCCTCGACAGTAAGCTGACTGACCCCCGGCAGCTCGCCGCCGAAGCTGACCGATGGGAAAGCACCCGAGTGGGCCGGAGGGGGCCACACGAACAGAACAGAAACAACCAAGGCCAGCACCGTCCTCGGGGAGGAGGAGGGGGCCAGGGGCGAGGGAGAGACGCCTTGCCAGCAACACCCGTGGCCAGCACCCTGCCTCCGGCCGGCCGGGGCAACCCCCCGTGGCGTCCTGGGGTCCGAGCCAACGTCACGTGCCACCGATGCCAGCGAGTCGGCCACTACGCCAATGACCCGAGCTGCCCGCAGAACCAAACACCCAAGCCCCGCCAGGTAGCCGCCGCCGCCCTGGGGGAAGAGCGATCATCGGAGGAACCAGAGGAGTATGAGCCGGCCCAGCAAGAGTGGGAACCGGCCGCCATGGTCCTGGCGTGCTTAGGGGGAAGAGACATGGTCCCGCGGGCTCCCCTACCCGCTAACACCAGGAAATACGGTCAGTGGGTGACCATTAATGGACAGCGAGCCGAGGCCTTGCGTGACACAGGCGCCAGTGTGACGGCCGTCCGCTGTCACCTGGTGAAGCCCGAGCAGATCCTGCCGAACATTCTCTGCCCCGTCCGCTCGGCAGACAACTCTGAAAGTATGTGTCAAATGGCCTGCGTCCCATTCGAATGGGGAGGGGTCTCCGGCCTGTTGAAGGTGACGGTCCGGGACGATGCCCCCGTGGACTGCCTCCTGGGGAATGACCTCGAGAGTTCCCCGTGGGCCACCGTTGAGAGAAGAGAGCACCTGGGGATGCTGGGCCTCCCGGACTGGGCCTGCATAACCACCCGGTCCATGGCCGCCCGTGCCGTCCCTCGATCAGAAGAACCAGAATGGCCAGCACCTCCGCCCCCGGTCGCCCCAGTAGAAGACAACGACGAAGCCAGCCTCCCAGACCCGACGACCAAAGGGGACACGCAACCCCAGGACCTTCCTGACCTGGCTCAGTGGCGTCAAGAAGGGGGGCCCACCCAAGAACAGTTCCGCCAGGAACAAAAGACCTGTCCCTCCCTCGAGGGACTCCGCCAACAAGCCAGCGCCCAGAACGCAGGGGACTCCACCGGAACTCACTGGGTGTACTGGGATAACGACCTGCTATACAGCGAGCAAAGAATCGCCGAGCTGGGGGCCGGTCGAGTACTGGTGGTACCTCTCCGCTTCAGAGACTTTCTGCTCAACCTGGCCCACGATGTCCCCCTGGCTGGACACCTGGGCCAGGATAAAACGTACAGCCGCCTAGTGACCCACTTTTTCTGGCCGAAAATGAGGAACGACGTCCTGAACCACTGCCGATCTTGCCCCACATGCCAAGCCAGCGGGAAGAGTGGTCGGAAGCTGAAAGCCCCTCTGCAACCCTTCCCTGTGGTCACCACCCCGTTCGAGAGGGTGGGGATAGACATTGTGGGGCCTCTGGACCCCCGCACGGCACAAGGACACAGGTTCATCTTAGTACTGGTGGACCATGCCACCCGCTACCCCGAGGCGGTGCCCCTACGGACCGTGACAGCTCCGGTGGTTGGCCGGGCCCTAATGGGGATCTTCTCCCGGGTAGGCTTCCCCCGAGAAGTCGTCAGCGACCGAGGCACGAACTTTATATCCAAATACATGAAGTCCCTCTGGCAACAATGCGGGGTCACCTACAGATTCACGACCCCCTATCACCCCCAAGGGAACGGACTAGTGGAGCGTTTTAACCGCACCCTCAAGGGGATGATTGGGGGATTGGAAGAGCCCCTCCGTCGCCAGTGGGATGTACTACTCCCGTGCCTCCTCTTCGCCTACCGAGAAGTTCCCCAGAAGTCCCTCGGTTTTAGCCCTTTCGAACTCCTGTACGGGCACCCTGTGCGAGGGCCCCTCAGCCTAGTAAAAGAAGGTTGGGAGATGGCCCCCCTGAAGACCCCTCCAGACGTCTTCAAATACATCCTGGCCCTACGCAATCAGACCCGGCGCTTCAGAGGGATGGCCAAGGCGAACCTCGAGGCCAGCCAGGAGGACATGAAGAGGTGGTATGATCACAATGCCTCCTCCGTTGAGTTCGAGCCTGGGCAACAAGTATGGGTGATGTCCCCCACCGAACCATGTGCCTTGCAGGATAAGTGGACGGGGCCCTTCAAAGTGGTCGAGCGCAAAAGCCCCGTCACTTACCTCATCGACCTGGGGACCTCCCGGAACCCCCTCCGGGTCCTCCACACCAACCGACTCAAACCACACTTTGTGCGCTCAGAACTCAGCCTCCTGATGGCTACGGACAGTGGGGCAGAGGAAGACTCCGAACCCCTTCCGGATCTTCTGAAGACTCAGGAGAATGACGGCTCCGTGGACGGGGTCCGGCTATCTGACGCCCTCACTTCGGAGCAACGCCAGGACTGCCGGAACCTCCTGCGGCAGTTCGCTACCCTGTTCTCCCTCACCCCCAGGGTCACCCCTTGGTGTTTGCACGACGTGGACACCGGGGACAGCCCCCCTGTCCGACACCGGGCCTACCGCGTACCAGATCGGGTACGGGCCTGCATACAGGAGGAAGTGGCCAAGATGCTCACAATCGGGGTCATCGAGCCCTCGGACAGTCCCTGGGCCAGTCCGGTGGTATTGGTTCCCAAAGCCGCTGCCCCCGGCACCGCCCCTGAACTGAGATTCTGCGTCGACTACCGGGGCTTGAACGCTGTCACCCGGACCGACGCTCATCCGATTCCCCGAGCAGACGAGCTGATCGACCGGCTGGGGGCCGCCCGCTACCTTAGTATCTTCGACCTAACAGCGGGCTACTGGCAGATCGGCCTCACACCCAGGGCTCAGGAACGGTCAGCCTTCTCTACCCCCGATGGCCACTACCAATTCAAGGTCATGCCCTTCGGCATGAAAAATGCCCCCGCCACGTTTCAACGCCTCGTGAACCAGGTCTTGGCGGGGCTCGAAGAGTTCAGCGCTGCCTATCTGGACGATATCGCTGTATACAGCCGCCACTGGGCCGACCACCTCCGTCACCTCCACGAGGTCCTACAGGCCCTCCAGCGGGCCGGCCTCACAATTAAGGCCGGCAAGTGCCAAATTGGCCAAGGGTCTGTGACCTACCTTGGGCACCAAGTGGGAAGCGGGCTGGTGGCCCCGCTACAACTTAAGATTGCTGCCATTCAGTCCTGGCAGCCCCCCCGTCACCCAGACCGAGGTCCGAGCCTTCTTGGGGCTCACCGGCTACTACCGGCGGTTCGTGAAAGACTACGGCAGCATCGTGGGGCCCCTCACGGGTCTCACGTCCAAGAACCAGCCGAAGCGGATTAACTGGACCCCCGATTGTCAGGCGGCCTTTGAGAAACTGAAGGCCGCCCTGTGCACCGCCCCTGTGCTCCAAGCCCCCGATTACAGCCGGGAATTCGTGGTACAGACCGACGCCTCCGACCACGGCATCGGAGCCGTCCTTTCTCAGTTAAACCCCGAGGGTCATGACCAGCCGTTGGCCTTCATCAGTCGACGTCTCCTGGCCCGAGAACAGCGCTGGAGCACCATTGAGAGGGAGGCCTTCGCAGTGGTGTGGGCCCTCAAAAAGCTCCGGCCTTATCTCTTCGGTACCCACTTCCGGGTACAAACCGACCATCGACCCCTGCAGTGGCTGATGCAGATGCGGGGAGAGAACCCAAAACTCTTGCGCTGGTCCATTTCCCTGCAGGGAATGGACTTCACTGTGGAGCACCGGCCAGGCCAAGACCACGCCAACGCGGATGGCCTGTCCCGCTTTTTCCGCCTCGACGAAGAGAGTCCCCAAGGAGATGGGTGACTCTCCCCGCCTTCAGCTGGGGGGGACGCATGTTGGACAGGCCACACGAAGGGCTTGCTCCCTCCCCGCACGACAGGGCCCGAGCTCCGGCCCGCCAGGCATAACCCACGAAAAGCACCTGTACCCCGTCTCCCGACGGATCTTCTGCCCTCGGACCTCTACTCATCACGGGGCCCAGCCCCACCGGCTCCCCCGGCCGGTTCAAGCCGCCATCTTGGGCCCTGCACCACGAGGCCGCGTGGCCTCGGCCCGACCCTAACCCCGGGCCTGGCCGGCCCCGACATCCCGGCACCACCTTCCACCCAGGAGGTGAGCGGACCACTTGGCAGGTCAATGGGAGAACGAAGTGTCAAGAGCTCTTCCCCCGCCAGGTGCCGATCGCCTCCAGCTCCCCCAGGAGCTGGCTCCAACCCCTGCTGGGTGTCTGGACACCTTCATCCCGGGCCCTCCGACCTCCAAGCGCGAGGGTCCGGACATCAAAGGGCGCCTGCCCTATAACTGGGGCAGCTCCGGAGCAGGAAGGCAGTTGTATCCTGGAGTCGAGAGACACCGAGAGAACTCAGCCTTGACGGACTACTGGCGCTGCCATAGCCCGCTCTTGTGAACCATCGTCCTGCCTGCTGGCGCTGCCGCGGCCTTCTGCAACATCCATCCTCGTCGGGACCTGCTGGCGCTGCCGCGGCCCGTTGTAACGACCATCCTCACCGGGACCTGCTGGCGCTGCCGCGGACCGTACATCGACCATCTTTCCGGGACCTGCTGGCGCTGCCGCGGACCGTGTACCGACCATCTCAACCGGGACCTGCTGGCGCTGCCGCGGCCCGTACCAACTAAACCACCAAGCTCGAGGATTGTGAGCTAGTCATCATCTCATCCGAACTACCTGACTGGTAGACAGACTGTCCCGCTACCCCTTACCCTGCTTTGAGAGACTTGAATCGAGGGGACCCCTGAGTCCAGACCTCCTTGTACCATTCAACCGTACCCTAAGAAGTGCTTATAAAGAACCCTGAACCTTATCCGTGTGTGGTATCCGTCTGTGGGGGGGAAGTTACTTGTCTGTACGATCGCTGGAGACGGCTCTCCCCGGAGACCTCTCCTCCTGACCCCGGCCGACCCTCCCGGTCCGTCTACCCTTTCTAACAGTTAAATGTCCACTATTTACAAGGCCCATGGGCCAGGCCATCAGCAAAGTCCTGGGGGGGTACACATCGGGACGTGTGTCCCCTAGCTTGCCTGCACACTTCACATGTCCATTTCATCCACAGAAGGGGGGGCATCATGTGGGGGGGAGGACCAGGCACCGCAGGGACAGGAGGGGCAAGGGTAGGTGTTGTTGGTGCAGGGATGGACGACTCCACCACAGGGGGTGGGGCAGCGCCAAAAGTGGTGTTGAGGATGGCGCTGCATACGGTGGTAAGGTCTCCCAGCGTCTCCCCTGCACCCGAATGAACCACAGGCCCCAAGGAGGGGGGGGGGGTCGGAGGTATGGGTTGCAGTGCTACTGGGGGAGGGTGTGGAAAGGGGGGGGGGCTCAACTCCCCTGCCCGGGGACTCTCTCGACCGCTTGCGGGGTGGTTTCACACTGGGGCTGAGGGGCAGACTGGCCATGAAGGACTCCTTGTCCGACTGTTGGGCAGGGGAGCTAAGGGGAGTGGTTTTGGAGGAAGTGGGTCTTGAGGAATGTGGACTCCCACTCTGGCTGCGTGGCTGCCGTTTGCCCCCAGACCCAGTGGGTGTGCCTACTTCCCCCTGTGTGTGCATGACTGGAGGAGTGCGCTTTGCCTTCCCTAGTGGTGTGCTGCCTGTGTCTGGTGGGGTGCGTGCATGGTGACGTCTGGGTGTACGTGGGACAGGCATGGGAGTAGGAAGTGTGGATGGTGCAGGAGTAGGGGGGGACCGAGCGCTGCTGGAAATCCACTGCTGCAGTCAGTGTGGAGTCTATGGACTTCAGCAACATCCGTTGATCAGACATCGCTGCTGACATGGCCTCCATGTATGACTGCATCTGTGTTAGCAGTGTGGTGTGGCCATGGAGGACAGTAAGCATCGATGCCTGACCAACCTGCAACTGCCGCAGAATGTCCACAGACTCGGCATTGACGGCAGCAGGGGAGACAGGGGCAGGGGGTGCGGTGCCTGGCACGAAGGAGACCTGTTGGCGCCTAGCACGGTGGGAAGGGACCCGAGCAGGTGGGAGGCGGGTGATGGGAATTGAGGGGGCGGCGACAGATGGAGTGCTGCTCTCAGCTCTGGTAGCAGCGTCCGCCCTCTCAGGGAGCTCAGCCTCGGACCCGTCAGCGTTATAGTCGGTGGTGGGACTGGACAGGTCCTCCGCCGCACTCCCCTCCGCCTCCGTGCCACTCGCTGAGCCAGACACGCCAGCACTGGTGGCACCGCTGCTGGATCCCTCCTCAATTTCCGTGCCAGTGTCTCCCTCGGTTTCCCCCGACGATGCTGTGGGCAAGGTGAAGAGACAGGAAATAATCAGACACCTGTATACATATGACACATGATTCAAAACTACATAGGTCACAGTGTGTTGGACCCGGCCTTGTAGAATGGCCCGACGTGCCCCCGCACCACCGAAACCTGGTACCTGCAGCCCCAAGCACACGGCCCAGCCGACCCTCCCCACCAGGACACACGCACCGACCCGGACATCCCCGTCCATGGCCTCTCCCCTTTCGGCCACCCCGGGCCCTCGTGCCCACTTCATGCACCAAGATGGCCGCCCGGCCCCAGCGCGACCCGGGCCTAGAGGCGCCACTCCGGCTGGAGGACATCACGCTTCCAGGGGATGAGAGAGGGAGGAGCAGTTTCTATCGCACCTCTGAACTCCCCTGGGACGATGGGTTTCAATCGGCCCTCCGGCCTCCCTGAGGGCTGGCTCTGTGCCTGCTGGGTGTCTGGGACTCCTCCCGACCCGGCCCTGAAAGGATCAAAAGACAATAGCAGGAAATCCCGACAAGCGACCCCCAGGTGACAAGACCCCTGCCTGCACAGACTCCGGACATCAAAGAGGGGTCGACCTATAACAAGGGCTGCTCTGGGTCTGTCCGCAGATTCGACGCTGGAACAACAAGAGCCTGCCGACGTGGTCGCGGCTCCTGAAACTTGGACCCTCCTGAGCCCTGCTGAGTGACTCGCGGCTCCCTGAAGATCGTAAGACCTCCGAACTTGTACCTGAGCCTGCTGAGTGACTCGCGGCTCCCTGAAGATCATAAGACCTCCGAACTTGTACCTGAGCCTGCTGAGTGACTCGCGGCTCCCTGAAGATCATAAGACCTCCGAAGTTGTACCTGAGCCCGCTGAGTGACTCGCGGCTCCTTGAAGCTCGTAAGACCTCCGAACCTGTACCTGAGCCTGCTGAGTGACTTGCGGCTCCAACAGACTCTCATGGTCCCGCCGGACCCCGACTACAACAACGTATCCCCCAACTCGAGGATTGTGAGCTGTGCGCCGGATACGTCCCTGCCTTGAACCTTTACCAGAGACTGTCCCGCTACCCCCTACCCCTTCCGAGACTCATTGAGCCCG